>NC_060070.1:153674178-154874178 GCF_922984935.1 Meles meles | reverse complement strand
TCATGCCCGGCCACCTTTTCAAATCGTGTTGGCCGACAGTAAGAGAACCTCAGCTGGAAGATGTGTCAGGACTGCTTACTGTCCTTTACTTCTTCCTCTCTAGAAAATTGCAGAGGGATCTGGAGTATAAGACCAGTGAGTATCTGGTGGGGACAGTGGCTGATGTTCACCTTAGAGTAAACTCTGCTACCCTGAATTACAGCTTGCCTGTGCAGCGTCCCTTATGGATCAGCTCCTTAAAGGGGAAGGTCTTTGCGGTGGCTCATGTAACCACATTCTTTATCCTGAGGTCTCAGAGTTCAAAACCGCAAAACTTTCCCCAAAGTTTCTTGACCATAATGATAATAGCTCCTCTCTTCTTTCCTCCTGAGTCTCATCGTGATGCTCATGCTCTTGAATTCTCTCCCTGGCCTTTCTTCACCCTCTGGATAATATGAGCACAAGGTCCAATGCAATCTGTATCCTGGTCCCTGAAAGGAATCTCCCATCATGGTCAGAAGGCCCCAGAACCTAAGGGAAAAATCTCCCTTGATGTCTTACGATGCCATACCTTTATCCCCTTGCCCCCACAGTGGGGATCATCCTGAATTTGCACGCAGCCGATGGTTACCTCTCAGTGTCTCCGAATGGGAAGAGCATGATACTCACTGGCTTGTGGATGAACAAATACCAGCATGGTCAGAGATGTGACCCTGAGCCTGGGGTGCTGGGCAGTAAGGGCTTCACATGGGGCAAAATGTACTGGGAAGTGAAAGTGAACAGGATATGGTGGGATGCAGAGGAGGAAGAAGCAACGAAGTACTGGGGTGGAGCCAGGCGCGCGTTTGGCACTAGCAGTCTTGGTGGATTAACGGGCGCTACCGATGGTTTCAGTTCCTCTGGGTATAGAAATGAGAGTGAAGAGTTGGAGGAGGAGTGGCCACAAGAAAATGAAGTATGGCCAACATTCTGCCCAGTGGGAGTGGCAAGACAGTCAGTGGTGAGAAGGGGATTTCTCAGCATCAGCCCCGAGGAAGGAGTCTGGACCCTGCAGCTGTCTTCAGCTGGCGCGTATACAGGCACTAGCCCCGAGCCCTTCCAGATTCTGTCCTACTGTCCAAGGCAGATTGGCATTGTTCCGAATTATGATGGTGGAAAAGTGACCTTTACCAATGCTAGGACTCAGGAGTTTATCTATGAATTCTCCTCTTCCTCCTATGGGAGAATTTTCCCTTCCCTGTGGCCTAACTGCATGAGATCTAGACTTACAGTGAGACCCTGAAGAAGGCCTCATCTGTCCCTTAGGCCTTGGTTCATTCCCAACTTTCTACGTCAGCTAGACCGTTCGTCTGGGTTTCTGAATACCCTGACCTGATGGCAGCAACACAGTAGAGGCGGGAGTCTCTTACCCTCTACTTTGCCTCTAAAAGAGGAATAACACCGGATCTGCTTTTTCTGCAGGGGAAGGGTTGAAATGTCTTTAAAGTAGTTATTAAATATGTGCTATTGTTAATCTTTTTCTTCTGTTGCCTTTGATTTGATCCTTCATCTGCTCCTGAGACGAGGTGTGAGGAGTGACTGTGTCACAGGATTGCAGCCTTTGCCACTAATAATAGTTGGTTATGACATCTGTATTAGTTCTAACAGTAAATATTTTATGTGATTCATGCCTGATGAATAGTTTCCAAGGTTTGAAATATCCGGAGCGGCTATTGGCCTATCTATTTCTATGTTCTTACCCTTTTTTTGCAGTAGAAAGTGGGGAAGGGGTAGCCATAGGAGGTTCAGGCAGATAAAAGTCTTTGGAAGTGAGTCTTATGAAGGAAGTCTTAGGTCAGCTGGATTTTGAGATGGCAGAAATAGATATAAAAGTCAAATGATTAGTCTAAGCTATAAGCGGCAGAAAACAAATCTGGTTATTTTTAGAAGAAGGGTAATCTATTGAACAATACCGGGGTGTGTGGAGTGCAAAGAGGGAAGGACATCTGTGTCTGTCTGCTTGCAATTTTGGGAGGTATTATCATGTTGCCGCAAGGCCAGAGTAGGGGCGAGTGTGGGGGCTGCAGCCAGAGGGACACGGGGATAGAGGGGTCATCAGAGCTTGAGGGGTTTATCATGACTGTCCGTCTGTAAACAGAACACACCATGCTTAACTACAAGCTAGTGGATAGTGCCAGGAAGCAGAGGAGGAAAATACAGCAACAAATACAGCTGCTGTTGCAAATGGCAAAATTTTTTTTTTTATGGCCGAGTAGTCTTCCATTGTGTGTGTGTGTGTGTGTGTGTGTGTGTGTCTCACGTCTTGTCCATTCATCTACTGATGGACACTTGGGCTATCGTAAATAATCCTGCTATAAACATAGGGGTGCCTGTATCTTTTCAAATTAGTGTTCTTTGGGTAAATACCCAGTAGTGGAATTACTGGATCATATCGTCATTCTATTTCTAATTTTTTGAGGAACCTTCATAGTGGCTGCACTGGTTTGCATTCCCAACTGTGCATGAGTATTCCGTTTTTCCCCACATCCTCCCCAACTCATTATTTCTTGTGTTTTTTATTTTAGCCATTCTGACAGATATATAGTGATCTCTCATTGTGGTTTTAATTTGGATTCCCTGATGATCAGTAATGTTGAGGAATTTTTCATGTGTCTGTCTTTTTTTTTTTTTTTTTAAAGATTTTATTTATTTATTTGACAGATAGAGATCACAAGTAGGGAGAGAGGCAGGCAGAGAGAGAGAGAGGAGGAAGCAGGCTCCCTGCCAAGCAGAGAGCCCGATGCGGGGCTCGATCCCAGGACCCTGGGATCATGACCTGAGCAAAAGGCAGAGGCTTTAACCCACTGAGCCACCCAGGCTCCCCATGTGTCTGTCTTCTTTGGGAAAATGTCAATTTAGACCCTCTGCCCATTTTTAATTGGATTATTTGGATTTTTATGTGTTGAGTTGTATGAATTCTTTGTGTTTTGGGTATTAATCCCTTATTGGATATGTCATTTGCAAGTATCTTCTCCCATTCCCTAGGTTGCCTTTTTGTTTTGCTGATGGTTTCCTTTGCTGTGTGAAAGCTTTTTATTTTCATGTAAACCCAGTAGTTTAATTTTGCTTTTGTTTCCCTTGCCTCAGGAGACCTATCTAGAAAGATGTTGTTATGGCTGATGTTGGAGATATTACTGCCTGTGCTCTCTTTTTGGAATCTTGTGGTTTCGGGTCTTACATTTAGGTCTTTAACACAGTGTGAGTTTATGTTGTGTATGGTGCCATAATGTGGTCCACGTTGATTTTTGCCTCCTTTGTCACAGATCAATTGACCAGAAAAGTGTGGATTTATTTCTGGAATCTCTATTTTGTTCGATTGACTTCAGTGTCTATTTTTGTGCTCAAACTGCTTCTCTTTAGGATAATTTTTCCATTCAAAGGTTAATGTTAATGCGATATTTATTAAACAGAAAAAATGCTAGCAAGAAAAAAGAGTCTAGAAAAGACATTCTGTCTGATGCTAGAACTATGGTTAGTAGCGGATTTGGGCAAGAACACAGGGCCAGCACTCCCCCAGGAGCATCATCTGTCCTTAGGGCTTGGTGACCAGAGAACCTCTCCGCATGGTCCAGCAGGGATTCACGGCAGCTCCACGAAACCCATGCCCTAGGTGGAACTCAGGCTCCACTTGGTGATAGTTACCGGGCGGCCTGGCTGCTGGGGAAGCCTTTGGAGCTAGAGCCGAACTTAGACTGGCCTCTTTGGGCTGGACAAAGGCTCCCCAGCGCTGTGGAGGCAGCACTCATGGCTGACCGCTGGTCTTCTGTTCGCTCCCAGAACAGGAGCGGACACCGTCAAGCTGTTGGCCGGTATACGGCAGGGGCGGGGGCAGTCTTTGCGCAGCGGTGCCCTTGGAGATGACGCTGGGGTGACAGCGAGCTATGGTGGGTGCCATGCAGATCTGAAGCAAACCAGGAGCAGCTACAACAAAATGGGGAGAATGGGGAGAACCTGGCGCCTAGCTGTGTGTGTCAATCACACTTTGTTGAAAACAACACTTCCCAACGTCTTCCTCTTTTCCCATAAAACAAAGTTCCTTCCCTTTGATTGCTGGATTTGCTAAGGGCGTCGTCGCAACTTGCTTGTCCCGAATTGCGGTTCTGTTGTTTCCAGGCTCCTTTTTGGCTGGTGAGACGATTTTTATGGTTCAGGTTGGCACTATTCTGCGGAAGCAGGGGTTTTGTTTGGAGTTTCCTTGAAAGGACGTTCCAAGAGCTTCGGTGCCTTCCCGGGACGTTCCTTCTCATCGAGACAACCGAGCAGCGCAGGCAGCGCCCCGCGGTGCGTCCTCCCGCCGCCCAGGCCCACGCAGGTGTCCTCGAGGTCAGGGCGACGGCTGGGGACGTGGTTCAGCGCGGGCGTGCGGCCTTCCTGAGGCCGTGCGGGTGTCACAGGTGTCACAGGCCCTCACGGCCACCCCGGCTCCGCGCCGAGCCCCCGGGACGCTCCGGGAAGGGTGGAGGCTGCGATGCAAGGGCGCGGGGCCACACAGGCTGCGCGCGCAGCGCCCGGAGCAGCGGTCCCGAGCCGGGCCGCGCCCCGCCCGCCCAGGCTCACTGCAGAAGCGCCCGCACAAGCAGCGCTCGCAGCCCACGGACCAACCCCGAACAGGGCCATCCCCGGCTCCGGCCGCTGCGCCACAACCCACGGAACCGGACACGGGCCGCCAGCAGGTCAGGTCCGGTCGGGGGTCCCGAGCCCGGCCCCCGCCCGCGCGCCGCCCCTCGCTCCTTGTCGTTCTCAGCCCTCACGGCCCATCTGGAGCCGCATCGGCCGTCCTGGGCCTCTCCGTGGCCCGTCGGCGGCTCCCGCCAGCACTCCCGGGCGTCCGTCCTTCAGCCCTCCTAGGCCTTCTCCGTAGACAGTCGGCGCCCCCAGCCGCCACTCCGCCCGGTCCGTCAATCCTCCCCACGGCACTCGTCCTCCCTCGCCTCTCCCCGTCACCAGTCGGGCGGTTGAGTCAATCCTTGGCACCGCACGAATCCTCCCTCGGCTCTCCCCGTCACCACTCGGCTCTCCCCGCCACCGCTCGGCCCGCTCCGTCGGTCCTCGGCTCTGCCTACGACCTCCCTCGGCCCTCCCCGCTCTGCTCGGCCTGCTCCGCCGCCGCTCGGCCTGCTCCGCCGCCGCTCGGCCTGCTCCGCCAACCTTCGACACTAGACGATCTTCCCTCGGCCCTCCCCGCCGCCGCTCGGCCCACGCCGTCAGCACTCGGCTCTGCCCACGTCGTCCCTCGGCCCTCCGCGCCGCCGCTCGGCTCTCCCCGTCAGCACTCGGCCCACTCCGTCAACCCTCCGCCTGCGCAAGTCCTCCCTCGGCTCTCTCCGCCAACTCTCGCCACTTTCCGACTGTTTGGGCTCTTGGCCTCGGTCCAGGGCTCTGTGGCCCCACTACTTCGAGAGGGCGGGGTCCGCTGATGGATGGTGAGCCTCGGGAAGCCCCAGCACAGTCTCTAGGTTCGGCGCCGTCGTCTGGGTGCGGGGGCTGGGAGGGAAGGTAGGCGTTCCTAGGGCCGTCAGGGTCCGGATCCGGGCTGGAGGCCTCGGGTGAGCTGAGTGTTAGAGGCTGAAGACTAGGACGGGCCTCAGGGTCAAGGGTCAGGCTTGGGGCCCGCATAGGGTGAGGCTGGGAGTAGGGGTTAAGGGCTGGGTTTGCGCATGCTCGCCCTCTTCCCCTTCCTCCACGTGCACGGGAGCTCTCGGGATGGAGGGGCTTGCCGGGGCTCACACATGACCGCTGTTCCACCCCCATCCCGGGTCCTGGGCTCTGAGAGCAGCAGCGGGACAGTCCTTGGGACCACTGCCCCTTCCCAGCCAAGTCAGCCCCGCGGAGGGCGCAGGGCCCCTGGGGAAGGGGCTGCCGGCCGCACTGCGCCTGCGCGGCCTCGGCTTCCCGCGCGGCCGGACCCGGGAGGCACCCACTCAGCGGACACCCCTGGGTTTACACAGGACTGGGCGCAGTGACCGGCCAGCCTGCAAGAGTTGCCTTGTCGGGGCGGCTGGGGCTCCCCTGGCACCGGTTGAACCCTTTGCCCCATCCCAGGGGCCAGCTGGGGATGGGTCAGCTGTCACGTTCAGGTGTTAGGACGAGCCCTTGGTCACCCACCATCCAGGCAGGCATCTCCGATCCTTCCACTCTGGCCAGCCTGGGTCGTGACAACCCCCACTGCCAGGTACCGAGCTGACTGTGCTGCTGGGGAAATGGACATGTCCATGGGGGTCTGATGCTCTGCATCTGCGGAGTTGCGGCGCCTCCTTGCCCACAGCCTCCTAGCCTGCCGAGACAGGTGGTGACCACTAAGCCCTGAGTGTGGCACCGACCAGAACAGCCACAGTGCAGACAGGCGCAGCAATCCCCTTTCCTTCCAGCTGTGACACATATTTGACGTCAGACTCGACAAGAACCAGAGATGTGGGAGCCACCGTGGCTCCCAGCAGACAGTTTCTCCTTGAGCCCTCATGGCCCTGGAGAGTCCCAGGCACTGCCTGGGGCAGGTGGCCTCTGGACAGGCACACAAGATTCTGTGAATGTAGAATGTTCTGCAAGGGGAGTCACTGGTATTTTACTGATTAGACTGGGTTTATGGGTTTTGAGGGAACAGATCAAAGAAGCTTAACCTTGTGATCTTAACTGCTGTCCACCTGGTGGAGGAAGTGCTGTCAGATTTCATAGGGGAAATGATTTCCTGTCGTGTGTATACTTTCCGTCTTCTTTTTTAAATTTAAATTCAGTTAGCCAACATATAGAACATTAGTTTTTGATGTAGCCTTCAGTGACTCGTCAGTTGCATGTAACATCCAGTGCTCATCAAATCCTGGGCCCTCCTCAATGCTTGTCACCCAACTACCCCATCCCCCTACCGCCCTTTGCTAAACCCTCAAGTTTGTTTCCCAGAGTCCACAGTCACTCATGATCTGTCTCCCTCTCTAATTTCTTTCCATTCAGGTTTCCTCCTTCTCTCACGATCCTCTGCACTATTCCTTATGCTCCACAATTAAGTGAAACCATGTGATAATTGTCTTTCTCCGCCTGACTTATTTCACTCAGCATAATCTCCTCCAGTTTCATCCGTGTCTGATGAAATGGTGGGTATTCATCCTTTCTGATGGCGGAGTTGTATTCCATTGTATATATGGACCACATCTTCTTTATCCATTCATCTCGTGAAGGGCATCTCAGCTCCTTCCACAGTTTGACTATTGTGGCCATTGCTGCTATGAACAGTGGGGTACAAGTGCCCCTTCTTTTCACTACATCTGTATCTTTGGGGTAAGTACCCCATAGTGAAATTGCTGGGTCATAGGGTATCTCTATTTTTAATTTTTTGAGGAAGCTCCACACTGTTTTCCAAAGTGGCTGCACCAACTTGCATTCCCACCAACATATAAGAGGGTTCCCCTTTCTCCACAACTTCTCCAACATTTGTTGTTTCTTGCTTTGTTATTTTTTGCCCTTCTAACTGGTGTGAGGTGGTATCTCAGTGTGTTTTTTTTTTTTTTAATTTTATTTTTTATTTATTTTATTTATTTATTTATTTATTTTTTTCTCAGTGTGGTTTTGATTTGTATTTCCCTGATGGCTAGTGATGATGAACATTTTTTCATGAGTCTATTAGCCATTTGTATGTTTTGTTTTCTTTTTTTTGGGAGAAGTGTCTGTTCATGTCTTCTGCCCATTTTTTTTAAAAGATTTTATTCATTTATTTGATAGAGAGATACAGCAAGAGAGGGAACACAAGCAGGAGAAGTGGGAGAGAGAGAAGCAGGCTTCCCACTGAGCAGGGAGCCCATTGCAGGGCTCGATCCCGGGATCCTGGGATGAGGACCTGAGCTGAAGGCAAACACTTAACAACTGAGCCACCCAGTTGCCCCCTTCTGCCCATTTTTTGAGTGGACTATTTGTTTTTTTTTTTTTGGGGTTTTGAGTTTCAGAAGTTCTTTATAGATCTTGGATACCAACCCTTTGTCTGTAGTGTCATTTGCAAGTATCTTCTCCCATTCCATGGGTTGCCTCTTAGTTTTGTTGACTGCTTTGCTGTGCAGAAGCTTTTTATCTTGATGAAGTCCCAAAAGTTCAGTTTTGCTTTTGTTTCCCTTGCCTTTGGAGACATGTTGTGAGAGAAGTTGCTGATTCATGATTTTATTGATTTGGGTCCTTCCCTTTTTCTTTTGGATATGTCTGGCCAGAGGTTTATCTATCTTGCCAATTCTTTCAAAGAACCAGCTTCTGGTTTCGTTGATCTCTTTTACTTTTTTCTGGTTTCTGTTTCATTGATTTCTGTACTGATCTTTATTATTTCTCTTCTCCTGCTTAGTTTAGGTCTTATTTTCTATTCTTCCTCCAGGATCTTTAGGTGTAAGCTTAGCTTGTGCATTTGGGATTTCTGTAATTTTTTGAGAGAGGCTCGGATGGCTATGTACTTCCCTCTTAGGACTGCCTTTGCAGTATCCCACAGGTTTTGGACCAATGACTTCTCATTGTCATTGGTTTCCATAAATTGTTTAAGTTCTTTAATTTCCTGGTTGACCTAATCATTCTTGATCAGGGTGTCCTTTAGCTTCCAAGTGTTTGAGTTCCTTCCAAATTTCTTCTTGTGGTTGAGTTCCAGTTTCAAAGCACAGTGGTCTGAAAATATGCAGGGAATCATCTCAGTCTTTTGGTATCAGTTGAGCCCTGATTTGTGACCCAGTATGTGGTCTGTTCTGGACAAAGTTCCATGTGCACTTGAGAAGAATGAGTATTCTGTTGTTTTAGGGTGGAATGTTCTGTTTATATCTATTATATATATTTGTATATATCTGCTAGAATGTTCTGTATATATCTATCTGTGTATATCTACTAATGCTCTGTATATATCTGTATATATCTACTAATGTTCTGTATTTATCTGGTCTAGTGTGTCATTGAAAGCTCTTGTTTGTTTGTTGTTCTGCTTAAATGATCTGTCCATTGCTGAGAGTGGAGTGTTGAGGTCTCCTACTATTATGTATTATTTTCAATATGATTCTTAATTTTGGTTAATAGTTGGCTTGTGTAGTTGACTGCACCTATGTTGGGGACATAGATATTTACAATTGTTAGATTTTCT
Organism: Meles meles; assembly: GCF_922984935.1. Taxonomy (NCBI): domain Eukaryota; kingdom Metazoa; phylum Chordata; class Mammalia; order Carnivora; family Mustelidae; genus Meles; species Meles meles. Next base: position 154,865,072 of record NC_060070.1, on the reverse strand, counting down.
ACTTGGGTAGACCCTTAAGTATGATATAGTATCCCTCTACATCTCTTACTACAGTCTTTGGTTTAAAATCTAATTTGTCTGATATAAGCATTGCTACCCGCACTTTCTTTTGAGGTCCATTGGCATGACAAATGGTTCTCCATCTCCTCACTTTCAATCTGGAGCTGTCTTTAGGTTCAAAATGAGTCTCTTGTAGACGGGATATGAATGGATCCTATCTTTGTGTCCAATCCGCAACCCTGTGCCATTTCATGGGAGCATTTAGGCCATTCTGATTGAGGATAACTACTGAAAGATGTGAATTTAGTGCCATCATATTGCCTGTAAAGTCCTGTTTCTATAGATTGTCTCTAAATTTGTGGTCTGTGTTGCTACTGGGGTCTTTCTTCTTTTATAGAATTCCCCCTTAAAAGTTCTTGCAGGGCTCCCTTGCTAGTCACATATTCTTTCAGTTTCTGCTGGTCCTGGAAGCTCTTTGTCTCTCTCTCTGTTCTAAGTGACAGCATTGCTGGGTAAAGTATCCTTGGCTGCATGTTCTTCTCATTTAGTATGCTGAATATGTCCTGCCAGCCTTTTCTGGCTTGCCAGGTCTCTGTGGACAGGTCTAACATTATTCTGATGTTAGAATCATCTTCTGTATGTAAGCAATCTTTTCCCCCTACCTGCTCTAGGGTAGCTTCCTTGGCTCTAAGATTTGCAAGTTTTTTTTTATTCTATGCCAGAGTGTTGATCTATTTTTATTGATCTTAGGAGGGGTCCTCTCTGCCTCTTGAATGTGAATGCTTGTTTTCTTCTCCAGGTTAAGGAAGTTCTCAGCTATGATTTGCTCAATATATCTTCTAGACCTCTCTTTCCACCCCTTCAGGGATCCTAATAATTCTGACATTAGAATGTTTCATAGGATCACTGATCTAAGTCTGATCTCATGGACTTCTAGCTGTTTATCCCTAGCTTCCTTGGCTTCCTTCCTGTCTTCAGCTTATTTTCTAGATCACTCTGCATCTTTTACCCTGTGTGTTAGAGTATTCAGTTAAGACTGCATCTCATTGGGTGCCTGGGTGGCTCAGTGGGTTAAGCTGCTGCTTTCAGCTCACGTCATGATCTCGGGGTCCTGGGATCAAGTCCCACATCGGGCTCTCTGCTCGGCGGAGAGCCTGCTTCCCTTCCTCTCTCTCTGCCTGCCTCTCTTGTGATTTCTCTCTGTCAAATAAATAAATCTTAAAAAAAAAAAAAAAGACTGCATCTCATTCATAGAGTTTTTTAGTTTGGCCTGATTAGATCTCATTTCTGCCCTCAGAGGTTCTATACTGTATCATAACAATGGCATCATAATGTGGTCCAAAGGGACGTGGACAGCATGTGATGGAACTACAGGAAGAAAAATGTGGTTTGTCCTGTTCGGTGATTTCTGTAGTGTGACTTTTTCTACCACACCTGATTTTAAGCTTCCAATAAAAGAGTAACTTTACCGAAAATGCAGATTTGGAGAGCTGTACACAGTAACACACCCCGTGCAGTGTATTATTATTATTTTTTTTAATTTTTTAAAATTTTTTCCCATTTTATTTATTTTTTCAGCGTAACAGTATTCATTCTTTTTGCACAACACCCAGTGCTCCATGCAAAACGTGCCCTCCCCATTACCCACCACCTGTTCCCCCAACCTCTGTGCAGTGTATTATTGTATTTTTTTAATCATACAGACACAATAGATGTCAATAAGCATAGTTTAGCATAAAATATAGCTCGTCCCGTAAGCAGTCTGAGCTTATCTCTGAAAATAGTTCACTATTCACTTGACCCAGAAAACCCTACAAATCATGCAAACCAAGAAGTTCAAATCTTTGTGTTCACTTTAAGAACACACTGAAACTTCCCAGGCCATCAGAAATATGTGTATCTGGAAAGCCACCAAGTATCGGGAGGATGTCACTGCAGAAGCAGCGTGCACAGCTCCCTGGGTACAAGGGTGGCGTTGGGAGGTGTGCCCAGGCCAAACAGAGGGGTGGACACAGGGCCGGTGGGCCAAAAAGTGCAGAATTTTACTGCACACGTTTAAAAATGCAGAGAGGAATGCTGAGCTTAAGAGTTCAGTAGATTCCATGGTCCCTGGGCACATCCAGGTGAACAAACCCCCAAGATGTGACACAGAAGTTGCTGGGTTCATGGTCAGAGTCAAGCACACGTGAGCTCTCCCTGCCACACTGAGATGATCCTTACTGAGAAAGAGCAGATTGCTCCTGAAGCAGAAGAGGAGGCTGCCCAGAAGAAACGGGAGAAGCAAAATGTATGGCCTGGGAGTAAATTCTGCATAAAATAAATACAAGTAAAAGCAAAAGATCACAGAGTATAGTAAAATAACTAGGAAATGATCACTTTAAAATATTACCTCTGCTTCTAATATAACTTATAAGTTTATAATGACTTGTTTTTAATAGTGGCTGTTTTAGCAACCAGTTTGCAGAATGCCTGAAAATCTAACTGCTCTCATGAGAAAATACGAGGCAGCTCGGGCGGCCTCTGGATATGGGCCTTCCGGACACGCCACAAAACCTCACTTGGTTCCACCATATGGATGATACATAATTACACAAGCAGGATGAGCCAGGATTGGTGAATATGTTGGTGGTATTGGTAAGGCAGTGTGCTTCTGAGATGGGGAGAGAAACCCGGTTATGTTTCAAGGCCGTCCACATCCCTGAAGTTTCTAGAGGGCCAGTGGTCTGGAGCATGCCAGGTCGTTGCTCTAAAGTAAAGAACAGATTATTCCTTGTCATATTTAAGACAGTTAATGGTAACACCACTCATGCCTGGACACCATCCTTCTATTCCAGAGGCAGCATGTTTGCGTTCACGAGACTATCTCCTGTGACTGACTGGAGCCCAGAACAGAACGGGGCTCTGGAGTAGCTCCACCGCAGCCAAGAGACACCCAGGCTGTAGAGGTCGCCGAGGTGGAACAAGATGCAGAGTGGTGTTCCTGCTGGTAAGGCCCCAACAGAGAGGCACAGCACACACCCCAGGTTCCTGATCAAGCCGTGCTGTCTACTGCAAAGAGGTGTGTCCTATGAGGGGATAGCTCCTGGCCCACTACTGGGCTTCAGTAGAGACAGGGCTCCTGACATGGGACAGTGAATATCCATGGGGGCGTTGGGAACTGCCCACGAGGAGCTGGGTTCTAGCAAACCAATCAAGGGATAAGGTCAGGAGTTACAGCTTTAATTACCACTGGACAGAAATACCATGTCCCAGATCAAAAATGAGCAGAGCCGAGTGCTGCACAAGGCCTGTGAGCAGATGGTTCAGATCTCCTCGCCCTCCACATTCTTACTTCTACCCCTCCCTTTACTCACACCGGTGGCTGCCCTGGGGGTGTTCCAAGTTGCCTACTGCTGCGTAACCAACTGCCCCCAAAATTGGTGACTTAAGCCAACAACTATTGAATGGTATCTCGTAATGCAGTGAGCCAGACACGGGGAATGTTTGGCTGGTGTTTCTTTTGTTCCATATGGCATCGGCTGGGGTCACTTGGAGGGGTTTGGCCAGGAAATGGACTGCTCCAGAATCAGACAGCTTTACTCCTATTATTAGGACCTTGGTTTATTCAACCGTAAGTCTTGGTTCTTCTGGATTCCGTCCCACCCACCTGTTCTCTCAGGACCTCTCCACGTGGTCCCTCAGACATAGTAGTAAAACTTCTTTTTTCTAAAACATTTTTAAAATTTAAATTCAATTAATTAACATAAAATGTATTATAGGCTTCAGAGGTACATGCCTGTGACTCATCAGTCTTTTTTTAAAAGAGTTTATTTATTTATTTATTCGACAGAGAAAGACACATCGAGAGAGGGAACACAAGCAGGAGGAGCGGGAGAGGGAGAAGCAGGCTTCCCGCTGAGCAGGGAGCCCAGGGTGGGGCTTGATCCCAGGACCCTGGGATCATGACCTGGGCTGAAGGCAGACACTTAATGACTGAGCCACCAAGGCACCCCTCATCAGTCTTATGTAATACCCAGTGCTCATCACATCAGATGCCCTCCTTAATGCCCATCACCCAGTTACTCCATCCCTCTACCTCCCTGCCCTCCAGCAACCCTCAGATTGTGTCCTACGATTAAGAGTCTCCTATAGTTTGTTTCTCTCTAGTTTCATCTTGTTTTATTTTTCTTTCCCTTCCCCTCTGATCTTTTGTTGTGTTTCTTAAATTCCACATATCACTGAGATCATATGATAATGTCTTTCTCTGATTGACGTACTTTATTTGGCATCTTACCCTCTAGTTCCATCCACGTCTTCGCAAAAAAAAAAGATTTCATTTCTTTTGATGGCTGCATAATATTCCATTGTGTATATATACCCCACCTTCTTTTTTTTTTAATTAATTTATTTTTTTATTTGTTTATTTACAGCTTAACAGTGTTCATTGTTTTGGCATCTTACCCTCTAGTTCCATCCACGTCTTCGCAAAAAACAAAGATTTCATTTCTTTTGATGGCTGCATAATATTCCATTGTGTATATATACCGCACCTTTTTTTTAAATTAATTTATTTTTTTATTTGTTTATTTACAGCTTAACAGTGTTCATTGTTTTGGCATCACACCCAGTGCTCCATGCAGTACGTGCCCTCCCTATTACCCACCACCTGGTTCCTCAACCTCCCCCCCTCCCCCCACCCCCCCTCCCCGCGGCCCCTTCAAAACCCTCTGGTTGTTTTTCAGAGTCCATAGTCTCTCATGGTTCATCTCCCCTTCCAGTTTCCCTCAACTCCCTCTCCTCTCCATCTCCCCATGTCCTCTATGTTATTTGTTATGCTCCACAAATAAGTGAGACCATATGATACTTGACTCTCTCTGCTTGACTTATTTCGCTCAGCATAATCTCTACCAGTCCCGTCCATGTTGCTACAAAATTGGGTATTCATCCTTTCTGATGGAGGCATAATACTCCATTGTGTATATGGACCACATCTTCCTTATCCATTCATCCGTTGAAGGGCATCTTGGTTCTTTCCACAGTTTGGCGACCGTAGCCATTGCTGCAATAAACATTGGGGTACAGATGGCCCTTCTTTTCACTACATCTGTATCTTTGGGGTAAATACCCAGCAGTGCAATTGCAGGGTCATAGGGAAGCTCTATTTTTAATTTCTTCAGGAATCTCCACACTGTTCTCCAAAGTGCCTGCACTAACTTGCATTCCCACCAACAGTGTAAGAGGGTTCCCCTTTCTCCACATCCTCTCCAACACACGTTGTTTCCTGTCTTGCTAATTTTGGCCATTCTAACTGGTGTCAGGTGGTATCTCAATGTGGTTTTAATTTGAATCTCCCTGATGGCTAGTGATGAAGATCATTTTTTCGTGTGTCTGATAGCCATTTGTATGTCTTCGTTGGAGAAGTGTCTGTTCATATCTTCTGCCCATTTTTCGATATGATTATCTGTTTTGTGTGTGTTGAGTTTGAGAAGTTCTTTATAGATCCTGGAATCAACCTTTTGTCTGTACTGTCATTTGCAAATATCTTCTCCCATTCCGTGGGATGCCTTTTTGTTTTGTTGACTGTTTCCTTTGCTGTGCAGAAGCTTTTGATCTTGATGAAGTCCCAAAAGTTCATTTTTGCTTTTGTTTCCTTGGCCTTTGGAGACATATCTTGAAAGAAGTTGCTGTGGCTGATATCGAAGAGGTTACTGCCTATGTTCTCCTCTAGGATTCTGATAGATTCCTGTCTCACGTTGAGGTCTTTTATCCATTTCGAGTTTATCTTTGTATACCACACCTTCTTTATCCATTCATCTGTTGGTGGACATCTAGGTTCTTTCCATAGTTTGGCTATTGTGGACATTGCTGCTATGAACATTGGGGTGCAGGTGCTTCTTTGGATCCCTACATTTATATCTTTGGGGTAAATACCCAGTAGTGCAATTCCTGGGTCATAGAATAGCTCTATTTTCAACTTCTTGAGGAATCTCCATGCTGTTTTCCAGAGTGGCTGCACCAGCTTGCATTCCCACCAACAGTGTGGGAGGGTTCTCCTTTCTCTCCATCCTTGCCAACATCTGTCATTTCCTGACTTGTTCATGTTAGCCATTCTGACTGGGGTGAAGTGGGATTGCATTGTGATTTTGATTTGTTTTTCCCTGATGCCAAATGAAGTTCATGAATTTTTCATGTGTCTTAGGCCATTTGGATGTCTTTTTTGGAGAAACGTTTGTTCATGCCTTCTGCCCATTTTGTGACTGGATCATTTACTCTTTGGGCGTTGAGTTTGCATTCTTTTAAAATTTTGAATATCAGCCCTTTATCTGATATGTCATTTGCAAAGATTTTCTCCCTTTCCTTCGGTTACGTTTTGGTTTTGACAGCTGTTTTCTTTGCTGTGCAGAAGCTTTTTATTTGAGGAAGTCCCCATAGTTCATTTTTGCTTTTGTTTCCCTTGCCTTTGGAGACATGTCCCCAAGAAATTGTTGCGGCCAACGTTGAAGAGTTTGCTGCCTGAGTTCTCCTCTAGGATTTTCATGGAGTTTTGTCTCACATTGAGGTCTTTCATCTATTTTGAGTCTATTTTTGTGTGTGGTGTAAGGAAATGGTCCAGTTTCATTCTTCTGCATGTGGCTGTCCAGTTTTTCCCAAAACCACATATCGAAGAGGCTGTCTTTTTTCTATTGGATCTTCTTTCCTGTTTTGTTGAAGATTAGTTGACCATCCCCTTCTGGGGTTTCTATTCTGTCCATTGATCTATATTTTTTGTGTCCGTACCACACCGTCTTGATGATGACAGCTTTGTAACAGAGCTTAAAGTCCAGAATTGTCATGCCACCAGCTCAGATTTTCTTTTTCAACATTTCTTTGACTATTTGGGTCTTTTCTGGTTCCATACAAGTTTTCAGATTGTTTGTTCCAGCCCTGTGAAAAATGTCGATGGTATTTTGATAGGGATTGTACTGAATGTGTACATTGCTCTGAGTAGCATAGACATTTTATCAGTATTTGTTCTTCCAATCCATGGGCATGGAATGTTTTTCCATTTCCCTGTGTCTACCTCAATTTATTTCACGAGTGTTCTGTAGTTTTTTGAGTACAAATCCTTTGCCTCTTTGGTTAGGTATATTCCAATGTATCTTATGGCTTGGGTGCAATTGTAAATGAGATTGTCTCCTTAATTTCTTGTGTCTCATTGTTAGTGTATAGAAATGCAGCTGATTTCTGTGTATTGATTTTATATCCTGCCACTTTGCCGAATTGCTGTATGAGTTCTAGTAACTTGGGGGTAGCATTTTTGGGTTTTCCACACAGAGTATCGTGTCATCTGCAAAGAGAGAGTTTGACTTCATCTTTGCTGATTCAGATGTCTTTTATTTCTTTTTATTGTCTGATTGGTGAGTCTAGGACTTTTAGTACTACGTTGAATAGCAGTGATGATAGGGGACATCCCTGCCATGTTCCTGACCTTAAGGGAAAAGTTCTCATTCTTTTCCCGTTGAGAATGATATTCACTGTGGGCTTTTCGTAGATGGCTTTTGTGATACTGAGGTATGTTCCCTCTATCCCTGCACTGTGAAGGGTTTTAATCAAGAAAGAATGCTCTATTTGATCAAATGCTTTTTCTGCATCCATTGAAAGGGCCATATGGTTCTTGTCCTTTCTTTTAAGGATTTTATTTATTTACTTGACAGACAGAGATCACAAGTAGGCAGAGAGGCAGGTAGAGAGAGAGAGGAGGAAGCAGGCTCCCTGCTGAGCAGAGAGCCCGATGCGGGGCTCAATCCCAGGACCCTGGGATCATGACCTGAGCCGAAGGCAGAGGCTTTAACCCACTGAGCCACCCAGGCGCCCCTTGTCCTTTCTTTTATACGTGTATTGTATCACCCTGATTAATTTTCAGATCTTGAGCTAGGCTTAGAGCCCAGGCATTAATCCCATTTCGCCATAGTGAATAATACTTTTTATGTACTGTTGGATTCCTTTGGCTAGTATTTTGGTGAAAATATATGCATCCATGTTTATCAGGGATATTGGGCTGTAATTCTCCTTTGTGGTGGGGTCTTTGTCTGGTTTTGGGGACAGTGTAGTGTTGGCTTCATAGAATGAGTTTGGAAATTTTCCTTCCATTTCTATTTTTTTCAAATTTTTTTCTATTTTTTTCAAAATTTTATTTTTTCAACAGCTTCAGAAGAGTAGGTATATCTTTAAATGTTTGGTAGAATTCCTCTGGGAAGCCAACTGGCCCTGGACTCGTGTGTTGGGAGATCTTTGATGACTGTTTCAATTTCCTTGCTGGTTATGGGTCTGTTCAAGTTTTTTATTTCTTCCAGTTTCAGTCTCGTTGTTTATACACGTCTAGGAATGCATTCGTTCCTTCCCGGTGCCTATATTTTTGTGGGTGGCATATATTAGCTCCTCATGTCTTATTATACTTGTCTGTATTTCCTTGGTGTTGGTCATGATCTCTCCTCTTTCCTTCATGGTTTTATTAATTTGTGTCCTTTACTTTTTGGATAAATGTGCCAGAGGCTTTTCAATCTTATCAATTCTTTCAAAGAACCACCTTCTCGTTTTGTTGATCTGTTCCCCTGTCTTCTGGTCTCGCTTTCATTGATTTCTGTTTCAATCTTTATTATTTCTCATCTCCTGTTGGGTTTAGGCTTCATTTGCTGTTCTTTCACCAGATCATTTAGGTGTAAGATTAGCTTGTGTATTTGGGATTTTTCTAATTTTTTTGAGAGTCTTGTAATGCTCCGTACTTCCTTCTTAGGACCACCTTTGCTGTTTTGAACTAATGCATTTTCATTCTCATTGGTTTCAGTGAATTGTTTAAGTTCCTTAATTTCCTGGTTGTCCCCTTCATTCTTTGGCAGGATGCTCTTTAACCTCCAAGTGTTTGTGTTCCTTTCAAATTTCCTCTTGTGATTGAGTTCCAGTTTCAAAGCATTGTGGTGTGAAAATATGCAGGGGACAATCTCAGTCTTTTCGTACTGGTTGTGACCTGATTTGTGACCCAGTATGGGATCTATTTTGGAGAATGTCCCATGTGCACTCGAGAAGAATGAGTTTTCTGTTGTTTTAGGATGGAATATTCTGTGTATATCTACAAAGTGTATCTGGTCCAATGTGTCATTCAAAGCTCTTGTTTCTTTTTGATCTTCTGTCTCATGATCTATCTGTTGTGAGTTCAATGCTGAGGTCTCCTCGTATTAGTGTATTATTATCATCATGTTAGTTTATTTTGGGTGTTGTTTTATATAATCGGCTGCTCCCACTTTGGGGGCAGAGATATTTACAACTGTTAGATCTTCTTGTTGGGTAGACCTTTTAAGCATGATGTAGTGTCTCCCTACATCTCTTACGACAGTATTTGGTTTAAAATCTAGTTGCTATGAGGTTCGCCACCCCAGCTTTCCTTTTTTTTTTTTTTTTAAAGATTTTATTTATTATTTATTTATTTGTCAGAGAGAGAGGGAGAGAGAGAGAGAGAACACAAGCAGGCAGAGGCAGAAGTTCGAAGCAGGCTCCCTGCCAAGCAAGGAGCCCAATGCGGGACTTGATCCCAGGACTCCAGGATCATGACCTGAGCTGAAGGCAGCATCTTAACCAACTGAGCAACCAAAGCATCCCTACCCCAGCTTTCTTTTGAGTTCAATTGTGTGGTAAATGGTTCTCCATCCCCTCATTTTCCATCTGGAGGTGTCCTTAGTTTCAAAATGTGTCTGTTATAGACAGCATATAGATGTTTCTTGCTCTTTTATGCAATCTGATACCCTGTGTTTTTTGATTGGAGTATTTAGCCCCTTTACATTCAGTGCAACTATTGAAAGATATGAGTTTACTGCCATTGTGTTTCCTGTAACGTCCCTGTTTCTGTAGATTATCTGTTTCTTTCTGGTCTCTGTGACTCTTGGGGTCTCTCTTCACTTACAGAATCCCCCTTAATATTTCTTGTAGGGCTGTCTTGGTGGTCCCATATTTGTTTGGTTTTTGTCTGTTCTGGAAGCTCTTTATCTCTCCTCCATTCTGAATGGAAATGTTGCTGGATGAGGTATTCTTGGCTGCACATTCCTTTCATTCAGTACCCTGAATATGTCTTGCCAGCCCTTTCTGGCTTGCCTGGTTTCTGTGGACAGGACTGATAGTATTCTGGTGTTCCTCTCTCCATATGTAAGAAACCTCCTCTCCCTAGTTGTTCTCAGGATAACTTATTTTTCTCTAATATTTCCAAGCTTTCCTATTACATGTCAGGGTGTTGATCTATTTTTATTGATTTTGAGAGGGGTCTTCTCTGCCACTTGGACATGAATGCTTGTTTCCGTCCCCAGATTATGGAAATTCTCAGCCATGCTTTGCTCCAATGTACCTTCAAGCCCTCTCTCTCTCTCCACCCACTCTGGGATCCCAGTAATTCTGACATTGGTTCCTTACAAGGCATCGTTAAATTCTCGAAGCCTTTCTTTATGGGCTATTAGCTTTCTTTCTCTCTTTTCCTCCTCTTTCTTCCTTCTAGTCAGCTTGTCCTCTAGATCACTTATTCTCTCTTCTGCCTCATTGACCCTAGCTGTTATAGCGTCAGATTTAGACTGCGTCTCATTCATATTATTTTAAATTTCAACGTGATTCATTCTCATTTCTACCCTTAGAGATTCTATACTGTCATTTATGTATTTCTCAAGCCTATCCATTAACTTTACAATTGCATCCTTAATTCCATTTCTGTTATCTTACCTATATTCATAACGATTAGCTCTGTATCAGGGAACATTGCCTCTAATTCTTTCTTTTGCTGTGAATTCCACCTTCTGGTCATTTTGCCCAGAGGAGGATGGGTGAGCGAATGAGCAGAGTCCAAAATATCAACTATGACCCTAGCAAAATATACCGTAGAAAAATCTGAAGCCACAACAAAAAAGCAAACACTAGGAAAATGAAACAAAACCTAAAAAAAAAGGTGAGGGGAGATTATAATCTCGCAGGGTAGACAAAGCAGGGTGACTCACATGTTCCTGATTGAATTTTGGTCTCTGTTAGAAGATACCACCTCCCCAAAGTGCAAATAACACAAAGAATATATATATTATATAATTGAATGGAGGGAACAAAGGACTAAAATGAAGCATATACCTATAAGATGTAGATGCAAAAATTAAAAGTTAAAACTGACTTAAAAACGCAAGTTGGTAAAATAAGTATCTAGTTGAACGTAAGTTGGTAAAATAAGTATCTAGTTGAAATGGGAAAAGGTAAAAAAAAGAAATGGAAAACTTTCGACTGAAACTTGAATGAGTTGTGAGAAAACGCCTGGAGCTCAGTGTACTACTTTCCCCTGGTGCTGGAGATTTACAGTCCTGTGGATCCATGAAGTCATCGCCCCTGTTCTTCCAGCCTGTCTTCTGGGGGAGGGGTATGCTGTGCTGCTTCTCAGAGGTCTTTGCATCGATGGATTTGCCCCGCCCCTTGTCAAGGGGCTGGGCTCAGTGTAAGTTGGTTGTCTGTGTGGTTTTTGTTCCCTGGAGGCTTCCTGTCCCACGTCAGAGGGACAGAGCAACAACGGCTGTGCCTGGATTTCTGGCCTAGAACTGATAGATTGTGCCCCCCCCCCCTTCCATCAACCCTCTGGGACAAAGAGTCTTCGCTTTCGTCGGTGCCAGATTTCATAGACTTGTGGCGCACGCCCACTGCAGTCCCCTGGGGGGAGTCCAGGGACCCGCGAGCGCCACTGCCCTTTGTGGACTTGGGTCTGCTAGCTATTGCCAGCTACTCGTACACCCTGCTCTGCTGCTCCTGGGTCACTGCTGGGTGCTGTCCTACTGTCCTTTCCAGGGCCACCCCCACCCTGAGAGCTGTTGCCGCTCATGGGCACAGCTGTTTGACCGTCCCAGGGGATGGTAAATGGCCTGCAACTTCCAGTCCTTTTCAGGGTGCTCAGGGGAAGAGTGGTCACCCGACTGGTCCAGCTCACAGTTCATGGTGAGCCAAGCTGAGAGTCCCTCTTGGCCTTGCTGACTGTAACCAGTTTCCCTGCTCCACTGCTTGGCGACTCTACCGGCTCAGGCACCCCCATTCCGTCTGTGTCTCCTGGGATCCTGAAACCACAATGCCTCACCTAGAATTCTGCCCCTTTCATCCCCTGAGCCTCTTTCAGAGAGGGATGTCTCTCATTGGAGCAGTCTTCTAAGGGTTCTGATTTTGTGCTTCCGATGTTCTGTCACTTTCTGGGAGCCAGCTTATGGAGGCTCCCTCCCCGCTCCGTTTATCTTCTGCTAAGTCCTCGCAGATCAGGACTCTGTGCGTCCTACCTTGCAAAAAGCAGTCACTGTTCTAGTTGTGGAGATCCAGATATATTTCCTTACATCTCAGGCTGAATTCATGGCATGCAGAACGCTTTGATAGATATCCAGGTAAGTTCAAGGAACTGGATGTAATTAGGTCCCCTACTTTTCTGCCATCTTGCCTCGCCTTGAAAAGATAAGTCTTTTTAAAAATTGTCCTGTTACAATCAGATATCAACACACACCAACACCCAAAAGTATTTTCATCTGGACCTCCTTATCTCACATTATACACTCAAAAGGGATCACTGGCCTAACTGCTAAACTCTAAGAACTCTAGAAGAAAATTTAAAATTGGGTATTCAAAAAAATGGGTATTCTCCTCAAATTTCTCTATAGGTACAGTACCTATTTAAAAAGCAGGATTTTTTTTGTTTTTAGAAATTGACAAGCTAATCTTAAAACTTATATGGGAATACAAGGGACTGAGAATAGCTAAAACATATTTGTTAAAAAAAAAAGATGTTGAAATTATATGTTCTGGTTTCAAAACTTACTATGACCTTGAGGAGCAAAAACAGTATAGTAGTGATGTAAGGATAGACAAATAGAGCGATGGAACATAATGGAAATATCCACAAATAAAGACATATTTATAAGTACTTCCAAATTGACCTTTGAGAGTGGATGAATATTTTTTCCCAGTCATCAGTAAAGGAAAAGTCACAGTAGGTTTCTGAGTGAGTTTGGTTTACATTTCTGAAGCAATATTCTAGATGTCGAAGCAGTTTTACAAGCACCTTCCTGGGGACCATTAAAGAGACAGCAGAGAGGCCTCTTCTCCAGGAAGGATTCAGCAGGGCAGTGAGCTGCCCAAGACGGCCCATCAGCGAGGGAGTCACACTGGGAGGTCTGTGTGTATCTGAGACGTTTGTTTTATGACCTGGTGAGATCTTCATGACCTTTACCTTGGCTGGTTTTCTGAATTTGTCGAAGGGCAGATGGAGAGTGATCCTTCTGCCTCTGAAAACATTTATTGTGACACAGAGGGGAAAAAAAAGCCGATTGACAGTGTGCTAGGAAGCCGGGTGGAGGTCAGGTCCTGGGGAGAAATCCCAGCTGTGACTCAGTGGGGGACAGCCCTTGCACTGGTCATTGGTGTGGAAGGGAACTATACAGAGGAAGGGAGGAGGGAAGAGAGAGGTCGATGTCTAGGTTTGTCATTCCGAGTCCTTGAAAGGACAGTGTTTCTCAGAATCCGATCCTGGCTGGGCAGGGAATCCCCTGAATCAATTATTCCTGGGAGAATCTGAGGCTGGCCCTTGAGGTGGCTCCCTGCTGGAGGTCCCCTGTGGCTGAGGCGAGTGTGACGGTGGCACTGTTAACCCTCCCGTCCTGGGCGGGCTGCCATCCTCCCCCAGGCTCTGCCTGCCGCACTCACAGGCTCTTTGCCCGTGGCTGCCCCGTGGTCTAGCACGTCCCCCCACCAGGGAGGCTCCTACCCGCATATGGGCCCAGACTCCCCTTGCTCATTCCTCACAAGGCTCCTTGCAGGCTCTGCTTTCCTCGGTCTGTTGCACCCCTTCCCTGATGTGTGCCCTCCCTGTAACGCAAAGGCGTGCATGTCATCCACTGGGAGGAGAATCAGCAGAAGGACAGCCGTAGAGATTTGCGCCTGAAGACTTGCTCACCTGCTCCTCCCAATGTGACTGTGGGTGAGCTCCGTGCGTGCTGCTCCGCGGGGAAGCGGACACTTACCTCATCAGAAAGCTAGAACAGTGCATCAGGGGCCATTTATGAACACTTTGTGCAGCTCCTGAAGTCTAGCAAGTACTCGTTAAATGTTATTTTCCAATTTTGTTATTCACTTATTATTATTATTATTATTAATTTTTAGTTCATTCATGCATTTAGTAAATGCTGAGTATTTAGTGTACCAGCAGCATGCCTGGGAAGTGCTAGAGATCCAAGTTAGTCAAGACACAGTCCTGGACCCCCCGCCCCAGGTCTCCAGTGTTTCATGGGGGCGAATAGACAAACAAGCAGATGATCTTCCTGCTGGAGACACTTGCTGTGAGGGGCTTGGGGAAGGTGAACGATTGGACAGAGGATGGGCACATGATCCAGACTGGGACAGGAGCTGGGGAAGGCTTCCTGGAGGAGGCATTGCTTACATCTTGTATGTGTGTAAATCCCTGACACCGGGTGCAGCTGGCAGGAGAGGCATGCTCTCCCACCTGGTGGCCGGGACCTCGGAACCGTGCACGAAGCTGCTACACTTGCAGGTCTGCAGCTCGGAATGGGCTGCGGGTACAGCTGTGACAGACACCATTCCTGAGAAACATGGGTCCTGGGCTCTCCGTGCAGGAGCTTCTCTCGAGGTTCCCTGCTCCCCCGAGAAAGGAGATCTCTGCCCCAAGATGCTGTAGGCTGCCCAGGCAGGAAAGGCTAGAAGGGGGAGGAGGAGAAGAATGATTTCATGCTAAGCAGCTTTAGATGCCTCCTCCCTGCTGCCCTCACCAGGAAGGAGGCAAAGGGCTAAGAAGGTAATGGGCGCAGATGACATGTGGAAGTGAGGAGCCTGGGCTTGTGAGGTTCCCCTGTCTTCCTGCTGTGGACTTGCTCCCTGCCTCTGTCCACCTGATCTCAACTGTTCTGCTCAGTTACTGGTGATGTTTCAGAATCTGCAGATCCTATTGGATGCTGCATACGGGGGTGGGGGGGGGTGGGGGGGTGGGGGCGGTGGCCCCAGCTGCAGATCCAAGATCACAGTCTTGGTTTCTGCACAGAGCGGTTGATAGGAGCCCGGAGAGGCCTCTGAAGGGAGCCTGGCAGGACCCACTGTTTCCTGTCTGTTCCATCAGACCCTCTTCTACCTGCTTACTCATCCTATGTGTTTGAAGTAGCGTGTACCCCAAAATACATTCAAATACACATTTTCCAAGTTTATGGCTTTCTAATAAGAGCTTCAAATAGGAGAACCTGATTTATATATATATTTTTAAAGATCCCATTCATTTATTTGACAGAGAGAGAAATCAGAAGTAGGCAGAGAGGCAGGCAGAGGGAGAGGGGGAAGCAGGCTCCCCGCCAAGTAGAGAGCCCAATGCAGGCCTGGATCCCAGGACCCTGAGATCATGACCTGAGCTGAAGGCAGAGGCTTAACCCACTGAGCCACTCAGGTACCCATTATGTTGATTTTATTGAAAGCCTGGACTGGTTCTTGGATCCCATTACTCTACCTAGGCACTTCTAGAAACCCACGTTCTCCAGGATGGAAAGTCCTGCAGTTAAATGGGATCATTTGACACCTACCGGTGCTGAAGATACAGCAAATGGCTGCTAAGAACACAGCAAAGAAGATGATAGTGTCATTTTTATGGGATTTTTACTTTGAAAAAATTGGGAGTTCCTGTCATAAAGGCTTTCTTGGAGAATGTGTTTTGTGGCGCTGTCCTGGGAGTTTTGGGGAGGGCAGGGATTCCTCTGGAATGTTAGGTTCAGAGCAGTAAAGTAAATTCTCTGAGGGGACATGGCCTGTGCCCTCCCTCCTTGTCTGATCCAAACCTCCAGAGCCAGGGAGGATGGAGCAGCGTGGTGTGTGAGATCATAGAGCCCAGGGAGTAGGAGTGTCCAGCAGTAAAGGTGGGGAAACAGAGTCACTGCAGTGTGAGAGCCGATGTGTACTGTTCTGCTTCATGGGAGGTGGGCTTGGCCCTTGATTGTTGGGCCAGGATTGTTCTAAGTACTAGATTTGGGCACAGGAACGGAAGTGTGATAGAGAGCTCAAGACCCAGGGATGTAAGGTCCATTTTATAAACCATGTTCTGAATTCTCACCAATCATGTCATGTTCACTGGAAAACAAACATCTCAGGTGGTGAACAGACTTGTCCAAGTGAAGGGAGCAAGTGGTACCCCAGGACTGAAACTCCCATCTCCTCTCAGAGTAGGCTGTGTGTCCTGTGTGATCTGGAGGCATGCTTCCCCTCTGCGCAGCTGGTGTGAACAGTCTGGTCACGGTCTCATCATTCCTCATGGACTCCTATGTCTTCTCCTGGGCCTCCCACTCTGCCCAGCGGTTGTGAACAGACTGATCACAGTCTCATCACACCTCATGGACTCCTATGTCTTCTCCTTGGCCTACCACTCTGCCTGGCTGGTATGAACAGTCTGGTCATGGTCTCATCACTCCTCATGGACTCCTACCTCCTCTTCTGGGCCTCCCACTCTGCCCAGCTGGTGTGAACAGTCTGCTCACGGTCACATCATTTCTCATGGACTCTACATCCTCTCCTGGGCAGCCTTGCTCTCAGGAAGGCCCCTGAGTGATGCATGGGGCAGGTTCTCAAAAGAAGCAGGAGAGGACCATCAAGTAGTAAAGGTCTTGAAGTGGGTGAGGGCCCAAGGCTGTGGGCTGGGCAGTCATAAGTCAAGACTGGAAGTGGTGGGTTGTTAGGTGGGGACGTTCTCCACGGAGAAGGACCATCCTATGTTGGAAGAGGAGGGCGGGTGGAATGGAGGAGAGGAATGTTTTGAT
This sequence comes from Meles meles, assembly GCF_922984935.1. Lineage (NCBI taxonomy): Eukaryota > Metazoa > Chordata > Mammalia > Carnivora > Mustelidae > Meles > Meles meles. The sequence goes on along the minus strand of NC_060070.1, from coordinate 154,848,276 downwards.
CAGAGAGTATTCTCTGTGTGTTGACTCTGTCCAAGAGAAAGTGAAAGAAAATTCATGACATCATGGGAGAACCATAGGGCGTGGGCACAGTAGTTCAGGCAGGGGATTTCCAACTCAGCTCGTACATAAGCTGGAAGCCAGTCCTAGTCCTCAGCCTCCAGTGTCTGCTCTGTTGGCTGTAGACGTGGCATCTGATACTTCCTGCCTCCATGTAAGGTGGGGTTGAAAAGTGGGGATGGGGAGAAGGAAAGCACCGCCAAGGCTTGGGGACTGATTCCAGGAGTCCACGAGGGACAGAGCTCGGGAAGGTGGGGCAGAGTGGCTGGGAGGGCATCCTGCTGGGCCTGAGATAGGCTCTGATCTCTATAGAAGCTGAAGGAAAGTTCTAGGAATAGAAGAGGCTCATTTGGCTCCTCAGTGCTCTTCTGTGTCAGGCCTGATGGGCCACTGTTAGGGGAGGAGGGTGGGAAGTGGGAGTGGGCTTTGGGCCCACAGGGCTGGATTTGAACCGATGGAAATGTTGTCTGGAGGCTTTTCTCCTCCTTTTGATTAGGGTCCCTGGGCTCTTCAACACCTTCTCCTCCCAAAAGAGAGGTACACAGAACTCCTTCACTCTAAGGTGTTAATGAGCAGATCCGTGAGCCTATAAGGAGCGCGTGCAGTATATTTGGGCTGGCACTGAGGGGCTGCTTAGCACAGAGGGCGTCGATCCTGTGAGGAAATGTCTGTGACGTCCAGACTAGGACGATGGTTTTGAGTGGAGCAGGAAGGAGGTCCTCCCAGGCTTGCCAGCAACAGCACAGAGGTGCACTGGCCAGCTTCAGACTATGTAAGGAAGACCTCGATCTGGTCCTACCTTCTGTGAGTGAAGGCTCTGGTCTAGCTACAGGAGACCATATTCTGCAATAGGTAGATAGAAACACAAAGGAAGTGCAGGGGAACGAGTCACACTGAACACCGTGTCACCATAACGTGTGAGTCATCACATGGCCATAGGACAGTCAGAAAGAAACCAGGAGTGCGGAGAGTACGTGTCCTGTCCAGTGTTTCCTTCTAAAGTAGTCACGGAGGGCAGTGTGTGAGCATCCCATGAACTCACGAGGCGATAGTTCTCTTTGGGAGCCATTTTTGGTGTCCAATATATAACTGTGGGCGCTTCATAATTGGATTTAATTTTTGACATTTGACAACCTCTGGATAGGAGGTGTGCAAAATGTGGGAAATCACTGATGACGTTGGGATGAATGAGAGGCAGGGTTGTAAAGGAAAACGATGATTTTCCTGCATTAGAAGCTTGAGATTCCCAAAGAGAAGTTCCCCAAAAGGGAGGGACACAGCCTGTTGTATAGGAGCTGGATGGCGGAGCCGGGCAAGGAGGGGACAGTGGTGTAAGGTGGCAGGTGTTCCAGGTACCTTGGTTTGTGGTCTCTTGGCCTTCATTGTCCAGGTGACGGTCTCTTCTGAGGGAAGGACATCAGTGACCTTCACTGCTAACTCGGGTGACAGAGTGAGGAAGATCAACAAACATGTCCGGGCTAAGACCAAGATTCCTGTGCAGGACCAGGTCCTGTTGCTGGGCTCCAAGATGCTTAAGCCCCAGAGGAGGCTGTCATCTTACAGCATTGACAAGGAGACGACCGTCCACCTCACTCTGAAGGTGGTGAAGCCCAGTGAGGACGAGCTGCCCGTGACTCTGGTGCAGGCAGGTGATGGGGGGCAGGGGCACCTCCTCCAGGTGCGAAGGTCCAGCTCCGTGGCCCAGGAGAAACAGATGATCGAGACCAAGACCGCGATCGCACCTGAGCAACAGATTGTGACTTGCAATGGCAAGAGGCTGGAAGACGGGAAGACCATGGCGGATTACGGCATCAGACGGGGCACTGCCCTCTGGCTGGCAGACTACTGCATTGGTGGGTGAGCCGGCTGCTAGGTCTCACTCCCCCCACACCCTTCGATGATTTCCCCAACTTAACGACCAAGAGAAAGAGGGGAAGTTAGGGGTGAAGTGGGAAGGAAGACTGCAGGGAACTTTCTAACTCCATGATTTTTTGATCGAACACAATTGATTAGGTGTCTGCATTGTGTGTATTACTGAAAATAGAAAATAGTATTTTAAGGCACAGTAGAGATAGCATCGAAGCCAGCTTGTAAATTAATCCTTTCCCTCGTCCCTCTGATTTTTAGAAAAATTCCCATTTCTTCTTCTGTCCAACAGGATAGTAAGATTCACATTAGGATTCATGTTCCCCTAATTTCTGTGTTCCCACCGACCTATTTCCTCTGTAATATCACTCAGTATGTTGAATTAAGTTGAATTTCTGCTTGTAGAGAACAGTGAAATGATTTATATTGAAGTGTGTTAATTCCTCTGATATGATTACAATCTAAGCAATAAAGAATTTAGAAATTCAACTCAACTACCTTCTCTGTCCTTATTGAACACTGTTCAGTAGGAAATGAATCCCGGCCGCGTGTGCCATCTTACTCTCTATGCCCTGCTCCGAAATCAGCTGTTCTTCTTTCTGGAGATGATGGTGGGTGTGGGAAGACACCTTCCCGGGGACTCAGAGATTTTGTTCTCCAGTGGGGGGTCCTTGGGGGAGGTGTGGTTGTGGAGCCGTCTCTGTTCTGTCTGCGTTAGGGTCTAGCAGGTCTACTCTGGGGTGGGGGCTTTTGGTTGGTCTCTGGGTTGACTCCCGAGGCTGTGGCCAGGTCCTGGTTGACAGAGCCTTTCCCTGGCTGCCTCCTGCACCCTCCACCCCATGTCTACTCCTCCCTGGGGAATGTGGGTCTCTTCCTCGCTCACTCACTCCTCTGTCTCACTGTCCCTCTCGTGTCTCATGCCTGGTCAAGAACATATTTTCCACACCATCTAAGACACGTCCAGTCCCTTCTGCTCTTTAAACTTGCTCAAGAACCACCTCGTGCAGAAGAGATCCTGGCTGAACCCCAGCCCCACAATCCCCACTCGGGACTTCCTTGTTCTGCTTTGGGCTCCAGGGCTCTTGGTGGCTCTAGTGACCTGGTTAGGTGGGCATTAGGTTGGACTGACTTCCAGAGAGGAGCACCTGCGGCTCCTTGTTTTGGATGGGTCTCCGGCAGGGTAGTGTCTGGGATTTCTCTGTTAACTCGGGGGACTCCTGAGGCCAGACACTGCGGGCTCTCTACGGTGTGCGCCATCAGACTGGGGGAGAGGGAACGTTAGTTGTCCTGTCGTACAGGATCTTGCCGGCGTATGGACTCTCTGGGCGTTGTCACTGGACCCCTGAGGATGGGGAAGGGCCTCTCGAAGTCATGCCCTCTCTCTCCATCAGCTTAAGAGAGAGCGGGAAGGCCACTTCCCCTCCCTGAACCTGTATGTGCAGCATAGAGGGATTTGCCCTGAAGCAGAGGAGCATTTCCCGCCAGAGGATGGGGCCTCCCCAGCGACCTCGGACTCCCTGAGGACAGGTCTTGCCGCTTCTCACAGGGAAATGGACAGGCTGAGGGCTGGCTGCCTTCCCAGTGGACATTCCCATCCGTGGGCCCGGGGCTCACCCTTTCTTCCGTCCCCCACCCGGCACTCACCATCCAGCCAGCCCTCTCCCCAGACTGCCCAGGAGCTTCCTGGCTGCCCCCTTCACGTCCTTGTTCCTGAGGGTGTAGATGAGCGGGTTGAGGGCCGGTGTGACCACGGTGTAGAAGAGGGAAACGAACTTGCCCCGCCCCTGGTCGTAGCGGCTCGTGGGCTGTAGGTAGGTGTAGATGGCCGAGCCGTAGAAGAGGCAGACGGCGGTCAGGTGGGACCCGCACGTGCCCAGCGCTTTCCTGCGGCCGCCTCGGGAGCGCATACCGCAGATGGCGCGGGCCACGGCGCCATACGAGGCCAGGATGACGGCGGACGGCAGCAGCAGGATGACCACGCGCGCAGCGAACATCCGGCGCTCGGTGGCGTCGCGGCCGCCGCCACACGCCAGCTGCAGCAGCGCGGGGAGCTCGCAGATGAAGTGGTCCAGCCGGTGGGGTGCGCACAGCGGCCGTGCGGCCAGGAGCGCGCTCTGCGCGGCGGAGTTGGCCAGGCCGCCCAGCCAGGAGGCGCAGGCCAGCGCGCGGCACCGGCGCGGGGAGGCGAGGTCGGCGTGGCGCAGCGGGTGGACCACGGCGGCCGCGCGGTCCAGCGCCATCACCGCCAGCAGCAGGCACTCGACGGAGCCCAGCGCCAGCGACGTGCACAGCTGGGCCAGGCAGCCCGCGCGGGGCAGCCACAGCTCGGCGCCGCACAGGCCGGCCAGCAGCGCGGGCGCCACGCTTGTGGTGAAGCCCGCGTCCACCAGCGCCAGGTGGCCCAGGAAGTAGTACATGGGTGTGTGCAGGCGCGGGTCGCGCACGGCCAGCAGCACGAGGGTCGAGTTGCCCGCCAGGGTCAGGAGGTAGCAGAGCAGGACGAGGGCGAAGAGGGCGGGCTGCAGCGCGCGCCAGTCGGAGAAACCCAGCAGGAGGAAGCGCTCCTCGGTGCTGTGGTTGGCCTGCGGGAGGAAACTCGCAGAGTGTTTGGAAGGAGGCTGAGCCAAAGGGTGAGTTTACCCCCTGGGAGCTAAAGAGAGCCCCGCTGCCGGGGACCTGGCCGTGGGGGAGCTGGATGGGAGCGAGGGGCGCGCGGAGAGGGGATCCGATGAGAGCAGCGGAGCGCACCTCTCTCTCCGTTACAGATGGGAGCCCTGGCTTTGGGAAGCTAGCCCTACCTCAGCACAGCTTGGCTGATGAATTATTCAGCAGACTCTCTTGGAGAGAAGGAATTTCCACTTTGTGGAAGAACAGACTTAGACTGGGAGAGGGAAGATTGCCCAAGGTCACAGCTAGTGAGTGGCTCCGTGGGGCCTGGATCGGGCTTGTCTCCTTTCCAAATCAGTGCTTTTTCTGCTCCTCCCTGGCTTCTGACTGCACTCCTCGGGGCCAAAGTAGAAATCTGCTCTTCCTGCCATAGACTATTCCTTCAGATCCTGGAAGACAGAGTCCCCCCTGAGCCTCCCTCCCCTCCTTCCAAAGCGTGTAGTGCCTGCGAGTGAGTGCAGGGCCCTAGGCTTGGTAGAGGCATCACTTGGGAGATAGAACCCTCTATCCCCGTCTCTGTTTCAGGGATTCTACTTCTGAGAATACAACCACTAGCTGCTGACTACTGAGCGCTACTCTGTGGGGAGTCTGTCTTCTTGGCTGTCACCAGCGTCCATGTCCCTCTGGCTTCTCCCTAGTGTGATGGTCATGATCTGGGGGCCTTGAAACCCAGAGTCCTCTGGCAGAACATGAAGCTAGAAGCCCTGGGTCTCACCAGCATAATTGCCTTGGGCCAGCTGGATTATTTGATATGGAGAAGTCACTGTATTTCCCTCCACCTTCGTGTTTCCACGTGTAAGAGGAGGAGTCTGACCTAGATGATCTCCAGGGCTCCTGTCTTATAGCCTGGCTCTCACTGAAAAAAAAAAAACAAAACATGTCATTTGAATGAAATGGGGACCCAACACCGAAGGCTTTATCCCTGCAAAGTGACATTGAGTCGCGTTTCCTAATGGTACAGAAACCATATGGTAGATGCAATGACTAAATGTTACAGCAAAATCTCGCTCCTGCACACTTTCTGGCAGGTGTACGGATTTAGATGAACTTTGTAGTCACTATTCTGAGTTTAAAATCATGATCCCCTCAAAAAAAATCACGATCCCCTAATTTTCTTTACAATGTTTCAGGAAAATCTCTTTCCCCCCGAGAGCGTCCTGCTTTCAGGCATCCATTTATACTCACGAGACGGAACAGGTGTTCATGGTGTGAGTCAGAGCAAGGGTGGGGCGTCAGACCACCCGAGCTCCAGTCTCGGCTCTGCCGTTTCCCAGCAGAAGGACCCTGGGCACGTGGCTTCACCTGTCTGTGGCTCCGTGTCCTCATCTGAAAGCGGACTTGGTGGAGGGGGGGAAGCATGGAGAGCTCTCGGAACAGGCGCAGGACCGAGTGGGTGTTTAGTAAGTGCTCGCTCTTATCACCTGCACCTGCGAGTCAGGAGAGGTCTGTGGGCGCTCCCACACCAGTTAGGGCCAGAGCCGGCTGTGAGTTTAGGTCTTTTTATTGATGAACTCTGGTCTTTACTCACCTGGAAGTGAGGCAGTCCTCCTGTTCTAAGAGGAAGGTAGACAGGCGGCTGAGGTTAAATAACTTGTCCGGGCCACGCGGTTTGTAAATGCTTGTCAGGATTTCACCCGAAGCTAACTAATTCCAAGAGCCTGGCTTTATATCTGCGCACATATCTTTAAGCCGGACTCTACTCTGTCAGAGGCTGCGGAGGATGGAAGGACATGCGAGCCCCGAGCTCGCTGCGCAGCACAGGGGCCGTCGGGGAGGGGAATGCAGGGAGAGCTGACATTCAGGCTCGCGGCCCAGCGGTGCTAGAGAGTCCAGTTGTCTAATTCTGGATCATGTAGACACACACCCTTTCAGCCAGCCAAGCCCTGAACAGCTCCCCCAGACACGCCAAACCCCGAAAATCACACTACCAACACCCGCACCCCGTGGACACACACATTCCCGAATACTCAGACACATAGGTGCACATACATGTCCCCCCACTGCTCCCCGGAAGCTTCCAGAGGCAAATCTGTTGTAAAAATATTCTAGGATGTGTCCCCAAACCTCCTTCTGTATTCTAGAATGTGCTTGTTGTCTGCAAGACCATCTTCCTACCTTCATGTCTGGGTCTCTGGCACCAATGTTCCGCCGCTTCTTTCCAGACGATCAGTCGGTCTGTTGTGTCTCCTCCAGAGCCTCAGAGTTGGAAATGGCTGTGGGGGGATGAGAGAGCGAATGGCATGACTGTTGATTTCGAGAATGGGTGCCTGAGGTCAGAGCCAGGTCCTTCCTTCAGGAAGAGGACATGGGGTGGCGAGCCCCTTGCTTGTCCGCCGAGGAGTGACCATAAGGTCTTCAGCAGAGAAGCCGGCCAGGTCTGGAGAAGCACCGAGATTCAGGCAGAGTGGCGGTGTCTGGCGGTGCCAGAGAGCTGGCACCAGGGTGAGCCCAGGCAAGGACTGGCGTTTGGGCCGGTGGCAGGTCGGTGGTGGCTGCAGCTGGCTGTGGAAACCGCCTTCCGGATTCTGAAGGCTCTGGAGCCCTGGAGCAGGGATGTTGGTGAGCCGCTCACTGGAGAGGAGGCAGGGGAAATGATTCTCCCTGCTGTTGAGAAGAGAGGATGGGGCCCTGGGGAACCCCATCCCACTCCCATAATGAGCACCTGTGCGGATTTGTCCAGAGAAGAGTCCCCCAGGGCAAGGAGAGGAACATTCTGGAGGGAAAGGCCCTTGAGGGTGGCGTGTCCCTGGCTGCGTGGAGGTCAGAGGCAGCCCCGGGCTTCCTCCCCAGCCCCTGTTCTCCTAGCATAGTGGTGTAGGGTTTTGTTCTGGGGATGAGGGACCTTGAGCAGCTGCATGACCTAAGTGACTCTCAGGGTCAGTTTGAAAACGGGGGAGACCGTCCTTGTTTGTGGGAGGGGTTTGAGGTCTGGCAAGGTCATCCTCAGTTCTGACCCTCCTGTCCTCGGCCTTCGCCGCCACCCCTTCTTGTGGCTCTCACTGCCTTTGCTCTGTCCTTGGCTCAGCCCCTCTCCCAGGACGGCCTGTCTTACTTCCCGACAGATCTCTCTCCACACAGACGATGCCTTTCTACTCGCTCCTGCAGTCCCTCCCTTGGCTGGCGTCTGGAGGTTTGTCATGGTCCCCAAGGTGGCCTGTCTCCACTGCTCTCTTGAGCTTGGGTTCCCCGGTCAGTCCTTGTAGTTACTGCTCTGCACGCTCCCTCCTGGCTCTCCTGCCTCCTCTCCCTTGGTTACATTCCGATGGCTAGATCATCATCGTATTTGAATGAAATCCGAATCCTACCCTGTCTCCCTATTTGTTCAGCAGATTGTGGCTGGAGGACAGGCCAGAACCATCTGAGAAGCTTCGGTTCATGACCGTTAAGGTTCTTTTTAATTTTCCCGCTTGCTGGAGACATACTACATCGGGTAAGGTTAAGGTGTCCGGCGTGGTGAACGGTTACACGGTCGTACTGTGCAGTGTCCGCCACACTGCGGCTCGTGAGACTGGGCTCCGGCTCACACTGTCGCTGTGGTCACAACATGCACACGCCCTCCTGCAGCAGCTGTGGGCGCACGATGCGCGTTCCCTGCACTCGCCCCTCCGCACAGCCGATCCCAGAACTCATCCTAACTGGAAGTTCATCCTCTCTGACCAGCATCTCCCCTTCGGCCCCGCGCTCAGCCACTGGCGACCCCCATTTGCGTCTTCTACACACTCCGTGCTTTGGGATCCCAGGTATAAATGGCACCAAGCAGCGGTTGTCTTTCTCTGATTTGTCCCACTCGGCGTAAAGCTCTGTCCGTCCGTGGGGCTGCAAACGGCAGCATTTCCTTTGTCATGGCTGGGGACGGTCCCGTTGCATCTTCTTCATCCATGTATCCATCCAGGGCCACTGAGTTGTTCACACGGCTCGTGAGGAGCAGGGCAGCGAGCTCGGCGGTGCCGGTATCTCTTTGAGTGAGTTCGTCTCCTTTGGATGTATCCCCCAAGTGGAATTGCTGGACCGCTGGATGTGGTAGCTTTTTCGTCGTTGGAGAACCTGTATTCTGTCTTCCCTGGGGGCTGAGCTGGCTCACATCCCCCCACCAGGGCACGGGGTCCCTGTTCTCCAGATTTCTACCAACACTTCTTCTCACTCGTCCTTCAGGTAAGAAGCGTTCTGACAGGTGTGAGGTGATGTCTCATTGTGGTTACGATTCACGTGTCTCTAATGATTAGTGCCGCCGAGCACCTTTTCACGTACCTTTTGGCATTTGTATGTTTTCTTTGGAAAAATGTCAGTTTAGGTCCTTTGCCCATTAATTGGATCATTTTTTCCCCTATTTAGTTGCATGTGTTCTCTATATACTTACAAATACATGTATCAGAAAACACCTGGTTGCAAATATTTTCTCCCATTTCTAGGATGCTGTTCACTTTGTTGATTTCTTTTCCTGTGCTGGAGCTATTATTTTATTATTTATTTATTTATTTATTTGTACTTTAATTCAAATTTTAATGTTCATTTAAAAATCTTGAATGCAGTGGTTCAAATTACTTCCATTTCCTAGTTACTATTGATTACAATAAAAACTTTGCACACACCCCAATGGTAAAGTGTAACCCTTTTATTTTCTTCAATGATTTTATTTCTTCATTTGACAGAAAGAGAGAGCACAAGCAGGGGGAGCAGCAGACAGAGGGAGAGGGAGAAGCAGCCTCCTTGCTGAGCTGGGAGCCCTATGCGGGGCTTGATGCCAGGACCATAGGATCTTGAGGAGCTGCAGGCAGACACTTAACTGACTGATGGACCCAGGTGCCCCAAAATGTAACCCTTTTAAATAATTCACACTCAACATCTATTTTATTTCTTTTCCTCACTAAATAAGTTTTTATGTATTTTATTTTATTTTTTATTATGTTCAGTTAGCCAACAGATAGTACATCATTAGTTTTTGATGTAGTGTTCAGCGACTCATTAGCTGCATGTAACACCCAGCGTTCATCACAACACGTGCCCACCTGAATATCCATCACCTGGTTACCCCCTACCCCAACTCACTCCCCTCTGTAACCCTCAGTTTGGTTCCTCTGATTAACAGTCTCTCATGGTTTGTCTGCCTCTCTGATTTCTTCCCTTTCAGTTTTCCCTCCCTTCCCTTATGGTCCTCCACACTATTCCTCACGTTCCACATATGGCTGAAACTGTATGATAATTGTCTTTTTCTGCTTGACTTATTTCACTCAGCATAATCCCCTCCAGTCCCATCCATGTTGATGCAAATGGTGGGGATTCATCCTCTCTGATGGCTGAGGAATATTCCGTCATGTATATGGACCATATCTTCTTTATCCATTCATCCATTGAAGGACATCTCGGCTCCTTCCACAGTTTGGCTATTGTGGACATTGCTGCTATGAACATTGGGGTGCATGTGCCCCTTCTTTTTGCCCCTTCTCTATCTTTGGGGTAAAGATACCAGGAGTACAGATGTTGGGTTGTAGGGTAGCTCTATTTTTAATGTCTTAAGGAAACTCCATACTGTTTTCCAGAGTGGATGTACCAGCGTGCATTCCCACCAACAGTGTAAGAGGATTCTTTCCCTTTTTCCACATCCTCTCCAACATTTGTTGTTTCCTGTCTTGTCAATTTTGGCCATTCTAAGTGGTGTAAGGTGGCATCTCAATGTGGTTTTGATATGTGTTTCCCTGACAAGTGTTTCCCTGATTGCAAGTGATGTGGAGCATTTTTCATATGTCTGTTGGCCACGTGTATGTCTTCTTTGGAGAAGTGTCTGTTCATGTCTTCTGCCCCTTTCTTGAGTGGATTTTTTGTTTTCTGGGTGTTGAGTTTGAGAAGTTCTTTCTAGATCTTGGATACCAGCCCTTTATCTGTAATGTCATTTGCAAATATCTTCTCTAATTCTGTGAGTTGCCTCTTGGTTTGGTTGACTGTTTCCTTGGTTGTGCAGAAGATTTTGATCCTGATAAAGACCCAAAAGTTTGTTTTTGCTTTTGTTTCCCTTGCCTTTAGAGATGTGTCTTGCAAGAATTTGCTGTGGTCAAGGTGAAAGAGGTTGCTTCTTGTGTTCTCCTCCAGCATTTTGATGCATTCCTGTCTCACATTGAGTTCTCTCATACATTTTTTTAAACATTATTTTATTTTTTCAGTGTTCCAAGATTCATTGTTTATGCATCACACCCAGTGCTCCATGCAATCCATGCCGTCCTTGATACCCACCGTCAGGCTCACCCAACCTCCATGCCCTCCCTCCAAAACCCTCACTTTATTTCTCAGAGTCCAGTTTGTCATGGTTCATCTCTCCCTCCAATTTCCTCCAATTCCCTTCTCCTCTCTTTCTCCTAATGTCCTCCATGTTATTCCTCATGCTCCACAGGTATGTGAAACCATATGATACTTGACTCTCTCTGCTTGGCTTATTTCACTCAGCATAATCTCTTCCAGTCGCGTCCATGTTGATACAAAAGTTGGGTATTCATCCTTTCTGATGGAGGCATAATACTCCATCGTGTATATGGACCACATCTTCCTTATCCATTCGTCCGCTGAAGGACATCTTGGCTCTTTCCACAGTTTGGGACTGTGGCTATTGCTGCTATGTACATGGGGTACAGATGGCCCTTCTTTTCACTACATCTGTATCTTGGGGGTAAATACCCAGTAGTGAAATTGCAGGGTCTTTCATCCATTTTGAGTTTATCTTTGTGTATGGAGTCAGAGAATGGTCCAGTTTCATTCTTCTGCCTGTGGCAGTCCAATGTTCCCAGTACCCTTTATTGAAGAGACTGTCTTTTTTCCATTGACTATTCTTTCCTTCCTTGCTGAAGATTAGTTGACCATAGAGCTGAGGGTCCATTTCTGGGTTCTCTATTGTGTTCCATTGGTCTATGTGTCTGTTTTTGTGCCAGGACCATGTTGTCTTGATTATCCCAGCTTTGTAATGGAGTTTGAGATTGGGAACATGTTGGCCCCCAGCTTTGGTTTTCTTTTTCAACATTTTCCTGCGATTTGGGGGTATTTTCTGGTTCCATATCAATTTTAGGATTGTTTGTTTGAGCTCCATGAAAAATGTCAATGGTATTTTGATAGGGATGGCATTGAAAATGTAGATTGCTCTGGGCATCATAGACATTTTCACAATGTTTATTCTTCCAATCCATGAGCATGGAATTCTTTTCCATCTCATATATCTTCCCCTCCATTTCTCTTATAAGTATTCTGTAGTTTCTAGAGTATAGATCCTTTCCTTCTTTGGTTAGGTTTATTCCAAGGTGTCTTACAGGTTTTGGTGCCTTGGTAAATGGAATCATTTCCTTAATTTCTCTTTCTTTAGTCTTATTGTTAGTGTATAGAAATGCAGGTGATTTCTGTGTATTGATTTTATATCCTGCCACTTTGCTGAATTGCTGTATGAGTTCTAGCAATTTGGAGATGGAGTCTGTTGGGTTTTCCACGTAAAATATCATGTTATCTGTGAAGAGAGAGAGTTTGACTTCTTTGCCAAGTTGAATGCCTTTTTGTCACGGCCAGCACGACAAATTGACCAGGAAATGTGAGGGTAAGAGGATGGTGAAAGAAAAAGACTTGAGAGACAAAGAGATGGGGGCAGGAGGAGCACTGAGGAGGATGTCCAACAATGCCGCCTTTATTCAGGGCAGTGAGGCATTATATAGCCAAAGTAACTATCTTCAGCTGGTTACAAAAGACTTTGGTACATGCACAAAACCCTCCAGACCAGGCCTGTTTTGCCCATTTCAGATAAACACCTGTAGGCAGTGGCTGATGTTAGTACAATTGTCTCATAAGAAGTAAAACCCGAGAGTGATTTATGAGCTGTGCTGGAACAGCAAGGACCAGTTAAGAGTTTATGACCCCAACCAATTTGCTCTCATCTAACTAGTAAACATGTGGGAAGTCACGTTGGCGAGCGCACAACACATAGCACAGACCTTTCTCAGTGCTACTCAACTTTTCCATCCTAAGCCTTTTGTTAGGCTATTCGGACTTTAAAGGAGACACAAGTCAGGGCCTGGTTTGGTCCTCGTCTCAAGCCTTATCGCGGCCTCCCACACCTTTTATTTCTTTTTGTTGTCTGATTGCTGAGGCTGGGACTTCTAGTACTGTGTTGAACAGTAGTGTGAGAGTGGCATCCCTGTTGTGTTCCTGACCTTAAGGGAAAAGCTCTCATTTTATTTCCCCGTTGAGAATGATATTTTCTGTGGAGTTTTTGTAATGGCTTTTATGATATTGAGGCATGTTTCTTCTATCCCTACACATTGAAGAGTTTTCATCAAGAAAGCATGCTGTATTTTGCCAAATGCTTTTTCTGCATCAGTAGGGAGTGTCATATGGTTCTTGTCTCTTCTTTTATTAATATGCTCTATCACACTGATTGATTTGGGGATGTTGAACCATCCTTGCAACCCAGGCATAAATCCCACTATCCTGGTGAATCATCCCTTTCATGGACTGTTGGATCCTATTGGCTAGGGTCTTGTCAAGTAGTTTGGCATCCGTGTTCATCAGGGATATTGTTCTGCAATTCTCCTTTTGGATGGGGTCTTTGCCTGATTTTGGGATCAGGGTAATTCTGGTCTCATAGGATGAGTTTGGAATTTTTCCTTCTATTTCTATTTTTAGAAACAGCTTCAGTAGAATAGATATTATTTTGTCTTTAAATGTTTGGTAGCTTTCCCCTGGGAAGTCATCTGGCCCTGGACTCTTGTTTTTGGGGAGGTTTTTGATTACTGTTTCCATTTCCATGCTGGTTATTTGTCTACTCAGATGATATATATCTTCCTGTTTCAGTCTTGGTAGTTTCCAGGAATGCATCCATTTCTTCCCGATTGCTTAATTTGTTGTCATATAGTTGCTGGTAATAATTCCGAGTAATTGTTTCTGTTTCCTTGGCATTAGTCATGATCTCTTCCATTTCATTTATGATTTTATTGATTTGGGTCCTTCCTTTTTTCTTTTGGATAAGTCTGGCCAGAGGTTTATTGATCTTATCAATTCTTTCAAAGAACTGGCTTCTAGTTTCGTTGATCTCTTTTACTGTTTTTATGGTTTCTGTTTCATTGATTTCTGTGCTGATCTTTATTATTTCTCTTCTGCTTGGTTTAGGCCTTATTTTCTGTTCTTTCTCCAGGACCTTTAGGTGTAAGCTTAGCTTGTGCATTTGGGATTTCTCTAATTTTTTGAGAGAGGCTTGGATGGCTATGTACTTCCCTCTTAGGACTGCCTTTGTTGTATCCCATAGGTTTTGAAAGGATGTGCTTTCATTTTCATTGGTTTCTATCAGCTGTTTAAGTTATTCTTTAACTTCTTGGTTGACCCAATCATTCTTGAGCAGGATGTTCTTTAACTTCTAAGTGTTTGAGTTCCTTCCTAATTTCTTCCTGTGGTTGAGTTCCAGTTTCACAGCACTGTGGTCTGAAAATAGGCAGGGAATCATCTCAGTCTTTTGGTATCAGTCGAGACCTGATTTGTGACCCAGAATGTGGTCTGTTCTGGAGAAAGTTCCATGTGAATTTGAGAAGAATGACTATTCTGTTTTTTTAAGGTGGAATGGTCTGTATGTGTCTGTGAAATCTATCTGGTCCAATGTGTCATTCAAAGCTCTTGTTTTTTTGTTGATCTTCTTCTTAAATGATCTGTCTATTGCTGAGAGTAGAATGTTGAGGTCTCCTACTGTTTATGTATTACTATCAATATGATTCTTTATATCGGTTAAAGATGGCTTATGTAGGGGTGCCAGGGTGGTTCAGTGGGTAAAAGCCTCTGCCTTCGGCTTAGGTCATGATCCCAGGGTCCTGGGATCAAGCCCCTTATCGGGCTCTCTGCTCCATGGAGAGCCTGCTTCCTTCTCTCTCTCTGCCTGCCTCTCTGCCTACTTGTGATCTCTGTCTGTCAAATAAATAAATAAAATCTTAAAAAAAAAAAGATGGCTTATGTAGTTGGCTGCTTCCATGTTGGGGGCACCGATATTTACAATTGTTAGGTCTTCTTTTTGGATAATTATGATATGGTGTCCTTCTGCATCTCTTACTACAGTCTTTAGTTTGAAATTTAATTTGTCTGATATAAGAATTGCTACCCAAGCTTTCTTTTGTGGTCTGTTGGCATGAGAAATGGCTCTCCATCCCCTCACTTTCAGTCTGGTTGTATCTTTAGTTTCAAAATGAGTCTCTTATAGACAGCATATGGATGAGTCCTGTCTTTTTATCCAGTCTACAACTCTTTGCTGTTTCATGGGAACATTTAGGCCCTTCTGATTGAGAGGGACTATTGAAAGATATGATTTTAGTGTCATGATATCGCCTGTGACGTTTCTATAGATTATCTATAAATTTCTGGTCTATTTTATCCTTGGGTCTTTCTCTTTTTATAGAATCCCCCTTCATATTTCTTGTAGGGCTGGCTTCCTTTTCACATATTCCTTCAGTTTCTGCTGATCCTGGAAGGTCGTTGTCTCTCCATCCATTCCGAGTAACAGCCTTGCTGGATAAGATATCCTTGCCTGCATGTTCTTCTCATTAGTATCCTGAGTATGTCTTGACAGCCCTTTCTGGCTTGTCAGTCTCTGTGGACAGGTCTGATGTTATTCTAATGTTCCTCCCTCTGTGTATAAGAAATCTCTCCCCCTGGCTGCTTTCTCTATTGCTTCCTTGGTTCTAAGATTTACAAGTTTTCTATTTTGAATTCCAATAGTGTATTTATAAATTATTTTGGATTTTCTATGTACACCTTCATATTATCTGCGAGTAGTTAGAATTACCCCCTCAATTCTTATTTTTGTTTCTCTTGCCTTATAACATGTGGCAGATTCTCCAATGCAATGTTGATTAGAGTAGCATCATTTGAAGATTTTTAAAAAAAGATTTTATTTATTTATTTGACAGACAGAGATCACAAGAAGGCAGAGAGGCAGGCAGAGAGAGAGGAGGAAGCAGGCTCCCTGCTGAGCAGAGAGCCTGATGTGGGGCTTGAGCCCAGGACCCTGAGATCATGACCTGAGCCAAAGACAGAGGCTTAACCCACTGAGCCACCCAGGAGCCCCTCGTTTGAAGATTTTAATATACCTTTCTCAGTATCTGATAGAAAAAGGAGACAAAACATTGGTAACTAATGTGACATAATTGACACAAATGGGACATTACAGAGTGCAGAATACTTTATTTTACAATGGTCCTAAGATATTTACCGAAATAAACGATGTGTTGGGCCATGAAGCAAGTCCACATTTTAAAAGCCTGAAATTAACTAGATTATATGCTTAGACCACAGGGGAAGTGAGCCATAGTCATAATGAAAAGAAAACCAGGAATTCCCTCAATGTTTGAAAATTAAATGTAACTTTGCTGCATATCCTAAGGGAGAGAAAGGGAATCACAAGGGAAATTCTTAACCTTTCCTGCCTCTGAGCTCGCAGACAATCCCACTCTGTCTGTGAAGAGCAGTGTGATTAGCTAGACAGGAGTTGAGCCTTAAGTCAGAGTTCTGCCTGCCCCAGCCACACCTTGCAGCCTTGGCCTGTGGTCCCTCAGAGCTGCCCTTTCTGGTGGCCCTGAGCTAAGAGGGACAACATGGCTGTGTGGGAATGGGAAGCTGCACAGCCCTAGTGATGACGGCGCTATTGCATTGTCCTCACCAGCCCAACAGCACGCTTTCTGAGTGAAATACAGCACCATAGCAGGTTCCTGACCTTCCTTAGGGGTTGAAAATCATCTTGGGATTCATCTATTAGAAATACGGATTCAACATGTGTTCTTTCTTCTGGAAAAGCAATAGACTGAAATAGCCATCATGGCTTCCTGAGCACCTGTCTGGAGAGCCAACACACCGGCTCTTTGTGGAATTCTCCCCCTTAAACGTCCAAACTATGATGTAGATATTATCAGTCACATTTTCTAGATGGTTAGACAGGGCTCAGAGATGATTCGAGTCACAGAGGATTTTAGGGTCAGAACCCTAAGTGGGATCCCCAAACTGACTCCAAATCCCTTGTTATTCCATAGGTGGTGCTATTTCCCTCTTATCTCTGGTCTTCTGGATCAGGAAACGTGTCAGGTCTCAGGATTTTATTGCTGTGTGGCCAAGTGGAGCAGATTTTGTTGGCCTTTTTACCTCTGCCCATCATGATCATTAAGACAAATATCTCAGTGGAGGACCTCTGAGTAAGATACTCAGTGTTTCCTAGGATTAGAGGCATTATATTTTTCTGATATTAAAATTACTGAAAGAACTATCTTTCTAAAATTGATTCAGGGTCTGGTATTTTCAGAATCTGCTGTAAGACAGGTCTGAAATAGGGGCACCTGGGTGGCTCAGTCATTAAACGTCTGCCTTCAGCTCAGGTCCTGGAATTGAGCCCCTTGTCAGGCTCCCTCCTTGGTGGGGGCCCTGTTTCACTCTCTCTTTCTCTCCCTGCTTGTGTTCTCCCTCTCACTCTCTCTGTCTCTCTGTCAAATAAATAAATAAAATCTTAAAAAGAAAACAGATCTGAAGTAATATTTTAAAACACTCAGCTCAGCCTTCTACAAAGTGAGACAATGTTTATAAATGTTGCTAAAGTACTCCCTTACCAATGGTTACTTACTTGCCAGCCATCGTAGTGTTTATATGGTATGACTACAACTTCCATTAGCTAAAATGGGCAGGGAAAGAACTAAGACAGTGTATCCAAGCTTTAGAGGGACTTGTGTTTAAATTAGTGTTGAGACAATGAGCTACTCTGTTCTATTCTGTAGTCCAAGGGAATGGTGCCAGACAGCTCTAAGATGTTGGGAGGTTCTAAAAATCTGACTTGAAGTTATTAGTGTGCTTCAGAGGTTTGGGCAGGAGAAGGGACTGAGCACAGCTTCTGTGAACACCTCTGTTACCTGTGTTGGCCATGGAACAGGTAACTCCTGTAGGCATCACTTTGATTTCTTGGTACTGTTGTTAAAGGTGCTTTTGTCTCAAGCGCCTCCCTTTGGTAGTAATTAGAATGATGATGGAAATTTTTATCTATTACCATCCACAGGCTGGATCCTGGGCTGACAGGGAAGCTATCCTTTATGATTTTACCAAGCTCAAAATGACTGGGCAGGGGCACCTGGGTGGCTCAGTGGGTTAAGCCTCTGCCTTCAGCTCAGGTCATGATCCCAGGGTCTTGGGATCCAGCCCTGCATCAGGCTCTCCACTCAGCAGGGAGCCTGCTTCCTCCTCTCTCTCTGCCTGCCTCTCTACTTGTGATCTCTCTCTCTGTCAAATAAATAAATAAAATCTTAAAAAAAAAAATGGGCAAAACCTCAGAGCATGGGCCCTATTTCTGCCCCAAGCCCATGTTGTGTATCTGCTTCCAGAAGAAAAAGATAACCAAAAAAAATGCCATTGCAAACATGAAGAGAAGAAAAAAAAAATGAAAGAACCTCTCCCGCTCCCATAAGATTAAAGTCATACGGTCATGTCCATACTGAAAACATAAGAAAAAGTCTGTAACTTTCTGGAATGTTCTTTCTCATGATGATGTGTAAGTCTGTATGTAAAACAATGCAGAGCGAATATAGCAACCTGCCCCAAATGTTCCTTCCCTGGAGCACTCCCTTCCTTGTGAAGATTGTGTCTCCCAGGCAGCTGTCCTGACTTGGGTCTGAATAAATCTCTCTTTCTTTCTCTCTAAAATGTTTAAGAGAGTTTGTCCCTTTAGTGTCGACAATACAGTATGTTTTCTTTTTAAGTGAAAACCAACGTTCCTGGGTCACACCTCCAACAGCGCAGAAGGGAAGTTGTTCTCGTTCATCCTGGAGCTTCCCTGCAGAACGGAGCATGTGTGTATTTTCCAGCACAAATGGGCTCATCCTAGAAGGACGCTCGGAAGGTCTGAGAAGCACTCTCCACTCCATGGGTGAGACCAGAAGGTGAAACTCCTCCCGCTTAGAGCATTACTTTTTGGGTCTTAAAACTACCTTGGAAATGGGGGAAACCACTTCATTTCCCAATGCCCAAGCCTGGGAGGGTCTGAGAGCAGCTGAACTTGCTGGGAGCCAGGAACAGCTCCGCAGACAGGGCAGGGGCAGGAAGGGAAGGGGCCCGGCTCTGGGGGTGGTCTGCCGTCATGGGGGTCCGCGGAAGGGGCCGGCTGTCTGAGGGGCTCTGCCCACCCACCAGTGCCTGCAGCGCAGAGCCAGGTGTTGGACCAGGAGGCGCGTTGGGGACCACCTGCAGTCACAAGGAGGCGGGTATAGGGTCCGCCAGGTACAGGCAGGGGAGGCATCCAGTGGGCTGGGGCACACTCTCCTCGGCCAATTACCATCTGGGGGATGGAGCTACCTTTGTGGGCGGATCTGGAGCTGTGCAGGGCTGCAGAAGTGGGGCCTGGGAAGGCAAGCTCTGAGGGACCCTGAGTCGGTGATTGCGTGCTGTGTGGTGGGCTGGGCTCTCAGGGCAGGGTGCGCCCTGGGTGGGAGGCAGGGCCCTCGAAGGGCACGTGAAATGAGTTCACTGTGGGGACTCAGATGAGTTTTCTTTGTCGCTTGAAAGTTTTTTCTAGTTGATACCCATCAACTGGCCTTTATCCCCTAGATCCGTGAACTCCAGGGCGCCCTCTCACCCAAGCTTTTGTGGGATGGGTTGTGGACATTTCAGGGTTTCCTGTGTTCCCCAGGAAGAGTACATGTAAAGACAACACACAGTCCCCAACTTCAGGGGGTGCCCCCTGTTCCCCAGCACAGTGCAGGTAATGGGCCTCGAGCAGCACCCGGAGTTCAGCAGGGTGTCCCCTGTTCCCTCAGGCACAGGTGTGGCGCTAAGAAGAGCCATCCCCAACTTCAGCATTGTTTCCCATGTCCTCTGGGATGGTGGTAATGGGCTCTCAGGGTCTGGCAGGAGGGTCCTCCAGGTTCCTGCCCCCCCCCCCCAGGCACAGGTGTGAAGGTAACAAGCCCCAGAGCCATCCCCCAGCTTCAGCACTGTGCTCCCTGTCCATGGGGGATGCTGGTAATAGCTTCATCATTGTGCCCTGTGTCCCCAAGTTTGGTGGTAACAGGCTGTCAGGAGGGTGTAGGAGCAGCCTCCCCCTGCAGGTCTCGAGGCCAGGGTTGAGGGCGGGTGTGGACCAGACCCAACTCAAGTTGCATAAAGAACCAATGAGTTGAGCATTTTTTGGAAGAGTAACTTTGCTTCTCCAAAAAGGACAATGGCTTTGGTTGAATTTAGAGTGAAGCTAATTACTACTTAAGAAACAAGCGTGTTTCTCTTTCTCCTAGGAGTTGGAGAAGGTGTGCTGGCCTTAGGTCAGAGGTGCCTGCTTATCCCCACCTGACAACACTTTTCCACTCTGGCTCCACGAGGCCTGAAGTTTTGAAACCAGCGTCTGAGTTGGTCATGCAGCTTGTCTCAGGATGTCGGCGCTCCAAGAAGGCAGCAGGTATGTTGGGCGCAATGCCACATTCGTGTCGGGACGGGAGGTAGACGTTCTCTTTCACCCCAAACCTCCTGGGCTTTTCTCTTGTCTCAGTGGAGCCACAAAGTCATGCTAAAGCAGCGATCAGCCATCTAGAGGGATACCAGGGGTCCTGAGTTTCCCTGCAGGGAGCACCTGGTAGGGGATCTCGTTGTCTCTGTTTATTTCTGGCTCACAGAGGTATTTGGAACATCTCTTTCCCAGGCAATCCCTTGGATTGGAAAGGGAAGATGAGATGGACTCGGTGTGTGTTTGGGACCTAGAATGCGTCCTTCATCTAACAGTGTTGATTCCATGGGGCCGAGGCTGCGGTGGAACGGCCGGCCTCTAGAGTGAGTGGCTGTTTGCGGTCAGATGCAGACTTCGATGATGTCTGTTGGGGTCTGTAATCATATGAACGAGACTGAGACAAAGTGAAAGTTATACAAAGCCTTATTCTGTGCCAACCATTAGAAGTCAGACTGACCGGCCAGGGCCGCCTCTGAAGAGAGTGACCCCTTCCCGATCTCACAGGCTGGTTTATAGGGCATAACCGCAGACCCAAGATACATGACTTCTATTGTTAAGGCCTTTACTCCCGGAATCGATACCCCGGACCATACCAGGAACTACGGGGGCCTTTATTCCCGGAATGAAGTCCGTGGATGTAAACAACAATATGGCTGCCTGGGCAGTATGGAGTCGCTCTGGCCAAGCAGGCCCTAAGAGTTACACAGGTGTTAACATTAAATTGGCCTTAGAATGTCATTTTTCAAAAGTGAAGTTTCATAATTGATTAGTCTTTTCATCAAAAGAGTTACAATTAGGGTCAAGGGAAGATTCAAAATTATTCAAAGTAGACATTCACTGTTTAAAAGGAAAGCTTGACTTTCTAGTTTGACTCAATGTTTCGTCTAGATATTTTGATGTGCTGTATTTTCTCTTCAGTTTCCTTGGTGGTGGAGTCAGAAGGAGAGTCTTTGGGAATTCTCCTGGATAGAAAGGGCTTGGCGGATGTCAGGAGCCCTGGGGTGAGTTCTGGAACTGCTTGCCTGAGGCTGGGTGAGTCAGTTATCCCACAGTTTCTGTTTCCTCCTTAAGAAGTTGCTGGCAGGTACCATCTATGGAAAGGCTTTTTACACAGAAACTGTTCTACATAATGAAGAGCAAATAAAGCGAGGGGATTTGGGCTGTATTATTCTGTAAATAATGGTTTTAAAACCCCCTGTCATAGGCTATGGTACTTTGTTGCACAGGGAGTTCTCGGGAAGCTGCAATGAAAGATTCAGATCTCAGAGCAGGTTCACGAGAAGAAATACAAATAATAAAAAAAAAAAGTAAAGCACAGCCTCAGAGCCATAACAGGGTGCAGTGGCCTTTGTGAGGGGGAGAAATGGACGAGGAGTGTAGGTTGCTGAGTAGCTCGGGGAGTGACTCCTTGTGCTCCCAGAGAAAATCTCCCCTCCCCGGGGTGGGGATGTCTGCTCACCTGGTGGCCCATCCTGGGCCCTGAAACTTGACCCGGTGAGTCCCTTGTGACTGGAACTGGGGAATTGATGAAGAAAACAGAGTGAACCCTGGAGGATGCCTGCATCTTTGTACTCTGACGACTCCACGAGGACAAGGAACCCATTGCCCGTGAGGCGTGTCAGGATCCCTGAGGGTCTGGGCTTTGCTCCCTGGGACAAGGTTGTGTCTTCATCCTCATCTGAACCACAGCCGTGTTGTCTGGTTGTGGAGACCCCGACCTTTATGCGACCACATCATCATTATTCTTGTTATTTTTTTTTATAAAAGATTTTATTTATTTATTTGGCGGAGGGAGATCACAAGTAGGCAGAAAGGCAGGCAGAGAGAGTGAGAGGGAAGCAGGCTCCCTGCCAAGCAGAGAGCCCGATGCGGGACTCGATCCCAGGACCCTGAGATTATGACCTGAGCCGAAGGCAGAGGCTTAAACCACTGAGCCACCCAGGCGCCCTATTCTTGTTATTTTAAGCAACATAGACATTGACTTCGAGATCCAAATACCAAAAGGAGAAACACAAGGTCAGACAGATACATGAGGACTGAACTTGTGGCCGCTCTCATTAGTATGGGCAGCGCAGGGCGCCCCGGATGGGAAGAACACGGGGTTCTGTTTGGATAGAAGTGAGCTGTGCACGCGGAGCGCTTCCTTCTCTCTTCTCCCTTACTTCTCTGAGGGGAGAGTGGAGTGCTGCCTGGAGCTTGGCTTCTGATTTGAAGGAATGGGAGACGAGAGATTTGAGAGCCGTGCTCATGCTGACTGCTGCTCCGTGCCCAGTGAGTGAGGGTTTGAAGCCCGGACTTGGAAGCGCTGGTGTTCAGGGAGGATGTGGTCTGAGTTTCCCACACACAGAGTCACCGGCTGGTCTGCCTAAATGGACCCGTCCCTGCCTTTTGAAGGGCAGCTTGAAGGTGGCTCGAAACCCTTGGGCACTGGAGGAATGATCTGGAAGGGACACCTGGCTGGGCCAGTGTAGACAAGCCCAGGGGATTCCAGAGCTAATGACGAACACGTTTCTGAGGCTGGAGTTGGCTTCTCTGTGAGCAGCCCTGAGCTGGGGAGGAAAGCAGTCTCTGGGTGTTAGGAGTCACCGTGTCAGCAGGTGTGGGCCTGGCAGGGGGTCAGATCAGAGCTAGAGGTTGTGAGCCGTGGCGGTGGCCTTCGCTCTGAACGCACAAGCCAGCATGCTCCAGGGACGGTGCTCTGCTCCCGCCAGTCCTCCTGCTGCAGACGTGATAGGAAACTGGCTTCCTGGCGGGTTCTCAGGAGCTCATCTCAGCAGGGGGCTTGGTGGGAAGCAGCCCACAGGTAGCTGGGAGAAAGAAGGAATTGAGGTAACTCCCAGCTCTTCTGGGTTGTTTTGAGCGAGGCAAAGGAGGAGGTTTCTGGGGGAAGGAGGTAGTCTGTGTTTCACCTGCCGAGGAAGGTGCCTTTCTCAGTGGACTTGCTGATGTTTGTGTCTGGGAGATCTCAACTTCTACCCCCCCAACAAACTTCTTTCTTTCTTTCCTTTTTAAAATGTAATTTAATTTTTAATGTTCCAAGATTCATTGTTTATACCACACACCCAGTGCTCCATGCAATACATGCCCTCCTTAATGCCCACCACCAGGCTCACCCAGCCCCCACTCCCCTCCTCCAAAACCCTCAGTTTGTCGTCAGAGTCCACAGTCTCTCATGGTTCATCTCCCCCTCCGTTTCCCCCCAATTCACTTTTCCTTTCATTTTCCTAATGTCCTCCATGTTATTCCTTATGTTCCACAAGTAAGTGAAACCATATGGTAATTGACTCTCTGCTTGATTTATTTCACTCAGCATAATCTCCTCCAGTCCTGTCCATGTTAATACAAAAGTTGGGTATTCATCCTTTCTGATGGAGGCATAATACTCCATAGTATATATGGACCACATCTTCTTCATCCATTTGTCTGTCAAAGGGCATTTGGCTCTTTCCACAATGTGGCGACTGTGGCCATTGGTGCTATGAACATTGGGGTACATATGGCCCTTCCTTTCACTGCATCTGTATCTTTGGGGTAAATATCCAGCAGTGCAATTGCAGGGTCATAGGGAAGCTCTATTCTTAATTTCTTAAGGAATCTCCACACTGTTCTCCAAAGTGGCTGCACAAACTTCCATTCCCACCAACTGTGTAAGAGGGTTCCCCTTTCTCCACATCCTCTCTAGCACTTGTTGTTTCTTGTCTTGCTAATTTTGGCCATTCTAACTAGTGTAAGGTGGTATCTCAATGTGGTTTTGATTTGAATTTCCCTGATGACTAATGATGATAATTTTTTCATGTGTCTGATAGCCATTTGTGTGTCTTCTTTGGAGAATTGTCTATTCATGTCTTCTGCCCATTTTTGACTTGATTATCTGTTTTTTGGGTGTTGAGTTTGAGAAGTTCTGTATAGATCTTGGATACCAGTCCATTATCTGTAATTTCATTTGCAAATATCTTCTCCCATTCTGTGAGTTGTCTCTTTGTTTTGTTAACTCTTTCCTTGGCTGTGCAAAAGCTTGAGGAACTTTTTGAGGAAGTTCCAATAGTTCATTTTTGCCTTTGTTTCCCTTACTTTTGAAGGCATGTCTAGCAAGAAGTTGTTGTGGCTAAGGTCACAGAGGTGACTGCTTAGGTTTGCCTCTAGGATTTTGATGGATTCCCATATCACATTGAGGTCTTTCACCCATTTTGGGTTTATCTTTGTATATGGAGTCAGAGAATGGTCCAGTTTCATTTTTCTGCATGTGGCTGTCCAATTTTCCCAGCACCACTTATTGAAGAGACTGTCTTTTTTCCATTGACTATTCTTTCCTGCCTTTCTGAAGATTAGTTGACCATAGAGTTGAGGGTCCCTTTCTGGGTTCTCTATTGTGTTCCATTGGTCTATGTGTCTGTTTTTGTGCCAGGACCATACTGTCTTGATGATCACAGCTTGGAAATAGAGCTTGAGGTTGGGAACGTGTTGCCTCCAGCTTTGATTTTCCTTTTCAACATTCCCCTGGTGATTTGGGCTCTTTTCTGGTTCCATATCAATTTTAGGATTGTTTGTTCCAGCTCCATGAAAAATGTCAATGGTATTTTGACCGGGATGGCATTGAAAGTTGCCCTGGGCAGCATTAGACATTTTCACAATGTTTATTCTGATCCATGAACATGGAATGCTTTTCCATCATTTTGTGTCTTCTTCAGTTTCTTTCATGAGTGTTCTGTAGTTCTTTGAGTACAGATGCTTTACCTCCTTGGTTAGGTTTATTCCAAGTTATCTTATAGTTCTTGGTGCTATAGTAAATGAAATCAACTCTCTAATTTCTCTTTCTATATTTTTATTGTTCATATTTAATAAAGCAACTGATTTCTGTGCATTGATTCTGTATCCTGTCACATTACTGAATTGCTGTATGAATTCTAGAAATTTGGGGGTGGAGTCTCTTGGATTTTCCATATAAAGTATTATGTCATTTGTGAAGAGAGAGAGTTTGACTTCTTCTTTGCCAATTTGATACCTTTTATTTCTTTTTGTTTTCTGATTGTTGTTGCTAGGACTTCTAGTACTATGTTGAACAACAGTGGCAAGAGTGGGCATCCTTGTCGTGTTCCTGATCTCAAAAGGCAGGCTGTTAGCTTTCCCCATTGAGAATGATATTCGCTTTGGGTTTTTCGTAGATAGATTTTATGAGGGTGATGAACGTTCCCTCTTTCCCTATACTATGAAGAGGTTTTTTAAAAAATATTTTTTTAATTTATTTGACAGAGATCACCAGTAGGCAGAGAGGCAGGCAGAGAGAGAGAGGAGAAAGGCTCCCTGTGGAGCAGAGAGCCTGATGTGGGGCTCCTCAGTTAGATGGATTCCTAAGTATCTTACGGTTTGGTGTGAAATTATATGTAGGATGGACTCCTTAATTTCTCTTGATCTCATTGTTGCTCTAGACAAATGCAGGTGATTTCTGTGCATTGATTTTATATCCTGCCACTTTACAGAATTCCTGGATGAGTTCTTGCAGTTTTGAGGGTGGAGTCTTTTGGGTTTTCTACAGAAAGTATCCTACTGTCTGCAAAGCGTGAGAGTTTGAATTCTTCTTTGCCAATACAGATGCCTTTTATTTCTTTTTGTTGTCTGATGGTTGAGTCTAGGAATCCTAGAACTACGCTGAACAAGAGTGATGAGAATGGGCATGCCTGTCGTGTTCTTGAACTGAAGGGAAAAGCTCTCAGTTTTTCCCCATTGGGAATGTTATTCGTTGTGGGTTTCCTGTCAATGGCCCTTATGATGTGGAGGTATGTACCCTCTATCCTTCCATGCTGAAGAGTTTTGATCAAGAAAGGATGCTTTAATTTGTCAAATGTTTTTTCTAAATCTATTGGGAGGATCCTATGGTTCTTCTTCTTTCTTCTATTAAGGTAGTGGATTCCATGGATTCATTTGCGGTTGTCAAACCACTCTTGCAGCTTAGGCATAAATTCAGTTTGGTTGTGGTGAATCATCCTTTTAATGGGCTGTTGGATCCTATTGGCTACTATGTTGGTGAGAATTTTTGCATCCACATTCATCAGGGATAGTGGTCCATAATTCTCCTTTTGGGTGGGGTCTTTGTCTGGTTTTGGGATCAAGGTAATGCTGGCCATGAAAAGGGTTGATTGTTTTCCCTCCATTTCTATTTTTTGGAAAAGTTTCAGAGGAATAGGTATGAAATCTTCTTTAAATGTTTGGTGGACTTCCCCTGGGAAGCCATCTGGAGCTGGGCTCTTGTTTCCTGTGGGATTTTGATACTGCTTCAATTTCGTTGCTGATTATGGGTCTCCTCAGGTTTCCTTTGCTTCCCAGTTCAGTTTTGATTGTTTTTATGTTTGTGGGAATGCATCCATTTCTTGGAGACTGCCTGATTTGTTGACATAGACTTTCCATCCTATGTTCTTATAATTGTTTGTATTTGTTTAGTGTTGGGTGTGATCTCTCCTTGGTTCATGATTTTATTGATTTGGGTCCTTTCTCTTTCCTTTTGGAGATGTCTGGCCAGGGTTGTATCAATCTTACTAATTCTTTCAAAGAAGCTGCTCCTAGTTTCATTGATTTGTTCTACTGTTCTTTTGCTTTCTACTTCATTGATTTCTGCTTGAATCTTTATTATTTCTGTTCTCCTCCTGGGTGTAGGTTTGATATGCTACTCTTCCTCCAGCAGTTTTAGGTGTAGGGTTAGGTTGTGTATTTGAGACCCTGCTTGGTTCTTGAGAAAGGCTTGTGGTGTGATATACTTCCTTCTTACGACCACCTTTGCTGCCTCCCAGATATTGAATGGTTGTGTTTTCATTCTCATGTGTTTCTATGAATTTTTAAAATTCATCATGAACTGACTGGTTGACCCATTCATTCTTTCAGGATGCTCTCTAGCCTGCATGTATTTGAATTGTTTCCACTTTTCCTCTTGTGATTGAGTTCCATTTTCAAAGCACTGTAGTCTGCAAATATGCAGGGAATGATCCCAGTCTTTGGGGATGAGAGTGAACATGGCAGCCTCCCAGTCTCTGGCCTCACAGCTGAGAGCTCAGGCCCCACTCCTCAGTGCACCCTCGGAGAAGCGGTCAATCCTTCGTGTCTCCCTGGTCTCTGTCCACACTCAGTGCTCACCTGACCTGAGACCAAGCCTTTCTATCCCTGGCACATGACCCTGTTTGGTGTCTCAAAGCCAGCAGACGCCTGCAGCATGCTCAGGCACCACTCCTCCTGGGGGAGCAAGGGTGCTCTCCCCAGGGATGCCGCTTCTCAGGCCCCTTTTCAAAGAGCAGTGGCCAGACTGTGCTGGGGATCACAGTTGATGGCAGCCTCCAGCTTGGAGCCCACTCCTGGGCTCACTCTTTGCAGCCGGCTTCCCTCTCTGATACCTGGGAGCGCTGCTGCCCTCAAGCACCCCTGGTCTTCCTGGGACCCCGAGGATCCTGAGAGCACACTGTCCCATCGAGGGTTCCAACCTTGCCCAGTCGCCAGAGCGACATCCTTCACCAGAGCAGACTTCTAAAAGCTCCGATTTTGTGCTCTGCTTGGCAGTAGCCGGCTGACAGAGGCTCCTCCCCCGGGATTTATCTTCCCGCCTATCAGCTTAGACTCACTTCTCTGTACCTCCTGCCTTGTGGAAAGTGGTTGCTTTTCTGTTTGTAGAGTTGCTGCTATTCTTTTCTTGGCTCTCTGCTTGAATTTGCAGGTGTTCAGGATGGTCTGATAGCCATCTAGCTGAATTCCTTGTGCCAGATGAAATGAAGGTGTCCTACTCTTCTGCCATCTTGGACTGTCTCTCCTTCTTTCTCCAGATTTCTTTGGGTGTTTGGGGTCTTTTGTGATTCCATACGAAGTTTAGGGCTGTCTTCTATTTCTGTGAATAATGCCATCAGAATTCAGCTGGGATTTCATCCCAAGTGCACATTACTTTGGGTACGGTGCACATGTGAACGTTATTAATCTTCCAGTTAATGAGCATGGCGTATGCTTGCATTTATTTGTGTCGTCTTCTAAACCTTTGGCCCATACATTCACCCACCAACACGCACACATTTTCCTTCCTTTTTTGCCATGTGTTCAGTATAGCAGGTCTTTCTCATTCTTGATTACTTTTATTCCTAGATTATTTTTTGCATGATGCAATTGTCAATGGCATTGCTTTCTTAATTTCTCTTTGTGAAAGTTGGTCATCAGTAAACAGAAATACAAGTTGGGGCACTTGGGTCGCTCAGTCAGTTAAGTGTCTGCCTTCAGGTCACGTCATGATCCTGGGTTTCTGGGAACGAGCGTGGTGTTGAGCTCCCTGTTCAGAAGGGAGTTTCCTTTTCCCCCACCTTCTGCTGCTCCCCTTGCTTCTGCATACTCTCTCTCTCTGTCAAATTCATACATTCATTTAAAGAAAGAAATGCAACAAGTCTCTGTATATTGACTTTGTATCCTGTGGCTTTACTGTATTTGTTTATTGTAACAGTTTTGGGGTTTTTTGTGGACTCTTTAGGGACTTCTACATATGGTATCATGTCATCTGCAAATAGTGACCATTTTCTTTTCCTATTCAGATTTCATATCTTTTTTGGTTTTGCTTCTCATCTAAATGGCTTGGCTAGGGCTTTCAGTACAATGATGAGTGAAAGTGGTTAAGAGTGGGCATCCTTATCTTGTTCTTGATGGTAGTGGGAAAGTTTCCATCATTTCACCCTCAAGTATGATGTCAGCTGTGGGCTTTTCATATAGGCCTTTGTTTGGTGGAGGTTTGTTCCCTCAGTACCCGGATGGTTTAGAGTCTCTATCATAAATGCCTATTGAATCGTGTCAAGTGTCTTTCTGCTCTATTGTAACAATCCTAGGATTTTTATCTTTTATTTTGTTAAGGTGATGCGTGCTATTGGTGGATGTGCAGATGTGGAGTCATCCCTGCGTCCCTGGAATCAATCCCACTGGATCGTGTTGTGTGATTCTCCTGATGGATTGTTGAATTAATGTTGCCTATAACAACATGGTGGAGGATTTTGCGTCTCTGTTCATGAGGGATAGTGGCCTTTCCTTTTCTTGTAGCGTCCTTGTCTTGTTTTGGTACCAGCATAATGCTGCCTTCATGAAGGGAGTTTGAACGTATGCCCTTCTCGCCTTTTTTTTTTTTTTAGATTTTATTTATTTATTTGACAGAGAGAGATCACAATTAGGCAGAGAGGTAGGCAGAGAGAGAGGGGGAAGCAGGGTCCCTGCTGAGCACAGAACCTGATGCGGGGCTTGATCCTAGGACCCTGAGATCATGACTAGAGCCAAAGGCAGAGGCTTAACCCACTGAGCCACCCAGACGCTCCTGTTCTCTCCTTTAAAAAAAAAAAACAGTTTGGGAAGGGTTGGTATTAATTCTTCTTCTACCGTCTGGTTGAACTCCTCAGTGAAAATGTTTGGTTTTGGGCATTTGTTTCCTGGGAGGACTTGATTATCGAATCAGTCTTTTTACCAGTGATCAGTCTGTTCAGATTTTTTTTTTCCTTCATGGTTCATTCTAGGTTGTTGTTAGGAATTTTTCCATTTCTTCTAGGTTGTCCAAGGTGTTAGCCTCTATGTACTCAGTACTCTCTAATGATCCTTTGTATTTCTGTATTATTCATTGTAATAGCTCATGTTTCTTTATTTTTTTAAAGTTTTTCACATTTTTAATTTAAATTCAGTTAGCCGAGGTAGTTTTTGACATAATGGTCAATGATTCATTAGTTGCGTATAACACCCAGGACTCATCATCACGTGTTCCCTCCTTAATACACATCACGCAACTACCCTGCCTCCTAACTTACCTCTCCTCCAGTTTGTTTCCTATGATTAAGAGTCTCTCATGGTTTGTCTCCCTCTCTGATTTCTTCCCATTCAGTTTTCCCTCCCTTCCTCTGTGGTCCTCCATGCTGTTCCTTGCATTCCACGTATGAGTGACACCATATGATTATTGTCATTCTCTGCTTGACTAATTTCACTTAGCATAACCCCTTCTAGTTCCATCCATGTTGATGCAAATGGTGGGGATTCATCCTCTCTGATGGCTGAGGAATATTCTATGGTATGTATGTGCCACATCTTTGTCCATTCCTCTCTTGAAGGACATCTCAGCTCCTTCCACAATTTGGCTATTTTGGACATTGCTGCTATGAACTTGGGGAGCATGTGACCCTTCTTTTCACTGAATTTGTATCTTTGGGGTAATTACCCAGGAGTGCAATTGGTGGGTTGTAGGGAAGCTCTATTTTTTTTTAAGATTTTATTTATTTGACAGCGAGAGACACAGTGAGAGAGGGAACACAAGCAGGGAGAGTGGGAGAAGGAGAAGCAGGCTCCACGCTGAGCAGAGAGCCTGATGCAGGGCTGGATCCTAGGACCATGGGATCATGACCCGAGCTGAAGGCAGATGCTTAATGACTGAGCCACCCAGGTGCCCCACAGCTCTATTTTTAACTTTCTGAGGAACCTCCATGCTGTTTTCCAAAGTGACTGCATCAGCTTGCTTTCCCACCAACAGTCTAAGAGGGTTCCTCTTTCTCTACATCCTCGCCAACAGTTGTTGTTTCCTGTCCTGTAATTTTGCCATTCTGACTGCTAGAAGGTGGTATCTCATTGTGGTTTTGAATTCCCTGACGACAAGTGATGTGGAGGATTTTTTCATGGTCTGTTTGCCATTTATGTGTCTTCCTTAGAGAAGTGTCTCTTCCTGTCCTCTGCCCATTTACCGAGTGGATTCTTTGTTTCTTGGGTGTTGAGTTTGAGCAGTTCTTTGTAGATCTTGGATACCAGACCATTATCTGTCATGCCATTTGCAAATATCTTCTCCCATTCTGTAGGTTGCCTTGTAGTTTTGTTAATTGTTTCCTTTTCTGTGCAGAAGCTTTTTACCTTGATGGAGTCCCAGAAGTTCATTTTTGCTTATGTTTCCCTGGGCTTAGGGACATGTCTTGCAAGAAGTTGCAGTACCCAAGGCCAAAGTAGTTGTTGTCTGTGTTCTCCTTTAGGATTTTGATGTGAGACAGGAATCAATTGTCTTTCTTTCCTGATTGTATTTGAGCCCTCTCTCTTTCTTGGTGAGTCTAGTTAAAAGTTTGTCAGTTTTGTTTATCTTTCCAAAAAAGGCAGTTCATATTTTCGTTGATCTTTTGTCTTTTTGTCTCCATTGGATTTATTTCCACTTTCCATTTTGTTATTCCCTTCTATCTACCGATTTGGGGCTGTGCTTGTTTTATTTTTTCCCCATTTCTTTCCTACATATATTAGGTTGGTTACTGAAGAGCTTTCAGGTGGATGGATGAGGAACTGAATTTCTATGAACTTCCCCCTTAGAGGTCCTTTGGCTGCATCCCATAAGTTTTCATAGATTCTCTTTTTCATTTGTCTCAAAGTACTTTCAAATTTTCTTTTGATTTCTTATTTGACTGTTGGTTGTTCACTAGCGTGTTTTTGAATTTCCACATGTTTCTGACTGTCCCATTTTCTTCTTGTGACTTCTACTTCTTGTGATTTCTACTTTCATACTATTGTGTTTGGACAAGATTTGAACCAGAGTGTGAGGGTAGCATTCAGTTTCACGGTTAGTTTCCTGGTGTATTTTCTGAGGGCAGGCCATGACTTCCATGGGGATAAAGGAAGAGTTCGTGAGCTGGGGGCAGAGGTGGTTAGCCCTTGTTAGAGTACTGATCACTACCATGCAGGCTGTGTCCACTGTTCACATTGTAGCCCTGATGGACTTGTACTTCCTTAGAAACATTTCCCAGGAGGTGAAGGGTGGCCTTCTCTAACAGAAAGGTGCCATGTGGGTTCATGGCATGGTCCCAAGTCAGCAACCAGGATGTATGGTAAATTGGGGGACAAGAACCCGACTTTCTGTTGGAAGTGACAGAAACAGAGCATGGTGGGTTTCATGACAATAGTCAAGGTCCCGAGTGACCCACTGGGGGTTGGTGGTGGGTGTGGGAGTGGGGCCTGTGGATCTGTCTCATCAGAACCTGTGGACTTCATGGACACCCACCTGTGTTGAGTTGTGTGGAGACAGGGAGACAGCAGTCTCTGGCCAGGCACAAGGGTCACACTGGACCACCAGAGGGGCAGTGTGTGGTGGGACCCAGTGCTCAGTTTCCATGAAAACTGTCAGGATATGGTGACTGTGATTTCCAGCAGCCGCACGGGGAGAGGAGGGTGGAGGTGGTGCACACTCCCAAGGCTGTGGTCAGCAGGAAACTGGAGTCCACTGGCGTGAACCGTGCCTGGCACAGAAGATGCCCAGTCACTGTAGCTGTGGGCACTGCGCCTGTGGCACTTTCATGCCGGGGGCTCCCGTGCTGCCGCCTCCTCCTTGTCATCATCTTCATGATCATGAGCCTCTGCTCTTGCCCCACGGTCCCCCAGGGTGTCGCCCTCCCTCCATGTGGCTCTGATCCCCTGCCTTGTGCGTCCCGATACCAGGGTAGCCTTCTCCAGAAGCAGCTCAGTCAGTCCCCTGATGGAACACTTCCATCGATCCCCTGTGAGGGGAGGACGAGGCCCTGCCCCAGAAGGAAGCTGCCGGTCCCCAATCAGGAGAGCCATGTCTCCCTTTTCAGCCTGGCCTGCCCTCCCCTCAGTCCTTTTCTGGGAAGCTGTCCCCAGTTCCTGAGATGACAGCTCTGACCTTATTAACAATATTGTTCTCTGTGTCTCCACGCCTTCGTTCATCCATGGCTTGTCTTTGGAACTTCTCAGTGGGGTTTCAGCCGTCCTGCAGGGCTGTCTGCTCAAAGAAGGGATGGCCTGGGAGGGGAGCCTTCCCTGCCACCTCCCTCAGCATGTCCCTGAGCCCCGGAGCCAACAGTCCCACTGAGCGCTGAGGGACCCGAACAAGCCCATCCTGAGCCCAGGCTGTGTCAGCTGTATAAACTGATGTGTGCCAGGGGTGCTGGGCAGCTGGCATGAGTCAGGTGCGGGCAGATTCTCTTTCTCATGCCTTCCCCCCTCCCTCCCAGAGGGAGCTCAGAGCGGCCTCCGTGCCCCGCATCTTGAGATCCCTTGACCTGTGCCTCCTGCTTTCAGCTGGTGAGCTTGTGGATTTCCTGTTGCTTCTGTCTCCCATACCCGCACCCATGGCAGTTCCTGGATCAGGGGAAGGATCGTACCCTTCTCTGTGCTTGACCTTCTTCCTGTCCTGTACTGAGCCCACCCACCTTTGAGTCTCCATGGATGTGCTTGGAAGCTCGTCCACAGGGAACCTGTTAGCCAAATGGATCCAGGGAATGACCACTGAATTAGCGACCCAGGAGAGAGAACAAACCTGCTCAGAAACCTGTCCCTCACTCTGTGACCATCGCATCCTAAAACAGAAACAATACTCACTTTCTGGATTATGACGTGGCTTCTATCTCTGCTTACACTCTGTTGAATGCAGAGGTGCTGATCCTGGATGGAAAGGGACCATGGCTGCTGGGGGCTAGGAGTAACAGGGAAAATAGAAGAATTCAGTGAAATTTGAATTCCAGGCACAGAGTGAATGAATATTTTCGAAATGCTCCCAAGTCGGTCATATGAACGTTGTGTACCAAAGCTTTTTTGAATAGGTTATTTACTGAAAGAGAAATCTTTTTTATTGTTTATTTTCATTCCAGGCGAGTTAGCATGCAGTGCTATATGAGTTTCAGGTGTGCAGTAGCGTGATTCAGTATCTCTCTGTATCACTCAGAGCTCATCGAGAACAGGGTGCTCTCAGTCCCCTTCATCTGCTTCACTCATCCGACCAGCCGACTCCCCATTGGTAACCATCGGTTTGTTCTCTGTTGTTGAGAATCTGTATTTTGGTTTGTCTCTTTTTTCTCCTTCATTTACGTATGTTTGTTTCTTCAATTCTACACAAGAGTGACATCCTATGGTATTGTCTTTCTCTGACTGATTTCTCTTAGGATGATCCTCTCTACATCCATCTGTGTGGCTGCAAATGGCAAGATTTCATTCTTTTTCTGGCTGAGTAATATTCCACTGTGTGTGCGCATGTGTGTGTACACATCTGTCATCTCATTTAGCACTTTACCCACAGACATTTGGGTTGCTTCCGCATTGTGATCTTGTAAATAATGCTGCAAGCAACACGGGGTACAAGTATGCTTTTGAGTTACTGTTTTCGTATGCTTTGTTTAAATACCCAGTAGTGTGGTTGCTGGACCCCAGGGCAGCTCTGTTTGTACTGTCTGCAGGGCCCTCCATGCTGTTGTCCAGAGTGACTGCAGCAGGTTGCTTTTCCACCAACAGTGCACGAGGGTCCCTTTCCCCACATCCCCCCAGCGCCCGTCGTTCCCTGTGCCGTGGATGGGAGCCATTCTGACGTATGTGCTAATATCTCATTATACTTCTGATTTGCATTTTCCCGAGCTTGGGTGATGGTGAACTTCTTTTCATGGGACCGTTGGCCATCTCTACTTCTTCTTTGGAGAAATGTCTGTTCATGTCTTCGGACTATTTTTTAACTGGATTGTTTGTTTTTTGGTGTGGAGTTGTATCCACTCCACATATTCTGGACACAATCCCTTTACCGCACAGGATATTTGCAAATATCTTCTCCCTTTCAGTAGTTTGTCTTGTTATTGTTATTACTTCTTCCTAGTTCTTCTGCTGCGCGCAAACTTTTTATTGTGATACAGTCCCAGTAGTTTAGTTTTGCTTTTATTTCCTTTGTCTCAGGAGACAGTCTAGAAAAATGTTGCTTTGGTCCATGTCAAGAAGTTACTGTCTGTGCCCTCTTGTAGGATTTTTATGGTTTCAGGTCTCCCACTGAGGTCTTGAAACTGTTTTGAGCTTCGTGTCTGTATGGCATAAGGAAGCAGAGTAATTGCATGCTTCTGGGCGTAGCTGTCCAGTTTTCCCAACTCCGTTTGTTGTAGACACTGTCCTTTTCCTTTTCAATATTCTTGCCTGCTTTGTGGAAGACTCACAGGCCCCACAATTGTGGTTTGTGTCTGAGCTTCTCTCCTGTTCCCCAGGGCGCTGGGGTTTTTTGTACCAGTGCATTTTGCACCAGTGCTGTGCTGCTGGGATGACCACAGCCGTCGTAGAACTCAACATCTGGAATTGTGGCTCCCCCAGCCTGGTTTTCTTCTCAACATCGTGTTGGCTGTTCAGTAGCTTCGGCGGCTCTATACAGATTTTTAGGAGTGTTTGTTGGAGTTCTTTTTGTTTGACTTCAATTCAGTGAGCCAACCTACAGTACATCATTAGCTTCAGATGTAGTGTTCAGTAACAGATCAGATGTGTATACCACCCAGTGCTCATGGCAACACGTGCCCTTCTTAATGCCCACCACCCAGGTAGCCCATCCCCCATCCACCTCCCCTCCAGCAACCGTCAGTTCGTTTCTGAAATGAAGGGTCTCTCGTGGTTTTTCTCCCTCTCTGATGACTTCCCATTCAGTGTTCCCTCCCTTCCCCTCTGGTCCTCTGTGGTGCTTCTTCTGTTTCACACATGTGTGAACCCATGTGCTGACTGTCTTTCTCTGATAGCCTTATTTCACTCAGCATAATTCCCTCCAGTTCCATCCAGGTGGATGTGATGGTTCGTTTTCACCCTCTCTGATGGCTGAATAATATTCCGTGGTAGATATGAACCACATCTTCTTTATCCATTCATCTGTCCATGGACATCGGGGCTCTTTCCATAGTTTGGATAGAGTGGATAATGCTGTAATAAAATTGGGGGACAAGTGCCACTACTTTTCACTCAATCTGTATTTTTTGTAAAGATTTTATTTGATACACACAGAGAGAGAGAGATCACAAGTAGGCAGAGGGGCAGGCAGAGAGACAGGAAGGGAAGCAGTCTCCCCGCTGAGCAGAGAGCCCCATGCAGGACTCAATCCCAGGACACTGGGATCATGACCCAAGCCGAAGGCAGAGGCTTAATCCACTGAGCCACCCAGGCACCCCAGGTTTGCTCTATTTTTTTTAAATTTTAAATGTAATTTTTAAAAAATTTATTTACAGCGTAACAGAATTCATTGTTTTTGCACGACAGCCAGTGCTCCATGCAGTACGTGCCCTCCCTATTACCCTCCACCTGGTTCCTCAACCTCCCACCCCCCCCGCCCCTTCAAAACCCTCAGGTTGTTTTTCAGAGTCCGTAGTCTCTCATGGTTCATCTCCCCTTCCAGTTTCCCTCAACTACCTTCTCCTCTCCATCTCCCCATGTCCACCGTGTTATTCCTTATGCCCCACAAATAAGTGAGACCATATGATACTTGACTCTCTCTGCTTGACTTAGTTCGCTCAGCATAATCTCTTCCAGTCCCGTCCATGTTGCTACAAAAGTTGGGTATTCATCCTTTCTGATGGAGGCATAATCCTCCATTGTGTATATGGACCACATCTTCCTTATCCATTCATCCGTTGAAGGGCATCTTGGTTCTTTCCACAGTTTGGCAACCGTGGCCATTGCTGCTATGAACACTGGGGTACAGATGCCCCATATTTTCACTGCATTTGTATCTTTGGGGTAAATACCCAGCAGTGTAATTGCAGGGTCATAGGGAAGCTCTATTTTTAATTTCTTGAGGAATCTCCACACTGTTCTCCAAAGTGGCTGCACCAACTTGCATTCCCACCAACAGTGTAAGAGGGTTCCCCTTTCTCCACATCCTCTCCAACACACGTTGTTTCCTGTCTTGCTAATTTTGGCCATTCTAACTGGTGTAAGGTGGTATCTCAATGTGTTTTTTTAAAAATATTTTATTTATTTGATAGATATATCACAAGTAGGCAGAGAGGCAGGCAGAGAGAGAGGGAAGAAGCAGGCTTCCTGCTGAGCAGAGAGCCCAATGCGGGGCTCGATCCCAGGACCCTGGGATCATGACCTGAGCTGAAGGCAGAGGCTTTAACCTACTGAGCCACCCAGGTGCCCCGATATCTCAATGTTTTTTTTTTTTAATTCTTTTTTTCTTTTTAAAGATTTTATTTACTTATTTGACAGACAAGTAGGCAGAGAGGCAGGCAGAGACAGAGAGAGGAGGAAGCAGGCTCCCCGCTGAGCAGAGAGCCCGATGCAGGGCTCGATCCCAGGATCCTGGGATCGTGACCTGTGCCGAACTCAGAGGCTTTAACCCACTGAGCCACACAGGCGCCCCTCTCAATGTGGTTTTAATTTGAGTAGCCAGAGACTATCCTTAACTAATGTTCCAGGCACCCTTGATCGAGAGAATATGGGAGGAGGTCCGATTTGGCCAATGGGTGGTAGTTTCCTACACCATAGATCTGCAGCATGATGGATGATGAGGGAGAGGGCTCTTCTTTTCCAGTGCTGGAGTGGGAAGACACTGGGATTTATCCTGCCTGACCCTGGCCCCTCCACTCAAAGGAAAAAAAAAAGTTGATTGTGAGATTGGCCAACAATTAAGGCCTCAGGAATCCCTCCCCCCCCCTCCCCGATTTCTCTGTAGGCCTCAAACTTCCCACAACACCCTTGTCTGTGGTTAAATTCCATGTAGGTATTTGGCTGAGTAAGTCCCCATTGCCTGGTGGATACAATACATATTCTGGCTTATATACCACACAGATGGTCATCTTGTTCAGGCCAAGACCATGAGCACATTGGGGGTTCTCTTGAGTTAGTGGAGGATCTAGCATATGTGGGCTTCAGGATGAGTCTGATCCAGCCCTCAGCAATGTTATGGAGCACGTGGCTTCCTGGGCCCTCTGTGGCACTGGCACAGGCCTGGCCTAGGCCATGTCTGCAGCCGTGATGGAAAAGCCCCTTGCCTGGCTGGTCCACCCCATCCTTGGGTCTGCAGGCTGAAACCCGAGTTTCCTTTCTCCTCATTGGCTGGGACCAGGTCACATCCTCATGGATGAGTCAATCCCAGGAGCCAGGGAGCGGAGTTGTGGAGATTGGCACAGGTTGTTAGGACCTCTGTTGTAATGAGTTTTCTAACGGCTGTGGTGGCAAGATCTTCTGGGATGCATCTGTTAATAAAATGAATATTAATTCCTGATAGTAAGTGGGTTCAAGATGCTGGCTTAGCACCTAACCCAGCACCTCGGTACTCCTGGACTACTCTGCAGAGACAATGGCTGAGAATGAGCAAAGTGGATGGAAACGGGTCTGGAGTGCACAAGGGAAGGGTGTGTGTGTGTGTGTGTGTGTGTGTGTGTGTGTAGGGGGTTGGGGATAATATCATCTCTGGCCAAGCTGTATCTTCAAGTTACCTAGGTTGAAGAAGGTACAGGGAATCTGTGGTATTTCACTGTCCGGCATTTTGCAGATGAAGAACATGCTTTTGCATGGAGTTTGGCAAGACTTGTTCCAAGTCTTCTCTAGTTGGTACAGAAGTCGGGGAGAGCAGCACCCTCTGTCTGCTAGGATCGGCGTGAGAGGCTGAGTGCTCTCAAGAAGGTGTCTGACTTTCGCAGGGCTCGCTGTGAAAGTTTGCACACAGGACTGATGAGGACCGTCTCGGTTTTGTTCTGAGAATGGAGTATTGGAAGAACGAGGTGCCCCCTGTGTTCCTGGGAAGGGGACAGACCTGGGGTTCACTGTGGAGCTACTTCATGGGATGGGGGTGATCTGCAGCCTCCACGTCATGAGGTCTGTCCTTTATTGAGTTCTGGGTGTGCTTTCTGCGACTGTGTCCTAATGGCTGGGATTTCCAAGCTGTGTGATTTTTTTGGCTTCGCTGTAAG
This sequence comes from Meles meles, assembly GCF_922984935.1. Taxonomy (NCBI): domain Eukaryota; kingdom Metazoa; phylum Chordata; class Mammalia; order Carnivora; family Mustelidae; genus Meles; species Meles meles. The sequence goes on along the minus strand of NC_060070.1, from coordinate 154,809,570 downwards.
AGTTGGTCTACAGGGGCATGGGCAAGTCCTGTTCTGCTGCTGAGAAGTGTGTCCATAGCGGTTGGAGTGTGTATTACAAGCCTAGAGGTCAATGGCGAGGTGGTTACAGTGGTCAGCAGGCTATTGTTGGTGATGATTTTTATGGATGAATTCCATAGGATGAGAAGTTAGATCTTATGGTTAGGGATCCTCATTAAGTGCCCATCAAGGGTGCTTGTTCTGAGGTTCATATTCGATATCTTTTTATTACTCCTAATATCAATCTTTGTTCTTGGTATTCTAATGAGCAGTGCATTACATTGCCTGCATTTTACTGTGTGTTGATGCGGATTTGAGACAGGAAGACGTTGTCAGGGCTTCCACAAATTGTACAGTGGAAGAGCCAAATAATAAAATTTCATTTTTGACACAAAGTAGGAAGTATCCTGCTGTGATTCTTAGTTTAAAACTTGGGAGGGGGCCCTCTTTTTGTACTGGTAATGTGGACTGTAGGCCTTCCTAGGGACCATTATCAGATTCTATTGGAAACTTGGTCTTTTTTATTGTGGAAGAATCAGGAGTCGACCAGTTATTCATCTCCTATTTCATTTTCCATGAACAGTTCCATAATATTGGGTTTCACACCTCTACCGTTGTGAAATCATCCCAACTTTGGCAGCAGCTCACCCTTCTCTGACGAGAGTATGTTTGAGCCAAGACAATAGTGAATTCTGGGAGACCCTAGGATCAGAATGCTGTCGGTGGGGAGTTACTGTGATCTTAAATTCTAAACCAGTTCCTGATATCCAGACCAAATACATTTCAGATTTAGAAACTTCTAATAGAAATTTTGTGTCCATGATGACAACTAAAGAAACTGTCATCTCTAAACCCAACCTTAACCCCTAACTTTAACACTGAAACCTAATCTGACCTTAAAGCCCAAACTGGAACCCTGAATCTTAAACCTGAAATGGAACCCAAAGCCTGGACTCTGAACCTGAGCCCTGGATCCAAGCCTTGAACCATGAGCCCAAACCCTAAACCAGAACTCCGAGCTATGAACCTGAACTGAAATCCCAGCATGAACCCAAACCACAAATTCAACCTTCAACTTTAATCCCAGAAGGCCTGAGTCTTAAACCCTATATCATAAACCTGAAGCCCTAAACTCTTAACTGTTCCCTTGCCCCTCACTCTAAATCCTCACCCTGACTGTAAACCCAAAGCCTGATCTAGAACTCTGAAAGGGTGCCTGGGTGGCTCAGTGGGTTAAAGCCTCTGCCTTGGTCTCAGGTGATGGTTCCAGGGTTCTGGGATCGAGCCTCACATCAGGCTCTCTGCTCAGCAGGGAACCTGCTTCCCCCACTCTCTGCCTGCCTCTATGTCTACTTGTGATCTCTCTGTCTGTCAAATAAATAAAGTCTTAAAAAAAAAATAGAGCTCTGACTGGAACCTGAACCCAAATTCAAACCCTTCACCACACTGTTTATACATGCACCACTGATGGATATTTGCAGTTTCTACCTTTGGGTCCTTGTGAACACTGTTGGGTTGGGGGTTAGGGTTAGAGTCTTGCGTCCCGTCAGGCCCAGGCTTGAGAGCAAGTTGAGGTCAGAGTGTGGGTTTGGTCATGTTCGGTGCCACCGTTTGGGTCAGGGACTGTTGTCATTCCAACTGTTTCCAATTCTTTGCTCTCAGCTATTTTGGAGGAGTCAGGGCATGCTGGGCTCCATGCGGCTGCGGTTTCCAGAATGAAATGGCTCCAGCGGACCCCGGAGGGAGCAGGTGCTTCCTTGGCAGGGGGCGCTCCCAGCCCTGCACTGCCCGCCACCGCCTGCAGAGGGCGCCGGAGCCCAGCTCCCGCCCGAGCCTGGCCGCGCAGCCGCCGCGGGGACGGGGCCCTCCGACCCGCAGTGGAGGCTTCGGGAGCACGTGCGGCCGCGTCCACGCCGACAGGACCGCTGTGGGGGGCGGGGGGCCGCGTCCACGCCGACAGCCGTGCGGCCCCCTCGGGACCGGCCTCGGGTGCAGACGGTGAGCGAAGCCGCCGGAGCAGGCACCGCTGACGGCCCGTGTGGACGCTGCGTTTCCGCGGTTCGTGTGCGGCGCGTCGCCTCGCGGCTCTGGGGGCTCCGCGGGCGCGTCGGGGCGGCGAGTCCTGTCCCCGCGGCGGCAGGAGTGCGGAGCGACGGTGCGGGAGGACGACAGGCCGGGCTCCGGGGTCGGGGACGGCGGCTCCCTGCGGGACGTGAACCGCCGCTTCCCCGCCGCCCCGTCCCGCCGCCGCCCCGGCCCCCGGCCGCTGTCCCCAGGCTCGACCCGCTTCCTCCGGGCTCGACCGGCTGCGGGCGCCGCGGGAACCTGGACCGTGAGTCCCACCGCGTCCGCCGCGCCCGAGACCCGGCCCGACCCCGGCCTCCCGCGAGTGTCCGGCGGCCGCGGCTCCCGCGAGGGCGAGTGGCCCGTCCACGGGGACCCGGACCCGGCGGGCTCGGCCTCCCTCCGGGCTCGAGGCGTCTCTGCTCCTGGACACGGTGCGGCGGGGGGTCGGGAAGCGCCGCGTCCTCTGCGGTGACCTCGGATCCGCGGACCGTGTCGCCGCCCAGACACGCGACGTCCCCGCGCCAGACCCCGCCGTCGCTCCCGAACCACGCCGGCTGGTCGCACGGGCTGCCTCGGGGCGTCTGACCCCAAACGGGGACAGCGTCCCGCGGAACCCCCACGGAACCCCATCGCGGAACGGCTGGCGGCGCCCGCAGTGGCCCCAGACCGCAGGCCGCGTCCGCGACGTCGTCCCGCCCCGGTCCGCGTTGTCCTGCGGAGCCGCGCGGCGCGTCCGTAGCCGGGAACGGACGGACGTGCGGGCGCGGTCCCTCCCGGCCCAGTCTCCGGGCCGCCCCCCGTGTCCGCCCGACGGTGACCTGCGTCCGTCCTCGGTCGCTTTCCGCGGAGACAACAGAGGAACATCGACCCCTTCAGCCCCTTCGGGTGCGCGGTCTGGGCCGTCGCGGTCCTGCGGTCGCGCCTGTTCTCCGGGACGGAGCCCGCGCGCGAAACACCGGCTCCCGCCGTGCTGTCCCCGGCCGCAGCCCCGTCCAGCGTCGTGTCCCGACGCCCTCCGGGTGGGCGCTCCAGCGTCCGACCTCCCGAGCGGGGACGGCCCGCCCCGGCGGCTTCCGGGCGGTGCTGGGCCGAGTCAGAGCCCGCCCGTCTGGGCGCCCAACCGGGCCAACCGCGGCCGTTGGTCCGGCTCTGTCTGCGGCTTGGGTGGCTTCCCCGCTTCGGCTGCCGTGCGACGTGCTGCTCTGAACCCCGGCCCTTCTGCTTTCAGTTCGGGGCGCATAGGCTGCAGGGCAGTTCTGGGTTCAGTGTTGCCAGGAACCGCCAGTTTTCCCCACGAATGAGGCGCTTCCTTCATCCCTCCCAGGGCGGAGCGAGACAGCCGCTGGCGGACCCACCTCCCTTCTGTCCTTGTCCCCGCGGGGGACATGCGCGTGCTTTCTGGGTTTACCTCTGGGAACACCGCTGCTCGATCATTCCCGCACATGCGTGTTGGTCTGTCTGAACCCGTGTCGCCTGGTGCGGGACGCATCCAGGAGGGCAGTTGTTGAACACCTGGTAGTTCTGCGTTCATCTCTTCGCGCGAATGAGAAACTGTTCGTCCCCAGACAGCAGCACTTTCCACAAGCCGGGTGTAAGGGTTTCAGTTTCTCAACATCCTTGTACTATCTTTAGTTTTCTTGATCATAGTGATTCTGTGTACAAGGACATCCAGCTGGTTTGAATCCTCATTTCCGTGAAGACTAGTGATGTTTAACATCTTCCCGTGTGCTGTTCACCCTCTGTATGACTTTTCTGGAGAGGGGTCTATCCGAGTCCTTCATCCACTTTAAAAATGGGGTTGTCTTTTTGTTGAGGACCTGGAAGAGCCCTTTACATATTCTGGGCAACAGTCTCCTATTACAGACAGAATGTGCAAATATTTCCTTCCATTCTGGGGGCTGTCTTTCCACTTTCTGGGTAGTATCTTCTGATGTACAAACATTTAAAAAATTTTTTACATTTCTTTTCTAAGAGTGAGTGAGAGAGACTGTGTGAGAGGACAGGGGCAGAGGGAGAAGGAAAGAATCTTAAGCAGGCCCCACACTTAGTGTAGAGCCTGACATAGGGCTCGATCTGGTGACCCTGAGATCATGATGTGAGCCAAAATGAAGAGTCAGACAGTTAACCAACTGTCAATTTTTTAAAAAATTTATTTATTTATTTTTTCAGCGTAACAGTGTTCATTGTTTTTGCACCACACCCAGTGCTCCATGCAATACGTGCCCTCCCTATTACCCACCACCTGGTTCCCCAACCTCCCACCCCTCCCCCTGCCCCTTCTAGACCCTCAGGTTGTTTTTCAGAGTCCATAGTCTTATGGTTCATCTCCCCTTCCAGTTTCCTCAACTCCCTTCTCCTCTCCATCTCCCAACATGGACAGGACTGGAAGAGATTATGCTGAGTGAAATAAGTCAAGCAGAGAGAGTCAAGTATCATATGGTTTCACTTATTTGTGGACCAACTGTCAATTTTTAATTTTGAGGATATTATTTTATCTATTTTTTTCTTTCCCTTCTTATGCGTTGGTGTCAGATAGAAAAGCATTGCTAAATCCAAGGTTATGAAGATGTTTCCCCATTTGTTTCTTCTAGGATTTATAATGTTAACTTGTTTTGAGTTAGTGTTTATATGTGGTGTGAGATGAGGGCCCAGTTCCTTTCCTCCATACATGCGTAGCTGATTGTCTGACACCCTTTGTTGAAAAGACCATTCCATCCCCCCAGTGTAATGTTGTCCATCCTCGTCAAAATTCAGAGGACCATAGATGAAGGGTTTTATTTCAGGGCAGTTAAATCCCACTGATCTGTATGCATACTTAAAAAAAACCATTTATTTAAAAATTTTTATAAATTTCATTTCAGGGTGTGGGCATACCTTTATGACAGTATCACAATGTTTTATTTACTGTTGCTTTGTATTAAGATTTGAACCTTGGAAGTATGACCTCTCACCTTTGATTTTCTTTTCCAAGATGGTTTTGGTTATCTTGTGGTTCCTTAAAATTCCATTTGACTATTAGGATTAGCTTGTGCATTTCTTCCCAAAGGTGAAATTTCTTGGGAGCACATTGAATTTCCACATCGCATTGTGTACTGTGGCCGTCTTGTCAGTAGTATGTCTTTCCATCACCAGGGGGTGTCCTCAGATTGATTTAGGTTTCCGTTGCTTGCTTTCAGCAATGTTTTGTAACTTTCGGTGTACAAGACGTACATGTTCATACATCTATTCCTAAGTATTTGGTCAATGTTGATGTTCCCTAAAATGGATTTTTTAAAAAATTCCTTTTTGGTTGGTTCATTGCTAGTGTGTACAAATGAGAGATTTCTGTGTATTGATATTTAGTCCTGTAACTTTGCGGAATTAGGGAACTGGCTATGATCATTTTTTGTTGATTCTTAAGGAAGCTCTCTGTATAAGATGCTGCCATCTCTGGTCTCTGAATAGATAGAGTTCTACTGTTTCCTTTCACATGTGGATTCCCTATTTCCTGCCTTACTGTTCTGGGCAGAGCTTTCAGTACAATACTAAGCAAGGAGTGGAAGCCAGCATGACGGACTTGTTCGTGATTTCAGAGTAGAGCTGTAGCCCTCAGAATTGAGCGTGACGTCTGATTCGGGTTAGTGGAGTTAGCGTTAGGGCTTAGGATGAGGGTCTCCCTGTCCTCCACTGTACAGAGCCCATTCTTCTCTGGTAACCAGAGTGATCTCTTCGGAACATAACCTTTGAGCCTTTCCGTGATCTGCTCCCCAGCTGCCTGTCTGCCAGCCTCGACTCTCCCACGGTATTCCCCCTCCCCCGTGGGCCTCCCAAGTGTGTGGTCATCCCACAGGTGCCTTGGGCCTGGGCCTGACTCTAAGCCTTGACGTTCTCTCTGCCCTCTGCCAGGAGCACTCGCCTCTCCCCCTGTTTGCTGTCTGGCTTGTTCCCCCATTGGCTTGACCTGGACTTGCCCCCCGTTCACCTGACTCGTGTCCACTGGGTGTGTGTGGCCTTATCCCCTGTTTAAATGTAGTGCCCACTTTCCTGTGTGAGCAATTTACTAACCTGCCAGGAATGGGGCAGGCACAGGGAAGTAGCCTTAGTGCCTGTGTGAAAAAATCAGTCTCAAGGCACCTGGGTGGCTGTCATTAAGCATCTGCCTTCGGATCAGGCCATGATCTTGGGGTCCTCAGATCGAACCCCACCGTGTTGGGCTCCCTGCTCAGTGGGGAGCATGCTTCTTCCTCTCCCACTCGCCCTGCTTGTGTTCCCTCTCTCACTGTGTCTCTCTCTGTCAAATAAATAAAACTTTAAAAAGTCAGTCTCAGAGGGGCTCACCACCCTTGCTGACAATGGGGGACCTGCTGTCCCCACAGGTAGTCTCCTCAGAGAGACAAGACTTCCACCTTCTTGGGGTTGGGGAGATGTAGACCTGGACCTGAAAGCGTCCACGCTTGGATTCATGGCTATGGCCTAAGCAAGCCCCCTCTTCTTCCAGCGGTCCTCTTTCCCCTTCCGTGCCCATGGGCTGGACCTGGTTTCTGATCTGGGGGAGTTCGAGGGTGGCCCTAGGAATAGCACTGGTTGACTGATGGACCTTGTCAGCAAGAGGCCCCGTAGCCTTCACGGGAGGATCCTATGGCAGTGGAGGCAGCTCTGTGGGGCCGGCGACTGCCCACTCCAAGCAAAGTGGGGCAGGAGGCCAGCCCTGCTGATTCTAGCCAGTCTGTAGGCCATAGAAAGGAGGGCTGTGCCCAAAGGTGCTCCACTCCTGGCCGGTGGGGACAGGATCTGCAGGGGCTCGGCCAGGGGAGGGCACCTGCAGGGTTTGCCTGGGAGCTCGGCACAGGGGGAGGGTTCCTGGTTCCAGCATGCTGGCTGTAGGGTTGGTTTCCTGCCTCTGAAGCCTCAGGCTCCTCTTTGCATGATGGGGTGCTGATGGCCCCCATCTCTGGGAGCAGAAGGTAGGGAGGCCCCACGAGCACACTTGCTCAGGACAGGCTGGGAGAGCAGCTGTTGCTTACAGAGGCCCAGGGCCTGTCCCCTGAAGAAAGTGCACACGTCCATGGGCCCCAGCTCTGGGGTTCTGCTACCAGCCTCTGACGGTGACCCTCCTCTTGCCTTGTCCCTTGTCCCTGTAGATAGGTGGTCTTCCTAGACCTGTTCCTGCAGAGGGCACAGAAGCCCATCATTGTAGGACACAGGGTCACTTAGTAGGTCCTCACTGACCAGCGGGCTGCCAGGCCCATGTGCCCTGCTGGGAGGGTTGGAGGGTGGTGGTCCTCGAGGTCCCTGGCATCCCACACTGCAGGATGTCCATGCAGCACATGGAGGTGGTCATCTGCTTCTGTGAGCAGCGCTTCCTCTGTGAGCGGGATGGCCTGGTGTGTGCGGATGTGGACATGAAGTTCTGTGACCATGTGGACATGGAGATCCTGTCTCCCCCTTTGGCACCCTGCACCCCAGTTTCCACCAGCTGTCCCGTGAAGACTTCAGCTACCAGCGCAGGCCACTGTCCCATCCCCACATCCCTAGGGACCAGGGCAACATTTACTACACGGGGGCCTATTTTGGGGGATTGGCAGGGGCGGTTTACTGACTGACCTTGGCCTGTCACCAGGCGATGGGGGTCGACCTGGCCAATGGGATTGAGGTTGTGTGGCATGACGAGAGCCATTGAACAGGTACCTGCTGGGCCATAAGCCCACCAAGGTGCTATCCCTGGAGGACCTGTGTGACCCCCAGCGCTGGCTTCCCTCCCCCAACCCTTCATGAAGAAGCTGTGATTCGGGCCATGCCCAAGAATCAGCAGGACACCCGGGACTCCTGAGGGGCTGTCGGGTCTCCATTGGGGGTGCCGTCCTGAGCAGAGCTGTTGGAGCAGGTTCCTACTCCTGTCCCCTCGAGGGCAACCGTGGAGCCCAGCTCTGCACACCCGGGCACATCTAGGGCCCTCAGCTGCACCTGCACACAGGAGGCCCGCCTGGGGACACAAGGTCTTCTCTTTGTGGCCGCTATGTTCTGATAACTTCTGGGTCATCTGCAGCTGTGAACTGCTCCCGTTTTATGTCAGATGTTTTTCTGTGTCCAGGCTGAGCAACCATCTTTAAAAAGAACAATCAAATGAGAAGGTTTCCTCCCTGGTTCTAGACAGACAGTGTCTGGGGGGTGGGAGTGGTCCCGCAGTAGCCGGGGAGCCAGACTGGCCTCTGGCAGGGTCTTCCCTCCCAGTCCCTGTACCTTGTCATGGCCGTGGGGCTTCAGGGTCAGGGGTGTGCCGAGCCACCTATCAGACCCCCAGTCCCCTGACCGCCAGAGGCTTTGGCCGTGGCCACTAGCTCAGCCTCCAGGAGCACGGAGTCCTCTGGGATATGTATGGTTTCTGCCTTGGTTTTATTTTTTATTTATTTATTTATTTTTTTTTAATTTAAAAATTAAATTTAAATTCTTTATCTAACATATAGTACATCAGTAGATTTTAATGTGTTTGGTGATTCATTAGTTGCATGTAACACCCAGTGCTCATCACAGCATGTGCCCTCCTGAATACCCATCATCTGGCTACCCCACCACGTCACCCCCTCCCTTCTATACCCTCAGTTTGTTTCCTGGAGTCCAGAGTCTCTCATGGTTCGTCCCCCTCTCTGATTTCTTCCCATTCAGTTTTCCCTCCTTTCCCCTGTGCTCCACTCTATTCTTTATGTTCCATGTACGAGTGAAACCATGTGATAATTGTCTTTTTCTGCTTATTTCACTCAGCATAATCCCCTCCCATTCCATCCATGTCAGTGCAAATGGTGGGTATTCATCCCTTCTGATGGCTAAGGAATATTCCATTGTATACATGAATCATATCTTCTTTATCCATTCATCTGTTGAAGGGCATCTTGGCTCTTTCCACAGTGTGGCTATTGTGGCCATTGCTGCTATGAACATTGGGGTGCAGGTGGCAGTTCTCTTCACTACATCTGTATCACTGGGGCAAATATCCAGGAGTGCAATTTCTGGGGCATAGGGTAGCTCTACTTTCAACTTATTGAAGAGCCTCCATACTGTTCTCCAGAGTGGCTGCACCAGCTTGCATTCCCACCAACAGTGTATGAAGGTTCTTGTTTCTCTCCAATCCCACCAACACTTGTTGTCTCCTGTCTTGTTAATTTTAGCCATTCTGACTGGTATAAGGTGGATCTCATCATAGTTTTGATTTGTATTTCCCTCATGTTGAGGGATGTTGAGCCATTTTTTATGTGTCTGGTGGCCATTTGGATGTCTTCTTTGGAGAAATATCTGTTCATGTCTTCTGCTTATTTCTTGATTGGATTATTTTGTTCTGTGGGTGTGGAGTTTGATAAGTTCTTTCTAGATTTTGGATACTAGCCCTTTATCTGATATGTCATTTCCAAATATCTTCTCTCATTCTGTTGGTTGTCTTTTGGTTTTGTTGACCATTTCCTTTGCTGTGCAAAAGCTTTCAGTATTGATGAAATCCCAACAGTTCATTCTTGCTTTTGTTTCCCTTGTCTTTAGAGACGTGTCTAGCCAGAAATTGCCGTGGCTGAGGTCAAAGAAGTTGCTGCCTCCATTCTCCTCAAGGATTTGGATGGATTCATGTCTCACCTTGAGGTCTTTCATCCATTTGGAGTCTATTTTTGTGTATGGTATAAGGAAATGGTCCAGTTTCATTCTTCTGCATGTGACTGTCCCGTGTTCCCAGCACCATTTATTGAAGAGACTGTCTTTTTTCCATTGGACATTCTTTCCTGCTTTGTTAAATTAGTTGACCATAAAGTTGAGGGTCCATTTCTGGGTTCTCTGTTCTGTTCTGCTGATCTGTGTCTGATTTTGTGCTGATACCATACTGTATTGATGATTACCGCCTTGTAATACAGCTTATGGTCACCTGCCTTGGTTTTAAATGGCGATTTCTGTGCTGGCACTTGTGAAATGTGGGCGCTCACTCAGTCTGGATGCACGTCTCATTGGGATTCCCCGGTGCCCACCGGTGGGTCTGCACTTGTGCCCTCACCTGCCTGCACGGCGTCTTAGCGAGCATTCACTGAGTGCCTGCTGTGAGCTCCAACAAGGCGCAGAGTGTGAGAGTGAGAACTAAGATACAGGATCCCTGTCCTCCTGGGACTTGGGATGGCCGCGTCCTCCTGCCTCACCCCGTCCTCCTGCCTCACCTCTTTCCTATTGTGCTGGAACTGATGTACAATGGATACTGTTAAGCACGTTTCAGGGTCCAATTCAGTGGCGATAAATACACTCACTGTTCTGCACCTGCCACCTCTGTCCATCACCGCCACTTCTTCATCATCCCAAGCTGAACCTCTGCCCACGAGACCCGAATCCCCATTCCCCCTCCCCAGCTGCGGCCGCAGCAGCTCCTTCCACCTCTATGAGCTGGCGCGCTCTCTGTCCCTCACTAGTGGGCTCCTCCAGTATCAGTCCTTTAGGGACTGGCTTATTTCATGGAGCACAGTGGCTCAAGTTCTGTCCGCATGAGCCTGGACCTGACACGCCTTTCCCCCAAAGGAATGGCTCAGCCCTTTCCTGTCTAAGCCGAGCCTCCTCAGCCCCCTCTGCTCCCCTCATTTTCCTCCTGAGCCTGAAGATGATCCCATCCAATCTGCAGCTTTGAAGACCAGTTCAGCCCAGATGCAGGAACACACCCCGGGGATCTTGGCCTCATCTACCCCATCTGTCCTGTGCACTTCAGGTGCCTACACCCCCCCCCCCCACCAGCTGGCCACCTGTTCCTCTCACAGATGTCCCCATCTCAGGAGAGGGAAACACCTCGTCCAGGCCCTTGGATTCCTCTGTGACTTGCTGCTTTCCACCAACTCGCCCAGTAGTGAGATGGCTACTGGAGGACATTCGGGGTCCAAACCATTTAAAGGCATATGTGAGTCTCTGCTAGGACAGTGGATAAGAGTTGGGGCAAATGGAAACCAAATAGAATCACAGGAAGAAAGGCTGAGTGATGAGGAGCTTTAGGGAAGAAGGGCCTGGAAGCTCGGACCTATTCCCGAGCCCCTGGGACACTGCATGTGTGGGCTGGGTGCCTGCTCAGGGCCGACCTGAGAAAGCCCTAGGCTCTGCCCTCTGGTGATTGTCAGACTCGGCAATAGGAAGTGAAGGCCAAGGCAGAGTGCTAAGAGGTCTGGCTGGTGCTGAAGGTGCATCCTGACACCACGCACCCAGAGCCCTCCTCCCCATCTGCAAGGACCAGAAGTTTTTTCTTTTTTCTTTTTCCCCAGAAGGAGGGCAGTTTCCAGATGTTTAAGGAAGTCTCACCCAGTTGACAGTTGACCACTACTTTCACAGACCAGACCCTTCTCTGGGCACACACGACAAGGGATACAGATTTGACAAAATCAGTTGAGAACTGTCACGAAGCCACAGCAGAACTGCAGCGAGAGGAGTGGCGGCGGCGGCGGTGAACCCTGGGGAGGGGCAGGACTGGGATTTGACTTGCTACATTGCACTGTCCACAGTGTCCCAGATCCAAAGGCAGAGAGACGAGTGGTGGTGACACGGGAAAGGAATGTATTTCAGTGCAGCTGACACCAGAAGGCCGAGGACTGGCATGGTCTCAGGGTGCTGAAAACACTCCCGGGCTTTTATATGAGGAAAATCTAGGACAAAGCTCGGTGGGCAGGTGCAGGGGGTCAGTAAAGTTTCATTCAATCATTGTCTTAGGGTCCATCATGCAGGGTCTTGCTGGTGTCAGGCAGTGGTTATTGCTTGAGGGGTTTGGTGCCTGCCGGGTCCTTGACTTGAGTTGACAGATGAGCCGGAAGGAGGGACGTCACCAGTTCAGAAGTACAGATGAAGGTCAGAGTGCAGGTGCGTAAAGGCCCCTTTCCCTCTGAGCGCAGGGGAGCTCTGAGCCTCTGCTACACACCTTGCCCGCTCGTCGCTCCCAGCTGCTGGTCCTGAGTTCTGCCTTTTTAATGAACGGGTCATCTAGTAAGTAATGTGTCTCCCTGTGTTCCACGAGCCACTCAAGCAGACTATTCGAACTTGAGGAGGAGGCTGTGGGGCCTTCCAGTCTGTAGCCGTAGCTCGGAAACACGGGTGACCCCTCTGCCCAGCCCCTGGTCACCAGGAAGTTAACAGCACAGGGGTTCAGCGGCCACACAGCACAGAACACAGACTGGACAAAGTTAGTTCAGAAAATCCACTAAGCCAACAGCAGCAAACACAATGAGCAGCAATAATGAAGCCTGGGGTGGGGAAGGTCTGATATTCGGGATGCTTCCGTGATAATATTCATCATCACACCCTGGACTTGTCAGTGGGGCCACGTCCCCCGGCTGGGGGTCAGGGAGCTTCCTACATGTTCCACCTGACTCTCCCGGGCTCCCCCAGCCATGCACAGCCCTGTGCTGCTTCCCAGCAGAGAGTGGCTTTGACCAAGGTCAGAAAGACGGGATGGGTTTTCCTGACTCCGCCTGCCACCACCCCCCACCCGGGGCTGCAAGAGAGACTCCTCTTAAGGTCCCTGCTGGGTCTGGTAACTGGCAAAGACAGAGGAACAGGAGAGAAGCTGGCAGAGTGTATTGACTTTTCCGGTGGGAGCCTCACAGGAACGTGGACCAGCAGAGGCGGCTGGAGTAGACAGTTCTTCCACGTTTTAGGCAAAGAAGCAATCAATGTGTGATGAATTGAGACACAGGGGTTTGAGCTAGGGTTGGTAAATGGTAAAAAAGTAATTAGGAAGATAAAGGTTGGTTTAACCAGGTTTGTTCCTACAGCCTTTGTGGCCCTAAATTCCTTGACTCTGGTGATCAGCACGTCCTCCCTGTGGTCTGGGGAGAGAAGGTCCCCATGGGAGTATTCCGACCTACTTCAGGGAAGGAGGGCTGATGGCTGGTTATCAGAGGGATCTTCCTGCTTCTGCTCTATGGAAAATTCTTTCAGTTTCTGTATTTAATTTGTCAAGGTGCCGTAATGGGGCAGTGTGTCCTGACGCTCACTGGCCGGGTGCTGTACTCCGTCTCCTCCTAGTGTCCAGGACACTGGATGCGCTGCTGTGGAGATGACCCAGCCATGGGGCAGTCCCTCGTCCAGGGAGGCACCTGCCTCCAGGGGAGGGTTGCCTACTCCCGCCGGGCTCTGTTGCGAAGGGTGGCCGCCCCTCCTCCAGGACATTGGGTGAGAGTGTGCGGATCTTACTTTGAGAAACTGACTTTATTTCCTGCAAATGTCTACCCGGTAGTGGGATCATACAGGAGTTCTGTTTTTAGTATTTGGGAGAAACTCCATACTTTTCCCAGCATGGCTGTGCCAACCAAGGTCAATTCTGGATGGTTTTACCTATAAACCAGAGATTTTTTAAGAACCTCTCCAGCAGAGAGCATGAGGAGAACATTTTCAAGGCCTCGCACAGTATACTAACCATAGGAACAAACTGGTAACTCAGGAACTATTGAAATGCAGAACTGCTTCTCCTTCGTTCATCTCTGGCTAGTGTGCTGGTCTGTGGCCCAATTCCACCTCAGGCAGCTGGAAGGCTGACCTCCCAGGTCGGCTGCCACTGAGATGGCTCCTGTTTCCAGAAATTCTTTGAGGTGTGGATGGGTTTCCCCACCTGTGCACAGATCGAGTTGGCGACCTCTGACAGTAGAGCCGTGGGTCCTCCCGGCTTGGTCCCTCCCCCATCCCCCAGCGGAGCCATCATACTGAGGGTTTGGGGTATGGGAGCTGCCCCCAGGCAAAACCACCCGAGATTCCCACTGTCCCTAGCTGACCTTCAGGTGCTCTTCAGGTACTCCTGTGCCTCTGGGGTCTTCCTGGGACCCTGACCTGGCTGTTTCCAGACAGCTCGCCCAGCGGCACCCTCACTTTCTGGGAGGGGATTAGCTGGAATCCGCAGTGTGTCCTGCTGCCCCACCTGGATCTCTGTTTGAAGGCACATTGTCTGGGCCGTCTGAGGACCCGAGACCGTGGGTCTGTGGCCTGGAGGGCTTCTGAGCAGAGCTGATGGGATGGGAGGGTTGCAAGGCACAGAGGCAAGTTTCCAGAAAGCTGTCTGGGGTCCCCAGCATCCTACTGTTTTTGAATCAAAATCGAGATCGTTAAAATGCCAGCAATGTTAGAGTGTGGGCCAGAAAATCATGTCTCTGTGCACCCAACACCACCTCAACTCCTGGCCATTTCTTGCGCATGAGCTGAGTACCAAGGATTGGCAGTTGGAGCTTGAGGGGAGGTCCTGGGCCAGACTTTGTGTTTGGGGACACAGACCATCCCGAGAAGCTTGTGCTGAGCCTCAGGAGGGGGCCTGTGTGGAGACCCCAGCTACAGATACCGTCCGCTGATGCCCACACACCCCCCCCATCTGCCCTAGTGCACCTGCTGCTGGGGGAGCCCCTGCCCCCTCCTCTCTGCCTGAGGGCTCTCTCCTGCACCAGCTGTGCCCTTCCCTTGCCAGTCGCTGCCAGCCTGCTGCCTGGGAGGGTGGATACTTGATGACATCCAGCCTTGGGGACAGAGCCAGTGCGGGTGGGACGTGGTCTCCCAGCAGGCCTGAGCGCCAGACCCCTGCGGTGGTCACTCTCCTCCTGGGGGCTTGCTGTGCCACATCCTTCCTCAGGCTCTGGGCCCAACTCCTCCTCTGCTCGGGGACCACTCTTGGCCCAGGTTCCACACACTGGGACTGGGAGCAGATCGTCTGGACCTTCTGGACTCGCGCTTCCATGCCCATGATGTGGGCACAGGCAGGCTGCACAGACTCATCAGAGGAGACCCAGTGCAGGGAGATGCCAGGTGACCCCAGAGGGAGCGCACAGGTCTTGCACAAAACATGGGACTCGTGGAGCCCAGTGTAGGGTGTGGGCACCCAGCCAAGGGGCGTGGGGAATCCTGGTGAGGGTGGCCCTGGTGGGGGGAGGGGACACTACAGAAGTGTCGCAGAAAAGGCAGGAGACAAGACGACAGGACAGAGCTTCCCACAGAGGTAGATGGAAGAGTCAGAGGATCACAGAGGCCCTTGGGAAAACTCGGAGGCCCTGGAGATGTTGGCTGAAATGCTGTTGTTTGGTCAGAAAAGTGGTGTCACAAACACCCCGTCGACACCGGCTGATTTACTCTTCGTTGCTTCTAGGAATCGGGGTGTACAGGCCATTAACTCTCACACTGCATGAAGTCTAGGATATATTTATTTTTCATCCCTTTTCAGGACTAGGTTTTTCTAGAGGGAGTGTTAAGCATGGGTCTCTCCGTTCTTTTCTTTGTGCAACTGGCCTCTGTTTTCAGGAGCAGATTCCTGGTGCTCATCAGCCCTGAGGACTGCCTCCTGTCACCTCCCACAGTGGACCTGACCCCGTGGTTTGGGGGCTGCTCACTGATGAAGCCCCAGTCCTCAGTACAGAGCAGAGACACCCCAGATCTTCTGCTGAATGGAGGAGGGAGGGGAAGGAGGGAAGGAGGGAAAAGAGGGAAGGAAAGAGGAGGAAGGGAGGGGAAGGAGGGAGGAGGGACGAGAGGAAGGCAGGGAGGGTGACAGAGTGGGGGAGGGAAGGATGGGGAGGAGGGGAAGGGGGAGAAAGAAATGGGAGTGAATAAATGAGGCAGGAAAGGAGGGAGTGAAAGCACAGAAGTCGGGTCCGTACAACAGGAGCCATTGTTTGGGGTGCGGTCCGAGGGCATCACAGCCTGGGCTCTGGATGGTGGCTCGGGGCACCTCCATCTGCCCTCCCAGTGCTGACCCTCCTTCCTGGCCCTGCTGTCCCCTGGATCCCCTCCAGCTCCTCAAACAATTCTGAATGTTCCCGGGAGCAGGGTGGTGGTTATGGGGGGGGGGTCTCAGGAGGGGTTTCCTGGATCCTGTGCCCG
Organism: Meles meles; assembly: GCF_922984935.1. NCBI lineage: Eukaryota > Metazoa > Chordata > Mammalia > Carnivora > Mustelidae > Meles > Meles meles. Next base: position 154,793,667 of record NC_060070.1, on the reverse strand, counting down.
GATGACACTGGGACAGTAGCTACAGGACATTCTGTCATGAGGACTGGGACCGTGGATCCCATCCATCTCCTTGGGCATTAGCGTCGTTCCATCTGCTGCTCTCTCCACCACCGCCATGCTGCACACTCCTGACATTGCATCTGTGAAAACTCATGCCAGAGTTTCTGGGGCTGAGTTTGAGGCCGAGCACTGCTAGGTGATGGGTGCCCCCGCACACTGCTCTCCCAGGCAGGGGTGCCCGTCACCCTTCTCTCCAGGGGACCTGCATTGGACCTCTGGTTCTTCACATTCTCCCCAGGGCTGCCGGTCCCCAGACCAGACACCTGCCACTCTGAGGGGGACAAGTCCTGCCTCCATAGGGATTCCTTTGCCAGAGTCCTTCCCCGGGAGCTCCTGGGTCTCAGACATATACTCCCCGTGTGCCTAACCTCCCCGCTGGACTGGCACGCATTTGATCTCTGTCCCTGTGAAACCCCGTGACTTGGAGTCTGTTTGGAGCAGAGTCAGGGGAAACTTTTCTCTGGCCTTGGATTGTGAGCAATGCGTTTGCCCTCTGTGGTATGTCTCCCAGCTTTCTGCATTTTCCGGTTTTCTATGTGGGCCACAGGAGGAGCCAGCCGTGTCCTGTCTGGGGTCAAGCTGTGGTGTCCCAGCAGGAACAGGGGTCTTAAAGCCTGAGATTGTGCTCATAGTTCCTAAGGGGGCCTCTGTGATTACATCTCATCTCTAATCCATTGGGTCTCAATATCGAATAAGGGAAATTCTATGTCACATAAACACAGAAAAAGTCGAGTCCCCTTTGAAAATAGGTGGGCAGACACAAAGGCACATATTGTGCGATTACACATACAAAAACATCCAGAACAGGCAAAGGAACAGAGAGAGAAAGCAGCTTGGGAGTCGCGAGAGGCCGGGCTGGAAGAGAAAGGCGCAGGGAGGGCTTTGGGTTCAGGGTCTCCTTCAGGGAAGGAGATGTTCTCCTGCTGCTGCGATGTTCTGCGGTGTGGTAGCACAGCGTTGGGAGTGTGCTTAACGCTTGTCATGTGTTCAAGTGAAAACAAGTAATTTTATTGAAAACAAATAGTAAGCAGTATACAGAACATGGAGAGAGAAAATAACAGTTATGTACCAGAGAAAGAATGTACAGGTAGAGGACAAAACATTCCTGCGGGCCGTCGGTTCCGGGGAAAGAACAAGGGACAGTTGTACAAGGAGCAGGACTGCGTCTCAGAATGTGGCTCTGGGAGCCCCGCAGGAGTGGGGCAGGGGTTGGGATGGGGCAGGCACAGGAGCAGGGACAGATGGAAGGTCAGAAGTACAGGCCAGGGCAGCGGAGGGGGGAGTGGCTCTGGCTGGGCGGGGACAGGAGCAGGAACTAGAGCAGGGGCTGGGGCAGGGGCAGCCGCCAGCTCCTCTGGGACAGCGTCTCTCCGTGGGCAGGTTCCTGGCCCCTGCTGGCTCCCGGTCTCCTGCTGAAGTCTCTTCAGGTACCATCCCTGCCTCTGGAGCTGCGGGTGAAGTTGGGGCTGGCTCTGGCTCTTCAGAGCTAGACCCGGGTAACCAGTCCCCACATTCTGGAGACAGCCCCCTGCCCAGCTCATTTCGTTGGAGATCCTGGAACGAAGAACACGTTTGCCTTCCTTTGCGGAGACAGAGCTCAGCCCAGGGCCTCCCAGAGAAGCTACAGCCAGGAAGGAAGCCTCACCAGGACATCTCCCCAATGGCAGTGCTCCCGCTGGGTGCTCTGAGCCCAGTCCTCGCTCCTGGCCGCACACCAGCCTCGGCTCTCCTGCCTGTGGGGCCCGCCACCGACCCATCCCCAGACACCCACATACACCCAGCCCCACCTTCTCACCCTCAGGCTCGGCGTCTGTGGGCTCCAGGTCCTGGACCACAGTCTGGTGTGATACCACCAAGGACGGTGGCCTGGGCAGTGTCAGAGGCCTTCCCAGGCAGTCATCCTGCTCCTGGAGAGCCCCCTACGGTCACTCCCCGTGTCAGGCAGATGGAGCCGGTGTCCACCATCCCCGGTGTTCTGCAAAGACAGGGACCGGTAGCTGGCTCGGACACATCACAGCCCTGCCCAGCCATCCTCACTGTCCTCCTGCCCTGTCCCCCTGCTGCTCCCAGACCAGACACAGACATGTGCGTGCACAGCCCCACCTGGGACAGGGACCCATACCTGCAGGACACAGGATAAACCCTGCGGAGAAGCCTACATCCCCCACAGTCCATCCCACCCAGCCAGCCTGGACCTGGGGTGTGAACATGACCTGCCCACCGGGCATCTGACCCGATGAGTGGGGTGGGTGCACCTCACGTGAGCCTTCTTACACACACACACACACACAGACACGCACGCACACAAACACACGCATGCATGGGAAGGCGCCTGGGACTGCACAGGTCGGATCAGAGCGTATGGGGCTGGGGACTGGCTCTGGGCCCCATGGTGTCACCTTTCTGTACTTCCAGCCAAATGAGCAGAGATGTCGGGGAGCCCTGATATGACATCCCCAGCGAGGGAAAATGTTTGCAGGGGGTGCTTTCCTCTGCTTGCAGCCTCAGGACTTTGGGATGCAACATGCAAACATGTCCTTTTTTTGAGAATCTCCAACGAAATGAGCTGGGCAGGGGGCTGTCTCTGGAATGTGGGTGCCTGGATACGTGGGTTCCAAATTCTGTTGGGCTCTGTTGTTAGGAAGGTGAGGTCACCGCTTCCTGGAGACGCCTTACCTGACTTCCTCCTCACACCGGAGTCCCCTGAGGGCTCCCCTGCCCCTGCTGCTCAATGCTCACCCTCTACCCCATGCCCTGTCTCTACAGTGACCCCCACACAGCCTACCTACAGAACCCGTGAGGCCTGGGTGTGGCGATGTCCCCACTGTGAGGGCACAGAGCTGGGTTTAGACTGGACTCCTGTTCATGCCCAGGACTCTGACCCTGGACAGACCCTGTGCCTCTCAGGGCCTCCCCAGGCTCCCCATCTGCACAGTGGGGTCTTCTGACTTCTAATTCTAGGGACGCCATCAGGGGTAGGACCTCTCCCTATGTTCCTGGTATCACAGGAGGCTGGGACATGCACGTGGCAATGCAAGGATGAGTGGGGGCCTGGGCAGGGCGTAGAAACAGCTCAGAGGGGCCTGGGTCTGCTCTGGGGTCCAGGCAAAGCCCCCCTCCTCCTGCCTGTCTTCTAGCCTCCGTGGGAAGGTTGCAGAGAACTGATTCTGACCTTGTCCTCTTGTGACACAGATTTCCAGGAGCTCCCATTAGTTTTGGGCCCAGGTCCCAGGCCTTGTCTGTGCCCGTGTGCTTGGAAGTCCCCACACTGGTTCCTGGCATTCCCAAATCCTGTCACACGTCCCTGTGGAATTCTCTCGCCTCTAGGGTGGATGGCCTGTGTGACTGTGCTCTAAGGAACAGAAGGGAGCACCATGATGGGATGTTGTTTCTAACCTGATGGAAGAAAGTCTGTGACTTCTGGTTCCCTCTCTGTGTTCATTCTCTGTCTTTTCTGTGTGTCTCTGTCTCTCCCAGGAGCAGGATCTGTGGGTTCCAGGGGCGATGTGAGAAACCTCGGAGGCCTACCTTCTCCCCATTTCCCTCTCCTGTCCTGGTGCTTTGTTCCCTCCTAAGGCCTCCTCACCTTGACCAGAGCACTGACTCTGGAACCTCTTCCAAATGGGGATGTGAGGCTGCAACAAGGAGGGTCCTGACCTTGGTCCCCAGACCAGCAGCCCAGTGCTCTGCCATGACCTATACACCCAGGTCCTTAGGCTCCCAAGCCCCCAGGCTGTCCTCTGGTCAGAAGGACCTCGAGGGAGTACAAAGCATTTACCCAGGGGAGCACAGTGGATCAGGGATGGAGATCCAAGGCCAACAGACTTTGCTACAAGCCTGTGGGACCCAAGGACTCCCCATCTCTATGGCCCGGTTGAGAGAAGAGTAGCCGAGGCCTTTTGTGCTGTAGCCACTTCTGCACTCGGGGGCATCTCTTCTACTTCCCGTAGCCCAGGATGGTGATGGACACGAGACCCCCGACCTCGTCCTCTCCCAGTGCCCCAGCAACACCCCTGGGTCCCTGACCATCAGCCTGGCCTGTCTCCCATCCCCATGCTATGCATCTGGGTTCTTGCCAGGGGTCCTGCCCTGCCCCTGCCCCAAGGACCAGCTGTCTCCGACCTCGTTCTTCTTTCCCCCTTGTCACCCACCTCACTCCCAGGGTGTCTGCCCCTTCTGACCCCAAGCTGGGCAGTCAGAGTGGTGTGTGTGTGTGCGCAGGTGCACATGCCTCTACCTGTCTGGGGATGCCCAAGGTCATGTCCCCGCATGGGATGGGGTGGGTAGCTCTCCCCGAGGATCTGAGAGGTCTCACCCCCAAAGCGAACTTCACGGGAGTGTTGGGGCTGGCCTGGGACTGGAGAGCAGCCCTGCTTCTTGGACTCTGTACCTCTCATTTGTCCTGGGCCAGTCCCTGCCTTTCTTGGCCCCAAATTCCCAAATGTCCCTGAGGGTTGGGCATGGAAATGCTTGAACTTGGCCACTCCTCCAGGGGTAGGTGGAGGACAGGTGCACCAGGCACACAGGCCTCCCTCCTGAGAGCACCCCCTCCGGTGTGCACAGGGGACCTGCACACAGCACCTGTCCCATGACCCAGTCCCACGGCGTACGTGCATGAGACCCATGGCTCCGCACCTGGCCGGTCCCCCATGTTCCCTCACCACCGCCAAGGGCTCTGTGGCCCCAAAGTCTGCTTAGCCCTAGAACCATGCTCATCCTGGGCAGCAAGCCTCAGGGTGCAAGGTCAGGTAGGTTGGACATCTGGGGACACAAAGGTCACTGAATACCCCCACCCAGCTGGCTGGGAATGCAGACTGCCTCCCAGGGTCCCGCTAAGTGCAGGGCTGGGCCAGAGGACCTGGAGGCAGCCGTGGAGGCCGGCTAGGGCAGGGGGAAGAGCAGTCCACCCCGCTGCCCTTCTCCTCTTCTTCCTCACCTTCCTGGTAGGACCGTGGCACAGAGGTCCCGCCTGTCCCTGGCTGCAGCCCTGGCTGGAGTCAGAGATGTGGGAAGGAGGCCGGGGAGGATGCCCGAGTATGAGGGTGTTGTTACTGTACTGAGGGACCCCGCGGGCATTCAGGGATTTCAGCTCTTTTTAGACATGAGCAGTGGCCCCAGGACTCGGCCCCTGCCCCCTCCCTCACCCTCCACGAGGCCCCGCGTCTCCCCAGCCCAGTCCGTGTCTGCAGCCAGCCCTCCCTCCAGCCCCAGGAAATCCAGCTGCTCCGGCGGCTGCAAACTCATTACGAGCTGGAGCCGAGCCAGCCCTGTGGGGCTTGGTTCCAGGTCCCAGAGCCCCACAGTGGGGAAAGGTGATTTGCCACAGGAGCTGGGAGAGGGCAGAATGGACTCTCCCTGGGGGCCATGGCTCCCTTGTCAGCGCAGGCCCTGCTGTGTGCTGGCCCCTAGGGCACCCAGACTCCAGCTCCAAGGCAGGCTCCAGGAGGGAGACCAGAGTGTGGCTCCAGGAGGGAGACCAGAGTGTGGCTCCTGCTAGCTCAGACTGTCATTCTGTCCTGTAGCTACAGCCTATCCCACCAGCTGCACTCCCCTTCCTAGTCGGCCAGCAAACCCCCAGGGCCAAGAACAGCCCATCATCCAGCTCAGGGGCCAGTGTGTGGCTGGGCAGGCAGGGGAGAGCTTGCTCTGGGCTCAGGGAGTCCCTGGCTGGGCTAGTGGTGGCTCGGGAGTGGTGACCTCCCAGCCCCTCCGCTGACCAGCCCTGTGACTGGAGCCATTTGCCTCCCCTCTCTGGGCCTCACTCTCCGCCTCTGTGCAATGCGGTGATCCTGAGTGATCACTCCTGTGACAGGAACATATGGGATGCCGGGGATTGACCTATGGTGGGCACAGAGCCTGGACTGCAGAGCGCTGTGGGGGATGGTGCACAGTGTTGCCAGCGAGCACCCCTCCTCCCAAAGCCATTCAGCCCTTCTGCACAGGCACCAGGTCCCTGGGAGACCACACTTCTGACAGCAGGTCCCTGTGTGTGGCTCTTCCTCAGCAGTGGGACAGGGTGGGGACTTCGGACACGGGGCCAGCTGCTCCCTCCGAGGGCAGGAGAGCGAGGAAGACTCTCCCTGGGGTCCCCCAAGGCCACGTAAGAGGGGTGGTGGCTCTCCCCAAGCAGGACATTGAAATTCTGCTTCTGCTAGAATCTGAGCATTGGGCTTTGGTTCTTTCACTTGGTGGGCCGCCGGGACACACACACACTCCATGACTCCTCCTCCAATGAAGAGCTCGTGCAGGGTCCTGGGCGTCCTGGACCTGGGGAGGGGAGGGGGCTTTTCCCCTCCCCGGTTCCTGAAGGAGACCTGTCCTCTCAAAGACAGGATCATTTCAGGTCATGAGCCTGGGCCAGGAGGGGGGCTGGTCCCTCATGGCTCCTGACTCTGGGGCCGAGGGGGCCTTTCTCAGGCACAGCAATGCCCAGTGAATGCGGGGACTTCAGAAAGAGAGAACACATGCCTGGCCCATGTCCTGTCTCAGGATGGTGGCTGCCTTCCCCGGTGCCAGAGGAAGAGGGCATCCTCTGCTTCTCTGGGCAGGGGTCCTCTGACCCACAAGCAGGCCCTGGAAGGATTCTGGTCCACCTCTGGAAGTGCACCAGCACTGAGTGGGCCAATCCCTGTCCACACACAAACATGGACAACGTGCTAAGGAAGCACTGGAGGTGATCCTGTGCAAATGGCCTGTGGCCAGCAGCTTCAGTGCCCTCCGGCGGGCCCCCTTTCCCTGGATGGGAATCCTCCTGGAGTCTGTCCTCAGAGCTCCCTTCCTGCTGGTTTCAGGGACAGACTGTGGTGTGGCTTAAAAGACTCCACCTCAGCCTCCCTCCTTCTGCACACATCACTGCTCCCCAAGAAGCAGGGGCTGCTGCTCTCACATGCCCCATGTGAGGCTGGTTTAAGGCACTCACTCCCTCCAAGGCCCAGCAGCTCTGGCTCTGTCACATACACGGTGGCCACAGCTGCCTGGCTGGGTTCAGGAATCCCAGGAGAGCGCTCCTTTCCCAGGATCAGGGTTCATGTTCCTGGACAGGGAAAGAAGTCCCATCTGTCATCTGTTAGGGAAGGTGAACTCCAGGGCCAGGTGGCCCTCAGGTGCCTGAGGACGTGCGGGTCCCCTGGAGAGAAGGGTGATGGGCACCCCTGTCTGAGAGAACAGTGAGCAGCACCCATCCCAGGCCGCAGGTGCACCCATCACCTAGCAGTGCTCCTACTCAGACTCACCCCAGGAAACTGGCATGATTTTTCATAGATGCATTTTCAGGAGTGTTCAGCGCAGCGGTGGTGGAGAGAGCAGGGAATGTACCCATACTAATGCCCAAGGAGGATGGTGGCTTAGTCGGTTAAGCCACTGACTCTTGATTTTGGCTCAGGATGTGATCTCATGGTGCGGGATCGAGCTCCATGTAGGGTCTGTGTTCAGTGCAGTGTGGGCTCATGATTCTCTCTTCCCCTCCTGCTTCTCCCACCAATCTTGTGCCATGCTCACTCGCTCGCTCTCAAATAAATTAATAAAATCTTTATAAAAATGGAATCATATACAATGTAATTTTAAAAAATTGTAAGATATCCTAACATTGATTTTGCCATTTGAAACATTTTCAGTATAAAGTCCAATAGTGTTAAGTGTATTTGCAATGCTGTGAAACATATCTTGAGATATTTCAATCATGCAAATCTGAACTTCTGTACCCATTATTATATGTTTTTCATGTAGAAAGCATATTAATTAACTAATTCATTAATTAATGTTATTGTGTTCAGTTAGCCATCATACAGTACATTAGTTTTTGATGTAGTGTTCAATGATTCATTAGTTGTGTGAAACACCCAGTGCTCATCACAATACGTGCCCTCCTTAATACCCATCACCCTCTTACCCCATCCCCTTCCCCTCTGTGACCCTCAGTTTCGTTCCCAGAGTCCAGAGTCTCTCATGGATTGTCCCCCTCTCTGATTTCTTCCCATTCAGTTTTCCCTCCCTTCCCCTATGGTCCTCCACACTATTCCTTACATTCCACATATGAGTGACACCATATGGTAATTGTCCTTCTCCGCCTGACTTACTTCACTCAGCATAATCCCCATCCAGTTCCATCCATGTTGATACAAATGGTAGGCATTCATCCTTCCTGATGGTTGAGGAATATTCCTTTGTATATATGGACCACATCTTTATCCATTCATGTGTTGAAGGTCATCTCAGTTCCTTCCACAATTTGGCTATTGTGGACATTGCTGCTATGAACATTGGGGTGCAGGTGCCCCTTCTTTTCACTACATCTGCATCTTTCGGTTAAATACCAGTAGTCAAATTGCTGGGTGGTAGGTAGCTCTATTTTTAACACCTTGAGGAACCTCCACAGTTTTCCAGAGTGGCTGCACCAGCTTGCATTCCCACCAACAGTGTAGGAGGGTTCCCCTTTCTCCGCATCCTTGCCAACATCTGTCTTTTCCTGACTTGTTAATTTTGACCATTCTAACTGTTGTGAGGTGGTATCTCATTGTGGTTTTGATTTTTTTTAAGATTTTATTTATTTATTTGACAGAGATCACAAGTAGGCAGAGAGGCAGGCAGAGAGAGAGGAGGAAGCAGACTCCCTGCTGAGCAGAGAGCCCCATGCGGGGCTTGATCCCTGGGATCAAGACCCAAGCCAAAGGCAGAGGCTTTAACCTACTGAGCCACCTGGGCACCCCTTGATTTGTATTTTCCTGATGGCAAGTGATATTGAACATTTTGCCATGTGTCTGTTAGCTGTTTACATGTCTTTGGAGAAATGTCTGTTCATGTCTTCTGCCCATTTCTTGATTGGGTTATTTCTTTTTTGGTATCGAGTTTGGGAAGTTCTTTTTTTTTTTTTTTTTTAAGATTTTATTCATTTATTTGACAGACAGAGATCACAAGTAGGCAGAGAGAGAGGAGAAAGCAGGCTTCCCGTGGAGCAGAGAGCCCGATGTGGGGCTTGATCCCAGGACCCTGGGATCATGACCTGAGCTGAAGGCACAGGCTTTAACCCACTGAGCCACCCAGGTGCCCCGGGAAGTTCTTTATAGATCTGGGATACCAGCCCTTTATGTGACCTGTCATTCCCAAACATCTCCTATTCCATGGGTTGCCTCTTTGTTTTGTTGACTGTTTTCCTTTGATGTGCAGAAGCATTTTTTTCTTGGCCAAGTCCCAATAGTTCATTTTTGCCTTTGTTTCCCTTGCCTTTGCTGATGTGTCTAGGAAGAAGTTACTCTGGCTGATGTGGAAGAGGTGACTGCCTGTGTTCTCTGGGATTCTGATGGGTTCCTGTCTCACACTGACGTCCAGCTTTGGTTTTCTTTTTCAACATGTCCCTGTCTGTATGGGGTCTTTTCTGGTTCCATACAAGTTTTAGGATGGTTTGTTCCAGCTCCATGAAAAATGCCAATGGTATTTTAATGGGGATAGTGTTGAAAGTTTAGATTGCTCTGGGCAGTGTAGACATTTTAGCCACATTTGTTCTTCTGATCCATGAGCATGGAATGTTCTTCCATCTTTTTGTATCTTCCTCCATTTCTCTCATGACTGTTCTGTAGTTTCTAGAGTATAGATCCTTTGCCTCTTTGGGTAGGTTTATTCCAAGGTATCTTACAGTTTTTGGTGCTACTGTAAATGGAATCATTTTCTCTAATTTCTCTTTCTATGGTTACATCGTTAGTGTATAGGAAAGCAACTGATTTCTTTGCATTGATTTTGTATTCTGCCACATGACTGAATTGCTGTATGAGTTCTAGTAATTTGGAGGTGGAATGAATTCTAGTAATTCGGGTTTTCCACATAAAGTATCATGTCATCTGTGAAGAGAGAGTTTGACTTCTTTGCCAATTTGAATGCCTTTTATTTCTTTTTGTAGTCTGATTGCTGAGGTTAGGACTTCTAGTCCTATGTTGAACAATAATGGTGAGAGTGGGCATCCCTGTTGTGTTCTTGATCTTAAGGAAAAAGCCCTCAGCTTTTCCCACTGAGAATGATATTTGCTGTGGGCTGTTCATAGATGGTTTTTATGAAACAGAGGAATGTCCTCCCTATTCCTACAGAGTTCCTGAAGAGTTTTAATCAGGAAAGGGTGCTGTATTTTATCAAATGCTTTTTCTGCATTAATTTAGAGGATCCTATGGCCCTTGTCTTTTCTTTTATTAATGTGCTCTATCATGTTGATTGATTTGTGAATGTGGAACCACACACTTGTATCCCAACTGGTCCTGGTGAATTATCCTTTTAATGGACTGTTGAATCCTTTTGGCTAGAATCTTGTCGAGTATTTTGGCATCCGTGTTCATCAGGAATATTGGTCTGCAATTCTCCTTTTGGATGGGGTCTTTGCCTGGTTTTGGGATCAAGGTAATGCTGGCCTCATAGAACGAGTTTGGAAGTTTTCCTTCTGTTTCTGTTTTTTGAAACGGCTTCAGAAGAATGGGTATTATTTCTTCTTTTAGTGACAGCCTTGCTGGGTAAGGTATCCTTGGCCACATGTTCTTCTCATTTAGTATCCTGAATGTGTCCTGCCAGCCCTTTCTGGCTTGCCAGGTCTCTGTGGACAGCTCTGACATTATTCTGATGTTCCTTCCTCCATATGTAAGAAGTCTCTTCCCCTTGGCTGCTTTCTGGATTGCTTTCTTGGCTCCAAGATTTGCAAGATTTCCATTTTGAATTTTAATAGTGTATTTATAGACTATCTTATATTTTTAGGTACACCTTAATGTTATCTGTGAATAGTCACAATTATCCCCTCAATTCTTATTCTTTTTGTTTCTCTTGCCTTATAACACTTGATAGATTCTCCAATGCAGTGTTGACTAGAGTAGCCTTATTTGAAGGTATTAATATACCATTCTCAACATCTGATAGAAAAAGCAGATGAAACACAGGTAACAAATGTGACCTCATTGACATATAATGGGACGTTACCCATTAAGTACAGAATACATCATTTTCAAGTGGTCCTAGGATATTTCCCTAAGTAGATGAAATGTTGAGCCATGAAGCAAGTCTACACAGTTTAAAGCCTGAAATTAACTAGATTATATGCTTAGACCACAGGGGAAGTGAGCCATAGTCATAATGAAAAGAAAATCAGGAATTCCCTCAATGTTTGAAAATTAAATGTAACTTTGCTTCATATTCTACGGGAGAGAGAGGGAATCACAAGTGAAATTCTCAACCTTTCCTGCCTCCAAGCCCGCAGACAATTCCACTCTGTCTGTGAAGAGCAGTGTGATTAGCTAGACAGGAGTTGAGCCTTAAGTCAGAGTTCTGCCTGCCCCAGCCACACCTTGCAGCCTTGGCCTGTGGTCCCTCAGAGCTGCCCTTTCTTTTTTTTTTTTTTTATATTTATTATTATTTGTTTATTTACAGCATAACAGTGTTCATTGTTTTGGCATCACACCCAGTGCTCCATGCAGTACGTGCCCTCCCTATTACCCACCACCTGGTTCCTCAACCTCCCACCCCACCCCCGCCAACCCCTGCCGCCCCTTCATAACCCTCTGGTTGTTTTTCAGAGTCCATAGTCTCTCATGGCTCATCTCCCCTTCCAGTTTCCCTCAACTCCCTCTGCACTCCATCTCCCCATGTCCTCCATGTTATTTGTTATGCTCCACAAATAAGTGAGACCATATGATACTTGACTCTCTCTGCTTGACTTATTTCGCTCAGCATAATTTCTTCCAGTCCCGTCCATGTTGCTACAAAAGATGGGTATTCATCCTTTCTGATGGAGGCATAATCCGCCATGGTGTATATGGACCACATCTTCCTTATCCATTCATCCGTTGAAGGGCATCTTGGTTCTTTCCACAGATTGGCGACCGTAGACATTGCTGCAATAAACATTGGGGTACAAATGGCCCTTCTTTTCACTACATCTGTATCTTTGGAGTAAATACCCAGCAGTGCAATTGCAGGGTCATAGGGAAGCTCTATTCTTAATTTCTTCAGGAATCTCCACACTGTTCTCCAAAGTGGCTGCACTAACTTGCATTCCCACCAACAGTGTAAGAGGGTTCCCCTTTCTCCACATCCTCTCCAACACACGTTGTTTCCTGTCTTGCTAATTTTGGCCATTCTAACTGGTGTTAGGTGGTATCTCAATGTTGTTTTAATTTGAATCTCCCTGATGGCTAGTGATGATGAACATTTTTTCATGTGTCTGATAGCCATTTGTATGTCTTCGTTGGAGAAGTGTCTGTTCATATCTTCTGCCCATTTTTGGATATGATTATCTGTTTTGTGTGTGTTGAGTTTGAGAAGTTCTTTATAGATCCTGGATATCAACCTTTTGTCTGTACTGTCATTTGCAAATATCTTCTCCCATTCCGTGGGTTGCCTCTTTGTTTTGTTGACTGTTTCCTTTACTGTGCAGAAGCTTTTGATCTTGATGAAGTCCCAAAAGTTCATTTTTGCTTTTGTTTCCTTGGCCTTTGGAGACATATCTTGAAAGAAGTTGCTGTGGCTGATATCGAAGAGGTTACTGCCTATGTTCTCCTCTAGGATTCTGATAGATTCCTGTCTCACGTTGAGGTCTTTTATCCATTTCGAGTTTATCTTTGTGTGCGGTGTAAGAGAATGGTCGAGTTTCATTCTTCTACATATCGCTATCCAGTTTTCCCAGCACCATTTATTGAAGAGACTGTCTTTTTTCCATTGAATATTTTTTCCTGTTTTGTCGAAGATTATTTCACCATAGAGTTGAGGGTCCATATCTGGGCTCTCCACTCTGTTCCACTGGTCTATGTGTCTGTTTTTATGCCAGTACCACGCTGTCTTGGTGATCACAGCTTTGTAGTAAAGCTTGAAATCGGGTAACGTGATGCCGCCAGTTTTGTTTTTGTTTTTCAACATTTCCTTAGCAATTCGGGGTCTCTTCTGGCTTCATACAAATTTTAGGATTATTTGCTCCAGCTCTTTGAAAAATATCGGTGGAATTTTGATCGGAATGGCATTAAAAGTATAGATTGCTCTAGGCAGTATAGACATTTTAACAATGTTTATTCTTCCAATCCAAGAGCATGGAACAGTCTTCCATCTTTTTGTGTCTTTTTCAATTTCTTTCATGAGTGTTCCGTAGTTCCTCGAGTACAGGTCCTTTACTTCTTTGGTTAGGTTTATGCCCAGGTATCTTATGGTTCTTGGTGCTATAGTAAATGGAATCGATTCTCTCATTTCCCTTTCTGTATTTTCATTGTTAGTGTATAAGAAAGCCACTGATTTCTGTACATTGACTTTGTATCCTGCCACGTTACTGAATTGCTGTATGAGTTCTAGTAGTTTGGGGGTGGAGTCTTTGGGGTTTTCCATATAAAGAATCATGTCATCTGTGAAGAGAGAGTTTGACTTCTTCCTTGCCAATTTGGATACCTTTGATTTCTCTTTGTTGTCTGATTGCCATTGCTAGAACTTCTAATACTATGTTGAACAAGAGTGGTGAGTGTGGGCATCCTTGTCGTGTTCCTGATCTCAACGGGAAGGCTGCAAGCTTTTTCCCATTGAAGATGATATTTGCTGTGGGTCTTTCATAGATAGATTTTATGAAGTTCAGGAATGTTCCCTCTATCCCTATACTTTGAAGCGTTTTCATCAGGAACGGATGCTGGATTTTGTCAAATGCTGTTTCTGCATCAATTGAGAGGACCATGTGGTTCTTCTCTCTTCTCTTATTGATGTGTTCTATCACACTGATTGATTTGCGAATGTTGAACCAACCTTGCAACCCAGGGATGAATCCCACCTGGTCATGGTGGATAATCTTTTGAATGTGCTGCTGGATCCTGTTTGCTAGGATCTTGTTGAGAATCTTTGCATCCATATTCATCAGTGATATTGGTCTGAAATTCTCCTTTTTGGTAGGGTCTTTGCCTGGTTTGGGGATCAGGGTAATGCTGGCTTCATAAAAAGAGTCTGGCAGTTTTCCTTCTGCTTCAATTTTTTGGAACAGCTTCAGGAGAATTGGTGTTATTTCTTCTTTGAAAGTTTGGTAGAATTCCCCAGGGAATCCGTCAGGTCCTGGGCTCTTGTTTTTTGGGAGGTTTTTGATCACTGCTTCAATCTCATTGCTAGATATTGGTCTATTCAGGTTGTCAATTTCTTCCTGGTTCAATTTTGGGAGTTTGTAGCTTTCCAGGAATGCATCCATTTCATCTAGGTTGCTTAGCTTATTGGCATATAACTGTTGGTAATAATTTCTGATGATTGTTTCTATTTCCTTGGTGTTCGTTGTGATCTCTCCCTTTTCATTCATAATTTTATGAATTTGGGCTTTCTCTCTTTTCTTTTGGATTAGTGTGGCCAATGGTTTATCGATCTTATTGATTCTTTCAAAAAACCAGCTTCTAGTTTCATTGATAGGTTCTACTGTATCTCTCGTTTCTACCTCATTGATCTCTGCTCTAATCTTGATTATTTCCCTTCTTGCATGTGGAGTTGGTTTGATTTGTTGTTGATTCTCCAGTTCTTTAAGGTGTAGAGACAGCTGGTGTATTCTGGATTTTTCAATGTTTTTGAGGGAGGCTTGGATGGCTATGTATTTCCCCCTTAGAACTGCCTTTGCTGTATCCCATAGGTTTTGGACCGAGGTGTCTTCATTCTCATTGGTTTCCATGAATTGTTTAAGTTCATCTTTGATCTCCTGGTTGATCCAAGCATTCTTAAGCAAGGTGGTCTTTAGCTTCCAGGTGTTTGAGTTCCTTCTGAACTTTTCCTTGTGATTGAGCTCCAGTTTCAAAGCATTGTGATCGGAGAATATGCAGGGAATAATGTCAGTCTTTTGGTATCGGTTGAGTCCTGCTTTGTGACCCAGTATGTGGGTCTATTCTGTAGAAGGTTCCATTGCACTTGAGAAGAATGAATATTCTGTTGTTTTAGGGTGGAATGTTCTGTATACGTCGATGAGGTCCATCTGGTCCAATGTTTCATTCAATGCTCTTATTTCTTTATTAATTTTCTGCTTCGATGATCTGTCTATTTCTGAGAGAGGCGTATTAAGATCTCCTACTATTATTGTATTCGTATCAATATGACTCTTTTTCTTGATTAATAGTTTTCTTATGTAATTGGGTGCTCCCATATTGGGGGCATAGATATTCTCAATTGTTAGATCATCTTGGCGGATAGTCCCTTTAAGAATTATGTAGTGTCCTTCTGTATCTCTGACTACAGTCTTTAGTTTAAAATCTAATTTATCTGATATGAGAATCGCTACTCCGGCCTTCTCTTGAGGTCCATTGGCATGAAAGATGCTTCTCCATCCCTTCACTTTCAGTCTGGGTGTATCATTAGGTTCAAAATGGGTCTCTTGTACACAACATATGGATGGGTCCTGTCGTTTTATCCAATCTGCAACCCTGTGTCGTTTTATGGGTGCATTTAGGCCATTCACATTGAGAGTGATTATTGAGAGATAGGTTTTCATTGACATCATGTTGCATTTGAAGTCTTTCTGTCTGTAGATTGTTTCTATATTTCTGTTCAATGATATTCTTAGGATTTTTTCTCTCTTATAGGACCCCCCTTAATATTTCCTGCAATATCGGCTTGGTGGTTGCATAGTCTTTTAAGCCTTGCCGGTCTTGGAAACTCTTTATCTCTCCATCCATTTTAAATGTCAGTCTTGCTGGATAGAGTATTCTTGGTTGCATGTTCTTCTCATTTAGTACTCTGAATATATTTTGCCAGCCCTTCCTGGCTTGCCAGGTCTCTGTGGAAAGGTCTGACGTTATTCTAATGGGCTTACCTCTGTATGTAAGAAGCTTATTTGTCCTAGCTGCTTTTAAGAGGGTCTCTCTTGAAACAAAATTCCCCATTCTAACGATAAGGTGCCATGAGGACTTTCGAGAATCTAAAATCTTGGGAGGAAATCTTTCTGCCTCTAGTACATGAACGTTGTTTCCATTCGTGAGATTGGGAAAATTTTCATAGACAACTTCTTCCACTATATCTTCTAGACTTCTTTCTTTTTCTTCCCCTTTAGGGATTCCAATAATTCTGACGTTGGAACGTTTCATGGCATCGTTTATTTCCCTGATTCTGTTTTCGTGGCTTCTGAGCTGTTTGTTCCAGGCTTCCTCCTGATCCTTTCTCTCTGTTTGTCCTCCAGATCACTAATTCTATCTTCTGTCTCAGTTACCCTAGCTTTTAGAGAATTTAGATTCGATTGGAACTCATTGAGAGCATTTTGAACATCATCCCTGGTGGCTTTCAGTTCTGCCCTAACATTGTGAACATCATCCCTGGTGGCTTTCAGTTCTGCCCTAATCAATTCTGTTTGGTCATCCATGGCTTTCTCCAACCTAGCTATTGCCTGGATAATTGTTAGTCTGAATTCCTTCTCTGATGTATTGTCTATGTCGATAGCCATTAGCTCTGTTGCAGAAGGCCCATCCTCTGTATTTTTCTTCTGTTGGGTATTCCTCCCCCTAGTCATTTTGGTAAGAGATGACTGAACAGATGCAGCTGGACTTATCAATTGTGGTGCAGTCAATGTGCACCCTGGAACGCTTCTGTGCAATCAGGATTCCCCACCCAAATGAGAGAAAAACGAAAAGAAAAAGAAATAGAGAAGAAGAAAGAAAAAAAAGGGGAAAGAAAAAAGGAAAAAAAAAAAAGAGAGAGAGATAGGAAAAAAAGGGAAGATAAAAGAGAAGGCTCAGCCCAAATGGGCCACAAGGTAAGATTTGTGGAGTATACAAACAAAAACAGACAGACAAAAAGAGTGATAAAAGTATATGACAAGGGAAAAAAATATGTATATATAAGCAAAAAAAAAAAAAGGGAAGAACCTCATCAGAAAGAACCCCAAGTATAAGGTTTATATATTATCAGGACAAACACAAATTCACAGAAACACTGACAGAAGGAAAAATTGGGAGAATGGTTATAGATTCTCAGTGTGGGTGAGGAAGGTTATTTTGATTCTTCCTGAAGGTATCTTGATGTTTTTGTTAAGGGACTCAACTTTCCTAAGTGACAGGGGGATTAGAAACTGGTTTGCCTATAGGGGTAGCATTGATTGGGGAAAGGGGATTACCTTGAAGTTTAACTCTATATGTATAGTAGAAAATAAAAATTAAAAAAGAATAAACTAGACTAAACTAAGTTAAAATTAAAAAAGAATTAAAAAAAATAGAAAAACAAAAGAAAAAACACAGGTGTATGTATCAAAAAGTTCAGGTTAGAAGGTTATTAAAGAATTTGATGTACTGGACATCTCAGTGTGATGGTAAATAGGTTAAAAAGTTATCTGTATGTATAAAAAAAAAAGAACCAGAATATTGGTAAAGAGTTAAAAATAAAAGTTGTATTTATGAAGTAGTGAAGTAGTGGTGATTGTTCTCTTGTAGTCTTTTTTTTTTTTCCTTCCTTCCTGGTTGTTTTTCTAGGGGAGGGGCCTGCCACGTGGGTTTTCAGACAATGATGTTCCCTGAGTTAGGTCCTCCCGCTCCCCTCAAGGGGGTGAGCTCTTTTTTTTTTTTTTTTTTTTCTTCAGGAAACTGTTTTTTTCAGCCTTTTGTTCTCTGGGGGTTTTTATGTTCTTTCATCTGCTTTCTCTCACCTTGACAGCTTTTGATGGTTTTTGGAGGTTTAGAGGAGAGCAAACAGCACCCCAACCTCCCTCTCAGAGAGAAGCCTCAGACTGTTTTGCAAAAGCTGCTGGCAGAGTCGGTTCTGAGTCACTGTCCCTGGGGATGCAGGAGCTCCTCGTTGTACCCAAACCCAGGGCAGCGGTGGCTGTCTAGGCAGCTCCAGACCGCCAGAGAGGTTCCGAGCAGAGATCACACACTGAGATTTTCCCGCTGTCCCGGGCTGGGAATGTCTGGTTTTTCCGGCTGCCAGAGCTCCAGGCTAGCGCCTATGAGCACCGATCCCAAGGGATGGTGTGGGACGCTCGCGTTTCAGGATTGCCGTCTGGCCAGGCTCCCAGCCCCTCACGGGAGCCAGAACCCACTCGTTCTCAGGCGCGCTGGCATTCAGGTGCACTGGCGGCTCAGGGACGGAGACCTGATTTCTCCGCAGCACTCTCTCTGGCTCTGCGCCAGGGGAGGCTGTCCTGGGTCCGGGGACTTAGGTCCCTGACCCTAACTGCCCAGGTTCCCACTATTACCCCCTGCGATCCTTTGCTGTTTGTTTTTTGAGTGCTCTCAACCAGACTCCAAGTTAATGCTGGTCCCCAGACGCAGAGCACTCTCGTGTTGGGGTGTTACTTTCCGATCAGTCACCTCTGGTGGCTCCCTCCCCCTTTTGTTTATCTTCCGATATCAGTCGGACGTTCCCAGTCTGCTTTACCTGCCACTGGCGTCTTCTGCTCCTGTAGAGATCCAGACGTGTATAATTCTGATCTCAGGCTGATTTCATGGGTGGTCAGAGTTCTTTCGTAGGTAATCAGCTCACTTTAGGGTACAGGTTGAAATGGTGCCTCCTCCTACTTCCCTGCCATCTTGACTCCCCCCAATTTTTTTTTAATAAACATATAATGTATTTGTATCCCCAGCGGTACAGGTCTGTGAATCGCCAGGTTTACACACTTCACAGCACTCACGATAGCACATACCCTCCCCAATGTCCATAACCCCCTCCCCCTCTCCCAACCCCACCTCCCCCCAGCAACACCCTTTTTGTTTTGTGAGATTTAGAGTCATTTATGGTTTGTCTCCCTCCCAATCCCATCTTGTTTCATTTATTCTTCTCCTATCCCCTTAATACCCCATGTTGCTTCTCCATGTCCTCATATCATGGAGATCATATGATAGTTGTCTTTCTCTGATTGACTTATTTCACTAAGCATGATACCCTCTAGTTCCATCCACATCATTGTAAATGGCAAGATTTCATTTCTTTTGATGGCTGCATAGTATTCCATTGTGTATATATACCACCTCTTCTTTATCCATTCATCTGTTGATGGACATTTAGGTTCTTTCCATAGTTTGGCTATTGTAGACATTGCTGCTATAAACATTTGGGTACACGTGCCCCTTCGGATGACTATGTTTGTATCTTTAGGGTAAATACCCAGTAGTGCAATTGCTGGGTCATAGGTTAGTTCTATTTTCAACATTTTGAGGAACCTCCATGCTGTTTTCCAGACTGGTTGCAACAGCTTGCATTCCCACCAACAGCGTAGGAGGGTTCCCCTTTCTCCACATCCTCGCCAGCATCTGTCATTTCTGGACTTGTTAATTTTAGCCATTCTGACTGGTGTGAGGTGATATCTCATTGTGGTTTTGCTTTGTATTTCCCTGATGCCGAGTGACATGGAGCACTTTTTCATGTGTCTGTTGGCCATCTGGATGTCTTCTTTGCAGAAATGTCTGTTCATGTCCTCTGCCCATTTCTTGATTGGATTATTCTTTGGGTGTTGAGTTTGATAAGTTCTTTATAGATTTTAGATACTATCCCTTTATCTTTATGTTGTCTGCGAATATCTCCTCCCATTCTGTCAGTTGTCTTTTGGTTGTGTTAAATGTTTCCTTTGCTGTGCAGAAGCTTTTGATCTTGATGAAGTCCCAATAGTTCATTTCTGCCCTTGCTTCCCTTGCCTTTGGCGATGCTCCTAGGAAGAAATTGCTGCAGCTGAGGTCGAAGAGGTTGCTGCCTGTGTTCTCCTCAAGGATTTTGATGGATTCCTTTCACACATTGAGGTCCTTCCTCCATTTTGAGTCTATTTTCATGTGTGGTGTAAGGAAATGGTCCAGTTTCATTTTTCTGCATGTGGCTGTCCAATTTTCCCAACACCATTTGTTGAAGAGATTGTCTTTTTTCCATTGGACATTCTTTCCTTCTTTGTCGAAGATGAGTAGACCTTAGAGTTAAGGGTCTATTTCTGGGCTCTGTATTCTGTCCCATTGTTCTGTGTATCCATTTTTGTGCCAGTACCATACTGTCTTGATGATGATAACTTTGTAATAGAGCCTGAAATCTGGAATTGTGATACCACCAACTTTGGCTTTTTCAACCTTCCTCTGGCTATTTGGAGTCTTTTCTGGTTCCATATAAATTTTAGGATTATTTGTTCCATTTCTTTGAAAAAAATGGATGGGATTTCGATAGGGATTGCATTAAATGTGTAGATTGCTTTAGGTAGCATAGACATTTTTACAATATTTGTTCTTCTGATCCATGAGCATGGAACATTTTTCCATTTCTTTGTGTCTTCCTCAATTTCTTTCATGACTACTTTATAGTTTTCTGAGTACAGATTCTTTGCCTCTTTGGTTAGGTTTCTTCCTAGGTATCTTATGGTTTTGGGTGCAATTCTAAATGGGATTGACTCCTTAATTTCTCTTTCTTCTGTCTTGTTGTTGGTATATAGAAATGCTACTGACTTCTGTGCATTGATTTTATATCCTGACAATTTACTAAATTCCTGTATAAGTTCTAGCAGGTTTGGAATGGAGTCTTTTGGGTTTTCCACATAAAGTATATCATCTGCCGAGAATGATAGTTTGACTTTTTCTTCACCTATTTTGGTTGCCTTTAATTTCTTTTTGTTTTTTAATTGCTGAGGCTAGGACTTCTAGTACTATGTTGAATAGCAGTGGTGATAATGGACATCCCTGCCGTGTTCCTGACCTTAGCAGAAAAGCTGTTTTTCTCCACTGAGAATGATATTCGCTGTGGGTTTTTCATAGATGGCTTTGATGATAGTGAGTTATGTATCCTCTATCGCTAAAGAGTTTGATCAGGAAGGGATACTTTACTTTGTCAAATGCTTTTTCAGCATCTATTGAGAGTATCATGTCTTTCTTGTTCTTTCTTTTATTAATCACATTGATTGATTTTCAGGTGTTGAACCAAGCTTGCAGCCCTGCAATAAATACCACTTGGTTGTAGTGAATAATCCTTTTAATGTACTGTTGGACCCTATTGGCTAGTATTTTGGTGAGAAATTTCACATCTGTGTTCATCAAGTATATTGGTCTGTAATCTCTCTTTTTTTTTAAATTAATTTTTTTCAGCGTAACAGTATTCATTGCTTTTTCACAACACCCAGTGCTCCATGCAATATGTGCCCTCCCTATTACCCACCACCTGTTCCCCCGACCTCCCACCCCCGACCCTTCAAAACCCTCAGGTTGTTTTTCAGAGTCCATAGTCTCTTATGGTTCGCCTCCCCTTCCATTTTTTTTTTATAAACATATAATGTATTTTTATCCCCAGGGGTACAGGTCTGTGAATCGCCAGGTTTACACACTTTACAGCACTCACGATAGCACATACCCTCCCCAATGTCCATAACCCCCTCCCCCTCTCCCAATCCTACCTCCCCCCAGCAACCCCCAGTTTGTTTTGTGAGATTAAGAGTCATTTATGGTTTTTCTCTAATTCTCTTTTTTGATGGGGTCTTTGATTTTGGGATCAAGATAATGCTGGCCTCATAAAATGAGTTTGGAAGTTTTCTATTTTTTGGAACAGTTTCAGAAGAATAGGAATTAATTCTCCTTTAATTGCTTGGTAGAATTCCCCTAAGAAGCCATCTGGCCCTGGGCTGTTGTTTGTTGGGAGATTTGTGGTGACTGCTTCAATCTCCTTACTGGTTATGGGTCTGTTCAGGTTTTCTATTTCTTCCTGGTTCAGTTGTGGTAGTTTATATGGCTCTAGGAATATATCCATTTCTTCCAGATTGTTAAATTTGCTGGCTTCTAGTTGCTCATAATATGTTCTTAAAATTGTTTGTATTTCTTTGGTGTTGGTTGGGATCTCTCTTCTTTCATTCATGATTTTATTAATTTGGGTCTTTTCTCTTTTCTTTTTGATAAGTCTGGCCAGGGGTTTGTCGATTTATTAATTCTTTCAAAGAACCAGCTCCTAGTTTCGTTGATATGTTCTACTGTTTTTTTTGTTTTCTATTTCATTGATTTCTGCTCTGATCTTTATGATTTCTCTTCTGCTGATTTTAGGCTTTCTTTGTTGTTCTTTCTCCTTCTCCTTTAGGTGTAGGGTTAGGATGTGTATTTGAGACCTTTCTTGTTTCTTAAGAAAGGTTTATACTGCTATATATTTTCCTCTCAGGACTGCCTTTGTTGTGTCCCACACATTTGAACCGTTGTGTTTTCATTATCATTTGTTTCCATGAATTTTTAAAATTCTTCTTTCATTTCCTGGTTAACCATTCATTCTTTTTTTTTTTAATGTTCCAAGATTCATTGTTTATTTTTTTAAATTTGTTTATTTACAGCATAACAGTGTTCATTCATTCTTTAGTAGGATGCTCTTTAGCGTCCATGTATTTGGGTTCTTTCCAACTTTCCTTTTGTGATTGAGTTCTAGCTTCAGAGCACTGGGGTCTGAAAATATGCAGGGAATGATCCCAATCTTTTGGTACCAGTTGAGACCTGCTTTGTGACCCAGGATGTGATCTATTCTGGAGAATGTTCCATGTGCACTAGAGAAGAATGTGTATTCTGTTGCTTTGGGATGGCATGTTCTGAATATATCTGTGATGTCCATCTGGTGCAGTGTGTCATTTAAGGCCTTTATTTCCTTGTTGATCTTCTGCTTGGATGATCTGTCCATTTCATTGAGGGGGGTGTTAACGTCCCCTACTATTATTGTATTAATGTCAATGTGTTTCTTTGATTTTGTTATTCATAGGTTTATATAGTTGGCTGCTCCCATGTTAGGGGCATAGATATTTAAAATTATTAGATCTTGTTGGACAGACTCTTTGAGTATGAGATGGTATCCTTCCTCATCTCTTACTATAGTCTTTGGCTTAAAATATACCTTACCTGATAAGGATTGCCATCCCAGCATTCTTTTGATGTCTATTACCATGGTAAATTGTTTTCCACCCCTCACTTTAAATCTGGAGGTGTTTTTGGGTCTAAAATGAATGTCTTATACACAGCATATTGGTGAGTTTTTTTTTTCCTTTCTGACACCCTGTGTCTTTTGATTGGGGGCACTGAGCCCATTTACATTCAAGGTAACTATTGAGAGAGATAAATTTAGTGCCATTGTATTGCCTGTAAGGTGACTGTTACTGTATATTGTCTCTTTTCCTTTCTGGTCTACTACTTTTAGGCTCTCTCTTTGCTTAGAGGATACCATTCAAAATTTCCTGTAGAGCTGGTTTGGTGTTTACAAATTCTTTTAGTTTTTGTTTGTCCTGGAAGCTTTTTATCTCTCCTTCAATTTTCAATGATAGCCTAGCTGGATAGAGTGTTGTTGGCTGCATGTTTTTCTCATTTAGTGCTCTAATATATCATGCAGTTCTTTCTGGCCTGCCAGGTCTCTGTGGATAAGTCTGCTACCAATCTAATATTTTGACCATTGTATGTTACAGACATATGCTGCTTTCAGGATTTTCTCTTTATCACTAAGACTTGTAAGTTTTACTATTAGATGACGAGGTGTGGACCTATTTTTATTGATTTTGAGAGGGGTTCTCTGCACCTTCTGGATTTTGATGCTTGTTCCCTTTGCCATATTAGGGAAATTCTCTACAATAATTCTCTCCAATATGCCTTCTACCCTCCTCTCTCTTTTTTCTTCTTCTGGAATCCCAATTACTCTAACGTTGTTTCATCCTATGGTATCACTTATCTCTTGAATTCTCCCCTCATGGTCCAGTAGTTATTTGTCTCTCTTTTGCTAAGCTTCTTTATTCTCTGTCATTTGGTCTTCTATATCACTAATTCTCTCTTCTGCCTTATTTATCCTAACAGTAAGAGCCTCAATTTTTTATTGCACTTCATTAATAGTTTTTTTTTTTTTTTAAATTTCAGCTTGGTTGGATTTTAGTTCTTTTATTTCTCCAGAACTGGTTTTTATTTCTTCAGACAGGGTTTCTCTAATATCTTCCATTCCTTTTTTTAGCCCAGCTAGCACCTTGAGAATCGTCATTCTGAACTCTAGATCTTACATATTACCAATGTCCATATTGGTTAGGTCCCTAGCCTTTGGTACTGCCTCTTGTTCTTTTTTTTCCCCTTTTTTGTGGTGAGTTTTTCTGCCTTGTCATCTTATCCAGATAAGAATATATTAAGGAGAGAATAAAATACTAAAAGGGTGGCAAAGACCCCAGAAAAATATGAGTTAACCAAATCAGAGGAGACCCCAAGTCATGGGGGGAAAGAAAGGAAGTAAAAAGAAGTTTAAAAATTTTTAAGGGGTGCCTGGGTGGCTCAGTGGTTTAAGCCGCTGCCTTCAGCTCGGGTCATGATCTCAGGGTCCTGGGATCGAGTCCCACGTCGGGCTCTCTGCACTGAAGGGAGCCTGCTTCCCTCTCACTCTCTCTGCCTGCCTCTCTGCCTACTTGTGATCTCTCTCTGTCAAAATTAATAAATAAAATCTTTAAAAAAATTTTTAAAAAGAAAATATAGATATTAGACTGGTGAATAGAACAGAGCCACTGACTTAATTTTGGGAGTACTTTGGTCTCTTAGAAGAAACTACCTCCCAAAATTTTAAAGAAAGAAAAACATATGTACATACATATGTATACACACATACGTATACACACACACAAACGTGTTTTATATGTGTGTGCGTGTGTATATATATATATATATATACACACAAAAATAAGGGTAAACATGATGAAGGGATGGAATATGACTGTAAAGATGAAAATTTTAAAAAAATTCTTAAAAAGTAGTTGATAAGTTGATTGGGAAAAAAAAGAAAAAGAAATGGAGGGAATTTGCTCAGGTTGGAGACTAGAACAAAGCCCTGTGGTAGATTTAAGGTATATTTTGATCTATTAGAAGAAGTTATATCCCAAAATTTTTTAGAAGAAAAAACCCTTTGTGTATTCAAAAAATAAAGTTAGATACAATGAGGGATAAGATATGAGTATAATAATGAAGATTCCAAAGATTTTTTTTATGAAAGGCATTGTTAAGATAAACTAGTTAAAAATGATAAAAGAGGAAAGAGTAAAAGTTAAAAAAATTAGATTAAGAAAAAAATAAAATTAAAATTAATTACCTTTGCAAGACTAAAGAATCATGGGACAAAGCCATGAATTCCATGCTTCTCTTCCTCCTCTGGAAATCCGCTGTTCTCCTTGATAAGTGAGCTTGGTCTGGGGGGGATTTCTTGCTGCTCTTCTGGGGAGGAGCCTGTTCAGTGATTCTCAAGTGTCTTTGCTGGAGGCGGAATTGCCCCACCCTTAGGAGGGGCTAAGGCTAAGTAATCTGCTCCAGTGGGGAGCTTTTGTTCCCTGATGGCTTTCCATAGATCTCTGGAGGATGGGGAATGAAGATGGTGGCCTCCCAATCTCTGGCCAGAGGAGCAGAGAGCTCAGGGCCCCACTCCTCAGTGTGCCCTTGCAGAAAGTTGTTGATTTTCTGTTTCTGGAATTGCCGTTCTTCTTCTCTTCAATCTCCTGTTGGATTTGTAGGTGTTTACAATGGTTTGATAACTATCTAGCTGATCTCCTGTGACCTGATGTCGTCTCAGCCTGCTACTTCTCCACCATCTCGACTCTTCCCCCCTGCTATCCTATGTTCTTATATTTGTTTGTATTTCTTTGGTGGTGGGTGTGATCTCTCCTTCTTGAGTCATGATTTTATTGACTTAGTTCCTTTCTGTTTCCTTCTTGAGAAGTCAGGCAAGGGCTGTATCAGTCTTACTAACTCTTTCAAAGAAGAAGCTCCTAGTTTCGTTGATTTGTTCTACTGTTCTTTTGGTTTCTACTTCATGATTTCTGCTCTCATCTTTATTATTCTCTTCTCCTTTTGGGTTTAGGCTTTCTATGCTACTCTCCCTCCAGCTCCTTTAGGGTTAGGCTGTGTATTTGAGACCTTGCTTGGTTCTTGAGAAAGGCTTGTAGTGTGATATACTTCCTTCTTAGGACTGCCTTTGCTGCCTCCCAAAGATACTGAACAGTTGTGTTTTCATTCTCCTGTGTTTCCATGAATTTTTAAAATTCATCTTGAATTGACTGGTTGACCCTTCGTCCTTTAGTAGGATGCTCTGTAGCCTGCATGTATTTGAGTTGTTTCCACCTCTCCTCTTGTGATCGAGTTCCATTTTCAAAGCACTGTGGTTTGAAAATATGCAGAGGATGATCACAGTCTTTGGGGATGAGAGTGAACATGGCAGCTTCCCAGTCTCTGGCCCTGGAGCTAAGAGCTCAGGCCCCACTCCTCAGTGCACCCTCACAGAAAAGTGGTAAATCCTTCGTGTCTCCCTGGTCTCTGTCACACTCTGTGCTCACTGGACCTGTGACCAAGCATTTCTGTCTCTGGCACATGACCCTGTTTGGCGTCTCAAAGCCAGCAGACGCCTGCAGCATGCTCAGGCACCACTCCTCCTGGGGGAGCAAGGGGGCTCTCCCCAGGGATGCTGCTTCTCAGGCCCCTTCTCAAAGAGCAGTGGCCAGACTATGCTGGGGATCACAGTTGATGGCAGCCTCCAGCTTGGAGCCCACTCCTGGGCTCACTCTTTGCAGCCAGCTTCCCTCTCTGATACCTGGGAGTGCTACTGCCCTCAAGCACCCCTGGTCTTCCTGGGACCCCGAGGATCCTGGACCACACTGTCCCGTTGAGGGTTCCAACCCTGCCCAGCCGCTAGAGTGACATCTTCACCAGAGCAGACTTAAAAAAAAAAATATTTATTTATTTATTTTCAGCGTAACAGTATTCATTGTTTTTGCACCACACCCAGTGCTCCATGCAATACATGCCCTCCCTAATACCCACCACCTTGTTCCCCAACCTCCCAACCCCTGCCCCCTCAAAGCCCTCAGGTTGTTTTTGACAGTACATAGTCTCTCATGGTTCATCTCCCCTTTGAATTTCCCTCAATGATTTCTTTTCAGTTTTAGCTAGGGGCTCACTGATGTTTCTCTGAGTTCACTTCTGACAAAAACAGTTCGTATCAACATAAAGAAACTTCAGCCAGTTTCCCTCAAATTCCACAGGTAGGAGGAAGCATTAATGGATCTGAATTGGGGAACAAAGTTTCATGCCTGAGTCCAAATTTGGGAAATAATGACATTTCTGCAATGCAAGTGCAGTTTTTCCTGATAAAGTTAACTGTGTTTATTACTTACTTGTTTCCATCTCTACCTGTTATTAAACAGTTCAAAAAATGCCTACTGATTGGCCAATCCTGATACAGGCAATGCCTATTTCTGAGAATCCAATCTTACACAAATAATGACGGTTTTGTGTAAAAAAAATATGGTTTAAATGGAGATGGCAGTTTAATCATTTGATAAACAAACAAAATGTGGTGATTATTAAAAGGCAAAATAAATGAATCCATGAGGCTATTTAATGAGGTGTTTTACCTTTTGAAATCAGTGCTGACTAGAGGGTGCCCATTTCCTTCCACAATCTCTGCTGATTACTTTCTTCTCATGCTTGGCTTAAGAATGGATTTCTCTAAGAAGACTTATTTGACTAATTCTATTTCATTTTGAATGTTCTTTTACCCTGAGTATGGCCAGGCACTTGTACCTTGATAGGATGTATTGCTAACAGAGAACTTTTTTTTTTAAATTTGTTTATATACAGCATAACAGTGTTCATTGTTTTGGCATCACACCCAGTGCTCCATGCAGTACTTGCCCTCCCTATTACACACCACCTGGTTCCTCAACCTCCCACACCCCCGCCCCTTCAAAACCCTCTGGTTGTTTTTCAGAGTCCATAGTCTCTCATGGTTCATCTCCCCTTCCAGTTTCCCTCAACTCCCTCTCCTCTCCACCTCCCATGTCCTCCATGTACTTTGTTATGCTCCACAAATAAGTGAGACCATATGATACTTGACTCTCACTGCTTGACTTATTTCGCTCAGCATAATCTCTTCCAGTCCCGTCCATGTTGCTACAAAAGTTGGGTATTCATCCTTTCTAATGGAGGCATAAAACTCCATTGTGTATATGGACCACATCTTCCTTATCCATTCATCCGTTGAAGGGCATCTTGGTTCTTTCCACAGTTTGGCGACCGTAGCCATTGCTGCAATAAACATTGGGGTACAGATGGCCCTTCTTTTCACTACATCTGTATCTTTGGGGTAAATACCAGGCAGTGCAATTGCAGGGTCATAGGGAAGCTCTATTCTTAATTTCTTCAGGAATCTCCACACTGTTCTCCAAAGTGGCTGCACTAACTTGCATTCCCACCAACAGTGTAAGAGGGTTCACCTTTCTCCACATCCTCTCCAACACACGTTGCTTCCTGTCTTGCTAATTTTGGCCATTCTAACTGGTGTAAAGTGGTATCTCAATGTTGTTTTAATTAGAATCTCCCTGATGGCTAGTGATGATGAACATTCATGTGTCTGATAGCCATTTGTATGTCTTCGTTGGAGAAGTGTCTGTTCATATCTTCTGCTCATTTTTTGATATGATTATCTGTTTTGTGTGTGTTGAGTTTGAGAAGTTCTTTATAGATCCTGAATATCAACCTTTTTTTAATTTTTTTTAATTTTTTTAAATTTTTATTTGTTTATTTACAGCATAACAGTGTTCATTGTTTTGGCATCACACCCAGTGCTCCATGCAGTACGTGCCCTCCCTATTACCCACCACCTGGTTCCTCAACCTCCCCCCCCCCCCCCGCCGCCCCTTCATAACCCTCTGGTTGTTTTTCAGAGTCCATAGTCTCTCATGGTTCATCTCCCCTTCCAGTTTCCCTCAACTCCCTCTCCTCTCCATCTCCCCATGTCCTCCGTGTTCTTTGTTATGCTCCACAAATAAGTGAGACCATATGATGCTTGACTCTCTCTGCTTGACTTATTTCGCTCAGCATAATTTCTTCCAGTCCCGTCCATGTTGCTACAAAAGTTGGGTATTCGTCCTTTCTGATGGAGGCATAATACTCCATTGTGTATATGGACCACATCTTCCTTATCCATTCATCCGTTGAAGGGCATCTTGGTTCTTTCCAGTTTGGCGACTGTAGCCATTGCTGCAATAAACATTGGGGTACAAATGGCCCTTCTTTTCACTACATCTGTATCTTTGGGGTAAATACCCAGCAGTGCAATTGCAGGGTCATAGGGAAGCTCTATTTTTAATTTCTTCAGGAATCTCCACACTGTTCTCCAAAGTGGCTGCACTAACTTGCATTCCCACCAACAGTGTAAGAGGGTTCCCCTTTCTCCACATCCTCTCCAACACACGTTGTTTCCTGTCTTGCTAATTTTGGCCATTCTAACTGGTGTTAGGTGGTATCTCAATGTTGTTTTAATTTGAATCTCCCTGATGGCTAGTGATGATGAACATTTTTTCATGTGT
This sequence comes from Meles meles, assembly GCF_922984935.1. Classification (NCBI taxonomy): domain Eukaryota; kingdom Metazoa; phylum Chordata; class Mammalia; order Carnivora; family Mustelidae; genus Meles; species Meles meles. The sequence continues at coordinate 154,764,380 of NC_060070.1, read as the reverse complement.
CTGATAGCCATTTGTATGTCTTCGTTGGAGAAGTGTCTGTTCATATCTTCTGCCCATTTTTTGATATGATTATCTGTTTTGTGTGGGTTGAGTTTGAGAAGTTCTTTATAGATCCTGGATATCAACCTTTTGTCTGTACTGTCATTTGCAAATATCTTCTCCCATTCCGTGGGTTGCCTCTTTGTTTTGTTGACTGTTTCCTTTGCTGTGCAGAAGCTTTTGATCTTGATGAAGTCCCAAAAGTTCATTTTTGCTTTTGTTTCCTTGGCCTTTGGAGACATATCTTGAAAGAAGTTGCTGTGGCTGATATCGAAGAGGTTACTGCCTATGTTCTCCTCTAGGATTCTGATAGATTCCTGTCTCACGTTGAGGTCTTTTATCCATTTCGAGTTTATCTTTGTGTATGGTGTAAGAAAATGGTCGAGTTTCATTCTTCTACATATCGCTGTCCAGTTTTCCCAGCACCATTTATTGAAGAGACTGTGTTTTTTCCATTGAATATTTTTTCCTGTTTCGTCGAAGATTATTTCACCATAGAGTTGAGGGTCCATATCTGGGCTCTCCACTCTGTTCCACTGGTCTATGTGTCTGTTTTTATGCCAGTACCACGCTGTCTTGGTGATCACAGCTTTGTAGTAAAGCTTGAAATCGGGTAACGTGATGCCGCCAGTTTTGTTTTTGTTTTTCAACATTTCCTTAGCAATTCGGGGTCTCTTCTGGCTCCATACAAATTTTAGGATTATTTGCTCCAGCTCTTTGAAAAATATCGTTGGAATTTTGATCGGAATGGCATTAAAAGTATAGATTGCTCTAGGCAGTATAGACATTTTAACAATGTTTATTCTTCCAATCCAAGAGCATGGAAGAGTCTTCCATCTTTTTGTGTCTTCTTCAGTTTCTTTCATGAGTGTTTTGTAGTTCCTCGACTACAGGTCCTTTACTTCTTTGGTTAGGTTTATGCCCAGGTATCTTATGGTTCTTGGTGCTATAGTACATGGAATCGATTCTCTAATTTCCCTTTCTGTATTTTCATTGTTGGTGTATAAGAAAGCCACTGATTTCTGTACATTGACTTTGTATCCTGCTACGTTACTGAATTGCTGTATGAGTTCTAGTAGTTTGGGAGTGGAGTCTTTGGGGTTTTCCATATAAAGAATCATGTCATCTGCGAAGAGAGAGAGTTTGACTTCTTCCTTGCCAATTTGGATACCTTTTATTTCTCTTTGTTTTCTGATTGCCGTTGCTAGAACTTCTAATACTATGTTGAACAAGAGTGGTGAGAGTGGGCATCCTTGTCGTGTTCCTGATCTCAATGGGAAGGCTGCAAGCTTTTTCCCATTGAGGATGATATTTGCTGTGGGTCTTTCATAGATAGATTTTATGAAGTTCAGGAATGTTCCCTCTATCCCTATACTTTGAAGCGTTTTCATCAGGAACGGATGCTGGATTTTGTCAAATGCTGTTTCTGCATCAATTGAGAGGACCATGTGGTTCTTCTCTCTTCTCTTATTGATGTGTTCTATCACACTGATTGATTTGCGAATGTTGAACCAACCTTGCAACCCAGGGATGAATCCCACCTGGTCATGGTGGATAATCTTTTGAATGTGCTGCTGGATCCTGTTTGCTAGGATCTTGTTGAGAATCTTTGCATCCATATTCATCAGTGATATTGGTCTGAAATTCTCCTTTTTGGTAGGGTCTTTGCCTGGTTTGGGGATCAGGGTAATGCTGGCTTCATAAAAAGAGTCTGGCAGTTTTCCTTCTGCTTCAATTTTTTGGAACAGCTTCAGGAGAATTGGTGTTATTTCTTCTTTGAAAGTTTGGTAGAATTCCCCCGGGAATCCATCAGGTCCTGGGCTCTTGTTTTTGGGGAGGTTTTTGATCACTGCTTCAATCTCATTACTAAATATTGGTCTATTCAGGTTGTCAATTTCTTCCTGGTTCAATTTTGGGAGTTTGTAGCTTTCCAGGAATGCATCCATTTCCTCTAGGTTGCTTAGCTTCTTGGCATATAACTGTTGGTAATAATTTCTCATGATTGTTTCTATTTCCTTGGTGTTTGTTGTGATCTCTCCCTTTTCATTCATAATTTTATGAATTTGGGCTTTCTCTCTTTTCTTTTGGATTAGTGTGGCCAATGGTTTATCGATCTTATTGATTCTTTCAAAAAACCAGCTTCTAGTTTCATTGATACATTCTACTGTATCTCTCGTTTCTACCTCATTGATCTCTGCTCTAATCTTGATTATTTCCCTTCTTGCATGTGGAGTTGGTTTGATTTGTTGTTGATTCTCCAGTTCTTTAAGGTGTAGAGACAGCTGGTGTATTCTGGATTTTTCAATGTTTTTGAGGGAGGCTTGGATGGCTATGTATTTCCCCCTTAGAACCGCCTTTGCTGTATCCCATAGGTTTTGGACCAAACTGTCTTCATTCTCATTGGTTTCCATGAATTGTTTAAGTTCGTCTTTGATCTCCTGGTTGATCCAAGCATTCTTAAGCAAGGTGGTCTTTAGCTTCCAGGTGTTTGAGTTCCTTCTGAACTTTTCCTTGTGATTGAGCTCCAGTTTCAAAGCATTGTGATCGGAGAATATGCAGGGAATAATGTCAGTCTTTTGGTATCGGTTGAGTCCTGCTTTGTGACCCAGTATGTGGTCTATTCTGGAGAAGGTTTCATGTGCACTTGAGAAGAATGAGTATTCTGTTATTTTAGGGTGGAATGTTCTGTATATGTCTATGAGGTCCATCTGGTCCAATGTTTCATTCAATGCTCTTATTTCTTTATAAATTTTCTGCTTCGATGATCTGTCTATTTCTTAGAGAGGCGTAGTAAGATCTCCTAGTATTATTGTATCCATATCAATATGACTCTTTATCTTGATTAATAGTTTTCTTGTGTAATTGGGTGCTCCCATATTAGGCGCATAGATATTCACAATTGTTAGATCGTCTTGGCGGATAGTCCCTTTAAGAATTATGTAGTGTCCTTCTGTATCTCTGACTACAGTCTTTAGTTTAAAATCTAATTTATGTGATATGAGAATCGCTACCCCGGCCTTCTTTTGAGGCCCATTGGCATGAAAGATGCTTCTCCATCCCTTCACTTTCAGTCTGGGTGTATCCTTAGGTTCAAAATGGGTCTCTTGTACACAACATATGGATGGGTCCTGTCGTTTTATCCAATCTGCAACCCTGTGTCATTTTATGGGCGCATTTAGGCCATTCACATTGAGAGTGATTATTGAGAGATAGGTTGTGATTGACATCGTGTTGCCTTTAAAGTCTTTCTGTCTGTAGATTGTTTCTATATTTCTGTTCAATGATATGCTTAGGATTTTTTCTCTTTTATAGGACCCCCCTTAATATTTCCCGAAGTGTCGGCTTGGTGGTTGCATAGTCTTTTAAGCCTTGCCGGTCTTGGAAACTCTTTATCTCTCCATCCATTTTAAATGTCAGTCTTGCTGGATAGAGTATTCTTGGTTGCATGTTCTTCTCATTTAGTACTCTGAATATATTTTGCCAGCCCTTCCTGGCTTGCCAGGTCTCTGTGGAAAGGTCTGACATTATTCTAAAGGGCTTTCCTCTGTATGTAAGGAGCCTCTTTGTCCTAGCTGCTTTTAAGAGGTTCTCTCTTGAAACATAATTCCTCATTCTAACTATAAGGTGTCTTGAGGACTTTCGAGAATCTAAAATCTTGGGAGGAAATCTTTCTGCCTCTAGTACATGAACATTGTTTCCATTCGTGAGATTGGGAAAATTTTCATAGACAACTTCTTCCACTATATCTTCTAGACTTCTTTCTTTTTCCTCCCCTTCAGGGATTCCAATAATTCTGATGTTGGAACATTTCATGGCATCGTTTATTTCCCTGATTCTGTTTTCGTGGCTTCTGAGCTGTTTGTTCCAGGCTTCCTCCTGATTCTTTTTTTCTATCTGTTTGTCCTCCAGATCACTAATTCTATCTTCTGTCTCAGTTACCCTAGCTTTTAGAGAATTTAGGTTCGATTGGAACTCATAGAGAGCATTTTGAACATCATCCCTGGTGGCTTTCAGTTCTGCCCTAACATTGTGAACATCATGCCTGGTGGCTTTCAGTTCTGCCCTAATCAATTCTGTTTGGTCATCCATGGCTTTCTCCAACCTAGCTATTGCCTGGATAATTGTTAGTCTGAATTCCTTTTCTGACGTATTGTCTATGTCGATAGCCATTAGCTCTGTTGCAGAAGGCCCATCCTCTGTATTTTTCTTCTGTTGGGGATTCCTCCTCCTAGTCATTTTGGTAAGAGATGACTGAACAGATGCAGCTGGACTTATCGATTGTGGTGCAGTCAAGGTGCACCCTGGAACGCTTCTGTGCAATCAGGATTCCCCTCCCAAATGAGAGAAAAAAGAAAAGAAAAAGAAATAGAGAAGAAGAAAGAAAAAAAAAAGGGGAAAGAAAAAAGGAAAAAAAATAAGAGAGAGAGAGAGAGATAGGAGAAAAAGTGAAGATAAAAGAGAAGGCTCAGCCCAAATGTGCCACAAGGTAAGATTTGTGAAGTCTGCCACTGGCGTCTTCTGCTCCTGTAGAGATCCAGACGTGTATAACTCTGATCTCAGGCTGATTTCATGGGTGGTCGGAGTTCTTTGGTAGGTAATCAGCTCACTTTAGGGTACAGGTTGAAATGGTGCCTCCTCCTACTTCCCCGCCATCTAGACTCCCCCCGAGGAAGGGAACTTTTGATGAGCACCAGGTGTTGTATGGAGTGTTGAATCACTATACTGTCACCCTGAAACAAATACTACAGTGCAGGTTAAATAACTGAAATTTATTTATTTTTATTTTTTTAAGCTTTTGTTTACTCATCAGAGAGAGAGAGAGAGAGAGAGAGCACACAAGCAGGGGGAAAGGCAGAGGGAAAGTGAGAAGCAGATTCCCTGCTGTGCTGCACCCCACCATGGAATTGATCCCAGGACTGTGGGATCATGACCTGAGCTGAAGGCAGACATTTAACCAAATGAGCCACTCAGGTGTCCCATTAAATTGAAATTAAACAAAAAAATCATTATTTTTTGTTTTCTCCCTCTCTTTTTAATTCAAATTCAATTAGCCAACATATCATATCATTAGTTTTTGGTGCAGTGTTCAATGATTCATTAGTTGAGTAAAACATGCTGTGCTCATCACATCACATGCCCTCCTTGTTGCCCATTACCCAGTTACCCATCTCCCCATCCACCTCCCTTTCCACAACCTTCAGTTTGTTTCCTGGAGTCAAGAGTCTCTCATGGTTTGATTCCCTCTCTGATTTATTCCCATTCATTTTTTCCTCCCTTCCCTATGATCCACTGTGCTATTTCTTATATTCCACATATGAATGAATAAAAAAATTTTTTAAAAAGAATTATTCACCACAATAAACTGGGATTTATTTATTCCTGGGCTGCAGGGATGGATCAATATTGCATATCAATCCATGTGATATACCACATTAATAAAAGGAAGGACAGGAACCATATGAGCTTCACAATAGATGCAGAAAAAGCATTTGACAAAATACAATACCCATTCTTGATAAAAACCCTTAACAAACTAAGTATAGATGGAATATACCTCAACATCATAAAGGCCATATATGAAAGACCCACAGCTAATGTCATCCTCAATGGATGGAACAAGACAGAGATGTCCACTGTCATCATAACATCTGGAAGTCCTAGCCTCGGTGGTCTGACAACAAAAAGAAAAGACATCCAAATCAGCAAAGAAGTCAAACTTTCACTATTTGCAGATGACATGATACTCGATGTAGAAAACCTGAAGACTCTACCAAAACAATGCTAGGATGGATAAATGAACTCAGTAAAGTCAAAGGATAGAAGATCAATGTGCAGAAACCTTTTGCATTTCTATACCCCAATAATGAACCAGCAGAAAAAGAAATTGAGGAATCAATCCATTTAGAATTACACCAAAACCATAAGTTACCTAGGAGTAAACCTAATAAAAAATGTAAACATGTATAATGTGAAAATTATAAAACACTGTTGAAAGAAATTGAAGGGAACACAAAGAAATGGAAAAATATTCCATGTTCATGGGTTAGAAGAACAAATATTGTCAAAATTTCTATACTATCCAAAGCAATCTACACATTTAATTCAATCCCTATCAAAATACCATCAGCATTTTTCACACACTGAGAGCAAGCTATCCTAAAATGTTATGGAATCAATAAAGACCCCAAATAGCCAAAGCAATCTTGAAAATGAAAAGCAAGGGCACTTGGGTGGCTCAGTGGGTTAAAGCCTCTGCTTTTGGCTTGGGTCATGATCCCAGAGTCCTGGGATTGAGCCTGCATTGGGCTCTCTGCTCAGTGGGGGGCCTGCTTCCTCCTCTCTCTCTGCCTGCCTCTCTACCTATTTGTGATCTCTGTCTGTCAAACAAATAAATAAAATCTTAAAAAAAAAGAAAGAATAAATGAAACAAGATGGGATTGGGAGGGAGACAAACCATAAATGACTCTTAATCTCACAAAACAAACTGGGGGTTGCTGGGGGGAGGTGGGATTGGGAGAGGGGGAGCGGGCTATGGACATTGGGGAGGGGAGGCGAACCATAAGAGACTATGGACTCTGAAAAACAACATGAGGGTTTTGAAGGGTCAGGGGTGGGAGATTGGGGCAACCTGAGGGTTTTGAAGGGTCAGGGTGGGAGGTTGGGGGAACAGGTGGTGGGTAATGGGGAGGGCACGTTTTGCATGGAACACTGGGTGTTGTGCAAAAAGAATGAATACTGTTACACTGAAAAAATAAATAAAATGGAAAAAAATAAATAAATAAAGAAAACCAGCTTTTCTAAAAAAAAAAAAAAAAAGAAAGAAAGAAAATGAAGAGCGAAGCTGGAAGCATCATGACTCCAGACTTCAAACTATATTACAAACCTATAGTCATCAAGACAGTCTGGAACTGGCACAAAAACAGGCACAGAGATAAATGAAGCAGAACAGAAACCCCAGAAATGAACCCCCAACTCTATGATCAACTAATTTCCAACAAAACAGGAAAAAATGCCCAATGGAAAAAAGACTGTGTTTGCAACAAATGGTACTGGGAAAACTGGACAGTAACATGCAGAAGAATGAAACTGGACCATTTCCTTACATTACACAAAAAAGTATATTCAAAATGGATAAAGGTAATCATGTCAAAAAATGGGCAGAAGACATGAACAGACACTTCTCCAATGAAGACACACAAATGGCTAACAGGCACATGAAAAGATGTTCATCATCACTAGCCATCAGGGAGATTCAAATCAAAACCACATTGAGATACCACCTTCCACCAGTTAGAATGGCCAAAATCAACAGGACGGGAAACAACAAGTGTTGGAGAGGATGTGGAGAAAAGGGAACCCTCTTACACAGTTGGTGGGAATGCAAGTTGGTGCATTCACTTTGGAGAACAGTGTGGAGATTCCTCAAGAAATTAAAAATAGAGCTTCCCTATGACCCTGCAATTGCACTACTGGGTATTTACCCAAAAGATACAGATGCAGTGAAAATATGGGGCATCTGTACCCCAGTGTTCATAGCAGCAATGGCCACGGTTGCCAAACTGTGGAAAGAAACAAGATACCCTTCAACGGGCAAATGTATAAGGAAGATGTGGTCCATATACACTATGGAGTATTATGCCTCCATCAGAAAGGATGAATACCCAACTTTTGTAGCAACATGGATGGGACTGGAAGAGATTATGCTGAGTGAAATAAGTCAAGCAGAGAGAGTCAATTATCATTGGTTTCAGTTATTTGTGGAGCATAACAAATAACATGGAGGACATGGGGAGATGGAGAGGAGAAGGGAGTTGAGGGAAATTGGAAGGGGAGATGAACCATGAGAGACTATGGACTCTGAGAAACAACCTGAGGGTTTTGAAGGGGCAGAGTGTGGGAGGTTAGGGGAGCCAGGTGGTGGGTATTATGAAGGGCACATATGGCATGGAGTACTGGGTGTGGTGCATAAACAATGAATTCTGTTACGCTGAAAAGAAATTAATTTTAGAAAATGGATAAAGGACCCAAATGTGAGACAGGAGTCCATCAAAATCCTAGAGGAAAACAGGCAGCAACCTCTTTGGTCTCAGCCATAGCAACTTCTTATTGGACACAAACCTGAAGGTGAGTGAAACAAAAGCATAAATGAACTCTTGGGACTTCATCAAGACTCAAAGCTTCTGTACAGAGGAAGAAATAATCAACAAAAGTATAAGTAAGCATAGGGAATGGGAGAGGATATTTGCAAATGACATATCCAAAATATGTACTATATTGTGAGAGTTCTAGGATTTCTCTGCACAGCATATTTTTCCAGCTTCTCCACGAAGTAGCTGCAGTGGGTTAAAGCCTCTGCCTTTGGCTCAGGCCATGATCCAAGGGTCCTGGGATCAAGCCCCACATTAGGCTCTCTGCTCAGCAGGGAGCCTGCTTCCTCCACCCCCTGCCTGCCTCTCTGCCTACTTGTGATCTCCATCTGCCAAATAAATAAATTTAAAAAATCTTTTTAAGGAGTGCGTGGGTGGCTCAGTGGGTTAAAGCCTCTGCCTTTAGCTCAGGTCATGATCCCAGTGTCCTGGGATCAAGCCCCGCATTGGGCTCTCTGTCCGTCAGGGAGCCTGCTTCCTCCTCTCTCTCTGCCTGCCTCTCTGTCTACTTGTGATCTCTATCTGTCAAATAAATAAATAAAATCTTTAAAAAAATATTTGTAAAAGATGTGTTACCAAACAAAACACAACCCCCAAAAAACCCAAAAAACAAAAAACAGAAAACAAAAAAAAACCCCACCAGCACCACCACCAACAAAAAACCTCATAGGAATCAACAACAAACAACAACAATCTGATTTAAAAGTTAAAAAAAGTTAAAAGTTAAAAAGCTTCAATAGACATATATATATATTTTTAATTCGTTTATTTGTTTATTTACAGCATAACAGTGTTCATTGTTTTGGCATCACACCCAGTGCTCCATGTAGTACGTGCCCTCCCTATTACCCACCACCTGGTTCCTCAACCTCCCATCCCCCCCCCCGCCCCTTCAAAACCCTCTGGTTGTTTTTCAGAGTCCATAGTCTCTCATGGTTCATCTCCCCTTCCAGTTTCCCTCAACTCCCTCTCCTCTCCACCTCCCATGTCCTCCATGTACTTTGTTATGCTCCACAAATAAGTGAGACCATATGATACTTGACTCTCTCTGCTTGACTTATTTCGCTCAGCATAATCTCTTCCAGTCCCGCCCATGTTGCTACAAAAGTTGGGTATTCATCCTTTCTGATGGAGGCATAATACTCCATTGTGTATATGGACCACATCTTCCTTATCCATTCATCCGTTGAAGGGTATCTTGGTTCTTTCCACAGTTTGGCGACCGTAGCCATTGCTGCAATAAACATTGGGGTACAAATGGCCCTTCTTTTCACTACATCTGTATCTTTGGGGTAAATACCCAGCAGTGCAATTGCAGGGTCATAGGGAAGCTCTATTCTTAATTTCTTCAGGAATCTCCACACTGTTCTCCAAAGTGGCTGCACTAACTTGCATTCCCACCAACAGTGTAAGAGGGTTCCCCTTTCTCCACATCCTCTCCAACACATGTTGTTTCCTGTCAATAGACATATTTTTAATAAGACATCTAGACGGCCATAGGTACATGAAAAAATATTCAACATTAACTATCAGGGAAATGAAGATCAAAACCACAGTGAGCTACCATCTCACTTGCCTCAGAATGACTAGTATAAAAGACAAGAAATAACAGGTATTGGTATGGAAGAAGAGAAAGGGGAATGCTCTTGCACTGTTGGTGGAAATGCAAACAGTGCAGCCACTCTGGAAAATAGTATGGAAAAAACTAAACATAGAACTAGAACTACCATTGTGGCAATTCCACTTTCAGGTTTTTATCTAAAGGAAATGAAACACTAATTTGAAAATATATAGGCACTTCTCTCTTCATTGCAGTATTATTTTTGTTAGCCAAAATACTAAAGCAACCAAGGTGTTTATCAAGAGATGGATAAAGAATACAAACACAGAAACACACAATGGAATAATACTCAACCATTAAAAAGAATGAAATCTTACCATTTGTGACAACATGGATGGACTGCCAAGGTATTATGCGAAGTGAAATAAGTTTGATGAATAAAGATGAATACCAGAAGATTTCATTTATAGTTGGAATCTAAGAAGAAAAACAAAGCAGACTCTTAAATACAGGGGAAAAACTTATGGTTGCCAGAAGGGAGGGAGGTGCATGTGGGTAGAATAGATGAAGATAATTAAGAGGGACAAACTTTGTGTTATGAAATGATTAAGTTGTCAGGATGTAAAGTACAGCATAGGGAATACAATCAGTAATACTGTAATAAGTTTGCATGGTCACACATTGTAACTAGACTTATGATCATTTTGTAATGTATACAAATATTGAAGCACTATGTTATGAAACTAATACAACATTGTATGTTAACTATACTTCAGTGAAAAAAGTACTGTAAAAAATTTAATTCTTCATGGTAATTATCTTGTAATATGCAATGTTCAATATATTTTAAATACCAAATATATGAAGCCCTTCAATTTTAGACATCTACTCAAAGTTTTTTAAAATTATATTTTTGCATAGCACACATTGTCTTTCTATTTCATTGCAAATACTTTTTCTGCTTTGTAAAATTATAAAACAGAATTAACACTGAATGAACTGTTCAGCATCATAACATTTCATCAAGATATACACAGTAGTGGGGCGCCTGGGTGGCTCAGTGGGTTAAGCCTCTGCCTTCAGCTCAGGTCATGATCTCAGGGTCCTGGGATCGGGACCTGCATCGGGCTCTCTGCTCAGCGGGGAGCCTGCTTCCCCCTCTCTCTCTCTGCCTGCCTCTCTGCCTGCTTGTGATCTCTGTCTGCCAAGTAAATAAATAAAATCTTAAAAAAAAAGATATACACAGTAGCTCAAATCTGTTGGATGTTTTGAATATACCTGCGATGTCCATCTGGTCCAGTGTGCAACTTAAAGCCTTTATTTCCTTGTTGACCTTTTGCTTAGATGATGTGTCCATTTCAGTGAGGGGGGATTTTTACATCCCCAACTTTTATTGTATTATTTTTGATGTGTCTCTTTGATTTTGTTATTAATTGGTTTATGTAGTTGGCTGCTCCCATGTTAGGGGAATAGATATTTAAAATTGTTAGATATTCTTGTTGGACAGACCCTTTAAGTATGATATAGTGTCCTTCCTCATCTCTTATTGTAGTCTTTGGCTTAAAATCTAATTGATCTGATATAATCAGGTCATCTGGGCTCTTTCCATAGTTTGGCTAGAGTGGATAAAGCTATAATGAACATTGGGGGACAAGTGCCACTACTTTTCACTCAATCTGTATTTTTTGTAAAGATTTTATTTGACAGAGAGAGAGAGAGAGAGAGAGAGAGATCACAAGTAGGCAGAGAGGCAGGCAGAGAAAGAGGAGGAGAAGCAGGCTCCCCGCTGAGCAGAGAGCCCAATGAGGGGCTCGATACCAGGAACCTGAGATCATGACTTGGGCCAAAGGCAGAGGCTTAACCCACTGAGCCACCCAGGTGCCCCGGGTCTTGTTTTTTATCCATTTTGATACCCTGTGTCTTTTGATTGGGGCATTTCGCCCACTTACATTCAAGGTAACTATTGAAAGGTATGAATTTAGTGCCACTGTATTACCTGTAAGGTGACTGCTACTCTATATTGTCTGTTCTTTCCTCGTATGTTACTTTTAGGCTCTCTCTTTGCCTAGAGGACCCCTTTCAGTATTTTCTATGGGGCTGGTTTGGTGTTCGCAAATTCTTTTAGTTTTTGTTTGTCCTGGAAGCTTCTTATTTCTCCTTCTATTTTCAATGACAGCTTAATTGGACATAGTAATCCTGGCTGCATATTTTTTTAATTTATTTCTGAATAATTAATAATATATAAAAATATATAATATATATTATATATGTATATATATAAATAATATATATTTCTGAATATATCATACCAGTTCTTCCTGGCCTGCCAATTCTCTGTGGATAGGTCTGCTGCCAATAATATTTCTCCCATTTTAGGTTACAGATCTCTTGTCTGCAGCTGCTTTCGGGATTTTCTTTGTCTCTTAGGCTTGTAAGTTTTACTATTAGATGATGGGGTGTTGACCTATTTTTATTTATTTTGATGAGGGTTCTCTGTGCCTTCTAGAATTTGATACTTGTTTCCTTCCCCAAATTAGGGAAGTTCTCCACCATAATTTCCTCCAATATACCTTGCACCCCTCTTCTTCTGGGATCCCAATTATTCTAATATTGTTTCATCTTATGGTATCACTTATCTCTCAAATTCTCCCCTCGTGGTCCAGTAGCTGATTGTCTCTATTTTGCTCGGCTTCTTTATTTTCCATCAGTTGGTCTTCTACATCACTAATTCTCTCTTCTGCCTCATTTATCTGAGCAGTAAGAGCCTCCATTATTGATTGCACCTCACTAATTTTTTTTTTAATTTTAACTTTTTAAATTTATTTCTCTAGAAAGGGATTTTATTTCTCCAGAAAATGATTCCCTAATATCTCCTCTGCTTTTTTCAAGGCCTTGCTGCTCTTATTTACCTGATTCTTTTTTGAGATTAAAACTTTGTCTGTTTGGTGTTTTTGTTTGTTTGTTTGTTTGTTTTGAATTCAGTTAACCAACATACAGTACATCATTAGTTTTTGGTGTAGTGTTCCATGATTCATTAGTTGCATATAATACCCAAATGCTCACTGCATCACATACCCTCCTTAATATTTACTGGAATTTTAATCTGTCTGTCTCATGCACTTACATCTGGCTCACAGTTTTCCTCTAAACCCAAGATCTGGAATCATTCCAGGCTCTTTCAAAAGTAGGATGACAGGGAACAACAAATGTTGGCAAGGATGTGGAGAAAAGGGAACTCTCTTACACTGTTGGTGGGAATGCAAGCTGGTACAGCCACTCTGGAAAACAGTATGGAGGTTCCTCAAGAAGTTAAAAATAGAGCTATCCTATGACCCAGGAATTGCACTACTAGGTATTTACCCCAAAGATACAGAGGTAGTGAGAAGAAAGGGCACACACACCCCAATGTTCATAGAAACAATGTCAACAATAGCCAAAATGTGGAAGGAGCTGAGATGTCCTTCAACATATGAGCGGATAAAGAACATGGAATATTAGTCATCAGAGAGGATGAATACCTCTCACATTGACATGGATGGAATACAAGGGTATTATGCTAAGTGAAATAAGTCAATCATAGAGAGATGATTATCATATGTTTCACTCATATGTGGAAAATAAGAAATAGCATAGAGGCTCATGGGAGAAGGGAAGGAAAACTGAATGGGAAGAGATCAAAGAAGGAGACAAACCATGAGACACTCTTGACTCTGGGGAAAAAAACTGAGGGATACAGAACGGGAGGCTGGTTAGGGGATGGGGTAACTGGGTGATGGGCATTAAGGAGGGCATGTGATATGGCGAGTACTCGGTGTTTCATGCAACTAATGAATTGTTGAACATGTCAAAAACTAATGATGTACTATATGTTGGTTAACTGAATATGATAATAAAATTTTAAAATCTAAAATAAATAAATATAAAACAAAAGTAGGATGAACACTCAAATACATTGGCTTCTCTACTTTCTTTTTTTAAATTATGTTCAATTAACATCACGTAAATAGCTTCACTAGTATATGTCAAGATGCTGATCTATTTTTATTGATCTTGGGAAGGGTCCTCTCTGCTTCTTGGACATGAATGCTTGTTTCCTTTCCCAGGTTAGGGAAGTTCCCAGCTATGATTTGCTCAAATATACCTTCTTGTCCTCTTTCTCTCTCTACTTCCTCGGGGATCCCAATAACATTGACATTGGAACATTTCATGACATCATTGATCTCTCTAAGTCTATTTTCATGTGCTACTACCAACCTATCCCTATTTTCCTCAGGTTCCTTCCTTTCTATCAGCATAGGTTTTAATTCTCTAATTAGAAGCATAGCTTCACTAATTCTCTCTTCTGCCTCATTTACCCTGGCTGTTAGAGTATTGAGTTTAGACTGCCTCTCATTCATAGCATTTTAAGCTCAGCCTGACTGATCTCTTTTCTGCTCTTAAAGGGTCTATATTGTTACTTATGGTATTTCAAACCTAGCTATTAACTTTATTATTGCTATCCTGAATTCTATCTCCAACAGCTTCTATCCCTATCGATTAGCTCTGTGAGAGAGAACACTGCCTCTGGCTCTTTTTTCTTTCTTTGTTTTTGTGAGTTCCTCCTTTTCATCATTCTTCTCAGGGAGCAATGGGTGGGCAAATTGTTAACAGAGTCTAAAATACCAGCCACAACCCAAGCAAGATGAACCCTAGAAAAATCCAGTGTTTGGAAGCCAACACAGAAAAATAAAACCAAAATGAAACACAAGAATAAAATTAAAAAGGAGGGAGGAAAGAGACTATAATCTCACAGTGTAGACAAACAGGGTGATCCACTTGTAAATTGCAAGGAAAGTAAAACTTATATTTATATAAAAATAAAGCTAAATACCAATCAAAATTCCACCGGTATTTTTCAAAGAGCAGGAGCAAATAATCCTAAAATTTGTATGGAATCAGAAGAGACCCCGAGATTAAGAGTATTTATGGGGGTTGCTGGGGGGAGGTGGGGTTGGGAGAGGGGGAGGGGGTTATGACATTGGGGAGGGTATGTGCTATCGTGAGTGCTGTGAAGTGTGTAAACCTGGCGATTCACAGACCTGTACACCTGGGGATAAAAATACATTATATGTTTATAAAAAAAAAATTGGAAGGGGAGGTGAACCATAAGAGACTATGGACTCTGAAAAGCAACCTGAGGGTTTTGAAGGGTCAGGGGTGGGAGGTTGGGGGAACAGGTGGTGGGTAATAGGGAGGGAACGTTTTGCATGGAGCACTGGGTGTTGTGCAAAAACAATGAATACTGTTATGCTGAAAAAATAAATAAAATTAAAAAAAAAGAAGAGACCCCGAATTGCTAAGGAAATGTCGAAAAACAAAAACAAAACTGGCGGCTTCACGTTACCTGATTTCAAGTTTTACTACAAAGCTGTGATCACCAAGACAGCATGGTGCTGGGATAAAAACAGACACATAGACCAGTGGAACAGAGTGGAGAGCCCAGATATGGACCCTCAACTCTATGGTCAAATAATCTTTGACAAAACAGGAAAAAATATACAGTGGAAAAAAGTCAGTCTCTTCAATAAATCGTTCTGGGAAAACTGGACAACTTATATGTAGAAGAATGAAACTCGACCATTCTCTTACACCGTACACAAAGATAAACTCGAAATGGATAAAAGACCTCAACGTGAGACAGGAATCTATCAGAATCCTAGAGGAGAACATAGGCAGTAACCTCTTCGATATCAGCCACAGCAAGTTCTTTCAAGATATGTCTCCAAAGGCCAAGGAAACAAAAGTGAAAATGAACTTTTGGGACTTCATCAAGGTCAAAAGCTTCTGCACAGCAAAGGAAACGCTCAACAAAACAGAGTCAATCCACGGAATGGGAGAAGATATTTGCAAATGACAGTACAGACAAAAGGTTGATATCCAGGATCTATAAAGAACTTCTCAAACTCAACACACACAAAACAGATAATCATATCAAAAAATGGGCAGAAGATATGAACAGTCACTTCTCCAATGAAGACATACAAATGGCTATCAGACACACGAAAAAATGTTCATCATCACTAGCCATCAGGGAGATTCTAATTAAAACCACATTGAGATACCACTTTCCACCAGTTAGAATGGCCAAATTGGGGAAGACAGGAAACAACGTGTGTTGGAGAGGATGTGGAAAAAGGGGACCCTCTTACATGTTGGTGGGAATGCAAGTTAGTGCAGCCACTTTGGAAAACAGTGTGGAGATTCCTCAAGAAATTAAGAATAGAGCTTCCCTATGACCCTGCAATTGCACTACTGGGTATTTACCCCAAAGATACAGATGTAGTGAAGAGAAGGGCCACCTGTACCCCAATGTTTATAGCAGCAATGGCCACGGTCGCCAAACTGTGGAAAGAACCAAGATGCCCTTCAATGGATGAACAGATAAGGAAGATGTGGTCCATATACACAATGGAGCATTATGCCTCCATCAGAAAGGATGAATACCCAACTTTTGTAGCAACATGGACGGGACTGGAAGAGATTATGCTGAGCGAAATAAGTCAAGCAGAGAGTGTCAAGTATCATAAGGTCTCACTTATTTGTGGAGCACAACAAATAACACAGAGGACATGGGGAGATGGAGAGGAGAAGGATGTTGAGGGAAATTGGAAGGGGAGGCGAATCAGGAGAGACTGTGGACTCTGGAAAAGAATCTGAGGGTTTTGAAGGGGCGGGGGGTGGGAGTTTGGGGAACCAGGTTGTGGGTAATAGGGAGGGCACGTAGTGCATGGAGCACCTGATGTCGTGCAAAAACAATAATTACTGTTATGCTGAAAAAAATAATAAATAAAAAAATAACATGCAAAAAAATAAAGCTAAATAGAGTGTAAAAAGGACTAATATAAAACATATGTATAAAATTTATTTGTGAAAAATACAAATTAAAAAATGACTTAAAGTATTAATTGGTATAATAAGCATCTAGTTGAAATGGAAAAAAAAGGTAAAAGGAAAAAGAGGAAAAGCATAAGAAAAAGAAAAAAAGAAAAGGAGAATTTAAAAAAAAATTTCAGTGTTCTAGAATTCATTGTTTATGCACCACGCCCAGTGCTCCATACAATACGTGCCCATCACCAGGGTCACCCAACCTCCCACCTGACTCTCCTCCAAAACCCTCAGATTATTTCTCAGAGTCCACAGTCTCTCATGGTTCATCTCCCCCTCCAATTTCCCTCAACTCCCTTCTCCTCTCCATCTCACCATGTCCTCCGTGTTATTTGTTATGCTCCACAAATAAGTAAAACCATATGATACTTGACTCTCTCTGCTTGAATTATTTCACTCAGCATAATCTCTTCCAGTCCCGTCCATGTTGCTACAAAAATTGGGTATTCATTCTTTCTGATGGAGGCGTAATACTCCATAGAATATATCGACCACAACTTCCTTATCCATTCATCCATTGAAGGGCACCTTGTTTCTTTCCACAGTTTGGTGACTGTGGCCATTGCTGCTATGGACATTGGGGTACAGATGGCCCTTCTTTTCACTACATCTGTATCTTTGGGGTAAATATCCAGTAGTGCAATTGCAGAGTCTTAGGGAAGCTCTATTTTTAATTTCTTGAGGAATCTCCACACTGTTTTCCAAATTGACTGCAACAACTTGCATTCCCACCAACAAGGTAAGAGGGTTCCCAGAAAAGGAGAATTTTATCTGAAAAATAAGCCTTGGGGCAACAGCTAGAGCTCAATATGCTATTTTCCTATGGTGTTGGAATTTTACAGTCTTATAGGATCTGTAGGCTTCTTGTCCACTTGTTCTTCAACCTGTCTTCATGGGGATAGGGGCCTGCCATGCCGATTCTCAGGTATCCCTGCCTGGGCAAAGTTGTCCCACCCCCTCTCAAGGGCGTGGGCTCAGTGGAAACTGGTCCTCTGGCTTTTGCTCCCTGGAGGCTTTTCACATCCCTTTGGAGGATTAGGGCAAAAATGGCTGTGCCCAAATCTCTGGCCCAGAGCAGAAGATTACAATCTGTTCTCTTTAATAAACTCTCCAGGACAGAGTCTCCACTTCTGTCTGTGCCCAAAACTGTAGCCTCCCATTGTGCGTGTCCACAGCAACTCTCTCAAAGGCAGTCCCAAGGGCCCTGGAGTGCCCTGTCCTTTGTGTTTCTAAAACTACCAGCAGCCACAGGCTCCTGCAGACACCTGAAGCTGCTGGATCATGTCCAGGTGCCACCCTGATGTACTTCTGGGCCACTACCACCCTGTGGGCTTTTGCCCAATTGCAGGCACTGGTTCTAGACTTTTTCAGGATGCTCAGGAAAAGAGTGATTATCCACCAGTGCAGCTCAAGGTTTATGATGACCTGAGCTGAGAGCCCCCTCCTGGGCCCACTGACCATAACCTGCTTCCTGGCTCCACTGCTCAGGGAGTGTACTGATTCAGGCACCCCCTTTCACCCTGTGGCTCCTCATATCCTGAAACCACAGTGACCTACCTAGAATTCTGCTTTTTCATTTCCAGAGCCCCTTTCAGAGAGGGATGTCTCTCACTAGAGTAGATTTCTAAAGGTTCTGATTTTGTGCTACAGTGTTTTATCACTTTCCAGAACCCAGCTTATGGAGGGTTCCTCCTCTCTCTGCTTATCTTCTGATATATCTCCACAGATTCACAACTGCACACATCCCACCTTGCAAAAAGTAGTTGATTTTCTGCTTCTAGAGATTGAGATATATATATATTCTTACATCTCAGGCTGATCTCGTGGGTGTTCACTATGGTTTGATAGATACCCAACTAAATTCAGGGACCAGTTGAAATGACATCCCCTACTCCTCCACCATCTTGAATCCCTCCCCCAGCAACCCTACTTTCACCTCCAAGATAGTTACTACTTATTGACCGTGTCACACCATGAGCCAATAACACCCATCACAACACCCCCTGCCCAGGATGTCCCTGAATGGAGAGCTCAAACTAAAGCCATAAAACAACCTCTGTCCTTATAGTCTTCTTCTTAGCCATTCCGTGTATTCTTTGCAACTGAGCAGAAGGATATCAAAATTTAATAAGTTTTAAAAAATATTTTATTTATTTATTTGACAGGCAGAGATCACAAGTAGGCAGAGAAGCAGGCAGAGAGAGAGGAGGGGAAGCAGCTCCTCGCTAAGCAGAGAGCCCAGTGTGAGGCTCGATCCCAGGACCCCAGGATCATTACCTGAGCTGAAGGCAGAGGCTTTAACCCACTGAGCCACCCAGGCACCCCATAAGCATTGTTCTTTTATAGACAGTGAGAAACTACGTTACATCCTCACAGAAATTATGCTGTTATTTCTGAGCAGAAAGTGAGAGTAACAGGGCCTGATACTAGTTCCACCTATATAGGAAATTGGCACCAGTGGATGAAAGGCAACTAAGGATTGAACACAGTTAACTAGATAATCTGCACAACAAAGTCAATAATTTATACTTACGATTTTAGTGAAACTAATGAGAATAGTCAACACTTAAAGCAATAGCTAAAAAGCAACAAGAAATAAATCTTTGGTTCATAATATTCAAAAGTCCAAATGCATGTAGCATGGTGATCAGCCTGAGGCAGGAACTGGAGAACAATTCTCTCTCCACTAAACAATACAGAAGATTTTGTTTAGTATCTGTACCCACCATTTGACCATAAACTCCATGGTGCTGATGATTTTGTGTTATCTACCATTATATTTCCAGCCTTACTACATAATAAATGTATAATGGAAAGTGAATGAACAAGAATTGGATCTGATAGAAAGAAAGCTATTTGATTATAACAGCATCTAAAAATGAATAAAAAATACAAGTCTAAACAAAGAGAAATAAAAGGTATCCAAATTGGCAAGGAAGAAGTCAAACTCTCTCTCTTCGCAGATGACATGATTCTTTATATGGAAAACCCCAAAGACTCCACCCCCAAACTACTAGAACTCATACAGCAATTCAGTAACGTGGCAGGATACAAAGTCAATGTACAGAAATCAGTGGCTTTCTTATACACTAACAATGAAAATACAGAAAGGGAAATTAGAGAATCGATTCCATTTACTATAGCACCAAGAACCATAAGATACCTGGGCATAAACCTAACCAAAGAAGTAAAGGACCTGTACTCGAGGAACTACAGAACACTCATGAAAGAAATTGAAGAAGACACAAAAAGATGGAAGACTGTTCCATGCTCTTGGATTGGAAGAATAAACATTGTTAAAATGTCTATACTGCCTAGAGCAATCTATACTTTTAATGCCATTCCGATCAAAATTCCACCGATATTTTTCAAAGAGCTGGAGCAAATAATCCTAAAATTTGTATGGAGTCAGAAGAGACCCCGAATTGCTAAGGAAATGTTGAAAAACAAAAACAAAACTGGCGGCATCACGTTACCCGATTTCAAGCTTTACTACAAAGCTGTGATGACCAAGACAGCGTGGGACTGGCATAAAAACAGACACATAGACCAGTGGAACAGAGTGGAGAGCCCAGATATGGACCCTCAACTCTATGGTGAAATAATCTTCGACAAAACAGGAAAAAATATTCAATGGAAAAAAGGCAGTCTCTTCAATAAATGGTGCTGGGAAAACTGGATAGCGATATGTAGAAGAATGAAACTTGACCATTCTCTTACACCATACACAAAGATAAACTCGAAATGGATAAAAGACCTCAACGTGAGACAGGAATCTATCAGAATCCTAGAGGAGAACATAGGCAGTAACCTCTTCGATATCAGCCACAGCAACTTCTTTCAAGATATGTCTCCAAAGGCTAAGGAAACAAAAGCCAAAATGAACTTTTGGGACTTCATCAAGATCAAAAGTTTCTGCACAGCAAAGGAAACAGTCAACAAAACAAAAAGGCAACCCACGGAATGGGAGAAGATATTTGCAAATGACAGTACAGACAAAAGGTTGATATCCAGGATCTATAAAGAACTTCTCAAACTCAACACACACAAAACAGATAATCATATCGAAAAATGGGCAGAAGATATGAACAAACACTTCTCCAACGAAGACATACAAACGGCTATCAGACACATGAAAAAATGTTCATCATCACTAGCCATCAGGGAGATTCTAATTAAAACCTCATTGAGATACCACCTGACACCAGTTAGAATGGCGAAAATTAGCAAGACAGGAAACAACGTGTGTTGGAGAGGATGTGGAGAAAGGGGAACCCTCTTCCACTGTTGGTGGGAATGCAAGTTGATGCAGCCACTTTGGAGAACAGTGTGGAGATTCCTGAAGAAATTAAGAATAGAGCTTCCCTATGACCCTGCAATTGCACTGCTGGGTATTTACCCCAAAGATACAGATGTAGTGAAAAGAAGGGCCATCTGTACCCCAATGTTTATTGCAGCAATGGCTACGGTCACCAATCTGTGGAAAGAATCAAGATGCCCTTCAACGGATGAATGGATAAGGAAGATGTGGTCCATATACACAATGGAGGATTATGCCTCCATCAGAAAGGACGAATACCCAACTTTTGTAGCAACATGGACGGGACTGGAAGAGATTATGCTGAGCGAAATAAGTCAAGCAGAGAGAGTCAAGTATCATATGGTCTCACTTATTTGTGGAGCATAACAAATAACATGGAGGACATGGGGAGATGGAGAGGAGAGGGAGTTGAGGGAAACTGGAAGGGGAGATGAACCATGAGAGACTATGGACTCTGAAAAACAACCAGAGGGTTTTGAAGGGGCGGAGGGGTGGGAGATTGAGGAACCAGGTGGTGGGTAATAGGGAGGGCACGTACTCCATGGAGCACTGGGTGTGATGCCAAAACAATGAACACTGTTATGCTGTAAATAAACAAATAAACGAATAAAAAAAAACAAAAAAAAGAAAAAAATACAAGTCTAAGCGATATGTAGAAGAATGAAACTTGACCATTCTCTTACACCGTACACAAAGATAAACTCAAAATGGATAAAAGACCTCGACGTGAGACAGGAATGCATCAGAATCCTAGAGGAGAACATAGGCAGCAACCTCTTCGATATCAGCCACAGCAACTTCGTTGAAGATATGTCTCCAAAGGCCAAGGAAACAAAAGCAAAAATGAACTTTTCGGTCTTCATCAAGATCAAAAGTTTCTGCACAGCAAAGGAAACAGTCAACAAAACAAAAAGGGAACCCACGGAATGGGAGAAGATATTTGCAAATGACAGTACAGACAAAAGGTTGATATCCAGGATCTATAAAGAACTTCTTAAACTCAACACACACAAAACAAATAATCATATCGAAAAATGGGCAGAAGATATGAACAGACACTTCTCCAACGAAGACATACAAATGGCTATCAGACACATGAAAAAATTTTCATCATCACTAGCCATCAGGGAGATTCAAATTAAAACAACATTGAGATACCACTTTACACCAGTTAGAATGGCCAAAGTTAGCAAGACAGGAAACAACGTGTGTTGGAGAGGATGTGGAGAAAGGGGAACCCTCTTGCACTGTTGGTGGGAATTCAAGTTAGTGCAGCCACTTTGGAGAACAGTGTGGAGACTCCTGAGGAAATTAAGAATAGAGCTTCCCTATGACCCTGCAATTGCACTGCTGGGTATTTACCCCAAAGATACAGATGTAGTGAAAAGAAGGGCCATCTGTACCCCAATGTTTATTGCAGCAATGGCTATGGTCGCCAAACTGTGGAAAGAACCAAGATACCCTTCAACGGATGAATGGACAAGGAAGATGTGGTCCATATACACAATGGAGTATTAATGCCTCCATCAGAAAGGATGAATACCCAACTTTTGTAGCAACATGGGCGGGACTGGAAGAAATCATGCTGAGCGAAATAAGTCAAGCGGAGAGAGTCAAGTATCATATGGTCTCACTTATTTGTGAAGCATAACAAATAACATGGAGGACATGGGGAGATGGAGAGGAGAGGGAGTTGAGGGAAACTGGAAAGGGAGATGAACCATGAGAGACTATGGACTCTGAAAAACAACCAGAGGGTTTTGAAGGGGCGAGGGCGTGGGGGGTGGGAGGTTGAGGAACCAGATGGTGGGTAATAGGGAGGGCACGTCCTGCATGGAGCTGTGGGTGTGATGCCAAAACAATGAACACTGTTATGCTGAAAATAAAAGAAAAATACAAGTCTATTCCTGTAATTAGGGGTTTGGCATGTCGGGGCTGAAACTAAGAATCTGGACCCTAAGAGCAGTAAGTGTGGACTTCTGCTTTGCTGACACCTTGCACTGGGTAGTTCTGGGCACATGACACATCAGCAATGGTCCTGGTGTGGCAATGAGGCTCCAGTGACTGGGAACTGAGACCTATCAGATCAGAGTGCCAGAGAACATAGAAGCTCCTTAAAGTTCTCTGTCTCAAAACTTTCAGACCCTTTTTGGGCTGGACATTTGGATGAAAGTTGTGGTTGAGCTTGGAGGAAAATAGAAGGGAAAAGAAAGAAATGTCAAGACACAAAATATATTGCTTGGTCTTTTATTTTGGTCTATTGGTAATTGTATTGAGCATTCTTTAATAGAACGATGTTAGGTGTAATCATTTCGATATCATACTGTGTCTCAGTCAGCACCCTGAAGAAAGTGAGGGCCTAATCAGTCACTGATTAACAGGGCTGAAGTCTCAGGGTGAACAAAATACAGCTAACTCTCCCCTACTTTGGGGTTAGATGGTAAATCTTCAGGTTTTTGCAATGAGGTTCTTGCTCTCTTCATAAGTTAAGCTAGAGACCAATATATGTCAGCCACTTCAGTTATTCTGGGAATTCCAGGTCCTCCTCCCCAGTCTTATTAGTGCCCCCTTAACCTCCTTGTTCCTTAAGGTGTAGATGAGTGGATTAAGGGATGGGGTTGCAACAGTGTAGAAAAGGGTGAGGAACTTCTCCTGTTCCTGAGCATAGCGTTTCTTGGGTTGGAGGTAAACAACTGTGACCGTGCCATAGAAGAGGGACACCACAAGAATGTGAGAAATGCAGGTGCTGAATGCCTTCTTCTGCCCTGCAGCTGACTTTATTTTCAGTACAGCCTTAGCAACGGCTCCATATGAGGAAAGAATGATGACCAGGGGTACCACCAGGAGAATGATACTGGCTATGGACATCTGGATTTCATTATAGGTGGTGTCTACACTAGAGGCCTGAATCAGGGCTGGGACTTCACACACAATGTCATCCACCTTGCGGTGGGAGCAGAAGGGTAACTGGAGGGTGGCGGGAGACTGGACCAGAGACTGGACTAGGCCCATCCCCCATGCAAGGATGGCCAGCTCCAGGCAGAGTTTGGGGTGCATGATAGCAGTATATTGCAGTGGATGACACACTGCCACATAGCGGTCCACAGCCATGACCACAAGAAGGACACATTCAGTGGCCCCAAGCCATAAGAAGACATAGAGTTGAATGGCACAGCCAATGTAGCTGATGGTCTTCTTTGGACCCCAGAAATTAACTAACATCTGTGGAACACAGCTGCTGGTGAAACAGAGATCTAGCAGGGAAAGGTTGCAAAGAAAGAAATACATGGGGATGTGGAGTTTAGGATCCTTTGAGGAAACAAGAATTATGACTATATTTCCTGCAATAGTCAAACAATAAAAGATCAGAACAACCCAGAAAAGTATCTTCTCCAAATGTGGCTTCTCAGAAAAGCCCAGGAGGATGAAATCACTGTGGCTGTCATTGCAAATTGTGATCATAGCTTCTGGAGCAGTCACCTCTTTGGAAAATTGTTCAAAAGTAGTGCTCAAAAGCCTGTGATGGTTCCAATACAGAGGCAGAAAGAGGGGCAGTATGACTTATTTGACTCCTTCCTACTCAAAGATGAGATTCTGCTACCTATAGTTTAGGGAAAAATAAAAGATTCAGTGACTTGTCCTAATCTTTGATACATGTCATTCATTAGGTCTCCGTTTCCTTTCCTCTTTTGCATCTTCTTCATATTTTACCCAGTTAGAATTTCTCATTATAAATATTATGTAAAGGATATATTAAACAGCTATTAGTAAAAATCACTTTGCTAAGTAATAAGAGACTACCCTATCTTTGCTTTAAAATATTGTACATTTACAACATTTATCATACAGTTTTTAATAAAAATTACTGTAACCATATCTTCTTTTGGCCTTTATGTCTTCATTTTGTTGTCTTGTTTCTCTGTATCTTTATATCTCCATTTATCTGAACATTCTCCTTCCATTGTTTTCCCATCCTGTCCTTCAATCTCCTTCTTCTTCCTCATTCCTTCTCACCTTCTCTTGATTTCTGAGCTTGAATTCCTCCTCGGTTACTTAATGCTATGTGATCTTAGGAAAGTTATTTAAACTTTTTTTCTTACTTTAGTTCTTTCTTTAGATTTTCTATTTGGAAAATAGAGGACAATCATAGAAACTATCTATGGGTGTTGGATGAATTAAATGTGAAAACACAAAGAAAACAGAGAGAAAGATAGAGAGATACAAGTAGAGAGAGAGAGAGATCCTGGCCCATGGTAACTATGTGATGTGTGTTAGCTACAAGTATTATCATGATAATGATGACACTATTCAAATGTTTGTTCCAGATGAAAAAAAAATCAAAATAGATAGGCAACATTTTGCAGAGAATATGAGTGGCATCATTAAGAAGAAATATTATATATCTATATAAGCTCCTTTCTAAAATAATTAGGAATGCAATCATACTGTTGAGGATCCATATCTGTACTCTCTCAACTCTGTTCCATTGGCCTATATGTCTATTTTTTTCCAGTACCATGCTGTCTTGGTGATCACAGCTTTGTAGTAAAGATTGAAGTAATACGACTGTATGTTAACTAACTGAAATGAAAATAAAAACTTGAAAAATGAAAAAAAAATATTGAAATCCAAGCAACATGATTTTCCCAGTTTTGTTTTCCTTTTTCAACACTTCCTTAGCAATTTAGGGTCTTTTCTGGTTCCATACAAATTTTAGAATTATTTGTTCCAGCACTTTGAAGAATGCCAGTGGAATTTTGATTAGGATGCCATTGAAAATATAGATGCCTCTGGGCAGTATAGACATTTTAACAATGTTTGTTCTTCTGATCCATGAGCATGAAATCCTTTTCCATCTTTTTGTGTCTTCCATTTCTTTCATGAGTGTTCTGTAGTTCCTTGAGTACAGATCTTTTACCACTTTGGTTAAGTTTATTCTAAGGTATCTTATGGTTCCTGATGTTAGAGTAAATGGAATCAATTCTCTAACTTCCCTTTCCATATTTTCATTGTTAGTGTATGAGAAAGCAACTGATTTCTGTACATTGATTTTGTATCCTGCCACATTACTGAATTGCTCTGTGAGTTCTAGTACTTTGGGTGTGGAGTCTTTTGGCTTTTCCATATAAAGTATCATGTCATCTGGGAAGAGGGAGAGTTCAACTTCTTTCTTGCAAACTCTGTGGTCAAATAATCTTTGACAATAACCAAAGAGGTAAAGGATCTGTACTCAAGGAGCTACAGAACACTCATGAAAGAAATTGAAGAAGACACAAAAAGATGGAAGACCGTTCCATGCTCTTGGATCGGAAGAATAAACATTGTTAAAATGTCTATACTGCCTAGAGCAATCTATACTTTTAATGCCATTCCGATAAAAGTTCCACCGGTATTTTTCAAAGAGCTAGAGCAAATAATCCTAAAATTTGTATGGAATCAGAAGAGACCCCAAATTGCTAAGGAAATGTTGAAAAACAAAAAACAAAACTGGCGGCATCACATTACCCGATTTCAAGCTTTACTACAAAGCTGTGATCACCGAGACAGCATGGTACTGGCATAAAAACAGATACATAGACCAGTGGAACAGAGTGGAGAGCCCAGATATGGACCCTCAACTCTATGGTCAAATAATCTTCAACAAAACAGGAAAAAGTATACAGTGGAAAAAGGACAGTCTCTTCAATAAATGGTGCTGGGAAAACTGGACAGCTATATGTAGAAGAATGAAACTCGACCATTCTCTTACACCATACACAAAGATAAACTCGAAATGGATAAAAGACCTCAACGTGAGACAGGAATCTATCAGAATCCTAGAGGAGAACATAGGCAGTAACCTCTTTGATATCAGCCACAGCAACTTCTTTCAAGATATGTCTCCAAAGGCCAAGGAAACAAAAGCAAAAATGAACTTTTGTGACTTCATCAAGATCAAAAGCTTCTGCACAGCAACGGAAACAGTCAACAAAACAAAGAGTCAATCCACGGAATGGGAGAAGATATTTGCAAATGACAGTACAGACAAAAGGTTGATATCCAGGATCTATAAATAACTCCTCAAATTCAACACACACAAAACAGATAATCATATCAAAAAATGGGCAGAAGATATGAACAGACACTTTTCTAATGAACACATACAAATGGCTATCAGATACATGAAAAAATGCTCATCATCACTAGCCATCAGGGAGATTCAAATTAAAACCTCATTGAGATATCACCTTACACCAGTTAGAATGGCCAAAATTAGCAAGACAGGAAACAACGTGTGTTGGAGAGGATGTGGAGAAAGGGGAACCCTCTTCCACTGTTGGTGGGAATGCAAGTTGGTGCAGCCACTCTGGAGAACAGTGTGGAGATTCCTGAAGAAATTAAGAATAGAGCTTCCCTATGACCCTGCAATTGCACTGCTGGGTATTTACCCCAAAGACACAGATATAGTGAAAAGAAGAGCCATCTGTACCCCAATGTTTATAGCAGCAATGGCCACGGTTGCCAAACTGTGGAGTGAACCAAGACGCCCTTCAACGGACGAATGCATAAGCAAGATGTGGTCCATATACACGATGGAGTATTATGCCTCCATCAGAAAGAATGAATACCCAACTTTTGTAGCAACATGGACGGGACTGGAAGAGATTATGCTGAGCGAAATAAGTCAAGCAGAGAGAGTCAAGTATCATATGGTCTCACTTATTTGTGGAGCATAACAAAGAACATGGAGGACACGGGGAGATGGAGAGGAGAAGGGAGTTGTGGGAAATTGGAGGGGGAGATGAACCATGAGAGACTGTGTACTCTGAAAAACAACCTGAGGGATTTGAAGGGGCGGGGGATGGGAGGTTGGGGAACCAGTTGGAGGGTAATAGAGCGGGCACATACTGCATGGAACACTGGGTGTGATGCCAAAACAATGAACACTGTTATGCTGTAAATAAACAAACAAAAAAAATAAAATAAAAAAAACAAAGAGAAATAAAAAAAAACAATGAGTACTCTTATGCTGAAAATAAATAATTAAAAAATAATCTTTGACATAGCAGGAAAAATATACAATGGGAAAAAGACAATCTCTTCAATGAATGGTGCTGGAAAATTGGACAGCTATGTACAGAAGAATGAAACTCAACGATTCTCTCACACCATACACAAAGATAAAGTCAAAATGTATGAAAGATCTGAACGTTGGGTAGGAATCTATCAAAATCCTAGAGGATAACATAGGCATTAACCTCTTTGACATCAGCCACAGCAACTTCTTTCAAGACACATCTCCAAAGGCAAAGGAAACCAAAGCGATAATGAACTTTTGGGACTTCATCAAGATCGAAAGCTTCTGCACAGCAAAGAAAACAGTCAACAAAACAAAGAGGCAACTCATGGAATGGGAGAAGATATTCACAAATGACAATACAGACAAAAGGCTGATATCCAAGATCTATAAAGAACTCCTCAAACCCAACACCCACAAAACAGATAATCACATCAAAAAACAGTCCGAAGACATGAACAGACACTTCTCCAATGAAGACATACAAATGGCTATCAGACACATGAAAAAATGTTCATCGTCATAAGCCATCAAGGAGATACAAATCAAAACCACATTGATGATCTCCCTGATATGAGGATGTGGAGATGCAACATGGGGGTTAGGGGGATTGGAGAAGAATAAATGAAACAAGATGGGATTGGGAGGGAGACAAACCATAAGTGACTCTTAATCTCACAAAACAAACTGAGGGTTGCTGGGGGGGTTGGGAGAGGGGGAAGGGGATTATGGACACTGGGGAGGGTATGTGCTATGGTGAGTGCTGTGAAGTGTGTAAACCTGGCAATTCACAGACCTGTACCCCTGGGGATAAAAATACATTATATGTTTATAAAAAATAAGAAATAAATAAAAAATTAAAAAAAAACACATTGAGATACCAGCTAACACCAGTTAGAATGTCCAAAATTCACAAGAAAGAAAACAACAAGTGTTGGAAAAGTGTGGAGACAGGCGAGGCCTCTTACACTGTTGATGGGAATGCAAGTTGGTGCAGCCACTTTGAAAAACAGTAGGATATTGCTCAAAAAATTAAAAGTAGTGCTACCCTATGACCCTGCAATTGCACTACTGGGTATTTACACCAAAGATTCAGATGTAGTGAAAAGAAGGGCCATATGTACCCCAATGTTCATAGCAGGAATGTCCATAATCGCCAAACTGTGGAAAGAGACAAGATGCCCTTCAACAGATGAATGAATAAAGAAGATATGGTCCATATATACTATGGAGTATTATGCCTCCATCAGAAAGGATGAATGCTCAACTTTTATATCAACATGGATGGGACCTGAGGAGATTATGCTGAGTGAAATAAGTCAGGCAGAGAAAGTCAATTATCATATGGATTCACTTACTCATGGAACATAAAGGATAAGGTAGAGGATATTAGGAGAAGGAAAGGAATAGTGAATTGGAGGAAATTGTAGGGATAGATGAAGCATGAGGGACTGTGGATTCTGAGAAACAAACTTAGGGTTTTGGAGGGGAGGGGGGAGAGGGGATGGGTGAGCCTGGTGGTGGATATTAAGGAGGGCACATATTGCATGGAGCACTGGGTGTGGTGCATTAAAAATGAATCTTGGAACACTGAAAAAAATAAAATTAAGATGTTAAAAAAGTGGTAATTTACATTTTTATGTGATTATTTAACTAATGTTTGTCTACCCTTCTGAACCATAAGCTCCACTGAAAAGGGCCTCTGCCATTTACTTTCTTCTCTCCACTGTACTCCCAGAACCTAACATACATGCTTGTCACATAGTAGGTGCTTAAAAAATACTTCAAGTGACTGAAACAATGAAAGAAAAAAAATGTAATCATACCAACTTTCCCACCATTGTAACTTACCTATCTTTATATTACAAAGCAGATATATCTGTATTTATTGTTCTTTCCTTGGCTTAAAACCCGATTACAAAACAAGTTTGGGAAATGCACTATCTTTTATTAAATTATGCAGTAGATCAAAAGAGATTCAGGAAATACTTGTTTCACTCCAACACTGGCCTATTTACTTAATGTACTAAAGGGCTGAATGCTCCTTTTCCTTCTTCACCTTTTGTGCTTTCCTCAATCTTGTTCCTGCTTCTTTGCTCTCACCAACTGTCCTATCCATGTGGCATGACAAAATCTGTCCTCTTGTTAAGGTTGTTTATATGGTACTTTGTAAATTTCCAGTGTTTCTATTCACAGTAAGCCTTTGCCAATGGAGTCACCCAACAAGACTCACTGAAGGAAAAATGAGTGTTAAAACAACAGATTTTGCCAATCTATGCCTGACAGTGATTCCTTTGAGTGCATGTTCATCCAAAAAATTTAAACTCCTAGACTCCCTTCCTTTTCCCAAATCAGTATGGTTCACGAAGTCTTACTTATTCCAATCTTCAAATAAAAATGTTCATTTTCCCAAAAAATTCCAGTTTATTAAATATTAAGTTAAACCAAATCATCAAAAGGAAAAGTGAATTGAGGTAAATCGGAGAGGGGTCAGAGCATGAGAGACTGTGGACTCTGAGAAACAAACTGAGGGTTTTGGAGGAGAGGGGGTTGGGGGGTTGGGTGATCCTGGTGGTGGGTATTAAGGAGGGCATGTATTGCATGGAGCACTGGGTGTGGTGCCTAAACAATGAGTCTTGGAACACTGAAAAAATAAAATAAAACAAACATAAAAAATCTTTTTTTAAAAATTAATTTGTTCTTTTTTTAAAAATTTCTTTTCAGCGTAACAGTATTGCTTTTGCACCACACCCAGTGCTCCATGCAGTACGTGCCCTCCCTATTACCCACCACCTGTTCCCCCAACCTCCCACCCCCCCGCCCCTTCAAAACCCTAAGATTCTTTTTCAGAGTCCATAGTCTGTCATGGTTCATCTCTCCTTCCAATTTCCCTCAACTCCCTTCTCCTCTCCATCTCTCCATGTCCTCCGTGTTATTTGTTATGCTCCACAAAGAAGTGAAACCATATGATAATTGACTCTCTCTGCTTGATTTATTTCACTCAGCATAATCTCTTCCAGTCCCATCCATGTTGCTACAAAAGTTGGTTTTCATCCTTTCTGATGGAGGCATAATACTCCATCGTGTATATGGACCACATCTTCCTTATCCATTCATCCGTTGAAGGGCATCTTGGTTCTTTCCACAGTTTGGCAACCGTGGCCATTGCTGCTATAAACATTGGGGTTCAGATGGCCCTTTTCACTACATATTAATGGTGGAATTGCAGATACTATTCCCACCTCTTTTTTCTATAGTTTATCCTTTTTTTTTTCAAATTATTCCACATAGAGTTGAGAAAATGCACCTATAATCAATGAATAGAAAGAAATTTTTAATTAGAGATCTACAAATGAAACAGATATTTAGGATCAGCAGCAGCACAGCCAAACTTGTCTGAGCTCTTACTAAGTAACTGACAATTGCCAAATGGATTAGTTTATTTAACCCTCACAGAAATTTTTTTTCAGGTGATAAAACATGCTTGATTCATCTTCCTATGCCTTATCATATATTTTTCATCACTTTTAAATAGTCCTAATAATGATAAAGTGAACTGGAGAAAATGAAATTCTTGGAAATACAGTTCAAAGTGTTTAAAATCCTATTAAAAAAATAAAGTTGGTCAAATGGCCCATGCAAGCAAGAATTCTCAGAAAAATCATGGCATGACCTGATACAATCTATTTTTTTAAAAGATTTTATGTATTTATTTGACAGGCAGAGATCACAAGTAGGCAGAGAGGCAGGCAGAGAGAGAGAGAGAGAGAGAGAGAGAGAGAGAAAGAGAGAGAGAGAGAGAGAGAGAGGAGGAGGAAGCGGGCTCCCTGCAGAGCAGAGAACCCGATGCAGGGATTGATCCTAGGACCCTGAGATCATGACCTGAGCTGAAGGCAGAGGCTTAACCCACTGAGCCACCCAGGCACCCCAGATACAATCTATTTTATAGTCATACCGTTGAGGTGAATTCAGTTGAAGAACGTGATAAATCATCATGCAGTTATTTATCTAAAGTTTTCACAGCATTATGTGTTTTTGCTTTCACACAACTCGCTCAAAGTTCCTCTCCAAATATTCTGGCCTTACTGATTCCTATCTGATCCCCTGTACTGGATTGTGTCTGACTTTATTCACACACTAGAAATAGGCCCATCAGTCAGAAGTCCTCATGCTCACAGGTAGCTCCCAAACAAGGTATCACTCATGTCTCATATCTTTGTTTCGCTACTGTGCATTTCAGAAAATCCATACCTCTTCTTCAAGTCTCTGTCCTCTTTTCTGTATTATTGTTCCTTTATTTTCTGTAGCATTTTTGCAAAGTAGAGTTGAAATGTTAGCATTGTGTTTGTAAATCTGAGCTTGATACTTCAGGGGAGGAGTAAAGTGTGATGTTTAAAAGAATCTCAGAGTCTTGCAGATTTTCTCATCTTCTAAACCAAGCTACCTCCTCTTCTATCCTGTGACTTTCATCCACTTCCAGTAATTACTGGTTTGTGTTCTTTGTCTATTAAGGTTGCTCCTTCTTTTCTGCTTTTCTTCTTCCTTCCTTCTTTCCTTCCTTCCTCTCCTTTTTTAAAAAAGATTTTCTTTATTTATTTGACAGAAATCACAAGTAGGCAGAGAGGCAGGCAGAGAGAGTGGGGGAGGCAGGCTCCCTGCTGAGCAGAGAGCCCGATGCGGGGCTCAATCCCAGGACCCTGGAATCATGACCTGGCCAAAGGCAGAGGCTTAACCCACTGAGCCACTCAGGCGCCCCCCCCTCCTTTCTTTTTTGATAGTAATGTCTATACCTATTTATATCCCTATCTATGTGTCTATCTCCATCCATCCATGTTCTTTCTCTCAGTTGCTTTCTATTCTCTCATCATTAGAGATGTATGTTTTCTCCCTGGTTCAACTATTCTCCAAAGGTTCATGGGTTGGAGGAGAAAGTCTTTGATTAACTGTTTACTGCACAATATACAAGAATTCTCTTCATCACTGTTCTGTTGGCACTTGTCTTGTTCCCTCAAATATCAATTTCCCTGTGATTTTTCTCTTAGCTCACCCCTTCTGCCTGTCAGAACAGGAAAAACTCCCGAGACTCAGTTCAGTGTGATTCCTGTGGCTGCCAGTGTGGAATACAATATTTACAATATTTACATCTCACCTTCTAAGGCAGGTGTCTCTGGTGACAATGTAGCTCACTTTCTCAGCCCACCTCTGATTTCAGCAGAGCTGCAATGAACAGTTCTGTGTGAACCCAGATTCATCTTACACACCTTGACAGTGACCCATTTTGAGCAGGCTGATATGTCTTCCCTGTCTGCTTCAAGGCTTTATCTGACACAGGGGGAGCCAACCTGGCACTTAGACAAGTGCCACGCAGAAACATAAGAGATTTAATGACCTAGGGGAAATCTTCAAACAAGGCAGGATGGTAATTAGTGGGAAATGCAACCCTTCTTTCAAGCAGAAGCATACCTCCTCTATGCTTTTCAGGAGGTCCTGGGAGAACTGAGCTCATGTCGTGCACAACTTGGCTACTACACCCTTAGGTTGGTTTGCTTTCTTATCTCTCTCACTCTGCTTCCCTCACTCATTCTTCTTGAAATCACCTCCTAAATCAAGTGTTCAAACCTAATTACTTCTCTCAAGCTCTGTTTTTAGGGCACTTAATCAGAGTTGCAAGAGGAGAAAGCAGATTCTTAGATGACCTTACACAAGAGGCATCACTCACCAGACAGTAACAAACCTATCATTAATTTGGGGCAAATGGAATTGTGGTAACTCACAGCATGCTCTAACATCAGCATCACTAATGAACGTTCTTACCTAGTGTGACTTGGGAGGAGGTACATGTAGGAGGAGAAGCATTGGGGTATATGGTACATCTAACCCTTGAGAGATTGGGAGTAGTGATAATTAGATTATTATTAGGTTATTATTAGGTTTGCTGGTTTTCTTTTTTTTTTATTTGTTTATTTTCAGCGTAACAGTATTCGTTGTTACTGCAACACACCCAGTGCTCCATGCAGTACATGACCTCCCTATTACCCACCACCTGGTTCCTCAACCTCCCACCGCCCCACCCCCGCCCCTTCAAACCCTCTGGTTGTTTTTCAGAGTCCATAGTCTCTCATGGTTCATCTCCCCTTCCAGTTTCCCTCAACTCCCTCTCCTCTCCATCTCCCCATGTCCTCTATGTTCTTTGATATGCTCCACAAATAAGTGAGACCATATGATACTTGACTCTCTCTGCTTGACTTATTTCGCTCAGCATAATCTCTTCCAGTCCCGTCCAAGTTGCTACAAAAGTTGGGTATTCATCCTTTCTGATGGAGGCATAATACTCCATTGTGTATATGGACTACATCTTCCTTATCCATTCATCCGTTGAAGGGCATCTTGTTTTTTCCACAGTTTGGCGACCGTGGCCATTGCTGCTATAAACATTGGGGTATAGATGGCACTTCTTTTCACTACATCTGTATCTTTGGGGTAAATACCCAGCAGTGCAATTGCAGGGTCATAGGGATGCTCTATTCTTAATTTCTTCAGGAATCTCCACACTGTTCTCCAAAGTGGCTGCACTAACTTGCATTCCCACCAACAGTGTAAGAGGGTTCCCCTTTATCCACATCCTCTCCAACATACGTTGTTTCCTGTCTTGCTAATATTGGCCATTCTATCTGGTGTCAGGTGGTATCTCAATGTAGTTTCAATTTGTATCTCCCTGATGGCTAGTGATGATGAACATTTTTTCATGTGTCTGATAGCCATTTTTATGTCTTCGTTGGAGAAGTGTCTGTTCATATCTTCTGCCCATTTTTGGATATGATTATCTGTTTTGTGTGTGTTGAGTTTGAGAAGTTCTTTATAGATCCTGGATATCAACCTTTTGTCTGTACTGTCATTTGCAAATATCTTCTCCCATTCCGTGGGTTGCCTTTTTGTTTTGTTGAGTGTTTCCTTGGCTGTGCAGAAGCTTTTGACCTTGATGAAGTCCCAAAAGTTCATTTTTGCTTTTGTTTCCTTGGCCTTTGGAGACATATCTTGAAAGAAGTTGCTGTGGCTAATATCGAAGAGGTTACTGCCTATGTTCTCCTCTAGGATTCTGAGAGATTCCTGTCTCACATTGAGGTCTTTTATCCATTTCGAGTTTATCTTTGTGTATGGTGTAAGAGAATGGTCAAGTTTCATTCTTCTACATATCGCTGTCCAGTTTTCCCAGCACCATTAATTGAAGGGACTGTCTTTTTTCCATTGTATATTTTTTCCTGTTTTATTGAAGATTATTTGATCATAGAGTTGAGGGTCCATATCTGGGCTCTCCACTCTGTTCCACTGGTCTATGTGTCTGTTTTTATGCCAGTACCACGCTGTCTTGGTGATCACAGCTTTGTAGTAAAGCTTGAAATCGGGTAATGTGATGCCGCCAGTTTTGTTTTTGTTTTTCAACATTTCCTTAGCAATTTGGGGTCTCTTCTGATTCCATACAAATTTTAGGATTATTTGCTCCAGCTCTTTGAAAAATACCGGTGGAATTTTTATCAGAATGGCATTAAAAGTATAGATTGCTCGGTTGAGTCAAGATGGCGGGAAGTAGGAGGAGGCACCATTTCAACCTGTACCCTAAAGTGAGCTGATTACCTACCAACGAACTCCGACCACCCATGAAATCAGCCTGAGATCAGAATTATACACGTCTGGATCTCTACTGGAGCAGAAGACGCCAGTGGCAGGTAAAGCAGACTGGGAGCATCGGACTGATATCGGAAGATAAACAAAAGGGGGAGGGAGCCACCAGAAGTGACCGATTGGAAAGTAACACCCCAACACGAGAGTGCTCTGCGTCTGGGGACCAGCATTAACTTGGAGTCTGGTTGAAAGCACTCAACAAACAGCAAAGGATCATGGGGGGTTATAGTGGGAACCTGGGCGGTTAGGGTCAGGGACCTAAGTCCCCGGACCCAGGACAGCCTCCCCTGGCACGGAGCCAGAGAGAGTGCGGCGGAGAAATCAGGTCTCCGTCCCTGAGCCGCCAGTGCACCTGAATGCCAGCGCGCCCGAGAACGAGTGGGGTCTGGCTCCCGTGAGGGGCTGGGAGCCTGGCCAGATGGCAATCCTAAAAAGCACGCGTCCCACACCCTCCCTTGGGATAGGTGCTCATAGGCGCTAGCCTGGAGCTCTGGCATCCAGAAAAACCAGACATTCCCAGCCCGGGACAGCGGGAAAATCTCAGTGTGCGATCTCTGCTCAGAACCTCTCTGGCGATCTGGAGCTGCCTAGACAGCCACCGCTGCCCTGGTTTTGGGTACAACGAGGAGCTCCTGCATCCCCAAGGACAGTGACTCAGAACCGACTCTGCCAGCAGCTTTTGCAAAACAGTCTGAGGCTTCTCTCTGAGAGGGAGGTTGGGGTGCTGTTTGCTCTCCTCTAAACCTCCAAAAACCATCAAAAGCTGTCAAGGCGAGAGAAAGCAGATGAAAGAACATAAAAACCCCCAGAGAACAAAAGGCTGAAAAAAACAGTTTCCTGAAAAAAAAAAAAAAAAGAGCTCACCCCCTTGAGGGGAGTGGGAGGACCTAACTCAGGGAACATCATTGTCTGAAAACCCACGTGGCAGGCCCCTACCCCAGAAAACCAACCAGGAAGGAAGAAAGAAAAAAAAAAAAAAAGAACTACAAGAGAACAACCACCACTACTTCATAAATACAACTTTTATTTTTAACTCTACCAATATTCTGGTTCTTTTTTTTTATACATACAGATAATTTTTTAACCTATTTACCATCACACTGAGATGTCCAGTACATCAAATTCTTTAATAACCTTCTAACCTGAACTTTTTGATACATACACCCGTGTTTTTCTTTTGCTTTTCTATTTTTTAAGTCTTTTTTAATTTTAACTTAGTTTAGTCTAGTTTATTCTTTTGTAATTTTTATTTTCTACTATACATATAGAGTTAGACTTCAAGGTAATCCCCTTTCCCCAATCAATGCCACCCCTATAGGCAAACCAGTTTCTAATCCCCCTGTAACTTAGGAAAGTTGAGTCCCTTAACAAAAACATCAAGATACCTTCAGGAAGAATCAAAATAACCTTCTTTACCCACACTGAGAATCTATAACCATTCTACCAATTTTTCCTTCCGCCAGTGTTTCTGTGAATTTGTGTTTGTCCTGATAATATATAAATCGTATACTTAGGGTTCTTTCTGATGAGGTTCTTCCCTTTCTTTTGCTTATATATACATATTTTTTTCTCTTGTCATATACTTTTATCACCATTTTTGTCTGTCTGTTTTTGTTTGTATACTCCACAAATCTTACCTTGTGGCCCATTTGGGCTGAACCTTCTCTTTTATATTCCCTTTTTTTCCTATCTCTCTCTCTCTTTTTTTTTCCTTTTTTCTTTCCCCTTTTTTTTCTTTCTTCTTCTCTATTTCTTTTTCTTTTCTTTTTTCTCTCATTTGGGTGGGGAATCCTGATTGCACAGAAGCGTTCCAGGGTGCACATTGACTGCACCACAATCGATACATCCAGCTGCATCTGTTCAGTCATCTCTTTCCAAAATGACTAGGAGGAGCAATGCCCAACAGAAGAAAAATACAGAAGATGGGCCTTCTGCAACAGAGCTAATGGCTATCGACATAGACAATACGTCAGAAAAGGAATTCAGACTAACAATTATCCAGGCAATAGCTAGGTTGGAGAAAGCCATGGATGACCAAACAAAATTGATTAGGGCAGAACTGAAAGCCACCAGGGATGATGTTCAAAATGCTCTCAATGAGTTCCAATTGAGTCTAAATTCTCTAAAAGCTAGGGTAACTGAGACAGAAGATAGAATTAGTGACCTGGAGGACAAACAGATAGAAAGAAATGATCAGGAGGAATCCTGGAACAAACAGCTCAGAAGCCATGAAAACAGAATCAGGGAAATAAAAGATGCCATGAAATGTCCAACGTCAGAATTATTGGAATCCCTGAAGGGGCGGAAAAAGAAAGAAGTCTAGAAGATATAGTGGAAGAAGTTGTCTATGAAAATTTCCCCAATCTCACGAATGGAAACAACATTCATGTACTAGAGGCAGAGAGATTTCCTCCCAAGATTTTAAATTCTCGAAAGTCCTCATGACACCTTATAGTTAGAATGAGGAATTATATTTCAAGAGAGACCCTCTTAAAAGCAGCTAGGACAAAAAAGCTCCTTACATACAGAGGAAAGCCCATTAGAATAACGTCAGGTCTTTCCACAGAGACCTGGCAAGCCAGGAAGGGCTGGCAAAATATATTCAGAGTACTAAATGAGAAGAACATGCAACCAAGAATACTCTATCCGGCAAGACTGACATTTAAAATGGATGGAGAGATAAAGAGTTTCCAAGACCGGCAAGGCTTAAAAGACTATGCAACCACCAAGCCGACACTTCGGGAAATATTAAGGAGGGTCCTATAAAAGAGAAAAAATCCTAAGAATATCAATGAATAGAAATATAGAAACAATCTCCAGACAGAAAGACTTCAAAGGCAACACGATGTCAATAAAAACCTCTCAATAATCACTCTCAATGTGAATGGCCTAAATGCGCCCATAAAACGACACAGGGTTGCAGATTGGATAAAACGACAGGACCCATCCATATGTTGTCTACAAGAGACCCATTTTTGAACCTAAGGATACACCCAGACTGAAAGTGAAGGGATGGAGAAGCATCTTTCATGCCAATGGGCCTCAAAAGAAGGCCGGGGTGGCGATTCTCATATCAGATAAATTAGATTTTAAACTAAAGACTGTAGTCAGAGATACAGAAGGACACTACATAATTCTTAAAGGGACTATCGGCCAAGATGATCTAACAATTGTGAGTATCTATGCCCCCAATAGGGGAGCACCCAATTACATAAGAAAACTATTAATCAAGATAAAGAGTCATATTGATATGAATACAATAATACTAGGAGATCTTAATACGCCTCTCTCAGAAATAGACAGACCATCAAAGCAGAAAATTAATAAAGAAATAAGAGCATTGAATGAAACATTGGACCAGATGGACCTCATCGACGTATACAGAACATTCCACCCTAAAACAACAGAATACTCATTCTTCTCAAGTGCACATGGAACCTTCTCCAGAATAGACCACATACTGGGTCATAAAGCAGGACTCAACCGATACCAAAAGACTGACATTATTCCCTGCATATTCTCAGATCACAATGCTTTGAAACTGGAACTCAATCACAAGGAAAAGTTCAGAAGGAACTCAAACACCTGGAAGCTAAAGACCACCTTGCTTAAGAATGCTTGGATCAACCAGGATATCAAAGAGGAACTTAAACAATTCATGGAAACCAATGAGAATGAAGACAGTTCGGTCCAAAACCTATGGGATACAGCAAAGGCGGTTCTAAGGGGGAAATACATAGCCATCCAAGCCTCCCTCAAAAACATTGAAAAAATCCAGAATACACCAGCTGTCTCTACACCTTAAAGAACTGGAGAATCAACAACAAATCAAACCAACTCCACATGCAGGAAGGGAAATAATCAAGATTAGAGCAGAGATCAATGAGGTAGAAACGAGAGATACAGTAGAACGTATCAATGAAACTAGAAGTTGGTTTTTTGAAAGAATCAATAAGATCGATCAACCATTGGCCACACTAATCCAAAAGAAAAGAGAGAAAGCCCAAATTAATAAAATTATGAATGAAAAGGGAGAGATCACAACTAACACCAAGGAAATAGAAACAATCATCAGAAATTATTACCAACAGTTATATGCCAATAAGCTAAGCAACCTAGATGAAATGGATGCATTCTTGGAAAACTACAAACTCCCAAAATTGAACCAGGAAGAAATTGACAACCTGAATAGACCAATATTTAGTAATGAGATTGAAGCAGTGATCAAAAACCTCCCAAAAAACAAGAGCCCAGGACCTGACGGATTCCCTGGGGAATTCTACCAAACTTTCAAAGAAGAAATAACACCAATTCTCCTGAAGCTGTTCCAGAAAATTGAAGCAGAAGGAAAACTTCCAGACTCTTTTTATGAAGCCAGCATTACCCTGATCCCCAAACCAGGCAAAGACCCTACCAAAAAGGAGAATTTCAGACCAATATCACTGATGAATATGGATGCAAAGATTCTCAACAAGATCCTAGCAAACAGGATCCAGCAGCACATTAAAAAGATTATCCACCATGACCAGGTGGGATTCATCCCTGGGTTGCAAGGTTGGTTCAACATTCGCAAATCAATCAGTGTGATAGAACACATCAAAAAGAGAAGAGAGAAGAACCACATGGTCCTCTCAATTGATGCAGAAAAAGCATTTGACAAAATCCAGCCTCCGTTCCTGATGAAAACGCTTCAAAGTATAGGGATAGAGGGAACATTCCTGAACTTCATAAAATCTATCTATGAAAGACCCACAGCAATATCATCCTCAATGGGAAAAAGCTTGCAGCCTTCCCATTGAGATCAGGAACACGACAAGGATGCCCACTCTCACCACTCTTGTTCAACATAGTATTAGAAGTTCTAGCAACGGCAATCAGACAACAAAGAGAAATAAAAGGTATCCAAATTGGCAAGGAAGAAGTCAAACTCTCTCTCTTCGCAGATGACATGATTCTTTATATGGAAAACGCCAAAGACTCCACCCCCAAACTACTAGAACTCATACAGCAATTCAGTAACGTGGCAGGATACAAAGTCAATGTACAGAAATCAGTGGCTTTCTTATACACTAACAATGAAAATACAGAAAGGGAAATTAGAGAATCGATTCCATTTACTATAGCACCAAGAACCATAAGATACCTGGACATAAACCTAACCAAAGAGGTAAAGGACCTGTACTCGAGGAACTACAGAACACTCATGAAAGAAACTGAAGAAGACACAAAAAGATGGAAGACTGTTCCATGCTCTTGGATTGGGAGAATAAACATTGTTAAAATGTCTATACTGCCTAGAGCAATCTATACTTTTAATGCCATTCCAATCAAAATTCCACCGATATTTTAAAGAGCTGGAGCAAATAATCCTAAAATTTGTATGGAGTCAGAAGAGACCCGAATTGCTAAGGAAATTTGAAAAACAAAACGAAAACTGGCGGCATCACGTTACCCGATTTCAAGCTTTACTACAAAGCTGTGATCACCAAGACAGCGTGGTACTGGCATAAAAACAGACACATAGACCAGTGGAACAGAGTGGAGATCCCAGATATGGACCCTCAACTCTATGGTCAAATAATCGTCGACAAAAGAGGGAAAAATATTCAGTGGAAAAAAGACAGTCTCTTCAATAAATGGTGCTGGGAAAAGTGGACAGCGATATGTAGAAGAATGAAACTCGACCATTCTCTTACACCGTACACAAAGATAAACTCGAAATGGATAATAGACCTCAACGTGAGACAGGAATCTATCAGAATCCTAGAGGACTACATAGGCAGTAACCTCTTCGATATCAGCCACAGTAACTTCTTTCAAGATATGTCTCCAAAGGCCAAGGAAACAAAAGCAAAAATGAACTTTTGGGACTTCATCAAGATCAAAAGTTTCTGCACAGCCAAGGAAACAGTCAACAAAACAAAGAGGCAACCCACGGAATGGGAGAAGATATTTGCAAATGACAGTACAGACAAAAGGTTGATATCCAGGATCTATAAAGAACTTCTCAAACTCAACACACACAAAACAGATAATCATATCAAAAAATGAGCAGAAGAAACAAATAAAAATAAATATATAAAAAAATGAGCAGAAGATATGAACAGACACTTCTCCAACGAAGTCATACAAATGGCTATCAGACACATGTAAAAATGTTCATCATCACTAGCCATCAGGGAGATTCAAATTAAAACAACATTGAGATACCACCTGACACCAGTTAGAATGGCCATTAGCAAGACATGAAACAACGTGTGCTGGAGAGGATGTGGAGAAAGGGGAACCCTCTTACACTGTTGGTGGGAATGCAAGTTAGTGCAGCCATTTTGGAGAACAGTGTGGAGATTCCTGAAGAAATTAAAAATAGAGCTTCCCTATGACCCTGCAATTGCACTGCTGGTTATTTACCCCAAAGATACAGATGTAGTGAAAAGAAGGGCCATCTGTACCCCAATGTTTATTGCAGCAATGGCTACGGTCGCCAAACTGTGGAAAGAACCAAGATGCCCTTCAACGGATGAATGGATAAGGAAGATGTGGTCCATATACACAATGGAGTATTATGCCTCCATCAGAAAGGACGAATACCCAACTTTTGTAGCAACATGGACGGGACTGGAAGAAATTATGCTGAGCGAAATAAGTCAAGCAGAGAGAGTCAAGTATCATATGGTCTCACTTATTTGTGGAGCATAACAAATAACATGGAGGACATGGGGAGATGGAGAGGAGAGGGAGTTGAGGGAAACTGGAAGGGGAGATGAACCATGAGAGACTATGGACTCTGAAAAACAACCAGAGGGTTATGAAGTGGCGGTGGGGGGGGGGTGGTGGGAGGTTGAGGAACCAGATGGTGGGTAATAGGGAGGGCACATACTGCATGGAGCACTGGGTGTGATGCCAAAACAATGAACACTGTTATGCTGTAAATAAACAAATAAAAATAAATAAAGAAATAAAATTAAAAAAGAAAGAAATTATGCTGAACGAAATAAGTCAAGCAGAGAGATTCAAGTATCATATGGTCTCACTTATTTGTGGAGCATAACAAATAACATGGAGGACATGGGGATAAAGAGAGGAGAGGGAGTTGAGGGAAACTGGAAAGGGAGATGAACCATGAGAGACTGTGGACTCTGAAAAACACCCAGAGGGTTTTGAAGGGGCGGGGAGGGGGGTGGGAGGTTGAGGAACCAGGTGGTGGGTAATAGGGAGGGCACGTACTGCATGGAGCACTGGGTATGATGCCAAAACAATGAATACTGTTATGCTGTAAATAAACAAATAAACGATTAAAAAAAATGAGAAGAACCGCCTTTGCTGTGTTCCATAGGTTTTGGACCGTAATGTCTTCATTCTCATTGGTTTCCGTGAATTGTTTCAGTTCATCTTTGATCTCCTGCTTGATCCAAGCATTCTTAAGGAAGGTGGTCTTTAGCTTCCAGGTTTTTGAGTTCCTTCTGAACTTTTCCTTGTGATTGAGCTCCAGTTT
This sequence comes from Meles meles, assembly GCF_922984935.1. Lineage (NCBI taxonomy): Eukaryota > Metazoa > Chordata > Mammalia > Carnivora > Mustelidae > Meles > Meles meles. The sequence goes on along the minus strand of NC_060070.1, from coordinate 154,721,156 downwards.
CAAAGCATTGTGATCGGAGAATATGCAGGGAATAATGTCAGTCTTTTGGTATCGGTTGAGTCCTGCTTTATGACCCAGTATGTGGTCTATTCTGGAGAAGGTTCCATGTGCACTTGAGAAGAATGAGTATTCTGTTGTTTTCGGGTGGAATGTTCTGTATATGTCTATGAGGTCCATCTGGTCCAATGTTTCATTCAATGCTCTTATTTCTTTATTAATTTTCTGCTTCGATGATCTGTCTATTTCTTAGAGAGGCGTAGTAAGATCTCCTAGTATTATTGTATCCATATCAATATGACTCTTTATCTTGATTAATAGTTTTCTTACGTAATTGGGTGCTCCCATATTGGGGGCATAGATATTCATAATTGGTAGATCGTCTTGGCGGATAGTACCTTTAAGAATTATGTAGTGTCCTTCTGTATCTCTGACTACAGTCTTTAGTTTAAAATCTAATTTATGTGATATGAGAATCGCTACCCCGGCCTTCTTTTGAGGCCCATTGGCATGAAAGATGCTTCTCCATCCCTTCACTTTCAGTCTGGGTGTATCCTTAGGTTCAAAATGGGTCTCTTGCAGACAACATATGTATGGGTCCTGTCGTTTTATCCAATCTGCAACCCTGTGTCATTTTATGGGCGCATTTAGGCCATTCACATGGAGAGTGATTATTGATAGATACGTTTTTATTGACATCGTGTTGCCTTTGAAGTCTTTCTGTCTGTAGATTGTTTCTATTTCTCTGGATTTTTTCTCTTTTATAGGACTCCCCCTTAATATTTTCTGCAGTGTCAGCTTGGTGGTTGCATAGTCTTTAAGCACTGCCATGGACCTTATCTTCTTTATCCATTCAGCTGTTGAAGGGTATCTTGTTTCTTTCCACAGTTTGTGAAATTTGGCCATTGCTGCCATGAAAATTAGGGTAGAGATGGCCCTTGTTTTCACTACTTTTGTATCTTAAGGTAAATAACCAATATTGCAATTGCAGGGTCATAGGGTAGTTCTCTTGTTAATTTCTTAAGGAATCTGCACACTTTTTCAAAGTGGCTGCACCAACTTTTATTCCCACCATCAGTGTAAGAGAATTCCCCTTTCTTCACATCCTCTCCCACACTTTGTGCTTACCGTCTTGTTAATTCTGGTCATTCTAACTGGTGGAAGATGGTGACTCAGTGTGGTTTTTAGTTGAATATCTCTGATGGCTAATGATGATGAATATTTTTATGTGTGTGTTAGCCATTTGTATGTTTTCTGTTTTTTAATTTTTTTATTGTGTTATGTTAGTCACCATATAATACATCATTCGTTTTTGATGTAGTGTTTCTAGATTCATTGCTTATATAAAACACTTTTAATTAGACTTTAAGAAATCCTTGTGAATTCCAAAGTGAGAAAGGTATTAATCTCTATTTTTCCTAAACATTTTAAAGTCATACCCTAAATACACCTGGAATTAGTGTATGTGTATGGTAGAAGGTGGGGGTCCAAATTTGTTTTTCCATATAAGTAACCAGATCCCAGTTTAATTTATTGAAATTGACATTATAGCTGTTGAATATATCAAGGTTCTGCATATGTGTTGTGTATTTTTGGGTGCTGGTATATTTCTGGGTTCTGAATTCGGTTCTCCCACTCAGTCTCTTTTCCTTATATGATACAACCTAGTGTCATTTTTTTAGTATCTTATTGTGCTTAAATTCAATTAATTAACATATCTGTCATTAGTTTCATAGATAGGCTTTAATTATTCATCACGTGCAAAGAACACCCAGTGCTCAGTACATCACATGCCCTCCTTAATGTCCATCACCCAGTCATCCCATCTCCCAACCCACTTCCCCTCCAACAATCCTAAGTTTGTTTCCTATAGTTAAGAGTCTCCTATGGTTTGTCTCTCTCTTTCTGAATCCCTCTTATTTTATTTTTCCCTTCCTTCCCCTATGATCCTTTGTTTTGTTTCTTAAATTCCATATGTGTGTGAAACCATATGATAATGTCTTCCTCTGATTGACTTTTTGCCTAGCATAATACTCTCTAGTTCCATCCATATTATTGCAAATGCTAAGATTTCTTCATTTCTGTGACTGAGTAATATTCTATTGTGTGTGTGTGTGTGTGTGTGTGTGTGTATATATATATATATATATATATATATATATATATATATATGCCACATCTTCCTCATTCATTCATCTGTTGAGGGACATCTGGGCTTTTTCCATAGTTTGGCTATTGTGGATATTGCTGCTATAAACATTGGTGCAGGTGCCCTTTCAGATCACAACGTTTGTATCCTTTGTGTAAATACCTAGTAGTGCAATTGCTGGGTCATACAGTAGCTCTGTTTTGAACTTTTTGAGTATCCTCCATACAGTTTTCCAGAACGGCTATACTAGTTTCCATTCTCTGCAACAGTTTAGGGGGGTTCCTCATTCTTTGCATCCTCACCAACATTTTTTTATTCCTGACTTGGTAATTTTAGCTATTTTTACTGGTGTGAGGTGACATCTTATTGTGGCTTTTAAAAAAAATGCACGGTACAATTCTTGTGATATATTAGTTTCAGGTGTGCAATATACTGATTTAATATTTGTATATGTTGCAAGAAGATGATCACTACACTAAGGTTAGTGAACATTCATGACCCTACATAGTTATAAAAATGTTATTTAGTTCTTGTGATAGGGACTTTTAAGAGTTAGTCTCTGAGGGACGCCTGGGTGGCTCAGTTGGTTGGACCACTGCCTTCGGCTCAGGTCATGATCCCGGAGTGCCGGGATCGAGTCCCGCATCGGGCTCCCAGCTCCGCGGGGAGTCTGTTTCTCTCTCTGACCTTCTCGTCGTTCATGCTCTCTCTCACTGTCTCTCGCAAATAAATAAAATATTAAAAAAAAAAAGAGTTAGTCTCTGAGCAGCTTTCAAACATGCAGTACAGTATTAACTATAGTCACCATGCTGTACATTAGATTCCAAAGAGTTAATTGTTTTATGACAATTTTTGAACCTTTTTAAAAAGATTTTATTTATTTATTTGTCAGAGAGAGAGAGAGGGAGAGAGAGCGAGCAAGCACTGGCAGACAGAGTGGCAAGCAGAGGCAGAGGGAGAAGCAGGATCCCTGCTGAGCAAGGAGCCCAATGTGGGACTCGATCCCAGGACGCTGGGATCATGACCTGAGCCGAAGGCAGCCGCTTAACCAACTGAGCCACCCAGGCGTCCTGACAATTTTTGAACCTTTTAAAAAAATGTTATTTTTTCAGTGTTCCATTTCACCCATTTCACCCACCTCCACACCCACTTCTGGCAACCAGACCTCTGTTCATTTTGTTTGAGCTCGTTATTATTATTTTAAGGTTTTGCACATTGTGAGGTCATTTGTTATTTGTCTTTCTCTATCTGACATATCACTTAACATAACTCCCTCAAGATCCATCCATATGTTCACAAATGGCAAAATTTTATCTTTATAAAAGGTTTTTTATATATCTATATCTATATCTATATCTATATCTACGAGAGAGAGAGAGAATGAGATAGGGTAGATCAGAGGGGGGAGGGGAGGCAGAAGGGTAAAGAATCTGAAGCAGATGGGATGCAGCCAGTTAAGTGTCTGCCTTTGGCTCAGGTCATGATCCTGGAGTCCTGGGATCAAGCCCTGAACTGGGCTTCCTGCTCAGCGGGGAGTCTGCTTCTCCCTCTGCCCCTCACCTGCTCACGTTCTCTCTCTCTTTCTCACTCCATCTCTCAAATAAATAAAGTGTTCTTAAAAAATTAAAAAAAAACACGTTGAGGTTGGAGGAATACCTGGGTCTTGATCTCATGACCCTGAGGTCATGACCTGAGCTGAAACCAAGAGTCAGACACTTAACTGATTGAGCCATCCAGGCACACCAATATTTCTTTTTTTGTGTATGGCTGAATAATAGTCTACAGAATATGTAATATCACATTTTCTTTATCAATGGACACATACCTTGGCTATTGTAAATAATGCTGCAATGAACATGGGCTGTATGTAGCTTTTCAAATAGTTTTTTTTTTTTTTGTTGCTGTTGTTGTTTTGTTTGTTTTCTTGAGAATTGAGGGTTTTTATTTTTTGTTTGTTTGTTTCTTGAGAATAATACCCAGAGGTGGAATTGCTGGACCATTGGATAGTTCTATTTTTAATGTTTTGAAGAACCTCCATACTGTTTTCCATGGTAGTCACCCAATTTACATTCCTACCAGCAGTGCATGGGCATCTTGCCTATCTGGGGAAGTCAGGTGCTCACTCACATGTTCCCACTGCCCCCAAAGGAGAAGTAGACTGAGAGAAGGTCTCTCAGGTGTGGAGCTTTGCTGCTGTGAAGTTGAGGAGACCAGAATAATAAAAGTAAGCTGTTCTTCAGGGTGTCCAATCTTGGATTTGTCTTTGGTCTGTGATGTCCAGGGACTTGTCTGCTGGACTGCCAGAGTGGACAAAGTCACTGTCGTCTGTTGTTTGAGTTACAATCAGTGTTCCTTGGTTGGAAATGGTAAAAAGTTCCTCTTGTGCTATTTTGATGATGTCATTCTTCTGATTCTAAGCATTTAAAGCTTCCACTGTATTATTTCACTTATGAGTATTAATACCCTGGGGGGTGAAACCTTATTTATCTTTAAAAATTAATTTGATCAGATGATATGGATTTTAAAAATTATTTAAGTACATTGTAAAACCCAGGTCATGATCCCAATTTTAAAATGCACCACATGTGCTTGGGAAGAATGGCTATTATTCAGTAATTGTTCCAATGTCCTGTATTGATATATGCTGGCTTTGTCTGACCTACAATAACTAAGGGAAGTAAATGAAGTTATGTACCATGATGGCTCATTGACAATATTATCCTTATAATTTGATCCACGTTTGCTATGTATATTAAGGATGTTTTAAGGTAGACTTTCAGTCTGAGTCCAGTAATGGAAGAAATGCAACTTATTTCAATGAAGAGAGTGTGATGAGCACTGGATGTTATACGCAACTAATGAATTGTTGAACACTACATCAAAAACTAATGATGTACTATATGTTGGCTAACAGGACACAATAAAGAGTATTTTAAGCAGTTGTTGGTAGATATGTCAAGTACAGGAAACGCTGAAGTGTCTTCATGTTGACTGTAGGAATCAGCTTCTAGCCCAGGGCTGGGGTATAAGGGCAGAGAGCCCAGGTGCTTTGTTGGGGGGCAGGTAGGACTCAAGACTACCCACTAGAAGTTCCCCCTGGCTGCAGCAGTGCCTCCAGAGCCTCCAGAACACTGTGGGGCGGGCACTTTCCTGTAGATGCTGGTAAATCTGAAGATCTTCTATGCGGTGTTGGTAGGTCAGTGACTTCGTGGAGACTGGATTATGAGGTGTCACTGGGGATGCTCACAGGAACAGAAACAGAGTAATGGTAAAGTTCTTCCTATGCTATACAGCCTTCAAATACCTATTTATGGATAGAATCCAACTAGAAGTGCCTTGGGAAAGAGAAAATGTCATTTTAGATGACCCAATCCAACACTGGTACAGAAAGTTGGGTTCAGAGTATAAAGTTTAGTATGTGGCACTGGCTAGCTGTGTGTCCAGGGTAATGCTCAGTAGGTCCTTCGTTTATCCATATCTGTACATCTCCTTGAACACATAGATGAACTTTTCAAAAGTTGTGTAGCAACTTTCTGCTTCCATCTTACCTGAGAGAGCTATTGTTCAGGCAAATGATAATACTCTCATCCTGTCCCCCAAAACAGGAGACAAACAGTCCTGAAAATAATATTATGTACTTATGGAAAGTTATATTACTTGTCTAATTCATCCATAGGCCATCCTGAATATGCAGGAAACTCGGATTGTGGTTTGCCTTTTATTTATTTATGTATTTATTTATTTAATTCAATTTTGTTAAGTTATAATTTTTTCCCCAAGTTTATTTTAGGGGATTTTATTTTTTTATTTAAAAATTTTATTTTTTTTCAGTGTTCTAAGATGCATTGTTTATGCTCCACACTCATTGCTCCATGTAATACATACCCCAGGTTTTAAAAAAATTTTGGCTAGCTAACATATAGTGCAATGTTTCAGATATAGAACTTAATGATTTATCATCTACATACAGCATGTGGAAGTCATCACAGCTAATGCCCTCCTTAATCCCCATCACCTATTCAACCCATCCCCTTGCCCACCTCCCTTCCAGTAGCCCTCAGTTTGTGCCCTATTGTAAAGATTCTGTTTCTTCTGTTTCATTTCTTAAATTCCACATATGAGTGCAATAATATGGTATTTGTCCTTTTCTGTGTGACTTATTTCACTTGACATAATACTCTCTAGCTCCATCCATGTCATTGCAAATGGCAAGATTTCATCCTGCTTTCCTGACTGACTAAAATGCCTTTAGTTATATGGACCAAATTTGATCTTTGCACAGACCTTGGATTAGGGTTCAGTTTTAAGCCAGAAGAAGGGTTCGGATTAGTGTGTCAGGTGAGGAGGGTGCCTATTAGCCAGCAACGTGGAGATCTCTCCAGAGGGACAAGTTTATGGCTGGGATTAGAATTAGAGTCAGGGTCAGGCTTAGGGTTTAGTGGATAGGGGTTAGGGGCTAGGGGTTACAGGTTGGGTTTGCATAACATTATAACTTTGAGGAATAGTCTGTAGTGCCATCCATGTCATCACAGATGGCAAGATTTAATTCTTTGTTAACATTATAACTTTGAGGAATAGTCTGTAGTGCCATCCATGTCATCACAGATGGCAAGATTTAATTCTTTGTAATTTTCTTATTGATGCTCAGATTACCGCCTGTTTGGGAAGTGGAAACCCCTACAAAATGGACTTCACAAATATATTCAGAGCATTTCATCCTAAACAACAGAATACACATGCTTCTCAAGTGCACATGGAACATTCTCCAGAATAGATCACATACTGAGTCACAAATGAGGTCTCACAGGATACCAAAAGATTGGGATTATTCCCTGCATATACTTTTAAAAATTTTTATTTATTTTTAAAATTTCTTTTCTGTGTTCCAGAGTTCATTGTATATGCACCACACCCAGTGCTCCATGCCATACGTGCCCTCCACAATACCCACCACCAGGCTCCCCCACCCTCCCACCCCCCACCCCTTCAAAACCCTCAGATTGTTTTTCAGAGTCCATAGTCTCTCATGGTTCTTCTCCCCCTCCAATTTCCCTCAACTCCCTTCTCCTTTCCATCTCCCCATGCCCTCTGTGTTATTCCTTATGCCCCACAAATAAGCGAAACCATATGATAACTGACTCTCTCTGCTGGACTTATTTCACGCAACATAATCTCTTCCAGTCCCATCCATGTTGATACAAAAGTTGAGTATTCATCTTTTCTGATGGAGGCATAATACTCCATAGTATATATGGACATCTTTATCCTGCATATTCTTTTTTTATAATTTAATTTTATTTTTTTCAGTGCTCCAAGAGTCATTGTTTATATCCCTCCATATTCTCAAACCATAATGTTCAGCAAGGGCCACGGTTGCCAAACTGTGGAAAGAACCAAGATGCCCTTCAACGGACGAATGGATAAGGAAGATGTGGTCCATATACACTATGGAGTAAATCTTTTTTAAAAAGATTTTATTTATTTATTTGACAGACAGAGATCATAAGTAGGCAGAGAGGCAGGCAGAGAGAGGGGAGGAAGCAGGCTCTCTGCGGAGCAGAGAACCTAATGTGGGGCTCGATCCCAGGACCCTGGGATCATGACCTGAGCCGAAGGCAGAGGCTTTAACCCACTGAGCCACCCAGGCGCCCAAAACTGTAGATCTCTTATAAGGAAATCGAGGAAGACACAAAAATATGGCGAAACATTCCATGCTCATGAATTGAAAGAATGAATATTGTTAAAGTGTTTATGCTACCCAGAGAAATCTACACATTCAATGCAATCCCTATCAAAATACCACCAACTTTTTTCACAGAACTGGAAAAAAATCCTAAAATTTGTATGGAACCAGAGAAGGCCTGAATAGCCAAAGAATGTTGAAAAAGAAAAGCAGGGGTGCCTGAGTGGCTCAGCTGGGCATCTGCCTTTGGCCCAGGTCATGATCCTGGAGCCCTGACATCAAGCCCCACATTGGGCTCCCTGCTTGGTCGGGAGTCTGCTTCTCTCTCTCCTTCCACTGATCCCCATGCTCATACTCTCTTATGCTTTGTTTTCTCTCTTTTTCCCTCTCTCTCAAATAAGTAAATAACATAAAGTCTTTAAAAAAAGAAAGAAAGAAACAGCCATAAAGCCAGAAGACAACCTATAGTTGTGTAAGCCTGATAGTGGGAATTGTGGAGGGCACGTATTGCATGGAGCACTGGGTGTGGTGCATAAACAATGAATTCTGGTACACTGAAAAGAAATTAAAAAATTAAAAAAAAGAAAACTAATGATGTATTTTATGGTGACTAACATAACACAATTAAAAAAAAAAGACAACCTATGGATTGGGAGAAGATATTTGCAAATGTCTTATCAGATAAAGGGCTAGTATCCAAAATGTACAAAGAACTTATCAAAATAATTACCGAAAAAACATAATCCAGTCAAGAAATGGGTAGAAGATATGAACAGATATTTCTCCAAGATGAATACAAATGGCCAACAGACACATGAAAAAGTGCTCAACATCACTCGGCATCAGGGAAATACAAATAAAAATCACAATGAGATGACACCTCACACCAGTTAGAATGGCTAAAATTAGCAACTCATGAAACAACATATGTTGGCAAGGATGTGGAGAAAGGGGAACCCGTTTACACTGTTGGTGGGAATGCAAACTGGTGCAGCCACTCTGGAAAACAGTATGGAGGATCGTCAAAATGTTAAAAATAGAGCTAACTTAAAACCCAACAATTGCACTACTGTGTATTTATCCAAAGGATACAAACACATTGATGTGAAGGGACACCTGCACCCCAATGTTTATGTTAGCAATTTCCACAGTAGCCAAACTATGGAAAGAGCCCAGATATCCGTCAAGAGATAAATGGATAAGGAATGGATGGTGTATATATACAATGTAATATTAATCAACCATCAAAAGTAATGAAATATTGTCATGTTCAGTGATGTGTATGGTCCTAGTGGGTATTATGCTAAATGAAATAAGATAGTAAAAATATTATCATACGATTTCATTCATATGTGGAATTTAAGAAACAAGACAGATGAACATAGGGTAAGGAATGGACAAATAGTATCATAATAATAATATGAAAAGTGAGAAGGAGGCAAACCATGAAAGACTCTTACTCTAGGAAACAAACTGAGGGTTGCTGGAGGGGAGGGGGGGTGGGAGGAATGGGTAATTGGTTAATGGGCACTTAATAGAATGAATCCCTAAATTCTACCCCTGAAACTGATGATACAGTATATTATTTTAACTAAATTAGATTTAAATAAAGATTTTAAAAAGAGTGCTTTTAAGAAAAAGGAAGAATATTATAAAATTAAAGGGCTAAAATATAGAGCTTCCCTATGACCCTGCAATTGCACTGCTGGGTATTTACCCCAAAGATACAGATGTAGTGAAAAGAAGAGCCATCTGTACCCCAATGTTTATAGCAGAAATGGCCATGGTCGCCAAACTGTGGAAAGAACCAAGATGCCCTTCAACGGACGAATGGATAAGGAAGATGTGGTCCATATACACGGTGGAGTATTATGCCTCCATCAGAAAGGATGAATACCCAACTGTTGTAGCAACATGGACGGGACTGGAAGAGATTATGCTGAGCGAAATAAGTCAAGCAGAGAGAGTCAAGTATCATATGGTTTCACTTATTTGTGGAGCATAACAAATAACATGGAGGACATGGGGAGATGGAGAGGAGGGAGGAATTGTGGGAAATTGGAAGGGGAGATGAACCATGAGAGACTATGGACTTTGAAAAAGAACCTGAGGGTTTTGAAGGGGCGGGGGGTGGGAGGTTGGGAAACCAGGTCGAGCGTAATAGAGAGGGCAGGTATTGCATTGAGCACTGGGTGTGGTGCAAAATAAATGAGTACTGTTACGCTGAAAATAAATAAACAAATTTAAAAAAAATTAAAGGACTAGAAGATAGTAGTAAATAAAGAATACTCATTTACGCCACAAGCTATTCACGCTGGGTGACGCTGTGTGAGGCTGCTGAGCACTGGAAATGTAGCTAGGGTGACCGTGGGACGGATTTTTAAATGTTAATTTCACTTTGATGTGGAATAAAAAGGTAACGTAATATTCAGCATGGGGCATGTAGTCAGAAACATTCTATTACCTTTGTAAGGTGACAAGTGGTAGGTGATTAGACTTATTGTGGTAACCGTTCTGCAATGTGTACGAATGTCAAATCCGCATTTTATACACTTGAAACTAATACACTGTATGCCAATGACAAAGAAAGACAGGGCCCCAGTTTTTTTTTTTTAAAGTCGATATTTTTTGGAGTTATTATAAAACTTTCAGGTATACATTTGAAACAATGTAGGTATGGGAATCTATTTTTTTCATTTTCAAATTTTATGACAGGTAAGTACAGATCAGTTTTTTTTGATGACAACTTTAGTACCTAATTTAAAATATGCTATAAATGTGAAATGCATATTGGATTTTTGAAGAATTAATATGAAAAATTGTAGACTCTCCTTATTTTTTTGTGTGGATGACATGTTAAAATGATATGGGTCAATGATATGGATCTCTCTAGTGAAATAAAATATTTAATTCACAAAAGAATACTTATTTATATTGATTTCATTTAGACAAAACTCATTTCCTTCATTTCTTCTAAGAGAATTGAAAAACCATTACCCACCTACTTTCACACATCTATAGGAAAGAAATTAATTAAAGTCCACAAGACCATTTTAATTTTCTGTTTAGAAACTCAACATCTCCCTATTTTCTGTAACAGTTGTTCTAAACTTTTGTCTCATCACCTGAATTGTTGTTAAGACAAATCAGTTTCTGGGTCCTTTCTCAGATGGTTGGTTCAGTAGGTCTGCGGTGAGTCCAAGAGTGTCCATTCTGATAAAGAGCCAAGTGATGTGGTTGCTGCTGATTGAAGGACCACGCTACCTTACAGTAAAAAGCCCCAAATCTTCATCAAGCCATGGAGGGTAAAGTTAGGCTACTCTAACTGAAAGACCACCAAAATAGAGTGGCTTTATTTAATATTCAATAATGTAGAAGGATTTCTTCTGTAATAATCTGGTGGCATTAAGAGTTGGTGGGTGGTTCTGATTCCATTTTATTGTTCTATTCCATGTTGTTTTTTCCACCAAAGCTAGTTACCTCCACACTCTCATTGCAGCCAAGAGGAAGTGGGTGGGTTGGGGTGGGGGGAGGGTGAGGGCAAATGGTTTCATATTTGAGAAGATAACTCAGGAGTTGCACACTTTGTTTCCCTGGATTTTTGTTGGTGTAGGCCAGGCTCAGTTATGTGATATGCAGTATGTTGGCCAGGTGGCCAATTAAAACTATAAGCAGAAGGTGGAATGGGTATCAGTGGGTAGTTGGTCTCCACCACAAATGCAATGTTGGAAGTATCAGCTTGATGAAGGAAGTGTTATTTTCAATAAAAATGATAATTCTGCAAAGAAGATAATCAGTATACTGTTAATCCTATATTAACATAATGTGAAATATCTTCTTAATACTTTCTACATTTCTCTATTAGTATACTTAATCACATCTCATAACTATATGTTTACTATTCTGTGGCCCGTGATTAGTCCTGAAGCATTTTAAATGTATGAGTTGAAAGTTCTTTATGTGTCTGTATCTCTCTCTCTAACTTCTTTTTCCCCCATTTTAAAAATTTATTTTCAGTGTAACAGAATATATTGTTTATGCACCACAACCAGTGCTCCATGCAATACGTGCTCTCCACAATACCCACCACCTGGCTCCCCCAGCCTCCCACCCCCTGCCCCTTCATTACCCTCACATTGTTTTTCAGAGTCCATAGTCTCTAATGGTTCACCTCCCGCTCCAATTTCCCCCAACTCTCTTCTCTCATAATTTCTGTCTAGTTCCTACTTATTTAGAAAGTCAGTACCTACTATTCAATAATGATTTTTTAAAAATTTAAAAAATTTCAAAAATTCAGTACTTATTATTATTCTTGGTACATGGTAAACATCCAATAAATACTCTTTGCATAAATGAATTGATTCATATTCTGTTGATAGAGGTCAATATTATTTTGTTAGTTCTCCTCCATCTAATTCATGACTTGGCTGACCATTTTTTGACAGACAGCATTCTATTTACTGCGTTCTTTACATCTTTGTTTCTTAAAGTGTATATCAGAGGGTTAAGGGTGGGCGTGATGATTGTGTAAAAGAGAGAAAGGAACTTCCCCTCATGTTGGGAGCTGCTATTCTGTGGCCTCATGTACATGTAAATGACTGTTACATATAACAGAGTTACTACTGTGAGGTGGGAACCACATGTATTGAGGACCTTACTCCACCTTCCTGCTGACTTGATCCTCACAACTGCTTGAGTGATTACTGCATATGAGATGAGAATTAGTGATAGAGGTGCTAGAAGAACTACCATCCCGAGAGCAAAGATAATGACCTCCATGAATTTTGAGTAGACACAGGCCATCTGGAGCAGGGCTGGCATCTCACAATAGAAGGTATCCACTTCCCGGTGCCCACATCTTGGTAATTTCAAGGTCATGGAGCAAAGAATTAAGGCACTGCCAAGGCCACCTAACCACGTGGTGAGCACCATATTCTGGCAAAGCTGAAGGTGCATTATGACCGTGTCGTGAAGAGGTTGACAGACGGCAGCATAGCGGTCATAGGCCATCACAGCCAAGAGAAGACATTCAGTGGCTCCCAGATCAAGGGCAAAGAAGAATTGGAGCACACACCCTCCATAGGTAATAGACCTTGTAGGACCCCATAGATTTACCAGCATCTGGGGGATAATGCTAGTTGCATAGCAGAGATCCAAAAAAGACAAATTGGTTAAGAATAAATACATGGGCGTATGGAGCTGGGTATCTAGGTAAGATACAAGAATGATGGCTGTGTTTCCTACCAGAGTCATAATATAGAAGATGAAGACCACCCCAGAGATGATGGGTTCTAATTGGGGTCGATCAGAAAAGCCCAGCAGGATGAAATCTGTTGTGGAACTTCCATTGTTTGTGTCCATGGCTCCTTAGGAAAGTCTAGGAGACAAGATCGTGGTAATCAAAATAGCATCAGGCCTAGGCAGAAATAGCTTGCCATGTCGCTTACCATGAGCATCCCCAATTCAGTTGTTTGTGTGCTCTGTCCCATTTGGAACCCCTCTGTTAACACTCCCTGTGTTCATTGCCCAAAGCCTCTCTGTGTTTACTCATAACCAGAGTGGTTCTAAAAATAATATGGTAAACCTGTCACACTGAATTGTAAGTCATTGAAATGGTTTAATTATGCCATGAAACTTATAGTTCTGTGTGTTTTGGTTAAGTAGTGAATCCATGAAATTAATAATATGATTTAAGATGCAGATATATTTTGAGAAAAATGAGAAATGTGTCCGATATATTTTTCCTTTTTGAACGTGGGAGATAAGCCTCACTTGATCATGACAAATATTTCCGTTTTCAACGGAGTGGCCTATGGGATAAAAAGTTAAATGATCCATTTTCTTGGAGTAAGATCCACCATTTGGTAACAGGATCAGTTTCTATATTCATTTCCAAATGCATTAATTCCACCCATTATCACCACCACCACCAACCCCCTCCTCTTGTCCTTCCTATTGAACATTGTAGGCACTGCTATTCCTAGATCAATTTTGATGTTCCCTACTATTGCCCCATTTTGTGCATGCATTTTGGTGCTAGGAAAACTCGTCTTTCTTATTAACTTCCATTGCCATGTACAGAGGCCCTGTGTTTTTTGGAATACCATTCACAACTGCCAATAAAGTATTTAAATAGCCTTACTGATTTGTTTCAGAGTTAAAATCTGAAGTAATTCCAGAATCCTCCGGTTATCACATACATGCAGCAATCACCTGTGTCAGCTCCTGCTCACCTGGCCATTCAGCAAAAGTAGCAAGGTAGGTAACTTGATCAAAAACAGCTCAAAAAATGATCAGTGAGCTGTTTTTCCACATATAATATACCAACAATCTGAGTCAATCCTCTGGTTGCTTTGGAACTCTATAGGTAAAACTCCATTTCAGTTCTAAATGAATACAGAAAGGTGACAGATATATATGTATTTTCCTGTTTTTGAATTATCATATCATTAAATATGTGGAAGTTTTAATGACTGAATTACTTTATAAATATTTTCTATTATTTTGGTTTATCATTCTTTATGCCTATAATTTCTGACCATCAACTACAGATTTAGGGTGCTTTATATTCATGTGTGTTTGGGGCCAAGGAAAAATAAATTTATTTGTTGTAGTTACAGTGAAATAAGGTAAATTACTTACTGTATATCATTGTTACAAACAGTTGAATTATAACATGAAAATGTTACAATCATGAAGAAAGAGCTGTTATTACCAGTAGTGTGTTATCACCATACTACCCAAGTAGTATGGGTTAGGGATATATTTTTTCTCAAAATGGGAACTTTATTTAATTAATGACTGTGAAGTTTTTATGTGGTTGATGCCAGCTATGTTGAGCATAGTGCTTATGTGCACAGATTTTGGACTCAGAGCTTGGTATCAAATCCCAGCTTCACTACTTGGCGGTAATGTGTCCTTGGGCAGTTACGTAATTTTTTTACACCAGCTTCTTTACATGTTCTGTGAAGATAATAATATTCCTCAAAAGGTGGTGGTGAGGGTTAGTATTTGTAAAAACACTAGAAACCCTGTTTTGTTTATATTTAATTCTCAAAAGTAAAAATTGTATTCACCTTCATATGTGGAACATAAGGATTAGTGCAGAGGACAAAGGGGAAGGGATGGAACACCTAGGGGGAAGAAAACAGAGAGGGAAACAAGGCATATGAAATTCTTGACTCAGGGAAAGAAACTGAGGGTTGAGGAAAGAGAGGAGGGTGTGGGGGCATGGTGTAACTAGGAGATGGCCATTAAGAGGGAATGTGATGTGATGAGCACTGGGTATTATATGCAAGTAATGGATCATTGAAGAATGTATAAAAAACTAATGATGTACTATACGTTGGCTAATTGAATTGGGGGAACATGTGGTGGGTAATAGGGAGGGCACGTTTTGCATGGAGCATTTTGCACTGTTGTGCAAAAACACTGAATACTGTTATGCTGAAAAAGTAAATTTAAAAAATGTTCCATGGGCACTTAAAAGAAATATAAATTTTGCAATTGTTGTTTACAATGTTGAATACAGGTCTATTAGATCAAGTTTGTTAATTGTGTTGTTCAGAATTTCCATATATCCACTGACACTTTTTTTTTGTGGGGGGGCCTTGTCCCTTATCAGTTATTCAGTGATACTTATTAAAATTACCCTTTATAGAAGATGTGGTCCATATACACAATGGAGTATTATGCCTCCATCAGAAAGGACGAATACCCAACTTTTGTAGCAACATGGACGGGACTGGAAGAAATTATGCTGAGCGAAATAAGTCAAGCAGAGAGAGTCAAGTATCATATGGTCTCACTTATTTGTGGAGCATAACAAATAACATGGAGGACATGGGGAGATGGAGAGGAGAGGGAGTTGAGGGAAACTGGAAGGGGAGATGAACCATGAGAGACTATGGACTCTGAAAAACAACCAGAGGGTTATGAAGGGGTGGCGGGAGGGGGTGGGGTGGGGTGGGAGGTTGAGGAACCAGGTGGTGGGTAATAGGGAGGGCACGTACTGCATGGAGCACTGGGTGTGATGCCAAAACAATGAACACTGTTATGCTGTAAATAAGCAAATAAAAATAATTAAATTAATTTAAAAAAAATAAATAAAAAATAAAAGGGCAAAAAAAATTACCCTTTATAGTCAAAAAAATTGTATTCACCTACCCACAAATTATTATTATTCTATTCACTCCTTATTCTCTTCATTTTTCATGCTGATGATTTCACTATGATGGTCTAGATCTGAACTTGGAATGGTTAAAATTTTACACTTAAATAACATTTCAAATGTATGAGCACTCATGTACACAAAAGTGCCCACAAGCTCGATGTATTACTGAACTGATTAAACCCAGAGGCAAGAGATGACAGAGGACTTAGCTCTCAACATGCCTTGGTTACAAAATGCACTCGGCATTCTTTGACCAAGTAAGATTGAGAGAGTTTTGGGAATTAAAAGGCCAGAGAATTTTGGAGTTGAAATAGACTCAGAAAACATGATCCAGCCTTCTATCTGACAAAGGAGGTCTTCCACAGAATGTTCACCTGTCTTCTGTTTTCAGAACTTCATAGCTGTCCTTTAATCTTTGCTTTTTACTTACTCTTTATGTTAAGTCAGAGATTCTTCTTTAACAGAGCACCGGATCTTTTTCTTTATTCTGGAAATAACATGGAATGAGTCAATTTATTATTATTTCTTTATAAAAAAGTTTTGTTGCACAATGAAAGAGAGATACAGAAAAATACAAAATCCTCAAAAAGTTAAGGTGAATATTATTATACCTAACATGCAGCTCAAGAAATAGAACCCTGGTAAGTACCAAAGAGCTTCTCTTTGTGCCTCAAGCAATCATTACCCAACCCTGTCCCTAAAGTATCCACTATCCTGGTGTTTATGATAATCACTTCCTAGTCTTTAATAGCTTGATTACCCATATGTGCTTCTCTAGGCAATATTGTTTGGTTCAGCTCATTAAAAATTGTTTATATGTCTTTTGCTTATATGTCCTTTTAAAAAATTTTTATTTTTTCAGTGTTCCAAGATTCATTGTTTATGCCCCCCTCCCCAGTGCTCCATGCAATAGGTGCCGTCCTTGATACCCACCACAAGGCTCATCTAACCATTCCATTCCCCTCCACTCCAAAACCCTCAGTTTGTTTCTCAGAGTCCACAGCCTCTCACGGTTCATCTTCCCCTCCAATTTCCCCCAATTCATTTTATTATATGTCCTTTGATATTAGAGCCTATTATCAAATATACGCTTTGATTTATGTTTCCAGACTAAGTGTTTGATGGTTGTCAGCTCTTCCTAACACTGTATGATGTGTAATTACCGTGTTTTTCTGTTTGCTATCCCTTTGACTCACCATGGTTTATTAAATGCCTTTGGTTTTGGTCCCATATGGAACTGGAGTTAGAAGAGATGAGTCCAGTTCCAAAACGGAGGGCCTTGATCCAAAGGAATCAGAGCAGTTGAGAAAACTGTTTATTTGTGGTTTGAGCTTTGAAACTACAGATGATAGTTTAAGAGAACATTTTGAAAAATGTGGTACACTTACAGATTGTGTGGTGATGAGAGACCCCCAAACAAAACGGTTCAGGGGGTTTGGTTTTGTCACTTATTCTTGTGTTGAAGAGGTGGATTCAGCAATGTGTGCCTGACCACACAAGGTTGTTGGGCATGTATAGAACCAAAGAGAGCTGTTTCTAGAGAGGATTCTGTAAAGCCTGGTGCCCATCTAACTGAAGAACATTTTTGTTGGTGGTATTAAAGAAGATACAGAAGAATGCAGTTTGAGAAACTACTTTGAAAAAAAAATGGCAAGATTGAAACCAAAATAGTTATAGAAGACAGGCAGAGTGGAAAAAAGAGGATTTGCTTTTGTAAGTTTTTTTTTTTTTAATTTTTTTTTTTATTTTATTTTTTCTGTTTTACAGAGAGAGAGAGAGAGAGAGAGAGATTACAAGTAGGCAGAGCAGCAGCCAGAGAGGGGAGGAAGCAGGCTCCCTGCCAAGCAGAGAGCCCGATATGGGGCTCGCTCCCTGCCAAGCAGAGAGCCCGATATGGGGCTCGATCCCAGGACCCTGAGACCACGACCTGAGCTGAAGGCAGAGGCTTAACCCACTGAGCCACCCAGGCGCCCCTGCTTTTGTAAGTTTTGATGATCATGATACGGTTGATAAAATTGTTGTTCAGAAATACCACACTATCGGGGCACCTGGGTGGCTCAGAGGGTTAAAGCCTCTGCTTTCAGCTCAGGTCATGATCCCAGAGTCCTGGGATTGAGCCCCACATCAGGCTCTCTGCTCAGCAGGGAGCCTGCTTCCTCCTCTCTCTCTCTCTCTCTCTCTCACTGCCTGCCTCTCTGCCTACTTGTGACCTCTATCTGTCAAATAAATAAAATCTTAAAAAAAAGAAATACCACACTATTAATGGGCATAATTGTGAAGTGAAAAAGACCCTTTCTAAACAAGAAATTCAGGGGCGCCTGGGTGTTTCAGTGGGTTAAGCCTCTGCCTTCAGCTCAGGTCATGGTCTCAGGGTCCTGAGATCGAGCCCCACATTGGACTTTCTGCTCAGCAGGGAGCCTGCTTCCCTCTCTCTCCCTGCCTGCCTCTGCCAACTTGTGATCTCTCTCTTTCTCTCTCTGTTAAATAAATAAATAAATGAATAAATAAATCTTAAAAATATAAACAAGAAATGCAGTCTGCTGGATCACAAAGAAATATTGGAGGAGGATCTGGCAACTTCATGGGTCATGGAGGAAATTTCAGAGGCGGTGGTAACTTTGGTTGTGGTGGAAACTTTGGTGAAAGGGGAGGCTATGGTGGTGGTGGACCAGGATATGGAAACCAAGGTGGTGAATACGGAGGTGGTGGTGGAGGATATGATGGTTACAATGAAGGAGGAAATTTTGGAGGTGGTAACTCTGGTGGTGGTGAGAACTATAATAATTTTGGAAGTGATAGTGGGCAACAGCAATCAAATTATGGACCAGTGAAGGGGGGCAGTTTTGGTAGAAGCAGCTCGGCAGTCCCTATGGTGGTGGTTGGATCTGGTGGTGGAAGTGATGGATATGGTAGCAGAAGGTTCTAAAAAAATTTCCAGAAGAAAAGGGCTACAGTTCATAGTAGGAGAGAGAGCAAGGAGTTGTCAGGAAAGCTGCAGGTTACTTTGAGACAGTTGTCCCAAATACATTAGAGGAAATGTAAATTTTGCCACAGAAGGACCAATGATCCATAGTCAGAAAAGTTAATGCAGCTTAAACAGGAAACCCGTCTTGTTCAGGACTGTCTTAGCCACAGTTTGCAAAAAGTGCAGCTATTTATTTTTTTTATTTTTATTTTTTTATTTATTTTTATTTTTCTTTAATTATTTTATTTATTTATTTATTTTTATTTGCTTATTTACAGCATAGCAGTGTTCATTGTTTTGGCATCACATCCAGTGCTCCATGCAGTACGTGCCCTCCCTATTACCCACCACCTGGTTCCTCAACCTCCCCCCCCACCCCCCCCCCCCCCCCCCGCCGCCCCTTCATAACCCTCTGGTTGTTTTTCAGAGTCCATAGTCTCTCATGGTTCATCTCCCCTTCCAGTTTCCCTCAACTCCCTCTCCTCTCCATCTCCCCATGTCCTCCATGTTATTTGTTATGCTCCACAAATAAGTGAGACCATATGATACTTGACTCTCTCTGCTTGACTTATTTCGCTCAACATAATTTCTTCCAGTCCCGTCCATGTTGCTACAAAAGTTGGGTATTCGTCCTTTCTGATGGAGGCATAATACTCCATTGTGTATATGGACCACATCTTCCTTATCCATTCATCCATTGAAGGGCATCTTGGTTCTTTCCACAGTTTGGCGACCGTAGCCATTGAGTGCAGCTATTTATTAATGCAATGTACTGTCAATTAGATATACATTCCTGAGGTCTTTTATCTATTGTAGCTTTGTCTTTTTTCCTTTTCATTGCATCAGGTAAATTTCCGTGTAAATTGTAGTAGTGGTACCAGGAATAAAAAATTACGGAATTTTTAACTTAAAGAAAACCCCTTTTGTTATGAGTTGAGAAGTGAACACAGTACTTTAGGTGTGCTATATACCGCTAAAGAAGGCAGCAAACATCCATGATACACGTAGTTTCTAAAATTTATGTTAGTTTATCAGGTGGAAAACAGTACCAGGTCAGTTTATGCCTTGGGTCCTATAAGAACCCAGGTATCCTTTTCAGAAGTGTCAAGCCTGGAGTTATACTTCATGTAATTTAATGTCATAAAACCAAATATAGGAGTTTTCATTCTGTGCTTGTGAATCTTTTCCATATTGGTTTTAGCCTTGGGCCAACTTTTAACTATTATTGTAATTTTAATCTGAAAGCGAACGTGACAAAAAACGAGAGAGCACAAGCTGAAGAAACAGATGTTAAAAAAGAGGTGTGCAATGTTTTCACTGAAACAGGTTTTTCATTTTTCGTGTATGGACTCCATTTTCTAATAGTGTAGCATGAATTTACAAATTAATTTTTTCCTTGAAATGTGAGATGAATGAAGCAACATATTTAAATATAATTTGAATGTGCAGAATGACATGGAGAGAAAATGATAAAGAAAATTAGAACATATTTACGTTTCAGGAGGGAAGAATTCACAGCTCTTGTGTTCTTATGTAGTCCAAAGATACCCATGTTCTCATGATGATGAGCTTTCATTTCACCCATAGTCGGGATTCTTGTTTGGCAAGTTACTGAGTCCATGATATACTGATTAGCCCCCACTTTCTTGGACTAACACCATGATCACATTTGCATTGAAATGCAACAACTGAACTAAGATTCCAAGAAGTCTCTATTTAAATTGGGTGTTGGAGGAAAATTAGACATGGGACTGGTAGAAATGTTGGTGAATTTGGTTTGTTAAATGTATTTTTGTTGTGGTATTTGTAGTCTTTTCATATGTACTCCTGTTGGACACATTTGTAAGTGGATCTCTGCCCAATTAAACCAGGAGAGCCCTCTGCTGGTCTATGCATGCTCCAAGTAGTGTTTACGTAGGACTCTAAAGGCTAGAAGGCTAACATGGTGTAGCCCATGGGGACTGGTGCACAGAGGTGATTAATAATTCTTAGACTATTGTCAGAGGGTTATCCAAACAACTATTTTAGGAAAGCTTCTCTTAAGGCATGTTTCATCTTGTCTTTTTCTTTTTAGATATCCTCCATGGAAATTAATTTCAGAGATGAACCCCCCCTTTTTTTTTTCAATTGTGTTATGTTAGTCACCATACAATACATCATTAGTTTTTTTAAAAAAAATATTTTTGGGGGCGCCTGGGTGGCTCAGTGGGTTAAAGCCTCTGTTTTCGGCTGAGGTCATGATCTCAGGGTTCTGGGATCGAGCCCCACATTCAGCTCTCTTCTCAGCTGCTCAGCAGGGAGCGTGCTTCCCTTCCTCTCTCTCTGCCTGCCTTTCTGCCTACTTGTGATCTCTGTCTAAATAAAATCTTTAAAAAATTTTATTTTTTATGAACATATGATGTATTATTAGCCCCAGGGGTACAGGTCTGTGAATCGCCAGGTTTACACACTTCATATCACGTACCTTCCCCAATGTCCATAGCTCCATCACCCTCTCCATAGCCCCCTCTCCCTGGCAACCCTCAGTTTGTTTTGTGAGATTGAGTCTCTTATGGTCTTTCTCCCTCCTGATCCCATCTTGTTTCATTTATTCTTTTCATACCACCCAAACCCCCGACGTTGTCTCTCAACTTCCTCATATCAGGGAGCTCATATGATAATTGTCTTTCTCTGATTGACTTAATTCGCTAAGCATAATACCCTCTAGTTCCATCCATGTCGTCGCAAGTGGAAGATTTCATTTCTTTTGATGGCTATGGCTGCATTGTATATATATATACATCTTCTTTATCCGTTCATCTGTTGATGGACATCTAGGTTCTTTCCATAGTTTGGCTATTGTGAACATTGCTGCTATAAACAGTCAGGTGCATGTGCCCCTTTGGATCACTACATTTGTATCTTTAGGATAATTAACCAGTAATGCGATTGCTGGGTCGTAGGGTAGCTCTACTTTCAACTTTTTGAGGAACCTCCATGCTCTTTTCCAGAGTGGTTGCACCAGCTTGCATTCCCACCAATGGTGTAGGAGGGTTCCCCTTTCTCTGCATCCTTGCCAGCATCTGTCATTTCCTGACTTGGTAATTTTAGCCATTCTGACGGGTGTGAGGTGGTATCTCATTGTGGTTTTTGATTTGTATTTCCCTGATGCCACGTGATGTTGAGCACTTTTTCATGTGTTTGTTGGACATATGGATGTCTTCTTTACAGAAATACCTGTTCATGTCCTCTGCCCATTTCTTGATTTGATTGTTTGCTCTTTGGGTGTTGAGTTTGATAAGTTCTTTATAGATTTTGGATACTAGCTCTTTATCTGATATGTCGTTTGCAAACATCTTCTCCCATTCTGACAGTTGTCTTTTGGTTTTGTTGAGTGTTTCATTTGCTGTGCAAAAGCTTTTGATCTTGATGAAGTCCCAATAGTTCATTTCTGCCCTTGCTTCCCTTGCCTTTGGTGATGTTCCTAGAAAGAAGTTGCTGCGGCTGAGGTCGAAGAGGTTGCTGCCTGTGTTCTCCTCAAGGATTTCGATGGATTTCTTTCTCTCATTGAGGTCCTTCATCCATTTTGAGTCTATTTCTGTGTGTGGTGTAAGGAAATGTTCCAGTTTCATTTTTGTGTATGTGGCTGTCCAATTTTCCCAACACCATTTGTTGAAGAGACTGTCTTTTTTCCATTGGACATTCTTTCCTGCTTTGTCAAAGATTAGTTGACCTTAGAGTTGAGGGTCTATATGTAGGCTCTCAATTCTGTTCCATTGATCTGTATGTCTGTTTTTGTGCCTGTACCATGCTGTCTTGATGATGACAGCTTTGTAATAGAGCTTGAAGTCTGGAATTGTGATGCCACCAACTTTGGCTTTCTTTTTCAACATTCCTCTGGCTATTCGAGGTCTTTTCTCATTCCATATAAATTTTAGGGTTATTTGGTCCATTTCTTTGAAAAAAATGGATGGGATTTTGATAGGGTTTGTATTAAATGTGTAGATTACTTTGGTAGAAAGGCATTTTCATGACAATTTGTTCTTCCAATCCATAAGCATGGAACATTTTTCCATTTCTTTGTGTCTTCCTCATTTTCTTTCATGAGTACTTTATAGTTTTCTGAGTATAGATTCTTTGTCTCTTTGGTTAGGTTTATTCCTAGTTATCTTATGGTTTTGGGTGCAATTGTAAATGGGATTGACTCCTTAATTTCTCTTTCTTCTGTCTTGTTGTTGGTGTATAGAAATGCAACTGATTTCCGTGCATTGATTTTATATCCTGACACTTTACTGAATTCCTGTACAGGTTCTAGCAGGTTTGGAATGGAGTCTTTTGGGTTTTCCACATAGAGTATCATATCATTTGCAAAGAGTGATTGGTTGGTCTTCTTTGCAGTTTTGGATGTCTCTAATTTCTTTTTGTTGTCTGTTTGCTGAGGTTAGGAAGTCTAGTACTATGTTGAATAACAGTGGTGATAATGGACATCCTGGCCGTGTTCCTGACCTTAGTGGAAAAGCGCTCAGTTTTCCTCCATTGAGAATGATATTTGCAGTGGGGTTTTCATAGATGGCTTTGATGATATTGAGGTATGTACCCTCTATCCCTACACTTTGCAGAGTTTTGATCAGGAAAGGATGCTGTACTTTGTCAGATGCTTTTTCAGCATCTATTGAGAGTATGATGTGGTTCTTGTTCTTTCTTTTATTACTGTATTGTATCACATTGATTGATTTGCAAATGTTGAACCAAACTTGCAGCCCTGGAATAAATTCCACTTGGTCGTGGTGAATAATCCTTTTAATGTACTGTTGGATCCTGTTGGCTAGTAATTTGGTGAGAATTTTTGCATCTGTGTTCATCAAGGATATTGGTCTGTAATTCTCTTTATTGATGGGATCCTTGTCTGGTTTTGGGATCAAGGTGATGCTGGCCTCATAAAATGAGTTTGGAAGTTTTCCTTACATTTCTATTTTTTGGAACAGTTTCAGGAGCAGAGGGATGAATTCGTCTTTAAATATTTGGTAGAGGGTGCCTGGATGGCTCAGTGGGTTAAGCCGCTGCCTTCAGCTCAGGTCATGATCTCAGGGTCCTGGAATCGAGTCCCGCATTGGGCTCTCTGCTGAGCGGAGAGCCCGTGTCCCTTCCTCTCTCTCTGCCTGCCTCTCTTGTGATTTCTGTCTGTCAAATAAATAAATAAAATCTTTTAAATAAAATAAATGTTTGGGAGAATTCCCCTGGGAAGCTTTCTGGCCATGGGCTCTTGTTTGTTGGGAGATTTTTGATGACTGCTTCAATCTCCTTACTGGTTATGGATCTGTTCAGGTTTTCTGTTTCTTCCTAGTTCAGTTGTGGTAGTTTATATGTCTCTAGGAATGCATCCATTTCTTCCAGATTGTCAAATTTGCTGGAGTATAGTTGCTCACAATATGTTCTTATAATTGTTTGTATTTCTTTGGTGTTGATTGTGATCTCTCTTCTTTCATTCATGATTTTATTTATTTGGGTCCTTTCTCTTCTCTCTTTATAAGTCTGGCCAGGGGCTTATCTATCTTATTAATTCTTTCAAAGAACCAGCTCCCACTTTTGTTGATTTGTTCTATTGTCTTTTTTTTGTTTGTTTGTTTCTGTTTCATTGATTTCTGATCTGATCTTTATGATTTCTCTTCTCCTGCTGGGTTTAGGCTTTCTTTGTTGTTCTTTCTCCAGCTCCTTTAGGTGTAGGGTTAGGTTGTGTATTTGATACCTTTGTTGTTTCTTGAGAAAGACTTGTATTGCTATATATTTTCCTCGCAGGACTGCCTTTGCTGTGTCCCACAGATTTTTGAACCGTTGTATTTTTATTATCATTTGTTTCTATGAATTTTTTCAATTCTTTTTTAATTTCCTGGTCGACGCTTTCATTCTTTAGAAGGGTGCTTTTTAGTATCCATGTATTTGTCCAAATTTCCTCTTCTGATTGAGCTCTAGCTTCAGGGCATTGTGTTCTGAAAATATGCAGGGAATGATCCCAATGATACCGGTTGAGACCTGATTTATGACCCAGGATGTGATCTATTCTGGAGAATGTTCCATGTGGACTAGAGAAGAATGTGTATTCTGTTTCTTTGGGATGGAATATTCTGAATTCATCTGTGATGTCCATCTGGTCCAGTGTGTCATTTAAGGCCTTTATTTCCTTTTTTATCTTTTGCTTGGATGATCTGTCCATTTCAGTGAGGGGAGTGTAAAAGTCCCCTACTATTATTGTATTATTGTCGATGTGTTTCTTTGATTTTGTTATTCATTGGTTTATATAGTTGGCTGCTCCCATATTAGGGGCATAGATATTTAAAATTGTTAGATCTTCTGTTGGACAGACCCTTTGAGTATGATACAGTGTCCTTCCTCATCTCTTATTATAGTCTTTGGCTTTAAATCTAATTGATCTGTTATAAGGATTGCCACCCCAGCTTTCTTTCGATGTCCATTAGCTTGGTAAATTGTTTTCCACCCCCTCACTTTAAGTCTGCAGGTGTCTTTGGGTCTAAAATGAGTTTCTTGTAGACAGCATATTGATGGTTTGTTTTTTTTTTTTAAATCCATTCTGATACCTTGTGTCTTTTGATTGGGGCATTGAGCCCATTCACATTCAGGGTAACTATTGAGAGATATGAATTTAGTGCCATTGTGTTGCCTGTATGGTGACTATTCCTGCATATTGTCTGTTCCTTTCTGGTCTACTACTTTTAGGCTCTCTCTTTGCTTAGAGGACCCCTTTCAATATTTTCTCTAGAGTTCATTTGGTGTTTACAAATTCTTTTTGTTTTTGTTTGTCCTGGAAGCTTTTTATCTCTCCTATTTTTAATGATAGCCTAGCTGGATATAGTATACTTGGCTGCATGTTTTTCTCGTTTAGTGCTCTGAATATATCATGTCAGTTCTTTCTGGCCAGGTCTCTGTGGATAAGTCTGCTGACAATCTAATATTTTTACCTTTGTATGTTACAGACTTCTTGTCCCAGGCTGCTTTCATTATTTTCACTTGTAATATTTACTATTAGATAATGGGTTGTGGACCTATTATTGATTTTGAGGGGGGTTCTCTGCGCCTCCTGGATTTTGTTGCTTGTTCCCTTTGCCATATTAGGGAAATTCTCTATAATAATTCACTCCAATATACCTTCAGCTCCCCCCTCTCTCTCTTCTTCTTCTGCAATCCCAATAATTTTAATGTTGTTTTGTCTTATGGTATCCCTTATCTCTCGAATTCTCCCCTCATGGTCCAGTAGTTCCTTGTTTCTCTTTTGCTCAGCTTCTTTATTCTCCATCTTTTGGTCTCCTATATCACTAATTCTCTCTCTGCGCCATTTATCCTAGCAGTAATAGCCTCCATTTTTGAGTGCACCTCATTAATAGCTTTTTTCATTTCAATTTGGTTAGATTTTAGTTCTTTTATTTCTCCAAAAAAAAGGCTTTTATTTCTCCAGACGGGGTTTCTCTATTATCTTCCATGCCTATTTTGAGCCCAGCTAGTACCTTGAGAATCATCATTCTGAACTCTAGATCTGACATATTACCCATGTCCGTATTGATTATATCCCTAGCTTTTGGTACTGCCTCTTGTTCTTTTTTTCATGGTGAGTTTTTCTGTCTTGTCATTTTTTGTCTGTTTTAATTTCTTTTCATGTAACAGAATGCATTGTTTGTGCACCACACCCAATGCTCCATGCCATATGTGCCTTCCATAATACCCACCACGAGGCTCACCCAACCTCCCACCCTCCGCCCCTTCAAAACCCTCAGATTGTTTTTCCGAGTCCACAGTTCCTCATGGTTCCTCTCTCCCTCCAATTTCCCTCAACTCCCTTCTCCTCTCCATCTCCCCATGTCCTCCGTGTTATTTCTTATGCTCCACAAATTAGTGAAACCATATGATAATTGACTCTCTCTGTTTGACTCATTTCACTCAGCATAATCTCTTACAGTCCCATCCATGTTGATACAAAAGTTGGTATTCATCCTTTCTGATAGAGGCATAATACTCCATTGTATATATGGACTATATCTTCTTGATCAGTTTGTCTGTTGAAGGGCATCTTGACTCTTTCCACAGTTTGGCGACCGTGGCCATTGCTGCTATGAACATTGAAGTACGGATGGCCCTTCTTTTCACTACATCTGTATCTTTGGGGTAAATACCCAACAGTGCAATTACAGGGTCATAGGGAAGCTCTATTTTTAATTTCTTAAGGAATCTCCACACTGTTCTCCAAAGTGGCTGCACTAAATTGCATTCCCAGCAACAGTGTAAGAGGATTTCCCTTTGTCCACATCCTCTCCAACACATGTTTTTTCCTGTCTTGCTAATTTTGGCCATTCTAACTGGTGTAAAGTGGTATCTCAATGTGGTTTTGATTTGAATCTCCCTGAAGGCTAGTGTCATGAACATTTTTTCATGTGTCTGATAGCCATTTGTATGTCTTCACTGGAGAAATGTCTATTTATGTCTTCTGCCCATTTTTTGACATGATTATCTGTTTTGTGCGTGTTGAGTTTCAGATGTTCTTTAGAGATCCTGGATATCAGCCTTTTGTCTGTACTGTCATTTGTGAATATCTTCTCCCATTCTGTGGGTTGCCTCTTTGTTTTGTTGACTGTTTCCTTTGCTGTGCAGAAGGTTTTGATGAGATAAGTTGGTTGGGAGAATAAAGAAAAAGAAAGTGGGGAGAATATGCTCAGGCTGGAGAGTAGAACAAAGCCCTGTGCTAGATTTCAGGTATAGTTTGATCTATTAGAGAAGTTGTATCCCAATTTTTTTGAATAAAAAACCCTATGTGTATACAAAAAATACAGTTAGATACAATGAAGGATAAAATTGAGTGTAATAATGGAGGTTCAAAAAAGATTTTTTTTTATGAAAGGTATTGATAAGATAAACTAGTTAAAAATGTTAAAAGAGGAAAGAGTAAAAGTTAAAAAAATTTAGCATCAGAAAAAATAAAATCAACAAAAAATTAGTTAACTTTGCAAGACGAAAGAATCATGGGGTGAATGCCATGAATTCCATGGTTTGCTTTCTCCTCTTCTGGAATTCTGCTGTTCTCCTTGGTAAGTGAACTTAGTCTTTGCTGGATTTCTTGGTGATCTTCTTCGGGAGGAGCCTGTTGTAGTGATTCTCAAGTGTCTTTGCCCTAGGCAGAATTGCACCACCCTTACCAGGGGCCGGGCCACGTAATCTGCTCTGGTTCACTTTTGGGAGCATTTGTTCCTTGAGTGCTTTCCATAGAGCTCTTTCAGAAAGTGGTTGATTTTCTGTTTCTAGAATTGCTGCTCTTCTTCTCTTTGATCTCCTGTTGGAATTGTCGGTGTTTGGATTGGTTTGGTAAACTATCTAGCTGATCTCTTGCTACCTGCAGTCATCTCATCCTGCTACTTCTCCACCATCTTGACTTCCTCCCATTGTTAGTGTTTTTAAAAATTTTTAAATTAATTAATTTATTTTTAATTTGTTTATATTCAGCATAACAGTGTTCATTGTATTTGCACCACACCCAGTGCTCCATGCAGGACGTGCCCTCCCTATTACCCACCACCTGGTTCCTCAATCTCCCCCCCCCCCCCCCCCGCCGCTTCAAACCCTCGGGTTGTTTTTCAGAGTCCATAGTCTCTCATGGTTCATCTCGCCTTCCAATTTCCCTCATCCCCCTTCTCCTCTCCATCTCCCCGTGTCCTCCATGTTCTTTGTTATGCTCCACAAATAAGTGAAACCATATGATAATTGACTCTTTCTGCTTGACTTATTTCATTCAGCATAATCTCTTCCAGTCCCATCCATGTTGGTACAAAAGTTGGGTATTCATCCTTTCTTTTTTATTTATTTATTATTTATTTATTTATAGTCTCTCATGGAAGAGAACAAAGAACATGGAGGACATAGGGAGTTGGAGAGGAGAAGGGAGTTGTGGGAAATTGGAAGGGGAGATGAACCATGAGAGACTATGGACTCTGAAAAACAATCTAAGGGTTTTGAAGGGGCAGGGGATGGGAGGTTGGGGAACCAGGTGTTGGGTAATAGGGAGGGCACCTATTCCATGGAGCACTGGGTGTGGTGCAAAAATAATGGTTACTTCAAATAAACAAATAAATAAATAAAAAACATTTAATTTTATCTTTTCAGTGTTTTAAGATTCATTTTTTATGCACCACACCCAGCGCTCCATGCAATGGTTCCCCACCTTAATACCTACCACCAGGCACACCTAACACTCCACCCCTTCCTCTCCAAAATCCTCTTTGTTTCTCATATTCCTTAGTTTTTAATACTTCAACTCCCCCTCTGATTTCCCCTAATGCACTTTCCATTCCTTCTCCTAATGTCCCCTTTTTATTCCTTATGCTCCACAAGTGAAACCATATGATAATTGATTGTCTCTGCTTGACTCATTTCATTCAGCATAGTCTCCACTCCCACCCATGTTGATACAAACATTGAGTATTCATCCTTTCTGATGGAGGTGTAACATTCCACTGTATACATGGACCATATCTTTTTTATCCATTCATTTGTTGAAGGGCATTTTGGCTCTTTCCACAGTTTGGTGACTGTGGCCATTGCCGCTATGAACATTGGGGTATAAATGGCCCTTCTGTTCATTATGTTTGTATCTTAGAGGTAAATACCCAGTAGTGCAACTGCAGAGTCATAAGGTAGCTCTATTTTTAATTTCTTAAGGAATCTCCACACTTTTTTCCAAAGTGGCTGCACCAAATTGCATTCCCACCAACAGTGTAAGAGGGTTCCCCTTTCTCAACACCTTCCCCCACACTTGTTGTTTACTGTCTTCTTAATTTTGGCCATTCTTTTATTTTATTAATTTCGTTTCAGCATAACAGAATTCATTGTTTATGCACCACACCCAGTGTTCCATGAAATATGTGCCCTCCATAATTCTCACCACCTGACTTCCCCAACCTCCCACCCTCTGCCCCTTCAAAACCCTCAGATTGTTTTTTCAGAGTCCATAGTCTCTCATGGTTCATCTCCCCTTCCAATTTCCCTCATCTCCCTTCTCCTCTCCATCTCCCTGTGTCCTCCTTGTTATTTGTTATGCTCCACAAATAAGTGAAAGGAAAACCCTCAGTTTGTTTCTTGTAGTCCATAGTCTCTCATGGTCTGTCTCCCCCTCTGATATCCCCCGCTCACCTTTCCTTTCCTTCTCCTAATGTCCTCCATGTTATTCCTTATGTTCCTCAAGTAAGTGAAAGCATATGATACTTAATTTCCTCTGCTTTATTTATTTCACTCAGCATAATCTCCTCCAGTCGCATCCATGTTGATGCAAAAGTTGGGTATTTGGGGGGAATCAAGATGGCTGGGAAGTAGGAGGAGGCACCGTTTCAACCTATACCCTAAAGTGAGCTGATTACCTACCAAAGAACCCCGAGCACCCATGAAATCAGCCTGAGATCAGAATTATATACGTCTGGATCTCTACAGGAGCAGAAGACGCCAGTGGCAGGTAAAGCAGACTGGGAGCGTCAGACTGATATCGGAAGATAAACAAAAGGGGGAGGGAGTCACCAGAGGTGAACGATTGGAAACTAATACCCCAATACGAGAGTGCCCTGTGTCTGGGGACCAGCATTAACTTGGAGTCTGGTTGAAAGCACTCAAAAAACAAAGAGCAAAGGATCGCAGGGGGCGAAAATAGTGGGAATCTGGGCGGTTAGGGTCAGGGACCTAAGTCCCTGGACCCAGGACAGCCTCCCCTGGCGCTGAGCCAGAGAGAGTGTGGCTGAGAAATCAGGTCTCCGTCCCTGAGCCCCAGAGCACCTGACCCACCAGCGCACCCGAGAACGAGTGGGGTCTGGCTCCCATGAGGGGCTGGAAGCCTGGCCAGACAGCAATCCTGAAACACGTGCATCCCACACCCTCCCTTGGGAGAGGTGCTCATAGGTGCTAGCCTGGAGCTCTGGCATCCAGAAAAACCAGCATTCCCAGCCCAGGACAGCGAGAAAATTTCAGTGTGTGATCTCTGCTTGGAACGTCTTTGGCGGTCTGGAGTTGCCTAGACAGCCGCCGCTGCCCTGCTATTGGGTACAATGAGGAGCTCCTGCATTCCCAGGGACAGTGACTCAGAACCAACTCTGCTAGCAGTTCTTCAGAACATTCTGAAGGTTCTCTCTGAGAGGGAGGTCAGGGTGGAGTTTGCTCGCCTCTAAAACTCCAAAAAAACCATCAAAAGCTCTCAAGGCGAGAGAAAACAGATGAAAGAACATAAAAACCCCCAGAGAAAAAAAGCCTGAAAAAAAAAAAAAGGTTTCCACAGAGCTCACCCCCTTGAGGGGAGCGGGAGGACCTAACTCAGGGAACATCATTGTCTGAAAACCCACGTGGCAGGCCCCTCCCCCAGAAAACCAACCAGGAAGGAAGAAAAAAAAAAAAAGAAGACTACAAGAGAAAAATCTCCACTACTTCATAAATACAACTTTTATTTTTAACACTTTACCAATATTCTGGTTCTTTTCTTTTATACATACAGATAATTTTTTAACCTATTTACCATCACACTGAGATATACAGTACATCAAATTCTTTAATAACCTTCTAACCTGAACTTTTTGATACATACACCCATGTTTTTCTTTTGCTTTTCTATTTTTCTAATTCTTTTTAAATTTTAACTTAGTTTAGTCTAGTTTATTCTTTTTTAATTTTTATTTTCTACTATACATATAGAGTAAAATTTCAAGATAATCCCTTTTCTCCAATCAAAGCTACCACTATAGGCAAACCAGTTTCTAATCCCCCTGTAACTTAGGAAAGTTGAGTCCCTTAATAAAAACATCAAGATACACTCAGGAAGAATCAAGATAAACTTCCTCACCCACACTGAGAATTTATAACCACTTTCCCAATTTTTTCTTCTGTCAGTGTTTCTGTGAATTTGTGTCTGTCCTGACAATATATAAATCTTATACTTGGGGTTCTTTCTGATGAGATTCTTCCCTTCTTTTGCTTATATATATATTTTTTTCTCTTGTCATATACTTTTAACATTCTTTTTGTTTGTCTGTTTTTGTTTGTATACTTCATAAATATTACCTTTTGGCCCATTTGGGCTGAGCCTTCTCTTTTATCTTCCCTTTTTTCCCTATCTCTCTCTCTCTCTTTTTTTTTCTTCCTTTTTTCTTTTCACTTTTTTTCTTTCTTCTTCTCTATTTCTTTTTCTTTTCTTTTCTATCTCATTTGGGTGGGGAACCCAGATTGCACAGAAGGTTTCCAGGGTGCACCTTGACTGCACCACAATCAATAAGTCCAGCTGCATCTGTTCAGTCATCTCTTACCAAAATGACTAGGAGGAGGAATCCCCAACAGAAGAAAAATACAGAGGATGGACCTTCTGCAAAAGAGCTAATGGCTATCGACATAGACAATATGTCAGAAAAGGAATTCAGACTAACAATTATCCAGGCAATAGGTAGGTTGGAGAAAGCCATGGATGACCAAACAGAATTGATTAGGGCAGAACTGAAAGCCACCAGGGATGATGTTCACAATGTTAGGGCAGAACTGAAAGCCACCAGGGATGATGTTCAAAATGCTCTCAATGAGTTCCAATCGAATCTAAATTCTCTAAAAGCTAGGGTAACTGAGACAGAAGATAGAATTAGTGATCTGGAGGACAAACAGATAGAGAGAAAGGATCAGGAGGAAGCCTGGAACAAACAGCTCAGAAGCCACGAAAACAGAATCAGGGAAATTAATGATACCATGAAACATTCCAACGTCAGAATTATTGGAATCCCTGAAGGGGAAGAAAAAGAAAGAAGTCTAGAAGATAGAGTGGAAGAAGTTGTCTGTGAAAATTTTCCCAATCTCACGAATGGAAACAACGTTCATGTACTAGAGGCAGAGCGATTTCCTCCCAAGATTTAGATTCTCGAAAGTCCTCACAGCACCTTATAGTTAAAATGAGGAATTATGTTTCAAGAGAGACCCTCTTAAAAGCAGCTAGGACAAAGAAGCGCCTTACGTACAGAGGAAAGCCCATTAGAATAACGTCAGACCTGTCCACAGAGACCTGGCAAGCCAGGAAGGGCTGGCAAAATATATTCAGAGTACTAAATGAGAAGAACATGCAACCAAGAATACTCTATCCAGCAAGACTGACATTTAAAATGGATGGAGAGATAAAGAGTTTCCAAGACGGGCAAGGCTTAAAAGACTATGCAACCACCAAGCCGACACTGCAGGAAATATTAAGGGGGGTCCTATAAAAGAGAAGAAATCCAAAGACTATCATTGAACAGAAATATAGAAACAATCTACAGACAGAAAGACTTCAAAGGCAACACGATGTCAATGAAAACCTATCTCTCAATAATCACTCTCAATGTGAATGGCCTAAATGCGCCCATAAAATGACACAGGGTTGCAGATTGGTAAAACGACAGGACCCATCCATATGTTGTCTACAAGAGACCCATTTTGAACCTAAGGATACACCCAGACTGAAAGTGAAGGGATGGAGAAGCATCTCTCATGCAAATGGGCCTCCAAAGAAGGCCGGGTTAGCGATTCTCATATCAGATAAATTAGATTTTAAACTAAAGACTGTAGTCAGAGATACAGAAGGACACTACATAATTCTTAAAGGGACTATCCGCCAAGACGATCTAACAATTGTGAATATCTATGCCCCCAATATGGGAGCACCCAATTCCATAAGAAAACTATTAATCAAGATAAAGAGTCATATTGATATGAATACAATAATAGTAGGAGATCTTAAAACGCCTCTCTCAGGAATAGACAGATCATCGAAGCAGAAAATTAATAAAGAAATAAGAGCATTGAATGAAACATTGGACCAGATGGAGCTCATAGACATATACAGAACATTCCACCCAAAAACAACAGAATACTCATTCTTCTCAAGTGCACATGGAACCTTAGCCAGAATAGACCACATACTGGGTCACAAAGCAGGACTCAACCGATACCAGAAGACTGACATGATTCCCTGCATATTCTCCGATCACAATGCTTTGAAACTGGAGCTCAATCACAAGGAAAAGTTCAGAAGGAACTCAAACACCTGGAAGCTAAAGACCACCTTGCTTAAGAATGCTTGGATCAACCAGGAGATCAAAGATAAACTTAAACAATTCATGGAAACCAATGAGAATGAAGACACTTTGGTCCAAAACCTATGGGATACAGCAAAGGCGTTTCTAAGGGGGAAATACATGGCCATCGAAGCCTCCCTCAAAAACATTGAAAAATCCAGAATACACCAGCTGTCTCTACACCTTAAAGAACTGGAGAAACAACAACAAATCAAAGCAACTCCACATGCAAGAAGGGAAAAAATCAATGTTAGAGCAGAGATCAATGAGGTAGAAACCAGAGATACAGTAGAACGTATCAATGAAACTAGAAGCTGGTTTTTTGAAAGAATCAATAAGATCGATAAACCATTGGCCACACTAATCCAAAAGAAAAGAGAGAAAGCCCAAATTCATAAAATTATGAATGAAAGGGAGAGATCACAACTAACACCAAGGAAATAGAAACAATCATCAGAAATTATTACCAACAGTTATATGCCAAGAAGCTAAGCAACCTAGATGAAATGGATGCATTCCTGGAAATCTCCAAACTCCCAAAATTGAACCAGGAAGAAATTGACAACCTGAATAGACCGATATCTAGTAATGAGAGTGAAGCAGGGATCAAAAACCTCCCCAAAAACAAGAGCCCAGGACCTGACGGATTCCCTGGGGAATTCTACCAAACTTTCAAAGAAGAAATAACACCAATTCTCCTGAAGCTTTCCAGAAAATTGAAGCAGAAGGAAAACTTCCAGACTCTTTTTATGAAGCCAGCATTACCCTGATCCCCAAACCAGGCAAAGACCCTACCAAAAAGGAGAATTTCAGACCAATATCACTGATGAATATGGATGCAAAGATTCTCAACAAGATCCTAGCAAACAGGATCCAGCAGCACATTCAAAAGATTATCCACCATGACCAGGTGGGATTCACCCCTGGGTTGCAAGGTTGGTTCAACATTCGCAAATCAATCAGTGTGATAGAACACATCAAAAAGAGAAGAGAGAAGAACCACATGGTCCTCTCAATTGATGCAGAAACAGCATTTGACAAAATCCAGCCTCCGTTCCTGATGAAAACGCTTCAAAGTATAGGGATAGAGGGAACATTCCTGAACTTCATAAAATCTATCTATGAAAGACCCACAGCAAATATCATCCTCAATGGGAAAAAGCTTGCAGCCCTCCCGTTGAGATCAGGAACACGACAAGGATGCCCACTCTCACCACTCTTGTTCAACATAGTATTAGAAGTTCTAGCAACGGCAATCAGACAAAAAAGAGAAATCAAAGGTATCCAAATTGGCAAGGAAGAACTCAAACTCTCTCTCTTCGCAGATGACATGATTCTTTATATGGAAAATGCCAAAGACTCCACCCCCAAACTACTAGAACTCATACAGCAATTCAGTAACGTGGCAGGATACAAAGTCAATGTACAGAAATCAGTGGCTTTCTTATACACTAACAATTAAAATACAGAAAGGGAAATTAGAGAATCGATTCCATTTACTATAGCACCAAGAACCATAAGATACCTGGGCATAAACCTAACCAAAGAAGTAAAGGACCTGTACTCGAGGAACTACAGAACACTCATGAAAGAAATTGAAGAAGACACAAAAAGATGGAAGACTGTTCCATGCTCTTGGATTGGAAGAATAAACATTGTTAAAATGTCTATACTGCCTAGAGCAATCTATACTTTTAATGCCATTCCGTTCAAAATTCCACCGATATTTTTCAAAGAGCTGGAGCAAATAATCCTAAAATTTGTATGGAATCAGAAGAGACCCCGAATTGCTAAGGAAATGTTGAAAAACAAAAACAAAACTGGCGGCATCACGTTACCCGATTTCAAGCTTTACTACAAAGCTGTGATCACCAAGACAGCGTGGGACTGGCATAAAAACAGACACATAGACCAGTGGAACAGAGTGGAGAGCCCAGATATGGACCCTCAACTCTATGGTCAAATAATCTTCGACAAAACAGGAAAAAATATTCAATGGAAAAAAGACAGTCTCTTCAATCAATGGTGCTGGGAAAACTGGACAGCGATATGTAGAAGAATGAAACTCGACCATTCTCTTACACCGTACACAAAGATAAACTCGAAATGGATAAAAGACCTCAACGTGAGACAGGAATCTATCAGAATTCCTAGAGGAGAACATAGGCAGTAACCTCTTCGATATTAGCCACAGCATCTTCTTTCAAGATATGTCTCCAAAGGCCAAGGAAACAAAAGCAAAAATGAACTTTTGGGACTGCATCAAGATCAAAAGCTTCTGCACAGCAAAGGAAACAGTCAACAAAACAAAAAGGCATCCCACGGAATGGGAGAAGATATTTGCAAATGACAGTACAGGCAAAAGGTTGATATCCAGGATCTATAAAGAACTTCTCAAACTCAACACACACAAAACAGATAATCATATCCAAAAATGGGCAGAAGATATGAACAGACACTTCTCCAACGAAGACATACAAATGGCTATCACACACATGAAAAAATGTTCATCATCACTAGCCATCAGGGAGATTCAAATTAAAACCACATTGAGATACCACCTGACACCAGTTAGAATGGCCAAAATTAGCAAGACAGGAAACAACGTGTGTTGGAGAGGATGTGGAGAAAGGGGAACCCTCTTATGTTGGTGGGAATGCAAGTTAGTGCAGCCACTTTGGAGAACAGTGTGGAGATTCCTGAAGAAATTAAAAATAGAGCTTCCCTAGGACCCTGCTATTGCACTGCTGGGTATTTACCCCATAGATACAGATGTAGTGAAAAGAAGGGCCATCTGTACCCCAATGTTTATTGCAGCAATGGCTACAGTCGCCAAACTGTGGAAAGCACCAAAATGCCCTTCAATGGACGAATGGTTAAGGAAGATGTGGTCCATATACACAATGGAGTATTATGCCTTCATCAGAAAGGACGAATACCCAACTTTTGTAGCAACATGGATGGGACTGGAAGACATTATGCTAAGCGAAATAAGTCAAGCAGAGAGAGTCAAGTATCATATGGTCTCACTTATTTGTGGAGCAGAACAAATAACATGGAGGACATGGGGAGATGGAGAGGATATGGATTTGAGGGAAACTGGAAGGGGAGATGAACTATGAGAGACTATGGACTCTGAAAAACAAGCAGAGGGTTTTGAAGGGGCGGGGGGGGGGGTATGAGGTTGAGAAACCAGGTGGTGGGTAATAGGGAGGGCAAGTACTGCATGGAGCACTGGGTGTGATGCCAAAACAATGTACACTGTTATGCTGTAAATAAACAAATAAAAAAATTTTAAAAAAGAAATAGCTCCTTGATTGAATTTGAGCAGGAATGTTTTGGACAGTTTGGCCCAAGGCTACAGGACTTATTCAGGCCTTATTACTCTTTTTTTTTTTTTTTGGTTTTTAAAGATTTATTTATTTTAGAGTAGGGAGAGATGGGGGTAAGGGAAGTACAACAGAGGGCGAAGGAGAAGACGACTTCCCACTGAGTGTGGTTTCCCAGTGGATCTCCATTCCACAACCTTGAGATGACCACCGCACCTACAACCAAAAGTCAGATCCTCAACCAACGGAGCCACCCAAGTGTCCCACCATGTGACTTTTTTTTTTCCACCAGGTGACTTTTAAAAAAGTCATTCACAGTATGCATAAATATACGCACACTGACACTGAAGTCAAACATAAGTCGTCAGAAGGTATCCTTAAAAAGCCAAATGATCCACGTACATATAATACTTCAATTTCTGTCTTCCACTGCCCTATCAATTTTATTCCATGGTGACAGTCTTCCCTTGCCCTGAAACTTACACATTCTGCTAAGTAATCTCTTCCCAAATCAGTATCCCAAAACAGCTATTTTTTTTCCTTTTTTTATTTGTTTATTTACAGCATAGCAGTGTTCATTGTTTTGGCATCACACCCAGTGCTCCATGCAGTACGTTACTCTTAATCAGTACTAGTGGTTACATGGACCTAGGCCATGTTCTATAACTCAGAATCCATCCAGGATGATCACACAAGTGGAGTGCTTAAAAAAAAAATTCTCTTGTAATTCAACAGAAGTTTAATTTGACCATAGAGTTGAGGGTCCATATCTGGGCTCTCCAATCTGTTCCACTGGTATGTGTCTGTTTTTTATGCCAGTGCCACGCTGTCTTGGTTATCACAGCTTGCTTCAATCTCGTTACTAGATATCGGTCTATTCGGGTTGTCCATTCCTTCCTGGTTCAATTTTGGGAGTTTGTAGTTTTCCAGGAATGCATCCATTTCATCTAGGTTGCTTATCTTATTGGCATATAACTGTTGGTAATAATTTCTGATGATTGTTTCTATTTCCTTGGTGTTAGTTGTGATTTCTCCCTTTTCATTCATAATTTTATTAATTTGGGCTTTCTCTCTTTTCTTTTGCTTTAGTGTGGCCAATGGTTTATTGATCTTATTGATTCTTTCAAAAACAAGCTTCTAGTTTCATTGATACGTTCTACTGTATCTCTGGTTTCTACCTCATTGATCTCTGCTCTAATCTTGATTATTTCCCTTCTTGCGTGTGGAGTTGGTTTGATTTGTTGTTGATTCTCCAGTTCTTTAAGGTGTAGAGACAGCTGCTGTATTCTGGATTTTTCAATTTTTTTTGAGGGAGGCTTGGATGGCTATGTATTTCCCCCTGAGAACCGCCTTTGTTGTATCCCATAGATTTTGGACTGAAGTGTCTTCATTCTCATTGGTTTCCAGGAATTCTCTAAGTTCTTCTTTGATCTCCTGGTTGATCCAAGCATTCTTAAGCAAGGTGGTCTTTAGCTTCCAGGTGTTTGAGTTCCTTCTGAACTTTTCCTTGTGATTGAGTTCCAGTTTCAAAGCATTGTGATCAGAGAATATGCAGGGAATAATGTCAGTCTTTTGGTATCGGTTGAGTCCTGCTTTGTGACCCAGTATGTGGTCTATTCTGGAGAAGGTTCCATGTGCACTTGAGAAGAATGAGTATTCTGTTGTTTTAGGGTGGAATGTTCTGTATACGTCGATGAGGTCCATCTGGTCCAATGTTTCATTCAATGCTCTTATTTCTTTATTAATTTTCTGCTTCGATGATCTGTCTATTTCTGAGAGAGGTGTATTAAGATCTCCTACTATTATTGTATTCATATCAATATGACTCTTTACCTTGATTAATAGTTTTCTTATGTAATTGGGTGCTCCCATATTGGGGGCATAGATATTCACAATTGTTAGATCATCTTGGCGGATAGTCCCTTTAAGAATTATGTAGTGCCCTTCTGTATCTCTGACTACAGACTTTAGTTTAAAATCTAATTTATCTGATATGAGAATCACTACCCCGGCCTTCTTTTGAGGCCCATTGGCATGAAAGATGCTTCTCCATCCCTTCACTTTCAGTCTGGGTGTATCCTTAGGTTCAAAATGTGTCTCTTGTAGACAACATATAGATGGGTCCTGTCGTTTTATCCAATCTGCAACCCTGTGTTGTTTTATGGGCGCATTTAGGCCATTCACATTGAGAGTGATTATTGAGAGGTAGGTTTTTATTGACATTGTGTTGCCTTTGAAGTCTTTCTGTCTGTAGATTGTTTCTATATTTCTGTTCAATGATATTCTTAGGATTTTTTCTCTTTTATAGGATCCCCTTAATATTTCCTGCAGTGTCGGCTTGGTGGTTGCATAGTTTTTTAAGCCTTGCCCGTCTTGGAAACTCTTTATCTCTCCATCCATTTTGAATGTCAGTCTTGCAGATAAAGTATTCTTGGTTGCATGTTCTCCTCATTTAGTACTCTGAATATATTTTGCCAGCCCTTCCTGGCTTGGGAGGTCTCTGTGGACAGGTCTGACGTTATTCTAATGGGCTTTCCTCTGTATGTAAGGAGCTTATTTGTCCTAGCTGCTTTCAAGAGGGTCTCTCTTGAAACAATATTCCTCATTTTAACTATAAGGTGTTGTAAGGACTTTCGAGAATCTAAAATCTTGGGAGGAAATCTCTCTGCCTCTAGTACATGAACGTTGTTTCCATTCGTGAGATTGGGAAAATTTTCATAGACAACTTCTTCCACTATATCTTCTAGACTTCTTTCTTTTTCCTCCCCTTCAGGGATTCCAATAATTCTGACGTTGGAACGTTTTATGGCATCATTTATTTCCCTGATTCTTGTTTTGTGGCTTCTGAGCTGTTTGTTCCAGGCTTCCTCCTGATCCTTTCTCTCTATCTGTTTGTCCTCTAGATCACTAATTCTATCTTCTGTCTCAGTTACCCTTGGTTTCAGAGAATTTAGATTAGATTGGAACTCATTGAGAGCATTTTCAACATCATCCCTAGTGGCTTTCAGTTCTACCCTAATATTGTGAACATCATCCCTGGTGGCTTTCAGTTTTGCCCTAATCAATTCTGTTTGGTCATCCATGGCTTTCTCCAACCTAGCTATTGCCTGGATAATTGTTAGTCTGAATTCCTTTTCTGACATATTGTCTATGTCGATAGCCATTAGCTCTGTTGCAGAAGGCCCATCCTCTGTATTTTTCTTCTGTTGGGTATTCCTCCTCCTAGTCATTTTGGTAAGAGATGACTGAACAGATGCAGCTGGACTTATCGATTGTGGTGCAGTCAATGTGCACCCTGGAACGCTTCCATGCAATCAGGGTTCCCGACCCAAATGAGAAAGAAAAGAAAAGAAAAAGAAATAGAGAAGAAGAAAGAAAAAAAAAGTGAAAAGAAAAAAGAAAAAAAAGAGAGAGAGAGAAATAGGAAAAAAAGAGAAGATAAAGAGAAGGCTCAGCCCAAATGGGCCCCAAGGCAAGATTTGTGAAGTATACAAACAAAAACAGACAAACAAAAAGACTGATAAAAGTATATGACAAGAGAAAAAAATATGTATATATAAGCAAAAAAAAGGGAAGAACCTCATCAGAAAGAACCCCAAGTATAAGACTGATATATTATCAGGACAAACACAAATTCCCAGAAGCACTGACAGAAGGAAAAACTGGGTGGTTATAAATTCTCAGTGTGGGTGAGGAAGGTTATCTTGATTCTTCCTGAGTGTATCTTGATGTTTTTGTTTAGGGACTCAACTTTCCTAAGTTACAGGGGGATTAGAAACTGGTTTGCCTATAGGGGTAGCTTTGATTGGGGAAAGGGGATTACCTTGAAGTTTAACTCTATATGTTTAGTAGAAAATAAAAATTAAAAAGAATAAACTAGACTAAACTAAGTTAAAATTAAAAAAGAATTAAAAAAATAGAAAAGCAAAAGAAAAACACGTGGGTATGTATAAAAAAGTTCAGGTTAGAAGGTTATTAAAGAATTTGATGTACTGGACATCTCAGTATGACGGTAAATAGGTTAAAAAATTATCTGTATGTATAAAAAAAAAGAACCAGAATATTGGTAAAGAGTTAAAAATGAAAGTTGTATTTATGAAGTAGTGGTGGTTGTTCTCTTGTAGTCTTTTTTTTTCTTCCTTCCTGGTTGGTTTTGTGGGGGAGGGGCCTGCCACGTGGGTTTTCAGACAAAGATGTTCCCTGAGTTAGGCCCTCCCGCTCCCCTCAAGGGGGTGAGCTCTGAGGAAACTGTTTTTTTCAGGCTTTTGTTCTCTGGGGGGTTTTATTTTGTTTCATCTGTTTTCTCTTGCCTTGACAGCTTTTGATGGTTTTTGGAGTTTTAGAGTAGAGCAAACTGCACCCCGACCTCCCTCTCAGAGAGAAGCCTCAGAATGTTTTGCAGAGCTGCTGGCAGTGTCGGTTCTGAGTCACTGTCCCTGGGGATGCAGGAGCTCCTCATTGTACCCAATACCAGGGCAGCAGTGGCTGTCTACGCAGCTCCACACCGCCAGAGAGGTTCGGAGCAGAGACCGCACACTGAGATTTTCCTGTTGTCCCGGGCTGTGAACGTCTGGTTTTTCCGGATGCCAGAGCTCCAGGCTTACACCTATGAGCACCTCTCCCAAGGGAAGGTGTGGGACGCGACGTGCACGTTTCAGGATTGCCGACTGGCCAGGCTCCCAGCCCCTCATGGGAGCCAGACCCCACTCATTCTCAGGCTCGCTGGTGGGTCAGGTGCACTGGCGGCTCAGGGACGGAGACCTGATTTTCCGCCACACTCTCTCTGGCTCAGCGCCAGGGGAGGCTGTCCTGGGTCCAGGGACTTAGGTCCCTGACCCTATCCGCCCAGATTCCCACTATTTCTGGCCCCCGCAATCCTTTGCTCTTTGTTTTTTGAGTGCTTTCAACCAGACTCCAAGTTAATGCTGGCCCCCAGATGCAGGGCACTCTCGTATTGGGGTATTACTTTCCAATGGGTCACCTCTGGTGGCTCCATCCTCCTTTTGTTTATCTTCTGATATCAGTCTGACGCTCCCAGTCTGCTTTACCTGCCACTGGCTTCTTCTGCTCCTGTAGAGATCCAGACATGTATAATTCTGATCTCAGGCTGATTTCATGGGTGGTCGGAGTTCTTTGGTAGGTAATCAGCTCACTTTAGGGTACAGGTTGAAACGGTGCCTCCTCCTACTTCCCCGCCATCTTGACTCCTAGCCAAAGCAATCTTGAGAAAGAAAACCAAAAGTGGAGACATCACGATTCCAGACTTCAAGATATATTACTAAACTTCAGTAATGTAGTATGGCACAAAAATAGACACATAGATCAATGGAATAGATCTATTAAAATCCCATAGATTTTTATAGAATGTAAATAGAATATATAAATATATAAATATATAGAATATAGATTCTATAATAGATTTTATAGAATGGAATAGATCTATAAAATCCCAATAGATCTAAAAAAACCCATAAAAATCTCAAAAGAGAGTACAGGCAGTACTTTCTTGGACATTAGCATATATAGAATATAAATAGAATATATAAATATATAAATATATAGAATATAGATTCTATAATAGATTTTATAGAATGGAATAGATCTATAAAAATCCCAATAGATCTAAAAAAACCCATAAAAATCTCAAAAGAGAGTGCAGGCAGTAATTTCTTGGACATTAGCAATAACAACTTTTTTGTAGGTATGTCTACTGAAGTAAGTAAATAAAGCAAAAATAAACTATTGGGACATCATCAAAATAAAAGCTTCTGCACAGTGAAGAAAACAACCAACACAACTAAAAGATAGTCTACTCTGTGGGAGAAGTTATTTGTAATTGACATATCTAAGAAAGGGC
Source organism: Meles meles (assembly GCF_922984935.1). Classification (NCBI taxonomy): domain Eukaryota; kingdom Metazoa; phylum Chordata; class Mammalia; order Carnivora; family Mustelidae; genus Meles; species Meles meles. Next base: position 154,677,911 of record NC_060070.1, on the reverse strand, counting down.
TAGTATTCAAAATATACAAATAACTAATATACCTTGGTGTACTTGGGTGGCTCAGTTGGTTCTGTATCTGCCTTTGGCTCAGGTCAGGATTCCAGGGTCCTGAGATTGAGCCTCACATTGGGATCCCTGCTCAGTGGGGAGCCTGCTTCTCTCTCTGTCTCTGCCTCCTCTTAGCTTGTGCTCTCTTGCTCTCTCACTTGCTCGCTCAGTCTCTCTCTCAAACAAATAAAATCTTATTTTTTATAAAAGAACTTATACAACTCAATTCTGAGAAAACAAATAATTCAATTAAAAATGTGTAGAGGACAAAAGAGACATTTCTCAAAAGAAGACATACAGATGCCCAACAGACATATGAAATGATAATCAATATCTCTCACTATCAAGGAAATGCAAATCAAAACATCATAACGATATCAGAATAACTAAAATAAAAAACCCTTGAAGCAACAAGTATTGGCAAGGATGTGGAGAAAAAGGAATCCTCTTACACTGTTGGTGAGAATGTAAACTGGTACAGTCACTATGGAAAACAATGTGGGGGTTCCTCAAAATATTGAAAATAGAAATGCCCTATGAGGGGCAGCTGGGTGGCTCAGTTGGTTAGGTGTCTGCCTTCAGCTCAGGTCAGGATCCCATAGTCCTGGGATTGACCCCAACATCAGGCTCCCTGCTCAGCGGGGAGTCTCCTTCTCCCTCTCCTTCTGCTGCTCCCCTAGCTTGCTCTCTCTCTCTCTCTCTCTCTCTCTCTCCCTCTCTCAAAAAAATAAAATCTTAAAAAAAAAAAAGAAGCGCCTATGATTCAGGAATTTTGTTACTGGATATTTATCCAAAGGATACAAAATCACTAATTTGAAAGGATATATGCATCTCTATGGTTATTACAGCATTAATACCCACAATACCCAGCATAATACCCGAATTATGGAAGTAACCTAAGTGCCCATTAATAAGTGAATGAATAGAGAAGATGTGGTATATAAATATAATGGAATATTATTCAACCATAAAAAAAGGAAATCTTGCTATTTGCAACAATATGGGCAGATTTAGAGGGTATAAAACTAAGAGAAGTAAACCGGAGAAAGACAAATACCATGTGATTTCACTCATATGTGAAATTTAAGAAATAAAGCAAATGAACAAAGGAAAAAATGGTACAAACCAAAAAACCAGACTTTTTAAAATTATGGTCAGTTAGCCACTATATAGTACACATTAGTTTTTGATGTAGTGTTCATTATTCATTAGTTACGTATAACACCCAGTGCTCATCACAACACATGCCCTCCCTAATCTCTCTTACCTATACAGAACAAACTGATGATTACCAGTGGGAAAACAGGTGAGGGGTTGGGTGGAAATAGGTGAAGGGGATTAAGAGTACACTTATCTTGGTGAGCACTGAGTAACATAGGAAATTGTTGAATCACTATATTGTAAATCTGAAATGAATATTACACTGTCTGTTAACTATACTAGAATTAAAATTTTTAAAAAGAAAATCCTAAAATTTAAATAATTATTATATGCTATATGTATGATTTTATAATTTATAAAGATGCATTATACACAAAAGAAAAATAAGTGAAAATAAATAAATTAAAATCCCAGCCAGCAATTTTCTGAGAGTATATCTAAGGTTGTACTCAATTCAATTTCAGTTTTCTTTATCGTAGTCAGTCTTAGGTGAGCACATATTAAGTTACAAATTGCACAAAATCAACTTATATTCATTTTATTTTTTTTTATTTTTTTTTTTTTTTATTTATTTTTTTTCAGCGTAACAGTATTCATTCTTTTTGCACAACACCCAGTGCTCCATGCAAAACGTGCCCTCCCCATCACCCACCACCTGTTCCCCCAACCTCCCACCCCTGACCCTTCAAAACCCTCAGGTTGTTTTTCAGAGTCCATAGTCTCTTATGGTTCGCCTCCCCTCCCCAATGTCCATAGCCCCCTCCCCCTCTCCCAATCCCACCTCCCCCCAGCAACCCCCAGTTTGTTTTGTGAGATTAAGAGTCATTTATGGTTTGTCTCCCTCCCAATCCCATCTTGTTTCATGTATTCTTCTCCTATCCCCCTACCCCCCCATGTTGCTTCTCCATGTCCTCATATCAGGGAGATCATATGATAGTTGTCTTTCTCCGATTGACTTATTTCACTAAGCATGATACGCTCTAGTTCCATCCACGTCGTCGCAAATGGCAAGATTTCATTTCTTTTGATGGCTGCATAGTATTCCATTGTGTATATATACCACATCTTCTTGATCCATTCATCTGTTGATGGACATCTAGGTTCTTTCCATAGTCTGGCTATTGTAGACATTGCTGCTATAAACATTCGGGTACACGTGCCCCTTCGGATCACTATGTTTGTATCTTTAGGGTAAATACCCAGTAGTGCAATTGCTGGGTCATAGGGTAGTTCTATTTTCAACATTTTGAGGAACCTCCATGCTGTTTTCCAGAGTGGTTGCACCAGCTTGCATTCCCACCAACAGTGGAGGAGGGTTCCCCTTTCTCCACATCCTCGCCAGCATCTGTCATTTCCTGACTTGTTAATTTTAGCCATTCTGACTGGTGTGAGGTGATATCTCATTGTGGTTTTGATTTGTATTTCCCTGATGCCGAGTGACGTGGAGCACTTTTTCATGTGTCTGTTGGCCATCTGGATGTCTTCTTTGCAGAAATGTCTGTTCATGTCCTCTGCCCATTTCTTGATTGGATTGTTTGTTCTTTGGGTAAAATCAACTTATATTCAAAATCTAGTCTTATGGTAATCCCACATCATTTCTACTAGTTCCGCCTTGATGGATTCATGGTAACCTTAAATGTCAAAGTGATAATTTACATGTTGTGGGTTGGTTTGATATAGTTATTTAAGCTGAATATCACTAATGGGTACAATCTAAACATATTCATATTCAGCAATGAAAAACAGGAATACTTTTTTCCATATACACTATGAGTAGACTAACTCTCTGACCATGAACCCATTTAAAAGGAATTTGGGCTATAAGTTCATTTACCCCTTTGCTTTCCCGAGTAAACACCTCCACATTTTTCCCAGTTTATGTTTATGCTTTCTGATTATTGTCTTGCCCCTGGCTTTACCATTTGTGAACCACCTGTGTGCCTGTGCGTGCCTCCTGCCAGTGCATCTGGGGATAGAGCCCATTATTTCCTCTCTGGACACAATGACCAATTAAACTCGAGAGACTCTGGAATCCCCAGCGCTAAAATAGAGGACACAGCATGTAGGAATAGTTAGCCCTTAAAGGGACACCCTCTCTCCATGTCTTAGCCAATGTTGCTGGTACCGATAAAACCAACTTCTCCCTGTAAACTCCACTAGGAACCTGGTGAGCAGAGCCAACATCAGTCAAACATGCTCCAGCAACTGAAGACATACCTATAAATCACTTTTATGTCATTGTAAGGACTTTTCTCATATTATACATTCATGATGCAGCCCAGGTTACATGCCAATGTCATTCCGATCTGTGAGCAAAAGGCCATTGAATAAGAATGCTACAAAGGTTGGGAACTCAAAAGGGAATTGCATATGTCGACCATGTATCAGAAAGAGGGCACACAGAAAGGCACAGGTATCTCTCTGATACTTGAAAGAAAGGTGAGTAATGGCTGAAGCAAGGAATTCTGTCCTCTGGTCACCTCAACCACGTTCCTGCCTCTGGTGAAGTAATCAGTGTTTGGTTTGTTTCCTAGGGATCTTAAAATAGATGTCAAGTATTTTCAGTGATTCAAACCACCCTGGTTATCATTTCACCCTTTAGAATGCACATTTGACCATCATATCACCAAAGATTAAAACCGTCAGTGGGATGTTTTTAAGCAAAACATGAAATAGTGGTATTTAAGGTTTCTTTTGATTAGTGCAAGATATACAAATAGGAGAGATGAAAGATGACAGTGAAATGAATGTGTGCTTGTCAAGGGAGGAGTCCAGTTTTCTGATAATAGAAAAGATGATTCAGAACGAGTAGATCCCACTGTCATACAAAATGTGGGGAGAGCAGAAAATGTGAAAAAAAAAATAGAAGAAAATACAGATGCTGAGTAGAGTCATCTTATGGCCCACACCTTTCAAATAACCCAGTACCCTTACTACCCGCTGATTTGACTTTCATTTACTGGAAACTATGGTCTCAGTATAATGGTAGAAGCAAAGAAAAAGTGTCATACATATTTAATCATTTCACATTATAATACAAATTTACAATTAGTGTTGGCACCACCAACAGTAAATTTGGTCATATATCTTCTGATGTGCATTCCAAGTGGAAATAATGGCCCATTATTATGTTAATGATTAGTACCAATGATTGGTATCCATGACACTCTAAGTGATGAGTATCTCACACTCACTCAATGCTTGCTGTCTCAGGCACTCATGACTTTAGACCTGTGCACTGCCTCATTTGAGCTTCACAGTAACTCTTATTATCAGTGCAGAGATTCGTTCTAAATGTGGCAGAAGGGTGTTCACCAGTGTGCTCAGGATCACACACCTCAGAAATGAAACGTGGTCATGTGGTAGATCCAGGGGCTATTTTCCTAACAGCTAACTTTTAAAGGTTATTTTTTTCTACCATTACCAAATGAGTAGATAATGTGATACTTCCTTGTTATTTTGATTTGTGTTTCTTTAATGACAGAAAAGTTGTATATCTTTTCTATTTCTAATTTTGCTTCATATTTTTTCTTCCCCAGGTTGTTTATTTGTTGGATTTTTGGTCTTGTCTCATAATTATGTAATAATTCTTTCTTGAGGGGGGCACCTGGGTAGCTCAGTAGTTAAGCATCTGCCTTCGGCTCAGGTCATGATCCTGGGGTCCTGGGATCGAGCCCCATGTTGGGCTCCCTGCCCAGTGGGAAGCCTGCTTCTCCTTCTCCCACTCCCCCTGCTTGTGTTCCCTTTCTCACTGTCTCTGTCAAATAAATAAATAAAATCTTTTAAAATGGAGTATTATGCCTCCATCAGAAAGGATGAATACCCAACTTTTGTAGCAACATGGACGGGACTGGAAGAAATTATGCTGAGCGAAATAAGTCAAGCAGAGAGAGTCAAGTATCATATGGTCTTACTTATTTGTGGAGCATAACAAATAACATGGAGGACATGGGGAGATGGAGAGGAGAGGGAGTTGAGGGAAACTGGAAGGGGAGATGAACCATGAGAGACTATGGACTCTGAAAAACAACCAGAGGGTTATGAAGGGGCGGCAGGGGGGTGGGGGGGGTGGGAGGTTGAGGAACCAGGTGGCGGGTAATAGGGAGGGCACGTACTGCATGGATCACTGGGTGTGATGCCAAAACAATAAACACTGTTATGCTGTAAATAAACAAATAAAAATAAAAAAAAAAGTTCTTGGATTTTATTTATTTATTTGAGAGAGAGGGACAGAGAAAAAGTACCAGCATGGGGAGGGGCAAAGGGAGAGGGAGAAGCAGGTTACCTGTTGAGCAGGGAGCCCCATGCAGGGCTCAAGCCCAGGACCCTGGGATCATGACGTGAGCCGAAGATAGGCACTTAACTGACTGAACCACCCAGGTGCCCCTATGTAATAACTCTTTGTTTTAAGATAGCAACCATTTTTGACATAAACACTGCACATTTTTGATCTGGCACTCTTCTCTTACTTTTATGTATTGTAATTTTTCCTGTGAAAATTTTAAATTTACATATATGCCAACAATGGTCAAATCTCATATCCTTTTGTATTTTTCAACTGAAGGTGTATTGCTGTTATTTATCAAGGAATAATATATATGTGTTGCTAGAAAGCTGAAATTGAACCCACCTATCGCAGAAGGGTAAAAATATTTTCTAAAATTTTTTTGAGAGACAAAAGCGTATGCACAAGTAGTGGGGAGGTGCAGAGGGAGAGAATCCTAAGCAGGCACAGTATGGAGCTCAATCTCAGAACCCTGAGATCATCTGAGCCAAAATCAAGAGTCAGATACTTAGCTGACTGAGCCACCCAGGTGCCCTGAAAGGGGTTAAAGTTCTTAGAGCTATCCCTCCTCACACTGGTGTAGGTGTACAGTGGCCTGTTCTCCCTCTGGAAAAGCATTCCACCCCCATGTAAGGTAGGTCTGTCTTTGCCATGCTACCCTCTTTCTTCAGTGCCCCACACTCTGTCTAGCAGCACTCACTATCTTTGCACTTGTAAATTCAAATGGTGTTAAGTCCTATTAATGATCTGCCTTTAAAAACACAAAGTGGACTGAAGAAACTTCTTGAACTTGGGTCATATCATTAATTTACCTGATCTATTCCACAGACTGAGGAAAATTAACTTGATAACATGATTCTTGGTGGTCTTTTTTCATGTATAAGCACTGCTGTGTGGCCATAGTCAATCTTGCTGTGCTCTCTGCATACCTGGAGGGAGACATGGTATAGAAAAAAGAATTGCCCTTAAGTCCTGGCCTCACCACTACTGAGTCTACAGATCATTTATGGTCACTGAGTCACAGTAGCGATAAAATGTAGATCACATCTGTTTTTCAGTGTTTGTCGCATGTCAGTCAAGCAGGGATTAGATGATCAAGTGTTGGCGATGAAGGAGTGTTGGGTAGTGTATGGAAGTGATCAATCACTGTATTGTACACCTGAAACTAATACTACACTGTATGTTAAACAACTGGAATTTAAATAAAAAATTTTAAAAAGATATATAAAAATGTGGGCCATTCTCACCTGTGGTTTATACAATAAATTATGTCAGCCATAATTTTACTACCTTGAACCAAATCATCTAGGACCAAATTTTTGTACACACGTAAGAAAAGGGAGAACTGAAATGTCTTTTACCACTTACAGTTGTCTGTGCTCTCTGCATGTAATTTATATACTTTATCATTTAAAACTGATGCTCTACCTCATAAATTTAATTGAACATAACTACTAAAAAACAGGGGAACTACTTTCTAGCTTAAAAGAATCATACTGTATTTCACAGGGGTTCCATTTAATTGACTACAAATTATATTTGGTGTTTAATTATTCATTATAATAATCAAAATTGGTTCAGTTCCAATAAGAATGCTCAATAATTATGTATTGATTACTTTTCTATTTTACATTTTTCTAGGAATGAAAAATAAGTGAGTCATCATGAACTGGGCTAATGAGAGCTCCTCAAGAGAGTTTATACTACTTGGCTTCTCAGACAAACTCTGGCTACAAATGCCTCTGTTTTTGCTCCTATTAATATCATACACAGTCACCATCTTTGGCAATGTGTCCATAATGATGGTGTGCATTCTGGATCCCAAACTTCACACACCTATGTATTTCTTTCTCACTAATCTCTCCATCTTAGATCTGTGCTATACCACAAGCACAGTCCCTCATATGTTGATAAATATTTGTCGCAACAAAAAGACCATCAGCTATGGTGGCTGTGTGGCCCAGCTCATCATCTTCCTGGCCCTGGGTGCTACTGAGTGTCTCCTCCTGGCTGTCATGTCCTTTGACAGATATGTGGCAGTCTGCAGACCCCTGCACTATGTAGTCATTATGAATCACTGGTTCTGCTTAAGGGTGGTAGGCTTCTCGTGGCTCACCGGCTTCAGTAACTCAGTGTTGCAGTCTTCCTTGACACTTAACATGCCACTCTGTGGTCACAAAGAAGTGGATCACTTTTTCTGTGAGGTGCCTGCCCTTCTCAAGTTGTCGTGTGCTGACACAAAGCCTATTGAGGCTGAACTATTTTTCTTTAGTGTATTAATTCTGCTAATTCCAGTGACATTGATCGTCATTTCCTATGGCTTCATAACTCATGCAGTATTGAGAATCAGGTCAGCAGAAGGACGACGAAAAGCTTTTGGGACATGTGGGTCCCATATGGTAGTGGTGTCTCTATTTTTTGGAACAGGTATATACATGTATCTACAACCACCTTCATCCACCTCTAAGGACTGGGGAAAGATGGTTTCCCTCTTCTATGGGATCATCACACCCATGTTGAATCCCCTCATCTACAGCCTTAGAAATAAAGATATGAAGGAGGCCTTCAAGAGGGTGATGCCAAGAATCTTTTTCTACAAGAAATAAGTACTCCTTTGTGAGAAGTATCTTCTGAGCCTCTATCCTTGACGATGGTAATAAGGTTTGAACTGATTTTCCTATTTTTCAGGCTCTTAGGATTTCACTGAATTATACCAACAGTTAGAAATGTTTTCCTCTTTTCAGAAAGCAATGCTGAGACCGTAAGATACCTTATTTAAATTAAAAACTTCTTTGCTTTCCAGAACTTCACTCAATGGACTTTGTTCCTTGAGGACACTTGGGTAATTTACCTTCCTATTTATATGTTATTTGTTCTACTACCAACCATTGCCTACCACCTTAGTTTGGGATTTCTGCATCTTTATAATTTTTTTAAAGATTTTATTTATTTGACACACAGAGAGAGATCACAAGTAGGCAGAGAAGCAGGCAGAGAGGAGGGGGAAGCAAGCTCCCTGCTGAGCAGAGACTCCCGTTGAGGGACTCGATCCCAGGACCCTGAGATCATGACCTGAGCTGAAGGCAGAGGCTTAACACACTGAGCCACCCAGGCGCCCAAGCATCTTTATAATTTTTAAAAGATATATTTTTTAATTTATTTATGAGAGAGTGAGAAAGAAAGAGAACACCAGCTTGGGAGAGGAGCAGAAGAAGAAGTAGACTCCCCAGTGAGTGGGGAGCCTGATGCAGGGTTGGATCCTGGGACTCCAGGATCATGACCCGAGCCAAAAGCAGATGCTTAACTGATTGAGCCATCCAGGTGTCCCCCTGTCACATCTTTATCATTAAATAGCCCATGATCTCAAGGCAAAAAATTCCCATCATCACCCAAGCCTTCAGTAACTTCACCCTCACCCCTTGATATGCATCATATTCTCCTTCCAGAGTTGCTTGAAACATGTAGTATCTGCCTCTAATCTAGCAGGCTTAAACTGGTTAGGTGTGCACATCTCATACTAGAGACTTGAAATGTCAGCTAAGTTTCATTTCTTGCACTACGTTTAATTCATCATTTTATTCCCCATGGACAGCATTTCTCCTTTTTCTCCTTTTGGAAAATCCTTATTTGTCTCCTGTTCTTCCCCAAACATGCAGGGTCTCCTCTAAATTAGATAGCTACAGACCAGAAGAAAAGTAGTCAACAGTTACCTTACTGAAAAAATACTCTAGTTTCTGGAGGAAATGACCCTTAAACCCAGACACTTAAGCAAAAATTTGCAGTTAGCAATGTAAGGATATAGATGAGGCAACATTCAGGAAACATAGAAAGGGTTACAAAACAAAGCTTTACAGTATTTCATATTATATTTAACATTTTCATGTTAAATTACAAGGAGTTTAATATGATTGCAATATAAAGTAAAAAAACATGCAAAAAATGAGGCTGGAGACATCAGCTGAGAAGTGTGGCTGTATCAAGTTAACAAAGCAGAATAATTTCAGTGTAGAAGGTGCCAACATCAGTGGAAAGTAACTTTAAAAAGAAGTACAGAATATGGCTCTTATATGATTTTTGTGTGTTTACTCAATACAGCATTTCAAATAAATGAGAAAAGGAATAATTTTAAAAATATGGTGCTTAAAAAGTTGCTTTTCTCAGAAAAATTAGTAAGAAATTTAAGGTATGAAAGCAATAATATGCCTCATACAGATGCCTTTTTAAAATTGTTTTCTCTTGTTGAGTATATAATAAGCATTTCAAACCCAATACATTCAAGCCAAGCACCTGCTCTTCCTTCTCAATACAAAATCCTCCTCGTGGGCTCCCTATTTTAATGAAGACAGTCACCTGTTGTTTATGTGTGCAGATCAGAAACAATGAACCATATCTTACACCATTACCACCATAGCTTTGCACATCAAAACCATTACCAAGACATAACAATAATTTCTCTTTGGTATCTCCCATCTCTCCATTGTTTCCTTCTTCACAATCCTAGAGCCATCATCCTTTAACTAGATCTGCTGAGTTCCCAATCTACCCACATGCACTCCTCTTTATGCTCTGCAATACGGGTTAGAATGTATAGTCACCAGCAGTGCAAGAAGGTACCCTTTTCTCTATATCCTCACCAAGACCTATTATTTCTTGTGTTTTAGCCAGTCTCATAGGTGTGAGGAGATATCTCATTGCAGGTTCTCGCTTGTTTTTGTTTTTTTGGTGTGTTTTTTTGTTTGTTTGTTTTCAAGGTTTTATTTAAATTCAAGTTAGTTAACATATAGTATATTACTAGTGTCAGGGGTAGAATTTAGTGAATAATCAGTAGCATACAACGTCAGTGCTCATAACATCAAGTGACCTCCTTAATGTCCATCACCAAGTTACCCCATCTCCCCCACCCACTTCCCCTTCAGCAACCCTTAATTTGTTTCCTATAGTTAAGAGTCTCCTATGGTTTGCCTCCTTTTCTGGTTTTATCTTATTTATCCTTTCCTTCCCCTATGTCCATCTGTTTTGTTTCTTAAATGCCATATGTAGTGAAGTATCATATGATACTTGTCTTTCTCTGACTAACTTATTTCACTTAGCATAATACACTCTGGTTCTGTCCACATCATTACAAATGGCAAGTTTTCAAATTTTTGATGGTCGAGTAGTATTCTATTTTGTGTGTGTGTGTGTGTGTGTGTGTGTGTGTGTGTGTGTGTATAGCACCTCTTCTTTTTTTAAATTTTGAAATCCTTCTTTTTTATTATATTATGTTAGTCACCATACAGTACTTCATTAGTTTTTGATGTAGTGTTCCATGATTCATTGTATGCATGTAACACATAGTGCTCATTGCAATACGTGTCCTCCTTTATACCCATCACCTGGCTAACAAATCCCCCTCTCCTCCCCTCTGAAACTTTCAGTTGGTCTCCTGGAGTCCATAGCCTCTCATAGTTTGTCTCCCCCTCTGATTTCCCCCCTTCATTTTTCCCTTCCTTAATACCACCTCTTCTTTATCTATTCACCTGTCAGTTGGCATTTGGGTTCTTTCCATATTTTGTCTGTTGTGTTACATTGCTGCTTTAAACTTTGGGGTTTAGGGGCCCCTTTCAATCATTATGTTTGTATCCTTTAGATAAATGTTAAGTAGTGCAATTGCTGGGTCATGGGGTAACTCCATTTTCTTATTGTGGTTTTAATTTGTCTTTCCCTGATGCTGAGTATTGTGGAACATTCTTTCTCATGTCTATTGGCCATTTGGATGTCTTCTTTGGAGAAATGTCTTTTTATGTCTTCTGCCCATTTGTTGACTGGATTTTTTATTTTGTGGGTGTTGAGTTTGAGAAGTTTTTTTATAGATCTTTGATACTAACCCTTTATCTGATATGTCATTTGCAAATATCTTCTCCCCCCTCCATAGGTTGCCTTTTAGTTTTGTTGATTGTTTCTTTGGCTGTGCAGAAGATTTTTATCTTGAAGTCCCAATAGTTCACTTTTGCTTTTGTTTCCCTTGCCTGTGTGATGTGTGTAGTAAGAAGTTGCTATAGCCAAGGTCATAGAGGTTGCTGACTGTGTTCTACTCTGGGATTTTGATGAATTCCTGTCTTACATTTAGGTCTTTGGCCAACTTTGATTTTGTTTTTTTGTATGATGTGAGAAAATGGTCCAGTTTCCTTCTTTTGTATGTGGCTGTCCAGTTTTCCCAACACCATTTGTTGAAGAGAATATCTTTTTTGCATTGGATCTTCCTTCCTGTTTTATCAAAGATTAGTTGACCATACAGTTGAGGGTCCATTTCTGGGTTCTGTATTCTGTGATCTATGTGTCTCTTTTGTGCCAATACCATACTATCTCATTATAGTTTTGATTTGCATTGCCTTGAAGAATGCAGAGGATATGGTATGTGTGTCTACACACACACACACACACACACACACACATATACACATACATACATATATATTTTACATGTAATGGAATATTACTCAGCCATAAGACAGAACAAGATCATAATAACAACAAAAAGGAGGATGGAATCACCATTTGCAACAACATGAATGGATCTACAAAGTATGTATTCTTTTTTTTTCCATTTTATTTATTTTTTCACCATAACAGTATTCATTCTTTTTGCACAACACCCAGTGCTCCATGCAAAACGTGCCCTCCCCATTACCCACCACCTGTTCCCCCAACCTCCCACCCCTGACCCTTCAAAACCCTCAGGTTGCCCCAACCTCCCACCCCTGACCCTTCAAAACCCTCAGGTTGTTTTTCAGAGTCCATAGTCTCTTATGGTTCGCTTCCCCTCCACAATGTCCATAGCCCGCTCCCCCTCTCCCAATCCCACCTCCCCCCAGCAACCCCCAGTTTGTTTTGTGAGATTAAGAGTCATTTATGGTTTGTCTCCCTCCCAATCCCATCTTGTTTCATTTATTCTTCTCCTATCCCCCTAACCCCCCATGTTGCTTCTCCATGTCCTCATATCAGGGAGATCATATGATAGTTGTCTTTCTCCGATTGACTTATTTCACTAAGCATGATACATTCTAGACTGAAGAAAGAGAAATTAAGGAGTCAATCCCATTTAAAATTGTACCCAAAACTATAAGATACCTAGGAATAAACCTAACCAAAGAGACTAAGAATCTATACACAGAAAATTATAAAGTACTCATGAAAGAAATTGAGGAAGACACAAAGAAATGGAAAAATGTTCCATGCTCCTGGATTGGAAGAATAAATATTGTGAAAATGTCCATGCTACCTAAAGCAATCTACACATTTAATGCAATCCCTACCAAAATACCATCCATTTTTTTCAAAGAAATGGAACTAATAATCCTAAAATTTATATGGAACCAGAAAAGACCTCGAATAGCCAAAGGAATATTGAAAAAGAAAGCCAAAGTTGGTGGCATCACAATTCCGGACTTCAAGCTCTATTACAAAGCTGTCATCATCAAGACAGTATGGTACTGGCACAAAAACAGACACATAGATCAGTGGAACAGAATAGAGAGCCCAGAAATAGACCCTCAACTCTATGGTCAACTCATCTTCGACAAAGCAGGAAAGAATGTCCAATGGAAAAAAGACAGCCTCTTCAATAAATGGTGCTGGGAAAATTGGACAGCCACATGCAGAAAAATGAAATTGGACCACTTCCTTACACCACACACGAAAATAGACTCCAAATGGAGGAAGGACCTCAATGTGAGAAAGGAATCCATCAAAATCCTTGAGGAGAATGCAGGCAGCATCCTCTTCGACCTCAGCCATAGCAACATCTTCCTAGGAACAACGGCAAAGGCAAGGGAAGCAAGGGCAAAAATGAACTATTGGGATTTCATCAAGATCAAAAGCTTTTGCACAGCAAAGGAAACAGTTAGCAAAACCAAAAGACAACTGACAAAATGGGAGAAGATATTTGCAAACGACATATCAGATAAAGGGCTAGTATCCAAAATCTATAAGGAACTTAGCAAACTCAACACCCAAAGAACAAACAATCCAATCAAGAAATGGGCAGAGGACATGAACAGACATTTCTGCAAAGAAGACATCCAGATGGCCAACAGACACATGAAAAAGTGCTCCACGTCACTCAGCATCAGGGAAATACAAATCAAAACCACAATGAGATATCACCTCACAGCAGTCAGAATGGCTAAAATTAACAAGTCAGGAAAGGACAGATGCTGGCGAGGATGCAGAGAAAGGGGAACCCTCCTCCACTGTTGGTGGGAATGCAAGCTGGTGCAACCACTCTGGAAAACAGCATGGAGGTTCCTCAAAATGTTGAATATAGAACTACCCTATGACCCAGCAATTGCACTACTGGGTATTTACCCTAAAGATACAAACATAGTGATCCGAAGGGGCACGTGTACCCGAATGTTTATAGCAGCAATGTCTACAATAGCCAAACTATGGAAAGAACCTAGATGTCCATCAACAGATGAATGGATAAAGAAGAGGTGGTATATATACACAATGGAATACTATGCAGCCATCAAAAGAAATGAAATCTTGCCATTTGTGATGACGTGGATGGAAGTAGAGCGTATCATGCTTATTAAGTCAATTGGAGAAAGACAACTTTCATATGATCTCCCTGATATGAGGACATGGAGAAGCAACATGGGGGGTTAGGGGGATAGGAGAAGAATAAATGAAACAAGATGGGATTGGGAGGGAGACAAACCATAAATGACTCTTAATCTCACAAAACAAACTGGGGGTTGCTGGGGGGAGGTGGGATTGGGAGAGGGGGAGGGGGCTATGGACATTGGGGAGGGTAAGTGCTATCGTGAGTGCTGTGAAGTGTGTAAACCTGGCGATTCACAGACCTGTACCCCTGGGGATAAAAATACATTATATGTTTATTAAAAAAATTTTTTTTATTAAAAAAAAATACATTATATGTTTATTAAAAAAAAATTTGAATACTGTTACGCTGAAAAAATAAATAAAATGGAAAAAAAAGGATTTTAAAAAGGAATAGATTTTTAGGCGCCTGGATGACTCAGTGAGTTAAGCCTCTGCCTTCGACTCAGGTCATGGTGTCAGGGTCCTGGGGTGGAGCCCCAAATTGGGCTCTCTGCTCAGCAGGTATCCTGCTTACCCGTGCCTCTCTGCCTACTTGTGATCTCTGTCTGTCAAATAAATAAATAAAATCTAAAGAAAAAAGGAATAGATTAAATAAGAAATTAGATGAAAAAGGATAGAATTTTTTTTTAATTAAATTTGAAAGACTGAAGAACCATGGGAGAAAGCCATGAATTCTATGTATTGTATATTTCTAGCACTGGAGTTTTATTCTTCTTTCTTTTTTTAAATTTCTTTTCAGCGTAACAGTATTCATTGTTTTTGCACCACACCCAGTACTCCAAGCAATACATGCCCTCCTTAATACCCACCACCTGGCTCCCCCAACCTCCCACCCCTGCCCCTTCAAAACCCTCAGGTTGTTTTCAGAGTTCATAGTCTCTCATAGTTCACATCCCCTTCCAATTTCCCTCAACTCCCTTCTCCTCTCCATCTCCCCTTGTCCTCCATGTTCTTTGTTATGCTCCACAAATAAGTGAAACCATATGATACTTGACTCTCTCTGCTTGACTTATTTCATTCCACATAATCTCTTCCAGTCCCGTCCATGTTGATACAAAAGTTGGGTATTCATCCTGTCTGATGGAGGCATAATACTCCATAGTGTATATGGACCACATTTTCCTTATCCATTTGTTCATTGAAGGGCATCTAAGTTCTTTCCACAGTTTGGCGACCGTGGCCATTGCTGCTATGAACATTGGGGTACAGATGGCCCTTCTTTTCACTACATCTTTGTCTTTGGGGTAAATACCCAGCAGTGCAATTTCAGGGTCATAGGGAAGCTCTATTTTTAATTTCTTGAGGAATCTCCACACTGTTCCCCAAAGTGGCTGTATCAACTTGCATTCCCACCAGCAGTGTAACAGGGTTCCCCTTTCTCCACATCCTCTCCAACACACGCTGTTTACTGTCTTGCTAATTTTCGCCATTCTAACTGGTGTAAGGTGGTATCTCAATGTGGTTTTAATTCGAATCTCCCTGATGGCTAGTGATGATGAACATTTTTTCATGTGTCTGATAGCCATTTGTATATCTTCATTGTGTCTGTTCATATCTTCTGCCCATTTTCGATATGATTATCTACTTTGTGTGTGTTGAGTTTGAGAAGTTCTTTTTTTTTTAAAGATTTTATTCATTTGACAGAGATCACAAGTAGGCAGAGAAGCAGGCAGAGAGAGAGGAGGAAGCAGGCTCCCTGCTGAGCAGATAGCCTCGAGTTTGAGAAGCGCCAGGCACCCCGAGTTTGAGAAGTTCTTTATAGATCCTGGATATCAACCTTTTGTCTGTACTGTCATTTGCAAATGACAATACTGCACTCGAGTTTTTTAGTTCCCGTTGATTGGTAAACTCCGTCTTGGCTGGATGTTCTTGTTAATATTCTGTGGGAGGGGCCTGTTGTGTTGATTTTAAAGTGTCTTTTCCCTAGACAGATCTGTATCACTTTTGCCAGGGTGTCAGGCTACGTAGTCTGCTCTGGTTTGCGCTATGTGGCTTTTGTTCCCTGAAGGCTTTAAGCACAGCTTTAGAGGTTGAGAATGAGAATAAATAAAATGAAATGGTGGCCTCCCAATTTCTGCCTCTCAAGCCAAAAGCTCAGTGCCCCATTCCTCAGTGAGCCCTCAGAGAAAATAAGTCAGTCACTCTTGTCTCCCTGTTTTTGGCCATACTCCATGCTCATGGGGCCTGTGAATGGGCATATCTATCTCAGGCACATGACCCCAATTTGAGTCTCCAAACCCTGAAGACACCTGTGGGACATTCCCGTGTTCTCCTGGGGGAGGAAAGGTGCTCTCCCCAGTTCTGCAGCTTGTTGAACCCCTGCTCAGAGAGCAGTGGCCCAACTATGCTGTGGTTCATGGTTTATGGCAACCCCAAGCTGAAAACCTACTCCTGGGATCACTCTTTGTAGCTGGCTTCCCCACACCAATGCCTGGGAGCTCTGCCACATTCAGGCATCCCTGGTCTTCCTGTGACCCTGAGGATCCTGAGATCACACTGTTCCAGCTAGTGTTCTGCTCCCGCTTAGCCATCTGAGTGACATCACTCACTGGAGCAGATTTCCTACAAATTCTGCTCTTGTGCTTTGCTGCTATATTGCTTGCCAGGAACTGGCTGATGGAGGCTCCCTCCCCCCACCATCTATCTTCCCAAATATTTCTTCAGATTCACTTCTCTGCACCTCCTACCTTGAAAAAAGTGGTCGCTTTTCTATTTGTAGAGTTGCAGATAGATCTCTGGTTGAGTTTTCAGGTGTTCAGAATGATATGACAGCTATGTAGCTGAATTCCTGGGACCAGACAAAATTAAGGTCTCCTACTCCTCCTCCATTTTGGAACTAACGGGGTTGATCAATCTTACTAATATTTTCAGAGAATCTGTTCCTGGTTTCACTGATTTTTGTGTTTTATATTTTTACATTTTTAGGTTATATATCATTTATTTCTGCTCTAATGTTTATTTCCTTCCTTCTTCTGGCTTTAGGCTTCGTTTGTTTTTCTTTATCCACTTACTTTAAGTGACAGCTTAGGTTGATTATTTGAGATTTTTCTTGCTTCTTAAGGTAAGACTCTATTGCTATCTATTTCACTTTGGAATCACCTTTGTTGTAACCAAAAATTTTTGGACCAGATGTTTTCATTTTCATATGTTTCCATGTATTTTTAAATTTCTCCTTCAGTTTCCTGGCTGACTCATTCATTCTTTTTTCAATTAATTATTTAACTAATTTTTATTATGTTCAATTAGCCAACGTATCATTAATTTTTGATATAGTGTTCAACAATTCATTAGTTGCTTATAATACCCAGTGCTCATCACATGATCAACACATATGACTCCTTAATACCCATTAAGTATTAGCTTCCCCACATCCTCTCTTCTGTAACCCTGTTTATTTCCTGGAGTCCAGAGTCTTTCATGGTTTGTTTCCATTTCTGAATTCTTCCCATTCAGTTTACCCTCTGTACCCCTGTGGTCCTCCATGCTATTCCTTATGTTCCACATATCAGTGAAACCTTATGATAATTACGTTTAGTCCCATGTTATTTAACTTCCATATATTTGTGGTCTTTCCAAATATTTTTTTGTGGTTGACTTCAAGTTTCACAGTGTTGTGATTGGAAAATCTTTTTGTATTTGTTGAAACCTGATTTAGAACCTAATATTTCATCAAAAAATATTAAAAGCAGAAATAATATATTATCCAACAATTCCAGTACTGGTGAAGAATTAGGTAAGAATACAAACACTAATTCCAAAACATATGTATACTCCTATGTTTATTCCAGCATTATTTACAATAATCAAGATGCAGAAGTAACCCAAGTGTCCCTTGACAGACAGACAGACACACACACACACGCACACACACACATATCTCACATCCTCCTTATCCATTTGTCCATATATATACAGTCTCTCTCTATATATATACATACATATGTGTGTGTGTATATATATGTGTGTGTGTGTATATATATATATGTAAACTTAGACATTAAAAAGATAACTTGACATATATATATATATATATATATATATATATATAAACTTAGACATTAAAAAGATAACTTGACCATTGCAACAACATGGGTGGCCTAGAGAATATTATGTCAAGTGAATTAAGTCAGACTGAGAAAGACAAATATGTCTTTCTCTAAAGTGAAATATGATTTCACTTATATATGGAATATAAAAAAATAAACAAACAAGAAGCAGATTCAGACCCATAAATACAGAGAACAAACTGACGGTTGCCAGAAGGAAGTGGGTGAATAGATGGGAAAACAGGTGAAGGAGAGTGGGACACACAAGTTTCCAATTGTAGAATGAGTAAGTCACAGGAATGAATAGTACAACATAGGGAATGTAGGCAATGAAATTATAGTGTTATACAGTGACAGATGGTGGCACAAATATGATGAGTACATCATAATGCATAGAGATATTGACTCACTATATTGTACATCTGAAAATAATAGAAAATTGTGTTTTTTTTATTTCTTTTCAGTGTAACAGTATTCATTGTTTTTGCACCACACCCAGTGCTCCATGCAATACATGCCCTACCTATTACTCACAACCTGGTTACCCCAACCTCTCACCCCCCACACCTTCAAATCCCTCAGGTTGTTTTTCAGAGTCCATAGTCTCTCATGGTTCATCTCCCCTTCCAATTTCCCTCAACTCCCTTCTCCTCTCCATCTCCCCATGTCCTCCATGTTATTTGTTATGCTCCACAAATAAGTGAAACCATATGATATTTGACTCTCTCTGCTTGACTTATTTCACTCAGCATAATCTCTTCCAGTCCTGTCCATGTTGCTAAAAAAGTTGGGTATTCATTCTTTCTTTTTTTTAAAGATTTTATTTATTTATTTGTCAGAGAGAGAGAGAGAGAGAGAGAGAGAAAGAGAGCGAGAGTCAGAGAACAAGCACAGGCAGACAGAGTGGCAGGCAGAGGCAGAGGTAGAAGCAGGCTCCCTGCCAAGCAAGGAGCCCAATGTGGGACTTGATCCCAGGATGCTGGGATCATGACCCGAGCCGAAGGCAGCCACTTAACCAACTGAGCCACCCAGGCGTCCCAGGTATTCATCCTTTCTGATGGAGGCATAATGCTCTATAATAATACTCTTCATTTGAGAAGTATCTGTTCATATCTTCTGCCCATTTTTTATATGATTATCTGTTTTGTGTGTGTTGAGTTTGAGGAGTTCTATATCAACCTTTCCGTAGAGATCAGGAACATGACAAGGATGCCCACTCTCACCACTCTTGTTCGACATAGTATTAGAAGTTCTAGCAACGGCAATCAGACAACAAAGAGAAATAAAAGGTTTCCAAATTGGCAAGGAAGAAGTCAAACTCTCTCTTCGCAGATGACATGATTCTTTATATGGAAAACCCCAAAGACTCCACCCCCAAACTTCTAGAACTCATTCAGCAATTCAGTAACGTGGCAGGATACAAAGTCAATGTACAGAAATCTGTGGCTTTCTTATACTCTAACAATGAAAATGCAGAAAGGGAAATTAGAGAATCGATTCCATTTACTATAGCACCAAGAACCATAAGATACCTGGGCATAAACCTAACCAAAGAGGTAAAGGACCTGTACTCGAGGAACTACAGAACACTCATGAAAGAAATTGAAGAAGACACAAAAAGATGGAAGACTGTTCCATGCTCTTGGATTGGAAGAATAAACATTGTTAAAATGTCTATATTGTCTAGAGCAATCTATACTTTTAATGCCATTCCGATCAAAATTCCACTGGTATTTTTCAATGAGCTGGAGCAAATAATCCTAAAATTTGTATGGAATCAGAAGAGACCCAGAATTGCTAAGGAAGTGTTGAAAAACAAAAACAAAACTGGCGGCATCACATTACCTGATTTTTTTTATTTTTTTTTCCATTTTATTTATTTTTTCAGCGTAACAGTATTCATTCTTTTTGCACAACACCCAGTGCTCCATGCAAAACGTGCCCTCCCCATTACCCACCACCTGTTCCCCCAACCTCCCACCCCTGACCCTTCAAAACCCTCAGGTTGTTTTTCAGAGTCCATAGTCTCTAATGGTTCGCCTCCCCTTCCAATTTTTTTTTTAATAAACATATAATGTATTTTTATCCCCAGGGGTACAGGTCTGTGAATCGCCAGGTTTACACACTTCACAGCACTCACGATAGCACTTACCCTCCCCAATGTCCATAGCCCCCTCCCCCTCTCCCAATCCCACCTCCCCCCAGCAACCCCCAGTTTGTTTTCTGAGATTAAGAGTCATTTATGGTTTGTCTCCCTCCCAATCCCATCTTGTTTCATTTATTCTTCTCCTATCCCCCTAACCCACAATGTTGCTTCTCCATGTCCTCATATCAGGGAGATCATATGATAGTTGTCTTTCTCCGATTGACTTACATTACCTGATTTTAAGCTTTACTACAAAGCTGTGATCACCAAGACAGCATGGGCCTGACATAAAAACAGACACATAGACCAGTGGAACAGAGTGGAGAGCCCAGTTATGGACCCTCAACTCTATGGTCAAATAATCTTCAAAACAACAGGAAAAAATATACAGTGGGAAAAAGGCAGCCTCTTCAATAAAAGGTGCTGGGAAAACTGGACAGCTGTATGTAGAAGAATGAAACTCGACCACCCTCTTATACAGTACACAAAGATAAACTCGAAATGGATAAAAGACCTCAACGTGAGACAGGAATCCATCAGAATCCTAGAGTAGAACATAGGCAGTAACTCTTCGATATCAGTCACAGTAAATTCTTTCAAGATATGTCTCCAAAGGCCAAGGAAACAGAGGAGAAACTGAACTTTTGGGATTTCATCAAGATCAAAAGCTTCTGCACAGCAAAGGAAATAGACAACAAAACAAAGAGGCAACCCACTGAATGGGAGAAGATATTTGCAAATTGTGTTTATTTTTAAACAATCTTGCAAAGCTTGTTTTTTCCACTTACCCGTTTGCAACATTTTAAATTGTTGCTGTAGTATTTCATTCTGAAGCCAAATCCATGAGACAGTGACAATAAGAAGAAATCTCTCCAATGTTGATTTCAGCATTGTCCACAATAGCCAAAATATGGAAAGAGCCCAGACATCCCCCACAAATAAATGATAAAGAAGAGGTCACACACACACACACTGGAAAATTATTCAACCATCAAAAATGAAATCTTAGGGCACCAGTGTAGCTCAGCTGGTTAAGCATCTACTTTTGGCTCAGGTCATGGTCTCAGTTTCCTGGGATCAAGCCCTGCATCAGGCTCCCTGCTCAATGGGGTGTCTGCTTCTCTGTGTCACTCTGCACCTCCCCATGCTCATTTTCTCTCTTTCTCTCTCTCTAATAAATACATACAATATTTTAAAAAATGAAATATTCAGACTGAGGGTTTTGGAGGGAAGGGGGCTGGGAGGTTGGGTGATCCTGGTGGTGCGTATTATGGAGGGCATGTATTGCATGGAGCACTGTGGGTGCTGGTGCATAAACAATGAATTCTAGAACACTGAAAAGAAATTTAAAAATAAATATTTTAAAAAATTAAATTAAATTAAATTAAAAAAGAGAGAAGTATTGCCTCTTGCAACAACATGGGTGGAACTAGAGGGTATTATGCTAAGTGAAATAAGTCAGTCAGAGAAAGACAAATACCATATAATTTTGCTCATATGTGGAATCAAAGAAACAAAACAGATTAACACAGAGGAAGGGAAGGAAAAATAAAATAAGATGAAAATTGAAATAGAGGCAAGCCATAAGAGATGTGGAACTCTAGGAAACAAATAGGTTTGCTGGAGGGGAGGTTGGTGGGAGATGGGATAACTGGGTGATGGGCATTAAGGAGGGCACATAATATAATGAACACTGGGTGTTGTATGAACTGATGAATCACTAAATTGGACCTCTGAAACTAATAAAAAAAGAACAAATCTATCATTTCTCTAAATCTATCATTATCTCTATTACAACACGTTTCATTAAAACTGAATTTTATCTGTCAATGTTCAGTTATATTTTGAAGCATCTAGACAAGTTACTGACATATGTCATCACTCAACAGTTATTTACTGGTTGAATGAATGAATGAATGAATAAAAAATAAATAAAATAACATATTAAGTTTTCTTGACATAATGATATAGTGCTTAAGCCAATGAGGAAATGTTTAGTATAGTCAATGTTAGGTCAGGTAAAAAGTATATACTGTTCCAGACTATTGTGGGAGAAATATTTGAAGACAAGAGCCTTTATGTTCCTTAGAAAGCATAGTGGAAGGTGACCACCACATTTTTCTCTGTGTAGAACTAGGAATATTCTGCTTTTCTATAGCAGTTTTCAAGAAAGAATAGCCTGAGGAAAATATAAATAAAAGTCTATCTTGACACCAAAAGCAATTGTCTTAAATTTTCCCTGAGCTCCAAGAAAGTTTTCCATGAAATTGTTGAAGTAAATGAGTTTTTAAGGATTCTTTTAGTCCCGAGTCCATTTCTCACAGCAAGGAAAATGCCAAAATTTATCTTTCCACTTTATTGTGGAAAGAAATATGTTAGAAGGTAGTATTCTCATGAGAGACTCTCTACAGTGTTTCTTGCTAAGAATTGTCCCCTGACGTTCATTATCTGTATGAAGAAAATGCCCCACAGCTTTATATAAAGAGAGAGAACACATCTTAACAACTATGATTTTAGAGAAAAATTGGTTTTCACATAAAAATATATTTGTGATCCTTCAAATCAAATAAATGAATAATATTAAGGAACTAAGATATGATGAAGTGAAGCCACTGAACACAGAGAGAATATTCAATCCTTATCTCTAATACTTAATACAGTTGGAACAAAAGATCAATGTCAATTTTGCAAAAACAGGGAGTATGACCTGAACAGCTGCAATGATTTAAGGTGGGTGTTGTATGTGGACAAGTGTGATCTATTTAGCTTCATTAATTTTATCTTTTTGTAACTCTATATGTGTTGTCACCTCTCTATGCAGAGTTTTATACTAAAATAAATGTGGAAATAAATTGACACTTTTAATAATGCAACATCATTTTAACTTAAAACTTTAAAACATGCTTCCTTTGGTGAAAAATAATGTAGGGACACTGTTTGCATTAGTGGGTTTTTCTGTGAATTAAAATTTATGTATTCTAGCATTAAAAAGCAGGGTATGTGCTATCGTGAGTGCTGTGAAGTGTGTAAACCTGGCGATTCACAGACCTGTACCCCTGGGGATAAAAATACATTATATGTCTATTAAAAAAAAATTTGGAAGGGGAGGCGAACCATAAGAGACTATGGACTCTGAAAAACAACCTGAGGGTTTTGAAGGGTCAGGGGTGGGAAGTTGGGGGAACAGGTGGTGGGTAATAGGGAGGGCACGTACTGCATGGACCACTGGGTGTGATGCCAAAACAATGAACACTGTTATGCTGTAAATAAACAAATAAACGAATAAAAAAAAGAAAGAGATTAAAAGAAAGACAAAAAAAATGGGAAAAAAAAGCTTAACTTCAAGAACACCGGATTCAACTACATAATAGGAGTGATTTGGGAAATGAAAGGGAAGAAAATATAATCCTTAATAGGCTTCTGACAAGGGTAATACACTGTGAATATTTAGATGAAACTGAAACAAGGATTAATGAACAGATATGGACTCTTAATCACCACTGGGCACTACACTTCATAAAAGTAATCACCCACATATTAAGTATTTCATTGAATGAGGCATAGTCACACATATTGGATTAATTAATCCTCAAAAAAACACAGCTGTTATGTAAGCAAAGCAGAAAAGGTTTATGTGTTAATTATCAGCAGTTGACTGGATCCAGGTTCTCTGATTTCATATCCTCTCTTCTACTACAACACTGTTTTTAAACTTCTTTCCACTTCTAAGAACAAAATATACATTTTACATCATAGCCCAAGTCACACATGTACACATACACTCACAAGTACAATGGAAACAAACAGCAAATCTATAAAGAACCATAGAGCTGTCAAGTTTGTGATAGATTACAACTCCTGATGTGACAAGCACTAGCACATATCGTATCATTTTTTAAACACTGATGTCTTGAAAGTCTCATATCACCAGGATTTAGCGTTTGATTTGTTCTTCAAGTACTGAACACGTGGAAAGGAATCATTTCCTTTCAGCTTATGTTTCCCATTATGACAAAAGTTTTATACTACAAAAGTCACTTTAGGATTTGAGCCATAGACCCAAGAAACAGTACTATGTCTTGTTTCTATGCATTCAGACTGATCTGTCTGGAGCTCAGAAAGTCCTGAACTTACCTAAACCAAGTCGTGAATTCAAGCAGAGTGGCCATGTGGTAAATCAGCATGGGTGGTTGCTGGAAAACACTCCTTTGCTTTATGCTATTCTCTGACACAAGAGCAATTCTGACTTTTCCCTTCCCTAATCATTTTTCTATAAACATTTGTTCTATTGCATCTCCTAGGCAAACTATAGAGATTTGTTGGCTTTTCTTTTAGATGTGCTTCAAAATAATCATGTTTGACATTTAGGCTCCTACTTTTTCATGTGTATAAGTATTAGATCACTTCACTGGAGTGACACCACAAAGGAACTCCCTGCATGATTTACTGTACTTAAATGAATAAATGGACAATCAGGAAAATACAATACTGAAGTAAAAGTCCTCTCTTTGACTTGAATCCACCAACAAGAAGAATGATGGTCATGAGTCTGGGCAATGCAAGTACTCCAAAGGTCTTCATCCTCTTGGGTTTCTCTGACCATCCCTGGTTGGAAATGCCACTCTTCATAATGGTGTTTGCGGCTTACATCTGCACACTGGTTGGAAACATCTCGATTATTGTGGTGTCCAAGGTAGACCCTCATCTTGACAGCCCTATGTACTTTTTCCTTTCCAACCTCTCCTTCCTGGACCTGTGTTTTACCACAACCACCATCCCTCAACTGCTGTGGAATCTCTGGGGACCAGATAAGTCCATCAGTTATGGAGGGTGTGTGGCCCAATTCTATATGTTTCACTTCCTGGGGGCCACAGAATGCATCCTCTTGGCGGTCATGTCCGTGGATCGGTACATGGCCATCTGCAAGCCCTTGAGGTACCAGGCTATCATGGATCGGCGATTCTGTG
Source organism: Meles meles (assembly GCF_922984935.1). Taxonomy (NCBI): domain Eukaryota; kingdom Metazoa; phylum Chordata; class Mammalia; order Carnivora; family Mustelidae; genus Meles; species Meles meles. The sequence continues at coordinate 154,652,660 of NC_060070.1, read as the reverse complement.
TCTCCCTGGTGGCTGTCGCATGGATAAGTGGTTTGGTTAACTCCTTGCTTCAGTCATCCCTCACTATCCAGCTGCCACTTTGTGGTAACAACAAGGTGGATGACTTCCTGTGTGAGATTCCAGTGATGATCCAGATGTCCTGTGTCGATACCACTTTCAATGTAACTATGCTCTCTCTTGTAGGGACTATCTTTACCCTGGTTCCCTTGTCTCTTATCCTTCTCTCCTATGGGTTCATTGTAGCTACAGTACTCAGAATTCGGTCGTCAACAGGAAACAAGAAGGCCTTCAACACCTGTGGCTCTCATGTTTTTGTGGTCTCTCTCTTCTATGGGCCAGTAATATGCATGTATGTGCAACCTTCTGGTACTAAATCCCAGGACAAGGACAAACTCATGGCCCTGTTCTACAGTGTGGTGACTCCTATGCTTAACCCTTTTATTTATACTTTGAGGAACAAGGACATGAAAGGGGCAGTAAGGAGGCTTCTCCTCTCATTGAACCATCAGAGAAGAGAATAAAACACAGCTATTTTATACTCTATACTCTCCATGTAAGTCTCCAAAGAGCCCTTGCTTTATATATATCTCTGGAGGTAACCCTCTTCCAAAATGGTTAGAATTTTTCAGTCATTATCTGATCTATGATTTATTGGCCCTCATTTTGCAATGTGAACCTTAATCCCCACTTGTAAGTTACATGAGAGTGAATCCCTGTCATTAAGTCCTCTAAGTCCATTGAGAGATTCTGCTATAGGAATCTGTAAAGTAGCTCACTGACTCACTCATTCATCACCAGTCAAACAAAAGGAACCCTCTCATTTTATGTATACTTTTATAAAAATAACACAAGTATCATGTCATCTGTGAAGAGGGAGAGCTTGACTACTTAAACAAGTTAGAATGGCAAAAATTAACAAAACTGGAAAAAACAGATGTTGGGGAGGTTGTGGAGAAAGGGGAACCCTCTTACACTATTGGTGAGAATGCGAACTGGTACAGCCACTCTGGAAAACAGTATGGAGATTCCTCAAGATTTTAAGAATAGAACTACCCTATGACCCAGCAATTGCACTACTAGGTATTTACCACAAAGATACAGATGTAGTGAAAAGAAGGGGCATATGCACCCCAGGGTTCATCGCCGCAATGTCAACAATAGCCAAACTGTGGAAGGAGCTTCGATGCCCTTCAACAGATGAGTGGATAAAGAACATGTGGTCCATATATACAATGGAATACTACTCAGTCATCAGAAAGGATGAATACTGAGCTTTTGCATTAAGAAGAATGGGACTGGAGGAGCTTATGCTGAATGAAATAAGTGAAGCAGAGAAAGATGATTAACATATGGTTTCACTTATTTGTGGAATATAAGGAATAGTTATGGAGAACATTAGGAGAAGTAAGGGAAAACGAAGTGGGGGAGGAATCAGAGGGGGAGAAGAACCATGAGAGTCTATGGAATCTGGAAAACAAACTGAGGGTTTTGGAGGGGAGGGTGGTGGGGGAATGTGTTAGGCTGGTGATGAATATTAAGGAGGCATGTATTGTACAGGGCACTGGGTGTTACATGCAGAAAAATGAATCACGGAACACTACATCAAAAACTAGTGATGTACTGTATGGAGACTAATAAAACATTTTAAAAAATCTTTTAAAAAATGAAAAAAATGGGGAGGGGAAAGATGGCAGAGAATTAGGAGAGCCTGTTTCAACTGGTCCCCTCAAGTGAGCTAAATATTTATCAGAACACTCTGAACACCCATGAAATCAGCCTGAGATGTAAGATTATACACTTTTGGATCTCTACAGAGGCAGAAGACATCAGTGGAGAGGTAAAGCAGAGTAGGAATGCTCAGACTGATATCAGAGGATAAACAAAGGGGGAGAGAGCCACCAGAAGTGACCCACTGGAAAGTAATACCCCAATTCAAAAGTGCCCAGTCCCTGGGGACCAGCATTAACTTGGAGTCTGGTTAAAGCACTCAAAAAGAGCAAAAGATCTTAAGGGGCAACTGGTGGAATTGGGCGGTCATGGGCATGGGCCTAAGCCCACAGTCCCAGGATGGTCACCACAGGCAACCACCTGTGTCAGAGAGTCCTTCGGGACCTGAAGCCAGTGGCCCATGGGCCCGTGGATTTCCACTTCTTGCACCCCACCCCCCACACCTAAGAGAGCCTGGTGTAGGCACCAGATGGCGGTCTCTAGGACCGCAGCCTTCTGCAACTGGCCACTGGGGTCTGACCACACCCAGCATGGGCCTGCACCCCAGACAGCAGTCCCAACAAAGGCAGCTACCAGAGGCAGGCCCTCTGGACCAGTATCACTCATGGTTTCAGTGGCATGGGGATACAGAGACAAGCAGAGGCCTTGGGTGACCACTGGGATAGGGGCTGCGGGTGCACACCGCCTGTGGGAGGTTGCCCTGTTCAGTGGAGTTTGCAGATGGGGAGTCTGTGTGTTCTGGATCAGCCAGAGGGGAACAGTCTGACACTTCTCTCTGAGGCGGAGGTTTGGGTGCAGACAGATTCTTTCCTTGCTCTGACCCTCTGAAAAGCCGCAAAAAGCCACCAAAGAATAAAAACCTCCAGAGAACAAAAGCCTCAAAAACTGGTTTCCATAGAGCCCAGTCCCTTGATAGTGGGCAGCGGGACTCAACCCAAGCAAGACTGACGGGAAAACAATGCAGCAGGCCCTTCTCCCAGAAGACAAGCCAAAAGAACAAGAGGACAAACACCACAGGGTCCCCATAAAACTGTAAAACCCCAATATCAGGGGAAAACAATATATTAAGCTCCTGGGTGGCTGGATTATGGTTGATTTTTCAGCTAAACATCCCATCAACGACCTCTCACTAAAATGATTAGGAGGAGGAACACCCAACAGCGGAAAAATTCATAGACAGCCTTCTCCATCAGAACTATTGGATATAGACATAAACAGTATGTCAGAAAGAGAATTCAGGGTAACAATTATCCAGACAATGTCTAGGTTGGAAAAACCCTTTGTGACAACATAGAATCTCTAAGGGTAGAAGTGAGAGCTGGCCTGACAAAAGTTAAAAATGCTATCAATGAGATCCAATCTAATCTAAATACTCTAACAGTTAGGGTAGCCAAGGCAGAAGATTGAATTATTGATCTAGAAGAAAAACTGATAGAAAAGAAGCATCAGGAGGAGGCCTGGAACAAACAGCTTAGAAGCCATGAAAACAAAATTAGGAAAATATATGACACCATGAAACATTCCAACATCAGAACCATTGGGATGCCTAAGTGGGCAGAGAAAGAGAGAAGACTAGAAGACTTAGTTGAACAAATTCTGGATGAAAATTGGTGTGATGTTCATCATCACTACCATCAGGGAGATTCGAATTAAAACCACATTGAGATACCACCTTACACCAGTTAGAATGGCCAAAATTAGCAAGACAGGAAACAACGTGTGTTGGAGACGATGTGGAGAAAGGGGAACCCTCTTACACTGTTGGTGGGAACGCAAGTTGGTGCAGCCACTTTGGAAAACTGTGTGGAGATTCCATAAGAAATTAAAAATAGAGCTTCCCTATGACCCTGAATTTGCACTACTGGGTATTTACCCCAAAGACAAAGATGTAGTGAAAAGAAGGGCCATCTGTACCCCAATGTTCATAGCAGCAATGGCCACGGTCGCCAAACTGTGGAAAGAACTTAGATGCCCTTCAATGGACGAATGGATAAGGAAAATGTGGTCCATATACACTATGGAGTATTATGCCTCCATCAGACAGGATGAATACCCAACTTTTGTATCAACATGGATGGGACTGGAAGAGATTATGCTGAGTGAAATAAGTCAAGCAGAGAGAGTCAAGTATCATATGGTTTCACTTACCTGTGGAGCATAAGGAATAACATGGAGGACACTGGGAGATGCAGAGGAGAAGGGAGATGAGGGAAATTGGAAGGGGAGATGAACCATGAGAGACTATGGATTCTGAAAAACAATCTGAGTGTTTTGGTGGGGCGGGGAGGTGGGAAGTTGTGGGAGCCAGGTGGTGGGTATTATGCAGGGCATGTAAGGCATGGAGCACTGGGTGTGGTGCATAAACAATGAATTCTGTTATGCTGAATAGAAATTAATAAAAAAATAGGAAAATTTGTGTGATGCATGAACAATGAATTCTGGAACACTGGAAGGAAATAAAAATAAATGAATAAACAATAAAAAAAGAAAGAAAATTTCTCCAAATCTGGGGGATGGAACAAGTGTTCATGTCCTAGAAGCAGAAAGAACACCCTCCAAGATCAACAAATCTAGAAAAACCTCCAGATGCTTAAATCTGAAATTCATGAATCATAGTCTTAGACGAGAGGTTTTAAGGGCAGCTAGGGGGAAAATATTCTTTACCTACAGAGGAAGGTCCATCAGAATAAGGTCAGACCTGTCCACATAAATCTGGCAAGCCAGAAAGGGCTGGCAAGACATATTCAGGGCACTAAATGACAAGAACATGCAGCCAACAATACTTTATGCAGCAAGGCTGAGTTTCAAAATGGATGGAGAGATAAAGAGTGCATGTGGCCACCAAGCCAGCACTACAAGAAATATTAAGGGGGGCTCTATAAAGAGGAAAAAAACCCAAGAATATCGTTGAACAGAAATTTATGGAGACAATCTATAGAAACAAAGACTTCACTATGCAGCCATCAAAAGAAATGAAATCTTGCCATTAGCTATGATGTGGATGGAACTAGGGTATTATGATTAGCAAAATAAGTCAATAGGAGAAAGGCAACTATCATATGATCTCCCTGATATGAGGAAGTTGAGAGGCAAAGTGGGGTGGGGGTTGGGGGTTAGGGAAGGAATAAATGAAACAAGATGGGATCAGGAGGGAGACAAACCACAAGAGATTCTTAATGTCACAAAACAAACTGAGGGTGGCTGGGGGGAGAGGGAAGGAATAAATGAAACAAGATGGGATCAGGAGGGAGACAAACCACAAGAGATTCTTAATGTCACAAAACAAACTGAGGGTGGCTGGGGGGAGAGGGGTAGGAATAGGGTGGTGGGGTTATGGACACTGGGGAGGTTATGTGCTATGGTGGGTGCTGTGAAGTGTGTAAACCTGGCGATTCACAGACCTGTAACCCTGGGGCTAATAATACATTATATGTTTATAAAAATATATATAAAAAATTTAAAAAAACAACAAAGACTTCACAGGTAACATGATGTCAATAAAAATGTATCTCCCAATAAGCACTCTCAGCATGAATGGCCTAAATGCTCCCATAAAATGACACAGGGTTGTAGACTGGATAAAATGACAGGGTCCGGGGAGTCAAGATGGCGGAGAAGTAGCAGGCTGAGACTATATCAGGTAGCAGGAGATCAGCTCGATAGCTTATCTAAACATTGCAAACACATACAAATCCAACAAGAGAGCGAAGAGAAGAAGAACAGCAACTCTAGAACAGAAAATCAACCACTTTCTGAAAGGTAGGACTGGCGGAGAAGTGAATCTAAAACGACGGGAAGATAGACCGCGGGGGGAGAGGCCGGCTCCCAGCAAGTGGCGGAGGAACGGAGCACAAAATCAGGACTTTTAAAAGTCTGTTCCACTGAGGGGCATTGCTCCAGAGGCTAAACCAGGGTGAAGCCCACGCGGGGTCAGTGTGGCCCCAGGTCCCGCAGGGTCACAGAAGGATCGGGGGTGTTGGAGTGTCGCAGAGCTCGCAGGTATTAGAACGGAGAAGCCGGCTGCAGAGACAGAGCCGAGGACTGAACTCTCAGCTCGGGGTTACCTTGAACTGGTCGCGGGCTGGGGGGGCTTGGAGCGCAGCTACAGGCTGGGGATACGGGAGTGATTGGGTGCTGTCCTCCGGGGGCACACTGAGGAGTGGGGCCCCAGGCTCTCGGCTCCTCCGGGCCGGAGACTAGGAGACCACCATTTTCATTCCCGTGCTCCGGAACTCTACGGAAAGCGTTCAGGGAACAGAAGCTCCCAAAAGCGAACCCGAGCCGATTACTTAGTCCGGCCCCCGGTAAGGGCGGTGCAATCCCGCCTCGGGCAAAGACACTTGAGAGTCACTACAACAGGCCCCTCCCCCAGAAGATCAACAAAATATCCAGCCAGGATGAAGTTCATCTATCAAGGAAAGTAGGTTCAATTCCTAAGACAGCAGTGCAATTCCAGAGGAGGAGAAAGCAAAGCACGGAACTCATTGCTTTTTCCCCATGATTCTTTAGTCTTGCGGCTACTTCAATTTTTTTTTCTTTTTTCATTTTTTTTTCTTTTTTCTTTTTTCTTCTTCTGCTAAATTTTTTAAAAACTTTTACCCTTTTCTTTTTTAACGTTTTTTTGACTAGTTTATCTAAATATATATATTTTTCTTTCTTTTTTACATTTTTTCTTTGTTTTATTTTTTAAATTTTTTTCTTTTTTTTTCTGAACCTCTTTTTATCCCCTTTCTTCCCCCCACAATTTGGGGTCTCTTCTCATTTGTTTACAGCGCATTTTTCTGGGGTCTTTGCCACCCCTTTAGTATTTTATTTGCTCCTTCATATCCTCTTATCTGGACAAAATGACAAGGCGGAAAAAATCACCACAAACAAAAGAAGAAGAGACAGTACTGAAGGCTAGGGACTTAATCAACACAGACATTGGTAATATGTCAGATCAAGAGTTCAGAATGACGATTCTGAACATTCTAGCCAGGCTCTAAAAAGGCATGGAAGATATTAGAGAAACCCTCTCTGGAGATATTAAAGCCTTTTCTGGAGAAATTAAAGAATTAAAATCTAACCAAGTTGAAATAAAAAAAGCTATTAATGAGGTGAAATCAAAAATGGAGGCTCTCACTGCTAGGATAAATGAGGCAGAAGAAAGAATTAGTGATATAGAAGACCAAATGACAGAGAATAAAGAAGCCGAGCAATAGAGGGACAAACAGCTACTGGACCATGAGGGGAGAATTCGAGAGATAAGTGACACCATAAGACGAAACAACATTAGAATAATTGGGATTCCAGAAGAAGAAGAAAGAGAGAGGGGAGCAGAAGGTCTATTGGAGAGAATTATTGGAGAGAATTTCCCTAATATGGCAAAGGGAACAAGCATCAAAATCCAGGAGATGCAGAGAACCCCCCTCAAAGTCAACAAGAATAGGTCCACACCCCATCACCTAATAGTAAAATTTACAAGTCTTAGTGACAAAGAGAAAATCCTGAAGGCAGCCCAAGAAAAGAAATCTGTAACATACAATGGTAAAAATATTAGATTGGCGGCAGACTTATCCACAGAGACCTGGCAGGCCAGGAAGAGCTGGCATGATATATTCAGAGCACTCAACGAGAAAAACATGCAGCCAAGAATACTCTATCCAGCTAGGCTATCATTGAAAATAGAAGGAGAGATCAAAAGCTTCCAGGACAAACAAAAACTGAAAGAATTTGCAAACACCAAACCAGCTCTACAGGAAATCTTGAAAGGGGTCCTCTAAGCAAAGAGAGAGCCTAAAAGTAGTAGATCAGAAAGGTACAGACACAATATACAGTAACAGTCACCTTACAGACTAATAATGGCACTAAATTCATATCTCTCAATAGTTACCCTGAATGTTAATGGGCTAAATGCCCCAATCAAAAGACACAGGGTATCAGAATGGATAAAAAAACAAAACCCATCAGTATGTTGCCTACAAGAAACTCATTTTAGACGCGAAGACACCTCCAGATTTAAAGTGAGGGGGTGGAAAACAATTTACCATGCTAATGGGCATCAGAAGAAAGCTGGGGTGGCAATCCTTATATCAGATCAATTAGATTTTAGCCAAAGACTATAATAAGAGATGAGGAAGGACACTATATCCTACTCAAAGGGTCTGTCCAACAAGAAGATCTAACAATTTTAAATATCTATGCCCCTAACGTGGGAGCAGCCAACTATATCAACCAATTAATAACAAAATCAAAGAAACACATCAATAATAATACAATAATAGTAGGGGACTTGAACACTCCCTTCACTGAAATGGACAGATCATCCAAGCAAAAGATCAACAAGGAAATATAGGTCTTAAATGACACACTGGACCAGATGGACATCACAGATATATTCAGAACATTTCATCCCAAAGCAACAGAATACACATTCTTCTCTAGTGCACACGGAACCTTCTCCAGAATAGATCACATCCTGGGTCACAAATCAGGTCTCAACAGGTATCAAAAGATTAGGATCATTCCCTGCATATTTTCAGACTACAATGCTCTGAAGCTAGAACTCAATCACAAGAGGAAAGCTGGAAAGAACCCAAATACATGGAGACTAAACAGCATCCTTCTAAAGAATGAATGGGTTAACCAGGAAATTAAAGAAGAATTGAAAAAATTCATGGAAACAAATGATAATGAAAACACAACAGTTCAAAATCTGTGGGACACAGCAAAGGCAGTCCTGAGAGGAAAATATAGAGCGGTACAAGCCTTTCTCAAGAAACAAGAAAGGTCTCAAGTACCCAACCTAAACCTACACGTAAAGGAGCTGGAGAAAGAACAAGAAAGAAAACCTTAACCCAGCAGGAGAAGAGAAATCATAAAGATCAGATCAGAAATCAATGAAATAGAAACAAAAACAAAACAATAGAAAAAATCAATGAAACTAGGAGCTGGTTCTTTGAAAGAATCAATAAGATTGAAAAACCCCTGGCCAGACTCATCAAAAAGAAAAGAGAAAGGACCCAAATCAATAAAACCATGAATGAAAGAGGAGAGATCACAACTAACACCAAAGAAATACAGACAATTATAAGAACATACTATGAGCAACTCTACGCCAACAAATTGGACAATCTGGAAGAAATGGATGCATTCCTAGAGACATATAAACTACCACAACTGAACCAGGAAGAAATAGAAAACCTGAACAGGCCCATAACCAGTAAGGAGATTGAAACAGTCATCAACAATCTCCAGACAAAGAAAAGCCCAGGGCCAGATGGCTTCCAAGGGGAATTCTACCAAACATTTAAAGAAGAACTAATTCCTATTCTCCTGAAATTGTTCCAAAAAATAGAAACGGAAGGAAAACTTCCAAACTCATTTTATGAGGCCAGCATCACCTTGATCCCATAACCAGACAAGGATCCCACCAAAATAGAGAACTACAGACCAATATCCTTGATGAACACAGACGCAAAAATTCTCACCAAAATACTAGCCAATAGGATTCAACAGTACATTAAAAGGATTATTCACCACGATCAAGTGGGATTTATTCCAGGGCTGCAGGGTTAGTTCAACATCTGCAAATCAATCAATGTGATAGAACACATTAATAAAAGAAAGAACAAGAACCATATGATACTCTCCATAGATGCTGAAAAAGCATTTGACAAAGTACAGCATCTCTTCCTGATCAAAACTCTTCAAAGTGTAGGGATAGAGGGCACATACCTCAATATGATCAAAGCCATCTATGAAAAACCCACCGCAAATATCATTCTCAATGGAGAAAAACTGAAAGCTTTTCCGCTAAGGTCAGGAACACGGCAGGGATGTCCATTATCACCACTGCTATTCAACATAGTACTAGAAGTCCTAGCCTCAGCAATCAGACAACAAAAAGAAATTAAAGGCATCCAAATTGGTAAAGAAAGAGTCAAACAATCACTCTTCCCAGATGATATGATACTATATGTGGAAAACCCAAAAGACTCCACTCCAAAACTGCTAGAACTTGTACAGGAATTCAGTAAAGTGTCAGGATATAAAATCAATGCACAGAAATCAGTTGCATTTCTGTACACCAACAACAAGACAGAAGAAAGAGAAATTAAGGAGTTAATCCCATTACAATTGTACCCAAAACTATAAGATACCTAGGAATAAACCTAACCAAAGAGGCTAAGAATCTATACACAGAAAATTATAAAGTACTCATGAAAGAAATTGAGGAAGACACAAAGAAATGGAAAAATGTTCCATGCTCCTGGATTGGAAGAATAAATATTGTGAAAATGTCCATGCTACCTAAAGCAATCCACACATTTAATGCAATCTCTACCAAAATACCATCCATTTTTTTCAAAAAATGGAACTAATAATCCTACAATTTATATGGAACCAGAAAAGACCTCGAATAGCCAAAGGAATATTGAAAAAGAAAGCCAAAGTTGGTGGCATCACAATTCCGGACTTCAAGCTCTATTACAAAGCTGTCATCATCAAGACAGCATGGTACTGGCACAAAAACAGACACATAGATCAGTGGAACAGAATAGAGAGCCCAGAAATTGACCCTCAATTCTATGGCCAACTCATCTTCGACAAAGCAGGAAAGAATGTCCAATGGAAAAACGACAGCCTCTTCAATAAACGGTGCTGGGAAAATTGGACAGCCACATGCAGAAAAATGAAATTCGACCACTTCCTTACACCACACACAAAAATAGACTCCAAATGGATGAAGGACCTCAATGTGAGAAAGGAATCCATCAAAATCCTTGAGGAGAATGCAGGCAGCAACCTCTTCGACCTCAGCCATAGCAACATCTTCCTAGGAACAACGGCAAAGGCAAGGGAAGCAAGGGCAAAAATGAACTATTGGGATTTCATCAAGATCAAAAGCTTTTGCACAGCAAAGGAAACAGTTAACAAAACCAAAAGACAACTGACAGAATGGGAGAAGATATTTGCAAACGACATCAGATAAAGGGCTAGTATCCAAAATCTATAAGGAACTTAGCAAACTCAACACCCAAAGAACAAACAATCCAATCAAGAAATGGGCAGAGGACATGAACAGACATTTCTGCAAAGAAGACATCCAGATGGCCAACAGACACATGAAAAAGTGCTCCATGTCACTCGGCATCAGGGAAATACAAATCAAAACCACAATGAGATATCACCTCACACCAGTCAGAATGGCTAAAATTAACAAGTCAGGAAATGACAGATGCTGGCGAGGATGCGGAGAAATGGCAACCCTCCTACACTGTTGGTGGGAATGGAAGCTGGTGCAACCACTCTGGAAAACAGCATGGAGGTTCCTCAAAATGTTGAACATAGAACTACCCTATGACCCAGCAATTGCACTACTGGGTATTTACCCTAAAGATACAAACGCAGTGATCCGAAGGGGCACCCGAATGTTTATAGCAGCAATGTCTACAATAGCCAAACTATGGAAAGAACCTAGATGTCCATCAACAGATGAATGGATAAAGAAGAGGTGGTATATATACACAATGGAATACTATGCAGCCATCAAAAGAAATGAAATCTTGCCATTTGGGATGACATGGATGGAACTAGAGCGTATCATGCTTAGTGAAATAAGTCAATCGGAGAAAGACAACTATCATATGATCTCCCTGATATGAGGACATGGAGAAGCAACATGGGGGGTTAGGGGGATAGGAGAAGAATAAATGAAACAAGATGGGATTGGGAGGGAGACAAACCATAAATGACTCTTAATCTCACAAAACAAACTGGGGGTTGCTGGGGGGAGGTGGGATTGGGAGAGGGGGAGGGGGCTATGGACATTGGGGAGGGTATGTGCTATTGTGAGTGCTGTGAAGTGTGTAAACCTGGCGATTCACAGACCTGTACCCCTGGGGATAAAAATAAATTATATGTTTATTAAAAAAAAATTTGGAAGGGGAGGCGAACCATAAGAGACTATGGACTCTGAAAAACAACCTGAGGGTTTTGAAGGGTCAGGGGTGGGATGTTGGGGGAACAGGTGGTGGGTAATAGGGAGGGCACGTTTTGCATGGAGCACTGGGTGTTGTGCAAAAAGAATGAATACTGTTACGCTGAAAAAATAAATAAAATGGAAAAAAAATGACAGGGTCCATCCTTATGCTATCTACAAGAGACATATTTGGAACTTAAAGATACATCCAGACTGAAAGTTAAGCAATGGCGAAGCATCTTTCATGCCAATGGGCCTCAAAAGAAAGCTGGGGTAGCGATTCTCATATCAGATAAATTAGATTTTAAACTAAAGGCTGTAGTCAGAGATATAGAAGCGTGCTACATCATTCTTAAGGGGTCTATCCACTAAGAAGATCTAACAATTGTAAATATTTATGCCCCCAATACGGGAGCGCCAAACTACATAAGACATCTGTTAATCAAGAGAAAGAGTCACACTGATATGAATACATTAATGGTAGGGGATCTTAATACACCACTCTCAGGAATAGACAGATCATCCAAACAGAAAATCAATAAATAAACAAGAGCTTTGAATGACACATTGGACCAGAAGGACCTCATAGATATATACAGAACATTCGACCCTAAAACAGCAAAATACTCATTCTTCTCAAGTGTACATGTAACCTTCTCCAGAATATACCACATAATGGTTCACAAATCAGGACTCAACCGATACCAAAAGTCTGAGATTATTCCCTGCATATTCTCAGACCACAATGCTTTGAAACTGGAACTCAATCACAAGGAAAAGTTCAGAAGGAATTCAAACACTTGGAAGCTAAAGAGCACCCTGCTCAAGAATGTTTGTATCAACCAGGAAATCAAAGAAGAACTTAAACAATTCATGGAAAGCAATGAGAATGGAGACACTTCGGTCCAAAACCTACGGGATATGGCAAAGGCGGTCCTAAGGGGGAAATACATAGCCATCCAAGCCTCTCTCAAAAAAACTGAAAACTCCAGAATACACCAGGTGTCTTTACACCTTAAAGAACTGGAGAATCAACAACAAATTCAGCCAACTCCACACACAAGAAGGGAAATAATCAAGAGTAGAACAGAGATCGATGAGATAGAAATAGAGGTACAGTAAAACACATCAACAAAACTAGAAGGTGGTTCTTTGAAAGAATCACTAAGATTGATAAATCATTGGCCAAACTAATCCAAAAGGAAAGAGGGAAGGCTCAAATTAATAAAATTATATGAAAAGGGAGAGATCCCAACTAACACCAAGAAAACTGAAACAATCATCAGAAATTATTATCAAGAGTTATATGCCAATAAGTTAAGCAACCTAGAAGAAACGGATGGATTCCTGGAAACCTATAAACTTCCAAGACTGAAACAGGAAGAAACTGACAACCTAAATAGACCAATATCTAGTAATGATATTGAAGCAGTGATCAAAATTCTCCAAAAAAACAAGAGCCCAGGACCTGACAGATTCCCTGGGGAATTCCAACAAATTCAAAGTTGAAATAATATCTATTTTCTCAAAGCTGTGTCAATAAAAAGAAACGGAAGGAAAACTTTCAGACTCTGTCTATGAAGCCAGCATTACCGTGATCCCCAAAAAAGGGGAATTTCAGACCAATACCCTGAAGAATATGAATTTTAAGATTCTCAATAAGAGCCTAGCTAATAGGATCCAACAGTACATTAAAGATTATACACCATGACCAACACCATGACCATGAACCAGATTTACCCCTGGGATGCATGCGTGGTTTAACATTCACAAATCAATCAGTGTGATATAACAAATAAATAAGAGAAGATAGAAGAACCACATGGTCCTCTCAATTGATGCAGCAAAAGCATTTGACAAAATCCAGCATCCGTTCCTGATTAAAATGCTTCAAAGTATAGGGATAGAGGGAACATTCCTTAACTTCATAAAATCTATGAAAAACCCACAGTGAATATCATTCTCAAAGGGGAAAAGCTGACAGCCTTCCCTTTGAGATCAGGAGCACGACAAGGATGCCCATTCTCACCACTCTTGTTCAACATGGTACTTGAAGTCCTAGCAACAGCAATCAGAGAACAAAAAGAAATAAAAGGTATCAAATTGGCAAAGAAGGAGGAAAATTCACTCTCTTCGCAGATGACATGATATTTTATATGGAAATCCCAAAATACTCCACCCCTAAACTACTAGAACTCATACAGCAATTCAGTAACGTGGCAGGATACAAAATCAATGCACAGAAATCAGTTGCTTTCTTATACACTAACAATGAAAGTATAGAAAGGGAAATTAGAGAATCTATTCCATTTACTGTAGCACCAGGAACCATAAGATACCTTGGAAAAAACCTGACCAAAGAGGTAAAGTATATGTACTCAAGGAACTACAGATCACTCATGAAAGAAATTGAAGAAGACACAAAAAGATACAAGACCATTCCATGCTCATCAGAAGAATAAACATTCTTAAAACTTCTATACTGCCCAGAATAATCCATACTTTCAATATCATCCCAATCAAAATTCCACCAGCATTTTTCAAAGTGCTGAAACAAATAATCCTAAAATTTGTATGAAACCAGAAAAGACCCCAAATTACTAGGAATTTTCAGGAAATGCTGAAAAAGAAAACAAAACCGGGGAATCATGTTGCATGGATTTCAAGCTTTACTACAAAGCTGTGATCACCAAGACAGCATGGTCCTGTCAAAAAACAGACACATAGACCAGTGGAACAGAGTAGAGAGTCCAGATATGGACCCACAACTCTATGGTCAAATAGTCTTCGATAAAGCAGGAAAAAATATACAGTGGAAAAAAGACAGTCTCTTCAATAAATGGTGCCGGGAAAATTGGACAGCTATGTGTAGAAGAATGAAACTTGACCATTCTCTTACACCATACACAAAGACAAATTCGAAATGGATAAAAGACCTCAACATGAAGAAGAATATATCAAAATCCAGAGGAGAACATAGGCAGTAACCTCTTCGACATTGGCCACAACAACTTCCTTCCAGACATGTCTCCAAAGGCAAAGGAAACAAAAGGGAAAATAAACTTTATCTTTTGAAAGTTTAAAATATAATTTATCTGATATGAGAATCGCAACCCCGGCCTTCTTTTGAGGCCCATTGGCATGAAAGATATTTCTCCATCCCTTCACTTTCAGTCTGGGTGTATCCTTAGGTTCAAAATGGGTCTCTTGTAGACAACATATGGATGGGTCCTGTCATTTTATCCAACCTGCAACCCTGTGTCGTTTTATGGGCGCATTTAGGCCATTCACATTGAGAGTGATTATTGAGAGATAGGTTTTTATTGACATCGTGTTGCCTTTGAAGTCTTTCTGTATGTAGATAGTTTCTATATTTCTGTTCAATGATATTCTTAGGATTTTTTCTCTTTTATAGGACCCCCCTTAATATTTCCTGCAGTGTAGGCTTGGTGGTTGCATAGTCTTTTAAGCCTTGCCGGTCTTGGAAACTCTTTATCTCTCCATCCATTTTAAATGTCAGTTTTGCTGGATAGAGTATTCTTGGTTGCATGTTCTTCTCATTTAGTACTCTGAATATATTTGCCAGCCCTTCCTGGCTTGCCAGGTCTCTGTGGACAGGTCTGACGTTATTCTAATGGGCTTTCCTCTGTATGTAAGGAGCTTCTTTGTCCTAGCTGCTTTTAAGAGGGTCTCTCTTGAAACATAATTCCTCATTGTAACTATAAGGTGTCATGAGGACTTTTGAGAATCTAAAATCTTGGGAGACAATCTTTCTGCCTCTAGTACATGAACGTTGTTTCCATTCGTGAGATTGGGAAAATTTTCATAGACAACTTCTTCTACTCTATCTTCTAGACTTCTTTCTTTTTCCTCCCCTTCAGAGATTCCAATAATTCTGACGCTGGAACGTTTCATGGCATCGTTTATTTCCCTGATTCTGTTTTCGTGGCTTCTGAGCTGTTTGTTCCAGGCTTCCTCCTGATCCTTTCTCTCTATCTGTTTGTCCTCCAGATCACTAATTCTATCTTCTGTCTCAGTTACCCTAGCTTTTAGAGAATTTAGATTGGATTGGAACTCATTGAGAGCATTTTGGACATCATCCCTGGTGGCTTTCAGTTCTGCCCTAACATTGTGAACATCATCCCTGGTGGCTTTCAGTTCTGCCCTAATCAGTTCTGTTTGGTCATCCATGGCTTTCTCCAACCTAGCTATTGCCTGGATAATTGTTAGTCTGAATTCCTTTTCTGACATATTGTCTATGTCGATAGCCATTAGCTCTGTTGCAGAAGGCCCATCCTCTGTATTTTTCTTCTGTTGGGTATTCCTCCTCCTAGTCATTTTGGTAAGAGATGACTGAACAGATGCAGCTGGACTTATCGATTGTGGTGCAGTCAATGTGCACCCTGGAAAGCTTCTGTGCAATCAGGATTCCCCACCCAAATGAGAGAAAAAAGAAAAGGAAAAGAAATAGAGAAGAAGAAAAAAAAAGGGGGAAAGACAAAAGGAAAAAAAGAGAGAGAGAGAGAGAGGAAAAAAAGGGAAGATAAAAGAGAAGGCTCAGCCCAAATGGGCCACAAGGGAAGATTTGTGAAGTATACAAACAAAAACAGAGAAACAAAAAGACTGATAAAAGTATATGACAAGAGACCTTGATGAAATCCCAATAGTTCATTTTTGCCCTTGCTTCCCTTGCCTTTGCCATTGTTCCTAGGAAGATGTTGCTACGGCTGAGGTTGAAGAGGCTGTCTTTTTTCCATTGGACATTCTTTCCTGCTTTGTCGAAGATTAGTTGACCATAGAGTTGAGGGTCGATTTCTGGGCTCTCTATTCTGTTCCACTGATCTATGTGTCTGTTTTTGTGCCAGTACCATGCTGTCTTGATGATGACAGCTTTGTAATAGAGCTTGAAGTCCAGAATTGTGATGCCACCAACTTTTCGGAGAAAGACAACTATCATATGATCTCCCTGATATGAGGACATGGAGAAGCAACATGGGGGGGTAGGGGGATAGGAGAAGAATAAATGAAACAAGATGGGATTGGGAGGGAGACAAACCATAAATGACTCTTAATCTCACAAAAAACTGGGGGTTGCTGGGGGGAGGTGGGATTGGGAGAGGGGGAGCGGGCTATGGACATTGGGGAGGGGAGGCGAACCATAAGAGACTATGGACTCTGAAAAACAACCTGAGGGTTTTGAAGGGTCAGGGGTGGGAGGTTGGGGGAACAGGTGGTGGGTAATGGGGAGGGCACGTTTTGCATGGAGCACTGGGTGTTGTGCAAAAAGAATGAATACTGTTACGCTGAAAAAATAAATAAAATGGAAAAAAAAGTATATGACAAGAGAAAAAAATATGTATATATAAGCAAAATAAAAAGGGAAGAACCTCATCAGAAAGAACCTCAAGTATAAGATTTATATATTATGAGGACAAACACAAATTCACAGAAACACTGACAGAAGGAAAAATTGGGAGAGTGGATATAGATTCTCAGTGTGGGTGAGGAAGGTTATTTTGATTCTTCCTGAAGGTATCTTGATGTTTTTGTTAAGGGACTCAACTTTCCTAAGTTACAGGGGGATTAGAATCTGGTTTGCCTATAGGGGTAGCATTGATTTGGGAAAGGGGGTTACCTTGAAGTTTAACTCTATATGTATAGTAGAAAATAAAAATTAAAAAAGAATAAACTAGACTAAACTAAGTTAAAATTAAAAAAGAATTAAAAAAATAGAAAAGCAAAAGAAAAACACGGGTGTATGTATCAAAAAGTTCAGATTAGAAGGTAATTAAAGAATTTGATGTACTGGACATCTCAGCGTGGTGGTAAATAGGTTAAAAAATTATCTGTATGTATAAAAAAAGAACCAGAATATTGGTAAAGAGTTAAAAATAAAAGTTGTATTTATGAAGTAGTGGTGGTTGTTCTCTTGTAGTCTTTTTTTTTTTTTTCTTCCTTCCTGGTTGGTTTTCTGGGGGAGGGGCCTGCCACGTGGGTTTTCAGACAATGATGTTCCCTGAGTTAGGTCCTCCCGCTTCCCTCAAGGGGGTGAGCTCTGAGGAAACTGTTTTTTTCATCCTTTTGTTCTCTGGGGGTTTTTATGTTCTTTCATTTGCTTTCTCTCGCCTTGACAGCTTTTGATGGTTTTTGGAGGTTTAGAGGAGAGCAAACTGCACTCTGACCTCCTCTCAGAGAGAAGCCTCAGAATTTTTTCAAAAGCTGCTGGCAGAGTCGGTTCTGAGTCACTGTCCCTGGGGATGCAGGAGCTCCTCCTTGTACCCCAAACCAGGGCAGCGGTGGCTGTCTAGGCAGCTCGAGACCACCAGAGAGATTCCAAGCAGAGATCGCACACTGAGATTTTCCCGCTGTCCCGGGCTGGGAATGTCTGGTTTTTCCGGATGCCAGAGCTCCAGGCTAGCGCCTATGAGCACCTATCTCAAGGGAGGGTGTGGGACACGCGTGTCTCAGGATTGCCATCTGGCCAGGCTCCCAGCCCCTCACGGGCGCCAGACCCCACTCGTTCTCAGGCGCACTGGCGTTCAGGCGCACCGGCAGCTCAGGGATGGAGATCTGATTTCTCAGCTGCACTCTCTCTGGCTCAGCACCAGGGGAGGCTGTCCTGGGTCCGGGGACTTAGGTCCCTGACCCTAACTGCCCAGTTCCTACTATTTCCCCTCGTGATCCTTTGCTCTTTGTTTTTTGAGTGTTTTCAACCACACTGCAAATTAAAGCTGGTCCCCAGACGCAGAACACTCTCGTGTTGGGGTATTACTTCCCAATCCTTCACCTCTGGTGGCTCCCTCCCCCTTTTGTTTATCTTCCAATATCAGTCCAACACTCCCAGTCTGCTTTACCTGCCACTGGCGTCTTCTGCTCCTGTAGAGATCCAGACGTGTATAATTCTGATCTCAGGCTGATTTCATGGGTGGTCGGAGTTCTTTGGTAGGTAATCAGCTCACTTTAGGGTACAGGTTGAAATGGTGCCTCCTCCTACTACCCCGCCATCTTGACTCCCCTTTTCTATCCTTTTTTATTATTTTCTTATTTTATTTTTATTTATATTTCATTTATTCATATAGTTGACATAATATTACATTCATTTCAGGTGTACAGCATAGTGATCAGACAACTCTCTACCATCTACTATTCTATATACCATATACCACAAGTACGGCTACCATCTATCACCATACTGTGTTGTACCTTTTATTCCTGTGACTTATCCATTCCATAACTGGAAGGCTAAATCTCCCAACCCCTTTACCAACTTTGCCCCAACTCCAGCAACTGTCAGTTTGTACTCTGCATTAACAGGTCTGATTCTCTGTATTAACAGGTCTGTTTCTTTATTCATTTGCTTTATTTTTTAGATTCTCTATATAAGTGAAATGATATGGTATTTGCTTTCTTTAAATCATTTGTTATGTCATGTTATTCACTATACAGTGCATCATTCGTTTTTGATGTAGTGTTCCATGATTTTTTGTTTGTGTATTATACACAGTGCTCCATGAAATTCATGCCCTTCTTTTTTTAAATTTTTTTTTATTTGTTTATTTACAGCATAACAGTGTTCATTGTTTTGGCATCATACCCAGTGCTCCATGCAGTACATGCCCTCCCTATTACCCACCACCTGGTTCCTCAACCTCCCACCCCCCCCGCCCCTTCAAAACCCTCAGGTTGTTTTTCAGAGTCCATAGTCTCTCATGGTTCATCTCCCCTTCCAGTTTCCCTCAACTCCCTCTCCTCTCCATCTCCCCATGTCCTCCATGTTATTTGTTATGCTCCACAAATAAGTGAAACCATATGATAATTGACTCTCTCTGCTTCACTTACTTCGCTCAGCATAAGCTCTTCCAGTCCCGTCCATGTTGCTAAAAAAGGTGGGTGTTCATCCTTTCTGATGGAGGCATAATACTCCATTGTGTATATGGACCACATCTTCCTTATCCATTCATCCGTTGAAGGGCATCTTGGTTCTTTCCACAGCTTGGCGACCATAGCCATTGCTGCAATAAACATTGGGGTACAGATGGCCCTTCTTTTCACTACATCTGTATCTTTGGGGTAAATACCCAGCACTGGAATTGCAGGGTTATAGCGTGCTGTGAGCGGTCCTCCTAGAGCGAGTTGAGCAGGTGGTAGCAAAGGCTCCCTGTTCCTCGGTCGGAGAAAACTGGTGACTAACCCCCTGGCTTGTAGAAGCTCTGTTGTTTGCCTTGAGATTATTTGTTGTTTGCCTTGAGATTGTTCTCCCATGTCATTCCGACCCATGCCATTCCGAAAGCGAATCTAATGGTTTGCTCTGCAGCTGCATTATCTATATAATGACTAGCACATCATGCACTTGAGACATGTCTCATCTGTGTACAAATATGCTGAGGTAATCGCTTATGAAACAGAGAATATAAGACTATGTACTTAATAAAGAACTTTGTCAAGAACATGCAACCAAGAATACTCTATCCAGCAAGACTGACATTTAAAATGGATGGAGAGATAAAGAGTTTCCAAGACCGGCAAGGCTTAAAAGACTATGCAACCACCAAGCCGACACTGCAGGAAATATTAAGGGGGATCCTATAAAAGAGAAAAAATCCTAAGAATATCATTGAACAGAAATATAGAAACAATCTACAGACAGAAAGACTTCAAAGGAAACACGATGTCAATAAAAACGTATCTCTCAATAATCACTCTCAATGTGAATGGCCTAAATGCGCCCATAAAACGACACAGCGTTGCAGATTGGATAAAACGACAGGACCCATCCATATGTTGTCTACAAGAGACCCATTTTTTTTTTAAAGATTTTATTTATTTATTTGACAGAGAGATCACAAGTAGGCAGAGAGGCAGGCAGAGAGAGAGGAGGAAGCAGGCTCCCTGCAGAGCAGAGAGCCCGATGCGGGACTCGATCCCAGAACCCTGAGATCATGACCCGAGCCGAAGGCAGCGGCTTAATCCACTGAGCCACCTAGGCGCCCCAAGAGACCCATTTTGAACCTAA
Organism: Meles meles; assembly: GCF_922984935.1. Lineage (NCBI taxonomy): Eukaryota > Metazoa > Chordata > Mammalia > Carnivora > Mustelidae > Meles > Meles meles. Next base: position 154,631,955 of record NC_060070.1, on the reverse strand, counting down.
GGATACATCCAGACTGAAAGTGAAGGGATGGAGAAGCATCTTTCATGCCAATGGGCCTCAAAAGAAGGCCGGAGTAGCGATTCTCATATCAGATAAATTAGATTTTAAACTAAAGACTGTAGTCAGAGATACAGAAGGACATTACCTAATTCTTAAAGGTACTATCCGCCAAGACGATCTAACAATTTTGAATATCTATGCCCCCAATATGGGAGCACCCAATTACATAAGAAAACTATTAATCAAGATAAAGAGTCATATTGATATGAATACAATAATAGTAGGAGATCTTTTTTTTTTTTTTTTTTTTTTTTTTTTTTTTTTTTTAAAGATTTATTTATTTGACAGGAAGAGATTACAAGTAGGCAAGTAGGCAGAGAGGCAGGCAGGCAGAGAGAGAGGAGGAAGCAGGCTCCCAGCCAAGCAGAGAGCCCGATGCGGGGCTCGATCCCAGGACCCTGGGATCATGACCTGAGCCAAAGGCAGAGGCTTTTAACCCGCTGAGCCACCCAGGCGCCCCTAGTAGGAGATCTTAATACGCCTCTCTCAGAAATAGACAGATCATCGAAGCAGAAAATTAATAAAGAAATAAGAGCATTGAATGAAACATTGGACCAGATGGACCTCATAGACATATACAGAACATTCCACCCTAAAACAACAGAATACTCATTCTTCTCAAGTGCACATGGAACCTTCTCCAGAATAGACCACATACTGGGTCACAAAGAAGGACTCAACCGATACCAAAAGACTGACATTATTCCCTGCATATTCTCCGATCACAATGCTTTGAAACTGGAGCTCAATCACAAGGAAAAGTTCAGAAGGAACTCAAACACCTGGAAGCTAAAGACCACCTTGCTTAAGAATGCTTGGATCAACCAGGAGATCAAAGAGGAACTTAAACAATTCATGGAAACCAATGAGAATGAAGACACCTCGGTCCAAAACCTATGGGGTACAGCAAAGGCTGTTCTAAGGGGGAAATACATAGCCATCCAAGCCTCCCTCAAAAACATTGAAAAATCCAGAATACACCAGCTGTCTCTACACCTTAAAGACCTGGAGAATCAACAACAAATCAAACCAACTCCACATGCAAGCAGGGAAATAATCAAGATTAGAGCAGAGATCAATGAGGTAGAAACGAGAGATACAGTAGAACGTATCAATGAAACAAGAAGCTGGTTTTTTGAAAGAATCAATAAGATCGATAAACCATTGGCTACACTAATCCAAAAGAAAAGAGAGAAAGCCCAAATTAATAAAATTATGAATGAAAAGGGAGAGATCACAACTAACACCAAGGAAATAGAAACAATCATCAGAAATTATTACCAACAGTTATATGCCAATAAGCTAAGCAACCTAGATGAAATGGATGCATTCCTGGAAAGCTACAAACTCCCAAAATTGAACCAGGAAGAAATTGACAACCTGAATAGACCAGTATCTAGTAATGAGATTGAAGCAGTGATCAAAAACCTCCCCAAAAACAAGAGCCCAGGACCTGACGGATTCCCTGGGGAATTCTACCAAACTTTCAACGAAGAAATAACACCAATTCTCCTGAAGCTGTTCCAAAAAATTGAAGCAGAAGGAAAACTTCCAGACTCTTTTTATGAAGCCAGCATTACCCTGATCCCCAAACCAGGCAAAGACCCTACCAAAAAGGAGAATTTCAGACCAATATCACTGATGAATATGGATGCAAAGATTCTCAACAAGATCCTAGCAAACAGGATCCAGCAGCACATTCAAAAGATTATCCACCATGACCAGGTGGGATTCATCCCTGGGTTGCAAGGTTGGTTCAACATTCGCAAATCAATCAGTGTGATAGAACACATCAATAAGAGAAGAGAGAAGAACAACATGGTCCTCTCAATTGATGCAGAAAAAGCATTTGACAAAATTCAGCATCCGTTCCTGATGAAAGCGCTTCAAAGTATAGGGATAGAGGGAACATTCCTGAACTTCATCAAATCTATCTATGAAAGACCCACAGCAAATATCATCTTCAATGGGAAAAAGCTTGCAGCCTTCCCGTTGAGATCAGGAACACGACAAGGATGTCCACTCTCACCACTCTTGTTCAACATAGTATTAGAAGTTCTAGCAACGGCAATCAGACAACAAAGAGAAATAAAAGGTATCCAAATTGGCAAGGAAGAAGTCAAACTCTCTCTTTTCGCAGATGACATGATTCTTTATATGGAAAACCCCAAAGACTCCAGCCCCAAACTACTAGAACTCATACAGCAATTCAGTAACGTGGCAGGATACAAAGTCAATGTACAGAAATCAGTGGCTTTCTTATACACCAACAATGAAAATACAGAAAGGGAAATTAGAGAATCGATTCCATTTACTATAGCACCAAGAACCATAAGATACCTGGGCATAAACCTAACCAAAGAAGTAAAGGACCTGTACTCGAGCAATTACAGAACACTCATGAAAGAAATTGAAGAAGACACAAAAAGATGGAAGACTGTTCCATGCTCTTGGATTGGAAGAATAAACATTGTTAAAATGTCTATACTGCCTCGAGCAATCTATACTTTTAATGCCATTCTGATCAAAATTCCACCAGTATTTTTCAAAGAGCTGGAGCACATAATCCTAAAATTTGTATGGAGCCAGAAGAGACCCCGAATTGCTAAGGAAGTGTTGAAAAACAAAAACAAAACTGGCGGCATCACGTTACCCGAATTCAAGCTTTACCAGAAAGCTGTGATCACCAAGACAGCGTGGTACTGGCATAAAAACAGACACATTGACCAGTGGAACAGAGTGGAGAGCCCTGATATGGACCCTCAACTCTATGGTCAAATAATCTTCGACAAAACAGGAAAAAATATTCAATGGAAAAAAGATAGCCTCTTCTATAAATGGTGCTGGGAAAACTGGACAGCGATATGTAGAAGAATGAAACTGGAACATTCTCTTACACCGTACACAAAGATAAACTCGAAATGGAAAAAACCTCGTCATGAGACAGGAATCCATCAGGATCCTAGAGGAGAACATAGGCAGTAACCTCTTCGATATCAGCCACAGCAACCTCTTTCAGGATATGTCTCCAAAGGCCAAGGAATCAAAAGCAAAAATGAACTTTTGGGACTTCCTCAAGATCAAAAGCTTCTGCACAGCAAGGGAAACAGTCAACAAAACAAAAAGGCAACCCACGGAATAGGAGAAGATATTTGCAAATGACAGTACAGAAAGTGTTGATATCCAGGGTCTATAAAGAACTCCTCAAACTCAGCACACACAAAACAGATAATCATATCCAAAAATGGGCAGAAGATATGAACAGACACTTCTCCATGAGGACATACAAATGGCTATCAGACACATGAAAAAATGCTCATCACTCGCCATCAGGGAGATTCAAATTAATACCTCATTGAGATATCACATTATACCAGTTAGAATGGCCAAAATTATCAAGGCAGCAGACAACGTGTGTTGGAGAGGATGTGGAGAAAGGGGAACCCTCTTACACTGTTGGTGGGAATGCAAGTTGGTTCAGCCACTGTGGAGAACAGTGTGGACATTCCTCATGAAATTAAAAATAGATTTTCCCTATGACCATGCAATTGCACTGCTGGGTATTTACCCCAAAGATACAGATGTAATGAAAAGAAGAGCCATCTGTACCCCAGTGTTTATAGCAGCAACGGCCATCGTTGCCAAACTGTGGAAAGAACCAAGATGCCCTTCAACGGATGAATGGATAAGGAAGATGTGGTCCATATACACGATGGAGTACTATGCCTCCATCAGAAAGGATAAATACCCAACTTTTGTAGCAACATGGACGGGACTGGAAGAGATTATGCTGAGTGAAATAAGTGAAGCAGAGAGAGTCAAGTATCATATGGTTTCACTTATATGTGGAGCATAACAAGGAACATGGAGGATATGGGGAGTTGGAGAGGAGAAGGGAGTTGTGCGAAATTGGAAGGGGATATGAACCATGGAGACTATGGACTCTGAAATATAACCTGAGGGTTTTGAAGGGGTGGGGAGTTTGAGGTTGGGGAACTAAGTGGAGGGTAATAGAGAGGGCACATATTGCATGGAGCACTGGGTGTGCTTCAAAAAGAATGAATACTGTTATGCTGAAAATAAATAAAGAAATTTAAGAAAAAAAAAAGGCAGGCCAAAAAAAATAAATAAATAAAATGATTATTGCAACACAAAAAAGAAAAAAGAGAGAAGCTTTCCTAAAATATTTGCTTGGATAACCCTCTGGCAATAGTCTAAGAATTGTTAATCACCTCTGTGCACCAGTCCCCATGGGCTACACCATGTTAGCCTTCTAGCCTTTAGAGTCCTACGTAAACACTACTTGGAGCATGCATAGACCAGCAGAGGGCTCTCCTGGTTTAATTGGGCAGAGATCCATTTACAAATGTGTCCAACAGGAGTACATATGAAATGACTACAAATATCATAACAAAAATACATTTAACAAACCAAATTCACCAACATTTCTACCAGTTCCTGTCTCATTTTCCTCCAACATCCAATTTAAATAGAGACTTCATGGAATCTTAGTTCAGTTGTTGCATTTCAATGCAAATGTGATCATGGTGTTAGTCCAAGAAAGTGGGGGCTAATCAGTATTTCATGGACTCAGTAACTTGCCGAACAAGAATCCTGACTATGGGTGAAATGAAGGCTCGTCATCATGGGAACATGGGTATCTTTGGACTACAAAAGAACACAACAGCTGTGAATTCTTCCCTCCTGAAACGTAAATATGTTCTAATTTTCTTTATCATTTTCTCTCCACGTCATTCTAAACATTCAAATTATATTTAAATATGTTTGCTTCATTCATCTTAAATTTCAAGGAAAAAAATAATTTTTAAATTCATGCTACAGTATTAGAAAATGGAGCCCATACTACGAAAAATGACAAACCTGTGTCAGTGAAAACATTGCACACCTCTTTTTTAACATCTGTTTCTTCAGCTTGTGCTCTCTCGTTTTTTTGTCACGTTCACCTTCCGATTAAAATTACAATAATAGTTAAAAGTTGGCCCAAGGCTAAAACCAATATGGAAAAGATTCACAAGCACAGAATGAAAATTCCTGTATTTGGTTTTATGACATTAAATTACATGAAGTATAACTCCAGGCTTGACACTTCTGAAAAGGATACCTGGGTTCTTATAGGACCCAAGGCATAAACTGACCTGGTAATGTTTTCCACCTGGTAAACTAACATAAATTTTAGACACTACGTGTATCATGGATGTTTGCTGCCTTCTTTAGCGGTATATAGCACACCTAAAATACTGTGTTCACTTCTCAACTCATAACAAAAGGATTTTTTTTAAGTTAAAAATTCCGTAATTTTTTATTCCTGGTACCACTACTACAATTTACACGGCAATTTACCTGATGCAATGAAAAGGAAAAAAGACAAAGCTACAATAGATAAAAGACCTCAGGAATGTATATCTAATTGACAGTACATTGCATTAATACATAGCTGCACTTTTTGCAAACTGTGGCTATGACAGTCCTGAACAAGAAGGGTTTCCTGTTTAAGATGCATTAACTTTTCTGACTATGGATCATTGGTCCTTCTGTGGCAAAATTTACATTTCCTCTAATGTATTTGGGACAACTGTCTCAAAGTAACCTGCAGCTTTCCTGACAACTCCTTGCTCTCTCTCCTACTATGAACTGTAGCCCTCTTCTTCTGAAAAATTTTTTAGAACCTTCTGCTACCACATCCATCACTTCCACCACCAAATCCAACCAGCACCATAGGGACTGCCCGAGCTTCTTCTACCAAAACTGCCCCCCCCTCATGGGTCCATAATTTGATTGCTGTTGCCCACTATCACTTCCAAAATTATTATAGTTCTCACCACCACCAGAGTTACCACCTCCAAAATTTCCTCCTTCATTGTAACCATCATATCCTCCACCACCACCTCCGTATTCACCACCTTGGTTTCCACATCCTGGTCCACCACCACCATAGCCTCCTCTTTCACCAAAGTTTCCACCACAACCAAAGTTACCACCACCTCTGAAATTTCCTCCATGACCCATGAAGTTGCCAGATCCACCTCCAAGGTATCTTTGTGATCCAGCAGACTGCATTTCTTGTTTATATTTTTAAGATTTATTTATTCATTTATTTATTTAATATAGAGATAGAGATAGAGATAGAGAGAGAGAGAGAGAGAGAGAGAGATAGAGATAGAGAGAGAGAGAGAGAGAGAGAGATATCACAAGTTGGCAGAGGCAGGCAGGGAGAGAGAGGGAAGCAGGCTCTCTGCTGAGCAGAAAGTCCAATGTGGGTCTTGATCCCAGGACCCTGAGATCATGACCTGAGCTGAAGGCAAAGGCTTAACCAACTGCACCACCCAGGCGCCCCTGAATTTCTTGTTTAGAAAGGGTCTTTTTCATTTCACAATTATGCCCATTAATAGTGTGGTATTTCTTTTTTTTTTAAAGATTTTATTTATTTGACAGATAGAGATCACAAGTAGGTAGAGAGGTAGGCAGAGAGAGAGAGAGGAGGAAGCAGGCTCCCTGCTGTGCAGAGAGCCTGATGTGGGGTTCGATCCCAGGACACTGGGATCATGACCTGAGCTGAAGGCAGAGGCTATAACCCACTGAGCCACCCAGGTGCCCCGATAGTGTGGTATTTCTGAACAACAGTTTTATCAACCGTATCATGATCATCAAAACTTACAAAGGCAAATCCTCTTTTTTCCACTCTGCCTGTCTTCTATAACTATTATGGTTTCAATCTTGCCATTTTTTTCAAAGTAGTTTCTCAAACTGCATTCTTCTGTATCTTCTTTAATACCACCAACAAAAATTTACTTCATTTAGATGGGCACCAGGCTTTGCAGAATCTTCTCTAGAAACAGCTCTCTTTGGATCTTCTATACATGCCCAACAACCTTGTGTGGTCAGGCACACATTGCTGCATCCACCTCTTCAACACAAGAATAAGTGACAAAACGAAACCCCCTGAACCGTTTTGTTTGGGGGTCTTTCATCACCACACAATCTGTAAGTGTACCACATTTTTCAAAATGTTCTCTTAAACTATAATCTGTAGTTTCAAAGCTCAAACCACGAATGAACAGTTTTGTCAACTGCTCTGATTCCTTTGGATCAAGGCCCTCCGTTTTGGAACTGGACTCATCTCTTCCAACTCGAGTTCCATATGGGACCAAAATCAAAGGCATTTAATAAACCATGGTGAGTCAAAGGGATAGCAAACAGAAAAACACGGTAATTACACATCATACAGTGTTAGGAAGAGCTGACAACCATCAAACACTTAGTCTAGAAACATAAATCAAAGCGTATATTTGATAATAGGCTCTAATATCAAAGGACATATAAAAAACTGAATTGGGAGAAATTGGAGGGGGAGATGAACCATGAGAGGCTGTAGACTCTGAGAAACAAACTGAGGGTTTTGGAGTGGAGGGGAATGGGGGCCTTAGATGAACCTGGTTGTGGGTATCAAGGACGGCGCCTATTGCATGGAGCACTGGGGAGGGGGACATAAACAATGAATCTTGGAACACAGAAAAAATAAAATTTTTTTAAAAGGACATATAAGCAAAAGACATATAAACAATTTTTAATGAGCTGAACCAATCAATATTGCCTAGAGAAGCACATATGTGTAATCAAGCTATTAAATACTCGGAGGTGATTATCATAAACACCAGGATAGTGGATACTTTAGGGACAGGGATGGGTAATGATTGCTTGAGGCACAAAGAGAAGCTCTTCGGTACTTACCAAGGTTCTATTTCTTGAGCTGAATGTTAGTTATAATAATATTCAACTTAACTCCTTGAGAATTTTGTATTTTTCTGTATCTATCTTTCATTGTGTAACAAAACTTTTTTATAAAAAATAATGATGACTTGACTTATTCCATGTTATTTCCAGAATAAAGGAAAAGATCCAGTGCTCTGTTAAAAAGGAATCTCTGACTTAACATAAAGAGTAAGTAAAAAGCAAAGATTAAAGGACAGCTGTGAAGTTATGAAAATAGAAGACAGGTGAACATTCTGTGGAAGACCTCCTTTGTCAGACAGAAGGCTGGATCATGTTTTCTGAGTCTATTTCAACTCCAAAATTCTCTGGCCTTTTAATTCCCAAAACTCTCTCAATCTTACTTGGTCAAAGAATGCTCAGTGCATTTTGTAATCAAGGCATGTTGAGAGCTAAGTCCTCTGCATCTCTTGCCTCTGGGTTTATCAGTTCAGTAATACATCGAGCTTGTGGGCACTTTTGTGTACATGAGTGCTCACATTTGAAAAGTTATGTAAGTGCAAAATTTTAACCATTCCAAGTTCAGATCTAGATCATCATAGTGAAATCACCAGCATGAAAAATGAAGAGAATAAGTAGTGAATAGAATAATAATAATTTGTGGGTAGGTGAATACAATTTTTTATATTTTATTTATATTCAATTAGCCAAGGTATAGTACATCATTAGTTTTTTATACATTCTTCAATGACCCATTACTTGCATATAATACCCAGTGCTCATCACATCACATCCCCTTTTAATGGCCATCTCCCAGTTACACCATGCCCCAACACCCTCCTCTCTTTCCTCAACCCTCAGTTTGTTTCCCTGAATCAAGAGTTTCATATGCCTTGTTTCCCTCTCTGATTTCTTCCCCCTAGGTGTTCCATCCCTTCCCCTATTGTCCTCTGCACTAATCCTTATGTTCCAAATATGAAGGTGAATTTTGAGAATTAAATATAAAAAAAACAGAGTTTCTAGTGTTTTTACAAATACTAACCCTCACCACCACCTTTTGAGGAATATTGTTATCTTCACTGAACATGTAAGAAGCTGTGTAAAAAAAATTACATAACTGCCCAGGACACATTACCGCCAAGTAGTGAAGCTGGGATTTGATACCAAGCTCTGATTCCAGAATCTGGCACATAAGCACTATGCTCAACATAGCTGGCATCAACCACATAAAAACTTCAAGTCATTAAATAAATAGAGTTCCCATTTTGAGAAAAAATATATCCCTAACCCATACTACTTGGGTAGTATGGTAATAACACACTACTTGTTAATAACAGCTCCTTCTTCATGATTGTAACATTTTCATGTTTTAATTCAACTGTTTGTAACAATGATATACAGTAAGTAATTTACCTTATTTCACTGTAACTGCAACAAATAAATTTATTTTTCCTTGGCCGCAAACACACATGAATATAAAGCACCCTAAATCTGTAGTTGATGGTCAGATATTATAGACATAAAGAATGATAAACCAAAATAACAGAAAATATTTATAAACTAATTCAGTCATTAAAACTTCCATATATTTAATGATATGATAATTCAAAAATAGGGAAATACATATATATCTGTCACCTTTCTGTATTCATTTAGAACTGAAATGGAGTTTTACCTAGAGTTCCAAAGCAACCAGAGGATTGACTCAGATAGCTGGTATATTATACGTGGAAAAACAACTCACTGCCCATTATACAAGCTGCTTTTTGATCAAGTTACCTACCTTGCTACTTTTGCTGAATGACCAGGTGAGCAGGAACTGACACAGGTGATTGCCGCATGTATGTGATAACCGGAAGATTCTGGAACTACTTCAGATTTTAACTCTGAAACAAATCAGTAAGTCTATTTAAATGCTTTATTGGCAGTTGTGATTGGCATTCCCAAAAACACAGGGCCTCTGTACATGGCAATGGAAGTTAATAAGAAAGATGAGTTTTCCTAGCACCAAAATGCATGCACAAAATGGGACAATAATAGGGAACATCAAAATTGATCTAGGAATGGCAGTGTCTACAATGTTCAATAGGAAGGACAAGAGGAGGAGGTGGGTGGTGGTGGTGATAATGGATGGAATTAATGTATTTTGAAATGAATATAGAAACTGCTACCAAATGGTGGATCTTACTCCAAGAAAGTGGATCATTTAACTTTTTATCCCATATGCCACTCCTTTGAAAAGGGAAATATTTGTCATGATCAAGTGAGGCTTATGTCACACGTTCAAGAAGGAAAAATATATCGGACACATTTCTCATTTTTCTCAAAATATATCTGCATCTTAAATCATATTATTAATTTCATGGGTTCATTACTTAACCAAAACACACAGAACTATAAGTTTCATGGCATAATTAAACCATTTAAATGACTTACAATTCAGTGGGTTTACCATATTATTTTTAGAACCACTCTGGTTATGAGTAAGCACAGAGAGGCTTTGGGCAATGAACACAGGGAGTGTTAACAGAGGGGTTCCAAATGGGAGAGAGCACACAGACATCTAAATTGGGGATACTCATGGTATGCTACAAGGCAAGCTATTTCTGCCTAGGGCTGATGCTATTTTGATTACCACGATCTTGTTTCCTAGACTTTCCTATGGAGCCATGGACACAAACAATGGAAGTTCCACAACAGATTTCATCCTGCTGGGCTTTTCTGATCGACCCCAATTAGAACCCATCATCTCTGGGGCGGTCTTCATCTTCTATATTGTGACTCTGGTAGGAAACACAGCCATCATTCTTGTATCTTACCTAGACACCCAGCTCCATACACCCATGTATTTCTTCTTATCCCATTTGTCTTTTTTGGATCTCTGCTATGCGACTAGCATTATCCCCCAGATGCTGGTAAATCTATGGGGTCCTACAAGGTCTATTACCTATGGAGGGTGTGTGCTCCAATTCTTCTTTTCCCTTGACCTGGGAGCCACTGAATGTCTTCTCTTGGCTGTGATGGCCTATGACCGCTATGCTGCTGTCTGTCAACCTCTTCACTACAGGGTCATAATGCACCCTCAGCTTTGCCAGAATATGGTGCTCACTGTGTGGTTAGGTGGCCTTTGCTGTTCGTTAATTGTTTGCTCCCTGACCTTGAAATTACCAAGATGTGGGCACCGGGAATTGGATACCTTCTATTGTGAGATGCCAGCCCTGCTCAAGATGGCCTGCGTCTACTCAAAAGTAATGGAGGTCATTATCTTTGCTCTCGGGGTGGTACTTCTTCTAGCACCTCTATCACTAATTCTCATCTCATATGCAGTAATCACTCAAGCAGTCATGAGGATCAAGTCAGCAGGAAGGTGGAGTAAGGTCCTTAATACATGTGGTTCCCACCTCACAGTAGTAACTCTGTTATATGTAACAGTCATTTACATGTACATGAGGCCACAGAATAGCAGCTCCCAACATGAGGGGAAGTTCCTTTCTCTCTTTTACACAGTCATCACACCCACCCTTAACCCTCTGATCTACACTTTAAGAAACAAAGATGTAAAGAGTGCGGTAAAGAGAATACTGTCTGTCAAAAAATGGTCAGCCGGGACGCCTGGGTGGCTCAGTTGGTTAAGCAGCTGCCTTCGGCTCAGGTCATGATCCTGATGTCCTGGGGTTGAGTCCCATATTGGGCTTCTTGCTCAGCGGGGAGCCTGCTTCTCCCTCTGCCTCTGCCTGTGCTAGTTCTCTCACTCTCTCTCCCTCTCTCTGACTAAAAAATAAATAAAATCTTTTTAAAAAATTTAAAAAAATAAAAAAAAGATTTTAATAAAATAAGTCAGCCAAGTCATGAATTAGATGGAAGAGAACTATTAAAATAATATTGACCTTTATCAACAGAATATGAATCAACTCATTTATGCAAAGAGTATTTATTGGATGTTTACCATGTACTAAGAATAATAATAAGTATTGACTTTAAAAAATATTTTTAAATTTCTAAAAAATCATTATTGAATATTAGGTACTGACTTTCTAAATAAGTAGGAACTAGACAGAAATTATGAGAGAAGAGAGTTGAGGGAAATTGGAGGGGGAGGTGAACCATGAGAGACTATGGACTGTGAAAAACAGTCTGAGTGTTATGAAGGGGCAGGGAGTGGGAGGCTGTGGAAACCAGGTGGTGGGTATTGTGGAGGGCACGTATGGCATGGAGCACTGGGTGTGGTGCATAAACAATAAATTCTGTTGCACTGAAAATAAATTAAAATTTTAAAATGGGGGAAAAAAGAAGTTATGAGAGAGAGATACAGACACATAAAGAAATTTCAATTCATACATTTAAAAAGCTTCAGGACTAATCACGGGCCACAGAATAGTAAACATATAGTTATGAGATGTGATTAAGTATACTAATAGAGAAATGTAGAAAGTATTAAGAAGATATTTCACATTATTTTAATATAGGATTAATAGGATACTGATTACTTTCTTTGCAGAATTATCATTTTTATTGAAAATAACACTTTCTTTCCTCAACGTGATACTTCCAACATTGCATTTGTGGTGGAGACCAACTACCCATTCCACCTTCTGCTTATAGTTTTAATTGGCCACCTGGCCAACATACTTCATATCACATTACTGAGCTTGGCTTCCACCAACAAAAATCCAGGGAAGCAAAGTGTGCAACTCCTGAGTTATCTTCTCAAATATGAAGCCATTTGCCCTCACACCCCCCCAACCCACTTTCTCTTGGCTGCAATGAGAGTGTGCAGGTAACTAGCTTTGGTGGAAAAAACAACATCGACACTTACAAATAAAGCCACTAAAAACATCCCTCTCCAGGTTATTGTGTAGACATAAATGTTTTATGTCTTCATATAAATAGGTAGCAGCATGATTGTCAGATGATATGCCAGTATTTTGTATTGTGTAGTAAACAACCTAAATTTCTTTGAAAGCACCTGCATCATTGTACATTTTCACCAGCAACAAATAACAGTTACTGTTGCTTCACAACCCCCCTGCACTGGGTGTTGTCAGTGCTCTAGATTTGGGACACCCTAACAGGTGTGAGGTGGTATCTCACTGTTGTTTTAATTTGCATTTCTGTGATGACATAAGATGTAGAGCATCTTTTTTTTTAAATTTATTTTCAGCATAACAGTATTCATTGTTTTTGTCCCACACCCAGAGCTCCCTGGAATACAAGACCTCCCTATTACCCATCACCTGGTTCCCCAACATCCCAAACCACGCCCCTTCAAAACCCGAGGTTGTTTTTCAGGGTCCATAGTCTCTCATGGTTCATCTCCCCTTCCAGTTTCCCTCAACTACCTTCTCCTCTGCATCTCCCCATGTTGTCCATGCTATTTGTTATGTTCCACAAATAAGTGAAACCATATGATACTTGACTCTCTCTTTGCTTGACTTACTTTGCTCAGCATAATCTCTTCCAGTCCCGTCCATGTTGCTACAAAAGTTGGGTATTCATCCTTTCTGATGGAGGCATAATACTCCATCGTGTATAAGGACAACATATTCCTTATCCATTCATCCGTTGAAGGGCATCTTGATTCTTTCCACAGTTCGGCGAATGTGGCCATTGCTGCTATAAACATTGGGGTACAGATGACCCTTCTTTTCACTACATCAGTATCTTCAGGGTAAATACCCAGCAGTGCAATTGCAGGGTCATAGGGAAGCTCTATTCTTAATTTCTTCAGGAATCTCCACACTGTTTTCCAAAGTGGCTGCACTAACTTGCATTCCCACCAACAGTGGAAGAGGGTTCCCCTTTCTCCACATCCTCTCCAACACATGTTGTTTCCTGTCTTGCTAATTTTGGTCATTCTAACTGGTGTCAGGGGGTATCTCAATGTGGTTTTAATTTGAATCTCCCTGATGTCTAGTGATGATGAACATTTTTTCATGTGTCTGATAGCCATTTGTATGTCTTCGTTGGAGAAGTGTCTGTTCATATCTTCTGCCCATTTTTTGATATGATTATCTGTTTTGTGTGTGTTGAGTTTGAGAAGTTCTTTGTAGATCCTGGATATCAACCTTTTGTCTGTACTGTCATTTGCAAATATCTTCTCCCATTCCGTGGGTTGCCTCTTTGTTTTGTTGACTGTTTCTTTTGCTGTGCAGAAGCTTTTGATCTTGATGAAGTCACAAAAGTTCATTTTTGCTTTTGTTTCCTTGGCCTTTGGAGACATATCTTGAAAGAAGTTGCTGTGGCTGATATCGAAGAGGTTACTGCCTATGTTCTCCTCTAGGATTCTGATGGATTCCTGTCTCACGTTGAGGTTTTTCATCCATTTCGAGTTTATCTTTGTGTATGGTGTAAGAAAATGGTCGAGTTTCATTCTTCGACATATCACTGTCCAGTATTCTCAGCACCATTTATTGAAGAGACTGTCTTTTTTCCACTGTATATTTTTTCCTGTTTTGTTGAAGATTATTTTACCATAGAGTTGAGATTCCATATCTGGGCTTTCCACTCTGTTCCACTGGTCTATGTGTCTGTTTTAATGCCAGTACCACGCTGTCTTGGTGATCACAGCTTTGTAGTAAAGCTTGAAATCATGTAAGGTGATGCCGCCAGTTTTGTTTTTGTTTTTCAACATTTCCTTAGCAATTCGGGGTCTCTTCTGATTCCATACAACTTTAAGGATTCTTTGCTCCAGCTCTTTGAAAAATACCGGTGGAATTTTGATCGGAATGGCATTAAAAGTATAGATTGCTCTAGGCAGTATAGACATTTTAACAATGTTTATTCTTCGCATTCAAGAGCATGGAATGGTCTTCCATCTTTTGTGTCTTCTTCAATTTCTTTCATGAGTGTTCTGTAGATCCTCGAGTACAGGCTCTTAACCTCTTTGGTTAGGTTTATTCCCAGGTATCTTACGGTTCTTGGTGCTATAGTAAATGGAATAGATTCTCTAATTTCCCTTTCCTTATTTTCATTGTTAGTGTATAAGAAAGCCACTGATTTCTGTACATTGACTTTGTATCCTGCCATGTTACTGAATTGCTGTATGAGTTCTAGTAGTTTGGGGGTGGAGTCTTTGGGTTTTCCATATAAAGAATCATGTCATCTGCGAAGAGAGAGAGTTTGACTTCTTCCTTGCCAATTTGGATACCTTTTATTTCTCTTTGTTGTCTGATTTCCGTTGCTAGGACTTCTAATACTATGTTGAACAAGAGTGGTGAGAGTGGGCATCCTTGTCGTGTTCCTGATCTCAACGGGAAGGCTGCAAGCTTTTTCCCATTGAGGATGATATTTGCTGTGGGTCTTTCATAGATAGATTTTATGAGTTCAGGAATTTTCCCTCTATCCCTATACTTTGAAGCGCTTTCATCAGGAACGGATGCTGGATTTTGTCAAATGCTTTTTCTGCATCAATTGAGAGGACCATGTTGTTCTTCTCTCTTCTCTTATTGATTTGTTCTATCACATTGATTGATTTGCGAATGTTGAACCAACCTTGCAAAGAGGGATGAATCCCACCTGGTCATGGTGGATAATCTTTTGAATGTGCTGCTGGATCCTGTTTGCTAGGATCTTGTTGAGAATATTTGCATCCATATTCTTCAGGGATACTGGTCTGAAATTCTCCTTTTTGGTAGGGTCTTCGCCTGGTTTGGGGGGTTTTTGATCACTGCTTCAATCTCGTTACTATATATTGGTCTATTCAGGCTGTCCATTTCTTCTTCGTTCAATTTTGGGAGTTTGTAGTTTTCCAGGAATGCATCCATTTCATCTAGGTTGCTTAGCTTATTGGCATATAACTGTTGGTAATAATTTCTGATGATTGTTTCTATGTCCTTGGTGTTATTTATGATCTCTCCCTTTTCATTCATAATTTTACTAATTTGGGCTTTCTCTCTTTTCTTTTGGATTAGTGTGGCCAATGGTTTATCGATCTTATTGATTCTTTCAAAAAACCAACTTCTAGTTTCATTGATACGTTCTACTGTATCTCTCGTTTCTACCTCATTGATCTCTGCTCTAATCTTGATTATTTCCCTTCTTGCATGTGGAGTTGGTTTGATTTGTTGTTGATTCTCCAGTTCTTTTAGGTGTAGAGACAGCTGGTGTATTCTGGATTTTTCAATGTTTTTGAGGGAGGCTTGGATGGCTATGTATTTCCCCCTTAGAACCGCCTTTGCTGTATCCCATAGGTTTTGGACAGAGGTGTCTTCATTCTCATTGGTTTCCATGAATTGTTTAAGTTCCTCTTTGATCTCCTGGTTGATCCAAGCATTCTTAAGCAAGGTGGTCTTTAGCTTCCAGGTGTTTGAGTTCCTTCTGAACTTTTCCTTGTGATTGAGCTCCAGTTTCAAAGCATTGTGATCGGAGAATATGCAGGGAATAATGTCAGTCTTTTGGTATCGGTTGAGTCCTGCTTTGTGACCCAGTATGTGGTCTATTCTGGAGAAGGTTCCATGTGCACTTGAGAAGAATGAGTATTCTGTTGTTTTAGGGTGGAATGTTCTGTATATGTCTATGAGGTCCATCTGGTCCAATGTTTCATTCAATGCTCTTATTTCTTTATTAATTTTCTGCTTCGATGATCTGTCTATTTCTGAGAGAGGTGTATTAAGATCTCCTATTATTATTGTATTCATATCAATATGACTATCTTGATTAATAGTTTTCTTTTTTTAATTAATATTATTTATTTTTAAAATTTGTTTATTTATAGCATACCAGTGTTCATTTTTTGGCATCACACCCAGTACTCCATGCAGTATGTGCCCTCCCTATTACCCACCACCTGGTTCCTCCACCTCCTACCACCGTGCCCTCTCAAAAACCTCTGGTTATTTTTCAGAGTCCATAGTCTCTCATGGTTCATGTCCCCTTCCAGTTTCCCTAAACTCCCTCACCTCTTCATCTCCCCATGTCCTCCATGTTATTTGTTATGCTCCACAAATAAGTGAGACCATATGATACTTGACTCTCTCTGCTTGACTTATTTCGCTCAGCATAATCTCTTCCAGTCCCGTCCATCTTGCTACAAAAGTTGGGTATTCATCCTTTCTGATGGAGGCATAATACTCCATTGTATATATGTACCACATCTTCCTTATCCATTCATCCGTTGAAGGGCATCTTGGTTCTTTCCACAGTTTGGCGACCGTAGCCATTGCTGCAATAAACATTGGGGTACAGATGGCCCTCCTTTTCACTACACCTATATCATTGGGGTAAATACCAAGCAGTGCAATTGCAGGGTCATAGGGAAGCTCTATTTTTTTCTTTAATTTTTCATACCATGTATTTTTTTCATATTTTTTATTTGTTTATTTACAGCATAACAGTGTTCATTGTTTTGGCATCACACCCAGTACTCCATGCAGTACGTGCCCTCCCTATTACCCACCACCTGGTTCCTCAACCTCCCACACCCCCGCCCCTTCAAAACCCTCTGGTTGTTTTTCAGAGTCCATAGTCTCTCATGGTTCATCTCCCCTTCCAGTTTCCCTCAACTCCCTCTCCTCTCCATCTCCCCATGTACTCCATGTTATTTGTAATGCTCCACAAATAAGTGAGACTATATGATACTTGAGTCTCTCTGCTTGACTTATTTCGCTCAGCATAATTTCTTCCAGTCCCGTCCATGTTGCTACAAAAGTTGGGTATTCATCCTTTCTGAGGGAGGCATAATACTCCATTGTGTATATGTACCACATCTTCCTTATCCGTTCATCCGTTGAAGGGCATCTTGGTTCTTTCCACAGTTTGGCGACCGTAGCCATTGCTGTTATAAACATTGGGGTACAGATGTCCCTTCTTTTCACTACATCTGTATCTTTGGGGTAAATACCCAGCAGTGCAATTGCAGGGTCATAGGGAAGCTCTATTCTTAATTTCTTCAGGAATCTCCACACTGTTCTCCAAAGTGGCTGCACTAACTTGTAATCCCACCAATGTGTATGAGGTTTCCCCTTTCTCCACATCTTCTCCAACACTTGCTGTTTCTTGTACTGTCATTTGCAAATAACTTCTCCCATTCCGTGCGTTGCCTTTTTGTTTTGTTGACTGTTTCCTTTGCTGTGCAGAAGCTTTTGATCTTGAGGAAGTCCCAAAAGTTCATTTTTGCTTTTGTTTTCTTGGGCTTTGGAGACATATCTTGAAAGAATTTGCTGTGGCTGATATCGAAGAGGTTACTGCCTATGTTCTCCTCTAGGATTCTGATGGATTCCTGTCTCACATTGAGGTCTTTTATCCATTTCGAGTTTATCTTTGTGAATGGTGTAAGGGAATCATCGAGTTTCATTCTTCGACATTTCGCTGTCCAGTTTTCCCAGGACCATTTATTGAAGAGACTCACTTTTTTCCATTGTATATTTTTTCCTGTTTTGTCGAAGATTATTTCACCATAGAGTTGAGAGTCCATATCTGGGCTCTCCACTCTGTTCCACTGGTCTATGTGTCTGTTTTTATGCCAGTACCACGCTGTCTTGGTGATCACACAATTGCAGTAAAGCTTGAAATCGGGTAATGTGATGCCGCCAGTGTTGTTTTTGTTTTTCAACATTTCCTTAGCAATTCGGGGTCTCTTCTGATTCCATACAACTTTAAGGATTCTTTGCTCCAGCTCTTTGAAAAATACCGGTGGAATTTTGATCGGAATGGCATTAAAAGTATAGATTGCTCTAGGCAGTATAGACATTTTAACAATGTTTATTCTTCCCATCCAAGAGGATGGAACACTCTTCCCTCTTTTTGTGTCTTCTTCAATTTCTTTCATGAGTGTTCTGTAGTTCCTGGAGTACAGGCACTTAACCTCTTGGTTAGGTTTATTCCCAGATATCTTATGGTTCTTGGTGCTATAGTAAATGGAATCGATTCTCTAATTTCCCTTTCCTTATTTTCATTGTTAGTGTATAAGAGAGCCACTGATTTCTGTACATTGACTTTGTATCCTGCCACGTTACTGAATTGCTGTATGAGTTCTAGTAGTATGGGGGTGGAATCTTTGGGTTTTCCATATAAAGAATCCTGTCATCTGCGAAGAGAGAGAGTTTGACTTCTTCCTTGCCAATTTGGATACCTTTTTTTTTTATTAATTAATTTATTTTTATTTGCTTATTTACAGCATAACAGTGTTCATTGTTTTGGCATCACACCGAGTGCTCCATGCAGTACGTGCCCTCCCTATTACCCACCACCTGGTTCCTCAACCTCCCACCCCACCCCACCCCCTCCCACCGCCCCTTCATAACCCTCTGGTTGTTTTTCAGAGTCCATAGTCTCTCATGGTTCATCTCCCCTTCCAGTTTCCCTCAACTCCCTCTCCTCTCCATCTCCCCATGTCCTCCATGTTATTTGTTGTGCTCCACAAATAAGTGAGACCATATGATACTTGACTCTTTCTGCTTGACTTATTTCGCTCAGCATAATTTCTTCCAGTCCCGTCCATGTTGCTACAAAAGTTGGGTATTCGTCCTTTCTGATGGAGGCATAATACTCCATTGTGTATATGGACCACATCTTCCTTATCCATTCATCCGTTAAAGGGCATCTTGGTTCTTTCCACAGTTTGGCGAATGTGGCCATTGCTGCTATAAACATTGGAGTACAGATGACCCTTCTTTTCACTACATCAGTATCTTTAGGGTAAATACCCAGCAGTGCAATTGCAGGGTCATAGGGAAGCTCTATTTTTAATTTCTTCAGGAATCTCCACACTGTTCTCCAAAGTGGCTGCACTAACTTGCATTCCCACCAACAGTGGAAGAGGGTTCCCCTTTCTCCACAAACTCTCCAGCACACGTTGTTTCCTGTCTTGCTAATTTTGGCCATTCTAACTGGTGTTAGGTGGTATCTCAATGTGGTTTTAATTTGAATCTCCCTGATGGCTAGTGATGATGAACATTTTTTCATGTGTCTGATAGCCATTTGTATGTCTTCGTTGGAGAAGTGTCTGTTCATATCTTCTGCCCATTTTTGGATATGATTATCTGTTTTGTGTGTGTTGAGTTTGAGAAGTTCTTTGTAGATCCTGGATATCAACCTTTTGTCTGTACTGTCATTTGCAAATATCTTCTCCCATTCCGTGGGTTGCCTCTTTGTTTTGTTGACTGTTTCCTTTGCTGTGCAGAAGCTTTTGATCTTGATGAAGTCCCAAAAGTTCATTTTTGCTTTTGTTTCCTTGGCCTTTGGAGACTTATCTTGAAAGAAGTTGCTGTGGCTGATATCGAAGAGGTTACTGCCTATGTTCTCCTCTAGGATTCTGATAGATTCCTGTCTCACGTTGAGGTCTTTTATCCATTTCGAGTTTATCTTTCTGTATGGTGTAAGAGAATGGTCGAGTTTCATTCTTCTACATATTGCTGTCCGGTTTTCCCAGCACCATTGATTGAAGAGACCGTTTTTTTTTCATTGAATATTTTTTCCTGTTTTGTCGAAGATTATTTGACCATAGAGTTGAGGGTCCATATCTGGGCTCTCCACTCTGTTCCACTGGTCTATGTGTCTGTTTTTATGCCAGTACCACGCTGTCTTGGTGATCACACAATTGCAGTAAAGCTTGAAATCGGGTAACGTGAGGCGGCCAGTTTTGTTTTTGTTTTTCAACATTTCCTTAGCAATTCGGGGTCTCTTCTGGCTCCATACAAATTTTAGGATTATTTGCTCCAGCTCTTTGAAAAATATCGGTGGAATTTTGATCGGAATGGCATTAAAAGTATAGATTGCTCTAGGCAGTATAGACATTTTAACAAGGTTTATTCTTCCAATCCAAGAGCATGGAACAGTCTTCCATCTTTTTGTGTCTTCTTCAATTTCTTTCATGAGTGTTCTGTAGTTCCTGGAGTACAGGCCCTTAACCTCTTGGTTAGGTTTATTCCCAGGTATCTTATGGTTCTTGGTGCTATAGTAAATGGAATCGATTCTCTAATTTCCCTTTCCTTATTTTCATTGTTAGTGTATAAGAGAGCCACTGATTTCTGTACATTGACTTTGTATCCTGCCACGTTACTGAATTGCTGTATGAGTTCTAGTAGTATGGGGGTGGAATCTTTGGGTTTTCCATATAAAGAATCCTGTCATCTGCGAAGAGAGAGAGTTTGACTTCTTCCTTGCCAATTTGGATACCTTTGATTTCTCTTTTTTGTCTGATTGCTGTTGCTAGGACTTCTAATACTATGTTGAACAAGAGTGGTGAGAGTGGGCATCCTTGTCGTGTTCCTGATCTCAACGGGAAGGCTGCAAGCCTTTTCCCATTGAGGATGATATTTGCTGTGGGTCTTTCATAGATAGATTTTGTGAAGTTCAGGAATGTTCCCTCTATCCCTATACTTTGAAGCGTTTTCATCAGGAACGTTTGCTGGATTTTGTCAAATGCTTTTTCTGCATCAATTGAGAGGACCATGTGGTTCTTCTCTTCTCTTATTGATTTGTTCTATCACGTTGATTGATTTGCGAATGTTGATCCAACCTTACAACCCAGGGATGAATCCCACCTGGTCATGGTGGATAATCTTTTGAATGTGCTGCTGGATCCTGTTTGCTAGGATCTTGTTGAGAATCTTTGCATCCATATTCATCAGTGATATTGGTCTGAAATTCTCCTTTTTGGTAGGGTCTTCGCCTGGTTTGGGGATCAGGGTAATGCTGGCTTCGCAAATAGTGTCTCGAAGTGATCCTTCTGCTTCAATTTTTTGGAACAGCTTCAGGAGAATTGGTGTTATTTCTTCTTTGAAAGTTTGGTAGAATTCCCCGGGAATCTGTCAGGTCCTGGGCTCTTGTTTTTTGGGAGGTTTTTGATCACTGCTTCAATCTCATTAGTAGATATCAGTCTATTCAAGTTGTCCATTTCTTCCTGGTTCAATTTTGGGATCACATCCTCTTTATCCATTCATGTGTTGATCGACATCTAGGTTCTTTCCATTGTTTGGCTATTGTGAACATTCCTGCTATAAACTATGGGGTGCATATATCCCTTCTTTTCACTATATCTGTATCTTTTTTTTTTTTAGGATGCTCTTCAGCCCTTTCTCTTTTTTTTTAAATTTATTTATTTTTTTCAGCGTAACAGTATTCGTTGCTTTTGCACAACACCCAGTGCTCCATGCAATACATGCCCTCCCTATTACCCACCACTGGTTCTCCCAACCTCCCACCCCCACCACTTCAAAACCCTCTGGTTGTTTTTCAGAGTCCATAGTCTCTTATGGTTCATCACTACATCTATATCTCTTGGGTAAATACCTAGTAGTACAATTGCTGAGTTGTAGGGAAGCTCTATGTTTTTATTAACATATAATGTATTATTAGCCTCACAGGTACAGGTCTGTGAATAACCAGTTTTACACACTTCACAGCACTCACCATAGCACATATCTTCCCCAGTGTCCATAACCCAACCACCCTCTCTCTACACCCCTCCCCCCGGGCAAACCTCAATTTGTTTTTTTAGATTCAGATTCTCTTATGGTTTGTCTCTCTCCTGATCCCATCCAGTTTCATTTTTTCCTTCCCTACCCCCTAAGTCCCCACTTTCCCTCTCTACTTCCTCATATCAGGGTGATCATATGATAATTGTCTTTCTCTGATTGACTTTTTTCACTCAGTATAATACCCTCTAGTTCCATCCACATCATCACAAATGGCAAGATTTCATTTCTTTTGACAGTTGCATAGTATTCCATTTATATATATCCCACATCTTCTTTATCCATTCTTCTATTGATGGACATCTAGGTTCTTTCCATAGTTTGACTAACATGGACATTGCTGCTGTAAACATTCAGGTGCACGTGCCCCTTCGGATCCCTACTTTTGTATCTTTAGGGTAAATACCCAGTAGTGCAATTGCTGTGTCGTAGAGTATCTCTATTTTCAACTTTTTGAGGAACCTCCATGCTGTTTTCCAGAGTGGTTACACCAGGTTGCATTCCCACCAACAGTGTAGGAGGGTTCACCTTTCTCCGCATCCTTGCCAGCATCTGTCGTTTCCTGACTTGTTAATTTTCGCCATTCTGACTGGAATGAGGTAGTATCTCACTGTGGTTTTTGCTTTGTATTTCCCTGATGCTGAGTGATATGGAGCAGTTTTTCATGTTGGCCATCTGGGTGTCTTCTTTGCAAAAATGTCTGTTCATGTCCTCTGTCTATTTCTTGATTGGATACTTTGTTCTTTGGGTGTTGAGTTTGATAAGCTCTTTATAGATTTTGGATACTAGTCCTTTATCTTATATGTCGTTTGCAAATATCTTCTCAGATTATTTCAGTTGTCTTTTGGTTTTGTTAACTGTTCCCTTTGCTGTGCAAAAACTTTTGATCTTGATGAAGTCCAAATAGTTCATTTTGGCCCTTGCTTCCCTTGCCTTTGGAGATGTTCCTAGGAAGAAGTTGCTGCAGTGAGGTCGAAGAGTTTGCTGCCTCTGTTCTCCTCAAGGATTCTGAGGAATTCCTTTCTCAAATTGAAGTCCTTCATCCATTTTGAGTCCATTTTTGTGTGTGGTGTAAGGAAATGGTCCAATTTAATTTTTCTGCATGTGGCTGTCCAATTTTCCCAACACCATTTGTTGAAAAGGCTGTCTTTTTTCCATTCAACATTCTTTCCTGCTTTGTTGAAGATTAGTTGGCCATAGAGTTGAGGGTCTATTTCTGGGCTCTCTATTCTGTTCCATTGATCTATGGGTCTGTTTTTGTGCCAGTACCATACTGTCTTGATGATGACAGTTTTGTAATAGAGCTTGAAGTCTGGAATTGTGATGCCACCAACTTTGACTTTCTTTTTCAATATTCCTCTGGCTACTTGAGGTCTTTTCTTGTTCCATATAAATTTTAGGATTATTTGTTCCATTTCTTTGAAAAAAAATGGATGGGATTTCGATAGGGATTGCATTAAATGTGTAGATTGCTTTAGGTAGCATAGACATTTTTACAATATTTGTTCTTCTGATCCATGAGCATGGAACATTTTTCCATTTCTTTGTGTCTTCCTCAATTTCTTTCATGAATACTTTATAGTTTTCTGAGTACAGATTCTTTGTCTCTTTGGTTAGGTTTATTCCTAGGTATCTTATGGTTTTGGGTGCAATTGTAAATGGGACTGACTCCTTACTTTCTCTTTTTTCTGTCTTGTTGTTGGTGTAAAGAAGTGCAACTGATTTCCATGCATTTGTTTTATATCCTGACACTTTACTGAATTCCTGTACAAGTTCTAGCAGATTTGGAGTGGAATCTTTGGGTTTTCCACATATAGTATCATCTCATCTGCAAAGAGTGATATTTGACTTCTTCTTTGCAGATTTGGGTGCTGTTAATTTCTTTTTGTTTTCTGATTGCTGAGGCTAGGACTTCTAGTACTATGTTGAATAGCAATGGTGATAATAGACATCCCTGCCATGTTCCTGACCTTAGTGGAAAAGCTCTCAGTTTTTCTCCATTGAGAATGATATTTGCAGTGGGTTCTTTATAGATGGATTTGATAATATTGAGGTTTGTGCCCTTTATCCCTATACATTGAAGAGTTTTGATGAGGAAGGGATGCTGTACTTTGTCAAATGGTTTTTCAGCATCTATTGAGAGTATGATATGGTTTTTGTTCTTTTTTTTATTAATGTATTGTATCACATTGATTGATTTGCAAATGTTGAACCAACCTTGCAGCCTTTGAATAAATTCCATTTGGTTGTGGTGAATAATCCTTTTAATGCTCTGTTGGATCATATTTTGGTGAGACTTTTTGCATCTGTGTTCATCAAGGATATTGGTCTGTAATTCTCTCTTTTGATGGGGTCTTTGGTTTTGGGATCAAAGTAAGAGTGCCCTCATAAAATGAGTTTTGAAGTTTTCCTTCCATTTCTATTTTTTGGAACAGTTTCAGGAGAATAGGAATTAATTCTTCTTTAAATGCTTGGTAGACTTCCCCTGGGAAACTGTCTGGCCTTGGGCTCTTGTTTGTGGAGATTTTTGATAACTGCTTCAATCTCCTTACTGGTTATGGGTCTGTTCAGGTTTTCTATTTCTTCCTGGTTCAGTTTTGGTAGTTTATATGTCTCTAGGAATGCATCCATTTCTTCCAGATTGTCAAATTTGCTGGTTTATAGTTGCTCATAATATGTTCTTATCATTGATTATATTTCTTTGGTGTTGGTTGTGATCTCTCCTCTTTCATTCATGATTTTATTTATTTGGGTCCTTTCTCTTCTCTTTTTGATAAGTCTCACGAGGGGTTTATCAATCTTATTAATTCTTTCAAAGAACCAGCTCCTAGTTCTTTTGATTTGTTCTATTGTGTTTTTGTTGTTGTTGTTGTTTCTATTTCATTGATTTCTGCTCTGATCTTTATCATTTCTCTTCTCCCGCTGGGTTTAGGCTTTCTTTGTTGTTCTTTCTCCAGCTCCTTTAGGTGTGGGGTTAGGTCGTGAACTTGAGACCTTTCTTGTTTCTTGAGAAAGGCTTGTATCGCGATATATTTTCCTCTCAGGACTGCTTTTGCTGTGTCCCACAGATTTTGAACTGTTGTGTTTTCATTATCATTTGTTTCAATGAATTTTTTCCATTCTTCTTTAATTTCCTGCTTGGCCCATTCGTTCTTTACAAGGGTGCTGTTTAGTATCCATGTATTTGGGTACCTTCCAAATTTCCTCTTGTGTTTGAGTTCTAGATTCAGAGTATTGTGGTCTGAAAATATGCAGGGAATGATCCCTGTCTTTTGGTCCCACTTGAGACCTGATTTGTGACCCAGGATGTGATCTATTCTGGAGAATGTTCCATGTGCACTAGAGAAGAATGTGTATTCTGTTGCTTTGGGATGGAATGTTCTGAATACATCTGTGATGTCCATCTGGTCCAGTGTGTCATTTAAGGCCTTTATTTCCTTGTTGATCTTCTGCTTGGATGATCTGTCCATTTCCGTGAGGGGAGTGTAAAAGTCCCCTACTATTATTGTATTATTGTTGATGTGTTTCTTTGATTTTGTTATTCATTGGTTTATGTATTTGGCTGCTCCCATATTAGGGGCATAGATATTTAAAATCGTTAGATCTTCTGTTGGACAGACCCTTTGAGTATGATATAGTGTCCTTCCTCATCTCTTATTATAGTCTTTCGCTTAAAATCTAATTGAGCTGATATAAGGATTGCCACCCCACCTTTCTTCTGATGCCCATTACCATGGTAAATTGTTTTCCACCTCTCACTTTAAATCTGGAGGTGCCTTCGTGTCTAAAATGAGTTTCTTTTAGGCAAGATATGAATGGGTTTTTTTTTTATCCATTCTGATACCCTGTGTCTTTTGATTGGGGCATTGAGCCCATTTACATTCAGGGTATCTATTGAGAGATATGAATTTAGTGGCATTGTATTGCCTATAAGGTGACTGTTACTGTATATTGTCTGTTCCATTCTGGTCTATTACTTTTAGGCTCTCTCTTTGCTTAGAGGACCCCTTTCAATATTTCCTGTAGAGCTGGTTTGGTGTCTGCAAACTCTTTTAGTTTTTATTTGTCATGGAAGCTTTTTTCTCTCCTATTTTCAATGATAACCTAGCTGGATATAGTATTCTTGGCTATATGTTCTTCTTATTTAGTGGTCTGAATATATCATGCCGGCTCATTCTGGCCTGCCAGGTCTCTGTGGATAAGTCTGTTGCCAGTCTAATATTTTTACCTTTGTATGTTACAGACTTCTTGTCCTGGGCTGCTTTCAGGCTTTTCTCTTTGTCACTAAGACTTGTAAATTTTACTATTAAGTGATGGGGTGTGGAGCTATTCTTATTGATTTTGAGGGGGCTTCTCTGCACCTCCTGGATTTTGATGCTTGTTCCCTTTGCCATATTAGGGAAATTCTCTACAACAATTCTCTCCAGTGTACCTTCTGCCTCCCTCCCTCTCTTTCTTCTTCTTCTGAAATCCCAATTATTCTAATGTTGTTTTTTTTTAAATTTTATTTTGTCTGTAATTATTCTAATGTTGTTTTGTGTTACAGTATCAGTTATCTCTTGAATTCTCATGGTCTAGTAGTTGTTTCTCTTTTTCACAGTTCCTTTATTCTCTGTCATTTGATCTTCTATATCATTAATTCTCCTTTCTGCCTCATTTATCCTAGCAGTAAGAGCCTCCATTTTGATTGCACCTCATTAATAGCTTTTTAAATATCAGCTTGGTTAGATTTTAGTTCTTTTATTTCTCTAGAAATGGCTTTTATTTCTCCAGACAGGTTTCCCTAATATCTTCCATGTCTTTTTTGAGCCAATCTAGCACCTTGAGAATCATCATTCTGAACTCTAGATCTGACATTTTACCCATGTCTGTATTGATTAGGTCCCTAGCCTATGGTACTGCCTCTTGTTCCTTTGGTTTTTTTTTTTGTTTGTTTGTTTGTTTTTGCGTGTTTGTGAGTTTTTCTGCCTTGTCATTTTATCCAGATAAGAATATATGAAGAAGAAAATAAAACACTAAAAGGGTGGGAAAGACCCCAGAAAAATGTGCATTAATCAAACCAGAAGAGACCCCAAATCATGGGGAGAAGACAGGGGTAAAAAGAAGTTCAAAAAAATTTTAAAAAAAGAAAAAGAAGAAAGAAAAAATATATATTAGACTTGTGAATATAACAGAGCCACCCACTTGATTTTGAGAGTAGTTTGGTCTCTTAGAAGAAACTACCTCCCAAACTTTTAAAGAAAGAAAACATGTGTGTGTGACAGAGACAGGGACATCTGTAGTTTAAATAATCTTACATATAAATGGGGGTTTACCATGACATGAAAAATAACTCAGTAACAATTTTAAAATGTCAATGTTGGGTGAAAAAAAATAAGCTTCAATTACATTATAAGATGAACAAAATATTCTTATTTATTTATGCTAATAGCTTATATCTAGACAGAAAATAGCATGCGACTGGAACTATAAGCAAGGGCACATATGTGTAACACACATCCAAAAATGAGTATTCACACTATGAGCTAAAATCAAGATCTTAATCTTGATTGAAAAGTGAAATAGACTGGATGTTTCAGTAATAGAATGCTTTCAATCACAAATGAGACTAGAACTAACTTTGCATGACCAAAATGAAAATACAGAGTTGAAGGAAACTGCAGAGGGAGCTAGAGGAAAGGCAGTGGTGTTTGGAAAAGGACAGAGGGTAGGAACCAATGGTGGTGCTTGGGATTGAAAGGGTCTGAATCCCAGGCTGTGAGGCCTGGACAACAGCATGGAAAGACGGTTTCCACAAAATTTCATGTGCTTTAGAACAGCAGCTAAGACATTTGAACTCTGAGTCATAATTTATAATTATTACACATTTTTAGGTTTTCTAGAATTTCAGTTGGTGCCTCTGAATAGAAAATTAATTGAGTTCTAATGGACAAAGATTCTGAGTATTGCATAAAATCCAATTAACAATTTATCTTGTGTTTGCTCTTTTGTAAAAAAATGAAATTAAGCAACTCAAATGTACATTAATAATTTGGTTTTCAGTTGGCTTTTTTCTCTTGTGTGTTACTAATTTTTCATAGAAAAGACAAACACTTTAATATATAGTTGCTATTAAAAGATACAGTAGCTCACGCTTACATGTTCCCAGTTTTCCCAGCCACATCTGCCCCTTACTCTCTGATAGAAGATGGCAAAGACAAATTTAACTAGAACAGACACACTTGCAGTCTTTTGAGGGACGTTTACTAGCTCAAATATTGTATCCTTGAAAAACATAAGGGATGTCTAATTGGTTGAGTTGCAGCTAGAAAAATAGGAACATTGAATGTGACCCGAGACCTTAAGACTAACTCTCAAAGATAACTATACACTGTTTAATATTATTAAAAAGGTAAATGTCAACCTCATGAGGGATGGTAGGGGTTCCAAGGGATTTCTTACTTATTTCCCTAATAAAACACAAAATATTTTAACTCAGATGACTCTGAGGCAGGCAAAGTTTCCTTCCCTTACCAAGATGCCTGAATTCCTTACTGCATTAATTAAAAGAAAGTGGCAGTTATGTGTTGTTTCTTTAACTGCTGTACCAGGTGTTGTTCAGCATTCTCCTAGAAGTAAAAAGCAGACACATGAAAAAATGTTCATTATCAGTAGCCATCAGGGAGATTCAAATTAAAACCACATTGAGATACCACCTTACACCAGTTAGAATGGCGAAAATTAGCAACACAGGAAACAACATATGTTGGAGAGGGTGTAGAGAAAGGGGAACCCTCTTACACTGTTGGTGGAAATGCAAGTTGGTGAAGCCACTTTGGAAAACAGTGTGGAGATTCCTCAAGAAATTAAAAATAGAGCTTCCCCATGACCCTGCAATTGCACTACTGGGTATTTACCCCAACAATACGGATGTAGTGGACAGATGGGCCATCTGTACCCCAATGTTTATAGCAGCAATGGCCACAGTCGCCAAACTGTGGAAAGAACCAAGATACCCTTCAACGGATGAATGGATAAGGAAGATGTGGTCCATATACACAATGGAGTATTATGCCTCCATCAGAAAGGATGAATACCCAACTTTTGTAGCAACATGGACGGGACTGGAAGAGATTATGCTGAGCAAAATAAGTCAAGCAGAGAGAGTCAAGTATCATATGTTTTCACTTATTTGTGGAGCATAGCAAAGAGCATGGAGGACATGGGGAGATGGAGAGGAGAGGGAGTTGAGGGAAACTGGAAGGGGAGATGAACCATGAGAGACTATGGACTCTGAAAAACAACCTGAGGGTCTTGAAGGGGCGGGGGGTGGGAGGTTGGGGAACCAAGTGGTGGGTAGCAGGGAGGGCATGTATTGTATGGAGCACTGGGTGTGGTGCAAAAACAATGAATACTGTTTGGCTGAAAAGAAATTTTTTTTTAAGTTTTTTTTTTTTTATTTGCTTATTTACAGCATAACAGTGTTCATTGTTTTGGCATCACACCCAGTGTTCCATGCAGTACGTGCCCTCCCTATTACCCAAGACCTGGTTCCTCAACCTCCCACCCCACCCCACCCCACCCCCTCCTGCCGCCCCTTCATAACCCTCTGGTTGTTTCTCAGAGTCCATAGTCTCCTATGGTTCATCTCCCCTTCCAGTTTCCCTCAACTCTCTCTCCTCTCCATCTCCCCATGTCCTCCATGTTATTTGTTATGCTCCACAAATAAGTGAGACCATATGATACTTGACTATCTCTGCTTGACTTCTTTCGCTCAGCATAATTTCTTCCAGTCCTGTCCATGTTGCTACAAAAGTTGGGTATTCGTCCTTTCTGATGGAGGCATAATACTCCATTGTGTATATGGACCACATCTTTCTTATCCATTCATCCGTTGAAGGGCATCTTGGTTCTTTCCACAGTTTGGCGACCGTAGCCATTGCTGCAATAAACATTGGGGTACAAATGGCCCTTCTTTTCACTACATCTGTATCTTTGGGGTAAATACCCAGCAGTGCAATTGCAGGGTCATAGGGAAGCTGTATTTTTAATTTCTTCAGGAATCTCCACACTGTTCTCCAAAGTGGCTGCACTAACTTGCATTCCCACCAATAGTGTAAGAGGGTTCCCCTTTCTCCACATCCTCTCCAGCACACGTTGTTTCCTGTCTTGCTAATTTTGGCCATTCTAACTGGTGTTAGGTGGTATCTCAATGTGGTTTTAATTTGAATCTCCCTGATGGCTAGTGATGATGAACATTTTTTCATGTGTCTGATAGCCATTTGTATGTCTTCATTGGAGAAGTGTCTTCTGCCCATTTTTTGATATGATTATCTGTTTTGTGTGTGTTGAGTTTGAGAAGTTCTTTGTAGATCCTGGATATCAACCTTTTGTCTGTACTGTCATTTACAAATATCTTCTCCCATTCCGTGGGTTGCCTCTTTGTTTTGTTGACTGTTTCCTTTGCTGTGCAGAAGTTTTGATCTTGATGAAGTCACAAAAGTTCATTTTTGCTTTTGTTTCCTTGGCCTTTGGAGACATATCTTGAAAGAAGTTGCTGTGGCTGACATCGAAGAGGTTACTGCCTATGTTCTCCTCTAGGATTCTGATAGATTCCTGTCTCACGTTGAGGTCTTTTATCCATTTCGAGTTTATCTTTGTGAACGGTGTAAGAAAATGGTCGAGTTTCATTCTTCTACATATCGCTGTCCAGTTTTCCCAGCGCCATTTATTGAAGAGACTGTCTTTTTTCCATTGAATATGTTTTCCTGTTTTGTCGAAGATTATTTCACCATAGAGTTGAGGGTCCATATCTGGGCTCTCCACTCTATTCCACTGGTCTATGTGTCTGTTTTTATGCCAGTACCATGCTGTCTTGGTGATCACAGCTTTGTAGTAAAGCTTGAAATCGGGTAACGTGATGCCGCCAGTTTTGTTTTTGTTTTTCAACATTTCCTTAGCAATTCGGGGTCTCTTCTGGCTCCATACAAATTTTAGGATTATTTGCTCCAGCTCTTTGAAAAATACCGGTGGAATTTTGATCGGAATGGCATTAAAAGTATAGATTGCTCTAGGCAGTATAGACATTTTAACAATGTTTATTCTTCCAATCCAAGAGCATGGAACAGTCTTCCATCTTTTTGTGTCTTCTTCAATTTCTTTCATGAGTGTTCTGTAGTTCCTCGAGTACAGGTCCTTTACCTCTTTGGTTAGGTTTATGCCCAGGTATCTTATGGTTCTTGGTGCTATAGTAAATGGAATCGATGCTCTAATTTCCCTTTCTGTATTTTCATTGTTAGTGTATAAGAAAGCCACTGATTTCTGTACATTGACTTTGTATCCTGCCACGTTACTGAATTGCTGTATGAGTTCTAGTAGTTTGGGGGTGAAGTCTTTGGGGTTTTCCATATAAAGAATCATGTCATCTGCGAAGAGAGAGAGTTTGACTTCTTCCTTGCCAATTTAGATACCTTTTATTTCTCTTTGTTGTCTGATTGCTGTTGCTAGAACTTCTAATACTATGTTGAACAAGAGTGGTGAGAGTGGGCATCCTTGTCGTGTTCCTGATCTCAACGGGAAGGCTGCAAGCTTTTTCCCATTGAGGATGATATTTGCTGTGGGTCTTTCATAGATAGATTTGATGAAGTTCAGGAATGTTCCCTCTATCCCTATACTTTGAAGCGCTTTCATCAGGAACGTTTGCTGGATTTTGTCAAATGCTTTTTCTGCATCAATTGAGAGGACCATGTTGTTCTTCTCTCTTCTCTTATTGATGTGTTCTATCACACTGATTGATTTGCGAATGTTGAACCAACCTTGCAACCCAGGGATTAATCCCACCTGGTCATGGTGGATAATCTTTTGAATGTGCTGCTGGATCCTGTTTGCTAGGATCTTGTTGAGAATCTTTGCATCCATATTCATCAGTGATATTGGTCTGAAATTCTCCTTTTTGGTAGGGTCTTTGCCTGGTTTGGGGATCAGGGTAATGCTGGCTTCATAAAAAGAATCTGGAAGTTTTCCTTCTGCTTCAATTTTTTGGAACAGCTTCAGGAGAATTGGTGTTATTTCTTCTTTGAAAGTTTGGTTGAATTCCCCAGGGAATCCGTCAGGACCTGGGCTCTTGTTTTTTGGAAGGTTTTTGATCACTGCTTCAATCTCATTACTAGATATCGGTCTATTCAGGTTGTCAATTTCTTCCTGGTTCAATTTTGGGAGTTTGTAGCTTTCCAGGAATGCATCCATTTCATCTAGGTTGCTTAGCTTATTGGCATATAAATGTTGGTAATAATTTCTGATGATTGTTTCTATTTCCTTGGTGTTCGTTGTGATCTCTCCCTTTTCATTCATAATTTTATTAATTTGGGCTTTCTCTCTTTTCTTTTGGATTAGTGTGGCCAATGGTTTATCGATCTTATTGATTCTCTCAAAAAACCAGCTTCTAGTTTCATTGATACGTTCTACTGTATCTCTCGTTTCTACCTCATTGATCTCTGCTCTAATCTTGATTATTTCCCTTCTTGCATGTGGAGTTGGTTTGATTTGTTGTTGATTCTCCAGTTCTTTAAGGTGTAGAGACAGCTGGTGTATTCTGGATTTTTCAATGTTTTTGAGGGAGGCTTGGATGGCTATATATTTCCCCCTTAGAACCGCCTTTGCAGTATCCCATAGATTTTGGACCGAAGTGTCTTCATTCTCATTGGTTTCCATGAATTGTTTAAGTTCATCTTTGATCTCCTGGTTGATTCAAGCATTCTTAAGCAAGGTGGTCTTTAGCTTCCAGGTGTTTGAGTTCCTTCTGAACTTTTCCTTCTGATTGAGCTCCAGTTTCAAAGCATTGTGATCGGAGAATATGCAGGGAATAATGTCAGTCTTTTGGTATCGGTTGAGTCCTGCTTTGTGACCCAGTATGTGGTCTATTCTGGAGAAGGTTCCATGTGCACTTGAGAAGAATGAATATTCTGTTGTTTTAGGGTGGAATGTTCTGTATATGTCTATGAGGTCCATCTGGTCCAATGTTTCATTCAATGCTCTTATTTCTTTATTAATTTTCTGCTTCGATGATCTGTCTATTTCTGAGAGAGGCGTATTAAGATCTCCTACTATTATTGTATTCATATCAATATGGCTCTTTATCTTGATTAATAGTTTTCTTACGTAATTGGGTGCTCCCATATTGGGGGCATAGATATTCACAATTGTTAGATCGTCTTGGCAGATAGTCCCTTTAAGAATTATGTAGTGTCCTTCTGTATCTCTGACTACAGTCTTTAGTTTAAAATCTAATTTATCTGATATGAGAATTGCTACTCCGGCCTTCTTTTAAGGCCCATTGGCATGAAAGATGCTTCTCCATCCCTTCACTTTCAGTCTGGGTGTATCCTTAGGTTCAAAATGGCTCTCTTGTAGAAAACATATGGATGGGTCCTGTCGTTTTATCCAATCTGCAGCCCTGTGTCGTTTTATGGGCGCATTTAGGCCATTCACATTGAGAGTGATTATTGAGAGATAGGTTTTTATTGACATCGTGTTGCCTTTGAAGTCTTTCTATCTATGGATTGTTTCTATATTTCTGTTCAATGATATTCTTAGGATTTTTTTCTCTTTTATAGGACCCCCCTTAATATTTCCTGCAGTGTTGGCTTGGTGGTTGCATAGTCTTTTAAGCCTTGCCCGTCTTGGAAACTCTTTATCTCTCCATCCATTTTAAATGTCAGTCCTGCTGGATAGAGTATTCTTGGTTGCATGTTCTTCTCATTTAGTACTCTGAATATATTTTGCCAGCCCTTCCTGGCTTTCCAGGTCTCTGTGGAAAGGTCTGACGTTATTCTAATGGGCTTTCCTCTGTATGTAAGAAGCTTCTTTGTCCTAACTGCTTTTAAGAGGGTCTCTCTTGAAACATAATTCCCCATTTTAACTATAAGGTGCCGTGAGGACTTTCGAGAATCTAAAATCTTGGGAGACAATCTTTCTGCCTCTAGTACATGAACATTGTTTCCATTCGTGAGATTGGGAAAATTTTCATAGACAACTTCTTCCACTCTATCTTCTAGACTTCTTTCTTTTTCTTCCCCTTCAGGGATTCCAATAATTCTGACGTTGGAATGTTTCATGGCATCATTTATTTCCCTGATTCTGTTTTCGTGGCTTCTGAGCTGTTTGTTCCAGGCTTCCTCCTCATCATTTCTCTCTATCTGTTTGTCCTCCAGATCACTAATTCTATCTTCTGTCTCAGTTACCCTAGCTTTTAGAGAGTTTAGATTGGATTGGAACTCATTGAGAGCATTTTGAACATCATCCCTGGTGGCTTTCAGTTCTGCCCTAACATTGTGAACATCATCCCTGGTGCCTTTTAGTTCTGCCCTAATCAATTCTGTTTGGTCATTCATGGCTTTCTCCAACCTAGCTATTGCCTGGATAATTGTTAGTCTGAATTCCTTTTCTGACGTGTTGTCTATGTCGATAGCCATTAGCTCTGTTGCAGAAGGCCCATCCTCTGTATTTTTCTTCTGTTGGGTATTCCTCCTCCTAGTCATTTTGGTAAGAGATGACTGAACAGATGCAGCTGGACTTTTCGATTGTGGTGCAGTCAATGTGCACCCTGGAACGCTTCTGTGCAATCAGGATTCCCCACCCAAATGAGAGAAAAATGAAAAGAAAAAGAAATAGAGAAGAAGAAAAGAAAAAAAGGGGAAAGAAAAAAGGAAAAAAAAAGAGAGAGAGAGATAGGAAAAAAAGGGAAGATAAAAGAGAAGGCTCAGCCCAAATGGGCCACAAGGTAAGATTTGTGGAGTATACAAACAAAAACAGACAGACAAAAAGAGTGATAAAAGTATATGACAAGAGAAAAAATATGTATATATAAGCAAAAAAAAACGGAAAAACGTCCTCAGAAAGAACCCCAAGTATAAGATTTATATATTTTCAGGACAGACAGAAATTCACAGAAACACTGACAGAAGGAAAAATTGGGAGAATGGTTATAGATTCTCAGTGTGGGTGAGGAAGGTTATTTTGATTCTTCCTGAAGGTATCTTGATGTTTTTGTTAAGGGACTCAACTTTCCTAAGTTACAGGGGGATTAGAAACTGGCTTGCCTATAGGGGTAGCCTTGATTGGGGAAAGGGGATTACGTTGAAGTTTAACTCTATATGTATAGTAGAAAATAAAAATTAAAAAAAGAATAAACTAGACTAAACTAAGTTAAAATTAAAAAAGAATTAAAAAAATAGAAAAACAAAAGAAAAACACGGGTGTATGTATCAAAAAGTTCAGGTTAGAAGGTTATTAAAGAATTTGATGTACTGGACATCTCAGTGTGATGGTAAATAGGTTAAAAAATTATGTGTATGTATAAAAAAAAAAGAACCAGAATATTGGCAAAGAGTTAAAAATAAAAGTTGTATTTATGAAGTAGTGGTGGTTGTTCTCTTGTAGTCTTTTTTTTTTTTTCTTCCTTCCTGGTTGGTTTTCTGGGGGAGGGGCCAGCCACGTGGGTTTTCAGACAATGATGTTCCCTGAGTTAGGTCCTCCCACTCCCCTCAAGGTGGTGAGCTCTTTTTTTTTCAGGAAACTGTTTTTTTTTTTTCAGCCTTTTGTTTTCTGGGGGTTTTTATGTTCTTTCATCTGCTTTTTCTCGCCTTGACAGCTTTTGATGGTTTTTGGAGGTTTAGAGGAGAGCAAACAGCACCCCAACCTCCCTCTCAAAGAGATGCCTCAGACTGTTTTGCAAAAGCTGCTGGCAGAGTTGGTTCTGAGTCACTGTCCCTGGGGATGCAGGAGATTCTCGTTGTGCCCAAAACCAGGGCAGCGGTGGCTGTCTAGGCAGCTCCAGACCGCCAGAGAGGTTCGGAGCAGAGATCGCGCACTGAGATTTTCCCGCTGTCCCGGGCTGGGAATGTCTGGTTTTTCCGGCTTCCAGAGCTCCAGGCTAGCGCCTATGAGCACTGATCCCAAGGGAGGGTGTGGGACGCGCGCGTTTCAGGATTGCTGTCAGGCCAGGCACCCAGCCCCTCACCGGAGCCAGACCCCACTCGTTCTCGGGCGCGCTGGCATTCAGGTGCACTCACTGCTCAGGGACGGAGACCTGATTTCTCCGCCGCACTCTCTCTGGCTCCGCGCCAGGGGAGGCTGTCCTGGGTCCAGGGACTTAGGTCCCTGACCCTAACCGCCCAGTTTCCCACTATTAGCCCCCCCCCCCACCGCGATCCTTTGCTGTTTTTTTTTTGAGTGCTTTCAACCAGACTCCAAGTTAATGCTGGTCCCCAGACGCAGAGCACTCTGGTGTTGGGGTGTTACTTTCCAATCGGTCACCTCTGGTGGCTCCCTCCCCCTTTTGTTTATCTTCCGATATCAGTCCGATGCTCCCAGTCTGCTTTACCTGCCACTGGCGTCTTCTGCTCCAGTAGAGATCCAGACGTGTATAATTCTGATCTCAGGCTGATTTCATGGGTGGTCGGAGTTCTTTGGTAGGTAATCAGCTCACTTTGTGGTACAGGTTGAAATGGTGCCTCCTCCTACTTCCCCACCATCTTGACTCGAAAAGAAATTTTTTTTTAAAAAAGGGATAGGATAATCCTTTTAATGTACTGTTGAATCCTATTGGCTAGTATTTTGGCGAGAATTTTTGCGTCTGTGTTCATCAAGGATATTGGTCTGTAGTTCTCTTTTTTGGTGGGATCCTTGTCTGGTTTGGGGATCAAGGTGATGCTGGCCTCATAAAATGAGTTTGGAAGTTTTCCTTCCATTTCTATTTTTTGGAACAGTTTCAGGAGAATAGGAATGAGTTCTTCTTTAAATGTTTGGTAGAATTCCCCTGGGAAGCCGTCTGGCCCTGGTCTTTTGTTTGTTTGGAGATTTTTGATGACTCTTTCTATCTCCTTACTGGTTATGGGCCTGTTCAGGTTTTCTATTTCTTCCTGGCTCAGTTGTGGTAGTTTGTATGTCTCTAGGAATGCATCCATTTCTTCCAGATTGTCCAATTTGTTGGCGTAGAGTTGCTCATAGTATGTTCTTATAATTGTCTGTATATGATCTCCCTGATATGAGGACATGGAGAAGCAACATGGGGGGGTAGGGGGATAGGAGAAGAATAAATGAAACAAGATGGGATTGGGAGGGAGACAAACCATAAATGACTCTTAATCTCACAAAACAAACTGGGGGTTCTTGGGGGGAGGTGGGATTGGGAGAGGGGGAGCGGGCTATGGACATTGGGGAGGGGAGGCGAACCATAAGAGACTATGGACTCTGAAAAACAACCTGAGGGTTTTGAAGGGTCAGGGGTGGGAGGTTGGGGCAACCTGAGGGTTTTGAAGGGTCAAGGGTGGGAGGTTGGGGGAACAGGTGGTGGGTAATGGGGAGGGCACGTTTTGCATGGAGCACTGGGTGTTGTGCAAAAAGAATGAATACTGTTACGCTGAAAAAATAAATAAAATGGAAAAAAAAGGGATAGGAGTTAAGGGGCAAAAAATACAGTATTCATAATGAAAGAAGTTCAGAGATTTGTGGCTTGATTTCCTCTTAGTGGAGAAGGGGAAATGAAGACCCTATCAATGGTACCTTTTGAACTGTGGAATAAAATCTCTCTCTCTCTTCCTTGAAGACAAACATTATAGGGAAATGGATGGCTTTGCAGTGTTTTCTCACCCCAGCGTCACTAACAGATATTCTCTGAATTCCTGTCGTATCTGTTCCTTTGAACTAAACTTGACTCGTAAACAGCACTCTCTCAACCTTTCCATATTGACTTTTCTGTATTTATCCACTCTCCCTACTGTTCTCTTCCTGGCCTATGCCTTACTGTGTACTTAGCAACACAAGCATTCAGGCTGCCATGCAATCTGAAAATATCAACCTGTCTTCCTGTATCATCTGTGCTAATGTTCAAAATCTATCCATGGGAAGCAGAGTCTAAAACCAACTGTGATTGTCCATATCACAGAAGAGAAAGCCTGGTCTTGTCTGAAAGATGTGCTTTGAAGAGAATGCAGGAATTCTTTAGGGCATTTAAGGTATCAGGGGATGGAATTCTTATCCCAGAGCAAACAGAACTTTTGTGGACACAAAAAGAATAATGTGACTTTCATTCCTTGACTGGGACCTTGGGGAACACAAATCTCAATATTGCAATTAATGCCCTTCAAGGAACTGTCCAGGTAAGGACAGTATAATATTCACAAGATAAAACTCATTGTTTAATTATGTTCCGTTAAACAACATATAGTACATCACTAGTTTTTGATGTAGTGTTCAATGATTCATTAACTGTGTATAAGACCCAGTTCTCATCACAACAGCCCTCCTTAATACCTATCACCAGGCTACCCCATACAATCAACCCCCTCCCTTCTGTAGCCCTCAGTTTGTTTCCCGGGCTCCACAGTCTCTCATGGTTTGTCTCCCTCCCTGATTTGTTCCCATTTAGTTTTCCCTCCCTTCTGTTATGGTTCTATGTGTTACTCCTTATTTCCGCATATGAATGAAACCATATGATAATTGTCTTTCTCTGATTGACTTATTTCACTCAGCATAATGCCCTCCAGTTCCATCCATGTCAATGCAAATGGTAAGTGTTCATCCCTTCTGATGGCTGAGTAGTATTCCATTGTATATATGAACCACATCTTCTTTATCCATTCATCTGTAGAAGGACATCTCACATCCTTTCACAGTTTGGTTATTGTGGACATTGCTGCTATAAGCATTGGGGAGCATGCACCCCTTCTTTTCACTACATCTGTATCTTTGGGATAGCTACCTAATTGAACAATTGCTGAGTTGTAGGGTAGCTCTATTTTTAATGCCTTGAGGCATTCAAGTTTTCATGTAGTTTTCCAGAGTGGCTGCACCAGGTTGCATTCTTATACAATAGTGTAAGAGAGTTCCTCTTCCTCCACATCCTTGCCAACATTTGTTGTTTCCTATTTTTTTTTTAAATTTTTGCCATTCTGACTGGTGTGAGGTGGTATCTCATTGTGGTTTTGATTGGTATTTTCTTGATGGCTAGTGATGTTGGACATTTTTTCATGTATCTGTTAGCCTTTTGAATATCTCCTTTGGAGAAGTGTCTGTTCATGTCTTCTGCCCATTTTTTGACTGGTTTATTTGTTTTGGGGGTGTTGAGTTTGTCAAAATAAACCTCTTCACAGAAATACCTTCAACTTGATGTTCCATTTGTATCAAGATGCCACAAAACTTATCACCAAATGACAGGGGGAAAGTTGCTTTGAGTTGTATTGTCAATGAAGGGAATTGGTTCTACAGAGTCACCTGATGTTTCCACTCCTTCCCATCAGGGTAAAGTCCAAATTTACCAGACAACTTGTTAGAAGTAGGGGAGATTCTAGGGCACCTGGGTGGCTCAGTGGGTTAAACCTTCAGCTCAGATCATGATCTCAGGTTCTTGGGATCGAGCCCCACATTGAGCTCTCTGCTTAGCGGGGAGCCTACTTCTCCCCCTCTCTCTCTGCCTGCCTCTCTGCCTACCTGTAATCTCTGTCTGTCAATTAAATAAAATAAAAAAAAGAAGTAGGGAAAATTCTGGGGCGTCTGGTGGCTCAGTAGGTTAAGCCTCTGCCTTCGGCTCAGGTCATGATCCCAGGGTTCTGGGATCGAGCCCTGCATCTGGCTCTCTGCTCAGCAGGGAGACTGCTTCCTCCTCTCTCTCTGCCTGCCTCTCTGCCTGCTTGTGATCTCTGTCAAATTTTTAAAAATATCTCAAAAAAAAAGAAGTAGGGGAGATTCAGGAGTCATGAAACAGAAAAGGTGGTATATATTAAAACTAAACTTTTCTTTATGAACCTAGTGGTCTTTGAGAGTCATCCTACACCATTTATGCCTTCCTGATTGTCTTTTAAATTCAATTGTAAGTTTATGCCTACAAAATTTAGAGAACCTATTTAAAGAGTATTTAGAGCCCCAAATCCCCTCCTTCCCTCATCTCTCTCATCTTCCTTCATCTTCCCTCATCTCCTTCCACAAGCATATCTGTTCTCACCCCAACAGGAGTCTGGTGTTTCATTCTATGGAAATGTCTCTGAACTACACATTGCTAGGCACATTCATTAACTAACTCTAGCCCTAGCCCTAACTCTAACCCTTAACTCCTAATTCTTAACCCCTAATTCAAACACTAACATAAACTTAA
Organism: Meles meles; assembly: GCF_922984935.1. Taxonomy (NCBI): domain Eukaryota; kingdom Metazoa; phylum Chordata; class Mammalia; order Carnivora; family Mustelidae; genus Meles; species Meles meles. The sequence goes on along the minus strand of NC_060070.1, from coordinate 154,591,626 downwards.
ACCTCTTGAATGTCTCTGAACTGCAGGATACGAGGCACATACCATCACTCTGGCAGTAAAACCAAACCTTACCATAAATCTGCTCCTAAACCTAAACCTAACCCTAGATATGAGAAAAAAAAAAGACATATAATATCCATATTAATATACTACTTGGCCTTAAAAAAGGAATGAAGTTTTTCCATTTTCAATGACATGGATGATGCTACAGAGTATAATGTTAAGTGAAATAAGTCAGTAAGAGAAAGATAAATACTGCATGATTTAGTATATATGTGGAATTTAAGAAATAAAACCAAGGAGAGCAAAGGGTGGGGGGAGAGAGAGGCAAACCAAGATACAAACTCTTAACTACAGAGAACAAATGGGTGATTATCAAAGGGGAGATGTGGGGGGAGGTGAGTGGAGGGTATCACTTGTGATGAGCAATCCTGTTGTACGTAAGTGATGAATCACTAAATTCTACACCTGAAACTAATACTACACTGTAATTAACTAACTCTGGAATTTTTGTGTTCTTGTGTGTTTTACATTTTTATTTATTTTATTTATTTTTAAATTTCTTTTCAGCATAACCGTATTCATTATTTTTGCACCACAGTCAATGCTCCATGCAATACATGCCCTCCCTATTACCCAACACCTGATTCCCCAACCTCCCATCCTGTGCCCCTACAAGACCCTCAGGTTGTTTTTCAGAGTCCATAGTCTCTCATGGTTCATCTCCCCTTCCAATTTCCCTCAACTCCCTTCTCCTCTCCATCTCCCCATGTCCTCCATGTTATTCATTATGCTCCACAAATAAGTGAAACCATATGATACTTGACTATCTCTGCCTGACATATTTCGCTCAGCATAATCTCTTCCAGTCCCATCCATGTTGCTACAGAAGGTGGGTATTCATCATTTCTGATGGAGGCATAATACTCCATTGTGTATATGGACCACATCTTCCTTATCCATTCATCCGTTGAAGGGCATTTTGGTTCTTTCCACAATTTGGCAACCGAGATCATTGCTGCTATAAACATTGGGGTACAGATGGCCCATCTGTTCACTACATCTGTATCGTTGGGGTAAGTACCCAGCAGTACAATTGCAGGGTGATAGGGAAGCTCTATTTTTAATTTCTTGAGGAATCTTCATACTGTTCTCCAACGTGGCTGCACCAACTTGCATTCCCAGCAACAGTGTAAGAGGATTCCCATTTCTCCACATCCTCTCCAACACACGTTGTCTCCTGTCTTGCTAGTTTTGGCCATTCTAACTGGTGTAAGGCGGTATCTCAATGTTGCATTAATTTGAATCTCCCTGATGGCTAATGATGATGAGCATTTTTTCATGTGTCTGATAGTCATTTGTATGTCTTCATTGGGGAAGTGTCTGTTCATATCTTCTGCCCATTTTATGATATTATTCTCTGTTTTGTGTGTGTTGTTTGAGGAGCTCTTTATAGATCCTGGATATCAACCTTTTGTCTGTACTGTCCTTTGCAAATATCTTCTCCCATTCCGTGAATTGCCTTTTTGTTTTGTTGACTGTTTCCTTTGCTGTGCAGAAGCTTTTGATCTTGATGAAGTCCCAAAAGTTCATTTTCGCTTTTGTTTCCTTGGCCTTTGGAGACTTATCTTGAAAGAAGTTGCTGTGGCTGATATCGAAGAGGTTACTGCCTATGTTCTCCTCTAGGTTTCTGATGGGTTCCTGTCTCACGTTGAAGTCTTTTATCCATTTCGAGTTTATCTTTGTGTACGGTGTAAGAGAGTGGTTGAGTTTCATTCTTCTACATATAGCTGTCCAGTTTTCCCAGCACCATTTATTGAAGAGACTGTCTTTTTTCCACTGTTTTTTTTTTTTCCTGGTTTGTCGAGGATTACTTGACCATAGAGTCAAAGAGTCATAGAGAGTCCATATCTGGGTTCTCTACTCTTTTCCACTGGTCTATGTGTTTGTTTTTATGCCAGTACCACACTGTCTTGGTGATCACAGCTTTGTAGTAAAGCTTGAAATCAGGTAATGTGATGCCGCCAGTTTTGTTTTTGTTTTTCAACATTTCCTTCGCAGTTCACAGTATCAGAAGATAGATACAAATTGTATCAGAAGATACAAATCAGAAAATACAAATTTTAGGATTATTTGCTCCAGCTCTTTGAAAAATACCGGTGGAATTTTGATCGGAATGGCATTAAAAGTATAGATTGCTCTAGGGAGTATAGACATTTTAACAATGTTTATTCTTCTGATTCAAGAGCCTGGAATGGTCTTCCAACTTTTTGTGTCTTCTTCAATTTCTTTCATTAGTGTTCTGTAGTTCCTCGAGTACAGATCCTGAATAAACGCTTCAGCCTGCTACTTCTCTGCCATCTTGACTCCTCCTCCCTGAATAAACAATTCAAAGTCTAGGAATAGAGAGAGCATTCCTGAACTCGATATAATCTATCTATGAAAGACCCTCAGCAAATATCATCCTCAATGGGAAAAAGCTTTCAGCCTTTCCATTGAGATCAGCAACATGGCAAGGATGCCCACTCTCACCACTCTTATTCAACATAGTATTAGAAGTCCTAGCAACAGCAATCAGACAACAAAAAGAAATCAAAGGTATCAAATTGGCAGTGAAGAAGTCAAACTCTCTCTCTTCACAGATGACATGATTCTTTATATGGAAAACCCCAAAGACTCCACCCCCAAACTACTAGAACTCATATAGCAATTCAGTAATGTGGCAGGATACAAAGTCAATGTACAGAAATCAGTGGCTTTCTTATACACTAACAATGAAAATACAGAAAGGCAAATTAGAGAATTGATTCCATTTACTATAGCCCCAAGAACCATAAGATACCTGGGAATAAACCTAACCAAAGAGGTAAAGTATCTAACTCTGGAATTTAAATAAAAAAAAAACTCCTGAAAATTTTGAAAATAATTCAAATATCACTCAAACCTTTTATATTGAACGTTATGATGATTATCAATTTTAATTTTTCAAAAATCTTCCATTAACTTCCCTTGATTTCCCATTAAAGTCTCTGTTCATGAAGGGATTTTCATTTCCTAATAACAAATCGCATTGCTAATGCTGTGGTCTGTTTTCTATATTGAATATCTGCTCATCTAGCAAGAGGCACAGACATTAATTAGAAAGTCTTAAGCTTGTATCTCCCTTATTTCCTCCAAATTCTAACCGTGCTTTGGTTCTACAATAGCCCAACTCATCTCACTTGCCTTTCATACTTTACATACTTGCTTCCAATTTTACACTGGTTCTGACGTGCTTTCCCTAACAATAATAGCAAATACTTCTAATGCACTTAATAAGCATTAGAATATTTTAAACCCATGGCATAATTTGGCCCTTTTAATCCCCACCCGTACCCTATAGAGAAAGCTAGTGTAATTACCAACTTCTCTAAATGAGGAAACTGAGGTACAGAGAACGTAAGCCACTCATCTTTTGCCACAGTGTTAGTGGTGGCAGCAGGATATGAAACCAAGTATGCTGGATCCAAAGCCAGATCTCTTCATCACTCCAATATAAGTTCAGCCACACACATTTTGTGAATATATGTGAGAGATAAACCACTGTCATACAAAGCCGTCTTCCATTAATGTAAACCATTAAAGTCTCCTGTGATTTTATAGAGAAAGAGATGTAATATTCTGTTTGTACAAGGATAGAAAACAGCTATTTCACCTTCTCAGCTCAACTGCTTATGGCAGCTCCCTCCCCCTTCTGTTTATCTTCCCATGAAATCATGGCTCCCCTCTTCATACTTTGAGACCAATGTCCTGAGATATTCTGTTTGTAGAGATCCAGATATATCTTCTTACATCTCAGGGTGGTTACGTGGATGTTCAGAATTGTCTGCTAGATATCCAGCTCAATTCAGGGGACAGGTTGAAAGAAGTTCCCCTACCGATCCACCATCTTTTTCCTCTGAATGGACACTTCTCCAAGGAAGACATACAAATGGCTAACAGACACATGAAAAAATTTTCAACATCATTAGCCATCAGGGAAATTAAAATCAAAACCATGATGAGAAACCACCTTATACCAATTAGAATGACAAAAATTGATAAGACAAGAAACTACAAGTCTTGGCAAAGTTGTGGAGAAAGGGGGACCCTCTTACACTGTTGTTGAGAATGAGCTAGTACAGCCACTTTGGAAAATAGTATGGATGTTACTCAGTATCGTAAAAATAGAGCTACGCCATGACCCAGCAATTGAACAATTGAGTGTTTACTGCAAAGATACAGATATAGGGAAAAGAAGGGTCTTATTCATCCCAAATGTTCATAGCAGCAATGTCCACAATAGCCAAACTGTGGAAGGAGACAAGATGCCCTTCAACAGATGAATGGATAAAGATGTGGGCCATATATACAATGGAATATTGCTCAGCCATCAGAAAGGATGAATACCCACTATTTGCCTTGACATGGATGGGACTGAAGGAGATTATGCTTAGTGAAATAAGTCAAACAGAGAAAAACAATTATATAGTTTCACTTATTTGTGGAATGTAAAGAATAGCATGGAGTACATGGGAACAAGGACAGGAAAAATGAAGGGCAGGAATCTGTGAGGGAGATGAACCATGAGAGACTATGGACTTCGAAAATCAATCTGAGGGTTTCAGAGGGGAGGTGAGTGGGGGGATGGATGAGCACAGTAATGGTTATTAAGAAGGGCTGTCTGAAAAACAACCAGAGGGTTTTGAAGGGGTGGGGTTGGGTGTGGGAGGTTGAGGAACCAGGTGGTGGGTAATAGGGAGGGCACGTACTGCATGGAGCACTGGGTGTGGTGCAAAAACAATGAACACTGTTACACTGAAAATAAACAAATAAAATTAAATTAAAAAAAAAGAACGGAATGTATTTCATGGAGCACTGTGTATTATACACAAACAATGAATCATGGAACACTACATCAAAAATGAATGATGTACTGTATAGTGACTAACATAACATAATAAATTATTTTTTTTAATTTTCTTATTTGTTTATTTACAGCATAACAGTGTTCATTGCTTTGGCATCACACCCAGTGCTCCATGCAGTACGTGCCCTCCCTATTACCCACCACCTGGTTCCTCAACCTCCCACACCCTCGCCCCTTCAAAACCCTCTGGTTGTTTTTCAGAGTCCATAGTCTCTCATGGTTCATCTCCCCTTCCAGTTTCCCTCAACTCCCTCTCCTCTCCATCTCCCCATGTCCTCCATGTTCTTTGTTATTCTCCACAAATAAATGAGACCATATGATACTTGACTCTCTCTGCTTGACTTATTTCGCTCAGCATAATCTCTTCCAGTCCTGTCCATGTTGCTACAGAAGTTGGGTATTCATCCTTTCTGATGGAGGCATAATCCTCCATTGTGTATATGGACCACATCTTCCTTATCCATTCGTCCGTTGAAGGGCATCTTGGTTCTTTCCACAGTTTGGCGACCGTAGCCATTGCTGCAATAAACATTGGGGTACAGATGGCCCTTCTTTCACTACATCTGTATCTTTTGGGTCAATACCCAGCAATGCAATTGCAGGGTCATAGGGAAGCTCTATTCTTAATTTCTTCAGGAATCTCCACACTGTTCTCCAAAGTGGCTTCACTAACTTGCATTCCCACCAACAGTGTAAGAGGGTTCCCCTTTCTCCACATCCTCTCCAACACACGTGGTTTCCTGTCTTGCTAATTTTGGCCATTCTAACTGGTGTCAGGTGGTATCTCAATGTGGTTTTAATTTGAATCTCCCTGATGTCTAGTGATGATGAACATTTTTTCATGTGTCTGATAGCCATTTGTATGTCTTCGTTGGAGAAGTGTCTGTTCATATCTTCTGCCCATTTTTGGATATGATTATCTGTTTTGTGTGTGTTGAGTTTGAGAAGTTCTTTATAGATCCTGGATATCAACCTTTTGTCTGTACTGTCATTTGCAAATATCTTCTCCCATTCCGTGGGTTGCCTTTTTGTTTTGTTGACTGTTTCCTTTGCTGTGCAGAAGGTTTTGATCTTGATGAAGTCCCAAAAGTTCATTTTTGCTTTTGTTTCCTTGGCCTTTGGAGACATATCTTGAAAGAAGTTGCTGTGGCTGATATCGAAGAGGTTACTGCCTATGTTCTCCTCTAGGATTCTGATAGATTCCTGTCTCACGTTGAGCTCTTTTATCCATTTCAAGTTTATCTTTCTGTATGGTGTAAGAGAATGGTCGAGTTTCATTCTTCTACATATTGCTGTCCAGTTTTCCCAGCACCATTGATTGAAGAGACCGTTTTTTTTTTTCATTGAATATTTTTTCCTGTTTTGTCGAAGATTATTTGACCATAGAGTTGAGGGTCCATATCTGGGCTCTCCACTCTGTTCCACTGGTCTATGTGTCTGTTTTTATGCCAGTACCACGCTGTCTTGGTGATCACAGCTTTGTAGTAAAGCTTGATATCGGGTAATGTGATGCCGCCAGTTTTGTTTTTTGTTTTTCAACATTTCCTTAGCAATTCGGGGTCTCTTCTGATTCCATACAACTTTTAGGATTATTTGCTCCAGGTCTTTGAAAAATACCAGTGGAGTTTTGATCGGAATGGCATTAAAAATATAGATTGCTCTAGGCAATATAGACATTTTAACAATGTTTATTCTTCCAATCCAAGTGCATGGAACAGTCTTCCATCTTTTTGTGTCTTCTTCAATTTCTTTCATGAGTGTTCTGTGGCTCCTCGAGTACAGGTTCTTTACCTCTTTGGTTAGGTTTATTCCCAGGTATCTTATAGTTCTTGGTGCTATAGTAAATGGAATCGATTCTCTAATTTCCCTTTCTATATTTTCATTGTTAGTGTATAAGAAAGCCACAGATTTCTGTACATTGGCTTTGTATCCTGCCACGTTACTGAGTTGCTGTATGAGTTCTAGTAGTTTGGGGGTGGAGTCTTTGGGGTTTTCCCTATAAAGAATCATGTCATCAATAAATTATTTTAAAAAAGCAAATACCATATCATTTCACTTATATAGAGAATCTAAAAATTGAAGCAAATGAATAAAGAAACAAACCTTTTAATACAGAGAATCAGATCTGTTAATACAGAGTACAAACTGACAGCTGCTGGGGTGGGGTCAAAATGGGTAAAGGAGATTGAGAGATTTAGCATTCCAGTTATGGAATGGATAAGTCACGGGAATAAAAGGTACAACACAGTATGGTGAAAGATGGTAGCCATTCTTGTGGTGAGTATAGTAGAAGGTAGAGAGTTGTCCAATCACTATGCTGTACACCTGAAATAAATGTAATATTATGTCAACTATATGAATAAATGAAATATAAATAAAAACAAGAAATAAGAAAATAATAAAAAAGGATAGAAAAATGTAAAACACTCTTTTTTTTGTTTTATCTAATTTTATTTTTTCAGTGTTCCAAGATTCATTGGTAAAACACTTTCTTATGTATATTACATTAAGACTATCCAATAATAATATTTAAATGTAATTTAATTAATATTTAATCAATTTTATAAATATTTTATATAGTTTTATATACATATATAACATACATGTTACAGAAACATTATACAGTAATAATAAGATTACATATAAATATTATGCATATTATATGTATGTAAATGTGTATATATAAACTTGTATGATACTGTTAACAAATATATGACACATATAAACATATAGTATGTAATATAAAGATTATATATATACCAAATTAACATTATATGATGAATTCTTTTGATCACCTGTGAAACAGTCACCTGTTCCATCCTTCTCCATCCCTGACACTTTTCATAAATAAGTACCCACTTTGAAATTTTTTGGCTTTCCTTTCGACATTTATCTATTTCCAAATAATATACTTAAGCTATTATTTTTTTGTTGGTGGTGTTGTTTAGATAGTATCTATTAAATCCAACGTGAAGAGGCCTATCACCTTCTCCTTTATAATACCCTGTTATTAACTAACAAGCACACTTAATCTCCTCAGTGACCCCATTCTCCTGCACATGGGTGCCATTCTTGCACCCCCCTCCAACCATCCTATGAAATAATCTTCTACTTGTCCTCTGTGGTGTTCTGTTAGTGGGCCCCATGCCCTCTTTTTTCTTGTGAAACACATTCTCTTTGGGGGATTTTCTTAGCTGTCCCAAATAAAATTTGTGTTCCATGAATGGCTACTTGAGGGAAGTGTTTTTCATTGCTGTACTGATCCTGGCTTCCTGAACAACAGATATCAGCCAGAACAATATATTCTTTTTTTTTTAATTTTTAAAATTATTTTATTTTATTATTTTATTTTTTTTTTAATTTCTTTTCACCATAACAGTATTCATTGTTTTTGCACCACACCCAGAACAATATATTCTTGAGTTCAGTAAGACTGGTGGCAGTCTATCACTTCGCTGGGAATAGTTGTCCCACTGTTCAGGTTTCTAGAGGAAGCTCAGCCTAGAGTTTTTCCTCTACTCCCTCCATTGCCTTTGTAATAAATTAATTGTCTACATTATGTCCAACTTTGTCTAAGATGTCTCTGTATTTACGTTCTGAACTCTGAATACATTTTATATTTTCTAAAGGAAATAATTATGAGGACGTGATCCTCAGGAATAGAAATTCAGGGAAATTTCAGGAATAGAAATTCAGGACATCAACATCATGGTGGCATAAGATACCCAGAGGGACCTCCAGTTCCCTGTGTGCCCCTCACACTGCCACCAGCTCCCTGTACATGGTCCTGAGGATCGTAGCAAGAGCAAGCTCCAGTGGATGGCTAGAGAACATGCTCCAAAAGCAGGCCAGGGTCTGCTGACCAGCAGAAATCACATACTTAAGCTGTGGCATCACCTTCAGGAAAACAAAGGGAGGCCATCAGCATACAGCCTGGTGCATGTTAGGTTCAAGATATGCAAGAGAAGAGAAGAGAAGAGAAAAAGAGAAGAGAAGACATACAAGCTCAAGATGTGTGCTTGCATGGAGTGGGAGCATCAAGGGAAGGTCCTGGAAAGCCTCAGAATCTCTAGTAGGGCTGGTGAAAGTGGCTTCTCACATGAAGACACTTATTACAATTTGGAGGAGGCGACGGCTACTTCAAAAGCAAAGAAAGTAACACAAAAAATTTCAAAGAAGATGAAAAACCAAGGAGAAATTACATTACCAAAAAGTCACAGCATTCTTCCAGTAATGGAACCCACAGAAATGGAGATCCACAATTTACCTTTAAAGAATTCAAGGGGTGGCTGGGTAGCTCAGTCAGTTAAGCATCTGCCTTTAACTCAGGTCATGATCCCAGGGTCCTAGGACTGAGGCCCACACAGGGCTCCTATTTATCCCTCTCCCTCTGCCTGCCACTCCCCTGACTTTTGCTATATCGGACAAATAAATAAAATCTTAAAAAAGAGAATTCTTGTAGCACATATTGCATGGAACACTGGGTGTTATGCGTAAACATGAATCTTGGAACACTACATCAAAAACTAATGATGTATTGCATGGTGATTAACATAACACAATAAAAAAGAGAATTCAAAGTACATATTTTAAGGAAATTAAAGGTGCCATAAGAAAACACAGAAAAACAAGTCAACAGAATCAGGAAGAAAATGCATGAACAAAGTAGGATTAGCAAACATATATATCTTTCTAAGAACCAAACAGAAATTCTGGAGCTCTATAAAAACCATAAACGAAATAAGATATGTAATAGATAATTTTAGCATCAGATAGACGAAAGAGAAGAAAGAATCTGTGATTTAGAAGATAAGAAGTTTGAAATTACCAAGTTAGAGAAGGATAAAGAAAAAAAGAATGAAAAAACAGTGAAGAATGCCAATGATCTATGTGATGCCATTGAAAGAAGCAATGTACAGATTAATGCAGTTCCAGAAAGACAGGAGAGGGAGAAGGGAGCAGAAAGCTCATTTTATAAAGATATCTATGTATTTGTTTGTTTATTCATTTATTTTAGAGAGAGAGAAAGAGAAAGACATCATGAGCAGGGGAAGGAGAAAGGGAGAGGGAAAAGCAGACTCCATGTTGTGTGCAAAGCCCTATGCAGAGCTTGATCCCACAACCTTGAGATCATGACTTTAGTTGAAATCAAGAGATGGATGCTTAAACAGTCAAACCACCCAGGTGCCCTCAGAATGCTTATTTTTTAAAAAATGGCTGAGAAATTCCTAAACCTGGAGAGAGATTTAATAATTAATTTTGGTTTTATTTTACTAAAATATTGGATAGTAATGGATTAGTATGAAAAACAAACAAACAACAAAACAAAACAAAATGACAACCACATGAAACCAGCCCTTCAGCCTAGAGCTTTTAGAAAGAACCAATGTAATATACTCTGTAAAGATCCCCTCTTTTTCTTTGCTGGGTAGGATTATTTTAGCTCTCTTCTGGATTTTCATGAAATCGTATTATAACGAGTCAAGTTCCAGGTACTCTCAGTTTTTCACGTTTCAGGGAATTTTCCCAGATGCTAATATCTGATTTTCCTCTGGCTTCAAAAACCACCAAGTTTGGGGGAATGGGAAGGTACTATTTAAATGTTTAATCCCACATTCTTACCTATAGAGCCCTAAACCTGGAGAGAGATTTAAACATGCACATTTATCAGATGAATAGGTCACCCCAAAATTTCAATCCAAAATTTTCTCCAAAACACATTATAATAAAACTGTCAAAAATCAACAAGGACAAATAGAGAATCCTAAAAGCAACAAGAGAAAATAAAAGATGGTAACCTACAACAGAACCCCCAATGTGCTATCAGCAGATTTCTCAGCAGGAAGCCTATCATCTAGGAGAGAACAGGGTAATATATTCAGAGTGCTGAAAGAAAAAAAAAATGCTCACAAAGAATTCTCTATCCACCATAGTTATCCTTCAGAAGTAATGGAGAAATAAAGACTTCCAGGCAAATAAAAGCTATGGGAAGTTATCGCCACTAGGCTTCCCTTCAAGAAATGCTGAAAGTTCTTCATACTGAAGCAAAACAACACTATTTTCTCACATGAAAACATGTGAAAATATGTAGTACCCTGGCAAAGGTCCTTATACATACTAAAATTCAGAATACTCTAACAATTTAATGCAATGGGGTGTTATTAACTACTTAACTATAGTATAAAGACTAAAGAGTAAGAGTGTTAAAAATAACTATAGCTACTATAACTTGTTAATAAACAATATAAAAAGAAATAATTTGTGGCAGTAGAAACATAAAAGGGAAGGGAAAGTGTAAAGGTCTTTTTGCAATTGAAGTTGTTATCAACATAAAATAGAATATATTATATATATGTTGATCTTATAAGCTGCCTAGTACCTGTGAATTAAAACCTCAACTGGGTTTTCAATAGAAAAAGAGAAGGTAATTAAAGCATATCACTATGGAAAGTCATCAACTCAACAAGAAAGGCAACAAGAGAGGAAGAAAGGAACAATGTAAATGCAAAAAATCTGGAAAGCAATTAATAAAATGACATTAGTAAGATATTCCTCATCAATAATTACTTTAAATATAAATGGATTAAATTCTCCAATTCAAAGATATAGAATGGCTGAATGGATTAAAAGACAAACAAAAAACACAGGACACAGCTATATGCTTCCACAAGAGATTCACTTCAACTTTAAGAGCACACAGAGACTTGTACTGAGAAGATGGAAAAATATATTTCAAGCAAAAGATAACCAAAAGAAAGCAGGGTATATAGTCGGAACAAAACAAAACAGGCCTGAGGTGTCTGGGTGGATCAGACAGTTAAGCATCTGCCTTAGGCTCAGGTCATGATCTTGGGGTCTTGGAATCCAGCCCTATGTTAGGTTCTTTGCTTAGGGGGAAGTCTGCTTCTCCCTCTTCCTCTGCCCCCCCCACCCAGTTTGTGTTCTCTCTCTCTTTATGAAATGAATATATTTTTTAAAAAAGAAAAAAGAAAAAAACAGGCTTTAAGCTAACAAATTGTCAAAAAAGACAAAGTAAGTCAGTATATAATGATAAAGAATCAATTTGTCAGAAAGATACAGAAACTGTAAATATGCATACAACATCAGAACACCTAAAAATATAAAGCGTATACAAATATAACTAAGAGAAGAAATTAAACAGCAATACAGTAGGAGTTGGGAAATTTAATTTCCCACTCTCAGCAACAGTTAGTTCATGAGACAGAGAATCAGTAAGGAAACAGAAGATTTTAACACCACAGTAGACCAAGGATCTTTTTTTTTTTTTAAGATTTTATTTATTTATTTGACAGAGAGATGTCATAAGTAGGCAGAGAGGCAGACAGAGAGTGAGAGGGAAGCAGACTCCCTGCTGAGCAGAGAGCCCGATGTGGGACTCGATCCCAGGACCCTGAGATCATGACCCGAGCTGAAGGCAGCAGCTTAAACCACTGAACCACCCAGGCGTCCCATAGACCAAGGATCTTAACAGAGATACACAGAACATTCCACCCAACAGCAACAGAATCTTCATTCTTCTCAAGTGGATATAGGATATTTTCTAGGACAGGTATATGGTAGGACACAAAACAAGTCTCAACAAATTCAAGAAGATACAAATTATCTCAACTATATTTACTGACCACAGTGGTATTAAAAATAGAAATCATTAAAGAAGAAAGAAAGCTGGGAAACTCACAAAGACATGGAAATAAAACAATGCACTGCTGGATCAGGAGGATCCACTGGAGTAAGAGGAAAAAAAAGGGGAAATAAAAACTATCATGACACACAAAAAATGGATATGCACATACCAAACTTTATGTATCAAAAGAATTTTTTAATTCTTAGGAATAAATGTATACATAAAGAAAAATCTTGAATAAGAAACCCAACTTTATACCTCAAGGACCTAGAAGAAGAAGAACAAATTAAGCCCAGAGATAGCATAAGGAGGAAAGAATAAAAATTGGAGTGAATAAATGAAATAGAGAACAGGAAACAGTAGAAGAGATAAACAAAACTATAAGTTGGTTCTCTGAAAAGACAAATAAAATTGACAGCCCATTAGCTATATTACCGAAAGAGAGAGAGAGGGGGGAGAGAGAAGAAGAGAGAGAGAGAGAGAGACAAAGAGAGGGTCCAAATAAAGAAGACAATAAATGAAAAGGAGTCATTCATCTGATGTTACAAAAATGTAAATTCATAAGAGACTATTATGAACAATTATATGTCAACCAATGGGACACCTAGAAACATACAGTCTACTAAAACTGAATTATGAAGAAATAGAAAGTCTGAATGAACCAATAACATGACTGGAATTACTAGTTAAAGCAACCAGACAATAAATGAATAAATGAGTAAATAAAGGCATCCAAATCAGACAGGCAGAAGTAAAATTACCTCTGTTTCCAGATGACATCATCATGTATACAGAAAATCCTACAGATTCTACCAAAACTTGCATTGGAACTAATAAACAAATGCAGTGAAGTTGCAGAATACAAAATCAATACGCAAATATCAGTGGTATTTCTATACACAGTGAATGATCTGGAAAGAAAGAAAACAATCCCATATACAATAGCTTTAAAACAATAAAGTGTTTCCAATTAAATTTAACTGAGGAGGCAAATGATTTGCACACTAAAAACTTGAGGACACTTACGAAAGAAATTGAAGAAGACACAAATGAATGGAAAGATATGTCTTGCTCATGGATCAGAAAAGTAATATTGTTAAATTTTCCACAATACCCAAGGCCATCTATAGATTCAATGCAATCCCTATCATAGTTTCAATGACATATTTCATAGAAACAGAAAAAATCCAAAAATTTGTATGAAACCTCAAAAGACCATGAGTAGCCAAAGCTAAAAGCATCACATTTCCTGATTTCCAACTGTATTATAATTTTATATGGTTTGGATTACTAACCCAAGCAAATCAGAATGTGTGTTGACTTATCCTGTACCACTAATTAAAAAAAATAAAAAGGCAAATTTGGTAGGCCTCTGATAAATTGGAAGACAAATATTCCTCACTTAAGTATGAAGCCCAAGCTCATTTTTAGATAATCCATGAGGCTGTCAGTAATTGAACAGTGTGGGAGGGGGAAATGGAGCAAGGGAAGGCTCTACAATAGGTAGAGGCTTTAGTTCAAGGAGAACCAGAGAAACACAACATGAGAGTTATGGCTTGAGAGGCCATGTTGCCCTGGTTTATGAATAATTTTCCAATAATATTCACCTTTACTGCCAAATGTCCTAATATAGGTAATAAATTATATGATCACCCTGATTGTGCCCTAGAAGGTACAAAGCCCATGAAGCATCTTTAAGACAAGAGTGTTGTGTGGAGGATCATCAAGCTCCAGTGGGGAAATGTAAGTTCAAGCTTGCAACCATTCTCTACATGAAAAGGGATTTCATGCTTGCTGTTAATCTCTGGTTAGAGTGAGAAGCTGATTGTAGACCATAAAGTAACTAATAACTCGAGCTGCCTATCATGAAATGAGTATTATCTCATCTACCAAAATCATAACATTGGATATGCTATGTGACATTCCATGTTTAAATATAGATATCATCCTCAGGTCCAGGCCAGGACACAAGACAACATGTAATCCATTTGGGGAAGAGGTTCCAACCCACTTTTAGGCACAAGTTAAATGCATGTGCCAGGCTCAGTATCCTGCGGTGTCTTACAGATTTACTGCATCTCCCTCAACCCTCACACACAAGCTTGGGAGATATTCCCTGTAGTGGGAGAAGTTCTTTTTTTTAATGTAGTTACTATCAAAGCAATATTTAATTATAGTAATTATAAAAAGCCACAACAAAACTTAAAAATAAAAAAAATTCCATGCCTTGTTTGTATTTTTATGAGCGCTGGAGTATATAAGTACCCTCCATAATAAAAGCAAAAAATGAGGCTGTGTTTTAAAAAGCAGGGCTTCTAATCTGCATTTTCTTGAGGATGTCATCCTGGTCAAAAATGAGAACTGGGTATGGTGCATAAACAATGAATTCTGGAACACTGAAAAGAAATAAAAAATAATAAAAATAAAAAACAAATAAATAAAAATAATAAATAAATAAATAAAAATAAATAAATAAATAATAAATAAACCAAATACACTGTTGGTGGGAATGTAAGTCGGTGCAGCCACTTTGGAGAACAGTGTGGAGATTCCCTAAAAATTAAAAATAGAGCTTCCCTATGACCCTGCAATTGCACTACTGGGCATTTACCCCAAAGATACAGATGTAGTGAAAAGAAGGGCCATCTGTACCCCAATGTTTACAGCAACAATGGCCACAGTCGCCAAACTGTGGAAAGAACCAAGATGCCCTTTAATGGACAAATGGATAAGGAAGATGTGGTCCGTAAACAAGATGGAGTATTATGCCTCCATCAGAAAGGATGAATACCCAACTTTTGTAGCAACATGGACGGGACTGGAAGAGATTATGCTGAGTGAAATAAGTCAAGCAGAGAGAGTCAAATATCATATGGTTTCACTTATTTGTGGAGCATAACAAATAACACGGAGGATGTAGGGAGATGGAGAGGAGGAGGGAGTTGAGGGAAGTTGCAAGGGGAGATGAACCATGAGAGACTATGGACTCTGAAAAACAACCTGAGGGTTTTGAAGGGGCAGGGGATGTGAGGTTGGGGGAACCAGATGGTGGGTAATAGGGAGGGCACGTATTGCATGGAGCACTGGGTGTGGTGCAAAAACAATGAATACTGTTATGCTGAAAAAAATAAATAAATTTAAAAAGAAAAAAATAATATCTACTCCTCTTTAAGACCTTATTCAAGTGCTCTATTTGAAGTGTTCAAATTCTGTTCTGCCTAAAATTAGTTGTTTTATTTGAATTGTTTTCCAGATTTCAGCTTAGAAGCCATGAAAACAGAATTAGGGAAATAAATGATGCCATGAAATGTTCCAATGTCAGAATTATTGAGAAGTTCTCCTATTGGACATAGGAGGGCATGTGTTGTGGTGAGCACTGACTGTTATACACAACTAATGAATCACTGAACACTACATCAAAAGCTAATAATGTACCATGCAGTGACTAACTGAACATAATAATAAAAAAAGAGTTGTGTGATGGGGGATGAAGAATAAAAAGAGATGCTTGCACCAAAATAAAATAAAATAAAATATAAAATAAAATAGTGGACATAGGATTACAAAGTCCAGACTTAGTTAAAATTGAAACAGCCACAGAAGTAGACTGTTACTGAATCTGAGGTTTGGCCCTAATAGCATTTCATTCTTCTTGAAAACACACCTACCTACACTGTTCAACTTAAGAAATAAAGCACAATATCATCAATATGGCATGGAAGCATCATCTTTACTCCTGTACAATTACAGTACCCCTTGTCAGAGGCGATCACTATTATGAATTTTGTTTTATTTTTATTGTTCATCATATTTTATTACATAGTAATATAACCTGACATAATATGAAATAAGTGTAGGTATTTAAACTATTGTAGGTATATGGCATTATATGTATTTTTTCTGCAGTTGGTCTTTTCAAGCCTTGTTAAGAAGAATAATTATGCACTAAGATCATTGTGATCATTATCTCTGGAATGTAAAAAAAACATATTGCCCCTTTTAGGACCTATTCTCACAGTGGTCCCTATCAAATCCTTCACCTGATGTTGATTACTGACAATTCTGAGGACTGAGGTGGCAAGAGAATTGAGGCAGTGTCCCAGTGGCACCATCACTAAAGGCAGGGCCCATGAGGGGACAGGTTCAGGGAGGGGGATGGCCTCAATTAGCCTTCAACAACAAACAGTCCTTAATTGTCTCTTTCTTCTCTGAAAGACACAACCCCAGAGGTTACATTGCCATGTGAACAGAAATGAAATATTGGAAATTTTAATGGCTGTACTGAGTACGGGGACGAAATATCTCATCACGTCTCCCTTCAAAGTATGACAAAGTCCTTGGGGACCTTGGGAAAATGAGCTCTTCACTATCAGTCCCTGTTCTCAGCCAGCTCAATGAGGTCTCCAGGGTCTGCCTTCCTACTTAGGAAGAAGTGTGTATTTTGAGAATCTCTCTAACTATATTTCTAACTTTAAACAACAAACACTTCTCTTTAACCAGGTCTATAGAGATGTCTTCACCATTCTGGGAGAAAGGACAAGCAAAGGCCACAGGTCTCTGGCTTCTCAGAAAATAGTGGGGCCATCATCAATAAATCAAACCAAAATGCTGTGGTCATTCCTCTCTACCCTTCTATACCATAACTACCCTTCTAGACCATAATTTTATTATGGGTAAACAAGGTACTTATTTAGGGATTAAGAGGAAAACCCTATTCTTCACTTAGAGGACAGAGAAAAAGCAGGAAAAATACAAGTGACCAAATCCCTGGGACACTTTTTTGCTTTTGTTTTTGAGTATAGTTGACACAATGTTATATTAGTTTCTGGTGTTCAATATAATGATTCAACAATCATATACATTATGAAATGCTCACCATGATAAATGTAGTCACCGTCTATCACCATACAAAGTTATTACAATATCATTGACTATATTCCCTAAGCTATACTTTTCATCCCTGTGACCTATCTATTTTAGAACTGGAATTTTCTGCTTCTTAATCCCCTTCTCCCATTTCACCCATCCCCCTACCTTCTCCCATCCCCCTTTGGCAACCACCAGTTTGTTCTCTCTATTTATAAATCTGTTTCGGGTTTTCTTTGCTCCTTTTGTTTTTTAGATTGAAATTTTGCCATTCACAACAATATGGGTGGTCCTAGAGGGTATTCTGCCAAATGAAGTAACTCAAACAGAGAAAGTCAAATGTCACATACGTTCAATTACATGCAGGATACTGCTTTTATTGATTTGGATTCATTTATCCATAAATCATATATGCATCTTATGGATTATTGAACACTACATCTGAAACTAGGGATGTGCTATATGTTGGCTAATTAAAATTTTTAAATTTAATTTAATTTTTTCAGTGTTCCAAGATTCATTGTTGATGCACCACACCCAGTGCTCCATGCAATACCTGCCCTCCCCAATACCCGCCACTGGGATCACCTAACCCCCCATCCCCTCCTCCTCCCAAACCCTCAGTGTGTTTCTCAGAGTTCACAGTCTCTCAGGGATCCCCCTCTCCGATTTCTGCCAGTTCATTTTTCTTTTCCTTCTCTTAATGTTCTCCATGTTATTCTTTATGCTCCACAATAAGGGAACCATATAATAATTGACTTTCTCTGCTTGAGTTATTTCACTCAGCCAAATCTCCTCCAGTCCCATCCACGTTGATGAGAAAGTTAGGTACTCATCCTTTCTGATGGCTAATTAATACTCCATTGTATGTATGGACCATATCTTTATCCATTCGTCTGTTGAAGGGCATCTCAGCTCCTTCCACAGTTTCGCTATTGTGGACATTGCTGCTATGAACATTGGGGTACAGATGGCTCTTCTTTTCACTACATCTATATCTTTGGTGTAAATAGTACAATTGTAGGGTCATAGGATAGCTCTATTTTCAATTTTTTGAGGAACCTCCACATTGTTTTCTAAAGTGGCTGCACTTTAGAACTTGCATCCCCACCATCAGTGTAAGAGGGTTCCCCTTTCTCCACATCCTCTCCAACACTTGTTGTTTTCTGTCTTGTTGATTTTGGCCATTCTAACTGGTGTAAGGTGGTATCTCAAAGTGGTTTTGATTTGAATTTCCCTGATGGCTAGTGATGATGAACAATTTTTCATGTGTCTGTTAGCCATTTGTGTGTCTTCTTTGGAGAAGTGTCTGTTGTCTTCTGCCCATTTTTTGATGTGATTATCTGTTTTGTGTGTGTTGAGTTTGAGGAGTTCTTTATAGATCTTGGATATCAGCCCTTTGTCTATAGTGTCATTTGCGAATATCTTCTCCCATTCCATGATTTGCCTCTTTGTTTTGTGACTGTTTCCTTTGCTCTGCAGAAGCTTTGGATCTTAATGAAATCTGAAAAGTTCATTTTTCAATTTTTGTTTCCTTTGCCTTTGGAGACATGACTTAAAAGAAGTTGCTGTGGCCAATGTTGAAGAGGTGATTGCCTATGTTCTCCTCTAGGAGTTCGATGGGTTCCTGTCTCACATTGAGGCCTTTCATGCATTTTTGAGTTTATCCTTGTGTATGCTGTAAGAGAATGGTCAAGTTTCATTCTTCTACATATAGCTGTCCAATTTTCCCAGCATCATTTATTTAAGAGACTGTCTTTCTTCCATTGGATATTTTTTTCCACTTTGGCAAAGATTTGTTGACCATATAGTTACAACAAAGATACAGATGTAATGAAAAGAAGGGCTATATGTACCCCAATGTTCATAGTAGCAATGGCCACAATAGCCAAACTGTGGAAAGAGCCAAGATGCCCTTCAACAGATGAATGGATAAAGAAAGTGTGATCCATATATACAATAAAATATTACTCAGCCAAGAGAAAGGATGAATACCCAACTTTTGCATCAACATTGATGGGACTGGAGGAGATTATGCTGCATGAAATAAGTCATGCAGAGAAAGCCAATTTTCATATGGTTTCACTTATTTGTGGAACATAAGGAATAGTATGGAGGACATTAGAAGGAAGGGAAAAGTGAAGGGGGGGAAAATCAGAGGGGGAGATGAACCATGAGAGATTGTGGGCTCTGAGAAGCAAACTAAGAGTTTTTGGGGTATGGAGGGATGGGTTGGCCTGGTGATAGGTATTAAGGAGGGCACATATTGCATGGAACACTGAGTGTCATATGTAAATAATGAATCTTGGAACACTACATCAAAAACTAATAATGATGTACTGCATGATGACTAATATAACTTAAGAGAAAATAGTAATAAGGAATAAAGATCTATTTGAACTGTTAAAAAGCAATAGTGTCTCCATAATTGAATTGATAAACTTAGAAGGCTTGCAGTTGTTCTGAAGGGGGGGTGCCCAACAGGGGATGCACAGCTTAGCCCAGCTGCCCATGGAGGCATGAGCTACTATGGCAGAGACCAGTGAAAAATAGTTCTCAAGTGACGTTGTGATACGAAGTGCACAGATGTAGGTTTGCAGTACTATTTTATAATGATTAGTTTGAACTAATGGGTTTATATCTTAATTTATATTATTACATATTTTATTACATAGTATAATTAGTATTTCAGAGTACAGTGTAGAACTACTTTCACTACATTTCCACAAACATAGTCTGCTTAGTGGTGCATATAGCCAAGCATCACTGTTGCCTAACATCACTGTATCAAATGCAGCACGTGAATATCTCACATAAGATTTGGGGAAATAGGGCACAAAAGTGAACTATTAAAGAAAACCCTATAAACCTACTGTAATTTTAAATACTTTCCATTTATTTCCCAGCTATCACTTGGAAGTGAATATGCCCTTCACTAGGTTGACTAATGCTCCCTTTACATCCTTATTCCTCAGGGTGTAGATAAAAGTGTTCAGTGCAGGGGTCACCACTCCATAGAAGAGTGCCATGAACTTGGGCTGGTCCCTTGAGATGGAAGAGGGGGGCTGAAGGTACATGCTAATGGCTGGACCATAAAACAAGAAAACTACAATGAGGTGGGAGGAACATGTCCCAAAGGCCTTCCTCCTTCCCTCAGAAGACTTAATTTTAAATACAGCATGTCCAATACAAGCATAGGAAGCAAGAATTAAGCACAGAGGAACAGCTAACATAAAAATACACACCACAGAGAGCGTGAGCTCATTAGCAGCCTTTTCTCCACAGGCAGCCTTTATCAGAACAGGAATCTCACACAACAAGTGATCCAGTTTATTGAGGCCACACAGTGGTAACTGTAAGGTAGCAGTGGCCTCTGAGACAGCATAGGTGATTCCAGTCAGCCACACAGTGGATACCAACAGGATACAGACACGTGGGTTCATGATGAGGGTGTAGTGCAAAGGCTTGCAGATAGCCACATAGCGATCAAAAGACATGATAGCCAAAATAAGACATTCTGTGCCCCCCATTATGTGAAAGAAATAAAGCTGAGCCACACATCCAAGATAGCTGATTGTCTTCCTAGCACTTCCCAGGTTAAACAGCATCTGAGGGACAATGCTTGTGGTGTAGCACATGTCCAGGAAGGAGAGGTTTGTGAGGAAGAAATACATGGGGCTGTGCAGATGGGCATCTAACCTAGACACTAGAATAATGGCTATGTTTCCAACCATGGCCATGGGGTATGTTATAAGAAGAATAGCAAACAGAGGAAGCTCCAGCCAAGGACGGTCTGAGAAGCCTAGTAGAATAAACTCTTCAGGATGGCTGTTGTTCATTGCACCAGTCTTTACCTTGTTTCACCTACAGCAGAGAAGTGGCAGAAAATGTAGGAAGAGTTAGGAGAAGTGTATGTGTCATCCACTGACAGAGGATGGGCTGCAGAATCTTGTGAGGGAAATAATAACAGTCATCTGACACCAGGTGACTTACTTTCCCTCCTGACACTACAAGACAAAGCTGGTGACTTTAGAAAAATAGCCTGACCATTCTGAAACTCAATGTATAAAAGCATCACAAGGATGATCTCCTTGTGTTACAAAGAGGATTAAATGGAAAGTGGAAGCGTCTTGTGTTTTAGAAACGTCAAAGTAATGATTTTCAAACTTTGCTTGCTTGCATAAAAATCATCTGAGGAGATTGTTAAAATGCAATCTATCGATTTCTGTCTCTTGGTGTCTGATAGAGTGGATGTGAGATGGGGCCCCGGGGACACTGATGCAAGTTATTACTGAAATATTATGAGCAGTGGAATTCTTGAGGCAGCTGACACACAAGAAGGAGAACACGAGCTGTAATACCATCATGACAGCCTTGTCCAAACTCAAGTAGTCAGTTGAATAGTTTTATCATTTCTATGGAGAGTAAGAAGGTAGATTTTGTACAAGTCCATTTTGGTATTTTGGAAGGGAGCAAGAAATGTCAGTTTCCTTAAGTATGAACTGAGAGTTGAGCCATGACATATGTTCCGATGCTGAAGAATTTATTTTGGGATGTGTATTTTCTTGTATAAGTACTTCCTTCAAATGGGCACTTGATTTTTCCATTAAAACTTAATTTATTATCTGGTAGTGATTTTCCTTTATTACGTGGACTTTTGATTCTATTTTTATAGGAGTTTGGACAGTTATTAGTGATCCACTTGATTGTAAATAACTACAAGTACAACTTTTAACTCCAGAGAACTGGTGTCAGTAGGAAAGCCAATATTCCAATTCAGTCAATACCAGAGACTCACACACATATTCACAAATTATATTGCATATTCCTTTTCTTTTTCTTTCTTTTACAGTATTATTTTTTTGTGTGTGTTAGTCACCATGGAGTATATCATTAGTTTTTGGTGTAGTGTTCCATTTTTTTTTTTAAGATAAGAAGCACATTGTAACAAGAAAATAAACTAGCTGAGTAAAGTAGTGTTTTGGAAAGATTAACTATGGAACCATTTTTTTAAGTTTATACTGTTCTTTCATTTAGTGGTAAACTGTGTTTCATTATATCTACAATGTTTTTGCAAGATAAGATAGATCATGATTATGGTTATGAGGCATCCCAGTGACAAATTCTGAGTTACCTTACTAGTGAGTTAGTGGTTTAAGAGTCAAAACATTATGTTTGTATGGTTACAAAGTACAGTTTTCACATTCTATATTTCATTAAATCCTCAAAGCCATCTTGTGAGGTATTACACAAAACCCACAGTTTTTGTTTGGAGGTTCTAGTGGGGGAAGTGCAGCTACTCATATAGCCTTGACCAAAGAATGGTCCTGTTCTATTGGGAAGGTCATTCTCTGAGTGCACAGTTTTGGGAGGGACACACATGGAGTAGTGAGGGAGGAAAGGGCCACCTGCCTAGCTAGCCAGATCATCCTAATCGACTCTGGCAATCAAGGGGGTGACCGATGTCACAGACAGGTACTCATCATGTGTCCTCCTTAATCCCCATCATACAATTATCCCATTCCCTGGTCCAACTCCCCTCTAATAACTATGAGTTTGTTCTCTACAGTTGAGTTTATTTCTTGGGGGATAGGAGGCATGCATTTGTGATGAGCACCAGGTGTTGTATGGGAGTTTTGAATCACTCTATTGTACACCCGAAACTAGTATCACACTGTATATTAACTAACTGGAACTAGAATAAAAACTTAAAAAAAAAACTACTCATGACTAAAATGTGAATGTTGCTCTTGATTACACACTATCCCTAGGTCAGAAATGCACATAAAACAATAAAATGCTAATAATTCCAACTAATCCTTAATAAGCCCTGTGTGCTGAAAACTCCAAGAAGGATTTTGGGACATCATTTGGGACTCCTCCCTAGAACTTATGAGAAAGGAAATTTTGGTACCCATATTTTAGGATATTGCTAATCATTCATTTAGGATGTAATTGATCATTCAGTGAATGATTGCCTTCTAATAATTCGGGAGGTTCTAAAGATCAAAAAGCAATCAATTACTCAAATGAAGTAGTGAGATAATAAAACTATGATTTCAGAGTCTCAAAATTCCAAAGAAATCACCTGTAGTCTGGAGATGTTTCCTGAATGAATATGTCTACTACACCTTATTTGACCTTGACATAACTCAAGATGTGGTATGAGTGCACTATGTTAGGAACACATGTTTGTCTAAGTTCTTTTTCAGGTAAAGAGTCTATGTTTTAGATGGGATCTGAAGTAAAAGCATGTGTGAATTAATTAGTTAAAATGAGTATTCTAAAATTATGATCTACTCACATTATTAAATAGTTGTCCACTGAAATCCTCCATGTATAGTCATTTAATATGATTATACTCACCTTTTAGATTTTTCTGTCATGGAACATAATTCAATTTTTTAAGGAGTAACTTCAGATTTGAGCCTCCATGAATTCTTCCACAGTTAATTTTATCTAACCTTAATGATTCAAGTATGCTTTCAACAATTTTATTAAATTTGTATTATTTGGAATTTTGTTCATATTACTCACCTCATAGACTAGTTTTGTTTGTGATGGTGGCTAGTCCAGCTCCTCCTTAATCTCTTTTAATAGTTCCCTGGAGATACCACAGCAGTGTCTTAATCAATAAAATTCACACATGATGCATATTTGAGCTTTACAGTTCTATCCTAGATTTGTAAGCTTCACCATGTCATTTTCACAGTACTTCATTCCTGTTAGTTCTTGGATCCATGCTTTGGATCTTCTATTTCCAATGATTTTTTTCATCACTGTTTTACTGCACAGGGGTCCGTTTATCCATGGATGCTTAAAGTCCGTTTAATGAAGTGCCAGCCTTTATTCCTTTTGACACCTCCTTTGTATCTCCAATCACATTTTCATTCCAGCTTATTTTATCCATACATCATCTTCATCACACATTGTTGAAGTGAAAGCCTGAGAGAGATTAATTACCAAGAATAATCTGCTTGCATTCTATTGCCACCAAACTAGTATTTTCAAAGTCTAGAAATGTGTTCCTGAAATGAAATGCTTTCTGCTATTCTTATATATATTAGGTACTGTGATGTACACACATTCCCACCCTCCCAAGAATGGGCACTTTAAAACAAGTGTCCTTTTACTCACCTTATTTTGATAAGTATCACTCAATTGAAAGGAATTTTGGAAGAAGACATGAATTTCCAAACCTTCAGAGAATGATAGAGAAAGTGTAGTACACAGATGAGTACCTAAGAATTAACTTCAGAAATGTGTTTTTCATTTCTAACAATGCTGATGATGAGAAAAAAACCCTGGGTTAGAAAGACAGTAGTAGAGAATATCAAGAATGCATTCTGGGTGTGCTATTTGTCGAATGTTCTTCAGACCCTTGGGCATTGTTTTCAAATAGGCCGTTTATGTGTACCCCAGAGGAGCTAGCAGAGAAAGTTCCTTGGGAGACTTCATCATAGAAATGCTTCTTATTAATTACCTACTGAACTCAGAGTGGTCGAAAAGTTTCTTCTGTTACTAGATTTGTTTAAAAATCAACTCATTTTATTTCCCAACATACTGGACACTAATTTTAAATAGGATGGGCATTAAGGAGGACATGTGACCTCATGAGCATTGGGTATTATACATAATTAATGAATCATTGATCAATACATGAATAGGATATAATTGGAGTAGATCTAGTTTGAACAAGTGATTTTGGGGAATTTGAATGTGAGTTCCTTTAGTATCTTTGTTCATTTATAGAATACCTCTCAGAGATTTTTTTGAGACATGAGTTTGTCCACATTTTTATTTAAATTCCAGTTACTTAACATACAGCATAATATTGGTTTCTGGTCTAGAATTTAGGGATTCTGCACTTCCATACAAAACAAGGTACTCATCACGTATCCTCCTTCATCCCCATCACACATTTATCCCATTCCCTTGTCCAACTTCCCTCTAATAACCATGAGTTTGTTCTTTATACTTGAGTCTGTTTCTTGGGGGATAGGAGGGATGGTGTGGCTGGGTGATGGACATTGGGGGGGGTATGTTCTATGGTGAGTGCTGTGAATTGTGTAAGAGATGATTCACAACCTTTACCCTCCAAAGCAAATAATACATTATATGTTCATAAAAAATGGAAAAAAATAGGTCATTTAATAGAAATTCAAATTAATTTTTTATTTCAATCTGGTTAGATTTTAGTTCTTTATTTTTCCAGAAAGGGATTCTCTAGTATCTTCCATGCTTTTTTCTAGTCCAGCTAACACCTTGGTAATCGCCATTCTGAACTCCAGATATGACATCTTACTAATGTCTGTATTGATCAGGTCCCTAGCCATCAGTATTGCCCCCTGTTCTTTTTTTTTTTTTTAGGTCAGTTTTTCCACCTTCTCCAGATAAAAATAGATGAATGAAGGTGCCTGGGTGGCTCAGTTGGTTAAGCGACTGCCTTTGACTCAGGTCATGATCCCAGAGTCCTGGGATCAAGTCCCACATCAGGCTCCCAGCTGCATGGGGAGTCTGCTTCTCCCTCTGACTTCCCCTCTCATGCTCTCTCATTCTGTCTCTCTCTCTCTCTCTCAAATAAATAAATAAAATCTTTTAAAAAATAAAAATATACACTTATTTACACACTTAAATACACACTTATTTACTTATATACACACTTGTTTATATAAATATATATATGTGTATATATACATGTATATACATATATATGTGCGTGTGTGTGTGTGTGTGTGTGTATACATATATATACACAAACCTGTGTTCTTTCCATAGTCTGGCTATTGCTGATAATGCTGCTGTAATCATTGGGGTGATATATATATTGGACTGGTGACTAGAACAGCGCCACACACTTGATTTTGGGTGTATTTTGGTCTGTTAGAAGAAATAGTCTCACAAAATTTTAAAGAAAGAAAAACATATATATACAAAAATAAGGGTATGTATGATGAAGGGATAGAATATGATGTAAAGTTGAAAATTTAAAAAGATCCTAAAAAAGAATTGATAAGAAGTTGGTTGAAAAAATTAAAAAGTGAGGTGCCTGGGTGACTCAGTGGGTTAAGCCTCTATGATCAGGTCAAGCCTCTGGGATCAGGTCATGATCCCAGGATCCTGGGATCTAGCCCTGCATCAGGCTCTTTGTTCAGTGGGGAGCCTGTTTCCCACCCCCCTACCTGCCTCTCTGCCTACTTGTGATCTCTCTCTCTCTCTCTCTCTCTCTCTGTCAAATAATAAATAAAATCTTTAAAAAAAAGAAAAAAGAAAAAAGGAAAGATTGTGATCAGGCTGGGGACTAGAACAAAGTCATGTGCTAGATTTAGTGTATATTTTGATCTGCTAGAAGAAACTGTGTCTCAAAATTTTAAAGAAAGAAAAACCTATATGTATACAGAAACCAAGGCTAAATACAATGAAAGGATAGAATATGACTATAACAATAAAAATTTAAAAAGATTTTTAAAAAGGTATTGATAAAATAGTTAAAAATATTAAAATAGGAAAGAGAAGGAGAGTCAAGATGGCGTGGAAGTAGGAGGAGGCACCATTTCAACCTGTACCCTAAAGTGAGCTGATTACCTACCAAAGAACTCCGACCACCCATGAAATCAGCCTGAGATCAGAATTATACACGTCTGGATCTCTACAGGAGCAGAAGATGCCAGTGGCAGGTAAAGCAGACTGGGAACGTCCGAAGATAAACAAAAGGGGGAGGGAGCCACCAGAGGTGACCTATCGGAAAGTAACACCCAACACGAGAGTGCTCTGCGTCTGGGGACCAGCATTAACTTGGAGTCTGGTTGAAAGCACTCAAAAAACAAAGAGCAAAGGATCGCGGGGGGGGGGGGGTAATAGTGGGAAGCTGGGCGGTTAGGGTCAGGGACCTAAGTCCCCGGACCCAGGACAGCCTCCCCTGGCGCGGAGCCAGAGAGAGTGCGGCGGAGAAATCAGGTCTCCGCCCCTGAGCGGCCACTGCACCTGAATGCCAGCATGCCCGAGAACGAGTGGGGTCTGGCTCCCGTGAGGGGCTGGGAGCCTGGCCAGACGGCAATCCTGAAATGCGCGTGTCCCACACCCTCCCTTGGGAAAGGTGCTCATAGGCGCTAGCCTGGAGCTCTGGCAGCCGGAAAAACCAGACATTCCCAGCCCGGGACAGTGGGAAAATCTCAGTGCGTGATCTCTGCTCCGAACCTCTCTGGCGGTCTGGAGCTGCCTAGACAGCCACCGCTGCCCTGGTTTTGGGTACAACGAGGAGCTCCTGCATCCCCAGGGACAGTGACTCAGAACCGACTCTGCCAGCAGCTTTTGCAAAACAGTCTGAGGCTTCTCTCTGAGAGGGAGGTTGGGGTGCTGTTTGCTCTCCTCTAAACCTCCAAAAACCATCAAAAGCTGTCAAGGCGAGAGAAAGCAGATGAAAGAACATAAAAACCCCCAGAGAACAAAAGGCTGAAAAAAAACCAGTTTCCTGAAAAAAAAGAGCTCACCCCCTTGAGGGGAGTGGGAGGACCTAACTCAGGGAACATCATTGTCTGAAAACCCACGTGGCAGGCCCCTCCCCCAGAAAACCAACCAGGAAGGAAGAAAAAAAAAAAAAAGACTACAAGAGAACAATCACCACTACTTCATAAATACAACTTTTATTTTTAACTCTTTACCAATATTCTGGTTCTTTTTAAATTTTTTAACCTATTTTTTATACTTTTTATAATTTTTTAACCTATTTACCATCACACTGAGATGTCCAGTACATCAAATTTTTTAATAACCTTCTAACCTGAACGTTTTGATACATATACCCGTGTTTTTCTTTTGTTTTTCTATTTTTTTAATTCTTTTTAATTTTAACTTAGTTTAGTCTAGTTTATTCTTTTTGAATTTTTATTTGCTACTATACATATAGAGTTAAACTTCAAGGTAATCCCCTTTCCCCAATCAAGGCTACCCCTATAGGCAAACCAGTTTCTAATCCCCCTGTCACTTAGGAAAGTTGAGTCCCTTAACAAAAACATCAAGATACCTTCAGGAAGAATCAAAATAACCTTCCTCACCCACACTGAGAATCTATAACCATTCTCCCAATTTTTCCTTCTGTCAGTGTTTCTGTGAATTTGTGTTTGTCCTAATAATATATAAACCTTATACTTGGGGTTCTTTCTGATGAGGTTCTTCCCTTTTTTTTTGCTTATATATACATATTTTTTTCTCTTGTCATATACTTTTATCACTCTTTTTGTCTGTCTGTTTTTGTTTGTATACTCCACAAATCTTACCTTGTGGCCCATTTGGGCTGAGCCTTCTCTTTTATCTTCCCTTTTTTTCCTATCTCTCTCTCTCTTTTTTTCCTTTTTTTCCCTTTTTTTCCCTCTTTTCTTTCCCCCTTTTTTTTCTTTCTTCTTCTCTATTTCTTTTTCTTTTCTTTTTTCTCTCATTTGGGTGGAAAATCCTGATTGCACAGAAGCGTTCCAGGGTGAACATTGACTGCACCACAATCGATAAGTCCAGCTGCATCTGTTTAGTCATCTCTTACCAAAATGACTAGGAGGAGGAATACCCAACAGAAGAAAAATACGGAGGATGGGCCTTCTGCAACAGAGCTAATGGCTATCGACATAGACAATACGTCAGAAAAGGAATTCAGACTAACAATTATCCAGGCAATAGCTAGGTTGGAGAAAGCCATGGATGACCAAACAGAATTGATTAGGGCAGAACTGAAAGCCACCAGGGATGATGTTCACAATGTTAGGGCAGAACTGAAAGCCACCAGGGATGATGTTCAAAATGCTCTCAATGAGTTCCAATCCAATCTAAATTCTCTAAAAGCTAGGGTAACTGAGACAGAAGATAGAATTAGTGATCTGGAGGACAAACAGATAGAGAGAAAGGATCAGGAGGAAGCCTGGAACAAACAGCTCAGAAGCCACGAAAACAGAATCAGGGAAATAAACGATGCCATGAAACGTTCCAACGTCAGAATTATTGGAATCCCTGAAGGGGAAGAAAAAGAAAGAAGTCTAGAAGATATAGTGGAAGAAGTTGTCTATGAAAATTTTCCCAATCTCACGAATGGAAACAATGTTCATGTACTAGAGGCAGAAAGATTTCCTCCCCAGATTTTAGATTCTCGAAAGTCCTCACGGCACCTTATCATTAAAATGGAGAATTATGTTTCAAGAGAGACCCTCTTAAAAGCAGGTAGGACAAAGAAGCTTCTTACATACAGAGGAAAGCCCATTAGAATAATGTCAGACCTTTCCACAGAGACCTGGAAAGCCAGGAAGGGCTGGCAAAATATATTCAGAGTACTAAAGGAGAAGAACATGCAGGCAAGAATACTCTATCCAGCAAGACTGACATTTAAAATGGAAGGAGAGATAAAGAGTTTCCAAGACCAGCAAGGCTTAAAAGACTATGCAACCACCAAACCGACACTGCAGGAAATATTAAGGGGGGTCCTATAAAAGAGAAAAAATCCTAAGAATATCATTGAACAGAAATATAGAAACAATCTATAGACAGAAAGACTTCAAAGGCAACACGATGTCAATAAAAACCTATCTCTCAATAATCACTCTCAATGTGAATGGCCTAAATGCGCCCATAAAACGACACAGGGTTGCAGATTGGATAAAACGACAGGACCCATCCATATGTTGTCTACAAGAGACCCATTTTGAACCTAAGGATACACCCAGACTGAAAGTGAAGGGATGGAGAAGCATCTTTCATGCCAATGGGCCTCAAAAGAAGGCCGGAGTACCGATTCTCATATCAGATCAATTAGATTTTAAACTAAAGACTGTAGTCAGAGATACAGAAGGACACTACATAATTCTTAAAGGGACTATCCGACAAGACGATCTAACAATTGTGAATATCTATGCCCCCAATATGGGAGTACCCAATTACATAAGAAAACTATTAATCAAGATAAAGAGTCATATTGATATGAATACAATAATAGTAGGAGATCTTAATACGCCTCTCTCAGAAATAGACAGATCATCGAGGCAGAAAATTAATAAAGAAATAAGAGCATTGAATGAAACATTGGACCAGATGGACCTCATCGACGTATACAGAACATTCCACCCTAAAACAACAGAATACTCATTCTTCTCAAGTGCACATGGAACCTTCTCCAGAATAGACCACATACTGGGTCACAAAGCAGGACTCAACCGATACCAAAAGACTGACATTATTCCCTGCATATTCTCTGATCACAATGCTTTGAAACTGGAGCTCAATCACAAGGAAAAGTTCAGAAGGAACTCAAACACCTGGAAGCTAAAGACCACCTTGCTTAAGAATGCTTGGATCAACCAGGAGATCAAAGACGAACTTAAACAATTCATGGAAACCAATGAGAATGAAGACACCTCTGTCCAAAACCTATGGGATACAGCAAAGGCTGTTCTAAGGGGGAAATACATAGCCATCCAAGCCTCCCTCAAAAACATTGAAAAATCCAGAATACAACAGCTGTTCTACACCTTAAAGAACTGGAGAATCAACAACAAATCAAACCAACTCCACATGCAAGAAGGGAAATAATCAAGATTAGAGCAGAGATCAATGAGGCAGAAACGAGAGATACAGTAGAATGTATCAATGAAACTAGAAGCTGGTTTTTTGAAAGAATCAATAAGATCGATAAACCATTGGCCACACTAATCCAAAAGAAAAGAGAGAAAGCCCAAATTAATAAAATTATGAATGAAAAGGGAGAGATCACAACTAACACCAAGGAAATAGAAACAAACATCAGAAATTATTACCAACAGTTATATGCCAATAAGCTAAGCAACCTAGATGAAATGGATGCATTCCTGGAAAGCTACAAACTCCCAAAATTGAACCAGGAAGAAATTGACAACCTGAATAGACCGATATCTAGCAATGAGATTGAAGCAGTGATCAAAAACCTCCCAAAAAACAAGAGCCCAGGACCTGACGGAGTCCCTGGGGAATTCTACCAAACTTTCAAAGAAGAAATAACACCAATTCTCCTGAAGCTGTTCCAAAAAATTGAAGCAGAAGGAAAACTTCCAGACTCTTTTTATGAAGCCAGCATTACCCTGACCCCCAAACCAGGCAAAGACCCTACCAAAAAAGAGAATTTCAGACCAATATCACTGATGAATATGGATGCAAAGATTCTCAACAATATCCTAGCAAACAAGATCCAGCAGCACATTCAAAAGATTATCCACCAGGACCAGGTGGGATTCATCCCTGGGTTGCAAGGTTGGTTCAACATTCGGAAATCAATCAGTGTGATAGAACACATCAATAAGAGAAGAGAGAAGAACAACATGGTCCTCTCAATTGATGCAGAAAAAGCATTTGACAAAATGCAGCATCCGTTCCTGATGAAAACGCTTCAAAGTATAGGGATAGAGGGAACATTCCTGAACTTCACAAAATCTATCTATGAAAGACCCACAGCAAATATCATCCTCAATGGGAAAAAGCTTGCAGCCTTCCCGTTGAGATCAGGAACACGACAAGGATGCCCACTCTCACCACTCTTGTTCAACATAGTATTAGAAGTTCTAGCAACGGCAATCAGACAACAAAGAGAAATCAAAGGTATCCAAATTGGCAAGGAAGAAGTCAAACTCTCTCTCTTCGCAGATGACACGATTCTTTATATGGAAAACCCCAAAGACTCCACCCCCAAACTACTAGAACTCATACAGCAATTCAGTAACGTGGCAGCATACAAAGTCAATGTACAGAAATCAGTGTCCTTTTTATACACCAACAATGAAAATACAGAAAGGGAAATTAGAGAATCGATTCCATTTACTATAGCACCAAGAACCATAAGATACCTGGGCATAAACCTAACCAAAGAAGTAAAGGACCTATACTCGAGGAACTACAGAACACTCATGAAAGAAACTGAAGAAGACACAAAAAGATGGAAGACTGTTCCATGCTCTTGGATTGGAAGAATAAACATTGTTAAAATGTCTATACTGCCTAGAGCAATCTATACTTTTAATGCCATTCCGATCAAAATTCCACCGATATTTTTCAAAGAGCTGGAGCAAATAATCCTAAAATTTGTATGGAGCCAGAAGAGACCCCGAATTTCTAAGGAAATGTTGAAAAACAAAAACAAAACTGGCGGCATCACGTTACCTGATTTCAAGCTTTACTACAAAGCTGTGATCACCAAGACAGCATGGTACTGGCATAAAAACAGACACATAGACCAGTGGAACAGAGTGGAGAGCCCAGATATGGACCCTCAACTCTATGGTCAAATAATCTTCGACAAAACCGGAAAACATATTCAATGGAAAAAAGAGAGTCTCTTCAATAAATGGTGCTGGGAAAAGTGGACAGCGATATGTAGAAGAATGAAACTCGACCATTCTCTTACACCGTACACAAAGATAAACTCGAAATGGATAAAAGACCTCAATGTGAGACAGGAATCTCTCAGAATCCTAGAGGAGAACATAGGCAGTAACCTCTTCGATATCAGCCACAGCAACTTCTTTCAAGATATGTCTCCAAAGGCCAAGGAAACAAAAGCAAAAATGAACTTTTGGCACCTCCTCAGGATCAAAAGCTTCTGCACAGCAAAGGAAACAGTCAACAAAACAAAGAGGCAACCCACGGAA
This sequence comes from Meles meles, assembly GCF_922984935.1. NCBI lineage: Eukaryota > Metazoa > Chordata > Mammalia > Carnivora > Mustelidae > Meles > Meles meles. The sequence continues at coordinate 154,558,520 of NC_060070.1, read as the reverse complement.
TGGGAGAAGATATTTGCAAATGACAGTACAGACAAAAGGTTGATATCCAGGATCTATAAAGAACTTCTCAAACTCAACACACACAAAACAGATAATCATATCAAAAAATGGGCAGAAGATATGAACAGACACTTCTCCAACGAAGACATACAAATGGCTATCAGACACATGAAAAAATGTTCATCATCACTAGCCATCAGGGAGATTCAAATTAAAACCACATTGAGATACCACCTGACACCAGTTAGAATGGCCAAAATTAGCAAGACAGGAAACAACGTGTGTTGGAGAGGATGTGGAGAAAGAGGAACCCTCTTACACTGTTGGTGGGAATGCAAGTTAGTGCAGCCACTTTGGAGAATAGTGTGGAGATTCCTCAAGAAATTAAGAATAGAGCTTCCCTATGACCCTGCAATTGCACTGCTGGGTATTTACCCCAAAGATACAGATGTAGTGAAAAGAAGGGCCATTTGTATCCCAGTGTTTATTGCAGCAATGGCTACAGTCGCCAAACTGTGGAAAGAGCCAAGATGCCCTTCAACGGATGAATGGATAAGGAAGATGTGGTCCATATACACAATGGAGTATTATGCCTCTATCAGAAAGGACGAATACCCAACTTTTGTAGCAACATGGACGGGACTGGAAGAAATTATGCTGAGCGAAATAAGTCAAGCAGAGAGAGTCAAGTATCATATGGTCTCACTTATTTGTGGAGCATAACAAATAACATGGAGGACATGGGGAGATGGAGAGGAGAGGGAGTTGAGGGAAACTGGAAGGGGAGATGAACCATGAGAGACTATGGACTCTGAAAAACAACTAGAGGGTTATGAAGTGGCGGCTGGGGGGTAGGGTGGTTGGGAGGTTGAGGGACCAGGTGATGGGTAATGACGAGGGCACGTACTGCATGGAGCACTGGGTGTGATGCCAAAACAATGAACACTGTTATGCTGTAAATAAACAAATAAAAATAAATAAATTTAAAAAAAATAGGAAAGAGAAGGCATGCATTGCATGGAGCACTGGGTGTGGTGCAAAAACAATGAATTCTGTTACGCTGAAAAGAAATAAAAAAAAAGAAAATAGAATAAGAAAAAAATTTTAAAAATTTAACTTTCAGGACATCTGGGTTGCTCAGTGGTTTAAGCCTCTGCCTTCAGCCCAGGTCATGATCTCAGGGTCCTGGGATTAAGCCCCCCACTGGGCTCTCGGCTCAGTGGGGAGGCTGCTTCTCCCCTTTCTCTGACTGCCTGTCTTGCCTACTTGTGATATCTCTCTGTGAAATAAACAAAATCTTTTTAAAAAATTTACCTTTGAAAGGCTAAAGGATCATGGGGGAAAAAAACCACGAGTTCTATGTGTTGCATTTCCGCATTTCTGGAATTCCACAGTTCTCATTGATCTGTGAACTTGGTCTTGGCTGGATGTTCTTGCTGATCTTCTGGGGGAGGGGCCTGTTGCCCTGATTCTCAAATGTCTTTTCCTGAGGTGGAATTGCACCACCCTTGCCAGGGGGCAGTCTAAGCACTCTGTGTGGTTTTGGTCTTGGGAGGTTTTGTTTCCTGACCGCTTTCCATACTGCTTTGGGAGATGGGAATGAAGATGGCAGCTTCCCAGTCTCTGGCCCAGAGGAGCCAAGAGCTTGGGACTGTTCCTCAGTGTGCCCTCAGAGAAAAGCTGTCAATCCCTCCTGTCTCCCTGGTCTCCAACCGTGCTCCGAGTTCACCTGGCCTGTGACTGAGCATTTATCTCTCTGGCGCATGGCCCTGTTTGGAGTCTTCAAACCCAGCAGATCCTTGCTGCGTGCTCCCATGCCATTCTTCCCAGAGGAGGAAGAAGGGGATCTCCCTGGATCTGCTGCTTGTGGGGTCCCTGCTTGAAAAGTAGTGGCCAACTGTGCCTTGATCACAGGTAAGCCAGAGATGAGAGCCCACTGCTTGGCTCCATCTCTACAGCCAGCTTTCCCACTCTGATGCCTGGGGGCTCTGCCACACTCAGGCACCCCTGGTCTTTCTGTGATCCTAAGGGTCCTGAGACCACCATGTCCCTACGAGGGCTCCATCCCCGGCTTAGCCACTGGAGCAGCGTCCCTCATTGAAGCAGACTTCTACAAGTCCTGATTTTGTGCTCCACCACTCTGTCTCTTGCCAGGAGCCTGCCCCTGTCCCCGTGGTCTATCTTCCCATTGCTTTGGATTCAGTTTGCCCATCCTACCTTCCATAAAGTCACTTTTCTGTTCCTAGAATTGCTGCTCTTCTTCTCTTCTATCTCCTTTTGAGTTTGTAGGTGGTCAGAATGGCTTGATAACTATCTCGCTGACCTCCTGGGACCCAATGATATTAGGTGTCCTACTCCTCCACCATATTTCTCCTCCCTCGATACATTATATATTTTAAAAAAGAGTCTGTTTCTTGGTTGCCTACTCCCCACCCCATGTTCATTTGTTCTGTTTCTTAAATACCACATATAATTGAGATCAAGCATTTGTCTTTGACTTATTTCACTTAGCAGAATACTCTCCAGTTCTATCCATGTTGTTCCATGTGGCAAGATTTCATTCTTTTGTTGACTGAGTGATATTTCATACACACATACACACACACACCACATCTTCTTTATGCATCCCTCAGGTGATGAACACTTGTGTTCTTTCCATAGTCTGGCTATTGTTCGTAATGCTGCTATAATCATTGGGGTGCATGTACCTCTTCAAATCAGTATTTTTGTATCCTTTGCTTAAATATTTAGTAGTGAAGTTGCTGGATCATAGGATAATTCTATTTTTAACTTTTTGAAGAACCCACGTACTGTTTGCACAGTAGCTACACCAGTTTGCATTCCCACCAACAGTGCAAGAAAGTTATCCTTTCTCTGCATCTTCGCCAACAGAGTTGTTTCCTGTGCTGATAATTTTAGCCATTCTGACAGGTGTGAGATGATATCTCATTGGATTCTTGTTTGTATATCCCTGATGATAAGTGAGGTTGCGTATCTTTTCATGTGTCTCTTATCCACCCCTGTGTCTTTGGAAAAATGTGTATTCCTCTATTCTGCCCATTTTTTAACTGGATTATTTGTTTTGGGGTGTTGAATTTGGTAAATTCTTTATAGATTTTTGGACACTAATGCTTTATCAGATATGTCATTTGCAAGTATATTCTCCTGTTCCATAGGTTACCATTTAGGTTTGTTGATCATTTCCTTCACTGTGCAGAAGCTTTTTATTTTTTATTTTGTTGAAGTCTCAATAGTTTATATTTGCTTGTGTTTCCCTTGTCCCAGGAGACTATAAAAGGAAGTTGCTAGGATTGATGTCAAAGGGGTTACTGCCTTTTTTCTCCTCTAGAATTTTGATTCCTGTCTCACGTTTTTCACCTATTTTGAATTTATTTTTGTGTATGTTATAAAAAAAGTGATTCAGTTGAATTCTCTTTTATGTTGCTGTCCAGTTTCCCCAACACCGTTTATCAATTATCTTTTTATTTTCCTTTGGACATTCTTTCCTGCTTTGTCAAATTTTAATTGGTCAGGTAGTTGTGGGTTCTTTTCCAGGTATTCTATTCTGTTGATCTACATGTCTGCTTTTATGCCAGCACCATATTGTTCTAATTAGTTCATCTTTGTAATGCAACTTGAAGTCCAGAACCATGATGCCTCTAGCTTTGCTTTTCAAGATTTCTTTGGGGTCTTTTGTGGTTCCATACAAATTTTAGGATAGTTCTAGCTCTGTTAAAAGTGCTGGTGGTATTTAATTTTTTTTTAAATTTAAATTCAGTTTAGTTAACAGGGTAGTTCAGGGGTACAATTTAGTGATTCATCAGTTGTAAAGGATAAGGACCATATTATCCTCTCAATAGATGCAGAAAAAGCAGTTGACAAAATACAACTTTCTAACTTGATTGAAAACCTCCACTGTGTAGGGATAGAGGTATTAATTCATATTAATGCATACCTCAACATAGAGGTAGTAATTCATACCTCAACATCATACAAGTCATATACAAAAGACCCACAGCTAATAACATCCTCAATGGGGGAAAAACTGAGAACTTTTACCCTAAGGTCAGGAACACACCAGAGATGTCCACTCTCAACTTAACATAGTACTGGAAGTCCTAGCCTCAGCTATCAGACTACAAAAAGAAATAAAAGGCATCATAGTCAGCAAAGAAGAAGTCAAACTATTCACTATTGAACAGGTCAAACTTTCACTATTTACAAACATTCATGATGTCATGATACTCTATGTAGAAAACCTGAAAGACTCTACCAAAAAAACTGCTACAACTGATACATGAATTCAGCTGGTATTTTGATAGGGATTGCATTAAATATGTAGGTTGCTTTGGTAGTATAGACATTTTAACAATGTTCGTTCTGATCCATGAGCACGGGATGTTTTTCCATTTCTTTGTGTCCTCTTCAATTTCTTTCATAACTGTTTTATAGTTTTCAGAGTACAGATCTATACCCCTTTGATTAGGTTTATTCCTATGTATTTTATGGGCTTTGTGCAATTGTAAATGGAAGATTCCTTGACTTCTCTTTCTGTTGCTTCATGATTGGTGTGTAGAAATGAAACAAATTTCTGTACATTGATTTTGTATCCCATGACTTTACCGAATCAGTCTATCAGTTTCAACAAACTTTTGGTGGAATCTTTTGGGTTTTCTGTATAGAGTATCATGTCATCTCCAAATAGTGAAAGCTTGATTTCTACCTTGCTGGTTAGAATTTTTTTGTTGTCTGATGGCTAAGAGTTGTAGTACCAAGAATAAACCTAACCAAAGTACTAAGTACTAAGTACTAAGAATAAACCTAACCAAAGAGGCTAGGAGAGGAATAAATATTTATTTATTTTTTAATTTTTTTCCATTTTATTTATTTTTTCAGCATAACAGTATTCATTGTTTTTGCACAACACCCAGTGCTCCATGCAAAACGTGCCCTCCCCATTACCCACCACCTGTTCCCCCAACCTCCCACCCCTGACCCTTCAAAACCCTCAGGTTGTTATTTTTTAATTTTTTTAAGATTTTATTTATTTATTAGTCAGAGAGTGAGAGAGAGAGTGTGAGCACAGGCAGACAGAGTAGCAGGCAGAGTCAGAGGACAAAACAGGCTCCTCGCTGAGCAAGGAGCCCAATACGGGGCTTGATCCCAGGACTCTGGGATCATGACCTGAGCTGAAGGCAGAGGCCTTAACCCACTGAGCCACCCAGGCACCCCTGTCTTCACATTTTAAGTCTGTCTTTTGTATATTAGAAAATCTGGTTATGTTCCTGCTCCTGATAGTAATGGCTTTACGAAGAAGAGGTCATATAATGTCCTGGGCCTGGCCCTTCAGGGGTTGTCTCTGGTGTGTGGTATATGCACTCTGCTGCTGTGTTTTAGCTGCTCTGTCCTTCAGACAATTGTCTGTAGAGACTCTCCTTGCCTTCAGTGGACAGTGTTTTGACTTTGGTCAGAATGCAGTGAGTTTTAACCAGGTGTGCTCTAGTCTGCTTCTTAAATGAGATTTGATGCTACTTCAATAAGAACTGAAGACTCACAGAACTCTGTGGTCAGGAAATATGGCTTATATGGGGTTTTCTGCTGATCTGGGTAAGGGGCCTGCTGTGCTGGGCCTAATGTACACTTTCCTGAGAAAAGCAGTACCAACAGAGCAGAAGGGGATAGTACTTGGTCCTGACGGTTTAGGTTGGCTAAGTGTAGTGTAGGCTCTGTGCTGTTTACTTCAGGTGGTTCTGTACTTACGCTGAGGGGGAAGGGAGGGAAATGGTACCATCCAGCTCCTTTAAAACTGGGAGTCTGTGCTTGCTACTCAGAGGGAAGCACTCCTAGGAGAGTGAATAATTTCTCCTTGTGCATCCCAGGCATTTTTCAGATCACTGTTTTCACACTGTCTCCTGTTTGCTTGTCTGCACAGTGCACTTTCAGCTCTATACCAGTCAAGCCTGCTGACTTTTATTGATCTATTGATTTATTTTTATTTCATCTTTTAAATATTTTTTTCATTTTTACAGAGATAAAGAGTGTGCAAGAAGAGTGGGGCAGCAAGAAAGGGAGAGAGAAACTTAAGCAGACTCCATGCCCAGCACAGAGCCCAATGTAAGGCTTGATCTCATGATATCGAGACCTGAGCCAAAAACAAAACTCAAATGCTTAACCTACGTGCCACCCAGGTACTCCAAGCCTGTTGGCTTTTAAAATACCAAACTTTAGGGACCTGTTGTGGCTGGAACCTACACTGGTCTTCTGGGGAAAGATCTTACCAAATCAGGATGGATGTAGGTTTGTCCAAGAAGGGCAGTTGTGTCAGACTGCAGGGGCACAGGAATTGGAGCAAGCAGGTTAAACAGCCAGTGTCTAGGTTTGCTGCCATTGGCAGGTGTCTCTGCACCTATGCTGAGTGGTGGGGGGTGGGAATGGTGCACCTTGGTTCTTTTATCCCTTAAGAGGCAACTCTGAAAATGCCACCTCACACAGATGTGCTCAAAGAAGATCAGTCTCTCCCTTGTGTGCCTCAGACACTCCTCAGATTGCACCATCTGTCCCAGGGCTGTTCGCCTGCTTTCTCACCAGGAGTGGGCAGCATCTTTAGGACTCTATCCCAGCCAAGCCCACCAACCTCTAAAACTCCAGTCTCTGAGCCTCACTGGTTACAAAAACATGAAAATTAGCTCCTCAGTTTCCCAGCCAATGGCTTTGAGGATGTGTTCTACTTCTGCATATCCTTGTGTGCTCTACTCTCCATTGGCTTTCTCTGTGATTAGGACTCCCACCTCTGCATAGCACCCACGATCTTTTTCTCCCCCAAATCATTTCTCCACACCTCCTACCTTCCTCGATACCTTTCTCTCCTAGTTGTGCAGTTTTTTCTTTCAGTCCTCAGGTCAATTTCTTGAGTATTCAGAATGATTCAATAGTTATCTAGTTGTTTTGAAGGTTTGGGGTAATCCAAGGGTCCTCTTACTCTAACCTCCTCTCTCTTTCTTTCATAAGATTTGATTGTTTCTAGACCTAACAATAAAGGAGCACAAAAGTGACTTGGAAAGAGAGGAAAATATAATAATTGATCTTTCCAATGAGAAGGAAACAGTGATGTTTAAAATTAAAAGCTCTAAATATTTACATTAGCATTTGTATTATATTCAATTAGCCAACATATAGCACATCATTAGTTTTTGATGTAGGGTTCCATGATTCATTGGTTGCATGTAACACCAGTGTTAAATATTTTAAAATTTTATAACAAAAAGACTTCATGACAGTCTTTCTGTTTCTCTCTCTGTCTCTCACATAATATTAGATATGTAGATAAACATTAAGATTTTTAAAATATCTCACACATAATTCAACAGGGAATCATTTTGAGGGACAAATTCAAATATACTATCACTTAGAAATGGAATGGTTTCCCTTTGACAACCCTTCCTGGGGTTTGCAATCCTATTTCTTTCCTTGAGCCACCAGGAATATATAGATGTGCACTGTTCCATGTTTCATGTGTGGTAGATATTTTTCATTCCCTCTCTTCCACCCCAGATCCATTCTTTATTCCAAATGTTGTTCCTACCCTCTGCTGTACCTTGAGAGGCTGAATCAAGATGGTTACTTGATACCTGGCTACTGGTTCGGATCTGACCATGAGAGCCACCTTTTAAGGACTGGAGACAGAGAACAGCTGGGTTGGGATATCCACCAACTTCCTCTCACCTGGACCAACAAGGCTGCCTGCATTGTTTCACCAAAAGCCAAAGGTCCTGGTTGTAACCACGGATTTTCTCTTTCTGGTTTTCAGTACTACTTCTCTGTTTTTCTACTTCAGGCCTTGGGTTTATAATGTACTTTGGGTATAATATACATATAGATATCTCTTACTGGTGTTTCGCAGTCCTTCCCACACCTTTGTAAATCCTTTCTTTGTTAAACTTCCCTCATTTTTCCAGTTGCAGTGTGTCATAAATTTTCTTCTGAGATCATAGCTGATATAAATTTCCATTAACAAACTTTTACCTATGTGAAAGTATAATGGTTATTAGTGCTCAAAAAAAGTTATCCTGTACTTATTTTTTTAAGTTTTTATTCATTTATTTACAGAGATCAAAAGTAGCCAGAGAGGCAGGCAGAGAGAGAGGAGGGAGCAGACTCCCTGATAAGCAGAGAGCCCCATGTGGGACTCGATCCCAGGACCCTGAGATCATGACCTGAGCGGAAGGCAGAAGCTTTAAGCCACTGAGCTACCCAGGCGCCCTGTGTATTTATTTTTTAAAGATTTTATTTATGTATTTGGCAGACAGAGATCACAAGTAGGCAGAGAGGCAGGTAGAGAGAGGAGGGGAAGCAGGCTCCCCGCTGAGCAGAGAGTCCGATGCGGGGCTGGATTCCAGGACCCTGGGATCATGACCTGAGCTGAAGGCAGAGGCTTTAACCCACTGAGCCACCCAGGCGCCCCTGTAAGTTTTTTTTTTTTTTAAATACATCTCTATGTAATATACTTTTGCAGCATTTTGTATGTTGTGCTTCTTTTTCCATTCTTTCCACATTATTTACTAATTTTCCTTGTGATTCTTTTCTGACCATTTATTAGGGAGTTAATTCGCATTGTTTAAATTCCACATACTTGTGTTTTTCAGTCTTTTTATTGATTCTAATTTGATGCCATTGTGATTAGATGATGCGTTTTTTATGATTTCAGTCATTTAAAATTTGTTTTTAGTTGATTATGGCCTAGCTTATTGGCTTTCTATAGAATGTTCCATGAGTGCTGAGAAATACATGTATTTTACTATTGTGGAGTTGTGTGTTCTAGAGATTACTGTTGGGCTTAGTTTATTCATAGTGTCATTCAAATATTCTATTTCCTTGTTGATCTTTGGCTGGTTGTTATGTCTGTCCTTGAATGGGTGCACTGAAGACTCTGAGAAACAAACTGAGGGTTCTGGAGGGGAGGTGGGTGGGGGGTTGGGTGAGCCTGGTGGTGGGTATTAAAAGAGGGTATAAATTGCATGGAGCACTGGGTGTGGTGCATAAACAATGAATCTTGGAACACTGAAAAAATAAAATAAAATTTTTTAAAATTATAAAATTAAAAAAAAAAAAAAAGAAAGGGTGCCCTGAAGTTCAACCATTATTATGGAATTATCTGTTTCTCCAATCACTTTTTTACTTCATGTATTTTGGGAGTCTGTTGTTGGATGCATATGTTTATGATTCTTACATCTCATTGGTGTGTGGATCAGTTTTAGGATTGTAAATTGTTGTTACTTGTCTATAGTAATTATGTCTGTATGTGCATATTTTTTTGATCTCCATATAGCCATTAGTGCTCCTGGTTTCTGTTTGAATGGAGTATCTTTTTCTGTATTTTCAGTTTCTGCATTTTTGAATTTAAAGGGAATCTCTTATACACAGCATGTAGTCAGTTCATGGTCTTTTAAATCCATTCTGTCAGTCTCTTCTTATTTCTAAATTAATATATAATCCTTAAGAATTTTTAGATTTATAGAAAAGTTAAGGAAAAAGTAGACTTCCCACATATACCCTCTCCACTGTGCAGTATCTCCTATTATCAATGCCTCAGTATTAGTGTATTATTAATTTCTATGATTGATTTCTAGTTTAATTCCACTGTGGCCTGAGAGCACACTTTGTGTGATCTCTTCTTTTAAATTTATGTTTAAATTATGTATTTAAATTATTTAAAACATATGATATGTTTTATAGTCCTAAATGTGAACTGCCGTGGTGAATGTTCTGTGTGAGCTTTGAGAAGGATGTGTGTTCCTCTATTGTTGGGCTTCTGTAAATTTCAATTAGATCCAGTTGATTGATGGTGCTGTTCAGTTCAACTGCGTCCTTAGTGACTCTACTGATGGGATCTGTCCATTACCAACACTGTGATAGTGACTTCATCAATTTCTCCTTGCAGTTTTAATCAGGATTTTTTTTTATTATAATTATTTTGCTTCACATATTTTGACACTCTGTTAGATGGATACACATTAAGGATTGTTATATCTTTTTTTTATTGGGTCATATGGTATTTTTATTTTTAATTTTTTGAAGAACTTTCATATTGTTTTCCACAGTGGCCATACAAATTTACTTTCCCACCAATAGGGCACAAGTGTTCCTTTTTTTCCACATCCTTACCAACACTTGTTATTTCTTATCTTTTTGATTTTTTTTTTGCACTGCAGCTGATTTATTTATTTATTTATTTTTTTAATCTTTTTAAATTTTTTTTCCATTTTATTTATTTTTTAGGTGTAACAGTATTCATTGTTTTTGCACAACACCCAGTGCTCCATGCAAAACGTGCCCTCCCTATTACCCAGCACCTGTTCCCCCAACCTCCCACCCCTGACCCTTCAAAACCCTCAGGTTGTTTTTCAGAGTCCATAGTCTCTTATGGTTCACCTCCCCTTCCAATTTTTTTTCTTAATAAACATATAATGTATTTTTATATCCAGAGGTACAGGTCTGTGAATCGCCAGGTTTACACACTTCACAGCACTCACAATAGCACAACCCTCCCCAATGTCCATAGCCCCCTCCCCCTCTCCCAATCCCACCCCCCAGCAACCCCAGTTTGTTTTGTGAGATTAAGAGTCATTTACGGTTTGTCTCCCTCCCAATCCCATCTTGTTTCATTTATTCTTCTCCTATCCCCCTAACCCCCCATGTTGCTTCTCCATGTCCTCATATCAGGGAGATCATATGATAGTTGTCTTTCTCCGATTGACTTATTTCACTAAGCATAATACGCTCTAGTTCCATCCACGTCGTTGCAAATGGCAAGATTTCATTTCTTTTGATGGCTGCATAGTATTCCATTGCGTTATATATACCACCTCTTCTTTATCCATTCATCTGTTGATGGACATCTAGGTCCTTTCCATAGTTTGGCTATTGTAGACACTGCTGCTATAAACATTCAGGTACACGTGCCCCTTCGGATCACTATGTTTGTATCTTTAGGGTAAATACCCAGTAGTGCAATTGCTGGGTCATAGGGTAGTTCTATGTTCAACATTTTGAGGAACCTCCATGCTGTTTTCCAGAGTGGTTGCACCAGCTTGCATTCCCACCAACAGTGGAGGAGGGTTCCCCTTTCTCCGCATCCTCGCCAGCATCTGTCATTTCTGGACTTGTTAATTTTAGCCATTCTGACTGGTGTGAGGTGATATCTCATTGTGGTTTTGATTTGTATGTCCCTCATGCCGAGTGACGTGGAGCACTTTTTCATGTGTCTGTTGGCCATCTGGATGTCTTCTTTGCAGAAATGTCTGTTCATGTCCTCTGACCATTTCTTGATTGGATTGTTTGTTCTTTGGGTGTTGAGTTTGCTAAGTTCCTTATAGATTTTGGATACTAGCCCTTTATCTGATAAGTCGTTTGCAAATATCTTCTCCCATTCTGTCAGTTGTCTTTTGGTTTTGTTAACTGTTTCCTTTGCTGTGCAAAAGCTTTTGATCTTGATGAAATCCCAATAGTTCATTTTTGCCCTTGCTTCCCTTGCCTTTGCCGTTGTTCCTAGGAAGATGTTGCTACGGCTGAGGTCGAAGAGGTTGCTGCCTGCATTCTCCTCAAGGATTTTGATGGATTCCTTTCTCACATTGAGGTCCTTCATCCATTTGGAGTCTATTTTCGTGTGTGGTATAAGGAAGTGGTCCAATTTCATTTTTCTGCATGTGGCTGTCCAATTTTCCCATCTCCATTTATTGAAGAGGCTGTCTTTTTTCCATTGGACATTCTTTCTTTCTTTGTCAAAGATTAGTTGACCATAGAGTTGAGGGTCGATTTCTGGGCTCTCTATTCTGTTCCACTGATCTATGTGTCTGTTTTTGTGCCAGTACCATGCTGTCTTGATGATGACAGTTTTGTAATAGAGCTTGAAGTCCGGAATTGTGATGCCAACAACTTTGGCTTTCTTTTTCAATATTCCTTTGGCTATTCGAGGTCTTTTCTGGTTCCATATAAATTTTAGGATTATTTGTTCCATTTCTTTGAAAAAATGGATGGTATTTTGATAGGGATTGCATTAAATGTGTAGATTGCTTTAGGTAGCATGGACATTTTCACAATATTTATTTTTCCAATCCAAGAGCATGGAACATTTTTCCATTTCTTTGTGTCTTCCTCAATTTCTTTCATGAGTACTTTATAATTTTCTGTGTATAGATTCTTAGCCTCTTTGGTTAGGTTTATTCCTAGGTATCTTATACTTTGGGGTACAATTATAAATGGGATCGACTCCTTAATTTCTCTTTCTTCTGTCTTGTTGTTGGTGTACAGAAATGCAACTGATTTCTGTGCATTGATTTTATATCCAAGACACTTTACTGAATTCCTGTACAAGTTCTAGCAGTTTTGGAGTGGAGTATTTTGGGTTTTCCACATATAGTATCATATCATCTGGGAAGAGTGATAGTTTGACTTCTTCTTTACCAATTTGGATGCCTTTAATTTCTTTGTGTTGTCTGATTGCTGAGGCTAGGACTTCTAGTACTATGTTGAATAGCAGTGGTGATAATGGACATCCCTGCCGTGTTCCTGACCTTAGCGGAAAAGCTTTCAGTTTTTCCTCCATTGAGAATGATATTTGCGGTGGGTTTTTCATAGATGGCTTTGATAATATTGAGGTATGTGCCCTCTATCCCTACCCTTTGAAGAGTTTTGATCAGGAAGGGATGCTGTACTTTGTCAAATGCTTTTTCAGCATCTATGAAGAGTATCATACGGTTCTTGTTCTTTCTTTTATTAATGTGTTGTATCACATTGATTGATTTGCGGATGTTGAAGCAACCCTCAGCCGTGGAATAAATCCCACTTGATCGTGGTGAATAATCCTTTTAATGTACTGTTGAATCCTATTGGCTAGTATTTTGGTGAGATTTTTTGCGTCTGTGTTCATCAAGGATATTGGTCTCTAGTTCTCTTTATTGGTGGGATCCTTGTCTGGTTTTGGGAACAAGGTGATGCTGGCCTCATCAAATGAGTTTGGAAGATTTCCTTCCATTTCTATTTTTTGGAACAGTTTCAGGAGAATAGGAATGAGTTCTTCTTTAAATGTTTGGTAGAATTCCCCTGGGAAGCCGTCTGGCCCTGGGCTTTTGTTTGCTTGGAGATTTTGGATGACTGTTTCAATCTCCTTACTGGTTATGGGCCTGTTCAGGTTTTCTATTTCTTCCTGGTTCAGTTGTGGTAGTTTATATGTCTCTAGGAATGCATCCATTTCTTCCAGATTGTCCAATTTGTTGGCGTAGAGTTGCTCATAGTATGTTCTTCTAATTGTCTGTATTTCTTTGGTGTTAGTTGTGATCTCTCCTCTTTCATTCATGATTTTATTGATTTGGGTCCTTTCTCTTTTCTTTTTGATGAGTCTGGCCAGGGGTTTATCAATCTTATTGATTCTTTCAAAGAACCAGCTCCTAGTTTCATTGATTTGTTCTATTGTTTTTTTGGTTTCTATTTCATTGATTTCTGCTCTGATCTTTATGATTTCTCTTCTCCTGCTGGGTTTAGGGTTTCTTTCTTGTTCTTTCTCCAGCTCCTTTACGTGTAGGGTTAGGTTGTGTACTTGAGACCTTTCTTGTTTCTTGAGAAAGGCTTGTACCACTATATATTTTCCTCTCAGGACTGCCTTTGCTGTGTCCCACAGATTTTGAACTGTTGTGTTTTCATTATCATTTGTTTCCATGAATTTTTTCAATTCTTCTTTACTTTCCTTGTTGACCCATTAATTCTTTAGAAGGATGCTGTTCAGTCTCCATGTATTTGTGTTCTTTCCAGCTTTCCTCTTGTGATTGAGTTCTAGCTTCACAGCATTGTGGTCTAAAAATATGCAGGGAATGATCCCAATCCTTTGATACCAGTTGAGACCTGATTTGTGACCCAGGATGTGATCTATACTGGAGAAGGTTCCATGTGCACTAGAGAAGAATGTGTATTCTGTTGCTTTGGGATGAAATGTTCTGAATATATCTGTGATGTCCATCTGGTCCAGTGTATCATTTAAGGCCTTTATTTCCTTGTTGATCTTTTGCTTGGATGATCTGTCCATTTCACTGAGGGGAGTGTGAAAGTCCCCTACTATTATTGTATTATTATTGATGTGTTTCTTTGATTTTGTTATTAATTGGTTGATATAGTTGGCTGCTCCCATGTTAGGGGCATAGATATTTAAAATTGTTAGATCTTCTTGTTGGACAGACCGTTTGAGTAGGATATAGTGTCCTTCCTCATCTCTTATTATAGTCTTTGGTTTAAAATCTAATTGATCTGATATAAGGATTGCCACCCCAGCTTTCTTCTGATGCCCATTAGCATGGTAAATTGTTTTCCACCCCCTCACTTTAAATCTGGAGGTGTCTTCGCGTCTAAAATGAGTTTCTTGTAGGCAACATACTGATGGGTTTTGTTTTTTTATCCATTCTGATACCCTGTGTCTTTTGATTGGGGCATTTAGCCCATTAACATTCAGGGTAACTATTGAGAGATATGAATTTAGTGCCATTATTAGCCTGTAAGGTGACTGTTACTGTATATTGTCTCTGTACCTTTCTGATCTAGTACTTTTAGGCTCTCTCTTTGCTTAGAGGACCCCTTTCAATATTTCCTGTAGAGCTGGTTTGGTGTTTGCAAATTCTTTCAGTTTTTGTTTGTCCTGGAAGCTTTTGATCTCTCCTTCTATTTTCAATGATAGCCTAGCTGGATAGGGTATTCTTGGCTGCATGTTTTTCTCGTTGAGTGCTCTGAATATATCATGCCAGCTCTTCCTGGCCTGCCAGGTCTCTGTGGATAAGTCTGCTGCCAATCTAATATTTTTACCATTGTATGTTACAGACTTCTTTTCTCGGGCTGCTTTCAGGATTTTCTCTTTGTCACTAAGACTTGTAAATTTTACTATTAGGTGACGGGGTGTGGACCTATTCTTGTTGACGTTGAGGGGGGTTATCTGCATCTCCTGGATTTTGATGCTTGTTCCCATTGCCATATTAGGGAAATTCTCTCCAATAATTCTCTCCAATAGACCTTCTGCTCCCCTCTCTCTTTCTTCTTCTTCTGGAATCCCAATTATTCTAATGTTGTTTCGTCTCATGGTGTCACTTATCTCTCGAATTCTCCCCTCATGGTCCAGTAGCTGTTTGTCCCTCTTTTGCTCGGCTTCTTTATTCTCTGTCATTTGGTCTTCTAGATCACTAATTCTTTCTTCTGCCTCATTTATCCTAGCAGTGAGAGCCTCCATTATTGTTTGCACCTCATTAATAGCTTTTTTTTAATTTCAACTTGGTTAGATTTTAGTTCTTTAATTTCTCCAGAAAGGGCTTTAATATCTCCAGAGAGTGTTTCTCTAATATCTTCCATGCCTTTTTCCAGCCCGGCTAGAATGTTCAGAATCATCATTCTGAACTCTTGATCTGACATATTACCAATGTCTGTGTTGTAGGTCCCTAGCCTTCGGTACTGTCTCTTGTTCTTTTGTTTGTAGTGATTTTTTCCGCCTTGTCATTTTGTCCAGATAAGAGGATATGAAGGAGCAAATAAAATACTAAACGGGTGGCAAAGACCCCAGAAAAATGCGCTGTAACCAAATGAGAAGAGACCCCAAATTGTGGGGGGGAGAAAGGGGATAAAAAGAGGTTCAGAAAAAAAGAAAAGAAAAAAATTTAAAAAATAAAACAAATAAAGAAAAAATATAAAAAAGAAAGAAAAAATATATATATTTAGATAAACTAGTCAAAAAACGTTAAAAGAGAAAAGGGTAAAAGTTTTAAAAAATTTAGCAGAAGAAGAAAAAAGAAAAAAAATTGAAAAAAGAGAAAAAAAAATTGAAGTAGCCGCAAGACTAAAGAATCCTGGGGAGAAAGCCATGAGTTCCGTGCTTTGCTTTCTCCTCCTCTGGAATTGAGCTTCTGTCTTAGGAATTGAACCTACTTTCCTTGATAGATGAACTTCATCCTGGCTGGATATTTTGTTGATCTTCTGGGAGAGGGGCGTGTTGTAGTGACTCTCAAGTGTCTTTGCCCGAGGCGGGATTGCACTGCCCACACCGGCGGCCGGACTAAGTAATCGGCTCGGGTTCGCTTTTGGGAGCTTCTGTTCCCTGAACGCTTTCCGTAGAGTTCTGGAGGACGGGAATGAAAATGGTGACCTCCTAGTCTCTGGCCCGGAGGAGCCGAGAGTCTGGGGCCCCAATCCTCAGTGCGCCCCCAGAGGACAGCACCCAATCACTCCCATATCCCCAGCCTCCAGCCGTGCTCCGAGCTCACCCAGCCCGCGACCAGTTCAAGGTAACCCCGAGGTGAGAGTTCAGTCCTCGGCTCTGTCTCTGCAGCCGGCTTCTCCGTTCTAATACCTTCGAGCTCTGTGACACTCCGACACCCCCAATCCTTCTGTGACCCTGCAGGACCTGGGGCCAAGCTGACCCCGCCTGGGCTTCACCCTGGTTTAGCCTCTGGAGCAATGTCCCTCAGTGGAACAGACTTTTAAAAGTCCTGATTTTGTGCTCTGTTCCTCCGCAGCTTGCCGGGAGCCGGCCCCTCCCCCATGGTCTATCTCCCGTCGTTTTAGATTCACTTCTCCGCCTGTCCTACCTTTCAGAAAGTGGTTGATTTTCTGTTTCTAGAGTTGCTGTTCTTCTTCTCTTCGATCTCCTGTTGGATTTATAGGTGTTTGCAATGTTTAGATAAGGTATCGAGCTGATCTCCTGCTACCTGATGTAGTCTCAGCCTGCTACTTCTCCGCCATCTTGACTCCCCGGACCCTGTCATTTTATCCAGTCTACAACCCTGTGTCATTTTATGGGAGCATTTAGGCCATTCATGCTGAGAGTGATTATTGGGAGATATATTTTTATTGACATCATGTTACCTGTGAAGTCTTTGTTGTTTTTTTAATTTTTTTTATATATTTTTATAAACATATAATGTATTATTAGCCCCAGGGTTACAGGTCTGTGAATCGCCAGGTTTACACACTTCACAGCACCCACCATAGCACATAACCTCCCCAGTGTCCATAACCCCACCACCCTATTCCTACCCCTCTCCCCCCAGCCACCCTCAGTTTGTTTTGTGACATTAAGAATCTCTTGTGGTTTGTCTCCCTCCTGATCCCATCTTGTTTCATTTATTCCTTCCCTCTCCCCCCAGCCACCCTCAGTTTGTTTTGTGACATTAAGAATCTCTTGTGGTTTGTCTCCCTCCTGATCCCATCTTGTTTCATTTATTCCTTCCCTAACACCCAACCCCCACCCCACTTTGCCTCTCAACTTCCTCATATCAGGGAGATTATATGATAGTTGCCTTTCTCCTATTGACTTATTTTGCTAATCATAATACCCTAGTTCCATCCACATCATAGCTAATGGCAAGATTTCATTTCTTTTGATGGCTGCATAGTGAAGTCTTTGTTTCTATAGATTGTCTCCATAAATTTCTGTTCAATGATATTCTTGGGTTTTTTTCCTCTTTATAGAGCCCCCCTTAATATTTCTTGTAGTGCTGGCTTGGTGGCCACGTACACTCTTTATCTCTCCATCCATTTTGAAACTCAGCCTTGCTGCATAAAGTATTGTTGGCTGCATGTTCTTGTCATTTAGTGCCCTGAATATGTCTTGCCAGCCCTTTCTGGCTTGCCAGATTTATGTGGACAGGTCTGACCTTATTCTGATGGACCTTCCTCTGTAGATAAAGAATATTTTCCCCCTAGCTGCCCTTAAAACCTCTCGTCTAAGACTATGATTCATGAATTTCACAGTTAAGCATCTGGAGGTTTTTCTAGGTTTGTTGATCTTGTAGGGTGTTCTTTCTGCTTCTAGGACATGAACACTTGTTCCATCCCCCAGATTTGGAGAAATTTTCTTTCTTTTTTATTATTTATTCATTTATTTTTATTTCCTTCCAGTGTTCCAGAATTCATTGTTCATGCATCACAAAAATTTTCCTATTTTTTTTATTAATTTCTATTCAGCATAACAGAATTCATTGTTTATGCACCACACCCAGTGCTCCATGCCTTACATGCCCTGCATAATACCCACCACCTGGCTCCCACAACTTCCCACCCCGCCGCCCCATCAAAACACTCAGACTGTTTTTCAGAGTCCATAGTCTCTCATGGTTCATCTCCCCTTCCAATTTCCCTCATCTCCCTTCTCCTCTGCATCTCCCAGTGTCCTCCATGTTATTCCTTATGCTCCACAGGTAAGTGAAACCATATGATACTTGACTCTCTCTGCTTGACTTATTTCACTCAGCATAATCTCTTCCAGTCCCATCCATGTTGATACAAAAGTTGGGTATTCATCCTGTCTGATGGAGGCATAATACTCCATAGTGTATATGGACCACATTTTCCTTATCCATTCGTCCATTGAAGGGCATCTAAGTTCTTTCCACAGTTTGGCGACCGTGACCATTGCTGCTATGAACATTGGGGTAGAGATGGCCCTTCTTTTCACTACATCTTTGTCTTTGGGGTAAACACCCAGTAGTGCAAATTCAGGGTCATAGGGAAGCTCTATTTTTAATTTCTTATGGAATCTCCACACAGTTTTCCAAAGTGGCTGCACCAACTTGCATTCCCACCAACAGTGTAAGAGGGTTCCCCTTTCTCCACATCGTCTCCAACACACGTTGTTTCCTGTCTTGCTAATTTTGGCCATTCTAACTGGTGTAAGGTGGTATCTCAATGTGGTTTTAATTCGAATTCTCCCTGATGGTAGTGATGATGAACATCACACCAATTTTCATCCAGAATTTGTTCAACTAAGTCTTCTAGTCTACTCTCTTTCTCTGCCCACTTAGGCATCCCAATGGTTCTGATGTTGGAATGTTTCATGGTGTCATATATTTTCCTAATTTTGTTTTCATGGCTTCTAAGCTGTTTGTTCCAGGCCTCCTCCTGATGCTTCTTTTCTATCAGTTTTTCTTCTAGATCAATAATTCAATCTTCTGCCTTGGCTACCCTAACTGTTAGAGTATTTAGATTAGATTGGATCTCATTGATAGCATTTTTAACTTTTGTCAGGCCAGCTCTCACTTCTACCCTTAGAGATTCTATGTTGTCACAAAGGGTTTTTCCAGCCTAGACATTGTCTGGATAATTGTTACCCTGAATTCTCTTTCTGACATACTGTTTATGTCTATATCCAATAGTTCTTTTTTTTTAATATTTTTTTTTATTTTTATTTGTTTATTTACAGCATAACAGTGTTCATTGTTTTGGCATCACACCCAGTGCTCCATGCAGTATGTGCCCTCCCTATTACCCACCACCTGGTTCCTCATCCTCCCAGCCCCCCCCACCCCCCTGCCGCCCCTTCATAACCCTCTGGTTGTTTTTCAGAGTCCATAGTCTCTCATGGTTCATCTCCCCTTCCAGTTTCCCTCAACTCCCTCTCCTCTCCATCTCCCCATGTCCTCCATGTTATTGGTTATGCTCCACAAATAAGTGAGACCATATGATACTTGACTCTCTCTGCTTGACTTAGTTCACTCAGCATAATTTCTTCCAGTCCCGTCCATGTTGCTACAAAAGTTGGGTATTCGTCCTTTCTGATGGAGGCATAATACTCCATTGTGTATATGGACCACATCTTCCTTATCCATTCATCCGTTGAAGGGCATCTTGGTTCTTTCCACAGTTTGGCGACCGTAGACATTGCTGCAATAAACATTGGGGTACAGATGGCCCTTCTTTTCACTACATCTGTATCTTTGGGTAAATACCCAGCAGTGCAATTTCAGGGTCATAGGGAAGCTCTATTTTTAGTTTCTTCAGGGATCTCCACACTGTTCTCCAAAGTGGCTGCACTAACTTGCATTCCCACCAACAGTGTAAGAGGGTTCCCCTTTCTCCACATCCTCTCCAGCACACGTTGTTTCCTGTCTTGCTAATTTTGGCCATTCTAACTGGTGTTAGGTGGTATCTCAATGTGGTTTTAATTTGAATCTCCCTGATGGCTAGTGATGATGAACATTTTTTCATGTGTCTGATAGCCATTTGTATGTCTTCGTTGGAGAAGTGTCTGTTCATATCTTTGGCCCATTTTTTGATATGATTATCTGTTTTGTGTGTGTTGAGTTTGAGAAGTTCTTTGTAGATCCTGGATATCAACCTTTTGTCTGTACTGTCATTTGCAAATATCTTCTCCCATTCCGTGGGTTGCCTCTTTGTTTTGTTGACTGTTTCCTTTGCTGTGCAGAAGCTTTTGATCTTGATGAAGTCCCAAAAGTTCATTTTTGCTTTTGTTTCCTTGGCCTGTGGAGACTTATCTTGAAAGAAGTTGCTGTGGCTGATATCGAAGAGGTTACTGCCTATGTTCTCCTCTAGGATTCTGATAGATTCCTGTCTCACGTTGAGGTCTTTTATCCATTTCGAGTTTACCTTTGTGTACGGTGTAAGAGAATGGTCGAGTTTCATTCTTCTACATATCGCTGTCCAGTTTTCCCAGCAACATTTATTGAAGAGACTGTCTTTTTTCCATTGAATATTTTTTCCTGTTTTGTCGAAGATTATTTGACCATAGAGTTGAGGGTCCATATCTGGGCTCTCCAATCTATTCCACTGGTCTATGTGTCTGTTTTTATGCCAGTACCACGCTGTCTTGGTGATCACTGCTTTGTAGTAAAGCTTGAAATCGGGTAACGTGAGGCGGCCAGTTTTGTTTTTGTTTTTCAACATTTCCTTAGCAATTCGGGGTCTCTTCTGGCTCCATACAAATTTTAGGATTATTTGTTCCAGCTCTTTGAAAAATATCGGTGGAATTTTGATCAGAATGGCATTAAAAGTATAGATTGCTCTAGGCAGTATAGACATTTTAACAATGTTTATTCTTCCAATCCAAGAGCATGGAACAGTCTTCCATCTTGTTGTGTCTTCTTCAATTTCTTTCATGAGTGTTCTGTAGTTCCTCGAGTATAGGTCCTTTACTTCTTTGGTTAGGTTTATGCCCAGGTATCTTATGGTTCTTGGTGCTATAGTAAATGGAATCGATTCTCTAATTTCCCTTTCTGTATTTTCATTGTTGGTGTATAAGAAAGCCACTGATTTCTGTACATTGACTTTTTATCCTGCCACGTTACTGAATTGCTGTATGAGTTCTAGTAGTTTGGGGGTGGAGTCTTTGGGGTTTTCCATATAAAGAATCATGTCATCTGCGAAGAGAGAGAGTTTGACTTCTTTCTTGTCAATTTGGATACCTTTTATTTCTCTTTGTTGTCTGATTGCCATTGCTAGAACTTCTAATACTATGTTGAACAAGAGTGGTGAGAGTGGGCATCCTTGTCGTGTTCCTGATCTCAACGGGAAGGCTGCAAGCTTTTTCCCATTGAAGATGATATTTGCTGTGGGTCTTTCATAGATAGATTTTATGAAGTTCAGCAATGTTCCCTCTATCCCTATACTTTGAAGCGTTTTCATCAGAACGGATGCTAGATTTTGTCAAATGCTTTTTCTGCATCAATTGAAAGGACCATGTGGTTCTTCTCTCTTCTCTTATTGATGTGTTCTATCACACTGATTGATTTGCGAATGTTGAACCAACCTTGCAACCCAGGGATGAATCCCACCTGGTCATGGTGGATAATCTTTTGAATGTGCTGCTGGATCCTGTTTGCTAGGATCTTGTTGAGAATCTTTGCATCCATATTCATCAGTGATATTGGTCTGAAATTCTCCTTTTTGGTAGGGTCTTTGCCTGGTTTGGGGATCATATATCCAATAGTTCTGATGGAGAAGGCAGTCTATGAATTTTTCCGCTGTTGGGTGTTCCTCCTCCTAATCATTTTAGTGAGAGGTCGTTGATGGGATGTTTAGCTGAAAAATCAACCATAATCCAGCCACCCAGGAGCTTAATATATTGTTTTCCCCTGATATTGGGGTTTTACAGTTTTATGGGGACCCTGTGGTGTTTGTCCTCTTGTTCTTTTGGCTTGTCTTCTGGGAGAAGGGCCTGCTGCATTGTTTTCCCGTCAGTCTTGCTTGGGTTGAGTCCCGCTGCCCACTATCAAGGGACTGGGCTCTATGGAAACCAGTTTTTGAGGCTTTTGTTCTCTGGAGGTTTTTATTCTTTGGTGGCTTTTTGCGGCTTTTCAGAGGGTCAGAGCAAGGAAAGAATCTGTCTGCACCCAAACCTCCGCCTCAGAGAGAAGCGTCAGACTGTTCCCCTCTGGCTGATCCAGAACACACAGACTCCCCATCTGCAAACTCCACTGAACAGGGCAACCTCCCACAGGCGGTGTGCACCCGCAGCCCCTATCCCAGTGGTCACCCAAGGCCTCTGCTTGTCTCTGTATCCCCATGCCACTGAAACCATGAGTGATACTGGTCCAGAGGGCCTGCCTCTGGTAGCTGCCTTTGTTGGGACTGCTGTCTGGGGTGCAGGCCCATGCTGGGTGTGGTCAGACCCCAGTGGCCAGTTGCAGAAGGCTGCGGTCCTAGAGACCGCCATCTGGTGCCTACACCAGGCTCTCTTAGGTGTGGGGGGTGGGGTGCAAGAAGTGGAAATCCACGGGCCCATGGGCCACTGGCTTCAGGTCCCGAAGGACTCTCTGACACAGGTGGTTGCCTGTGGTGACCATCCTGGGACTGTGGGCTTAGGCCCATGCCCATGACCGCCCAATTCCACCAGTTGCCCCTTAAGATCTTTTGCTCTTTTTGAGTGCTTTAACCAGACTCCAAGTTAATGCTGGTCCCCAGTGACTGGGCACTTTTGAATTGGGGTATTACTTTCCAATGGGTCACTTCTGGTGGCTCTCTACCCCTTTGTTTATCCTCTGATATCAGTCTGAGCATTCCTACTCTGCTTTACCTCTCCACTGATGTCTTCTACCCCTGTAGAGATCCAAAAGTGTATAATCTTACATCTCAGGCTGATTTCATGGGTGTTCAGAGTGTTCTGATAGATATTTAGCTCACTTGAGGGGACCAGTTGAAACAGGGTCTGCTAATTCTCTGCTATCTTTCCCCTCCCCATTTTTTTCATTTTTTAAAAGATTTTTTTTAAATGTTTTATTAGTCTCCATACAGTAAATCACTAGTTTTTGATGTAGTGTTCTGTGATTCATTTTTCTGCATGTAACACCCAGTGCCCTGTACAATACATGCCTCCTTAATACTCATCACCAGCCTAACGCATTCCCCCACCACCCTCCCCTCCAAAACCCTCAGTTTGTTTTCCAGATTCCATAGCCTCTCATGGTTCTTCTCCCCCTCTGATTCCTCCCCCACTTCGTTTTCCCTTACTTCTCCTAATGTTCTCCATAACTATTCCTTATATTCCACAAATAAGTGAAACCATATGTTAATCATCTTTCTCTGCTTCACTTATTTCATTCAGCATAAGCTCCTCCAGTCCCATTCTTCTTAATGCAAAAGCTCAGTATTCATCCTTTCTGATGACTGAGTAGTATTCCATTGTATATATGGACCACATGTTCTTTATCCATTCATCTGCTGAAGGGCATCGAAGCTCCTTCCACAGTTTGGCTATTGTTGACATTGCGGCGATGAACCCTGGGGTGCATATGCCCCTTCTTTTCACTACATCTGTATCTTTGTGGTAAATACCTAGTAGTGCAATTGCTGGGTCATAGGGTAGTTCTATTCTTAAAATCTTGAGGAATCTCCATACTGTTTTCCAGAGTGGCTGTACCAGTTCGCATTCTCACCAATAGTGTAAGAGGGTTCCCCTTTCTCCACATCCTCCCCAACATCTGTTTTTTTCCAATTTTGTTAATTTTTTTAAATTAATTTATTTATTTTTATTTGTTTATTTACAGCATAACGGTGTTCATTGTTTTGGCATCACACCCAGTGCTCCATGCAGTATGTGCCCTCCCTATTACCCACCACCTGGTTCCTCAACCTCCCACCCCACCCCACCCCCTCCCGCCACCCCTTCATAACCCTCTGGTTGTTTTTCAGAGTCCATAGTCTCTCATGGTTCATCTCCCCTTCCAGTTTCCCTCAACTCCCTCTCCTCTCCATCTCCCCATGTCCTCCATGTTATTTGTTATGCTCCACAAATAAGTGAGACCATATGATACTTGACTCTCTCTGCTTGACTTATTTCGCTCAGCATAATTTCTTCCAGTCCCGTCCATGTTGCTACAAAAGTTGGGTATTCGTCCTTTCTGATGGAGGCATAATACTCCATTGTGTATATGGACCACATCTTCCTTATCCATT
Organism: Meles meles; assembly: GCF_922984935.1. Lineage (NCBI taxonomy): Eukaryota > Metazoa > Chordata > Mammalia > Carnivora > Mustelidae > Meles > Meles meles. Next base: position 154,534,313 of record NC_060070.1, on the reverse strand, counting down.
CATCCGTTGAAGGGCATCTTGGTTCTTTCCACAGTTTGGCGACCGTAGCCATTGCTGCAATAAACATTGGGGTACAAATGGCCCTTCTTTTCACTACATCTGTATCTTTGGGGTAAATACCCAGCAGTGCAATTTCAGGGTCATAGGGAAGCTCTATTTTTAGTTTCTTCAGGAATCTCCACACTGTTCTCCAAAGTGGCTGCACTAACTTGCATTCCCACCAACAGTGTAAGAGGGTTCCTCTTTCTCCACATCCTCTCCAACACACGTTGTTTCCTGTCTTGCTAATTTTGGCCATTCTAACTGGTGTCAGGTGGTATCTCAATGTGGTTTTAATTTGAATCTCCCTGATGGCTAGTGATGATGAACATTTTTTCATGTGTCTGATAGCCATTTGTATGTCTTCGTTGGAGAATTGTCTGTTCATACCTTCGGCCCATTTTTTGATATGATTATCTGTTTTGTGTGTGTTGAGTTTGAGAAGTTCTTTATAGATCCTGGATATCAACCTTTTGTCTGTACTGTCATTTGCAAATATCTTCTCCCATTCCGTGGGTTGCCTCTTTGTTTTGTTGACTGTTTCCTTTGCTGTGCAGAAGCTTTTGATCTTGAGGAAGTCCCAAAAGTTCATTTTTGCTTTTGTTTCCTTGGCCTTTGGAGACATATCTTGAAAAAAGTTGCTGTGGCTGATTTCGAAGAGGTTACTGCCTATGTTCTCCTCTAGGATTCTGATAGATTCCTGTCTCACGTTGAGGTCTTTTATCCATTTCGAGTTTATCTTTGTGTACGGTGTAAGAGAATGGTCGAGTTTCATTCTTCTACATATCGCTGTCCAGTTTTCCCAGCAACATTTATTGAAGAGACTGTCTTTTTTCCATTGAATATTTTTTCCTGTTTTGTCGAAGATTATTTGACCATAGAGTTGAGGGTCCATATCTGGGCTCTCCACTCTGTTCCACTGGTCTATGTGTCTGTTTTTATGCCAGTACCACGCTGTCTTGGTGATCACAGCTTTCTTGTAAAGCTTGAATTCGGGTAACGTGATGCCGCCAGTTTTGTTTTTGTTTTTCAACATTTCCTTAGCAATTCGGGGTCTCTTCAAGCTCCATACAAATTTTAGGATTATTTGCTCCAGCTCTTTGAAAAATATCGGTGGAATTTTGATCGGAATGGCATTAAAAGTATAGATTGCTCTAGGCAGTATAGACATTTTAACAATGTTTATTCTTCCAATCCAAGAGCATGGAACAGTCTTCCATCTTTTTGTGTCTTCTTCAATTTCTTTCATGAGTGTTCTGTAGTTCCTCGAGTATAGGTCCTTTACTTCTTTGGTTAGGTTTATGCCCAGGTATCTTATGGTTCTTGGTGCTATAGTAAATGGAATCGATTCTTTAATTTCCCTTTCTGTATTTTCATTGTTGGTGTATAAAAAAGCCACTGATTTCTGTACATTGACTTTGTATCCTGCCATGTTACTGAATTACTGTATGAGTTCTAGTAGTTTGGAGGTGGAGTCTTTGGGGTTTTCCATATAAAGAATCATGTCATCTGCGAAGAGAGAGAGTTTGACTTCTTCCTTGCCAATTTGGATACCTTTGATTTCTCTTTGTTGTCTGATTGCCGTTGCTAGAACTTCTAATACTATGTTGAACAAGAGTGGTGAGAGTGGGCATCCTTGTCGTGTTCCTGATCTCAACGGGAAGGCTGCAAGCTTTTTCCCATTGAGGATGATATTTGCTGTGGGTCTTTCATAGATAGATTTTATGAAGTTCAGGAATGTTCCCTCTATCCCTATACTTTGAAGCGTTTTCATCAGGAACGGATGCTGGATTTTGTCAAATGCTTTTTCTGCATCAATTGAGAGGACCATGTGGTTCTTCTCTCTTCTCTTATTGATGTGTTCTATCACACTGATTGATTTGCGAATGTTGAACCAAACTTGCAACCCAGGGATGAATCCCACCTGGTCATGGTGGATAATCTTTTGAATGTGCTGCTGGATCCTGTTTGCTAGGATCTTGTTGAGAATCTTTGCATCCATATTCATCAGTGATATTGGTCTGAAATTCTCTTTTTTGGTAGGGTCTTTGCCTGGTTTGGGGATCAGGGTAATGCTGGCTTCATAAAAAGAGTCTGGAAGTTTTCCTTCTGCTTCAATTTTTTGGAACAGCTTCAGGAGAATTGGTGTTATTTATTCTTTGAAAGTTTGGTAGAATTCCCCAGGGACTCCGTCAGGTCCTGGGCTCTTGTTTTTTGGGAGGTTTTTGATCATTGCTTCAATCTCATTGCTAGATATCGGTCTATTCAGGTTGTCAATTTCTTCCTGGTTCAATTTTGGGAGTTTGTAGCTTTCCAGGAATGCATCCATTTCATCTAGGTTGCTTAGCTTATTGGCATATAACTGTTGGTAATAATTTCTGATGATTGTTTCTATTTCCTTGGTGTTCGTTGTGATCTCTCCCTTTTCATTCATAATTTTATTAATTTGGGCTTTCTCTCTTTTCTTTTGGATTAGTGTGGCCAATGGTTTATCGATCTTATTGATTCTTTCAAAAAACCAGCTTCTTGTTTCATTGATACGTTCTACTGTAGCTCTCGTTTCTACCTCATTGATCTCTGCTCTAATCTTGATTATTTCCCTTCCTGCATGTGGAGTTGGTTTGATTTGTTGTTGATTCTCCAGTTCTTTTAGGTGTAGAGACAGCTGGTGTATTCTGCATTTTTCAATGTTTTTGAGGGAGGCTTGGATGGCTATGTATTTCCCCCTTAGAACCGCCTTTGCTGTATCCCATAGGTTTTGGACAGAGGTGTCTTCATTCTCATTGGTTTCCATGAATTGTTTAAGTTCGTCTTTGATCTCCTGGTTGATCCAAGCATTCTTAAGCAAGGTGGTCTTTAGCTTCCAGGTGTTTGAGTTCCTTCTGAACTTTTCCTTGTGATTGAGCTCCAGTTTCAAAGCATTGTGATCGGAGAATATGCAGGGAATAATGTCAGTCTTTTGGTATCAGTTGAGTCCTGCTTTGTGACCCAGTATGTGGTCTATTCTGGAGAAGGTTCCATGTGCACTTGAGAAGAATGAGTATTCTATTGTATTAGGGTGGAATGTTCTATATACGTCGATGAGGTCCATCTGGTCCAATGTTTCATTCAATGCTCTTATTTCTTTATTAATTTTCTGCCTCAATGATCTTTCTATTTCTGAGAGAGGCGTATTAAGATCTCCTACTATTATTGTATTCATATCAATATGACTCTTTATCTTGATTAATAGTTTTCTTATGTAATTGGGTGCTCCCATATTGGGGGCATAGATATTCACAATTGTTAGATCGTCTTGTCGGATAGTCTCTTTAAGAATTATGTAGTGTCCTTCTGTATCTCTGACTACAGTCTTTAGTTTAAAATCTAATTGATCTGATATGAGAATTGGTACTCCGGCCTTCTTTTGAGGCCCATTGGCATGAAAGATGCTTCTCCATCCCTTCCCTTTCAGTCTGGGTGTATCCTTAGGTTCAAAATGGGTCTCTTGTAGACAACATATGGATGGGTCCTGTCGTTTTATCCAATCTGCAACCCTGTGTCGTTTTATGGGCGCATTTAGGCCATTCACATTGAGAGTGATTATTGAGAGATAGGTTTTTATTGACATCGTGTTGCCTTTGAAGTCTTTCTGTCTATAGATTGTTTCTATATTTCTGTTCAATGATATTCTTAGGATTTTTTCTCTTTTATAGGACCCCCCTTAATATTTCCTGCAGTGTCGGCTTGGTGGTTGCATAGTCTTTTAAGCCTTGCCGGTCTTGGAAACTCTTTATCTCTCCTTCCATTTTAAGTGTCAGTCTTGCTGGATAGAGTATTCTTGGTTGCATGTTCTTCTCATTTAGTACTCTGAATATATTTTGCCAGCCCTTCCTGGCTTTCCAGGTCTCTGTGGAAAGGTCTGACGTTATTCTAATGGGCTTTCCTCTGTATGTTAGAAGCTTCTTTGTCCTAGCTGCTTTTAAGAGGGTCTCTCTTGAAACATAATTCCCCATTTTAATGATAAGGTGCCGTGAGGAATTTCGAGAATCTAAAATCTTGGGAGGAAATCTTTCTGCCTCTAGTACATGAACGTTGTTTCCATTCGTGAGATTGAGAAAATTTTCATAGACAACTTCTTCCACTATATCTTCTAGACTTCTTTCTTTTTCTTCCCCTTCAGGGATTCCAATAATTCTGACGTTGGAACATTTCATGGCATCATTTATTTCCCTGATTCTGTTTTCGTGGCTTCTGAGCTGTTTGTTCCAGGCTTCCTCCTGATCCTTTCTCTCTATCTGTTTGTCCTCCAGATCACTAATTCTATCTTCTGTCTCAGTTACCCTAGCTTTTAGAGAATTTAGATTGGATTGGAACTCATTGAGAGCATTTTGAACATCATCCCTGGTGGCTTTCAGTTCTGCCCTAACATTGTGAACATCATCCCTGGTGGCTTTCAGTTCTGCCCTAATCAATTCTGTTTGGTCATCCATGGCTTTCTCCAACCTAGCTATTGCCTGGATAATTGTTAGTCTGAATTCCTTTTCTGACATATTGTCTATGTCGATAGCCATTAGTTCTGTTGCAGAAGGCCCATCCTCTGTATTTTTCTTCTGTTGGGTATTCCTCCTCCTAGTCATTTTGGTAAGAGATGACTGAACAGATGCAGCTGGACTTATCGATTGTGGTGCAGTCAATGTTCACCCTGGAATGCTTCTGTGCAATCAGGATTCCCCACCCAAATGAGAGAAAAAAGAAAAGAAAAAGAAATAGAGAAGAAGAAAGAAAAAAAAAAGGGGGAAAGAAAAGAGGGAAAAAAAGGAAAAAAAGGAAAAAAAAAAGAGAGAGAGATAGGAAAAAAAGGGAAGATAAAAGAGAAGGCTCAGCCCAAATGGGCCACAAGGTAAGATTTGTGGAGTATACAAACCAAAACAGACAGACAAAAAGAATGATAAAAGTATATGACAAGAGAAAAAAATTATGTATATATAAGCAAAAAAAAGGGAAGAACCTCATCAGAAAGAACCCCAAGTATAAGGTTTATATATTATTAGGACAAACACAAATTCACAGAAACACGGACAGAAGGAAAAATTGGGAGAATGATTATAGATTCTCAGTGTGGGTGAGGAAGGTTATTTTGATTCTTCCTGTAGGTATCTTGATGTTTTTGTTAAGGGACTCAACTTTCCTAAGTTACAGGGGGATTAGAAACTGGTTTGCTTATAGGGGTAGCATTGATTGGGGAAAGGGGATTACCTTGAAGTTTAACTCTATATGTATAGTAGAAAATAAAAATTAAAAAAGAATAAACTAGACTAAACTAAGTTAAAATTAAAAAGAATTAAAAAAATAGAAAAACAAAAGAAAAACACGGGTATATGTATCAAAAAGTTCAGGTTAGAAGGTTATTAAAGAATTTGATGTACTGGACATCTCAGTGTGATGGTAAATAGGTTAAAAATTATAAAAAGTATAAAAAATAGGTTAAAAAATTTAAAAAGAACCAGAATATTGGTAAAGAGTTAAAAATAAAAGTTGTATTTTTGAAGTAGTGGTGATTGTTCTCTTGTAGTCTTTTTTTTTTTTTTCTTCCTTCCTGGTTGGTTTTCTGGGGGAGGGGCCTGCCACGTGGGTTTTCAGACAATGATGTTCCCTGAGTTAGGTCCTCCCACTCCCCTCAAGGGGGTGAGCTCTTTTTTTTTTTCCAGGAAACTGTTTTTTTTCAGCCTTTTGTTCTCTGGGGGTTTTTATGTTCTTTCATCTACTTTCTCTCGCCTTGACAGCTTTTGATGGTTTTTGGAGGTTTAGAGGAGAGCAAACAGCACCCCAACCTCCCTGTCAGAATGAAGCCTCAGACTGTTTTGCAAAAGCTGCTGGCAGAGTCGGTTCTGAGTCACTGTCCCTGGGGATGCAGGAGCTCCTCGTTGTACCCAAAACCAGGGCAGCGGTGGCTGTCTAGGCAGCTCCAGACCGCCAGAGAGGTTCCGAGCAGAGATCGTGCACTGAGATTTTCCCGCTGTCCCGGGCTGGGAATGTCTGGTTTTTCTGGCTGCCAGAGCTCCAGGCAAGCGCCTATGAGCACCTTTCCCAAGGGAGGGTGTGGGACGCGCGCGTTTCAGGATTGCCGTCTGGCCAGGCTCCCAGCCCCTCACGGGAGCCAGACCCCACTCATTCTTGGGCACTCTGGCGTTCAGGTGCAGTTGCCGCTCAGGGATGGAGACCTGATTTCTCTGCCGCACTCTCTCTGGCTCCGCGCCAGGGGAGGCTGTCCTGGGTCCGGGGACTTAGGTCCCTGACCCTAACCGCCCAGGTTCCCACTATTACCCCCCTGCGATCCTTTGCTCTTTGTTTTTTGAGTGCTTTCAACCAGACTCCAAGTTAATGCTGGTCCCCAGACGCAGAGCACTCTAGTGTTGGGGTGTTACTTTCCAATTGGTCACCTCTGGTGGCTCCCTCCCCCTTTTGTTTATCTTCGGACGTTCCCAGTCTGCTTTACCTGCCACTGGCATCTTCTGCTCCTGTAGAGATCCAGACGTGTATAATTCTGATCTCAGGCTGATTTCATGGGTGGTCGGAGTTCTTTGGTAGGTAATCAGCTCACTTTAGGGTACAGGTTGAAATGGTGCCTCCTCCTACTTCCACGCCATGTTGACTCCCCAACACCTGTGTTTTTTGAGGATTAATTAATCCAATATGTGTGACTCTGCCTCATTAAATGAAATACTTAATATGTGGGTGATTACTTTTATGAAGTGTAGTGCCCAGTGGTGATTAAGAGTCCATATCAGTTCATTAATCCTTGTTTCAGTTTCATCTAAATATTCACAGTGTATTACTCTTGTCAGAAGCCTATTAAGGATTACATTTTCTTCCCTTTCATTTCCCAAATCATTCCTATCATGTAACTTGAATCCGGTGTTCATGATGTTAAGCTTTTTAATGCTAGATTTTTAAAATTTTAAAAAATTTTTAAAAGATTTTATTTTTATTTATTTATTTGACAGAGATAGAGATCACAAGTAGGCAGAGAGGCAGGAAGAGAGAGAGGAGGAAGCAGGCTCCCTGAGGAGCAGAGAGCCAGATGCGGGGCTCGATCCCAGGACCCTGAGATCATGACCTGAGCTGAAGGCAGCGGCTTAATCCACTGAGCCACCCAGGCACCCCTAGAATACATAAATTTTAATTCACAGAAAAACCCACTAATGCAAACAGTGTCCCTACATTATTTTTCACCAAAGGAAGCATGTTTTAATGTTATAAGTTAAAATGATGTTGCATTATTAAAGGTGTCAATTTATTTCCACATTTATTTTAGTATAAAACTCTGCATAGAGAGGTGACAACACATATAGAGTTACAAAAAGATAAAATTAATGAAGCTAAATAGATCACTCTTGCCCAAATACAACACCCACCTTAAATCATTGCAGGTGTTCAGGTCATACTCCCTGTTTTTGCAAAATTGACATTGATCTTTTTTTCCAACTGTATTAAGTATTGGAGATAAGGATTGAATATTCTCTCTGTGTTCAGTGGCTTCACTTCATCATATCTTAGTTCCTTAATATTATTCATTTATTTGATTTGAAGGATCACAAATATATTTTTATGTGAAAACCAATTTTTCCCTAAAATCATAGTTGTTAAGATGTGTTCTCTCTCTTTATATAAAGCTGTGGGGCATTTTCTTCATACAGATAATGAACCTCAGGGGACAATTCTTAGCAAGAAACACTGTAGAGAATCTCTCATGAGAATACTACCTTCTAACTTACTTCTTTCCATAATAAAGTGGAAAGATAAATTCTGGCATTTTCCTTGTTGTGAGAAATGGACTTGGGACTAAAGGAATCCTAAAAAACTCATTTCCTGGGCACCTGGGTGGCTCAGTGTTTTAATCTTCTGCCTTCGGCTCAGGTCATGATCCTGGAGTCCTGGGATCGAGACCCGCATCAGGCTCTCTGCTAAGCAGGGAGCCTGCTTCCTCCTCTCTCCCTGCCTGCCTTTCTGCCTACTTATGATCTCTCTCTCTGTCAAATAAATAAATAAAATCTTAAAAAAAACCTCATTTACTTCAACAATCTCATGGAAAACTTCCTTGGAGCTCAGAGAAAATTTAAGACAATTGTTTTTGGTGTTAAGACAGACTTTTCTTTTATTTATATTTTCCTCAGACTTTTCTTTCTTGAAAACTGCTATAGAAAAGCAGAATATTCCTAGTTATACACAGAGAAAAATGTGGTGGTCACCTTCCACTATGCTTTCTAAGTAACCTAAAGGCTCTTGTCTTCAAATATTTCTCCTACAATAGTCTGGAACAATATGTACTTTTTACCTGAACTAACACTGACTATACTAAACATTTCCTCATTTGGCTTAAGCACTATATCATTATGTCAAGAAAACTTAATTTAAGTTATTTAATTTATTTATTCATTCATTCATTCAACCAGTAAATAACTGTTGAGTGCTGACATATGTCAGAAACTTGTCTAGATGCTTCAAAATATAACTGAACCTTGACAGAAAAATTTAGTTTTAATGAAACTTGTTCTAATAGAGATAATGATAGATTTAGAGAAATGACAGATTTGTTATTTTTTTTATTAGCTTCAGAGGTACAAATTTGTGATTCATCAGTTCGTACAACACCCAGTGTTCATTATATCATGTGCCCTCTTTAATGCCCATCACCCAGTTATCCCATCTCCCACCCACCTCCCCTCCAGCAAACCTGTTTGTTTCCTAGAGTTCCACATCTCTAATGGCTTGCCTCTATCTCAATTTTCATCTTATTTAATTTTTCCTTCCCTTCCTCTATGTTAATCTGTTTTGCTTCTCCAATTCATATATGAGCGAAATTATATGGTATTTGTCTTTCTCTGACTGACTTATTTCACTTAGCGTAATACCCTCTAGATCCATCCATGTTGTTGCAAGTAGTGGTATTTCTCTTTTTTCAAAATTTAATTTAATTTAATTTTTAAAATTATTTATTTATTTTTTAAATTTCATTTCAGTGTTCTAGAATTCATTGTTTATGCACCAGCACCCCCAGTGCTCCATGCAATACATGTCCTTCATAATATGCACCACCAGGCTCACCCAACCTCCCAGCCCCCCTTCCCTCCAAAACCCTCATTTTGAATATTCCATTTTTTAAAAGATTGTATGTATTTATTAAAGAGAGAGAAAGAGAGAAAATGAGCATGGGGGAGAGGCAGAGGGAGACAGAGAAGCAGACTCTCCATTGAGCAGGAAGCCTGATGCAGGGCTTGATCCCAGGAAACTGAGACCATGACCTGAGCCAAAAGTAGATGCTTAATCAGCTGAGCCACACTGGTGCCCTAAGATTTCATTTTTGATGGCTGAGTAATTTTCCAGTGTGTGTGTGTGTGTGTGTGTGTGTGTGTGTGTGTGTGTGTGTGATCTCTTCTTTATCCATTTATTTGTGGGCTCTTTCCATATTTTGGCTATTGTGGACAATGCTGAAATCAACATTGGAGAGATTTCTTATTGTCACTGTCTCAGTGGATTTGGCTTCAGAATGAAATACTAAAGCAACAATTTAAAATGTTGCAAACTGGTAAGTGGAAAAAATAAGCTTTGCAAAATTGTTTAAAAATAAACACAAATAGAGAATAGGAGTCAAGATGGGGGGAAGTAGGACAAAGCACCATTTCAACCTGTACCCTAAAGTGAGCTCATTACCTACCAAAGAACCAAGATCACCCGTGAAATCAGCCTGAGATCAGAACTATACACGTCTGGATCTCTACAGGAGCAGAAGACACCAGTGGCAGGTAAAGCAGAGTGGGAACGTTGACTGATGTGGGAAGATAAACAAAAGGGGGAGAGAGCCACCAGAGGTGACTGATTGGAAAGTAATACCCCAATACAAGAGTGCCCTGCATCTGGGGACCAGCATTAACTTGGAGTCTGGTTGAAAGCACTCAAAAAAAAAAAAAAAAAAGAGCAAAGGATCGTGGGGAAATAGTGTGAACTGGGGTAGTTAGGCACAGGGACCAAAGTCCCCGGACCCAGGACAGCCTCCCCTGTTGCTGAGCCAGAGAGAGTGTGGCTGAGAAATCACATCTCAGTCCCTGAGCCGCCAGTGTGCCTGAGCCACCAGCGCGCCCTGAGAACGAGTGGGATCCGGCTCCCATGAGGGGCTGGGAGCATGGCCAGAAGGCAATCCTGAAACGCTGGCCTCCCATACCCTCCCCTGGGAGAGGTGCTCAAAGGTGCTAGCCTGGAGCTCTGGCATCCGGAAAAACCAGACATTCCCAGCCCGGGACAGCAGGAAAATCTCAGTGTGCGATCTCTGCTTGGAACCTCTCTGGCAGTTTGGAGTTGCCCAGACAGTCGCCGCTGCCCTGGTATTGGGTACAACGAGGAGCTCCTGCATCCCCAGGAACTGTGACTAAGAACCGACTCTGCCAGCAGCTCTGCAGAGCATTCTGAAACTTCTCTCTGAGAGGGAGGTCGGGGTGCAGTTTGCTCTCCTCTAAAACTCCAAAAACCATCAAAAACTGTCAAGGCAAGAGAAAACAGACGATAGAACATAAAACCCCCCAGAGAACAAAAGTCTGAAAAAAACAGTTTCCTCAGAGCCCACCCCTTGAGGGGAGCAGGAGGACCTAACTCAGGGAACATCATTGTCTGAAAACCCACGTGGCAGGCCTCTCCCCCAGAAAACCAACCAGGAAGGAAGAAAAAAAAAGACTACAAGAGAACAATCACCACTACTTCATAAATACAACTTTTATTTTTAACTCTTTACCAATATTCTGGTTCTTTTTTTTAAATACATACAGATAATTTTTTAACCTATTTACCATCACATTGAGATGTCCAGTACATCAAATCCCTTAATAACCTTCTAACCTGAACTTTTTGATACATACATCCGTGTTTTTCTTTTGCTTTTCTTTTTTAAATTATTTTATTTTAATTTAGTTTAGTCTAGTTTATTCTTTGTTAATTTTTATTTTCTAATATACATATAGAGTTAAACTTCAAGGTAATCTCTTTTCCCCAATCAATATTACCCCTATAGGCAAACCAGTTTTTTTTTTCTTTTAAATTTTTTTACTTGGAAAACTCCATAAAGTTAGAAGATATACAACAAATTGGGAGAAATGTTTGGAACTTGTAACACAAATTTTTACTTTCCTTAATGTAAATGGTATCTGCCAATCAATAAGTAAAGAACAACAAATCAATAGAAAAAAGGGTGAAGGATATGACAGAAAAGAAAATTCAAGTGTCTCTTAAATTCATGAAAACATGTCCAGCCTCATTTAATAGAAATACAAAATTAAACTACCCTGGGATATTATTTCTTCACCTATCAGACTGGAAAAGATAGTTTGTCAGCTTTCTGAGTTAGTGATGGCTAGGAAGTTACTCTCTAAAAGTACTGGTAGGAATGTAAGTTGGCATAGTTTTCTTTCCTTTTTTTAAAGATTTTATTTATTTATTTGAGAGAGAGAGAGAGAGAGAATGAGTGGGCAGAGGAGCAGAGAGAGAGGGAGAAACAGATACCCTGCAAAGCAGGGTTTCCCAGGACCCTGGAATCATGACCTGACACTGAGCCACCCAGGTGCTCCTAAGTTGGTATAGCTTTCTAAGGAAAATTAAGTAATTTATTTTTTAAAATTTTATTTATTTATTTTCTTTTTTTTAACCATTAATTTGTTTATTTACAGCATAACAGTGTTCATTGTTTTGGCATCACACTCAGTCCTCCATGCAGTACGTACCCTCCCTATTACCCACCACCTGGTTCCTCAACCTCCCACCCGCCCCCCCGCCCCTTCAAAACCCTCTGGTTGTTTTGCAGAGTCCATAGTCTCTCATGGTTCATCTCCCCTTCCAGTTTCCCTCAACTCCCTGTCCTCTCCATCTCCCCATGTCCTCCGTGTTATTTGTTATGCTCCACAAATAAGTGAGACCATATGACACATGACTCTCTCTGCTTGACTTATTTCGCTCAGCATAATCTCTTCCAGTCCCGTCCATGTTGCTACAAAAGTTGGGTATTCATCCTTTCTGATGGAGGCATAATACTCCATTGTGTATATGGACCACATCTTCCTTATCCATTCGTCCGTTGAAGGGCATCTTGGTTCTTTCCACAGTTTGGCGACGGTAGTCATTGCTGCAATAAACATTGGGGTACAGATGGCCCTTCTTTTCACTACATCTGTATCTTTGGGGTAAATACCCAGCAGTGCAATTGCAGGGTCATAGGGAAGCTCTATTCTTAATTTCTTCAGGAATCTCCACACTGTTCTCCAAAGTGGCTGCACTAACTTGCATTCCCACCAACAGTGTAAGAGGGTTCCCCTTTCTCCACATCCTCTCCAGCACACGTTGTTTCCTGTCTTGCTAATTTTGGCCTTTCTAACTGGTGTCAGGTTGTATCTCAATGTGGTTTTAATTTGAATCTCCCTGATGGCTAGTGATGATGAACATTTTTTCATGGGTCTGATAGCCATTTGTATGTCTTCGTTGGAGAAGTGTCTGTTCATATCTTCTGCCCATTTTTCGATATGATTATCTGTTTTGTGTGTGGACAAACAGATAGAGAGAAAGGATCAGGAGGAAGCCTGGAACAAACAGCTCAGAAGCCACGAAAACAGAATCAGGGAAATAAATGATGCCATGAAACGTTCCAATGTCAGAATTATTGGAATCCCTGAAGGGGAGAAAAAAGAAAGAAGTCTAGAAGATATAGTGGAACAAGTTGTCTATGAAAATTTTCCCAAGCTCACAAATAGAAACAATGTTAATATACTAGAGGCAGAGAGATTTCCCCCCAAGATTTTAGATTCTCGAAAATCCTCGTGACAACTTATAGTTAAAATGAGGAATTATATTTCACGACAGACCCTCTTAAAAGCAGCTAGGACAAAGAAGCTCCTTACATAAAGAGAAAAGCCCATTAGAATAACGTCCGACCTGTCCACAGAGACCTGGCAAGCCAGGAAGGGCTGGCAAAATATATTCAGATTACTAAATGAGAAGAACATGCAGGCAAGAATACTCTTTCCAGCAAGACTGACATCTAAAATGGGTGGAGAGATAAAGAGTTTCCAAGACTGGCTAGGATTAAAAGGCTATGCAAACACCAAGCCGACACTGCAGGAAATATTAAGGGGGGTCCTATAAAAGAGAAAGAATCCTAAGTATATCATTGAACAGAAATATAGAAACAATCTACAGACAGAAAGACTTCAAAGGCAATACGATGTCAATAAAAATCTATCTCTCAATAATCACTCTCAATGTGAATGGCCTAAATGCGCCCATAAAATGACACAGGGTTACAGGTTGGATAAAACGACAGGACCCATCCATATGTTGTCTACAAGAGACCCATTTTGTACCTAAGGATACACCCAGACTGAAAGTGAAGGGATGGAGAAGCATCTTTCCTGTCAATGGCCCTCAAAAGAAGGCTGGGGTAGCGATTCTCATATTAGATAAATTAGATTTTAAACTAAAGACTGTAGTCAGAGATACAGAAGGACACTACATCATTCTTAAAGGGACTATCCACCAAGATGATCTAAGAATTTTAAATATCTATGCCCCCAATATGAGAGCACCCAATTACATAAGAAAACTATTAATCAAGATAAAGAGTCATATTGATATAAATACAATAATAGTAGGAAATCTTAATATGCCTCTCTCAGAAATAGACAGATCATCGAAGCAGAAAATTAATAAAGAAATAAGAGCATTGAATGAAACATTGGACCAGATGGACCTCATAGACATATACAGAACATTCCACCCTAAAACAACAGAATACTCATTCTTCTCAAGTGCACATGGAACCTTCTCCAGAATAGACCACATACTGGGTCACAAAGCAGGACTCAACCGATACCAAAAGACTGACATTATTCCCTGCATATTCTCAGATCACAACGCTTTGAAACTGGAACTCAATCACAAGGAAAAGTTCAGAAGGAACTCAAACACTTCTCAGTTTTTTATAATATATTTTAATTTTAGAAAATCACGTTTTTAAAGACTTTGTTGCACAGAAGTGTGAGTTTCATTTTGATTGAAGTTCTTACACGATTTCCCCATAACATTTACTTCAGGGGAAACTACCTCTTCTCATTGGTCAGCTTGGTCTTGTTGCTCTGCCTTAGCGTTTCTTATGAGCTGTGATTTTTACTAGTGTGGAAATGGGTTTATATCTCTTTCTTGTAAGTTTGCAGTAGAATTCTTCATACCTATGGGAAGAATTATGTTCTATCCTTGTTTTGGGCTATACATCTCCCATTAGTTCAATCCTGTCTGACTTCTGTCTCCAGTGGGTATCCCAAATGTTTTACCTGCAGTGGCCTTCGCTAACTCTAGGTGCATATAAATATCTACTGAAAAAAAGAATCCAAACAGTTTTCTGGTCATACTTTGTCAAGATTCTGATATAGGAAGTCTTCAGTGGAGTCAAGTTTATGATTTTTAAAAGCTTGATAAAGTTCCGAAGTGTATCATGGTTGGGCTGCAGCTTTCAAGCAGGTTAAACTAGTCACATCACATGTGCCTGTTACAAGGAAATACATTTAAACATCCATCATAGAAATGTTTTTCAATATGATTACTGAAAACAATTTATTTAGATATGAATATTAATATTTTTGTAGAATTCACCTAAAAGTATGCATCATCTGCTTATTGATTATGATAGCTATATACTAAAGAGTTCCATTTTTAGGTGAAATGTATTCAGTAAAAAGGAAACATTCTTTATCTTAATGTTTAAATTACAGTGCAATTAACTAAATTATCATGCCCTTTGTGGTGACTACTAATATACTTATACCATAAATAAGAGGAAACAATTAGCCTAGTGCATACTGATTTGAAGTTGCAAATGTAGTAATTGACTGAAAATATTATATCCTAAAGGAATAAACAGTATTGAGATATCAGACTCAAGGGAAGGTATAATGGAAATATAATGAGCAGCTTTAGTTCAAAACCCCACAAACACTTTGTAAAACGCTGTTTATTCAAACAGCCCAGACGTGAGATTTTCTGCCTTCTTTAGCTCCTCTATAATTTCTGCTTCCACTCTGGGTATGAGTTTTCCAATGAGTTAATTCCCAAATTGTGACACATTATTTCCTTTCAAAAAGAAGCCAATAAAATCAGAAGAAAGGTGTTTGAGAAGTGGTAAACATTGTTAAGAGCATACTTGGAGCTATCAAACATTTACTATATTAACTTTCCATCCCAAACTCCAAAACTCCAAGCATAATATATGGTTTATCCCAATTTTGTTTAAATATGGATTACTATTTTTATCTTTTTTATTTTCTATTTTTTCAGTATTTAAATTTATTTATTTTTTTCAGCGTAACAGTACTCATTGTTTTTGCACAACACCCGGTGCTCCATGCAATACGTGCCCTCCCTATTACCCACCACCTGTTCCCCCAACCTCCGATCCCCGACCCTTCAAAACCCTCAGGTTGTTTTTCAGAGTCTGCAGTCTCTTATGGTTCGCCTCCCCTTTCAACTTTTTTTTTATAAACATATAATGTATTTTTATACCCAGGGGTACAGGTCTGTGAATCACCAGGTTTACACACTTCACAGCACTCATGATAGCACATACCCTCCCAATGTCCATAACCCCCTCCCCCTCTGCCAACCCCACCTCCCTCCAGCAACCCCCAGTTTGTTTTGTGAGATTAAGAGTCATTTGTGGTTTGTCTCCCTCCCAATCCCATCTTGTTTCATTTATTCTTCTCCTACCCCCAACCCCCCCATGTTGCATCTCCATGTCTTCATCTCAGGGAGATCATATGATAGTTGTCTTTCTCCTATTAACTTATTTCACTAAGCATGATACCCCCTACTTCCATCCACGTCGTCGCAAATGGCAAGATTTCATTTCTTTTGATGGCTACATAGTATTCCATTGTGTATGTATACCACATCTTCTTTATCCATTCATCTGTTGATGGACATCTAGGTTCTTTCCATAGTTTGGCTATTGTAGACATTGCTGCTATAGACATTCTTGATTGGATTGTTTGTTCGTTGGGTGTTGATTTTGCTAAGTTCCTTATAGATTTTTGATACTAGCCCTTTATCTGATATGTCATTTGCAAATATCTTCTCCCATTCTGTCAGTTGTCTTTTGGTTTTGTTAACTGTTTCCTTTTCTGTGCAAAAGCTTTTGATCTTGATGAAATCCCAATAGTTCATTTTTGCCCTTGCTTCCCTTGCCTTTGCCGATATTCCTAGGAAGATGTTGCTGCGTCTGAGGTCGAAGAGGTTGCTGCCTGTGTTCTCCTAAAGGATTTGATGGATTCCTTTCTCACATTGGGGTCCTTCATCCATTTGGAGTCTATTTTCATGTGTGGTGTAAGGAAGTGGTCCAATTTCATTTTTCTGCATGTGGCTGTCCAATTTTCCCAGCACCATTTATTGAAGAGGGTCTCTTTTTTCCATTGGACATTCTTTCCTACTTTGTCGAAGATGAGTTGACCATAGAGTTGAGGGTCTATTTCTGGGCTCTCTATTCTGTTCCATTGATCTATGTGTCTGTTTTTGTGCCAGTACCATGCTGTCTTGATGATGACAGCTTTGTAATAGAACTTGAAGTCCGGAATCGTGATGCCACCCACTTTGGCTTTCTTTTTCAATATTCCTTTGGCTATTCGAGGTCTTTTCTGGTTCCATATAAATTTTAGGATTATTTGTTCCATTTCTTTGAAAAAAATGTGTGGTATTTTGATAGGGATTGCATTAAGTGTGTAGATTGCTTTAGGAGGCATAGACATTTTCAGAATATTTATTCTTCCAATCCAGGAGCATGGAACATTTTTCTATTTCTTTGTGACTTCCTCAATTTCCTTCATGAATACTTTATAGTTTTCTGCGTATAGATTCTTAGTCTCTTTGGTTAGGTTTATTCCTAGGTATCTTATAGTTTTGGGTGCAATTGTGAATGGGATTGACACCTTAATTTCTCTTTCTTCTGTCTTGTTGTTGGTGTACAGAAATGCAACTGATTTCTGTGCATTGATTTTATATCCTGACACTTTATTGAATTCCTGTACAAGTTATAGCAGTTTTGGAGTGGAGCCTTTTGGGTTTTCCACATATCGTCTGTGAAGAGTGAGAGTTTGACTTCTTCTTTGCTGATTTGGATGCCTTTAATTTCTTTTCGTTGTCTGATTTCTGAGGCTAGGACTTCTAGGACTATGTTGAATAGCAATGGTGATAACGGACATCCCTGCCGTGTTCCTGACCTTAAAGGAAAAACTTTCAGTTTTTCTCCATTGAGAATGATATTTGGGGTGGGTTTTTCATAGATGGCTTTGATAATATTGAGGTATGTGCCCTCTATCCCTACACTTTGAAGAGTTTTGATCAGGAAGGGATGCTGTACTTTGTCAAATGCTTTTTCAGCATCTATGGAGAGTATCATATGATTCTTGTTCTTTCTTTTATTAATGTGTTCTATCACATTGATTGATTTGCAGATGTTGAACGAAAATTGAAGCCCTGGAATAAATCCCACTTGGTCGTGGTGAATAATCCTTTTAATGTACTGTTGAATGCTATTGGCTACTATTTTGGGAGAATTTTTGCATCTGTGTTCATCAAGGATATTGGTCTGTAGTTCTCTTTTTTGGTGGGATCCTTGTCTGGTTTTGGGATCAAGGTGATGCTGGCCTCATCAAATGAGTTTGGAAGTTTTCCTTCCATTTCTATTTTTTGGAACAGTTTCAGGAGAATAGGAATTAGTTCTTCTTGATATGTTTGGTAGAATTCCCCTGGGAAGCCGTCTGGCCCTGGGCTTTTGATTGTTTGGAGATTTTTGATGACTGTTTCAATCTCCTTATTGTTATGGGTCTGTTCAGGTTTTCTATTTCTTATTGGTTCAGTTGTGGTAGTTTATATGTCTCTAGGAATGCATCCATGTCTTCCAGATTGTCCAATTTGTTGGCGTAGAGTTGCTCATAGTATGTTCTTATAATTGTCTGTATTTCTTTGGTGTTAGTTGTGATCTCTCCTCTTTCATTCATGATTTTATTTATTTGGGTCCTTTCTCTCTTCTTTTTGATGAGTCTGGCCAGGGGTTTATGAATCTTATTGATTCTTTCAAAGAACCAGCTCCGAGTTTCATTGATTTTTTCTATTGTTTTTTTGGTTTCTATTTCATTGATTTCTGCTCTGATCTTTATGATTTCTCTTCTCCTGCTGGGTTTAGGGTTTCTTTCTTGTTCTTTCTCCAGCTCCTTTACGCATAGGGTTAGGTTGTGTACTTGAGACCTTTCTTGTTTCTTGAGAAAGGTTTGTACCGCTATATATTTTCCTCACAGGACTGCCTTTGCTGTGTCCCACAGATTTTGAACCGTTGTGTTTTCATTATCATTTGTTTCCATGAATTTTTTCAATTCTTCTTTAATTTACTGGTTGACCCACTCATTCTTTAGAAGGATGTTGTTTAGGGGCACCTCGGTGGCTCAGCGGGTTAAAGCCTCTGCCTTCAGCTCAGGTCATGATCCCAGGGTCCTGGGATCAAGCCCCACATCGGGCTCTCTGCTTAGCTGGGAGCCTGCTTCCTCCTCTCTCTCTCTCTCTCTGCCTGCCACTCTGCCAACTTGTAATCTCTATCTGTCAAATAAATAAATCTTTAAGAAAAAAAAAAGAAGGATGTTGTTTAGTCTCCATGTATTTGGGTTCTTTCCAGCTTTCCTCTTGTGATTGAGTTCTAGCTTCAGAGCATTGTAGTCTGAAAATATGCAGGGAATGATCCTAATCTTTTGATACCTGTTGAGACCTGATTTGTGACCCAGGATGTGATCTATTCTGGAGAGGGTTCCATGTGCACTAGAGAAGAATATGTATTCTGTTGCTTTGGGATGAAATGTTCTGAATATATCTGTGACATCCATCTGGTCCAGTGTGTCATTTAAGGCCTTTATTTCCTTGTTGATCTTTTGCTTGGATGATCTGTCCATTTCAGTGAGGGGAGTGTTTAAGTCCCCTACTAATATTGTATCATTATTGATGTGTTTCTTTGATTTTGTTATTAATTGGTTGATATAGTTGGCTGCTCCCACGTTAGGGGCATAGATATTTAAACTTGTTAGATCTTCTTGTTGGACAGACCCTTTGAGTAGGATATAGTGTCCTTCCTCATCTCTTATTATAGTCTTTGGCTTCAAATCTAATTGATCTGATATAAGGATTGCCACCTCAGCTTTCTTCCGATGCCCATTAGCATGGTAAATTGTATCCACCCCCTCACTTTATTTTTTTTTTTTTTTTTTTTTTTTTAATTTTTTTTTTTTTTTTTTTTTTTTATTTATTTGACAGAGAGAAATCACAACTAGGCAGAGAGGCAGGCTAGGCAGAGAGGCAGGCAGAGAGAGAGGAGGAAGCAGGCTCCCTGCGGAGCAGAGAGCCCGACGTGGGGCTCGATCCCAGGACCCTGAGATCACGACCTGAGCCGAAGGCAGCGGCTTAATCCACTGAGCCACCCAGGCGCCCCTACCCCCTCACTTTAAATCTGGAGTTGTCTTCACGTCTAAAATGAGTTTCTTGTAGGCAACATACTGATGGGTTTTGTTTTTTATCCATTCTGTTACCCTGTGTCTTTTGATTGGGGCATTTAGCCCATTAACATTCAGATTAACTATTGAGAGATATGAATTTAGTGCCATTATTAGCCTTTAAGGTGACTGTTACTGTATATTGACTCTGTACCTTTCTGATTTACTACTTTTAGGCTCTCTCTTTGCTTAGAGGACCCCTTTCAATATTTCCTGTAGAGCCGGTTTGTTGTTTGCAGATTCTTTCAGTTTTTGTTTGTCCTGGAAGCTTTTTATCTCTCCTTCTATTTTCAATGATAGCCTCGCTGGATTGAGTATTCTTGACTGCATGTTTTTCTCGTTGAGTGCTCTGAATATATCATGCCAGCTCTTCCTGGCCTGCCAGGTCTCTGTGGATAAGTCTGCTGCCAATCTAATATTTTTACCATTGTATGTTACAGACTTCTTTTCTCGGGCTGCTTTCAGGATTTTCTCTTTGTCACTAAGACTTGTAAATTTTACTATTAGGTGACGGGGTGTGGACCTATTCTTGTTGACTTTGAGGGGGGTTCTCTGCATCTCCTGGATTTTGATGCTTGTTCCCTTTGCCATATTAGGGAAATTCTCTCCAATAATTCTCTCCAATAGACCTTCTGCTCCCCTCTCTCTTTCTTCTTCTTCTGGAATCCCAATTATTCTAATGTTGTTTCGTCTTATGGTGTCACTTATCTCTCGAATTCTCCCCTCATGGTCCAGTAGCTGTTTGTCCCTCTTTTGTTCGGCTTCTTCATTCTCTGTCATTTGGTCTTCTATATCACTAATTCTTTCTTCTGCCTCATTTATCTTAGCAGTGAGAGCCTCCATTTTTGATTGCACCTCATTAATAGCTTTTTTGATATCTACTTGGTTAGATTTTAGTCCTTTAATTTCTCCAGAAAGGGCTTTAATATCTCCAGAGAGGGTTTCTCTAATATCTTTATGCCTTTTTCGAGCTGGCTAGAACGTTCAGAATCGTCATTCTGAACTCTTGATCTGACATATTACCAATGTCTGTGTTGATTACAATGTCTGTGTCGCTACTGCCTCTTGTTCTTTTGTTTGTGGTCATTATTTCCACCTTGTAATTTTCTCCAGATAAGAGTATATGAAGGATCAAATAAAATAAAAGGGTGGCAAAGAACTCAGAAAAATGCGTTGTAACCAAATCAGAAGAGTGCCCAAATTGTGGGGGGAGAAAGGGGATAAAAAGAGGTTCAGAAAAAAAAAAAAGAAAAAAATTTAAAAAATAAAACAAATAAAGAAAAAATATAAAAAAGAAAGAAAAATATATATATTTAGATAAGCTAGTCAAAAAACGCCATAAAAGAAAAGGGTAACAGTTTTAAAAAATTTAGCAGAAGAAGGAAAAAGAAAGAAATAAAATTGAAAAAAGAAAAAAAATTGAATTAACCGCAAGTCTAAAGAATCGTGGGGAGAAAGCCATGAGTTCCGTGCTTTGCTTTCTCCTCCTCTGGAATTGCGCTTCTGTCTTAGGAATTGAACCTGCTTTCCTTGATAGATGAACTTCGTCCTGGCTGGATATTTTGTTGATCTTCTGGGGGAGGGGCCTGTTGTAGTGACTCTCAAGTGTCTTTGCCTGAGGCGGGATTGCACCGCCCTTACCAGGGGCCGGACTAAGTAATCTGCTCGGGATCGCTTTTGGGAGCTTCTGTTCCCTGAATGCTTTCCGTAGAGTTCCGGAGGACAGGAATGAAAATGGCAGCCTCCTAGTCTCTGGCCCGGAGGAGCCGAGAGCCCGGGGCCCCACTCCTCAGTGCACCCCCAGAGGACAGCACCCAATCCCTCCCCTATCCCCAGCCTCTATCCCCACTCCGAGCTCACCCAGCCCGCAACCAGTTCAAGGTAACCCCGAGCTGAGAGTTCAGTCCTCGGCTCTTTCTCTGTAGCTGGCTTCTCTGTTCTAATACCTGCGAGCTCTGCGACACTCCGACACCCCCGATCCTTCTGTGACCCTGCGGGACCTGGGGCCACGCTGACCCCTAGTGAGCTTCACCCTGGTTTAGCCTCTGGAGCAATGTCCCTCAGTGGAACAGACTTTTAAAAGTCCTGATTTTGTGCTCTGTTCCTCCGCTGCTTGCCGGGAGCCAGGCCCTCCCCCCGCGGTCTATCTTCCCGTCGTTTTAGATTCACTTCTCCGCCAGTCCTACCTTTCAGAAAGTGGTTGATTTTCTGTTTCTAGAGTTGCTGTTCTTCTTCTCTTCGATCTCCCGTTGGATTTGTAGGTGTTTGCAATGTTTAGATAAGCTATTGAGCTGATCTGCTACCTGATGTAGTCTCAGCCTGCTACTTCTCCTCCATCTTGACTCCTCCTCCTGGATTACTATTATTAAAACTGCTGTTAAGATCTACTGGAACAGTGCCAGAAGATAGTTTGAGAAACATTGCCTCAAGCGTCAGCCAATAACCACATTTGTTAAACCCATTGTTTAGTACAAGACACACTTTTATTTTATTTTATTTTATTTTATTTTTTCAGTGTTCCAAGACTTATTGTTTTTGCACCACACCCAGTGCTCAATGTACTATGACACATTTTCCATGAACCTGTGATATATGCGTTAACCATGAGTAATGAGGATGTAGGTAATACTTTTCATTCACTCATTCATCTAAAATATATTTATTCAGGGCCTATCTGTTGGCTCCTATTGTGCAGGTTCCTCAGGTACCAAGTGAGATAAAAAGGCTTCATGGTGTAGGAGGTCAAGATGGTGGGGAAGTAGGAGGATGTGCCGTTTCAACCTGTACCCTAAAGTGAGCTGATCACCTACGAAAGACTCCGATCACCCCATGAAATCAGCCTGAGATCAGAATTATACACGTCTGGATCTCTACAGGAGCAGAAGACGCCAGGGGCAGGTAAAGTAGAGTGGGAATGTTGGACTGATATCAGAAGATAAACAAAAGGGGGAGGGAGCCACCAGAGGAGACCGATTGGAAAGTAATACCCCAATACAAGAGTGCCTTGTGTCTGGGGACCAGCATTAGCTTGGAGTCTTGTTGAAAGCACTCAAAAAAAAAAAAAAAAGAGAGAGAGAGCAAAGAATCGTGGGGGAATATTGTGGGAATCGGGGCGGTTAGGGACAAGGTCTTAAGTCCCCCGACAGCCTCCCCGGCCCTAAGCCAGAGAGAGTGCGACGGAGAAAGCAGGTCTTGGCCCTGAGCCGCCAGCACGCCTGAGACACCAGTGTGCCTGAGAACGCATAGGGTCTGGATCCGAGAGGGGCTGGGAGCCTGGCAAGACGGCAATCCCAAAATGCGTGCATACCACACCCTCCCCTGGGAAAGGTGCACACAGGTACTAGCCTGGAGCTCTGTCATCTTGATAAACCAGGCATTCCCAGCCTAGGCCAACAGGAAAATCTCAGTGTGTGATCGCTGCTTGGAACCTCTCTGGCAGTCTGCAACTGCCCAGACAGCTGTCGCTACCTTGGTATTGGGTACAAGGTGGAGATCCTGCATCCCCAGGGACTGTGACTCAGAACCTACTCTGCCAGCAGCTCTGCAGAGTATTCTGAGGCTTCTCTCTGAGAGGGAGTTCTGGGTGCAGTCTGCTCTCCAAAACCATCAAAGATGTCAAGGCGAGAGAAAACAGATGAAAGAACATAAAAACCTCCAGAGAACAAAAGCCTGAAAAAAAAAAACGGTCTCTTCAGAGCCCACCCCCTTGAGGGGGGCAGGAGGACATAACTCAGGGAACATCATTGTCTGAAAACCAACGTGGCAGGACCCTCCCCCAGAAAACCAACCAGGAAGGAAGAAAAAAAAAAAAGACGACAAGATTTGTAGCAACATGGACGGGACTGGAAGAAATTATGCTGAGCGAAATAAGTCAAGCAGTGAGAGTCAAGTATCATATGGTCTCACTTATTTGTGGAGCATAACAAATAACATGGAGGACATGGGGAGATGGAGAGGAGAGGGAGTTGAGGGAAACTGGAAGGGGAGATGAACCATGAGAGACTATGGACTCTGAAAAACAACCAGAGGGTTATGAAGGGGCGGCAGGGGGGTGGGGGGGGGTGGGAGGTTGAGGAACCAGGTGGCGGGTAATAGGGAGGGCACGTACTGCATGGAGCACTGGGTGTGATGCCAAAACAATGAACACTGTTATGCTGTAAATAAACAAATAAAAATAAATAAAAAAAAATAAAAATGAAAAAAAAAGACGACAAGAGAACAACAACCACTACTTCATAAATACAACTTTTATTTTTAACTATTTACCAATATTGTGGTTATTTTTTATACATATAGATAATTTTTAACCTATTTACCATCACAGTGAGATGTCCAGTACATCAAATTCCTTAATAACCTTCAAATCTGAACTTTTTGATACCTATACCCGTTTTTCTTTTGCTTTTCTATTTTTTAAAATTTTTTTAAATTTTAATTTAGTTTACTCTAGTTTATTCTTTTTTAATTTTTATTTTCTACTATACATATAGAGTTAAACGTCAAGGTAATCCCTTTCCCCAATCAATGCTACCCCTATAGGTAAACCAATTTTTAATCCCCCTTTATCTTAGGAAAGTTAAGGCCCTTAAAAAAACATAAAGATAAATCTAGGAAGAATCAAAATAACCTTCCTCACCCACACTGAGGTTCTTCCTTTTTTTTTTTTTTGCTTTTATATATATATATATATTTTTTCTCTTGTCATATACTTTTATCAGTCTTTTTGTTTATCTGTTTTTGTTTGTATACTTCATATGTCTTACCTTGGGGCCCATTTGGGCTGAGCCTTCTCTTTTATCTTTCCTTTTTTTCCTGTTTCTCTCTCTCTCTCTCTCTTTTTCTTTTTTATTTTCTTTGTCTCTTTCGTCTCTATTTCTTTTTCTTTTCTTTTTTCTCTCATTTGGGTGGGGAATCCTGATTGCACAGAAGTGTTCCAGGGTGCACCTTGACTGCACCACAATCGATACATCCAGCTGCATCTGTTCAGTCATCTCTTACCAAAATGACTAGGAGGAGGAATGCCCAACAGAAGAAAAATACAGAGGATGGACCTTCTGCAACAGAGCTAATGGCTATCGACATAGACAATATGTCAGAAAAGGAATTCAGACTAACAATTATCCAGGCAATAGCTAGGTTGGAGAAAGCCATGGATGACCAAACAGAATTGATTAGGGCAGAACTGAGAGCCACCAGGGATGATGTTCACAATGTTAGTGCAGAACCGAAAGCCACCAGGGATGATGTTCAAATTCCTCTCAATGAATTCCAATCTAATCTAAATTCACTAAAAGCTAGGGTAACTGAGACAGAAGATAGAATTAGTGATCTGGAGGACAAACAGATAGAGAGAAAGGATCAGGAGGAAGCCTGGAAAAATAGCTCAGAAGCCACGAAAACAGAATCAGGGAAATAAATGATGCCATGAAATGTTCCAATGTCAGAATTATTGGAATCCCTGAAGGAGAGGAAAAAGAAGTCTAGAAGATATAGTGGAACAAGTTGTCTATGAAAATTTTCCCAATCTCACAAATGGAAACAACATTCATGTCCTAGAGGCAGAGCGGTTTACCCCCAAGATCTTAGATTCTTGAAGGTCCTCAGGACACCTAATAATTAGAAAGAAGAATTATGCTTCTCGACAGACCCTCTTAAAAGCAGGTAGGAAAAAGTGGCTCCATACATACAGAGGAAATCCCATTAGAATAACGTCAGACCTGTCCACAGAGACAGATCCTGGATATCAACGTTTTGTCTGTACTGTCATTTGCAAATATCTTCTCCCATTCCGTGGGTTGCCTTTTTTATTTTCTTGACTGTTTCCTTGCTGTGCAGAAGCTTTTGATCTTGAGGAAGCCTCAAAAGTTCATTTTCCCTTTTGTTTCCTTGGCCTTTGGAGACATATCTTGAAAGAAGTTGCTGTGGCTGATATCGAAGAGGTTACTGCCTATGTTCTCCTCTAGGATTCTGAAGGATTCGTGTCTCACATTGAGGTCTTTTATCCATTTCGAGTTTATCTTTGTGTGCAGTGTTGGAGAATGGTCGAGTTTCATTCTTCTACATATCGCTGTCCAGTTTTCCCAGCACCATTTATTGAAGAGACTGTCTTTTTCCATTGTACATCTTTCCCTGTTTTGTTGAAGATTATTTGATCATAGAGTTGAGGGTCCATATCTGGGCTCTCCACTCTGTTCCACTGGTCTATGTGTCTGTTTTTATGCCAGTACCACGCTGTCTTGGTGATCACAGCTTTGTAGTAAAGCTTGAAACCAGGTAATGTGATGCCACCGGTTTTGTTTTTGTTTTTCAACATTTCCTTAGCAATTCAGGGTCTCTTCTGGCTCCATACAAATTTTAGGATTATTTGCTCCAGCTCTTTGAAAAATATCGGTGGAATTTTGATCAGAATGGCATTAAAAGTATAGATTGCTCTAGGCAGTATAGACCTTTTAACAATGTTTATTTTTCCGATTCAAGAGCATGGAATGATCCTCCATCTTTTTGTGTCTTCTTCAATTTCTTTCATGAGTGTTCTGTAGTTCCTCGAGTACAGGTCCTTTACCTCTTTGGTTAGGTTTATTCCCAGGTATCTTATGGTTCTTGGTGCTATAGTAAATGGAATCGACTCTATAATTTCCCTTTCTGTATTTTCATTGTTAGTGTATAAGAAAGCCACTGATTTCTGTACATTGAATTTGTATCCTGCCACGTTACTGAATTGCTGTATGAGTTCTAGTAGTTTGGGGGTGGAGTCCTTGGGGTTTTCCATATAAAGAATCATGTCTTCTGCTGAGAGAGAGTTTGACTTCTTTCTTGCCAATTTAGATACCTTTGACTTCTCTTTGTTGTCTGATTGCCATTGCTAGGACTAATAACACTATGTTGAACAAGAGTGGTGAGAGTGGGCATCCTTGTCGTGTTCCTGATCTCAATGGGAAGGCTGCAAGCTTTTTCCCATTGAGGATGATATTTGCTGTGGGTCTTTCATAGATAGATTTTATGAAGTTCAGGAATGTTCCCTCTATCCCTATACTTTGAAGCGTTTTCATCAGGAACGGATGCTGGATTTTGTCAAATGCTTTTTCTGCATCAATTGAGAGGACCATGTGGTTCTTCTCTCTTCTCTTATTGATTTTTCTATCACATGGATTGATTTTCGAATGTTGACCCAACCTTGCAACCCAGGGATGAATCCCACCTGGTCATGGTGGATAATCTTTTTAATGTGCTGCTGGATCCTGTTTGCTAGGATCTTGTTGAGAATCTTTGCATCCATATTCATCAGTGATATTGGTCTGAAATTCTCCTTTTTGGTAGGGTCTTTGCCTGGTTTGGTGATCAGGGTAATGCTGGATTCATAAAAAGAGTCTAGAAGTTTTCCTTCTGCTTCAATTTTTTGGAACAGATCCAGGAGAATTGCTGTTATTTCTTCCTTGAGAGTTTGGTTGAATTCCCCAGGGAATTCATCAGGTCCTGAGCTCTTGTTTTTGGGGAGGTTTTTGATCACTGCTTCAATCTTGTTACTAGATATCGGTCTGTTCAGGTTGTCAATTTCTTCCTGGTTCAATTTTGGGAATTTATAGTTTTCCTGGAATGCATCCATTTAGTCTAGGTTGCTTAGCTTATTGGCACATAACTGTTGATAATAATTTCTGATGATTGTTTCTATTTCCTTGGTGTTCGTTGTGATCTCTCCCTATTCATTCATAATTTTATTAATTTGGGCTTTCTCTCTTTTCTTTTGGATTAGTGTGGCCAATGGGTTTTCAATCTTGTTGATTCTTTCAAAAAACCAGCTTCTAGTTTCATTGATACGTTCTATTGTAACTCTGGTGTCTACCTCATTGATCTCTGCTCTAATCTTGGTTATTTCCCTTCTTGCCTGTGGAGTAGGTTTGATTTGTTTTTGATTCTGCAGTTCTTTCATGTGTAGAGAGAGCTCGTGTATTTTGGATTTTTCAATTTTTTTGAGGGAGGCTTGGATGGCTATGTATTTCCCCCTTAGAACAGCCTTTGCTGTATCCCATAGGTTTTGGACTGAGGTGTCTTCATTCTCATTAGTTTGCATGAATTGTTTAAGTTCTTCTTTGATCTCCTGGTTGATCCAAGCATTCTTAAGCAAGGTGGTCTTTAGCTTCCAGGTGTTTGAGTTCCTTCTGATCCTTTCCTTTCCTTGCACTACTGGGTATTTACCCTAAAGATACAAAATTGTAATCCAAAGGTGCCCGTGTACCCGAATGTTTATAGCAGCAATGTCTACAATAGCCAAACTATGGAAAGAACCTAGATATCCATCAACAGATGAATGGATAAAGAAGAGGTGGTATATATACACAATGGAATACTATGCAGCCTTCAAAAGAAATGAAATCTTGCCATTTGTGATGACGTGGATGGAACTAGAGGGTATCATGCTTAGTGAAGTACGTCAATTGGAGAAAGACAACTATCATATGATCTCCCTGATATGAGGACATGGAGATGCAACATGGGGTGTTAGGGGAATAGGAGAAGAATAAATGAAACAAGATGGTATTGGGAGGGAGATAAACCATAAATGACTCTTAATCTCACAAAACAACCTGAAGGTTGCTGGGGGGAGGTGGGGTTGGGAGAGGGGGAGTGGGTTATGGACTTTGGGGAGGGTATGTGCTATGGTGAGTGCTGTGAAGTGTGTAAACGTGGTGATTCACAGACCTGTACCACTGGGGATAAAAATATATTATATGTTTATAAAAAAAAAAAAGAAAGGATGAATGCCCAACTTTTGTAGCAACATGGATGGGACTGGAAGTTATTATGCTGAGTGAAATAAGTCAAGCAGAGAGAGTCAAGTATCATATGGTTTCACTTATTTGTGGAGCATAACAAATGACATGGAGGACACTGGGAGATGGAGAGGAGAAGGAAGTTGAGGCAAATTGGAAGGGGAGGCGAACCATGAGAGACTATGGACTCTGAAAAACAATCTGAGGGTTTTGAAGGGGCAGGGATGGGAGGTTGGTGGAAACAGGTGGTGGGTAATAGGGAGTTCACGTATTGCATGGAGCACTGGGTGTTTTGCAAAAACAATGAATACTGTTATGCTGAAAAAAATTAATTAATTAAAAAAATTAAAATAAAAATCTAAGCAAGAAAAAAAATGTAATTTATCTGATATGAGAATCGCTAACCCGGCATTCTTCTGAGGGCCATTGGCATGAAAGAAGCTTCTCTATCCCTTCACTTTCAGTCTGGGTGTATCCTTAGGTTCAAAATGGGTCTCTTGTAGACAACATATGGACGTGTCCTGTCGTTTTATCCAATCTGCAACCCTGTGTCGTTTTATGGGCACATTTAGCCATTCACATTGAGAGTGATTATTGATAGATAGGTTGTGATTGGCATCGTGTTACCTTTGAAGTATTTCTGTCTGTAGATTTTCTCTATATTTCTGTTCAATGATATTCTTAGGATTTTTTCTCATTTATAGGACCCCCCTTAATATTTCCTATAGTGTAGGCTTGGTGGTTGCATAGTCTTTTAAGCCTTGCCTGTCTTGGAAACTCTTTATCTCTCCATCCATTTTGAATGTCAGTCTTGTTGGATAAAGTAGTCTTGGCTGCATGTTCTTCTCATTTAGTACTCTGAATATATTTTTCCAGCCCTTCCTGGCTTGACATAGCAACTTGCACCAGTTAGAATGGCCAAAATTAGCAAGACAGAAAACAACGTGTGTAGGAGAGGATGTGGAGAAAGGGGAACCCTTTTACACTGTTGGTGGGAATGCAAGTTGGTGCAGCCACTTTGGAGAATAGTGGGGAGATTCCTCAAGAAATTAAAAATAGAGCTTCCCTATGACCCTGCAATTGCACTGCTGGGTATTTACCCCAAAGATAAAGATGTAGTGAAAAGAAGAGCCATCTCTACACCAGTGTTTATAGCAGCAATGGCCACGGTCGCCAAACTGTGGAAAGAACCAAGATGCCCTTCAACAGACGAATGGATAAGGAAGATGTGGTCCATATACACGATGGAGTATTATGCCTCCATCAGAAAGGATGAATACTCAACTTTTGTAGCAACATGGACGGGACTGGAAGAGATTATGCTGAGTGAAATGAGTCAAGCAGAGAGAGTCAAGTGTCATATTGTTTCACTTATTTGTGGAGCATAACGAAAAACATGGAAGACATGGGGAGATGGAGAGGAGAAGGGAGTTGTGGGAAATTGGAAGGGGAGATGAACCATGAGAGACTATGGACTCTGAAAAACAACCTGAGGATTTTGAAGGGGCGAGGGTTGGGAGGTTGACAAACCAGGTGGAGGGTAATAGAGAGGGAGCATATTGCATGGAGCACTGCGTGTGGTGCAAAAACAATCAGTACTGTTACGATGAAAAAAATAAATAAATAATTTAAAAAAAAGACTTCATGGTGTTTCTTTGTTTGTTTTGGAATGAGAAGTGGTCATCCACAGGAATATAAAGTTTCAAGTGAAACTATGAAAGAGGCCAACAAGTGAAATCAGAAGACCCTGTTTTGAACAGATACATGACCATGCCAGAGAATCATCCTGCTTCCCAAAGAATATATTTCCTTGTCTCCAACAACAGCAGAATGGTAGTGTCCTTCCATTGAAGTCTACAAAGAAAACTATTTCAGTGCATAGAACATAAATTAAAGAGTGAACTAATTTATTATGATTGATTGCAATCAATGTATTTCTGTGTTAGGGGCTTATACAATATGAGTCAGTGGAGTTTTTTTCTCGGCATTTTTAAAGTGAATAGTGGAAACACACCATGGTGCCAGATGTATGAACACCTTACATAAATGTACTAAGGTGTTAGAAATATAATTGCATATTTATCTCAAATATAAGCTGAGGTTCAGATTTTTTTTATAAGTGTGGGGATTAAAGTATGAGAAAATGACAGATTTATAATTAATTAATATTCCCCCCAAATTAATAGAATTCTCCCTCCTGCATCATCAAAAATCTTCATACCTCATCACTCTATCTCAGAACTGATGATGTGACAGCCTATTTATTTTCCATCCCTTCCATGTTATCCTCCACTTTCCCCATTATCTTTCTTCTTACCATCTAATTCTCTGATTCCTAAATGATTAAATTAGTTCATCTTTGAGTATCTACCAAATACACCTAATATTCTCAAGCTAGGTAAATCATCTCCCACGTGAAGGCTATGTGATTGCAACACTAGGAGACTACACAGAAGCCTCTTGGGATTTGAATCTTCCACATTTCCCTTTGGAAACCTAAAAATAGTTACTTCAGTCAAATAGCTCAGAAGGAATAAGTCCCATGAAGACATGGAGGAAAGAGCCAGATATTATATTTGAATTCTATTATTTATAAAAGATCAGATAGTGAATGTATGGTTAAAAGAGTCAGTTATAGGATATGAGATATTATCCCATCTAGTCTTTTTGGTAATTGATAAAAGTAGTTGATTAGCACTGTTGGTGGCAATATAAATTGATGTGGGCACTATGGACAATAGTGTGGAGATTCCTTTACAAATTAAAAGTAGAAATATGGAGGACATTAGGAGAAGGAAATGATAAGTGAATTGGGGAAAATAGGAGGGAAGATGAACCATGAGAGACTGTGGACTCTGTGAAACAATCTGAGGTTTTCTGGTGGGGGGTAGAGGGTTGGGTGAACCTGGTGGTGGGTACTAAGGAGGGCACGTATTGTATGGAGCACTGGGAGAGGTGCATAAATAATGATCTTGGAACACTGAAAAGAAAAAATAAAATAATAAAAAAAGAGTCAAAAATAAAATAAAAATAAAAAAGAAATCCCATACAATGTAGTAATTCCACACCCAGTATTTATCCAAGAAAAAAAAAACACTAATTCAAAAAGATATATGCATTCCTACATTATTAACATTATGTATTCCAACATTATTAACAATAGTCAAGATATGTAAACAGCCCCTATCCATCATAGATGAATAGATAAAGAAGTAATACACACACACACACAAACACACACACACACACACACACACACACACACACACACACTGAATGTTATGCAGCCATTAAAAAAAGGAAACCTTTTAATTTGCAACAAAATGGATGGATCTAGAAGATATAATGCTAAGTGAAATAAGTCTGGCAGGAAAAGACAACATATTTCACTTATATGTGGGATCCAAAAAAATAAAATTAGTGAGCAAACAACAAGAACAAAAAAAAAAACCAGAAATGGACTCATAAATACAGAAAACAAAGTGTTTGTTGCAAGAAGGGCAGGTGCAAGGGGTAAACAAATTAGGTGAAGGAAATTAAGAAGTAGAATTTTCTAGTTATAAAATAATTAAGTCACTGTAATAAAAAGTACAGCATAAGAGTATTGTGAAAAATATTGTAATAACATTGTAGGGTGACAAATGGTAGCTACACTTATTGTAGTGAGCATTTGATAAGGTGTATGATTGTTGAATCACTATGTTGCACACCTGAAGCTAATATGATGTTGTACATCTATAATACTTCAATAAAAATCAAAATCAAATGTTGATTAGCAAATCATACCCATAATATCACATCTATCATAGCAAGAAGGTAAACTATGATCTATATTACTTGCATTCCTTTTATAAAATTGCACATAAAATGGTAGGCTTTCATTTGTTTGACTGATGATCAACGAGTCAGTCAATGAGCATTCATTTATTGCCTACTTTTCAGATTCCTATAGCAGAATCTCTCAATGGACTTAGAGGACATAATGACAGGGATTCACTCTCATGTTAATTGCAGGCAAGTGGGAATTAGGGTTCACGATGCAAAGTGAGGGCCAATAAATCATAGCACTGTGGTGAATGTGTATGTGAAGAACAGATAATGACTGAAGGAAGCTAACCATTTTGGAGGAAGGTAAATCCAGAGGAAAATTAAGAGTAGGGGATCTTCAGAATCCTACATAAAGAGTGTGGAGTATACAGTTTATTCTCTTCCATGACAGATCAATGGGAAGACAAGCCTCCTTATTGCCCCTTTCATGTCCTTGTTCCTCAAAGTATAAATAAAAGGGTTAAGCATAGGAGTCAGCAGACTGTAGAACAGGGCCATGAGTTTGTCCTTGTCCTGGGATTTAGTACCAGAAGGTTGCACATACATGCATATTACTGGCCCATAGAAGAGAGAGACCACAATAACATGAGAGCCACAGGTGTTGAAGGCCTTCTTGTTTCCTGTTGACGACAGAATTCTGAGTACTGTAGCTACAATGAACCCAAAGGAGAGAAGGATAAGGGACAAGGGAACCAGGGTAAAGAACGTCACCACAAGAGAGAGGACAGTTACATTGAAAGTGGTGTCGACACAGGACATCTTGATCATCACTGGAATCTCACACAGGAAGTCATCCACCTTGTTGTTACCACAAAGTGGCAGCTGGACAGTGAGGGACTACTGAAGCAAGGAATTAACTAAGCCACTTATCCATGTGACAGCCACCAGGGAGACACAGAATCGCCGACCCATGTTAGCCTGGTACCTCAAGGGCTTGCAGATGGCCATGAACCGATCTAAGGACATGACCGCCAAGAGGATGCATTCTGTGGCCCCCAGGAAGTGAAACATATAGAATTGGGCCACACAGCCCCCATAACTGATGGACTTATCTGGTCCCCAGAGATTCCACAGCAGTTGAGGGACGGTGGTTGTGGTAAAACACAGGTCCAGGAAGGAGAGGTTGGAAAGGAAAAAGTACATAGGGCTGTCAAGATGAGGGTCTACCCTGGACACCACAATAATCAAGATCTTGCCCACCAGTGTGCAGATGTAAGCCACAAAAACTATTATGAGGAGTGGCATTTCCAACCAGGGATGGTCAACCCAAGAGGATGAAGACCTTTGGAGTACTTGCATTGCCCAGACTCATAACCATCATTCCTCTTGTTGGTGGATTCAAGTCCAAGAGAGGACACTTACTTCAGTATTGGATTTTCCTGATTGTCCATTTATTCATTTAAGTACAGTAAATTATGCAGGGAGTTCCTTTGTGGTGTCACTCCAGTGAAGTGATCTAATACTTATACTCTGGAAAAAGTAGAAGTCTAAATGTCAAACATGATTATTTTGAAGCACATCTAAAAGAAAGGCCAACAAATCTCTATAGTTTGCCTAGGAGATGCAATAGAACAAATGTTTATAGAAAAATGATTAGGGAAGGGAAAAGTCAGAATTGTTCTTGTATCAGAGAATAGCATAAAGCAAAGGAGTGTTTTCCAGGAACCACCCATGCTGACTTACCACATGGCTTCATTTCTTTCATCCACCATCTGCTGGACCTGGGCCACTCTGCTTGAATTCATGACTTGGTTTAGGTAAGTTCAGGACTTTCTGAGCTCCAGCCAGATCAGTCTGAATGCACAGAAACAAGACATAGTACTGTTCCTTGGGTCTATGGCTCAAACCCGAAAATGACTTTTGTAGCGTAAATCTTTTGTCATAACAGGAAACAAGAGCCAAAAGGAAATGATTCCTTAACACATGTTCTGTTCTTGAGGAACAAATCAAACACTAAATGATAGCAAAGCCCAGTGATATGAGACTTTCAAGACATCAGTGTTTAAAAAATGATATGATATGTGCTAGTGCTTGTCATGTCAGGAGTTGTAATCTATCACAAACTTGACTGCTCTGTGGTTCTTTATGGATTTGCTATCTCTTTCCATTGTACTTGTGAGTGTATGTGTATGTGTGTCACTTGTGTTATGATGTAAAATGTACATCTTGTGTTCAGAAGTTTGAAGAAGTTTCAAGCACTATTGTAGTAGAAAAGAGAATGTGAAATCAGAGAACCTGGATCCAGTCGACTGCTAATAGTTAACCATAGACCTTTTCTGCATTGCTTACTTACCAACTGTGGTTTTATTTTTTTTGTAATTTTATTTTATTTTTTTTGGTGTTCCAAGGTTCATAGTTATGCACCACAGCTGATGCTCCATGCAATACGTGCCCTCCTTAATACCCACCACCAGGCTCACCTAACCCCCACCCCCTCCCCTCTAAGACACTTAGTTTGTTTCTCAGAGTCCACAGTCTCTCAAGGTTCATCTCACCCTCTGATGTCCCCCAACTCACTTCTCCTTTCCTTCTCCCAATGTCTCCGTGTTATTCCTTATGCTCCACAAGTAAGCAAAACCATATAATTGACTCTTCTCTGCTTGACTTATTTCACTCAGCATAATCTTCTCCAGTCCCATCCATGTTGCTACAAAAGTTGGGTATTCATCCTTTCTTATGGAGGCATAATACTCCATTGTATATATGGATCACATCTTTTTTATCCATTCATCTGTTGAAGGGCATCTTGGCTCTTTCCACAGTTTGGTGACTGTTGTCATTGCTGCTAGGAACAATGGCCATTATTTTCACTACATCTGTATCATTGGGGTAAATATCTAGTAGTGCAATTGCAAGATCATAGGGTAGCTCTATTTTCGATTTTATGAGGAAGCTCCACACTGTTTTCCAAAGTGGTGCACCAACTTGCATTCCCACCAACAGTGGAAGAGGGTTCCCCTTTCTCTACATCCTCTCCTACACACGTTGTTTCCTGTCTTGCTAATTTTGGCCATTCTAACTGGTGCAAGTTGGTATGTCAATGTGGTTTTGATATGAATCTCCCTGATGGCTAGTGACAATGAACATTTTTTTCATGTGTCTATTAGCCATTTGTATGTCCCCATTGAAGAAGTGTCTGTTCATATCTTCTGCCCATTTTTTGATGTGATTTCTGTTTGTGTGTGTTGAGTTTGAGTAGTTCTTTATAGATCTTGGATTTCAGCACTTTGTAGTGTCAGCTGTGATACCAATTGTGTTTTGTGAGTATTAATTAATCCAATATGTGTGACTATGCTTCATTAAGTGAAATACTTAATGTGTGGGTGATTACTTTTATGAGATGTAGTGCCCCGTGGTGATTTAGAGTCTATATCAATTCATTAATCCTTGTTCCAGTTGCATCTAAATATTCACAGTGTACTTACCCCAGTTGGAAGCCTCACAAAGATTACATTTTCTTCCCTTTCATTCCCCAAATCACTCCTATCACGTGACTTGAATCCGGTGTTCATGATGCTAAGCTTTTTATGCCAGAACATAAACAAATTCATAGAAATGCCCACTGATGCAATCAGTGACCCTACATTATTTTTCATTAAAAGGGACATGTTTTAATGTTTTTTTTTTTTATGTTTTAAGTTATAATGACATTGCATTATTAAAGATGTCAATTTATTTCCACATTTCTTTTAGTATATGACTTTGCATAGAGAGGTGACAACACATATGGAGTTACAAAAAGATAAAACCAGTGAAGCTAAGTAGATCACTCCCACCCACCTTAAATCATTGCAGGTGATCAATGGTCATACTCCCTGTTTTTGCAAAATTGACACTGATCTTTTCTTTCCAACAGTATTAAGTGTTAGTTAGAGATAAAGATTGAATATTCTCTCGGATTCAGCAGCTTCAACTCATCATATCTTAGTTCCATAATATTATTCATTTATTGATTTGAAGGATCCCAAATATATTTGGATGTGGCAGTCAATTTTCCCCTAAAGTCATATTTGCTAAGAAAGGTTTCCTCCCTGTATATAAAGCTGTGGGGGCATTTTCTTCATAGAGATAATAAATCTCACTGGACATTACTTGGCAAGAAATGCTGTAGAAATCCCCTCGTGGGAATAATACCTTCCAATTTTCTTCTGGGCACAATAAGATGGAAAGATAAATTTTGAAATTTTCCTTGTTGTGAGAAATGGACTCAGGAGTAAAAGAATCTTGGAAAAATGCATCTACCTCAACAATTTCATAGAAAATTTCCTTATATATCAGTTAAACTTTAACATAAATGTTTTTGATGCCAAGATAGAATTTTCTTTCATTTATATTTTCCTCAGATTATTGTTTCTTGAGATTCTTCCTATAATAAAGGCAAGAATATTCCTTAATCTATGCAGAGAAATCACCCAATTATCCCATCTCCTACCAAACTCCCATCCAGCAACTCCCAGTTTGTTTCCAGAGTTAACCATCTCTCGTGGTTTTCCTTAGTCTTTGATGACTTCCCTTTCAGTTTTCCTTCCCTTATCTTATGATCCTCTATGCTATTTCTTATATTCCACATATAGGTGAAACCATATGATAACTGTCTTTCTCTGACTGACATATTTTGCTGAGCATAATACCATCTGAATCCATCCATGTGAAGGTGAATGGTAGGTATTCATCTTTTCTGATGGCTGAGAAAAATTCCATTGTATATATGAAGTACATCTGTATCCATTCATCGATTGAAGGGCATCTCAGATCCTTCAACAGTTTGGCTATTGTGGACATTGCTGCTATAAACATTGGGGCACAGATACAATTCCTGTGTCATAAGGTAGTTCTATTTTCAATTATTTGAAGAACCTCCATACTGTTTTCCAAAGTGACTGTAGGAACTTGCATTCCCACCAACAGTGTAAGAGGGGTCCCCATTCTCCACCAACTTCTTGTTCCTATCTTTTTAATTCTTGCCATTTTACCTGGTGTAAGGTGGTATCCTGTTGTAGTTTTGATTTGTATTTGCCTGATGTCGAGTGATCTTGAACATTTTTTCATTTGTCTGTTAGCCGTTTGCATGTCTTCTTTGGAGAAGTGTTTTTTCATGTCTTCTGCCTCTTTCTTGATTGGATTATTTGTTTTTTAGGTGTTGAGATTGAGAAGTTCTTTACAGATCTTGGATATGAGCCTTTTATCTCTCATGTCATTTGCAAATATCTTCTCCCATTTTGGAGATTGTCTCTTAGTTTTGTTGACTGTTTTTTTTTTAAATTTTTATTTATTTCTCATTTTTTAATAAACATATAATGTATTTTTAAACCCCAGGGGTACAGGTCTGTGAATCGCCAGGTTTACACACATCACAGCACTCTCCATAGCAATTACCCTCCCCAATGTCCATAACCCCCCCTCTGCCAACCCCCCTTCACCCCAGCAACCCTCTGTTTGTTTTGTGAGATTAAGAGTCACTTATGGTTTGTCTCCCTCCCAATCCCATCTTGTTTCATTTATTCTTCTCCTATCCCCTAACCCCCCATGTTGCATCTCCACGTCCTCATATCAGGGAGATCATATGATAGTTGTCTTTCTCCGATTGACTTACTTCACTAAGCATGATACCCTCTAGTTCCATCCACATCGTCACAAATGGCAAGATTTCATTTTTTTGATGGCTGCATAGTATTCCATTCATCTTCTTCTTTATCCATTCATCTGTTGATGGACATCTAGGTTCTTTCCATAGTTTGGCTATTGTAGACATTGCTGCTATAAACATTCGGGTACACGTGCCCCTTCGGATCACTATGTTTGTATCTTTAGGGTAAATACCCAGTAGTGCAATTGCTGGGTCGTAGGGTAGTTCTATGTTCAACATTTTGAGGAACCTCCATGCTGTTTTCCAGAGTGGTTGCACCAGCTTGCATTCCTACCAACAGTGTAGGAGGGTTCCCCTTTCTCCACATCCTCGCCAGCATCTGTCATTTCCTGACTTGTTAATTTTAGCCATTCTGATTGGTGTGAGGTGATATCTCATTGTGGTTTTGATTTGTATTTCCCTGATGCCGAGTGACGTGGAGCACTTTTTCATGTGTCTGTTGGCCATCTGGATGTCTTCTTTGCAGAAATGTCTGTTCATGTCCTCTGCCCATTTCTTGATTGGATTGTTTGTTCTTTGGGTGTTGAGTTTGCTAAGTTCCTTATAGACTTTGGAAACTAGCCCTTTATCTGAAATGTCGTTTGCAAATATCTTCTCCCATTCTGTCAGTTGTCTTTTGGTTTGTTAACTGTTTCCTTTGCTGTGCAAAAGATTTTGATCTTGATGAAATCCCAATAGATCATTTTTGCCCTTGCTTCCCTTGCCTTTGCCGATGTTCCTAGGAACATGTTGCTGTGGCTGAGGTGGAAGAGGTTGCTGCCTGGGTTCTCCTCAAGTACTTTGATGGATTCCTTTCTCACATTGAGGTCCTTCATCCATTTGGAGTCTATTTTCGTGTGTGGTGTAAGGAAATGGTCCAATTTCATTTTTCTGCATGTGGCTGTCCAATTTTCCCAGCACCATTTATTGAAGAGGCTGTCTTTTTTCCATTGGACATTCTTTCCTGCTTTGTCGAAGATGAGTTGACCATAGAGTTGAGGGTCTATTTCTGGGCTCTCTATTCTGTTCCATTGATCTATGTGTCTGTTTTTGTGCCAATACCATGCTGTCTTGATGATGACAGCTTTGTAATAGAGCTTGAAGTCCGGAATTGTGATGCCACCAACTTTGGCTTTGTTCTTCAATATTCCTTTGGCTATTCGAGGTCTTTTCTGGTTCCATATAAATTTTAGGATTATTTGTTCCATTTCTTTGAAAAAAATGGATGGTATTTTGATAGGGATTTCATTAAATGTGTAGATTGCTTTAGGTAGCATAGACATTTTCAGAATATTTATTCTTCCAATCCAGGAGCATGGAACATTTTTCCATTTTTTTGGTGTCTTCCTCAATTTCTTTCATGAGTACTTTATAGTTTTCTGCGTATAGATTCTTAGTCTCTTTGGTTAGGTTTATTCCTAGGTATCTTATAGTTTTGGGTACAATTGTAAATGGGATTGACTCCTTAATTTCTCTTTCTTCAGTCTTGTTGTTGGTGTACAGAAATGCAACTGATTTCTGTGCATTGATTTTATATCCTGACGCTTTACTGAATTCCTGGACAAGTTCTAGCAGTTTTGGAGTGGAGTCTTTTGGGTTTTCCACATATAGTATCATATCATCTGTGAAGAGTGATAGTTTGACTTCTTTACCAATTTGGATGCCTTTAATTTCTTTCTGTTGTCTGATTGCTGAGGCTAGGTCTTCTAGTACTATGTTGAATAGCAGTGGTGATAATGGACATCCCTGCCGTGTTCCTGACCTTAACGGAAAAGCTTTCAGTTTTTCTCCATTG
The DNA here is from genome assembly GCF_922984935.1 of Meles meles. Classification (NCBI taxonomy): domain Eukaryota; kingdom Metazoa; phylum Chordata; class Mammalia; order Carnivora; family Mustelidae; genus Meles; species Meles meles. The sequence continues at coordinate 154,494,668 of NC_060070.1, read as the reverse complement.
AGAATGATATTTGCGGTGGGTTTTTCATAGATGGCTTTGAGAATATTGAGGTATGTGCCCTCTATCCCTACCCTTTGAAGAGTTTTGATCAGGAAGGGATGCTGTACTTTGTCAAATGCTTTTTCAGCATCTATGAAGAGTATCATATGGTTCTTGTTCTTTCTTTTATTAATGTGTTCTATCACATTGATTGATTTGCGGATGTTGAACCAACCCTGCAGCCCTGGAATAAATCCCACTTGATCGTGGTGAATAATCCTTTTAATGTACTGTTGAATCCTATTGGCTTGTATTTTGGCAAGAATTTTTGCGTCTGTGTTCATCAAGGATATTGGTCTGTAGTTCTCTTTTTTGGTGGGATCCTTGTCTGGTTTTGGGATCAAGGTGATGCTGGCCTCATCAAATGAGTTTGGAAGTTTTCCTTCCATTTCTATTTTTTGGAACAGTTTCAGGAGAATAGGAATGAGTTCTTCTTGAAATGTTTGGTAGAATTTCCCTGGGAAGCCCTCTGGCCCTGGGCTTTTGTTTGTTTGGAGGTTTTTGATGACTGTTTCAATCTCCTTACTGGTTATGGGCCTGTTCAGGTTTTCTATTTCTTCCTGGTTCAGTTGTGGTAGTTTATATGTCTCTAGGAATGCATCCATTTCTTCCAGATTGTCCAATTTGTTGGCGTAGAGTTTCTCATAGTATGTTCTTATTATTGTCTGTATTTCTTTGGTGTTAGTTGTGATCTCTCCTCTTTCATTCATGATTTTATTGATTTGGGTCCTTTCTCTTTTCTTTTTGATGAGTCTGGCCAGGGGTTTATCAATCTTATTGATTCTTTCAAAGAACCAGCTCCTAGTTTCATTGATTTGTTCTATTGTTTTTTTGGTTTCTATTTCATTGATTTCTGCTCTGATCTTTATGATTTCTCTTCTCCTGCTGGGTTTAGGGTTTCTTTCTTGTTCTTTCTCCAGCTCCTTTACGTGTAGGGTTAGGTTGTGTATTTGAGACCTTTCTTGTTTCTTGAGAAAGGCTTGTACCACTGTATATTTTCCTCTCAGGGCTGCCTTTGCTGTGTCCCACAGATTTTGAACTGTTGTGTTTTCATTATCATTTGTTTCCATGAATTTTTTCAATTCTTCTTTAATTTCCTTCTTTTTTTAAAAATATATTTTATTTATTTATTTGACAGAGATAGAGTTAACACGTAGGCAGAGAAGCAGGCAGAGAGAGGGGGAAGCAGGCTCCCTGCTAAGCAGAGAGTCCGATGTGGGGTTCGATCCCAGGATCCCGAGATATTGACGTGAGCTGAAGGCAGAGGCTTAACCCACTGAGCCACTCAGGTGCCCCTATATTTTTCCTTCTTGAACGTGTGACATAAGCCTCACTTGATCATGACAAATATTTCCCTTTTCAAAGGAGTGACATATGGGATAAAAAGTTAAATGATCCATTTTCTTGGAGTAAGATCCACCATTTGGTAGCAGTTTCTATATTCATTTCAAAATACATTAATTCCATCCATTATCACCACCACCACCAACCTCCTCCTCTTGTCCTTCCTATTGAACATTGTAGACACTGCTATTCCTAGATCAATTTTAATGTTCCCTACTATTCCTCCATTTTGTGCCTGCATTTTGGTGCTAGGAAAACTTATCTTTCTTATTAACTTCCATTGCCATGTACAGAGGCCCTGTGTTTTTTGGAATACCATTCCCAACTGCCAATAAAGCATTTAAATAGCCTTACTGATTTGTTTCAGAGTTAAAATCTGAAGTAATTCCAGAATCTTCCGGTTATCACATACATGCGTCAATCAGCTGTGTCAGCTCCTGCTCACCTGGCTATTCAGCAAAAGTAGCAAGGTAGGTAACTTGATCAAAAAACAGCTTGTATAATGGGCAGTGAGTTGTTTTTCCACATATAATATACCAGCTGAGTCAATCCTCTGGTTGCTTTGGAACTCTATAGGTAAAACTCCATTTCAGTTCTAAATGAATACAGAAAGGAGACAGATATGTATTTCCCTATTTTTGAATTATCATATCATTAAATATATGGAAGTTTTAATGACTGAATTAGTTGATAAATATTTTCTGTTATTTTGGTTTATCATTCTTTATGCCTATAATTTCTGACCATCAAGTACAGATTTAGGGTGCTTTATATTCATGTGTGTTTGGGGCCAAGGAAAAATAAATTTATTTGTTGCAGTTACAGTGAAATAAGGTAAATTACTTACTGTATATCATTGTTACAAACAATTGAATTAAAACATGAAAATGTTGCAATCATGAAGAAGGAGCTGTTATTACCAAGTAGTGTGTTATCACCGTACTACCCAAGTAGTATGGGTTAGGGATATATTTTTTCTCAAAATGGGAACTTTATTTAATTAATGACTGTGAAGTTTTTATGTGGGGAATGCCAGCTATGATGAGTATAGTGCTTATGTGCACAGATTCTGGAATCAGAGCTTGGTATCAAATCCCAGCTTCACTACTTGGCGATAATGTGTCCTTGGGCAGTTATGTAATTTTTTTTACACCAGCTTCTTTACATGTTCAGTGAAGATAACAATATTCCTCAAAAGGTGGTGGTGAGGGTTAGTAATTGTAAAAACCCTAGAAACTCTGTTTTTTTTTTATATTTAATTCTCAAAATTCACCTTCATATGTGGAACATAAGGATTAGTGCAGAGGACAATAGGGGAAGGGATGGAACACCTAGGGGGAAGAAATCAGAGAGGGAAACAAGGCATATGAAACTCTTGAACCAGGGAAACAAACTGAGGGTTGAGGAAAGAGAGGAGGGTGTTGGGGCATGGTGTAACTGGGAGATGTCCATTAAAAGGGGATGTGATGTGATGAGCACTGGGTATTATATGCAAGTAATGGATCATTGAAGAATGTATAAAAAACTAATGATGTACTATACCTTGGCTAATTGAATATAAATAAAATATAAAAAATTGTATTCACCTACCCACAAATTATTATTATTCTATTCACTACTTATTCTCTTCATTTTTCATGCTGGTGATTTCACTATGATGATCTAGATCTGAACTTGGAATGGTTAAAATTTTGCACTTACATCACTTTTCAAATGTGAGCACTCATGTACACAAAAGTGCCCACAAGCTCGATGTATTACTGAACTGATAAACTCAGTGGCAAGAGATGACAGGGGACTTAGCTCTCAACATGCCTTGATTACAAAATGCACTGGGCATTCTTTGACCAAGTAAGATTGAGAGAGTTTGGGGAATTAAAAGGCCAGAGAATTTTGGAGTTGAAATAGACTCAGAAAACATGATCCAGCCTTCTGTCTGACAAAGGAGGTCTTCCACAGAATGTTCACCTGTCTTCTATTTTCAGAACTTCACAGCTGTCCTTTAATCTTTGCTTTTTACTTACTCTTTACGTTAAGTCAGAGATTCCTCTTTAACAGAGCACTGGATCTTTTTCTTTATTCTGGAAATAACATGGAATAAGTCAATTCATCATTATTTCTTTTTTTATTTTTATTTGTTTATTTACAGCATAACAGTGTTCATTGTTTTGGCATCACACCCAGTGCTCCATGCAGTACGTGCCCTCCCTATTACCCACCACCTGGTTCCTCAACCTCCCACCCCACCCCACCCCCCCGCCGCCCCTTCATAACCCTCTGGTTGTTTTTCAGAGTCCATAGTCTCTCATGGTTCATCTCCCCTTCCAATTTCCCTCAACTCCCTCTCCTCTCCATCTCCCCATGTCCTCCATGTTATTTGTTATGCTCCACAAATAAGTGAGACCATACGATACTTGACTCTCTCTGCTTGACTTATTTCGCTCAGCATAATTTCTTCCAGAAAAAAGTTTTGTTACACAATGAAAGATAGATACAGAAAAATACAAAATCCTCAAGGAGTTAAGGTGAATATTATTATAACTAACATTCAGCTCAAGAAATAGAACCTTGGTAAGTATCGAAGAGCTTCTCTTTGTGCCTCAAGCAATCATTACCCATCCCTGTCCCTAAAGTATCCACTATCCTGATGTTTATGATAATCGCCTCCTACTATTTAATAGCTTGATTACACATATGTGCTTCTCTAGGCAATACTGTTTGGTTAAGCTTATTAAAAATTGTTTATATGTCTTTTGCTTATATGTCCTTTTAAAAAATTTTTTATTTTTTCAGTGTTCCAAGATTCATTGTTTATGCCCCCCTCCCCAGTGCTCCATGCAATAGGTGCCGTCCATGATACCCACAACCAGGTTCATCTAAGTCCCCCATTCCCCTCCACTCCAAAACCCTCAGTTTGTTTCTCAGTGTTCACAGCCTCTCATGGTTCATCTCCCCCTCCAATTTCCCCCAATTCAGTTTTTTTCATATGTCCTTTTATATTAGAGCCTATTATCAAATATACGCTTTGATTTATGTTTCTAGACTAAGTGTTTGATGGTTGTCAGCTCCTCCTAACACTGTATGATGTTTAATTACCGTGTTTTTCTGTTTGCTATCCCTTTGACTCACCATGGCTTATTAAATGCCTTTGATTTTGGTCCCATATGGAACTCGAGTTGGAAGAGATGAGTCCAGTTCCAAAACGGAGGGCCTTGATCCAAAGGAATCAGAGCAGTTGAGAAACTATTTATTAGTGGTTTGAGCTTTGAAACTACAGATGATAGTTTAAGAGAACATTTTGAAAAATGAGGTACACTTACAGATTGTGTGGTGATGAGAGACCCCCAAACAAAACGGTTCAGGGAGTTTGGTTTTGTCACTTATTCTTGTGTTGAAGAGGTGGATGCAGCAATGTGTGCCTGACCACACAAGGTTGTTGGGCATGTATAGAAGAACCAAAGAGAGCTGTTTCTAGAGAAGATTCTGCAAAGCCTGGTGCCCATCTAACTGAAGAAAATTTTTGTTGGTGGTATTAAAGAAGATACAGAAGAATGCAGTTTGAGAATCTACTTTGAAAAATATGGCAAGATTGAAACCATAATAGTTATAGAAGACAGGCAGAGTGGAAAAAAGAGGATTAGCCTTTGTAAGTTTTGATGATCATGATATGGTTGATAAAATTGTTGTTCAGAAATACCACACTATCGGGGCACCTGGGTGGCTCAATGGATTAAAGCCTCTGCCTTCAGCTCAGGTCATGATCCCAGTGTCCTGGGATCAAGCCCCACATTGGGCTCTCTGCTCAGCAGGGAGCCTGCTTCCTCCTCTCTCTCTCTCTGCCTGCCTCTCTGCCTACTTGTGATCTCTGTCTGTCAAATACATAAAATCTTTAAAAAAAAGAAATACCACACTATTAATGGGCATAATTGTGAAGTGAAAAAGACCCTTTCTAAACAAAAATTCAGGGGCGCCTGGGTGGTGCAGTTGGTTAAGCCTCTGCCTTCAGCTCAGGTCATGATCTCAGGTTCCTGGGATCGAGACCCACATTGGACTTTCTGCTCAGCAGAGCGCCTACTTCCCTCTCTCTCCCTGCCTGCCTCTGCCAACTTGTGATATCTCTCTCTCTCCTCTCTCTCTCTCTCTCTGTTAAATAAATAAATGAATAAATAAATATTAAAAATATAAACAAGAAATGCAGTCTGCTGGATCACAAAGAAACCTTGGAGGTGGATCTGGCAACTTCATGGGTCATGGAGGAAATTTCAGAGGTGGTGGTAACTTTGGTTGTGGTGGAAGCTTTGGTGAAACTCTGGTGGTGGACCAGGATATGGAAACCAGGGTGGTGGATACAGAGGCGGTGGTGGAGGATATGATGGTTACAATGAAGGAGGAAGTTTTGGAGGTGGTAACTCTGGTGGTGGTGAGAACTATAATAATTTTGGAAGTGATAGTGGGCAACAGCAATCAAATTATGGACCCATGAAGGGGAGGCAGTTTTGGTAGAAGAAGCTCGGGCAGTCCCTATGGTGGTGGTTGGATTTGGTGGTGGAAGTGATGGATGTGGTAGCAGAAGGTTCTAAAAAATTTTTCAGAAGAAGAGGGCTACAGTTCATAGTAGGAGAGAGAACAACGAGTTGTCATGAAAGCTGCAGGTTACTTTGAGACAGTTGTCCCAAATACATTAGAGGAAATGTAAATTTTGCCACAGAAAGACCAATGATCCATAGTCAGAAAAGTTAATGCATCTTAAACAGGAAAACCTTCTTGTTCAGGACTGTCATAGTCACAGTTTGCAAAAAGTGCAGCTATGTATTAATGCAATGTACTGTCAATTAGATATACATTCCTGAAGTCTTTTATCTATTGTAGCTTTGTCTTTTTTCCTTTTCATTGCATCAGGTAAATTGCCGTGTAAATTGTAGTAGTGGTACCAGGAATAAAAAATTACGGAATTTTTAGCTTAAAAGAAACCCTCTTTGTTATGAGTTGAGAAGTGAACACAGTACTTTAGGTGTGCTATATACTGCTAAAGAAGGCAGCAAACATCCATGATACACGTAGCGTCTAAAATTTATGTTAGTTTACCAGGTGGAAAACATTATCAGGTCAGTTTTTGCCTTGGGTCCTATAAGAACCCAGGTATCCTTTTCAGAAGTGTCCAGCCTGGAGTTATACTTCATGTAATTTAATGTTATAAAACCAAATATAGGAGTTTTCATTCTGTGATTGTGAATATTTTTCATATTGGTTTTAGTCTTGGGCCAACTTTTATCTATTATTGTAATTTTAATCTGAAGGTGAATGTGACAAAAAACGAGAGAGCACAAGCTGAAGAAACAGATGTTAAAAAAGAGGTGTGCAATGTTTTCACTGACACAGGTTTTTCATTTTTCGAAGTATGGGCTCCATTTTCTAATAGTGTAGCATGAATTTAAAAATTAATTTTTTCCTTGAAATTTAAGATGAATGAAGCAAACATATTTAAATATAATTTGAATGTTTAGAATGACGTGGAGAGAAAATGATAAAGAAAATTAGAACATATTTACGTTTCAGGAGGGAAGAATTCACAGCTGTTGTGTTCTTTTGTAGTCCAAAGATACCCATGTTCCCATGATGATGAGCCTTCATTTCACCCATAGTCAGGATTCTTGTTTGGCAATTTACTGAGTCCATGAAATACTGATTAGCCCCCACTTTCTCGGACTAACACCATGATCACATTTGCATTGAAATGCAACAAATGAATTAAGATTCCATGAAGTCTCTATTTAAATTGGATGTTGGAGGAAAATGAGACAGGGACTGGTAGAAATGTTGGTGAATTTGGTTTGTTAAATGTATTTTTGTTGTGATATTTGTAGTCATTTCATATGTACTCTTGTTGGACACATTTGTAAGTGGATCTCTGCCCAATTAAACCAGGAGAGCCCTCTGCTGGTCTATGCATGCTCCAAGTAATGTTTACATAGGACTCTAAAGGCTAGAAGGCTAACATGGTGTAGCCCATGGGGACTGGTGCACAGAGAGGTGATTAACAATTCTTAGACTATTGCCAGAGGGTTATCCAAACAATTATTTTAGGAAAGCTTCTCTCTTTTTTATTTTTTGTGTTGCAGTAATCGTTTTTTATTGCTTTATTTTTTATTTTTTTGGCCTGCCTTTTTTTTTCTTAAATTTCTTTATTTATTTTCAGCGTAACAGTATTCATTCTTTTTGCAGCACACCCAGTGTTCCATGCAATATGTGCCCTCTCTATTACCCTCCACCTAGTTCCCCAACCTCAAACCCCCGCCCCTTCAAAACCCTCAGGTTTTATTTCAGAGTCCATAGTCTCTCATGGTTCATATCCCCTTCAAATTTCCCACAACTCCCTTCTCCTCTCCACCTCACCATATCCTCCATGTTCTTTGTTATACTCCACATATAAGTGAAACCATATGATACTTGACTCTCTGTGCTTGACTTATTTCACTCAGCATAATCTCTTCAAGTCCCGTCCATGTTGCTACAAAAGTTGGGTATTCATCCTTTCTGATGGAGGCACAATACTCCATCCTGTCTATGGACCACATATTCCTTATCCATTCGTCTGTTGGAGGACATCTTGGTTCTTTCAACAGTTTGCCAAACATGGCCATTGCTGCTATAAACATTGGGGTACAGATGGCTCTTCTTTTTACTACATTTGTAACTTTGGGGTAAATACCCAGCAGTGCAATTGCATAGTCATAGGGAAAATCTATTTTTAATTTCATGAGAAATGTCCACACTGTTCTCCACAGTGGCTGCACCAACTTGCATTCCCACAAACAGTGGAAGAGGGTTCCCCTTTCTCCACATCCTCTCCAACACACATTGTCTGCTGCCTTGCTAATTTTGGCCATTCTAACTGGTGTAAGGTGATATCTCAATGAGGTATTAATTTGAATCTACGTGATGGCTAGTGATGATGAGCATTTTTTCATGTGCCTGATAGCCATTTTTATGTCCTCATTGGATAAGTGTCTGTTCATATCTTCTCCCCATTTTCGGATATGATTATCTGTTTTGTGTGTGTTGAGTTTGAGGAGTTCTTTATAGACCCTGGATAACAACCTTTTCTGTACTGTCATTTGCAAATATCTTCTCCCATTCCGTGGGTTGCCTTTTTGTTTTCTTGACTGTTTACTTTGCTGTGCAGAACCTTTTGATCTTGAGGAAGTCCCAAAAGTTCATTTTCGCTTTTGTTTCCTTGGCCTTTAGAGACATATCTTGAAAGAAGTTGCTGTGGCTGATACCGAAGAATTTACTGCCTATGTTCTCCTCTAGGATTCTGATAGATTCCTGTCTCACATTGAGGTCTTTTATCCATTTCGAGTTTATCTTTGTGTATGATGTAAGAGAATGGTTGAGTTTCATTCTTCTACATATAGCTGTCCAGTTTTCCCAGCACCATTTATTGAAGAGACTGTCTTTTTTCCATTGAATATTTTTTCCTGTTTTGTCGAAGATTATTTGACCATAGAGTTGAGGGTCCATATTTGGGCTCTCCACTCTGTTCCATGGGTCTATGTGTCTGTTTTTATGCCAGTACCACGCTGTCTTGGTGATCACTGCTTTGTACTAAATCTTGAAATCAGGTAACATGATGCCACCAGTTTTGTTTTTGTTTTTCAACATTTCCTTAGCAATTCGGGGTCTCTTCTGATTCCATACAAATTTTAGGATTATTTGCTCCAGCTCTTTGAAAAATACCGGTGGAATTTTGATCGGAATGGCATGAAAAGTATAAATTGCTCTAGGCAGTATAGACATTTTAACAATGCTATTCTTCTGATCCAAGAGCATGGAATGGTCTTCCATCTTTTTGGGTCTTCTTCAATTTCTTTCATGAGTGTTCTGTATTTCCTTGAGAACAGGTCCTTTCCCTCTTTGGTTAGGTTTATTCCCAGGTTACTTATGGTTCTTGGTGCTATAGTAAATGGAATCGATTCTCTAATTTCCCTTTCTGTATTTTCATTGTTAGTGCATAAGAAAGCCACTGATTTCTGTACATTGACTTTGTATCCTGCCACATTATTGAATTGCTGTATGAGTTCTAGTAGTTTGGGGGTTGAGTCTTTGGGGTTTTCCATAAAAAGAATCATGCCCTCTGCGAAGAGAGAGAGTTTCACTTCTTCCTTGCCAATTTGGATACCTTTTATTCCTCTTTGTTGTCTGATTGCCGTTGCTAAGACTTCTAATACTATGTTGAACAAGAGTGGTGAAATAAGACATCCTTGTCGTGTTCCTGATCTCAACGGGAAGGCTGCAAGCTTTTTCCCATTGAGGATGATATTTGCTGTGGATCTTTCATAGATAGATTTTATGAAGTTCAGGAATGTTCCCTCTATCCCTATACTTTGAAGAGTTTTCATCAGGAACGGATGCTGGATTTTGTCAAATGCTTTCTCTGCATCAATTGAGAGGACCATGTTTTTCTTGTCTCTTCTCTTATTGATTTGTACTATTACACTGACTGATTTGCAAATGTTGAACCATCCTTGCAACCCAGGGATGAATCCCACCTGGTCATGGTGGATAATCTTTGCAATGTGCTGCTGGATCCTGTTTGCTAGGATCATGTTGAGAATCTTAGCATCCATATTCATCAGTGATATTGGTCGCAAATTCTCCTTTTTGGTAGGGTCTTTGCCTGGTTTGGGGATCAGGGTAATGCTGGCTTCATAAAAGGAGTCAAAGTTTTCCTTCTGCTTCAATTTTTTGGAACAGCTTCAGGAGAATTGGTGTTATTTCTTCTTTGAAAGTTTGGTTGAATTCCCCAGGGAATCTGTCAGGTCCTGGGCTCTTGGTTTTGGGGAGGTTTTTGATCACTGCTTCAATCTCATTACTAGATATCAGTCTATTCAGGTTGTTGATTTCTTCCTGGTTCAATTTTGGGAGTTTGTAGTATTCCAGGAATGCATCCATTTCATCTAGGTTGCTTAGCTTATTGGCATATAACTGTTGGTAATAATTTCTGATGATTGTTTCTATTTCCTTGGGGTTTGTTGTGATCTCTCCCTTTTCATTCATAATTTTATTAAGTGGGCTTTCTCTCTTTTCTTTTGGATTAGTGTGGGAATGGTTTATCGATCTTATTGATTCTTTCAAAAAACCAGTTTCTAGTTTCATTGATACGTTCTACTGTATCTCTGGTTTCTACCTCATTGATCTCTGCTCTAATCTTGATTATTTCTATCCTTGCATGTGGAGTTGGTTTGATTTGTTGTTGATTCTCCAGTTCTTTAAGGTGTAGAGACAGCTGGTGTATTCTGGATTTTTCAATTTTTTTTGAGGGAGGCTTGGATGGCTATGCATTTCCCCCTTAGAACCGCCTTTGTTGTATCCATAGGTTTTGGACCGAATTGTCTTCATTCTCATTGGTTTCCATGAATTGTTTAAGTTCTTCTTTGATCTCCTGGTTGATCCAAGCCTTCTTAAGCAAGGTGGTCTTTAGCTTCCAGGTGTTTGAGTTCTTTCCGAAATTTTCCTTGTGATTGAGCTCCAGTTTCAAAGCATTGTGATCTGAAAATATGCAGGGAATAATGTCAGTCTTTTGGTATCGGTTGAGTCCTGCTTTGTGACCCAGTATGTGGTCTATTCTGGAGAAGGTTCCATGTGCATTTGAGAAGAATGAGTATTCTGTTGTTTTAGTGTGGAATTTTTTGCATATGTCTATGAGGTCCATCTGGTCCAATGTTTCATTCAATGCTCTTATTTCTTTATTAATTTTCTGCTTCGATGATCTGTCTATTACTGAGAGAGGCATATTAAGATCTCCTACTATTATTGTATTCTTATCAATATGACTCTTTACCTTGATTAATAGTTTTCTTATGTAATTGTCTGCTCCCATATTGGGGGCATAGATATTTACAATTGTTAGATCATCTTGGCGGATAGTCCCTTTAAGAATTATGTAGTGTCCTTCTGTATCTTTGACTACAGTCTTTAGTTTAAAATCTAATTTATCTGATATGAGAATCGCTCCCCCACCCTTCTTCTGAGGCCCATTGGCATGAAAGATGCTTCTCCATCCCTTCACTTTCAGTCTGGGTGTATCCTTAGGTTCAAAATGGGTCTCTTGTAGACAACATATGGATGGGTCCTGTATTTTTATCCAATCTGCAACCCTGTGTCATTTTATGGGCACATTTATGCCGTTCACATTGAGAGTGATTATTGATAGATAGGTTGTGATTGACATCGTGTTACCTTTGAAGTCTTTCTGTCTGTAGATTGTCTCTATATTTCTGTTCTATGATATTCTTAGGATTTTTTCTTATTTATAAGACCCCCCCCCCTTAATATTTCCTGCAGTGTCGACTTGGTGGTTGCATAGTCTTTTAAGCCTTGCCGGTCTTGGAAACTCTTTATCTCTCCATCCATTTTGAATGTCAGTCTTGCAGGATAAAGTATTCTTGGCTGCATGTTATTCTCATTTAGTACTCTGAATATATTTTGCCAGCCCTTCCTGGCTTGCCAGGTCTCTATGGACAGGTCTGATGTTATTCTAATGGGCTTTCCTCTGTATGTAAGGAGCCTCTTTGTCATAGCTGCTTTTAGGAGGGTCTGTCTAGAAGCGTTATTCTTCATTCTAACTATTAGGTGTTGTGAGGACTTTTGAGAATCTAAGAACTCGGGGGGACACTACTCTGCCTCTGATATATGAACGTTTTTTCCATTCGTGAGATTGGGAAATTTTTCATAGACAACTTGCTCCACTATATTTTCTAGACTTCTTTCTTTTTCCTCCCCTTCAGGGATTCCAATAATTCTGATGTTGGAATGTTTCATGGCATCATTTATTTCCCTGATTCTGTTTTTGTGGCTTCTGAGCTGTTTGTTCCAGGCTTCTTCCTGATCCTTTCTCTCTATCTGTTTGTCCTCCAGATCACTAATTCTATCTTCTGTCTCAGTTAGCCTAGCTTTTAGAGAATTTAGATTAGATTGGAATTCATTGAGAGGAATTTGAACATCATACCTGGTGGCTTTCGGTTCTGCCCTAACATTTTGAACATTATCCCTGGTGGCTTTCAGTTCTGCCCTAATCAATTCTGTTTGGTCATCCATGGCTTTGTCCAACCTAGATATTGCCTGGATAATTGTTAGCCTGAATTCCTTTTCCAACATATTGTCTATGTCGATAGCCATTAGCTCTGTTGCAGAAGGTCCATCTTCTGTATTTTTCTTCTGTTGGGCATTTCTCCTCCTAGTCATTTTGGTAAGAGATGACTGAACAGATGTAGCTGGACTTATCGATTGTGGTGCAGTCAAGGTGCACCCTGGAACGCTTCTGTGCAATCAGAATTCCCCACCCAAATGAGAGAAAAATGAAAAGAAAAAGAAATAGAGAAGAAAGAGAGAAAAAGAAAGAAAAGGAAAAGAAAGAGAGAGAGAGGGAGCGAGCGAGCGAGAGAGACAGGATAAAAAGGGAAGATAAAAGAGAAAGCTCAGCCCAAATGGGCCCCAAGTTAAGATTTATGAAGTATACAAACAAAAAAGGACAAACAAAAAAACTGATAAAAGTATATGACAAGAGAATATATATATATATATATGCAAAAAAAAAAGGAAGAACCTCAGTGTGGGTGAGGAAGGTTATTTTGATTCTTCCTGGATGTATCTTGATGTTTTTGTTAAGGGACTCAACTTTCCAAAGATAAAGTGGGATTAAAAAATTGGTTTACCTATAGGGGTAGCATTGATTGGGGAAAGGGGATTACCTTGAAGTTTAACTCTATATGTATAGTAGAAAATAAAAATTAAAAAATAATAAACTACACTAAACTAAATTAAGATTTAAAAAAAATTTAAAAAAATAGAAAAGCACAAGTAAAACACGTGTGTAGGTAACAAAAAGTTCAGGTTAGAACGTTATTAAGGCATTTGATGTACTGGACATCTCACTGTGATGGTAAATAGGTTAAAAAATTATATGTATATAAAAAAAGAACCAGAATATTGGTAAAGAGCTAAAAATAAATTGGTATTTATGAAGTATTGGTGGTTGTTTTCTTGTCATCTTCTTTTTTTTTTTCTTCCCTCCTGGTTGGTTTTCTGGGGGCGGTGCCTGCCTTGTGGGTTTTCAGACAATGATGTTCCCTGAGTTAGGTCCCTCCCCCCCCAAGGGGATCGGCTCTGAGGAAACCGTTTTTTTTTTTTTTTCACCCTTTTATTCTCTGGAGGTTTTTATGTTCTTTCATCTGTTTTCTCTCGTCTTGACAGCTTTTGATGGTTTTTGGAGGTTTAGAGGAGAGCAAACTGCACCCAGACCTCCCTCTCAGAGAGAAGCCTCAGAATGCTCTGCAGAGCTGCTGGCAGAGTAGGTTCAGAGTCATGGTCCCTGGGGATACAGGATCTCCTCCTTGTACCCAATACCATGGCAGCAGTGGCTGTCTGCGCAGCTCCAGACCGCCCTAGAGGTTCCAAGTAGTGATCACACACTGAGATTTTCCCGCTGTCCCAGGCTGGGAATGCCTGGTTTTTCAGGATGTCAGAGCTCCAGGCTAGTACCTGTGCGCACCTCTCCCAGGGGAGGGTGTGGGATGCGCGCGTTTCGGGAATGCCATCTGGCCAGGCTCCCAGCCCCTTTCAGGAGCCAGACCCCACATGTTCTCAGGTGCGCTGGCGGCTCAGGCACACTGGCAGCTCAGGGACCAAGACATGCTTTCTCCGTCGCATTCTCTCTGGCTCAGCACCAGGGGAGGCTGTCCTGGGCCCGGGGACTTAAGCCCCTGTCCCTAACCACCCCGATTCCCACAATATCCCCCCGTGATCTTTTGCTCTTTTTTGTTTTTTTTTTGAGTGCTTTCAACCAGACTCCAAGCTAATGCTGGTCCCCAGACACGGGGCACTCTCGTATTGGGGTATTACTTTCTAATCAGTGATCTCTGGTGGGTCCCTCCCCCTTTTGTTTATCTTCCAATATCAGTCTGACGTTCCCACTCTGCCTTACCTGCCACTGGCGTCTTTTGCTCCTGTAGAGATCCAGATGTGTATAATTCTGATCTCAAGCTGATTTCATGGGTGATCAGAGTTCTTTGGTAGGTAATCATCTCACTTTAGGGTACAGGTTGAAACGGCACCTCCTCCTACTTCCCCGCCATCTTGACCACCCCTGCCCCAATAGATATGATTTTTCGACACCGTGTTACCTTTCAAGTCTTTCTGTCTGTAGATTGTCTCTATATTTCTGTTCAATGATATTCTTAGGATTCTTTCTGTTTTATAGAACCCTCCTTAAAATTTCTTCTAATTTTGGCTTGGTGGTTGCATAGTCTTTTAAGCCTTGCCAGTCTTGGAAATTCTTTATCTCTCCATCCATTTGAATGTCAGTCTTTCTGGATAGAGTATTCTTGGCGGCATGTTCTTCTCATTTAGTACCCTGAATATATCTTGCCAGGTCTCTGTAGACAGGTATGACGTTATTCTGATGGGCTCTCCTCTGTAGGTAAGGAGCTTCTTTGTCCTAATGGCTTTCAAGAGATTGTATCTACAATTTTGATTTTTTTAATTTTACTATCAGGTGCCTAGATATTTTTTAGAATCTATAATCTTGGGAGGAGAGCTTTCTGCCCCTAGTACATGAATGCTGGTTCCATTCATGAGATTGAGAAAATTTTCATGTAGAACTTGTTCCACTATATCTTCTACACTACTTTCTCCTCCCCTTCAGGGATTCCAATAATTCTGACGTTGGAACATTTCATGGCATCATTTATTTCCCTTATTCTGTTTTCATGGCTTCTAAGGACAAAAAGCTTCTGTACAGCAAAGGAAACAATCAACAAAAGTAAGAAGCAACTCATGGAATGGGAGAAGATATTTATAAATGACATTACAGACAAGGATCTGATATCGAAGATCTGTAATGTACTTCTCAAATGAACACCCAAAAATAAAGAATCCAGTCAAGAAATGGGCAAAAGATATGAGCAGAAAATTCTCCAGAGAAGACTAGAAATGGCTAACAGACCCATGAAACATTGTTGTACATTACTAGCCATCAGGGAAATATAAATCAAAAGCACACTGAGATACCACCTTACACTAGTTAGAATTGCAAAACTTAACAAGGCAGGAAACAACAGATGTTGACAAGGATGTGGAGAAAGGGGTACCCTCCTACACTGTTGGTGGGAATGCAACCTGGTGCAGCCATTCTGTAAAACAATATGGAGGTTCCTCAAGATGTTAAGAATAGAGCTTCCCTACAACTCAGCAATTGTACTACTATATTTACCCCAAAGATACATTTGTAGTGAAAAGAAGGGATACATGCAGCTCATAGTTCATAGCGGCAATGTCTATAATAGCCAAACTATGGAAAGAGCCTAGATGTCCATCAACACATGAATGGATAAAGAAGATGTGATATATGGTGGAATACTGTGTAGCCATCAGAAAAATAAAATTAAATAAAAAAAAGAAATCTTGCCATTTGCAATGACATGGAGGGGAATAGAGGGTATTTTGTTAAGCGAAGTAAGTCAATCAGAGAAAGACAATTATCATATTTGATATGAGGAGTTGGATAGGCAGGGAAGGGGGTCATTTGTGGTAGGGAGGGAAAAAATGAAACAAGATGGGACTGGGGACTCTTTTTAAAAAAAATTTAAAATTTAAATTTAAGAAATTTTTGTATTTTTTATTAACATATAATGTATTATTAGCCCCAGGATATTTTTCAACATTCCTTTGGCTATTTGAGGGTCTTTTTTGGTGCTATATCAATTTTAGAATTGTTTGTTCCAGCTCCGTGAAAGGTAATGATGATATTTTGATAGGTGTTGCTTTGAATGTATAGGTTGCTTTGAGTAGCAAAGGAAATAGTCAACAAAACTAAAAGGCAGCTTATGGAATAGGAGAAAATATTTGCAAATGACTTATCAGGTAAAAGGCTATGGAGGAAGCAAGATGGCAGAAGTATAGGGGACCTCATTTCATCTGGTCCCTTGAATTTAGTTAGATAACTATAAATCATTCTAAACAGCTATGAATTCAACCTGAGATGTAAGAAAAGAATACCTGCAGTGCTACAAGAAGAAAAGCGACCACTTTTTGCCTAGTAGAAGGTGTGGAGAAATGGTTCTGAGGGGATTTATCAGAAGATGAACCATGGTGGAAGGGAGTCTCAGTAAGCGCCGCTGCTGGAAAATGATAGAGCCCTGGAGGGCAAAATTGGAACACTTAGAAATCTGCTCCAGTGAAAGATATCCCTGCTTGAAAGGTGCTCAAGTGGTGAAACGGGGCAGAATTATAGCTGGGACAGTGTGATTTTAGGATCCCCAGACTCAAAGAAATAATGGGGGTGCCTGAGCTGGTAGAGTTCCCAAACATTGGAGCAGGGAAAC
Organism: Meles meles; assembly: GCF_922984935.1. Lineage (NCBI taxonomy): Eukaryota > Metazoa > Chordata > Mammalia > Carnivora > Mustelidae > Meles > Meles meles. The sequence goes on along the minus strand of NC_060070.1, from coordinate 154,477,905 downwards.
TTGTTATGGTCAGTGAGCTCAGGAGGGGGCTCTCAGCTTGGTTCACCATAAACCATGAGCTGTGGCCCAATCAGGTGACCATTCTCCGTGTGGGAACCCTGCAAAGGATAGGAATGTGGGGACCCTCCACCTTCCCCTGAGAGGGGTGAAGCAGGTGCATATACAACCTTTGGACACCTCTCAGTGTGTCCTGCAAAAGCCAGGAAAGCAGCAACCCTCCCCCAGGAGGGTTGGAGAGGGCACAGTTTCAGGCAACTGCTCTCCATGCCAGGGCCCTAAAACATGCAGAAGCCCAGGACCCTCTGCCTTCCCCTAGGAGGATAGGTATGGGTATTCACTGCAGGAATCTAAAGAGTTTGGCACACACAAAAGTGAAGACTGTTTATCCCTGAGGGTTTACTGAAGAGAGGGGACTGCGATCTTTTGGCTCTGGGGAGGGAGATTGAGGTGTGGCCATTTATTTTGGGATCCTCTAAGGAAAGGTGGAAAGCCTTCAAGGAACAAGAGCCACACAGAGCAACCAAAAATTTCTTACACTGAGACTGGGCCCACTTGCGAGGGGTGGTGCAACTCCACCCAGGCAGACACCTCAGAATCAGCACAGCAGACCCCTTCCCCAGAAGAACAACAGGAAGAGCACGTGAACAGCAAGTTTACCGACCACACAGTAGTATTTAGAATTCAAAGTTTTTTCTCATGATTCATTTATATTTCAGTTTAAAATTTTCCATTTCTGGGGAGGAGTCAAGATGGCGGAGAAGTAGCAGCCTGAGACTACATCAGGTAGCAGAAGATCAGCTCGATAGCTTATCTAAACATTGCAAACACCTACAAGACCAACGGGAGAGCGAAGAGAAGAAGAACAGCAACTCTAGAAACAGAAAATCAACCACTTTCTGAAAGGTAGGACTGGCAGAGAAGTGAATCTAAAACGATGGGAAGATAGACCGCGGGGAGAGGGGCCGGCTCCCGGCAAGCGGCGGAGCAACGGAGCACAAAATCAGGACTTTTAAGTCTGTTCCACTGAGGGACATTGCTCTAGAGGCTAAACCAGGGTGAAGCCCACGCGGAGTCAGCGTGGCCCCAGGCCCCGCAGGGTCACAGAAGGATCGGGGGTGTCAGAGTGTCACAGAGCTCACAGGTATTAGAATGGAGAAGCTGGCTGCAGAGACAGAGCCGAGGACTGAACTCTCACCTCGGGGTTACCTTGAACTGGTCGCGGGCTGGGTGAGCTCAGAGCGCGGCTAGAGGCTGGGGATACGGGAGTGATTGGGTGCTGTCCTCTGGGGGCGCACTGAGGAGTGGGGCCCCAGGCTCTCGGCTCCTCTGGGCCGGAGACTAGGAGGCCGCCATTTTCATTCCCGTCCTCCAGAACTCTACGGAAAGCGTTCAGGGAACAGAAGCTCCCAAAAGCGAACCCGAGCCGATTACTTAGTCCGGCCGCCGGTAAGGGCGGTGCAATCCTGCCTCGGGCAAAGACACTTGAGAGTCATTACAACAGGCCCCTCCCCCAGAAGATCAACAAAATATCCAGCCAGGACGAAGTTCATCTATCAAGGAGAAAGCAGGTTCAATTCCTAAGACAGCAGTGCAATTCCAGAGGAGGAGAAAGCAAAGCACGGAACTCATGGCTTTCTCCCCATGATTCTTTAGTCTTGCAGCTACTTCATTTTTTTTTCTTTTTTCAATTTTTTTTTCTTTTTTCTATTTTCTTCTTCTGCTAAATTTTTTAAAACTTTTACCCTTTTCTTTTTTAACGTTTTTTGACTAGTTCATATAAATATATATATTTTTTTCTTTCTTTTTTATATTTTTTTATTTGTTTTATTTTTTAAATTTTTTCTTTTTTTTCCTTTTTTTTCTTTTTTTTTCTTTTTTTTTTTCAGAACCTGTTTTTATCCCCTTCCTCCCCCCCACAATTAGGGGTCTCTTCTGATTTGGTTACAGCGCATTTTTCTGGGGTCTTTGCGACCCTTTTAGTAGTTTATTTGCTCCTTCATATCCTCTTATCTGGACAAAATGACAAGGCGGAAAAAATCACCACAAACAAAAGAACAAGAGACAGTACCGAAGGCTAGGGACCTAATCAACATAGACATTGGTAATATATCAGATCAAGAGTTCAGAATGACGATTCTGAACATCCTAGCCGGGCTCGAAAAAGGCATAGAAGATATTAGAGAAACCCTCTCTGGAGATATTAAAGCCCTTTCTGGAGAAATTAAAGAACTAAAATCTAACCAACTTGAAATCAAAAAAGCTATTAATGAGGTGCAATAAAAAATGGAGGCTCTCACTGATAGGATAAATGAGGCAGAAGAAAGAATTAGTGATCTAGAAGACCAAATGACAGAGAATAAGGAAGCCGAGCAAAAGAGGGACAAACAGCTACTGGACCATGAGGGGAGAATTCGAGAGATAAGTGACACCATAAGACGAAACAACATTAGAATAATTGGGATTCCAGAAGAAGAAGAAAGAGAGAGGGGAGCAGAAGGTCTATTGGAGAGAATCATTGGAGAGAATTTCCCTAATATGGCAAAGGGAACAAGCATCAAAATCCAGGAGATGCAGAGAACCCCCCCTCAAAGTCAACAAGAATAGGTCCACACCCCGTCACCTAATAGTAAAATTTACAAGTCTTAGTGACAAAGAGAAAATCCTGAAAGCAGCCCGAGAAAAGAAGTCTGTAACATACAATGGTAAAAATATTAGATTGGCGGCAGACTTATCCACAGAGACCTGGCAGGCCAGGAAGAGCTGGCATGATATATTCAGAGCACTCAACGAGAAAAACATGCAGCCAAGAATACTCTATCCAGCTAGGCTATCATTGAAAATAGAAGGAGAGATCAAAAGCTTCCAGGACAAACAAAAACTGAAAGAATTTGCAAACACCAAACCAGCTCTACAGGAAATCTTGAAAGGGGTCTTCTAAGCAAAGAGAGAGTCTAAAAGTAGTAGATCAGAAAGGTACACAGACAATATACAGTAACAGTCACCTTACAGGCTAATAATGGCACTAAATTCATATCTCTCAATTGTTACCCTGAATGTTAATGGGCTAAGTGCCCCAATCAAAAGACACAGTGTATCAAAATGGATAAAAAAACAAAACCCATCAGTATGTTGCGTACAAGAAACTCATTTTAGACGCAAAGACCCCGCCAGATTTAAAGTGAGGGGGTGGAAAACAATTTACCATGCTAATGGGCATCAGAAGAAAGCTGGGCTGGCAATCCTTATATCAGATCAATTAGATTTTAAGCCAAAGACGATAATAAGAGATGAGGAAGGACACTATATCCTACTCAAAGGGTCTGTCCAACAAGAAGATCTAACAATTTTAAATATCTATGCCCCTAACGTGGGAGCAGCCAACTATATCAACCAATTAATAACAAAATCAAAGAAACACATCAATAATAATACAATAATAGTAGGGGACTTTAACACTCCCCTCACTGAAATGGACAGATCATCCATGCATAAGATCAACAAGGAAATAAAGGCCTTAAATGACACACTGGACCAGAAGGACATCACAGATATATTCAGAACATTTCATCCCAAAGCTACAGAATACACATTCTTCTCTAGTGCACATGGAACCTTCTCCAGAATAGATCACATCCTGGGTCACAAATCAGGTCTCAACAGGTATCAAAATATTAGGATCATTCCCTGCATATTTTCAGACCACAATGCTCTGAAGCTAGAACTCAGTCACAAGAGGAAAGCTGGAAAGAACCCAAATACATGGAGACTAAACAGCATGCTTCTAAAGAATGAATGGGTTAACCAGGAAATTAAAGAAGAATTGAAAAAATTCATGGAAACAAATGATAATGAAAACACAACAGTTCAAAATCTGTGGGACACAGCAAAGGCAGTCCTGAGAGGAAAATATATAGCGGTACAAGCCTTTCTCAAGAAACAAGAAAGGTCTCAAGTACACAACCTAACCCTACACGTAAAGGAGCTGGAGAAAGAAAAAAAAAAAGAAACCCTAAACCCAGCAGGAGAAGAGAAATCATAAAGATCAGAGCAGAAATCAATGAAATAGAAACCAAAAAAACAATAGAAAAAATCAATGAAACTAGGAGCTGGTTCTTTGAAAGAATCAATATGATTGATAAACCCCTGGCCAGACTCATCAAAAAGAAAAGAGAAAGGACCCAAATCAATAAAATCATGAATGAAAAAGGAGAGATCACAACTAACACCAAAGAAATACAGACAATTATAAGAACATACTATGAGCAACTCTACGCCAACAAATTGGACAATCTGGAAGAAATGGATGCATTCCTAGAGACATATAAACTACCACAACTGAACCAGGAAGAAATAGAAAACCTGAACAGGCCCATAACCAGTAAGGAGATTGAAACAGTCATCAAAAACCTCCAAACAAACAAAAGCCCAGGGCCAGACGGCTTCCCAGGGGAATTCTACCAAACATTTAAAGAAGAACTCATTCCTATTCTCCTGAAACTGTTCCAAAAAATAGAAATGGAAGGAAAACTTCCAAACTCATTTGATGAGGCCAGCATCACCTTGATCCCAAAACCAGACAAGGATCCCACCAAAATAGAGAACTACAGACCAATATCCTTGATGAACACAGACGCAAAAATTCTTGCCAAAATACTAGCCAATAGGATTCAACAGTACATTAAAAGGATTATTCACCATGATCAAGTGGGATTTATTCCAGGGCTGCAGGGTTGGTTCAACATCCGCAAATCAATCAATGTGATAGAACACATTAATAAAAGAAAGAACAAGAACCATAGGATACTCTCAATAGATGCTGAAAAAGCATTTGACAAAGTACAGCATCCCTTCCTGATCAAAACTCTTCAAAGTGTAGGGATAGAGGGCACATACCTCAATATTATCAAAGCCATCTATGAAAAACCCACCGCAAATATCATTCTCAATGGAGAAAAACTGAAAGCTTTTCCGTTAAGGTCAGGAACACGGCAGGGATGTCCATTATCACCACTGCTATTCAACATAGTACTAGAAGTCCTAGCCTCAGCAATCAGACAACAAAAAGAAATTAAAGGCATCCAAATTGGTAAAGAAGAAGTCAAACTATCACTCCTCGCAGATGATATGATACTATATGTGGAAAACCCAAAAGACTTCAATCCAAAACTGCTAGAACTTGTACAGGAATTCAGTAAAGTGTCAGGATATAAAATCAATGCACAGAAATCAGTTGCATTTCTGTACACCAACAACAAGACTGAAGAAAGAGAAATTAAGGAGTCAATCCCATTTACAATTGCACCCAAAACTATAAGATACCTAGGAATAAACCTAACCAAAGAGACTAAGAATCTATACACAGAAAATTATAAAGTACTCATGAAAGAAATTGAGGAAGACACAAAGAAATGGAAAAATGTTCCATGCTCCTGGATTGGAAGAACAAAAGAAATGAAATCTTGCCATTTGCGACGACGTGGATGGAGCTAGAGCGTATCATGCTTAGTGAAATAAGTGAATCGGAGAAAGACAACTATCATATGATCTCCCTGATATGAGGACATGGAGAAGCAACATGGGGTGTTAGGGGGATAGGAGAAGAATAAATGAAACAAGATGGGATTGGGAGGGAGACAAACCATAAATGACTCTTAATCTCACAAAACAAACTGGGGGTTGCTGGGGGGAGGTGGGATTGGGAGAGGGGGAGCGGGCTATGGACATTGTGGAGGTGAGGCGAACCATGAGAGACTATGGACTCTGAAAAACAACCTGAGGGTTTTGAAGGGTCAGGGGTGGGAGGTTGGGGCAACCTGAGGGTTTTGAAGGGTCAGCGGTGGGAGGTTGGGGGAACAGGTGATGGGTAATGGGGAGGGCACCTTTTGCATGGAGCACTGGGTGTTGTGCAAAAAGAATGAATACTGTTACGCTGAAAAAATAAATAAAATGGAACAAAAAATAAAATAAAATAAAATTTTCCATTTCTTTTTTCCCTTTTCAAGTGTTTCTTATTTTATCAGCTCTTTATTTTTTTCTGCCCCACACTCCTTGAGACTTCCCCTGTTTTTTTTTATTTTAAATTAAATTAAGCAAGGTATAAGCTCTTTATTTTTAGTCTTTTTCAACTAACATATTTTACATTTACATTTTATAGATATATTCTTCGTGTTTGGCTTTCTTTCACTCTATTCAATTTTATTTTTGTACATACATAACTTTTGCTTTCTTTACAATTTTGGGATTTAGTGTCTTCTAAAACATAGACCAAAAATACACTCAGGGCCAGGTGGATCACCCTGTTTTGTCCATCCTGTGAGATTATACTCTCTCTTCCACTTGCCCCCTTTGTTATTTCCCTTTTTCCCTTTTTCTTCTTTTTCTTTTCCTTTCCTTTCTTTTCTTTTCTTTTCTAGTTTCTGACCCCTTTGACTTCTCCAGTGTGCATTTTGATTGGGTTGTGGTTTATATTTTTGATAGTGCTCACTCATTCATCCACTCTTCTCTGGAAAAAAAATGATTAGTGGGGCGCCTGGGTGGCTCAGTGGTTTAAGCCTCTGCCTTCAGCTCAGGTCATGATATCAGGGTCCTGGGATCGAGCCCCGCATCGGGCTCTCTGCTCAGTGGAGAGCCTGTTTCTCCCTCTCTCTCTGCCTGCCTCTCTGCCTATTTGTGACCTCTCTCTCTGTCATATAAATAAATAAAATATTTTAAAAAAATGACTAGTAGGAGGAATTCACAACAAAAGAAAGAACAAGATGTAATAGATCTCTGCCACAGATCTAATCTATACGAATATAAGTAAAATGTCAGAGCTGGAATTCAGCTCAATTATAAACTTACTCTCAATTATAAACTTACTAGCTGGGCTTGAAAAAGCATAAAAGACACTAGAGAATCTCTTAGTGCAGGAATGAGATCTAATAAGGCCAAATTTAAAATGTACTACCTGAGATGCAGGCTAAATTGGATGCTCTAAAGCCTAGGCTAAATGAGGCAGAGTAAGTGACACAGAACACAAGTGGATAGAAAGGAAAGAAGCTGAGGAAAAGAGACAAAAGCAACTTATGGACCATGAGGAGAGAATTTGAGAGATCATCGATGCCATAAAATGAAACAATATCAGAATTATTGGGGTCCCAGAGGTAGAGGAAAGAGAGGGACAGAAGGTATATTTGAACAAAGCATAGCTGAGTATGTCCCTAATCTGGGAAAGAAAACAGGCATTCATGTCCAAGAGGTAGAGAGGACCCCTCCCCAAATCAATAGAAATAGATCAACACCCTGATGTATAGTCATGAATCTTGCAAATTTCAGAGTTAAAGAGAAAATCCTGAGCAGCCTGAGACAAAAACTCCCTAACCTACAGGAGCAAGAACAATAGACTGGTATTGGGCTTATGCACAGAGGTCTGACAAGCCAGAAAGTGCTGGCATGATATGTTCATGACACTAAATGAGAAAAACATGTATCCAAGAATACTTTATTTATCAAGGCTGTGATTGTGAATGGAAGGAGAGAGAAGGACCTTCCAGGACAGACAAAAACTGAAAATATGTGACCACCAAGCCAGCCCTGCAAAAAATATTAAGGGGGATTCTGTAAGTGAAGAGAGACCCCAAGAGAAATATAGAGCAGAATTCAACAGAGACAATCTACAGAAACAGGGACAGCATAAGGGCACTAAATTCATATCTTTCAATAGTTACTCTGAAAGGAAATGGGGTAAATGCTCCAATCAAAAGCATAGGGTATCAGATTGGCTAAAAAGCAAGACCCATCCATATACTTTCTACAGGAGACTCACTTTACACCTAAAGATGTATCCGGACTGAAAGTGAGGTGGTGGAGAAAAATTATTAGGCAAATGGGCCTCAAAAGAGAGCTGGGGGAGCAATGCTTATATCAAACAAATTAGATTTTAAATCAAAGACTGTAGTAAGTGATGAAGAGGGACACTACATCATACTTAAAGTGTATCTCCAACAAGAAGATCTAACAATTATAAATATGCTCCTAGTTTGGGAGCATCCAACTATATCAAAAGATTAATAACCAAAATGAAGAAATACATTGATAATAATACACTAATATTAGGAGACTTCAACACTCACTCACAGCAATGTATGGATCATCTAAGCAGATAAACAAAGAAACAAGGTTTTTAATGACACACTGGACCAGATGGACTTTATCTGTTATATATAGAGCATTCCATCCTAAAGAAACAAAATACACATTCTTCTCTAGTGCACATGGAACATTCTCTGGAATAGATCACGTACTGTATCACAAAACAGGTCTCAACCAACACCAAAAGATCGAGATTATTCCCTATGTATTTTCAGACTACAGTACTTTGAAACTTGAACTGAATCATAAGAGGAAATCTGGAAGGAAGTCACACTTGGAGGTTAAAGAGCATCCTACTAAAGAACAAATGGGTAAACAAGGAAATTAAAAAAGAATTTAAAAAATTCATGAAAACAAATGACAAAGAAAACACAACTGTGCAAAACCTTTGGGATCCAGCAAAGGCATTCCTAAGAGAGAAGTACATTGCAATACAAATTCTCAAAAATTAGAAAACTCTTTTAATTACACAAGCTAATCTTACACCTAAAGGAGCTGGAGAAAGAACAGCAAAGAAAGCATAAGCAAAGCAGGAGTGAGGAAATAAAGGAGCATAAATAAATGAAATAGAGCAGAAATAAATGAAATAGAAACCAAAGGAACAGTAGAAGAGATCAATGAAGCTACGAGCTGGCTTGTCTCCCCATCTGATTTCTCCCCCTTCATTTCTCCCTACCTTCTCCTAATATCCTCCATGCTATTCCTTATGTTCCACAAGTAAGTGAAATATAATAATTGACTTTCTTTGCCTGACTTATTTCACTCAGCATAATCTCCTCCAGTCCTGACCATGTTGATACAAAAGTTGGGTATTCATCCATTCTGATAGAGGCATAATATTCCATTATATATATGGACCACATCTTCTTTATTCATTCATCTGTTGAAGGGTATCCACAGTTTAGCTATTGTGGACATGGCTGCTATGAACATTGCGGTGCATATAGCTCTTCTTTTCACTACATCTGTATCTTTGGGGTAAATACCCAGTAGTGCAATTGCTGTGTCATAGGATAACTTTATTTTTAATATTTTGAGGAACCTCCACACTGTTTTCCAAAGTAGTTGCACCAATTTGCATTCCCAACAACAGTGTAAGAGGGTTCCTCTTCCTTCACATCCTCTCCCACACTTGTTGTTTACTGTCTTGTTAATTTTGGCTATTCTAACCGGTGTAGGGGGTATCTCAAAGTGTTTTTTTGATATATATATATATATATATATATTTTATTTGTTTTCAGCGTAACAGTATTCATTGTTTTTACACCGCACCCAGTGCTCCATGCAACAAGTGCCCTCCCTAATACACACCACCTGGTTCCCCAACCTCCCACCTCCTGCCCCCTCAAGACCCTCAGGTTGTTTTTCAGAATCCCAATGTGGTTTTGATTATTGTTGCAAAATTATAATTGGAATAGGATGGCTATGAATTTGAAATTTTTATTATTTATTATTATTTTTATTTGTTTTTTAATTTAAGTTTTTCAGTGTTCCAAGATTCATTGTTTATGCACCACACCCAGTGCTCCATGCAATACATGCCCTCCTTAATACCCACTACCAGGTTCACCCAACCCCCCAACCCCCTCTCCTCCAAAACCCTCAGTTTGTTTCTCAGAGTCCACGGTCTCTCATGGTTTGACTCCCCCACCCCGATTTCCCCCAGTTCACTTTTCCTTTTCTTCTCCTAATATCCCCCATGTTATTCCTTATGCTCCACAAGTAAGTGAAACCACACAATAATTGATTTTCTGTGCTTGACTTATTTCACTCAGCATAATCTCCTTCAGACCCAGCCATGTTAATACAAAAGTTGGGTATTCATCCTTTCTGAGTTTATTATTTTTTAAATCATTTATCATAACATAACCAGTGACCTTCAGTTACATATTCATCAAACAGATGCATGACATGTGACCCTGAGCCCAACAGAAGAACAGAGAATGAATGCACCTGCTGGAAATCAGAGCTGGTTTCTGTGATGACCTGGATGACATATCTGTGCTAGTAATCCTGTACTGCTGAGACACAACAGGGAGAAATAACTGGGCATGTGAATAGGGAATATTCTGCACAGGAGTGAGTATAAGATGAAGTGGGAAAAGACTGAAAGACACCTGTTTGGCTGAGTGGGAGAGATTTCCTGGGGACCAGCAGTAGCTGGGGTGTCAGTGTATTTGGGAATAGCTGGCAGTTGGGAGAAAGCCAGCTCCACTGCTTGCTCTTCAGTAAGGTTGCCTGTGGCCCAGATCCATGTGTGCTGTGTAAATGCCAATTTACTGAAAGTTGGTTAGAAGTTGAGAGTGGGGAGTGGGAGGATTCTAGGGATTCTAGTCTACCTTGGGTGTTAGTGACTCTAAAAGGGAGCTTCAGGGCAAAAAATCTGTTGTTAAAACCCTGTTTTTATCACATGCACGTCTAGCCAAGGCAAGTCATGTATCTTCTTCCCTGAAGTATCTTCATCTACAAAGAGAGAAAAAAAAAATACCTACCATCATGCCTGTGATCAAATTGCATAAGGTGCACATAAGTGGTTTGAAAAGTAGAAAACAATAATATCTGTGTTGTTGGAAAAAGCTTTGGTAACTGACCTTTCTTTTAGATCACAAATTAAATGGAATAGCATCCTAATGCAGCTGGAAATCAACATCACGTATGCCACAATTTTGGCATTCCAAAAACAAGAGTCTACACATGTACAAGAGTATATGTTTTGGAAGCACAAAAACAAAAAGAGAGAATGGGAATCTTAAACTTTCTCTCTTTTTTTTTTTTTAAAAGTTAGATGGTGAGAGACTATAGTACTACATAAGGTGTCTCAAACAGCAAGTTTTCCATAGAGCAAGATGTTTTGAAGAACCAAAATATGTTGCTTGCTTTTTTTTTAAGATTTTATTTATTTATTTGACAGAGAGAGATCACAGGTAGATAGAGAGGCAGGCAGAGAGAGAGGGAAGCAGGCTCCCTGCTGAGCAGAGAGCCCTTTGCGGGACTTGATCCCAGGACCTGAGATCATGACCTGAGCCGAAGGCAGCAGCTTAACCCACTGAGCCACCCAGGCGCCCCTGTTGCTTGTTTTTTTTTAAGTGTTTTTGTTTTGTGATGGTTCACTCTATGTGGTCCCAGTTATTTACTAAAAGCTCTCTTATATGCATGATTCTAGGTTCTTTGTTTCTTGGACAGTAGAATAGGGCAACTGAATCTGCACTGGATTGTTTATGTCTAGCTGGACATAAAGGAAATTCATAGATACACAAAGGAGAAGAGAAACGTCAACAGTGTCAGTGTAGTTTCAGTCACACAGGAAATGGAGGGGACATTTGGGGATGTGTTTTTCATATTAATAATTTTGGAAATGGCAATTTGAATCATCATATCTAAACTTTAAAGGCCTCAAAAACTGATTCTCCGATTACCACACAAAGCTCAGGTTGCCAAATATTTTACATTATAGAATTGTTCTTCACTTGCTATTTCACCCTACCTGCATACAGATGCCAGTTAAGTGTTATTTGGATAGCACACGTATTTCAGAGGGAGATGGTTGGCAATAATATAGGCAGCAAAACTACTTTTATTTAAAACAAACATTTCTTTATTTGGAAATATGTAAGTTGGTTCTCATTATGTATTTACTGACCTCAAACATTCAAATTAGATCAAGATTAAGAAGAAAAAAAGTAACATTTCCCATGCAGCTTTTATCACAAAATTATTCTGATATATTCTCAGGTAATTCTTTCAAACACTGATTGGCTTCATGCACTCATTTTCAGGGCCCAGAACTCTGTCTGCTTCATGTATTTTTGCTCCTCAGTCTACGCAGGTACCCCAAGCACTTACTTCTGTTCTTAAGGATTTTATTTTGTTTATTTGAGAGAGAGACAGAGAGCATGCACACAAGTGAGGGGAGGAGCAGAGGGAGAGAGGGGGGAGAATCTCAAACAGAGATTCCCTACTGAAGGCAGAGCCTGATGGGGCTCCATCTCAGGACCCTGAGATCATGAACTGAGCTGAAACCAAGAGTCAGACACTCAACTGACTGAGCCACCAGGTAGCCCACCAAGCACTTGCTTTTAATGATACCATGGCCTATAATGACTCTTAGATTATTGGCCATATCTCAAACCTGTATAAGTGATTTCTGCCTTTTATTTACTTTCCACTGCCTCAAGAAAGAGAAAAATACAAGATGCTTATGTTTGTTCATTATTTCAGGGACTTTCTTTCTATAATTTGTTCAATTTATTTTGTTACTATTGATAATGGGGTCTTAAAGAATACGGACCAAAATTGCTCTCTATATGAACTACTATTCAAAAAGGACTAACAGTGTGGTAGGAAAGATTGAAGGTATTTAACTACATCTTTTGCTAAACCAAAAATAGAAAATATTTAATGGCAAATTTGGCCTTGAAAGTGAGAAATTAAAAACCACAGTCTAGGTTTTTAAAATTAAGTATATCGTCTTCCTATTGGAATTTCATTTCTTAATGTTCAAGTAAGAAAAGGATACCTTTGTTTTATTTATTGTGCCACTAAAAATATTTAATATTGATGTTGAATCTTGATATTACATAGCTGTTTTCTCCGTTGGAGTGTAATTGGTATGTGGGCAAACTGTTTAATTCTTATTTTGGGGTAAGAGCTCTGTGGCCTTACAAAACACATGCTCCACTGGTGTGGACAGAGTGAGTAGGCAGGAGACTGGCTGATGGATGGACGCATATGAGCCCCCTGCTGAAGAGGGGCTCCACTGTCTCGTGAAGATCATGAGTTCATAGGCCTCTCCCAACCCAGTAGTCTCCTTACTGCCCCTCTTACATCTTTGTTTCTCAGAGTATAGATTAGAGGGTTGAGGCTAGGTGTAACTACAGTATAAAAGAGGGCAATGAACTTGCCTTGATCTTGAGACTTTCCTGATGGTGGCTGCAGGTATATGCAGATGACGGGAATGAAAAAGAGGGACACAACCATAAGATGGGCTCCACATGTCCTAAAAGCTCTCTGAAGTCCGGTGGTTGACTGCATCCTCAGCACAGCCCGGGCAATGGCACTATATGAGCTGAGAATGAGGATGAGTGGTATGAGAACAAAAATGGAGCTCGTGATCAGGAGAGTCAGCTCATTTGTATGGGTATCAGTACATGACAATTGCAGCAGTGCTGGAACTTCACAGAAGAAATGGTCCACTTTGTGATGTCCACATAAGGGCACCCAGAAGGTAAAGGAGGAATGAAGTGCTGAGTTGGTAAAGCCACAGACCCAAGAAGCCACAGCCAACAGGTGGCAGAAATGAGGATTCATGAGGACAGCATAATGCAAGGGTCTACAGACAGCTGCATAACGGTCATAGGACATCACCACCAGGAGGACACACTCTGTGGTTCCCAGTGCAAGGACAAAGTAAAGTTGAATCATGCATCCGGTGTAAGAGATGGTCTTTTCTGGGCCCCCGAGTTTGACCAGCAACTGAGGGATGGAGCTGGTGGTGTAGCAGAGATCCAGAAAAGAGAGGTTTGAGAGGAAGAAGTACATGGGTGTGTGGAGATGAGCATCCAGGTACGACACAATAATGATATACAGGTTGCCCACCAATGTCATTAAGTAGAATATCAAGATAACCACAAAGAGAACTACCTCGAGATGAGGACAGTTGGAAAAACCCCGTAGAACAAAGTAGCCTTCAGAACTTGAATTTTCTCCCCTCATCATTCATTTTTCTCTGTACCTGAAGGAAGAGTCATAAACTCAAAGGCTGCCCACTCATTGCCAATCTCCTACTCACAGACTCTGGAAAACCTATGACATTTCTAACTACTGCTCTTATGAGAATAGCATTTTTGTAGCTTTATTATTTTTTAATATATCCCTATTTATTTATTTATTTATTTATTTATTTATTTTCAGCGTAACAGTACTCATTGTTTTTGCACCACACCCAGTGCCCTCTCTATTACCCTCCACCTGGTTCCCCAACCTCCCACCTCCCGCCCCTTCAAAGCCCTCAGGTTGTTTTTCAGAGTCCATAGTCTCTCATGGTTCATCTCCCCATCCAGTTTCCCTCAACTCCCTCTCCTCTCCATCTCCCCATGTACTCCATGTTCTTTGTTATGCTCCACAAAGAAGTGAGACCATATGATACTTGACTCTTTCCGCTTGACTTATTTCACTCAGCATAATTTCTTCCAGTCCCGTCCATGTTGCTACAAAAGTTGGGTATTCATCCTTTCTGATGGAGGCATAATACTCCATCGTGTATATGAACCACATCTTCCATAGCTTTATTTTTATGTGTCATTCAGATATTTTTCTTGTTGTGGTTAAAATCAGTAACATTTCAAGAGAATGAGTTCTTTTCATGCATCCCTAAGTTAGTATTTGGGTAAATAAAAATTAAAGATCACATCCCACACAGCCAAAAGACAATTTTCATGACAAACAATCTTTTAGTTTTAAAAAAAGAAACGCTTTCGCTTTATTCTGCTTTTATGCATTTCAAGGTTACTTCCTGTTTTGTAGGACAGAGACAGGGACATCTGTAGTTTAAATAATCTTACATATAAATGGGGGTTTACCATGACATGAAAAATAACTCAGTAACAATTTTAAAATGTCAATGTTGGGTGAAAAAAATAAGCTTCAATTGCATTATAAGATGAACAATAATTCTTATTTATTTATGCTAATAGCTTATATCTAGACAGAAAATAGCATGCGACTGGAACTATAAGCAAGGGCACATATGTGTAACACACATCCAAAAATGAGTATTTACACTATGAGCTAAAATAAAGATATTAATCTTGATTGAAAAGTGAAATAGACTGGATGTTTCAGTAATAGAATGCTTTCAATCACAAATGAGACTAGAACTAACTTTGCATGACCAAAATGAAAACACAGAGTTGTAGGAAACTGAGGAGGGAGCAAGAGGAAAGGCAGTGGTGTTTGGAGCAGGACAGAGGGTAGGAACCAATGGTGGCGCTTGGGATTGAAAGGGTGTGAATCCCAGGCTGTGAGGCCTGGACAACTGCATGGAAAGATGGTTTCCACAAAATTTCATGTGCTTTAGAACAGCAGCTAAGACATTTGAACTCTGAGTCATAATTTATAATTATTCCACATTTTTAGGTTTTCTACAATTTCAATTGGTGCCTCTGAATAGAAAATTAATTGAGTTTTAATGGACAAAAATTGTGAGTATTGCATAAAATCCAATTAACAATTTATCTTGTGCTTGCTCTTTTGTAAAAAAAATGAAGGGCACATACTGGAGCACTAGGTGTGGTGCAAAAACAATGAACACTGTTACAGTGAAAATAAACAAAAAAATGAAGTTAAGCAACTCAAATGTACATTAATAATTTGGTTTTCAGTTGGCTTTTTTCTCTTGTGCATTACTAATTTTTCATAGAAAAGACAAACACTTTAATAAATATTTGCTGTTAAAAGATATAGCAGATCACACATACATGTTCCCAAACAATTTTCCCAGCCACATCTGCCCCTCACTCTCTGAGAGAAGATGGCAAAGACAAATTCAACAAGAACAGACCCACCCAGTCTTTTGAGGGACTTTTACTAACTCAAATATTGTATCCTTGAAAAAGATAAGGGATGTCTAATTGCTTGAGTTACAGCTAAAAGATAGGAACATTGAATGTGACCCAAGACCTTAAGACTAACTCTCAAAGATAACTATACACTATTTAATATCATTAATAAGGTAAATGTCAACCTCATGAGGGATGGTAGGGGGTTCCAAGGGATTTCTTTCTTATTTTCCTAAAATAAGGAGTAATAAAACACAAAATATTTTAACTCAGATGCCTCTGAGGCAGGCAAAGTTTCCTTCCCTTACAAAGTTGCCTGAATTCCTTACTGAATTAATTAAAAGAAAGTGGCAGTTATGTGTTGTTTCTTAACTGCTGTACCATCTGTTGTTCAACATTCTCCTAGAAGTAAAAAGCAGACACATGAAAAAATGTTCATCATCACTAGACATCAGGGAGATTCGAATTAAAACCACATTGAGATACCACCTGACACCAGTTAAAATGGCCAAAATTAGCAAGACAGGAAACAATGTGTGTTGGAGAGGATGTGGAGAATGGGAACCTACCCACACTGTTGGTGGAAATGCAAGTTGGTGCAGCCACTTTGGAGAACAGTGTGGAGATTCCTCAAGAAATTAAAAATAGAGCTTCCCCATGACCATGCAATTGCACTACTTGGTATTTATCACAAAGATACAGATGGAGTGAAAAGAAGAGCCATCTGTACCCCAATGTTTATTGCAGCAATGGCTATGGTCGCCAAACTGTGAAAAGAACCAAGATGCCCTTCAACAGACGAATGGATAAGGAAGATGTGGTCCATATACAGGATGGAGTATTATGCCTCCATCAGAAAGGATTAATACCCAACTTTTGTAGCAACATGGACGGGACTGGAAGAGATTATGCTGAGCGAAATAAGTCAAGCAGAGAGAGTCAATTATCATATGGTTTCACTTATTTGTGGAGCATATCAAAGAACATGGAGGACATGGGGAGATGGAGAGGAGAAGGGAGTTGAGGGAAATTGGAAGGGGAGATGAACCATGAGAGACTATGGACTCTGAAAAACAACCTGAGGGTTTTGAAGGTGAGGGGGTGGGAGGTCGGGGGATCCAAGTGGTGTATAATACGGAGGGCACGTATTGCATAGAGTGCTGGGTGTGGTGCAAAAACAATGAATACTGTTAGGCTGTAAAGAAATTTTTAAAAAGGGAGAGGAGATAAGGGGCAAAAAATACAGAATTCATAGTGAAAGAAGTTTGGAGATTAGTGGCTTGATTTCCTCTTAGTGGAGAAGGGAGAATGAAGACCCTATCAATGGTGCCTTTGAACTATGGAATAAAATCTCTCTCTCTTCCTTGAAGACAAACATTATAGGAAAAATGGATGGCTTAGCAGTCTTCTCACCCCAGCATCACTAAGAGACATTCTCTGAATTCCTGTCATATCTGTTCCTTTGAACTAAACTTGACTCGTAAACAGCACTCTCTCAACCTTTCCATATTGATTTTCCTGTATTTATCCACTCTCCCTACTGTTCTCTTCCTGGCCTATGCCTTACTGTGTACTTAGCAACACAAGCATTCAGGCTGCCATTCAATCTGAAAATATCAACCTGTCTTCCTGTATCATCTGTGCTAATGTTCAAAATCTATCCATGGGAAGCAGAGTCTAAAATCAACTGTGATTGTCCATATCACAGAAGAGAAAGCCTGGTCTTGTCTGAAAGATGTGCTTTGAAGAGAATGCAGGAATTATTTAGGGCATTTAAGGTATCAGGGGATGGAATTCTTATCCTAGAGCAAACAGAATCTTTGTGGACACAAAAAGAATAATGTGACTTTCATTCCTTGACTGGGACCGTGGGGAAGACAAATCTCAATATTGCAATTAATGCCCTTCAAGGAACTGTCCAGGAAGGACAGTATAATGTTCACAAGATAAAACTCATTGTATAATTATGTTCAGTTAAACAACATATAGTACATCATTAATTTTTGTTCAATGATTCATTAACTGTGTATAATACCCAGTTCTCATCACAGCACATGCCCTCCTTAATACCTATCACCAGGCTACCCTATACCACCAACCCCCTCCCTTCTGTAGCTCTCAGTTTGTTTCCCGGGGTCCATAGGGAGTTTTTCTCCCTCCCTGATTTCTTCCCTTTAGTTTCCCCTCCCTTCTGCTATGGTTCTATGTGTTATTACTAATTTCTGCATATGAATGAAACCATATGATAATTGTCTTTCTCTGACTGACTTATTTCACTCAGCAAAATGACATCCAGTTCCATCCATGTCAATGCAAATGGTAGGTATTCATCCTTTCTGATGACTGAGTAGTATTCCATTGTATATATGAACCACATCTTCTTTATCCATTCATCTGTTGAAGAACATTTCACATCCTTTCACAGTTTGGCTACTGTGGACATTGCTGCTATGAGCTTTGGTGAGCATGTGCCCCTTCTTTTCACTACATCTGTGTCTTTGGGTAACTACCTAATTGAACAATTGCTGAGTTGTAGGGTAGCTCTATTTTTAATGCCTTGAGGAACCTTCATATAGTTTTCCAGAGTGGCTGCACCAGGTTGCATTCTTACATAGTAGTGTAAGAGGGCTCCTCTTCCTCCACATCCTTGCCAACATTGGGTGTTTCCTATTTTTAAAATTTTTGCCATTCTGACTGGTGTGAGGTGGTATCTTATTGTGGTTTTTATTGGTATTTTCTTGATGGCTAGTGATGTTGGACATTTTTTCATGTGTCTGTTAGCCTTTTGAATATCTCCTTTGGAGAAGTGTCTGTTCATGTCTTCTGCCCATTTTTTGACTGGTTTATTTGTTTTTGGTGTGTTGAGTTTGTCAAAATAAACCTCTTCACAGAAATACCTTCAACTTGATGTTCCATTTGTACCAAGATGCCACAAAACTTATCACCAAATGACAGGGGGAAAGTTGCTTTGAGTTGTATTGTCAATGAAGGGAATTGGTTCTACAGAGTCACCTGATTTTACCACTCCGTCCCATCAGGGTAAAGTCCAAATTTACCAGACAACTTGTTAGAAGTAGGGGAGATTCTGGAGCACCTGGGTGGCTCAGTGGGTTAAGCCTCTGCCTTCAGCTCTGGTCATGATCTCAGGTTCCTGGGATCGAGCCCCACATTGGGCTCTCTGCTCAGCAGGGAGCCTTCTTCTCCCCCCCTCTCTCTGCCTGCCTCTCTCCCTACCTGTGATCTCTGTCTGTCAAATAAATAAATAAAATCTTAAAAAAAAGAATTAGGGGAGATTCTGAGGATCCTGGGTGGCTCAGTGGGTTAAGCCTCTGCCTTCGGCTCGGGTCATGATCCCAGGGTTCTGGGATTGAGCCCCGCAACCGGCTCTCTTCTCAGCGGGGAGCCTGCTTCTTCCTCTCTCTCTGCCTGCCTCTCTGCCTGCCTGTGATCTCTATCTATCAAATAAAAAAATCTTTAAAAAAACAAAGAAGTAGGGGAGATTCAGGAGTCATGAAACAGAACAGCTGGTACATATTAAAACTAAACTTTTCTTTATTAACCTAGTGGTCTTTGAGAGTCATCCTACACCATTTATGCCTTCCTGGTTGTCTTT
Organism: Meles meles; assembly: GCF_922984935.1. NCBI lineage: Eukaryota > Metazoa > Chordata > Mammalia > Carnivora > Mustelidae > Meles > Meles meles. The sequence goes on along the minus strand of NC_060070.1, from coordinate 154,458,606 downwards.
TAAATTCAATTGTAAGTTTATGCCTACAAAATTTAGAGAACCTATTTAAGGAGTATTTAGTGCCCCAAATCCTCTCCTTCACTCATCTCTCTCATCTTCCCTCATCTTCCCTTATCTCCTTCCACAAGCATATCTGTTCTCACCCCAACAGGAGTCTGGTGTTTCATTCTATGGAAATGTCTCTGAACTACACATTGCTAGGGACATTCCTTAACTAAGCCCTAGCCCTAGCCCTAACTCTAACCCTTAACTCCTAATTCCTAACCCCTAATTCAAACACTAACATAAACTTAACCCTCTTCAGAGTCTCTGAGCTGCAGGATACCAGGCCCATACCATCACTCCGGGAGTAACAACAACCCTTACCATAAACCTGGTCCTAAACCTAAACCTAACCCTAGGTCTGAGAAAAAAAGACATATAATACTAATATATTACTTGGCCTTAAAAAAAAGAATGAAGTTTTTCCATTTGCAATGACATGGATGATGCTACAGAGTATAATGTTAAGTTAAATAAGTCAGTAAGAGAAACACAAACACTGCATGATTTAGTATATGTGTAGAATTTAAGAAATAAAACCAATGAGAACAAAGGATGGGGGGAGAGAGAGGCAAACCAAGATACAAACACTTAACTACAGAGAGCAAACGGGTGATTATCAAAGGGGATGTGGGGGGAGGTGAGTGGAAGGGATTACTTGTGATGAGCAATTCTGTTGTATGTAAGTGATGAATCACTATATTCTACACCTGAAACTAATACTACACTGTATGTTAACTAACTCTGGAATTTTGTGTGTGTGTGTGTGTGATTTACTATTTTATTTATTCTATTTATTTCTTATTTCTTTTCAGCATAATAGTATTCCTTGTTTTTGCACTACACCCAGTGATCCATGCATTACGTGCCCTCCCTATTACCCACCACCTGGTTCCACCAAATTCCTCCACCCCCCCACCCTCCTCAAAACCCTCTGGGTGTTTTTCAGAGTCCATACTCTCTCATGGTTCATTTCTCCTTCCAATTTCCCTCAACTCCCTTCTCCTCTCTATCTCCAAACTCCTCCGTGTTATTTGTTATGCTCCACAAATAAGTGAAACCATATGATACTTGACTCTCTCTGCTTGACTTAGTTCGCTCAGCATAATCTCCTCCAGTCCCGTCCATGTTGCTACAAAAGTTGGGTATTCATCCTTTCTGATGGAGGCATAATATTCCATCGTGTATATGGACCACATCTTCCTTATCCATTCGTGCATTGAAGGGCATCTTGGTTCTTTCCACAGTTTGGTGAACATGGCCATCCCTGCTAGAAACATTGGGGTACAGATGGCTCTTCTTTCACTCCATTTGTATCTTTGGGGTAAATACCCAGTAGTACAATTGCATGGTCATAGGGAAGCTCTATTTTTAATTTTTTGAGGAATCTCCACACTGTTCTCCAAAGTGCCTACACCAACTTGAATTCCCACCAACAGTGTAAGAGGGTTTCCCTTTCTCCACATCCTCTCCAACACACGCTGTATACTGTATTGCTCATTTTTGCCATTCTAACTGGTGTAAGGTGATATCTCAATGTGGTTTTAATTTCAATCTCCCTGATGGCTAGTGATGATGAGCATTTTTTCATGTGTCTCATAGCCATTTGTATGTCTTCATTGGAGAAGTGTCTGTTCATAACTTCTGCCCATTTTTGGATATGATTGTCTGTTTTGTGCGTGTTGAGTTTAAGGAGTTTTTTATAGATCCTGGATATCAACCTTTTGTCTGTACTGTCATTTGCAAATATCTTATCCCATTCCGTGGGTTGCCTCTTTGTTGTGTTGACTGTTTCCTTTGCTGTGCAGAAGCTTTTGATCTTGAGGAAGTCCCAAAAGTTCATTTTCGCTTTTGTTTTCTTGGCCTTTGGAGACATATCTTGAAAGAAGTTGCTGTGGCTGACATCGAAGAGGTTACTGCCTATGTTCTCCTCTAGGATTCTGATAGATTCCTGTCTAACGTTGCGGTCTTTTATCCATTTCGAGTTTATCTTTGTGTATGGTGTAAGAGAATGGTCGAGTTTCATTCTTCTACATATCGCTGTCCAGTTTTCACAGCACCATATATTGAAGAGACTGTCTTTTTTCCATTTTATATTTTTTCCTGTTTTGTCAAAGATTATTTGACCATAGAGTTGAGGGTCCATATCTAGGCTCTCCACTCTGTTCCACTGGTCTATGTGTCTGTTTTTATGCCAGTAGCATGCTCTCTTAGTGATCACAGCTTTGTAGTAAAGCTTGAAATCATGTAACGTGATGCCACCAGTTTTGTTTTTGTTTTTCAACATTTCCTTAGCAATTCGGGGTCTCTTCTGATTCCATACAAATTTTAGGATTATTTGCTCCAGCTCTTTGAAAAATATCGGTGGAATTTTGATCGGAATGGCATTAAAAGTATAGATTGCTCTAGGCAGTATAGACATTTTAACAATGTTTATTCTTCCAATCCAAGAGCATGGAACAGTCTTCCATCTTTTTGTGTCTTCTTCAATTTCTTCATGATTCTTCTGTAGTTCCTTGAGTACAGATCCTTTACCTCTTTGGATAGGTTTATTCCCAGGTATCTTATGGTTCTTGGTGCTATAGTAAATGGAATCGATTCTCTAATTTCCCTTTCTGTATTTTCATTGTTAGTGTTAAGAAAGCCACTGATTTCTGTACATTGACTTTGTATCCTGCCACGTTACTTAATTGCTGTACGAGTTCTAGTAGTTTGGGGGTGGAGCCTTTGTGGTTTTCCTTATAAAGAATCATTTCGTCTGCACAGAGAGATTGTTTGAATTCTTCATTGCCTATTTGGATACCTTTTATTTCTCTTTGTTGTCCTATTGCCATTGCTAGGACTTCTAATACTATGTTGAACAAGAGTGGTGAGAGTGGGCATCCTTGTCTTGTTCCTGATCTCAATGGGAAGGCTGCACGCTTTTTCCCATTGAGAATGATATTTGCTGTGGGTCTTTCATACATAGATTTCTTGAAGTTCAGGAATGATCCCTCTATCCCTATACTTTGAAGCGTTTTCATCAGGAACGGATGCTGGATTTTGTCAAATGCTTTTTCTGCATCAATTGAGAGGACCATGTGGTTCTTCTTTCTTCTCTTATTGATTTGTTCTATCACACTGATTGATTTGCGAATGTTGAACCAACCTTGCAACCCAGAGATGAATCCCACCTGGTCATGGTGATAATCTTTTTTTTTAAAATATTTTATTTATTTATTTGACAGAGAGAGATCACAAGTAGGCAGAGAGTGAGGCAGAGAGAGAGAGAGGGAAGCAGGCTCCCTGCTGAGCAGAGAGCCCGATGCGGGATTCGATCCCAGGACCCTGAGATCATGACCTGAGCCGAAGGCAGCGGCTTAACCCACTGAGCCACCCACGTGCCCCTGGATAATCTTTTTAATGTGCTGCTGTTTGCTAGGATCTTGTTGAGAATCTTAGCATTCATATTCATCAGTGATATTGGTGTGAAATTCTCCTTTTTGGTAAGGTCTTGAGTTCAGTAAGCCTGGTGGCCACCTATCACTTCTGATGGAAGGCAGCTATGCTCACCACTATACCACCAATGCTCACTTCTGCTGGGAATAGTTGTCCCACTGTTTGGCTTTTTAGAGGAAGCCCAGCCTAGAGTTTTTCCTCTACTCCCTCGATTCCCTTTGTAATAAATTAATTATCTACATTATGTCCAATTTTGTCTAAGATGTCTCTGTATTTATGTACTGAACTCTGAATAAAATTCATATTTTCTAACAGAAATAATTATGAGGACGTGATCCTCAGGAATAGAAATTCAGGGAGAGTGACATCAACATCATGGTGGCATAAGATACCCACAGGGACCTCCAGTTTTCTGTGTGCTCCTCACACTGCCAACAGCACCCTGTACATGGTCCTGGGGATCGTAGCAAGAGAAAGCTCCAGTGGATGGCTGGAGAACATGCTCCAAAAGCAGGCCAGGGTCTGCTTAGCAGTCAGAAATCACATACTTAAGCTGTGGCATCACTTTCAGGAAAACAAAGGGAGGCCATCAGCATACAGCCTGGTGCATGTTAGGTTCAAGATATGCAAGAGAAGAGAAGAGAAAAAGAGAAGAGAAGACACACAAGCTCAAGATGTGTGCTTGCATGGAGTGGGAGCATCAAGGTAAGGTCCTGGAACACCTCAGAATCTCTAGTAGGGCTGGTGAAAGTGACTTCTCACATGAAGGCATTTATTACAAATTGGAGGAGGTGACTGCTACTTCAAAAGCAAAGAAAGTTAGAAATTTCTGCAAAGAAGACATCCAGATGGCCAACAGACACATGAAAAAGTGCTCCACGTCACTCGGCATCAGAGAAATACAAATCAAAACCACAATGAGATATCACCTCACACCAGTCAGAATGGCTAAAATTAACAAGTCAGGAAATGACAGATGCTGGAGAGGATGTGGAGAAAGGGGAACCCTCCTCTACTGTTGGTGGGAATGCAAGCTGGTGCAACCACTCTGGAAAACAGCATGGAGGTTCCTCAAAATGTTGAAAATAGAACTACCCTATGACCCAGCAATTGCACTACTGGGTATTTACCCTAAAGATACAAATGCAGTGATCCGAAGGGGCACGTGTACCCGAATGTTTATAGCAGCAATGTCTACAATAGCCAAACTATGGAAAGAACCTAGATGTCCATCAACAGATGAATGGATAAAGAAGAGGTGGTATATATAGACAATGGAATACTATGTAGCCATCAAAAAAATGAAATCTTGCCATTTGCGACGACGTGGATGGAACTAGAGCGTATCATGCTTAGTGAAATAAGTCAATCGGAGAAAGACAACTATCATATGATCTCCCTGATATGAGGACATGGAGAAGCAACATGGGGGGTTAGGGGGGTAGGAGAAGAATAAATGAAACAAGATAGGATTGGGAGGGAGACAAACCATAAATGACTCTTAATCTCACAAAACAAACTGGGGGTTGCTGGGGGGAAGTGGGATTGGGAGAGGGGGATGGGGCTATGGACATTGGGGAGGGTAAGTGCTATCGTGAGTGCTGTGAAGTGTGTAAACCTGGCGATTCACAGACCTGTACCCCTGGGGATAAAAATACATTATGTGTTTATTAAAAAAAAAATTTGGAAGGGGAGGCGAACCATAAGAGACTATGGACTCTGAAACAACCTGAGGGTTTTGAAGGGTCAGGGGTGGGAGGTTGGGGGAACAGGTGGTGGGTAATGGGGAGGGCACGTTTTGCATGGAGCACTGGGTGTTGTGCAAAAAGAATGAATACTGTTACACTGAAAAAATAAATAAAATGGAAAAAAGAAAAAAAAAAGCAAAGAAAGTAACACAAAAAAAACTTCAAAGAAGATGAAAATCCAAGGAGAAATGATATTGCCAAAAAGTCACAGCATTCTTCCAGTAATGGAACCCACAGAAATGGAGATCCACAATTTACCTTTAAAGAATTCAAGGGGTGGCTGGGTAGCTCAGTCAGTTAAGCATCTGCCTTTGAGTCAGGTCATGATCCCAGGGTCCTAGGACTGAGGCCCACACAGGGCTCCTATTTCTCCCTCTCCCTCTGCCTGCCACTCCCCTCACTTGTGCTCTGTCAAATAAATAAAATCTTATAAAAGAGAATTAATGTAACACATATTGCAGGAACACTGGGTGTTATAAATAAACAATGAATCTTGGAACACTACATCAAAAACTAATGATGTATTGTATAGTGATTAACATAACACAATAAAAAAGAGAATTCAAAGTACATATTTCAAGGAAATTAAAGATGCTATAAGAAAACACAGAAAAACAAGTCAACAGAATCAGGAGGACAATACATGAACAAAATAAGATTAGCAACCATATATATCTTTCTAAGAACCACACAGAAATTCTGGAGCTGTAGAAAAACCATAAATGAAATAAGATATGCAATAGATAATTTTAGTATCAGATAGACCAAAGAGAAGAAAGAATCTGTGATTAGAAGGTAAGAAATTTGAAATTACCAAGTTAGAGAAGGATAAAGAAAAAAAGAACTAAAAAACAGTGAAGAATGCCAATGATCTCTGTGATGCCATTGAAAGAAGCAATGTACAGATTAATGCAGTTCCACAAAGACAGGAGAGGGAGGAGGGAGCAGAAAGGTAAATTTATAAAGATCTATGTATTTGTTTATGTATTTATTTTAGAGAGAGAGAAAGAGAAAGACATCACGAGCAGGGGAAGGAGAAAGGGAGAGGGAAAAGCAGACTCCATGTTGTGTGCAAAGCCCTATGCAGAGCTTGATCCCACAACCTTGAGATCATGACCTTATTTGAAATCAAGAGATGGATGCCTAAACAGCTGAGCCACCCAGGTGCCCTCAGAATGCTTATTTAAAAAAAAATAGCTGAGACATTCCTAAACCTGGAGAGAGATTTAAACATGCACAATTGTCAGATGAATAGGCCCCCCCAAAATTTCAATCCAAAATTTTTTCCAAAACACATTATAATAAAACTGTCAAAAATCAACAAGGACAAATAGAGAATCCTAAAAGCAACAAGAGAAAATAAAAGATGGTAACCTACAACAGAACCCCCATTGTGCTATCAGCAGTTTTCTCAGCAAGAAGCCTATCATTTAGGAGAGAACAGGGTAATATATTCAGTGTACTGAAAGAAAAAAAATACTCACAAAGAATTCTCTATCCACCATAGTTATCCTTCAGAAGTAATGGAGAAATAAAGACTTCTAGGCAAATAAAAGCTATGGGAAGTTATCGCCACTAGCCCTGCCTTCAAGAAATGCTGAAAGTTCTTCAGACTGAAGTAAAACAATACTATTTTCTCACATGAAAACATGTGAAAATATGTAGTACCCTGGAAAATGTCCTTATACATACTAAAATTCAGAATACACTAACAATTTAATACAATGGGGTGTTATTAACTACTTAACTATAGTATAAAGACTAAAGAGTAAGAGTCTTAAAATAACTATAGCTACTATAACTTGTTAATAAACAATATAAAAAGAAATAATTTGTGGCAGTAGAAACATAAAAGGGAAGGGAAAGTGTAAAGGTCTTTTTGCAACTGAAGTTGTTATCAACATAAAATAGAATAGATTATATATATGTTGATCTTATAAGCTGCCTGGTACCTGTGAATTAAAACCTCAATTGGGTTTTCAATAGAAAAAGAGAAGGTAATTAAAGCATATCACTCTGGAAAGTCATCAACTCAACAAGAAAGGCAACAAGAGAGGAAGAAAGGAACAAGGTAAATGCAAAAAACATGGAAAGTAATTAATGAGATGACATTAGTAAGATATTTCTCATCAATAATTACTTTAAATATAAATGGATTAAATTCTCCAATCCAAAGATATAGAATGGCTGAATGGATTAAAAGACAAACAAAAAACACAAGACACAGCTATATGCTTCCACAAGAGATTCAATTCAACTTTAAGAGCACACAGAGACTTGTACTGAGAAGATGGAAAAATATATTTCAAGCAAAAGATAACCAAAAGAAAGCAGGGTATATAATCGGAACAAAACAAAACAGGCCTGAGGTGTCTGGGTAGATCAGACAGTTAAGCATCTGCCTTAGGCTCAGGTCATGATCTTGGGGTCTTGGAATCCAGCCCTATGTTAGGTTCTTTGCTTAGGGGGGAGTCTGCTTCTCCCTCTTCCTCTGCCCCCCACCCCATTTGTGTTCTCTCTCTCTTTATCAAATGAATATATTTTTTAAAAAAGAAAAAAAAACAGGCTTTAAGCTAAAAAATTGTCAAAAAAGACAAAGTAAGTCAGTATATAATGATAAAGAATTAATTTGTCAGAAAGATACAGAAACTGTAAATATGCATACAACATCAGAACAATTGAAAATATAAAGCATATACAAATATAACTAAGAGAAGAAATTAAACAGCAATACAGTAGGAGCTGGGAAATTTAATTTCCCACTCTCAGCAACAATTAGTTCATGAAACAGAGAATCAGTAAGGAAACCGAAGATTTTAACACCACAGTGGACCAAGGATCCTAACAGAGATACACAGAACATTCCACCCAACAGCAACAGAATCTTCATTCTTCTCAAGTGGATATAGGATATTTTCTAGGACAGGTCATATGGTAGGACACAAAACAAGTCTCAACAAATTCAAGAAGATACAAATTATCTCAACTATATTTACTGACCACAGTGGTGTAAAAAATAGAAATAATTAAAAGTAAGAAAGCTGGAAAACTCAAAAAGACATGGAAATAAAACAATGCACTGCTGGATCAGGAGGATCCACTGGATTAAGAGGAAACAAAGGGGAAATAAAAACTATCATGACACACAAAAAATGGATATGCACATACCAAACTTTATGTATCAAAAGAACTTTTTTTAAAGTTCTTAGGAATAAATGTATACATAAAGAAAAATCCTCAATAAGAAACCCAACTTTATACCTCAAGGACCTAGAAGAAGAAGAACAAATTAAGCCCAGAGATAGCATAAGGAGGAAAGAATAAAAATTGGAGTGAATAAATGAAATAGAGAACAGGAAACAGTAGAAGAGATAAACAAAACTATAAGTTGGTTCTCTGAAAAGACAAATAAAATTGACAGCCCATTAGCTATATTACCCAAAAAGGGGTGGGGGGGAGAGAGAAGGAGAGAGAGAGACAAAGAGAGGATCCAAATAAAGAAGACAATAAATGAAAAGGAGTCATTCATCTGATGTTACAAAAATGTAAATTCATAGAGACTACTATGAACAATTATATGCCAACCAATGGGACACCTAGAAACATACAATCTACCAAAACTGATTTATGAAGAAATAGAAAATCTGAATGGAGAAATAACATGACTGGAATTACTAGTTAAAGCAACCAGACAATAAATAAATAAATGAGTAAATAAAGGCATCCAAATCAGACAGGAAGAAGTAAAATTACCTCTGTTTCCAGATGACATCATCATGTATACAGAAAATCCTACAGATTCTACCAAAACTTGCACTGGAACTCATAAACAAATGCAGTGAAGTTGCAGAATACAAAATCAATACGCAAATATCAGTGGTATTTCTATACACAGTGAATGATCTGGAAAGAAAGAAAATAATCCCTTATACAATAGCTTTAAAACAATAAAATGTTTCCAATTAAATTTAACTGAGGAGGCAAATGATTTGCACACTAAAAACTCAAAGACACTTATGAAAGAAATTGAAGAAGACACAAATGAATGGAAAGATATGTCTTGCTCATGGATCAGAAAAGTAATATTGTTAAATTTTCCACAATACCCAAGGCCATCTATAGATTCAATGCAATCCCTATCATAGTTTCAATGACATATTTCATAGAAACAGAAAAAATCCAAAAATTTGTATGAAACCTCAAAAGACCATGAGTAGCCAAAGCTAGAAACATCACATTTCCTGATTTCCAACTGTATCATAATGTTATATGGTTTGGATTACTAACCCAAGCAAATCAGAATGTGTGTTGACTTATCCTGTACCACTAATTAAAAAAAAATAAAAAGGCAAATTTGGTAGGCTTCTGATAAATTTCTCACTTGAGTATGAAGCCCAAGCTCATTTTTAGATAATCCATGAGGCTGTCAGTATTGAACAGTGTGGGAGGGGGGAATGGAGCAAGAGAAGGCTCTGCAATAGGTAAAGGCTGTAGTTCAGGGAGAACCAGAGAACCACAACATGAAAGTTATGGCTTGGGAGGCCGTGTTATCCTGGTTTATGAATAATTTTCCAATAATGTTCACCTTTACTCCCAAAATGTCCTAATGTAGCTAATAATTTATATGATCACCCTGATTGTGCCCTAGAAGATACAAGGCCCATGAAGCATCTGTAAGAAGACAAGAGTGTTGTGTGGAGGATCATCAAGCTCCAGTGGGGAAATATAAGTTCAAGTTTGCAACCATTCTCTACATGAAAAGGGGCTTCTAGCTTGCTGTTGATATCTGGTCAGAGTGAGAAGCTGATTCTAGACCACAAAGTAACTAATAACTCGAGCTGTCTATCATGAAATGAGTATTATCTCGTCTACCAAAACCATAACATTGGACATGCTATGTGACATTCCATGTTTAAATATAGATGTCATCCTCAGGTCCAGGCCAGGACACAAGACAACATGTAATCCATTTGGGGAAGAGGTTCCATCCCACTTTTAGGCACAAGTTAAATGCATGTGCCAGGCTCAGTATCCTGCGGTGTCTTACAGATTTACTGCATCTCCCTCAACCCTCACACACAAGCTTGGGAGATATTCCCTGTAGTGGGAGAAGTTCTTTTTTTTAATGTAGTTACTATCAAAGCAAAATTTAATTATAGTAATTATAAAAAGCCACAACAAAACTTAAAAATAAAAAAAATTCCATGCCTTGTTTGTATTTTTATGAGCGCTGGAGTATATAAGTACCCTCCATAATAAAAGCACAAAATGAGGCTGTGTTTTAAAAAGCAGGGCTTCTAATCTGCATTTTCTTGAGGATGTCATCCTGGTCAAAAATGAGAACTGGGTATGGTGCATAAACAATGAATTCTGGAACACTGAAAAGAAATAAAAAATAATAAAAATAAAAAACAAATAAATAAAAATAAAAAATAATAACAATTAAAAAAAACAAATAATAAATAAATAAATAATAAACCAAATACACTGTTGGTGGGAATGTAAGTCGGTGCAGCCACTTTGGAGAACAGTGTGGAGATTCCCTAAAAATTAAAAATAGAACTTCCCTATGACCCTGCAATTACACTACTGGGCATTTACCCCAAAGATACAGATGTAGTGAAAAGAAGGGCCATCTGTACCCCAATGTTTATAGCAGCAATGGCCACAGTCGCCAAACTGTGGAAAGAACCAAGATGCCCTTTAATGGACAAATGGATAAGGAAGATGTGGTCTGTATACAATATGGAATATTATGCCTCCATCAGAAAGGATGAATACCCAACTTTTGTAGCAACATGGACAGGACAGAGATTATGCTGAGTGAAATAAGTCAAGCAGAGAAAGTCAAATATCATATGGTTTCACTTATTTGTGGAGCATAACAAATAACACGGAGGATGTAGGGAGATGGAGAGGAGAAGGGAGTTGAGGGAAGTTGCAAGGGGAGATGAACCATGAGAGACTATGGACTCTGAAAAACAACCTGAGGGTTTTGAAGGGGCAGGGGATGTGAGGTTGGGGCAACCAGATGGTGGGTAATAGGGAGGGCACATATTGCAGGGAGCACTGGGTGTGGTGCAAAAACAATGAATACTGTTATGCTGAAAAGAAGTAAAAAAAATAACAAACGGAAAAAAAGAAAAGAAAAAAATAATAAAACAAAACACCATTACATTAGCAAAGAAGGCATTCTGCATTGTTAGTCTAATGATCCCAGTCTAAAATTACCCTCTCCCATTTCTGTATTTAAATAATATCTACTCATACTTTGGTTTCTCTTCAGATCGCATAAATATTTCGCCTTTTTAAAATAATACCTACTCATCTTTTAGACCTTATTCAAGTGCTCTATTTGAAGTGTTCAAATTCCGTTCTGCCTATAATTAGCTGTTTTATTTGATTTGTTTTCCAGATTTCAGCTTAGAAGCCATGAAAACAGAATTAGGGAAATATATGATGCCATGAAACGTTCCAATGTCAGAATTATTGAGAAGTTCTCCTATTGGACATAGGAGGGCATGTGTTGTGGTGAGCACTGACTGTTATACACAACTAACGAATCACTGAACACTACATTGAAAGCTAATAATGTACCACGCAGGGGCTAACTGAACATAATAATAAAAAAAGAGTTGTGTGATGGGGGATGAAGAGTAAAAAGAGATGCTTGTACCAAAATAAAATAAATAAAACAGTGGACATAGGATTACAAAGTCCAGACTTAGTTAAAATTGAAACAGCCACAGAAGTGGACTGTTACTGAATCCGAGGTTTGGCCCTAATAGCATTTCATTCTTCTTGAAAACACACCTACCTACACTGTTCAACTTAAGAAATAAAGCACAATATCATCAATATGGCATGGAAGCATCATCTTTACTCCTGTACAATTACAGTACCCCTTGTCAGAGGCGATCACTATTATGAATTTTGTTTTATTTTTATTGTTCATCATATTTTATTACATAGTAATATAACCTGACATAATATGAAATAAGTGTAGGTATTTAAACTATTGTAGGTATATGGCATTATATGTATTTTTTCTGCAGCTGGTCTTTTCAAGCCTTGTTAAGAAGAATAATTATGCATTAAGATCATTGTGATCATTATCTCTGGAATGTAAAAAAACATATTGCCCCTTTCAGGACCTATTCTCAGTGGTCCCTATCAAATCCTTCACCTGATGCTGATTACCGACAATTCTGAGGACTGAGGTGGCAAGAGAATTGAGGCAGTGTCCCAGTGGCACCATCACTAAAGGCAGGGCCCATGAGGGGACAGGTTCAGGGAGGGGGATGGCCTCAATTAGCCTTCAACAACAAACAGTCCTTAATTGTCTCTTTCTTCTCTGAAAGACACAACCCCAGAGGTTACATTGCCATGTGAACAGAAATGAAATATTGGAAATTTTAATGGCTGTACTGAGTACGGGGACGAAATATCTCATCACGTCTCCCTTCAAAGTATGACAAAGTCCTTGGGGACCTTGGGAAAATGAGCTCCTCATTATCAGTCCCTGTTCTCAGCCAGCTCAATGAGGTCCCCAGGGTCTGCCTTCCTACTCAGGAAGAAGTGTGTACTTTGAGAATCTCTCTAACTATATTTCTAGCTTTAAACAACAAACACTGCTCTTTAACCAGGTCCATAGAGATGTCTTCACCATTCTGGGAGAAAGGACAAGCAAACGCCATAGGTCTCAGGCTTCTCAGAAAATAATGGGGCCGCAATCAATAAATCAAACTAAAATGCTGTGGTCATTCCTCTCTACCCTTTTAGACCATAACTACCCTTCTAGATCATAACTGTATTATGGGTAAACAATGTACTTATTTAGGGATTAAGAAGAAAACCCTATTCTTCACTTAGAGGACAGAGAAAAAGCAGGAAAAATACAAGTGACGAAATCCCTAGGACACTTTTTTGCTTTTGTTTTTGAGTATAGTTGACACAATGTTATATTAGTTTCTGGTGTTCAATATAATGATTCAACAATCATATACATTATGAAATGCTCACCATGATAAACGTAGTCACCGTCTATCACCATACAAAGTTATTACAATATTATTGACTATATTCCCTAGGCTATACTTTTCATCCCTGTGAGCGATCTATTTTAGAACTGGAATTTTCTGCTGCTTAATCTCCTTCTCCCATTTCTCTCATCCCCCTACCCTCTCCCATTCCCCTTTGGCAACCACCAGTTTGTTCTCTCTATTTATAAATCTGTTTCTGTTTTTCTTTGTTCCTTTTGGTTTTTTAGATTTAAATTTTGCCATTCACAACAATATGGGCGGTCCTAGAGGGTATTCTGACAAATGAAATAACTCAAACAGAGAAAGACAAATGTCACGTAAGTTCAATTACATGCAGGATGCTGCTTTTATTGATTTGGATTAATTTATCCATAAATCATATATGCAACTTATGGATTATTGAACACTACATCTGAAACTAGTGATGCGCTATATGTTGGTTAATTAAAATTTTTAAATTAAATTTAATTTTTTCAGTGTTCCAAGATTCATTGTTGAAGCACCACACCCAGTTCTCCATGCAATACCTGCCCTCCCTAATACCCGCCACTGGAATGATCTAACGCCCCCATCTCCCTCCCCTCCCAAACCCTCAGTTTGTTTCTCAGAGTCCACAATCTCTCAGGGATCCCCTCTCCAATTTACCCCAGTTCACTTTACTTTTCCTTCTCCTAATGTTCCCCATGTTATTCTTTATTTCTTATTTTTTATAAACATATAATGTATTTTTATCCCCAGGTGTATAGATCTCTGAATTGCCAGGTTTACACACTTCACAGCACTCACCATAGCACATACCCTCCCCAATGTCCATAAACCCCTCCCTCTCTCCCAACCCCACCTCGCCCCAGCAACCCCCAGGTTGTTTTGTGAGATTAAGAGTCATTTATGGTTTTTCTCCCTCCCAATCCCATCTTGTTTCATTTATTCTTCGCCTATCCCTCTAACCCCCATGTTGCATCTCCATGTCTTCATATCATGGAGACCATATGATAGTTGTCTTTCTCCGATTGACTTATTTCACTAAGCATGATAACCTCTAGTTCCATCCACGTCGTCGCAAATGGCAAGATTTCATTTTTTTGATGGCTACATAGTATTCCATTGTCTATATATACCACCTCTTCTTTATCCATTCATCTGTTGATGGACATCTAGGTTCTTTCCATAGTTTGGCTATTGTAGGCATTGCTGCTATAAACATTCGGGTACACGTGCCCCTTCGGATCACTACGTTTGTATCTTTAGGGTAAATACCCAGTAGTGCAATTGCTGGGTCATAGCGTAGTTCTATTTTCAACATTTTGAGGAACCTCCATGCTGTTTTCCAGAGTGGTTGCACCAGCTTGCATTCCCACCAACAGTGGAGGAGGGATCCCCTTTCTCCACATCCTTGCCAGCATCTGTCATTTCCGGACATGTTAATTTTAGCCGTTCTGACTGGTGTGAGGTGGTCTCTCATTGTGGTTTTGATTTGTATTTCCCTGATGCCGAGTGATGTGGAGCACTTTTTCATGTGTCTATTGGCCATCTGGATGTCTTCTTTGCAGAAATGTCTATTCATGTCCTCTGCCCATTTCTTGATTGGATTGTTTGTTTTTTGGGTGTAGAGTTTGCTAAGTTCCTTATAGATTTTGGATACTAGCCCTTTATCTGATATGTCGTTTGCAAATATCTTCTCCCATTCTGTCAGTTGTCTTTTGGTTATCTTAACGGTTTCCTCTGCTGTGCAAAAGCTTTTGATCTTGATGAAATTCCAATAGTTCATTTTTGCCCTTGCTTCCCTTTCCTTTGCCAATGTTCCTAGGAAGATGTTGCTGCGGCTGAGGTCGAAGAGGTTGCTGCCTGCATTCTCCTCAAGGATTTTGATGGATTCCTTTCTCACATTGAGGTCCTTCATCCATTTGGAGTCTATTTTCGTGTGTGGTGTAAGGAAGTGGTCCAGTTTCATTTTTCTGCATGTGGCTGTCCAATTTTCCCAGCACCATTTATTGAAGAGGCTGTCTTTTTTCCATTGGACATTCTTTCCTGCTTTGTCGAGGATTAGTTGACCATAGATATGAGGGTCTATTCCTGGGCTCTCTATTCTGTTCCATTGATCTATGTGTCTGTTTTTATGCCTGTACCATGCTGTCTTGATGATGACAGCTTTGTAATAGAGCTTGAAGTCCGGAATGGTGATGCCACCCTCTTTGGCTTTCTTTTTCAATATTTCTTTGGCGACTCGAAGTCTTTTCTGGTTGCTCATAAATTTTAGGATTATTAGTTCCTTTTCTTTGAAAGAAGTGGATGGTATTTTGATAGGGATTGCATTAAATGTGTAGATTGCTTTAGGTAGCATAGACATTTTCACAATATTTATTCTTCCATATTTCCATTTCTTTGTGTCTTCCTCAAGTTCTTCATGAGTACTTTATAATTTTCTGTGTATAGGTTCTTAGCCTCTTCAGTTAGGTTTATTCCTAGGTATGTGATAGTTTTGGGTGCAATTGTAAATGGGATTGACTCCTTAATTTCTCTTTCTTCTGTCTTGTTGATGGTGTACAGAAATGCAACCGATTTCTGTGCATTGATTTTTATATCCTGACACTTTACTGAATTCCTGTACAAGTTCTAGCAGTTTTGGAGTGGAGTCTTTTGGGTTTTCCACATATAGTATCATATCATCTGCGAAGAGTGATAGTTTGACTTCTTCATTGTCTATTTGGATACCTTTAATTTCTTTTTGTTGTCTGATTGCTGAGGTTAGGACGTCTAGTACTATGTTGAATAGCAGGGATGATAAGGGACATCCCTCCATGTTCCAGACCTTAACGGAAAAGCTTTTGATTTTTCTCCATTGAGAATGATATTTGAAGTGGGTTTTTCATAGATGGCTTTGAGAATATTGAGGTATGTGCCCTCTATCCCTACACTTTGAAGAGTTTTGATCAGGAAGGGATGCTGTACCTTGTCAAATGATTTTTCAGCATCTATTGAGAGTATCATATGGTTCTTGTTCTTTCTTTTATTAATGTGTTCTAACACATTGATTGATTTGCGGATGTTGAACCAAAATTGCAGCCCTGGAATAAATCCCACTTGGTCTTGGTGAATAATCCTTTTAATGTACTGTTGAATCCTACTGGCTTGGGTTTTGGTGAGAATTTTTGCATCTGTGTTCATCAAGGATATTGGTCTGTAGTTCTCTTTTTTCGTGGGATCCTTGTCTGGTTTTGGGATCAAGGTGATGCTGGCCTCATAAAATGAGTTTGGAAGTTTTACTTCCATTTCTATTTTTCTGGAACAATTTCAGGAGAATAGGAAAAGTTCTTCTTTAAATGTTTGGTAGAATTCCTCTGGGAAGCCGTCTGGCCCTGGGCTTTTGTTTGTTTGGAGAATTTTGATGACTATTTCAATCTCCTTACTGGTTATGGGTCTGTTCAGGTTTTCTGTTTCTTCCTGGTTCAGTTGTGGTAGTTTATATGTCTCTAGGAATGCATCCATTTCTTCCAGATTGCCAAATTTATTGTCGTAGAGTTTCTCATAGTATGTTCTTATTATTGTCTGTATTCCTTCGGTGTTGGTTGTGATCTCTCCTCTTTCATTCATGATTTTATTTATGTGGGTCCTTTCTCTTTTCTTTTTGATAAGTCTGGCCAGAGGTTTATCAATCTTATTGATTCTTTCAAAGAACCAGCTCCTAGTTTCGTTGACTTGTTCTATTGTTTTGTTTTGTTTTTTTTTTTTTTTTGGTTTCTATTTCATTGATTTCTGCTCTGATCTTTATGATTTCTATTCTCCTGTTGTGTTTAGGGTTTCTTTCTTGTTCTTTCTACAGCTCCTTTAGGTGTAGGGTTAGGTTGTGTACTTGAGACCTTTCTTGTTTCTTGAGAAAGACTTGTACCGCTATATATTTTCCTCTCAGGACTGCCTTTGTTGGGCCCCACAGATTTTGAAACATGTTTTTATTTTCATTTGTTTCAATGAGCTGTTTTATTTCTTCTTTAATTTCCTGGTTGACCTATTTATTCTTTAGAAGGATGCTGTTTATTCTCCATGTATTTGAGTTTTTTCCAGCTTTCCTCTTGTGATTGAGTTCTAGCTTCAGAGCATTGTGGTCTGAAAATATGCAGGGAATGATCCTCATCTTTTGATACCAGTTGAGACCTGATTTGTGACCCAGGATGTGATCTATTCTGGAGAAGGTTCCATGTGCACTAGAGAAGAATGTGTATTCTGTTGCTTTGTGATGAAATGTTCTGAATATATCTGTGATATCCATCTGGTCCAGTGTGTCATTTAAGGCCTTTATTTCCTTGTTGATCTTCTGCTTGGATGATCTGTCCATTTCAGTGAGGGGAGTGTTAAAGTCCCCTACTATTATTGTATTATTATTGATGTGTTTCTTTGATTTTGTTATTAATTGGTTGATATAGTTGGCTGCTCCCACGTTAGGGGCATAGATATTTAAAATTGTTAGATCTTCTTGTTGGACAGACCCTTTGAGTAGGATATAGTGTCCTTCCTCATCTCTTATTATCGTCTTTGGCTTAAAATCTAATTGATCTGATATAAGGATTGCCACCCCAGCTTTCTTCTGATGCCCATTAGCATGGTAAATTGCTTTCCACCCCCTCACTTTAAATCTGGAGGTGTCTTCGCGTCTAAAATGAGTTTCTTGTAGGAAACTTATTGATGGGTTTTGTTTTTTTATCCATTCTGATACACTGTGTCTTTTGATTAGGGCATTTAGCCCATTAACATTCAGGGTAACTATTGAGAGATATGAATTTAGTGCCATTATTAGTCTGTAAGGTGACTGTTACTGTATATTGTCTCTGTACCTTATTGATCTACTACTTTTAGGCTCTCTCTTTGCTTAGAGGACCCCTTTCAATATTTCCTGTAGGGCTGGTTTGGTGTTTGCAAATTCTTTCAGTTTTGTTTGTCCTGGAAGCTTTTTATCTCTCCTTCTATTTTCAATGATAACTTAACTGGATAGAGTATTCTTGGCTGCATGTTTTTCTCATTTAGTGCTCTGAATATATCATGCCAGCTCTTCCTGGCCTGCCAGGTCTCTGTGGATAAGTCTGCTGCCAATCTAATATTTTTACCATTGTATGTTACAGACTTCTTTTCTCGGGCTGCTTTCAGGATTTTCTCTTTGTCACTAAGAATTGTAAATTTTACTATTAGGTGACGGGGTGTGGACCTATTCTTGTTGACTTTGAGGGGGGATTCTCTGCATCTCCTGGATTTTGATGCTTGTTCCCTTTGCCATATTAGGGAATTTCTCTCCAATAATTCTCTCCAATAGACCTTCTGCTCCCCTCTCTCTTTCTTATTCTTATGGAATCCCAATTATTCTAATGTTGTTTCGTCTTATGGTGTCACTTATCTCTCAAATTCTCCCCTCGTGGTCCAGTAGCTCTTTGTCCCTCTTTTGCTCGGCTTCTTTATTCTCTGTCATTTGGTCTTCTATATCACTAATTCTTTCTTCTGCCTCATTTACCCTAGCAGTGAGAGCCTCCATTTTTGATTGCACCTCATTAATAGCTTTTTTTATTTCAACTTGGTTAGATTTTAGTTCTTTAATTTCTCCAGAAAGGGCTTTTATATCTCCAGAGAGGGTTTCTCTAATATCTTCCATGTCTTTTTCGAGTCCGGCTAGAATGTTCAGAATCGTCATTCTGAGCTCTTGATCTGACATATTACCAATGTCTGTGTTGATTAGGTCCCTAGCCTTTGGTACTGCCTCTTGTTCTTTTGTTTGTTGTGATTTTTTCGCCTTGTCATTTTGTCTAGATAAGAGCATATGAAGGATTCCATATAAATTTTAGGATTATTTGTTCCATTTCTTTGAAAAAAATCGATGGTATTTTGATAGGGATTGCATTAAATGTGTAGATTGCTTTAGGTAGCATAGACATTTTCACAATATTTATTCTTCCAATCCGGGAGCATGGAACATATTTCCATTTCTTTGTGTCTTCCTCAATTTCTTCATGAGTACTTTATAATTTTCTGCGTATAGGTTCTTAGCCTCTTTGGTTAGGTTTATTCCTAGATATGTGATAGTTTTGGGTGCAATTATAAATGGGATTGACTCCTTAATTTCTCCATCTTCTGTCTTGTTGATGGTGTACAGAAATGCAACCGATTTCTGTGCATTGATTTTATATCCTGACACTTTACTGAATTCCTGTACAAGTTCTAGCAGTTTTGGAGTGGAGTCTTTTGGGTTTTCCACATATAGTATCATATCATCTGCAAAGAGTGATAGTTTGACTTCTTCTTTGCCAATGTGGATACCTTTAATTTCTTTTTGTTGTCTGATTGCTGAGGCCAGGACTTCTAGTACTATGTTGAATAGCAGTAGTGATAATGGACATCCGTGACGTGTTCCTGACCTTAGCGGAAAAGCTTTCAGGTATTTTTTTTTAAGTTTTTATTTTAATCTCAGTTAACGTACAATGTTATATTAATTTCAGGTGTACAATATAGTGATTTAACATTCCACACAACGTCAGGTGTTCATCACCTTGTACTCCTTAATCCCCATCATCTGTTTCATAGTTTCTTCCCCTCCCACCCACCTCCCTTCTGGTAACCATCAGTGTGTTCTCCATAGTTAAGACTCTGTTTCTTGTTTGTCTCCCTCTTTCTCTTTTTCTTCCCTTTGTTCATTTGTTTTGTTTCTTAAATTCCACATATAAGTAAGATCATATGGTATTTGTCTTTGTCTGACTGACTGACTTTGCTTAGCATTATACTGTCTGGCTCCATCCATCTCATTGCAAATGGCAAGATTTTATTCTTTTTTATATCTGAATAATATTCTATCATACATATGACATATATGAGATACATATATACATATATATGATAGTGTATATATATAATATATCACATCTTCTTTATCCATATCTAATCAATGAAAACTGCTTTCATATCTTGGCTATTGTGAATAATGCTGCTATAAACATAAAGATGCATATATCCCTTTGAATAAGATTTTATTTTAATTTTTATTTGCTTATTTACAGCATAACAGTGTTCATTGTTTTGGCATCACACCCAGTGCTCCATGCAGTACGTGCCCTCCCTATTACCCACCACTTGGTTCCTCAACCTCCCACCCCCCGCCCCGCCACCCCTTCATAACCCTCTGGTTGTTTTTCAGAGTCCATAGTCTCTCATGGTTCATCTCCCCTTCCAGTTTCCCTCAACTCCCTCTCCTCTCCATCTCCCCATGTCCTCCATATTATTTGTTATGCTCCATAAATAAGTGAGACCATATGATATTGACTCTCTCTGCTTGTCATATTTCGCTCAGCATAATTTCTTCCAGTCCCGTCCATGTTGCTACAAAAGTTGGGTATTCGTCCTTTCTGATGGAGGCATAATACTCCATCGTGTATATGGACCACATCTTCCTTATCCATTCATCCGTTGAAGGGCATCTTGGTTCTTTCCACAGTTTGGCGACCATAGCCATTGCTGCAATAAACATTGGGGTACAAATGGCCCTTCTTATCACTACATCTGTATCTTTGGGGTAAATACCCAGCAGTGCAATTGCAGGGTCATAGGGAAGCTCTATTTTTAATTCTTCAGGAATCTCCACACTGTTCTCCAAAATGGCTGCACTAACTTGCATTCCCACCAACAGTGGAAGAGGGTTCCCCTTTCTCTACAACCTCTCCAACACACGTTGTTTCCTGTCTTGCTAATTTTGGCCATTCTAACTGGTGTTAGGTGGTATCTCAATGTTGTTTTAATTTGAATCTCCCTGATGGCTAGTGATGATGAACATTTTTTCATGTGTCTCATAGCCATTTGTATGTCTTCGTTGGAGAAGTGTCTGTTCATATCTTCTGCCCATTTTTTGATATGATTAACTGTTTTGTGTGTGTTGAGTTTGAGAAGTTCTTTATAGATCCTGGATATCAACCTTTTGTCTGTACTGTCATTTGCAAATATCTTCTCCCATTCTGTGGGTTGCCTTTGTGTTGTGTTGACTGTTTCCTTTGCTGTGCAGAAGCTTTTGATCTTGAGGAAGTCCCAAAAGTTCATATTTGCTTTTGTTTCCTTGGCCTTTGGAGACATATCTTGAAAGAAGTTGCTGTGGCTGATATCGAAGAAGTTACTGCCTATGTTCTCCTCTAGGATTCTGAGAGATTCCGGTCTCACGTTGAGGTCTTTTATCCATTTCGAGTTTATCTTTGTGTATGGTGTAAGAGAATGGTCGAGTTTCATTCTTCTACATATCCCTGTCCAGTTTTCCCAGCACCATTTATTGAAGAGACTGTCTTTTTTCCATTGAATATTTTTCCCTGTTACTTTTTTTTTTAAAGATTTTATTTATTTCACAGGCAGAGATCACAAGTAGGCAGAGAAGCAGGCAGAGAGAGAGGAGGAAGCAGGCTCCCTGTGGAGCAGAGAGCCCAATGCGGGGCTCGATCCCAGGACCCTGAGATCATGACCTGAGCCAAAGGCAGCGGCTTAATCCACTGAGCCACCCAGGTGCCCCAATTTTTCCCTGTTTTGTCAAAGATTATTTGACCATAGAGTTGAGGGTCCATATCTGGGCTCTCCACTCTGTTCCATGGGTCTATGTGTCTGTTTTTATGCCAGTACCACGCTGTCTTGGTGATCACAGCTTTGTAGTAAAGCTTGAAATCGGGTAACGTGATGCCGCCAGTTTTGTTTTTGTTTTTCAACATTTCCTTAGCAATTCGGGGTCTCTTCTGACTCCATACAAATTTTAGGATTATTTGCTCCAGCTCTTTGAAAAATATCGGTGGAATTTTGATCGGAATGGCATTAAAAGTATAGATTGCTCTAGGCAGTATAGACATTTTAACAATGTTTATTCTTCCAATCCAAGAGCATGGAACAGTCTTCCATCTTTTTGTGTCTTCTTCAATTTCTTTCATGAGTGTTCTGTAGTTCCTCGAGTACAGGTCCTTTACCTCTTTGGTTAGGTTTATTCCCAGATATCTTATGGTTCTTGGTGCTATAGTAAATGGAATCGATTCTCTAATTTCCCTTTCTGTATTTTCATTGTTGGTGTATAAGAAAGCCACTGATTTCTGTACATTGGCTTTGATTCCTGCCACGTTACTGAATTGCTGTATGAGTTCTAGTAGTTTGAGGGTGGAGTCTTTGGGGTTTTCCATATAAAGAATCATGTCATCTGCAAAGAGAGAGAGTTTGACTTCTTCCTTGCCAATTTGCATACCTTTGATTTCTCTTTGTTGTCTGATTGCCGTTGCTAGAACTTCTAATACTATGTTGAACAAGAGTGGTGAGAGTGGGCATCCTTGTCGTGTTCCTGATCTCAACGGGAAGGCTGCAAGCTTTTTCCCATTGAGGCTGATATTTGCTGTGGGTCTTTCATAGATAGATTATATGAAGTTCAGGAATGTTCCCTCTATCCCTATACATTGAAGCGTTTTCATCAGGAACGGATGCTGGATTTTGTCAAATGCTTTTTCTGCATCAATTGAGAGGACCATGTGGTTCTCTCTCTTCTCTTATTGATGTGTTCTATCACACTGATTGATTTGCGAATGTTGAACCAACCTTCCAACCCAGGGATGAATCCCACCTGGTCCTGGTGGATAATCTTTTGAATGTGCTGCTGGATCCTGTTTGCTAGGATCTTGTTGAGAATCTTTGCATCCATATTCATCAATGATATTGGTCTGAAATTCTTCTTTTTGGTAGGGTCTTTGCCTGGTTTGGGGATCAGGGTAATGCTGGCTTCATAAAAAGAGTCTGGAAATTTTCCTTCTGCTTCAGTTTTTTGGAACAGCTTCAAGCATTGGTGTTATTTCTTCTTTGAAAGTTTGGTAGAATTCCCCAGGGAATCCGTCAGGTCCTGGGCTCTTGTTTTTGGGGAAGTTTTTGATCACTGCTTCAATCTCATTACTAGATATTGGTCTATTCAGGTTGTCCATTTCTTCCTGGTTCAATTTTGGGAGTTTGTAGTTTTCCAGGAATGCATCCATTTCATCTAGGTTGCTTAGCTTTTTGGCATATAACTGTTGGTAATAATTTCTGATGATTGTTTCTATTTCCTTGATGTTAGTTGTGATCTCTCCCTTTTCATTCCTAATTTTATTAGTTTGGGCTTTCTCTCTTTTCTTTTGGATTAGGGTGGCCAATGGTCGATCGATCTTATTGATTCTTTCAAAAAACCAACTTTATTTTCATTGATACGTTCTACTGTATCCCTCGTTTCTACCTCATTGATCTCTGCTCTAATCTTGATTATTTCCCTTCTTGCATGTGGAGTTGGTTTGATTTGTTGTTGATTCTCCAGTTCTTTAAGGTGTAGAGACAGCTGGTGTATTCTGGATTTTTCAATGTTTTTGAGGGAGGCTTGGATGGCTATGTATTTCCCCCTTAGAACCGCCTTTGCTGTATCCCATAGGTTTTGGACCGAGGTGTCTTCATTCTCATTGGTTTCCATGAATTGTTTAAGTTCCTCTTTGATCTCCTGGTTGATCCAAGCATTCTTAAGAAAGGTGGTCTTTAGCTTCCAGGTGTTGGAGTTCCTTCTGAACTTTTCCTTGTGATTGAGCTCCAGTTTCAAAGCATTGTGATCGGAGAATATGCAGGGAATAATGTCAGTCTTTTGGTATCGGTTGAGTCCTGCTTTGTGACCCAGTATGTGGTCTATTCTGGAGAAGGTTCCATGTGCACTTGAGAAGAATGAGTATTCTGTTGTTTTAGGGTGGAATGTTCTGTATACATCGATGAGGTCCATCTGGTCCAATGTTTCATTCAATGCTCTTATTTCTTTATTAATTTTCTGCTTCAATGGTCTGTCTATTTCTGAGAGAGGCGTATTAAGATCTCCTAGTATTATTGTATTCATATCAATATGGCTCTTTACCTTGATTAATAGTTTTCTTATGGAATTGGGTGCTCCCATATTGGGGGCATAGATATTCACAATTGTTAGATCATCTTGGCCGATAGTCCCTTTAAAATTATGTAGTGTCCTTCTGTATCTCTGACTACAGTCTTTAGTTAAAATCTAATTTATCTGATATGAGAATCACCACCCCGGCCTTCTTTTGAGGCCCATTGGCATGAAAGATGCTGCTCCATCCCTTCACTTTCAGTCTGGGTGTATCCTTAGGTTCAAAATGGGTCTCTTGTACACAACATATGGATGGGTCCTGTCGTTTTATCCAATCTGCAACCCTTTGTTGTTTTATGGGCGCATTTAGGCCATTCACATTGAGAGTGATTATTGAGAGATACGTTTTTATTGACATCGTGTTGCCTTTGAAGTCTTTCTGTCTGTAGATTGTTTCTATATTTCTGTTCAATGATATTCTTAGGATTTTTTCTCTTTTATAGGACCCCCCTTAATATTTCCTGCAGTGTCGGCTTGGTGGTTGCATAGTCTTTTAAGCCTTGCCGGTCTTGGAAACTCTTTATCTCTCCATCCATTTTAAATGTCAGTCTTACTGGATAGAGTATTCTTGGTTGCATGTTCTTCTCATTTAGTACTCTGAATATATTTTGCCAGCCCTTCCTGGCTTTCCAGGTCTCTGTGGAAAGGTCTGACGTTATTCTAATGGGCTTTCCTCTGTATGTAAGAAGCTTTTTTGTCCTAGCTGCTTTTAAGAGGGTCTCTCTTGAAACATAATTCCTCATTCTAACTATAAGGTGTCATGAGGACTTTCGAGAATTTAAAATCTTGGGAGGAAATCTCTCTGCCTCTAGTACATGAATGTTGTTTCCATTCGTGAGATTGGGAAAATTTTCATTGACAACTTCTTCCACTATATCTTCTAGACTTCTTTCTTTTTCCTCCCCTTCAGGGATTCCAATAATTCTGACGTTGGACATTTCATGGCATCTTTTATTTCCCTGATTCTGTTTTCGTGGCTTCTGAGTTGTTTGTTCCAGGATTCCTCCTGATCATTTCTTTCTATCTGTTTGTCCTCCAGATCACTAATTCTATCTTCTGTCTCAGTTACCCTAGCTTTTAGAGAATTTAGACTCGATTGGAACTCATTGAGAGCATTTTGAACATCATCCCTGGTGGCTTTCAGTTCTGCCCTAACATTGTGAACATCATCCCTGGTGGCTCTCAGTTCTGCCCTAATCAATTC
Organism: Meles meles; assembly: GCF_922984935.1. Classification (NCBI taxonomy): domain Eukaryota; kingdom Metazoa; phylum Chordata; class Mammalia; order Carnivora; family Mustelidae; genus Meles; species Meles meles. The sequence goes on along the minus strand of NC_060070.1, from coordinate 154,433,214 downwards.
TGTTTGGTCATCCATGGCTTTCTCCAACCTAGCTATTGCCTGGAAAATTGTTAGTCTGAATTCCTTTTCTGACATATTGTCTATGTCGATAGCCATTAGCTCTGTTGCAGAAGGCCCATCCTCTGTATTATTCTTCTGTTGGGCATTCTTCCTCCTAGTCATTTTTGGTAAGAGATGACTAAACAGATGCAGCTGGACTTATCGATTGTGGTACAGTCAATGTGCACCCTGGAACGCTTCTGTGCAATCAGGATTCCCCACCCAAATGAGAGAAAAAAGAAAAGAAAAAGAAATAGAGAAGAAGAAAGAAAAAAAGGGAAAAGGGAAAAGGAAAAAGAAAGAGAGAGAGAGAGAGAGAGATAGGAAAAAAGGGGAAGATAAAAGAGAAGGCTCAGCCCAAATGGGCCACAAGGTAAGATTTGTGGAGTACACAAACAAGAACAGACAAACAAAAAGACTGATAAAAGTATATGACAAGAGAAAAAAATATGTATATATAAGCAAAAAAAGGGAAGAACCTCATCAGAAAGAACCCCAAGTATAAGGTTTATATATTATCAGGACAAACACAAATTCACAGAAACAATGACAGAAGGAAAAATTGGGAGAGTGGTCATAAATTCCCAGTGTGGGTGAGGAAGGTTATTTTGATTCTTCCTGAAGGTATCTTGATGTTTTTGTTAAGGGACTCAACTTTCCTAAGTTACAGGGGGATTAGACACTGGTTTGCCTATAGGGGTAGCATTGATTGGGGAAAGGGGATTACCTTGAATTCTAACTCGATATGTATAGTAGAAAATCAAAATTAAAAAAGAATAAACTAGACTAAACTAAGTTAAAATTAAAAAAGAATTAAAAAATAGAAAAGCAAAAGAAAAATACAGGTGTATGTATCAAAAAGTTCAGGTTAGAAGGTTATTAAAGAATGTGATGTCCTGGACATCTCAGTGTGGTGGTAAATAGGTTAAAAAATTATCTTTATGTATTAAAATGAAAGAACCAGAATATTGGTAAAGAGTTAAAAATAAAAGTTGTATTTATGAAGTAGTGGTGGTTGTTCTCTTGTAGTCTTTTTTTTTTTCCTTCCTTCCTGGTTGGTTTTCTGGGGGAGGGGCCTGCCACGTGGGTTTTCAGACAATGATGTTCCCTGAGTTATGTCCTCCCGCTCCCCTCAAGGGGGTGAGCTCTTTTTTTTTTCAGGAAACTGTTTTTTTCAGCCTTTTGTTCTCTGGGGGTTTTTATGGTCTTTCATCTGCTTTCTCTCGCCTTGACAGCTTTTGATGGTTTTTGGAGGTTTAGAGGAGAGCAAACAGCACCCCAACCTCCCTCTCAGAGAGAAGACTGAGACTGTTTTGCAAAAGCTGCTGGCAGAGTCGGTTCTGAGTCACTGTCCCTGGGGATGCAGGAGCTCCTCCTTGTACCCAAAACCAGGGCAGCGGTGGCTGTCTAGGCAGCTCCAGACCGCCAGAGAGGTTCCAAGCAGAGATTGCACACTGAGATTTTCCCGCTGTCCCGGGCTGGGAATGTCTGGTTTTTCTGGTTGCCAGAGCTCCAGGCTAGCGCTTTTGAGCACCTATCCCAAGGGAGGGTGTGGGACGTGCGCATTTCAGGATTGCCGTCTGGCCCTGTTCCCAGCCCCTCATGGGAGCCAGACCCCACTCGTCTCGGGCGCCCTGGCATTCAGGCGCACTGGCGGCTTTGGACGGAGACCTGATTTCTCCGCAGCACTCTCTCTGGCTCAGCGCCAGGGGAGGCTGTCATGGGTCCTGGGACTTAGGTCCCTGACCCTAACCGCCCAGGTTATTATACAGGCCCACTATTACCCGCCGCAATCCTGTGCTCTTTGTTTTTTGAGTGCTTTCAACCAGACTCCAAGTTAATGCTGGTCCCCAGATGCAGAGCACTCTCTTATTGGGGTATTACGTTCCAATTGGTCACCTCTGGTGGCTCCCTCCCCCTTTTGTATATCTTCCGATATCAGTCCGATGCTCCCAGTCTGCTTTACCTGCCACTGGCGTCTTCTGCTCCTGTAGAGATCCAGACATGTATAATTCTGATCTCAGGCTGATTTCATGGGTGGTCAGAGTTTTTGGTAGGTAATCAGCTCACTTTATGGTACAGGTTGAAATGGTGCCTCCTCCTACTTCCCCTCCATCTTGACTCCTCCAGCAAAGGCGGTTCTAAGGGGGAAATACATAGCCATCCAAGCCTCCCTCAAAAAAAATTGAAAAATCTAGAATACACCAGCTGTCTCTATACCTTAAAGAACGGGAGAATCAACAACAAATCAAACCAACTCCACATGCAAGAAGGGAAAAAATCAAGATTAGAGCAGAGATCAATGAGGTAGAAACGAGAGATACAGTAGAACGTATCAATGAAAATAGAAGCTGGTTTTTTGAGAGAATCAATAAGATCGATAAACCATTGGCCACACTAATCCAAAAGAAAAGAGAGAAAGCCCAAATTAATAAAATTATGAATGAAAAGGGAGAGATCACACCTAACACCAAGGAAATAGAAGCAGTCATCAGAAATTATTATCAACAGTTATATGCCAATAAGCAAAGCAACCTAGATGAAATGGATGCATTCCTGGAAAACTATGAACTCCCAAAATTGAACCAGGATGAAATTGACAAACTGAATAGACCAATATCTGGTAATGAGATTGGAGCAGTGATCAAAAACATCCCAAAAAACAAGAGCCCAGGACTTGACGGATTCCCTGGGGAATTCTAGCAAACTTTCCAAGAAGAAATAACACCAATTCTCCTGAAGCTCTTTCAAAAAATTGAAACAGTAGGAAAACTTCTAGACTCTTTTGATGAAGCCAGCATTCTCCTGATCCCCAAACCAGGCAAAGACCCTACCAAAAAGGAGAATATCAGACCATTATCACTGATGAATATGGATGCTAAGATTCTCAACAAAATCCTAGCAAACAGGATTCAGCAGCACATTCAAAAGATTATCCACCATGACCAGGTGGGATTCATCCCTGGGTTACAAGTTTGGTTCAACATTCGCTAATCAATCAATGTGATAGAACACATCAATAAGAGAAGAGAGAAGAACCACATGGTCCTCTCAATTGATGCAGAAAAAGCATTTGACAAAATCCAGCATCCATTCCTGATGAAAACGCTTCAAGGTATAGGGATGGAGGGAACATTCCTGAACTTCATAAAATCTATCTATGAAAGAACCACAGCAAATATCATCCTCAATGGGAAAAAGCTTGCAGCCTTCCCGTTGAGATCAGGAACACGACAAGGATGCCCACTCTCACCACTCTTGTTCAACATAGTATTAGAAGTTCTAGCAACGGCAATCAGACAACAAAGAGAAATAAAAGGTGTCCAAATTGGCAAGGAAGAAGTCAAACTCTCTCTCTTTGCAGATGACATGATTCTTTATATGGAAAACCCCAAAGACTCCAGCCCCAAACTACTAGAACTCATACAGCAATTCAGTAACGTGGCAGGATACAAAGTCAATGTACAGAAATCAGTGGCTTTCTTATACACTAACAATGAAAATACAGAAAGAGAAATTAGAGAATCGATTCCATTTACTATAGCACCAAGAACCATAAGATACATGGGAATAAACATAACCAAAGTGGTAAAGGACCTGTACTCGAGGAACTACAGAACACTCATGAAAGAAATAGAAGAAGACACCAAAAGTGTAAGACCATTCCATGCTCTTGGATTGGAAGAATAAACACTGTGAAAATGTCTAAACTGCCTAGAGCAATCTATACTTTTTTTTAATTTTATTTATTTATTTTTATTTTTTTATTTACAGCATAACAGTGTTCATTGTTTTGGCATCACACCCAGTGCTCCATGCAGTACGTGTCCTCCCTATTACCCACCACCTGGTCCCTCAACCTCCCACCCCACCACCACACCCTCCCCACCACCCATTCATAACCCTCTGGATGTTTTGCAGAGTCCATATCTCTCATGGTTCATCTCCCCTTCCAGTTTCCCTCAACTCCCTGTCCTCTCCATCTCCCCATGTCCTCCAAGTTATTTGTTATGCTCCACAAATAAGTGAGACCATATGATACTTGACTCTCTCTGCTTGACTTATTTCGCTCAGCAAAATTTCTTCCAGTCCCGTCCATATTGCTACAAAGTTGGGTATTCGTCCTTTCTGATGGAGGCATAATACTCCATTGTGTATATGTACCACAACTTCCTTATCCATTCATCCATTGAAGGGCATCTTGGTTCTTTCCACAGTTTGGCGACCATAGCCATTGCTGCAATAAACATTGGGGTACAAATGGCCCTTCTTTCACTTCATCTGTATCTTTGGGGTTAATACCCAGCAGTGCAATTGCAGGGTCATAGGGAAGCTCTATTTTTAATTTCTTCAGGAATCTCCACACTGTTCTCCAAAGTGGCTGCACTAACTTGCATTCCCACCAACAGTGGAAGAGGGTTCCCCTTTCTCCACATCCTCTCCAACACACGTTGTTTCCTGTCTTGCTAATTTTGGCCATTCTAACTGGTGTCAGGTGGTATCTCAATGTGGTTTTAATTTGAATCTCCCTGATGGCTAGTGATGATGAACATTTTTTCATGTGTCTCATAGCCATTTGTATGTCTTCGTTGGAGAAGTGTCTGTTCATATCTTCTGCCCATTTTTGGATATGATTCTCTGTTTTGTGTGTGTTGAGTTTGAGAAGTTCTTTATAGATCATGGATATCAACCTTTTGTCTGTACGTTCATTTGCATATATACTCTCCCATTCCGTGGGTTGCCTCTTTGTTTTGTTGACTGTTTCCTTTGCTGTGCAGAAGCTTTTGATCTTGAGGAAGTCCCAAAAGTTCATTTTCGCTTTTGTTTCCTTGGCCTTTGGAGACATATCTTGAAAGAAGTTGCTGTGGCTGATATCGAAGAGGTTACTGCCTATGTTCTCCTCTAGGATTCTGATAGATTCCTGTCTCATGTTGAGGTCTTTTATCCATTTCGAGTTTATCTTTGTGTATGGTGTAAGAGAATGGTCGAGTTTCATTCTTCTACATATTGCTGTCCAGTTTTCCCAGCACCATTTATTGAAGAGACTGTCTTTTTTCCATTGAATATTTTTTCCTGTTTTGTCGAAGATTATTTCACCATAGAGTTGAGGGTCCATATCTGGGCTCTCCACTCTGTTCCATGGGTCTATGTGTCTGTTTTTATGCCAGTACCACGCTGTCTTGGTGATCACAGCTTTGTAGTAAAGCTTGAAATCGGGGTAACGTGATGCCGCCAGTTTTGTTTTTGTTTTTCAACATTTCCTTAGCAATTCGGGGTCTCTTCTGACTCCATACAAATTTTAGGATTATTTGCTCCAGCTCTTTGAAAAATATCGGTGGAATTTTGATCGGAATGGCATTAAAAGTATAGATTGCTCTAGGCAGTATAGACATTTTAACAATGTTTATTCTTCCAATCCAAGAGCATGGAACAGTCTTCCATCTTTTTGTGTCTTCTTCAATTTCTTTCATGAGTGTTCTGTAGTTCCTCGAGTACAGGTCCTTTACCTCTTTGGTTAGGTTTATTCCCAGGTATCTTATGGTTCTTGGTGTTATAGTAAATGGAATCGATTCTCTAATTTCCCTTTCTGTATTTTCATTGTTAGTGTATAAGAAAGACACTGATTTCTGTACATTGACTTTGTATCCGGCCACGTTACTGAATTGCTGTATGAGTTCTAGTAGTTTGGGGCTGGAGTCTTCGGGGTTTTCCATATAAAGAATCATGTCATCTGCGAAGAGAGAGAGTTTGACTTCTTCCTTGCCAATTTGGATACCTTTTATTTCTCTTTGTTGTCTGATTGCCATTGCTAGGACTTCTAATACTATGTTGAACAAGAGTGGTGAGAGTGGGCATCCTTGTCATGTTCCTGATCTCAATGGGAAGGCTGAAAGCTTTTTCCCATTGAGGATGATATTTGCTGTGGGTCTTTCATAGATAGATTTTATGAAGTTCAGGAATGTTCCCTCTATCCCTATACTCTGAAGCGTTTTCATCAGGAACGGACACTGGATTTTGTCAAATGCTTTTTCTGCATCAATTGAGAGGACCATGTGGTTCTTCTCTCTTCTCTTATTGATTTGTTCTATCACATTGATTGATTTGCGAATGTTGAACCATCCTTGCAGCCCAGGGATGAATCCCACCTGGTCATGGTGGATAATCTTTTGAATGTGCTGCTGGATCCTGTTTGCTAGGATCATGTTTAGAATCTTAGTATCCATATTCCTCAGTGATATTGGTCTGAAATTCTCCTTGTTTGGTAGGGTCTTTGCCTGGTTTGGGGATCAGGGTAATCCTGGCTTCACAAAAAGGGTCTGGAAGTTTTCCTTTTGCTTCAATTTTTTGGAACAGCTTCAGGAGAATTGGTGTTCTTTCTTCCTTGAAAGTTAGGTAGAATTCCCCTGGGAATCCGTCAGGTCCTGGGCTCTTGTTTTTTTTTGGGGGGGGGGGGTTGATCACTGCTTCAATCTCCTTAGTAGATATCGGTCTATTCAGGTTGTCAGTTTCTACCTGGTTCAATTTTGGGAGTTTATAGTTTTCCAGGAATGCATTCATTTCATCTAGTTTCTTAGTTTATTGGCGTATAACTGTTGGCAATAATTTCTGATGAATTATTGTATTTCCTTGGTGTTAGTTGTGATCTCTCCCTTTTCATTCATAAGTTTATTAATTTTGGCTTTCTCTCTTTTCTTTTGGATTAGTGTGGCCAATGGTTTATCGATCTTATTGAATTGTCGATACTGCCTAGAGCAATCTATACTTTTAATGCCATTCTGATCAAAATTCCACCGGTATTTTTCAAAGAGCTGGAGCAAATAATCCTGAAATTTGTATATCATCAGAAGTGACCCCGAATTGCTAAGGAAATGTTGAAAAACAAAAACAAAACTGGAGGCATCATGTTACCCGATTTCAAGCTCTACTGCAAAGCTGTGATCACCAAGGCAGCGTGGTACTGGCATAAAAACAGACACATTGACCAATGGAACAGAGTGCAGAGCCCAGATATGGACCCTCAACTCTATGGTCAAATAATCTTCGACAAAACAGGAAAAAATATTCAATGGAAAAAAGACAGTCTCTTCAATCAATGGTGCTGGGAAAACTGGACAGCGATATGTAGAAGAATAAAACTCGACCATTCTCTTACACCGTACACAAAGATAAACTCGAAATGGATAAAAGACCTCAACGTGAGACAGGAATCTATCAGAATCCTAGAGAAGAACATAGGCAGTAACCTCTTCGATATCAGCCACAGCAACTTCTTTCAAGATATGTCTCCAAAGGCCAAGGAAACAAAAGCAAAAATGAACTTTTGGGACTTCCTCAAGATCAAAAGCTTCTGCACAGCAAAGGAAACAGTCAACACAACAAAGAGGCAACCCACGGAATGGGAGAAGATATTTGCAAATGAAAGTACAGACAAAAGGTTGATATCCAGGATCTATAAAGAACCCCTCAAACTCAACACACACAAAACAGAGAATCATATAAAAAAATGGGCAGAAGGTATGAACAGACACTTCTCCAATGAAGACATACAAATGGCTATTAGACACATGAAAAAATGTTCATCAACACTAGCCATCAGGGAGATTCAAATTAAAAGTACATTGAGATACCACCTGAATGGTATCTCAATGTATACCAAAATGTATGGTATGGCCAAACGTAGCAAATGAATGTAGGTGGGAATGCAAGTTGGTGCAGGCACTTTGGAGAACAGTGTGGAGATTCCTGAAGAAATTAAGAATAGAGCTTCCCTACTACCCTGCAATTGCACTGCTGGGTATTGACCCCAAAGATACAGATGTAGTGAAAAGAAGAGCCATCTGTACTCCAATGTTTATTTCAGCAATGGCCACGTTCGCCAAACTGTGGAAAGAACCATGATGCCGTTCAACGGATGAATTGATAAGGAAGATGTGGTCCATATACACTATGGAGTATTATGCCTCCATCAGAAAGGATGAATACCCAACTTTTGTAGCAACATGGACGGGACTGGGAGAGATTATGCTGTGAAATAAGTCAAGCAGAGAGAGTCTTGTGTCATATGGTCTCACTTATTTGTGGAGCATAACAAATAACATGGAGGACATGGGGACATTGAGAGGAGAGGGAGTTGAGGGAAACTGGAAGGGGAGATGAACCATGAGAGACTATGGACTCTGGAAAACAACCAGAGGGTTTCGAAGGGGCGGAGGGTTGGGAGGTTGAGGAACCAGGTGATGGGTAATAGGGAGGGCAGATACTGCATGGAGCACTAGGTGTGGTGCAAAAAGAATGAACAGTGTTACACTGAAAATAAACAAATAAAAAAATTTAGCAGAAGAAGAATAAAGAAAGAATAAAAATTGAACAAAAAATTGAATTAACCGCAAGCCTAAAGAATCATGGGGAAAAGGCCATGAGTTCCGTGTTTTACTTTCTCCTCCTCTGGAATACCGTTGCTGTCCTAGGTATTGAACCTGCTTTCCTTGATAGATGAACCTCGTCCTGGCTGGATATTTTGTTGATCTTCTGGTGGAGGGGCCTCTTGTAGTGGCTTTCAAGTGTCTTTGCCGGAGGTAGAATTGCACCCCCCTTACCTGGGGCCGGACTGAGTAATCTGCTCGGGTTCCCTTCAGGAGCTTTTGTTTCCTGAATGCTTTCCATAGATTTCTGGAGGATGGGAATGAAAATGGCGGCCTCCCATTCTCAGGTCCAGAGGAGCCGAGAGTCCGGGGCCCCACTCTTCAGTGCGCCCCAAGAGAACAGCACCCAATCACTCCCGTATCCCTAGACTCCAGCCGCGCTCTGAGCTCACCCAGCCTGCAACCGGTTCAAAGTAACCCCGAGCTGAGAGTTCAGTCCTCGGCTTTGTCTTTGTAGCCAGCTTCTCCATTCTAATACCTGTGAGCTCTGCGACACTCTGACATCCCCAATCCTTCTGTCACCCTGCGGGACTGGGGCCATGCTGACCCCACATGGGCTTCAAACTGCTTTAGCCTCTGGAGCAATGTCCCTCAGTGGAACACTTTTAAAAGTCCTGATTTTGTGCTCCTTTGCTCTGCCGCTTGCCGGGAGCTGGCCCCTTCCCCCGCGGTCTATCTTCCTGTCGTTTTGGATTCACTTCTCCGCCAGTCCTACCTTTCAGAAAGTGGTTGATTTTCTGTTTATAGAATTGCTATTCTTCTTCTCTTCGATCTCCCATTGGATTTGTAGGTGTTTGCAATGTTTAGATAAGCTATCGAGCTGATGCCCTGCTACCCAATGTAGTCTCAGCCAGCTACTTCTCTGCCATCCTGACTCCTCCTCCATGTTATTCTTTATGCTCCACAATAAGTGAACAATGTAATGATTGACTTTCTCTTCTTGAATTATTTCACTCAGCACAATCTCCTCCAGTCCCATCCATGTTGATGAGAAAGTTGGGTACTCATCCTTTCTGGTGGCTAAGTAATACTCCATTGTATGTATGGACCATATCTTTATCCATTCGTTGGTTGAAGGGCATCTCAGCTCCTTCCACAATTTGGATATTGTGGACATTGCTGCTATGAACATTGGGGTACAGATGGCCCTTCTTTTCACTACATCTGTATCTTTGGGGTAAATAACCAGTAGTGCAATTGTACGGTCATAGGGTAGCTCTATTTTCTTTTCTTTTATTTATTTATTTGACAGAGAGAGGTCATAAGTAGGCAGAGAGGTAGGCAGAGAGAGAGGGAGAAACAGGTTCCCCACTGAGCAGAGAGCCCAATGCGGGGCTCGATCCAGGACCCTGAGATCATGACCTGAGCTGAAGGCAGAGGCTTAAACCACTGAGCCACCCAGGCGCCCCGGGTAGCTCTATTTTCAATTTTTTGAGGAACCTCCACATTGTTTTCCAAAGTGGCTGCACCAACTTGCATCCCCACCATCAGTGTAAGAGGGTTCCCTTTTCTCCACATCCTCTGCAACACTTGTTGTTTCCTGTCTTATTGATTTTGGCCATTCTAACCAGTGTAAGGTGGTATCTCAATGTGGTTTTGATTTGAATTTCCCTGATGGCTAGTGATGATGAACATTTTTTCATGTCTGTTAGCCATTTTTGTCTCTTCTTTGGAGAAGTGTCTGTTGTCTTCTGCCCATTTTTTGATGTGATTATCTGTTTTCTGTGTGTTGAGTTTGAGGAGTTCTTTATAGATCTTGGGTATCAGCCCTTTGTCTATAGTGTCATTTGCGAATATCTTCTCCCATTCCGTGAGTTGCCTCTTTGTTTTTGGTTTTTTTTTTTTTTTTGTTTTTTTTTTGTTTTTTTTTTTTTACGGTTTCCTTTGCTGTGCAGAAACTTTTGAACTTGATAAAATCTGAAAATTTCATTTTTCAATTTTGTTTCCCTTGCCTTTAGAGACATGTCTTAAAAGAAGTTGCTGTGGCCAATGTTGAAGAGGTGACTGCCTATGTTCTCCTCTAGGAGTTCGATGGGTTCCTGTCTCACATTGAGGCCTTTCATGCATTTTGAGTTTATCTTTGTGTATGGTGTAAGAGAATGGTCAAGTTTCATTCTTCTACATATAGAAGTCCAATTTTCCCAGCATCATTTAAGAGACTGTCTTTCTTCCATTGGATATTTTTTTCCACTTTGACAAAGATTTGTTGACCATATAGTTACAACAAAGATACAGATGTAATGAAAAGAAGGGCCATATGTACCCCAATGTTCATAGTAGCAATGGCCACAATATCCAAACTGTGGAAAGAGCCAAGATGCCCTTCAACAGATGAATGGATAAAGAAAATGTGATCCATATATACAATAAAGTATTACTCAGCCAAGAGAAAGGATGAATACCCAACTTTTGCATCAACATTGATGGGACTGGAGGAGATTATGCTGCATGAAATAAGTCAGGCAGAGAAAGCCAATTATCATATGATTTCACTTATTTGTGGAACATAAGGAATAGTATGGAGGACATTAGAAGGAAGGGAAAAGTGAAGGGGGGAAATCAGAGGGGAAGATGAACCATGCGAGATTGTGGGCTCTGAGAAGCAAACTGAGAGTTTTTGGGGTATGGAGGGATGGGTTGGCCTGGTGATAGGTATTAAGGAGGGCACATATTGCATGGAACACTGAGTGTCATATGTAAATAATGAATCTTGGAACACTACATCAAAAACTAATAATGATGTACTGCATGATGACTAATATAACTTAAGAGAAAATAGTAATAAGGAATAAAGATCTATTTGAACTGTTAAAAAAAAGCAATAGTGTCTCCATAATTGAATTGATAAACTTAGAAGGCTTGCAGTTGTTCTGAAGGGTGGGGTGCCCAACAGGGGATGCACAGCTTAGCCCAGCTGCCCACAGAGACATGAGCTACTATGGCAGAGACCAGTGAAAAATAGTTCTCAAGTGAGGTTGTGATACAAAGTGCACAGATGTGGGGTTGCAGTACTATTTTATAATGATTAGTTTGAACTAATGGGTTTGTATCTTAATTTATATTATTACATATTTTATTACTTAATACAATTAGTATTTCAGAGTACAGTGTAGAACTACTTTCACTACATTTTCACAAACATAGTCTGCTTAGTGGCACATATAGCCAAGCATCATTGTTGCCTAACATCACTGTATCAAATGCAGCACATGAATATCTAAAATAAGATTTGGGAAATTAGGACACAAGAGTGAATTATTAAAGAAAACCCTATAAACCTACTGTAATTTTAAATTTATTTCCCAGCTATCACTTGGAAGTGAATATGCCCTTCACTAGGTTGACTAATGCTCCCTTTACATCCTTATTCCTCAGGGTGTAGATAAAAGGGTTCAGTGCAGGGGTCACCACTCCATAGAAGAGTGCCATGAACTTGGGCTGGTCCCTTGAGATGGAAGAGGGGGGCTGAAGGTACATGCTAATGGCTGGACCATAAAACAAGAAAACTACAATGAGGTGGGAGGAACATGTCCCAAAGGCCTTCCTCCTTCCCTCAGAAGACTTAATTTTAAATACAGCAAGTCCAATACAAGCATAGGAAGCAAGAATTAAGCACAGAGGAACAGCTAACATAAAAATACACACCACAGAGAGCGTGAGCTCATTAGCAGCCTTTTCTCCACAGGCAGCCTTTATCAGAACAGGAATCTCACACACCAAGTGATCCAATTTATTGAGGCCACACAGTGGTAACTGTAAGGTAGCAGTGGCCTCTGAGACAGCATAGGTGATTCCATTCAGCCACACAGTGGATACCAACAGGATACAGACACGTGGGTTCATGATGAGGGTGTAGTGCAAAGGCTTGCAGATAGCCACATAGCGATCAAAAGACATGATAGCCAAAATAAGACATTCTGTGCCCCCCATTATGTGAAAGAAATAAAGCTGAGCCACACACCCAAGATAGCTGATCGTCTTCCTAGCACTTCCCAGGTTAAACAGCATCTGAGGGACAATGCTTGTGGTGTAGCACATGTCCAGGAAGGAGAGGTTTGTGAGGAAGAAATACATGGGGCTGTGCAGATGGGCATCTAACCTAGACACTAGAATAATGGCTATGTTTCCAACCATGGCCATGGGGTATGTTATAAGAAGAATAGCAAACAGAGAAAGCTCCAGCCAAGGACGGTCTGAGAAGCCTAGTAGAATAAACTCTTCAGGATGGCTGTTGTTCATTGCACCAGTCTTTACCTTGTTTCACCTACAGCAGAGAAGTGGCAGAAAATGTAGGAAGAGTTAGGAGAAGTGTATGTGTCATCCACTGACAGAGGATGGGCTGCAGAATCTTGTGAGGGAAATAATAAAAGGCATCTGACACCAGGTGACTTACTTTTCCTCCTGACACTACAAAACAGAGCTGGTGACTTTAGAAAAATAGCCTGATCATTCTGAAACTCAATGTATAAAAGCATGGCAAGGATGATCTCCTTGTGTTACAAAGAGGATTTAATGGAAAGTGGAAGCATCTTGTGTTTTAGAAACTTCAAAGTAATGATTTTCAAACTTTGCTTGCTTGCATAAAAATCATCTGAGGAGATTGTTAAAATGCAATCTATCGATTTCTGTCTCTTGGTGTCTGATAGAGTGGATGTGAGATGGGGCCCCGGGGACACTGATGCAAGTTATTACTGAAATATTATGAGCAGTGGAATTCTTGAGGCAGCTGACACACAAGAAGGAGAACATGAGCTGTAATACCATCATGACAGCCTTGTTCAAACTCAAGTAGTCTGAATAGTTTTATCATCTCTATGGAGAGTAAGAAAGTAGATTTTGGGGGTGCCTGGGTGGCTCAGTGGTTTGAGCCTCTGCCTTTGGCTCAGGTCATGATCTCAGGGTCCTGGGATCAAGCCCCGCATTGGGCTCTCTGCTCAGCAGGGAGCCTGCTTTCTCCTCTCTCTCTGCCTGTCTCTCTGTCTACTTGTAATCTCTGTCAAATAAATAAATAAAATCTTTTAAAAAAAAGAAAGTAGATTTTGTACAAGTCTGTTTTGGTATTTTGGAAGTGAGCAAGAAATGTCAGGTTCCTGAAGCATGAACTGAGAGCTGAGCCATGACATATGTTCCGATGCTGAAGAATTTATTTTGGGATGTTTATTTTCTTGTATAAGTACTTCCTTCAAACTGGGCACTTGATTTTTCCATTAAAACTTAATTTACTATCTGGTAGTGATTTTCTTTTATTAAGTGGACTTTTGATTCTATTTTTATAGGAGTTTGAACAGTTATTAGTGATCCACTTGATTGTAAATAGCTAAAAATACAACCTTTAACTCCAGAGAACTGGTGTCAGGAGGAAAGCCGATATTCCAATTCAGTCAGGACCAGAGACTCACACACATATTCACAAACTATTTTACATATTCTTTTTCTTTTTCTTTGTTTTTACTGTATTATTTGTGTGTGTGTTAGTCACCATACAGTATATTATTAGTTTTTGGTGTAGTGTTCCATTTTTTTTTTTTTTTAGATAAGAAAGACATTGTAACAAGAAAATCAACTAGCTGAGTAAAGTTGTGTTTTGGAAAGATTAACTAAGGAACCATTTTTTTAAGTTTATACTGTTCTTTCCTTTAGTGGTAAACTGTTATTATACCTACAATGTTTTTGCAAGATAAGATAGATCATGATTATGGTTATGATGCATCCCAGTGACAAATTCCGAGTTACCTTACTAGTGAGTTAGTGGTTTAATAGTAACAAACATTATGTTTGTATGGTTACAAAGTACAGTTTTCACATTCTATATTTCATTAAATCCTCAAAGCCATCTTGTGAGGTGTTACACAAAACCCACAGTTTTTGTTTGGAGGTTCTAGTGGGGGAAGTGCAGCTACTCATATAGCCTTGACCAAAGAACGGTCCTGTTCTATTGGGAAGGTCATTCTCTGAGTGCACAGTTTTGGGAGGGACACACATGGAGTAGTGAGGGAGGATAGGGCCACCTGACTAGCTAGCCAGATCATCCTAATCGACTCTGTCAATCAAGAGGGTGACTGATGTCACAGACAGGTACTCATCATGTGTCCTCCTTAATCCCCATCATACAATTATCCCATTACCTGGTCCAACTCCCCTCTAATAACTATGAGTTTGTTCTCTACAGTTGAGTTTATTTCTTGGGGGATAGGAGGCATGCATTTGTGATGAGAACCAGGTGTTGTATGGGAGTTTTGAATCACTCTATTGTACACCTGAAACTAGTATCACACTGTATGTTAACTAACTGGAATTAGAATAAAAACTTAAAAAAAAAACTACTCATGACTAAAATGTGAATGTTGCTCTTTGATTACACTGTATCCCTAGGTCAGAAGTGCACATAAAACAATAAAATAATAATTCAAACTAATCCTTAATAAGCCCTGTGTGCTGAAAACTCCAAGAAGGATTTTGGGACATCATTTAGGACTCCTCCCTAGAACTTATGAGAAAGGAAATTTTGGTACCCATATTTTAGGATATTGCTAATCATTCATTTAGGATGTAATTGATCATTCAGTGAATGATTGCCTTCTAATAATTAGGGAGGTTCTAAAGATCAAAGAGCAATTAATTACTCAAATGAAGTAGTGAGATAACAAAACTATGATTTCAGAGTCTCAAAATTCCAAAGAAATCACCTGTAGTCTGGAGATGTTTCCTGAATGAATATGTCTACTACACCTTATTTGATCTTGACATTACTCAAGATGTGGTATGAGTGCACTATTTTAGGAACACATGTTTGTCTAAGTTCTTTTTCAGGTAAAGAGTCTATGTTTTAGATGGGATCTGGAGTAAAAGCATGATATGAATTAATTAGTTAAAATGAGTATTCTAAAATTATGATCTACTCACATTATTAAATAGTTGTCCACTGAAATCCTCCATGTCTAGTCATTTAATATGATTATACTCACCTTTTAGATTTTTCTGTCATGGAACATAATTCAATTTTTTAAGGAGTAACTTCAGATTTGAGCCTCCATGAATTCTTCCACAGTTAATTTTATCTAACCTTAATGATTCAAGTATGCTTTCAACAATTTTATTAAATTTGTATTATTTGGAATTTTGTTCATATTACCCACCATAGACTAGTTTTGTTTCTGATGGTGGCTAGTCCAGCTCCTCCTTAATCTCTTTAAATAGTTCCCTGAAGATACCACAGCAGTGTCTTAATCAATAAAATTCACACATGATGCATATTTGAGCTTTACAATTCTATCCTAGATTTGTAAGCTTCACCATGTCATTTTCACAGTACTTCATTCCTGTTAGTTCTTGGATCCATGACTTGGATCTTCTATTTCCAATGATTTTTTTCATCACTGTTTTACTGCACAGGGGTCCATTTATCCATGGATGCTTAAAGTCCGTTTAATGAAGTGCCAGCCTTTATTCCTTTTGACACCTCCTTTGTATATCCAATCACATTTTCATTCCAGCGTATTTTATCCATACATCATCTTCATCACACACTGTTGGTTTAAGTGAAAGCCTGAGAGAGATTAATTACCAAGAGTAATCTGCTTGCATTCTATTGCCACCAATTTAGTATTTTCAAAGTCTAGAAATGTGTTCCTGAAATGAAATGCTTTCTGCTATTCTTATATATATTAGGTACTGTGATGTACACACATTCCCACCCTCCCACGAATGGGCACATTAAGACAAGTGTCCTTTTACTCACCTTACTTTGATAAGTATCACTCAATCGAAAGGAATTTTGGAAGAAGACATGAATTTCCAAACCTTCAGAGAATGATAGAGAAAGTGTAGTACACAGATGAGTACCTAAGAATTAACTTCAGAAATGTGTTTTTCATTTCTAACAATGCTGATGATGAGAAAAAAAAAAACCTGGGTTAGAAAGACAGTAGTAGAGAATATCAAGAATGCATTCTGGGTGTGCTATTTGTAGAATGTTCTTCAGACCCTTGGGCATTGCTCTCAAATAGGCCGTTTGTGTGTACCCCAGAGGAGCTAGCAGAGAAAGTTCCTTGGGAGACTTCAGCATAGAAATGCTTCTTATTGGGGGGAGTCAAGATGGCGGGGAAGTAGGAGGAGGCACCATTTCAACCTGTACCCTAAAGTGAGCTGATTACCTACCAAAGAACTCTGACCACCCATGAAATCAGCCTGAGATCAGAATTATACACGTCTGGATCTCTACAGGAGCAGAGGACGCCAGTGGCAGCTAAAGCAGACTGGGAATGTCCGACTGATATCGGAAGATAAACAAAAGGGGGAGGGAGCCACCAGAGGTGACCCATCGGAAAGTAACACCCCAACACGAGAGTGCTCTGCATCTGGAGACCAGCATTAACTTGGAGTCTGGTTGAAAGCACTCAAAAAACAAACAGCAAAGGATCACGGGGGGTAATAGTGGGAACCTGGGCAGTTAGGGTCAGGGACCTAAGTCCCCGGACCCAGGACAGCCTCCCCTGAGGCGGAGCCAGAGAGAGTGCTGCGGAGAAATCAGGTCTCTGTCCCTGAGCCGCCAGTGCACCTGAATGCCAGCTCCTCCGAGAACGAGTGGGGTCTGGCTCCCATGAGGGGCTGGGAGCATGGCCAGATGGCAATCCTGAAACGCGCACGTCCCACACCCTCCCTTGGGATAGGTGCTCATAGGCGCTAGCCTGGAGCTCTGGCAGCCAGAAAAAACAGACATTCCCAGCCCGGGACAGCGGGAAAATCTCAGTGTGCGATCTCTGCTCGGAACCTCTCTGGCGGTCTGGAGCTGCCTAGACAGCCACCGCTGCCCTGGTTTTGGGTACAAGGAGGAGCTCCTGCATCCCCAGGGACAGAGACTCAGAACTGACTGCCAGCAGCTTTTGCAAAACAGTCTGAGGCTTCTCTCTGAGAGGGAGGTCGGGTGCTGTTTGCTCTCCTCTAAACCTCTAAAAACCATCAAAAGCTGTCAAGGCGAGAGAAAGCAGATGAAAGAACATAAACACCCCCAGAGAACAAAAGGCTGAAAAAAAAACCAGTTTCCTGAAAAAAAAAAAAGAGCTCACCCCCTTGAGGGGAGTGGGAGGACCTAACTCAGGGAACATCATTGTCTGAAAACCCACGTGGCAGGCCCCTCCCCCAGAAAACCAACCAGGAAGGAAGAAAAAAAAAAAAGACTACAAGAGAACAATCACCACTACTTCATAAATACAACTTTTATTTTTAACTCTTTACCAATATTCTGGTTCTTTTTTTTTATACATACAGATAATTTTTTAACCTATTTACCATCACACTGAGATGCCCAGTACATCAAATTCTTTAATAACCTTCTAACCTGAACTTTTTGATACATACACCCATGTTTTTCTTTTGTTTTTCTATTTTTTTAATTCTTTTTTAATTTTTTTAATATTTATTTTTATTTGTTTATTTACAGCATAACAGTGTTCATTGTTTTGGCATCACACCGAGTGCTCCATGCAGTACGAGCCCTCCCTATTAACCACCACCTGGTTCCTCAACCTCCCACCCCCCCCCCACCCCCCGGCCGCCCCTTCATAACCCTCTGGTTGTTTTTCAGAGTCCATAGTCTCTCATGGTTCATCTCCCCTTCCAGTTTCCCTCAACTCCCTCTCCTCTCCATCTCCCCATGTCCTCCATGTGATTTGTTATGCTCCACAAATAAGTGAGACCATATGATACTTGACTCTCTCTGCTTGACTTATTTCGCTCAGCATAATTTCTTCCAGTCCCGTCCATGTTGCTACAAAAGTTGGGTATTCGTCCTTTCTGATGGAGGCATAATACTCCATTGTGTATATGGACCACATCTTCCTTATCCATTCATCCGTTGAAGGGCATCTTGGTTCTTTCCACAGTTTGGCGACCGTAGCCATTGCTGCAATAAACATTGGGGTACAAATGGCCCTTCTTTTCACTACATCTGTATCTTTGGGGTAAATACCCAGCAGTGCAATTGCAGGGTCATAGTGAAGCTCTATTTTTAATTTCTTCAGGAATCTCCACACTGTTCTCCAAAGTGGCTGCACTAATTTGCAATCCCACCAACAGTGGAAGAGGGTTCCCCTTTCTCCACATCCTCTCCAACACACGTTGTATCCTAACTTGCTAATTTTGGCCATTCTAACTGGTGTCAGGTGGTATCTCAATGTGGTTTTAATTTGAATCTCCCTGATGGCTAGTGATGATGAACATTTTTTCATGTGTCTGATAGCCATTTGTATGTCTTCATTGGAGAAGTGTCTGTTCATATCTTCTGCCCATTTTTTGATATGATTATCTGTTTTGTGTGTGTTGAGTTTGAGAAGTTCTTTATAGATCCTGGATATCAATCTTTTGTCTGTACTGTCATCTGCAAATATCTTCTCCCATTCCGTGGGTTGCCTCTTTGTTGTGTTGACTGTTTCCTTTGCTGTGCAGAAGCATTTGATCTTGATGAAGTCCCAAAAGTTCATTTTCGCTTTTGTTTCCTTGGCCTTTGGAGACATATCTTGAAAGAAGTTGCTGTGGCTGATATCGAAGAGGTTACTGCCTATGTTCTCCTCTAGGATTCTGATAGATTCCTGTCTCACGTTGAGGTCTTTTATCCATTTCGAGTTTATCTTTGTGTACGGTGTAAGAGAATGGTCGAGTTTCATTCTTCTACATATCGCTGTCCAGTTTTCCCAGCACCATTGATTGAAGAGACTGTCTTTTTTCCATTGAATATTTTTTCCTGTTTTGTCGAAGATTATTTGACCATAGAGTTGAGGGTCCATATCTGGGCTCTCCACTCTGTTCCATGGGTCTATGTGTCTGTTTTTATGCCAGTACCACGCTGTCTTGGTGATCACAGCTTTGTAGTAAAACTTGAAATCGGGTAACGTGATGCCGCCAGTTTTGTTTTTGTTTTTCAACATTTCCTTAGCAATTCGGGGTCTCTTCTGACTCCATACAAATTTTAGGATTATTTGCTCCAGCTCTTTGAAAAATATCGGTGGAATTTTGATCGGAATGGCATTAAAAGTATAGATTGCTCTAGGCAGTATAGACATTTTAACAATGTTTATTCTTCCAATCCAAGAGCATGGAACAGTCTTCCATCTTTTTGTGTCTTCTTCAATTTCAGGTCCTGGGCTCTTGTTTTTGGGGAGGTTTTTGATCACTGCTTCAATCTCGTTACTAGATATTGGTCTATTCAGGTTGTCAATTTCTTCCTGGTTCAATTTTGGGAGTTTGTAGCTTTCCAGGAATGCATCCATTTCATCTAGGTTGCTTAGCTTATTGGCATATAACTGTTGGTAATAATTTCTGATGATTGTTTCTATTTCCTTGGTGTTAGTTGTGATCTCTCCCTTTTCATTCATAATTTTATTAATTTGGGCTTTCTCTTTTTTCTTTTGGATTAGTGTGGCCAATGGTTTATCGATCTTATTGATTCTTTCAAAAAACCAGCTTCTAGTTTCATTGATACGTTCTACTGTAGCTCTCGTTTCTACCTCATTGATCTCTGCTCTAATCTTGATTATTTCCCTTCTTGCATGTGGAGTTGGTTTGATTTGTTGTTGATTCTCCAGTTCTTTAAGGTGTAGAGACAGCTGGTGTATTCTGGATTTTTCAATGTTTTTGAGGGAGGCTTGGATGGCTATGTATTTCCCCCTTAGAACCGCCTTTGCTGTATCCCATAGGTTTTGGACCGAGGTGTCTTCATTCTCATTGGTTTCCATGAATTGTTTAAGTTCCTCTTTGATCTCCTGGTTGATCCAAGCATTCTTAAGCAAGGTGGTCTTTAGCTTCCAGGTGTTTGAGTTCCTTCTGAACTTTTCCTTGTGATTGAGCTCCAGTTTCAAAGCATTGGGATCGGAGAATATGCAGGGAATAATGTCAGTCTTTTGGTATCGGTTGAGTCCTGCTTTGTGACCCAGTATGTGGTCTGTTCTGGAGAAGGTTCCATGTGCACTTGAGAAGAATGAATATTCTGTTGTTTTAGGGTGGAATGTTCTGTATACGTCGATGAGGTCCATCTGGTCCAATGTTTCATTCAATGCTCTTATTTCTTTATTAATTTTCTGCTTCAATGATCTGTCTCTTTCTGAGAGAGGTGTATTAAGGTCTCCTACTATTATTGTATTCGTATCAATATGACTCTTTATCTTGATTAATAGTTTTCTTATGTAATTGGGTGCTCCCATATTGGGGGCATAGATATGCACAATTGTTAGATCGTCTTGGCGGATAGTTCCTTTAAGAATTATGTAGTGTCCTTCTGTATCTCTGACTACAGTCCTTAGTTTAAAATCTAATTTATCTGATATGAGAATCGCTACTCCGGCCTTCTTTTGAGGCCCATTGGCATGAAAGATGCTTCTCCATCCCTTCACTTTCAGTCTGGGTGTATCCTTAGGTTCAAAATGGGTCTCTTGTAGACAACATATGGATGGGTCCTGTCGTTTTATCCAATCTGCAACCCTGTGTTGTTTTATGGGCGCATTTAGGCCATTCACATTGAGAGTGATTATTGAGAGATAGGTTGTGATTGACATCGTGTTGCCTTTGAAGTCTTTCTGTCTATAGATTGTTTCTGTATTTCTGTTCAATGATATTCTTAGGATTTTTCCTCTCTTATAGGACGCCCCTTAATATTTCCTGCAGTGTCGGCTTGGTGGTTGCATAGTCTTTTAAGCCTTGCCGGTCTTGGAAACTCTTTATCTCTCCATCCATTTTAAATGTCAGTCTTGCTGGATAGAGTATTCTTGGTTGCATGTTCTTCTCATTTAGTACTCTGAATATATTTTGCCAGCCCTTCCTGGCTTTCAAGGTCTCTGTGGAAAGGTCTGACGTTATTCTAATGGGCTTTCCTCTGTATGTAAGAAGCTTCTTGTCCTAGCTGCTTTTAAGAGGGTCTCTCTTGAAACTAAATTCCCCATTCTAACGATAAGGTGCCGTGAGGACTTTCGAGAATCTAAAATCTTGGGAGGAAATCTTTCTGCCTCTAGTACATGAACGTTGTTTCCATTCGTGAGATTGGGAAAATTTTCATAGACAACTTCTTCCACTCTATCTTCTAGACTTCTTTCTTTTTCTTCCCGTTCAGGGATTCCAATAATTCTGACGTTGGAACGTTTCATGGCATCATTTATTTCCCTGATTCTGTTTTCGTGGCTTCTGAGCTGTTTGTTCCAGGCTTCCTCCTGATCCTTTCTCTCTATCTGTTTGTCCTCCAGATCACTAATTCTATCTTCTGTCTCAGTTACCCGAGCTTTTAGAGAATTTAGATTGGACTGGAACTCATTGAGAGCATTTTGAACATCATCCCTGGTGGCTTTCAGTTCTGCCCTAACATTGTGAACATCATCCCTGGTGGCTTTCAGTTCTGCCCTAATCAATTCTGTTTGGTCATCCATGGCTTTCTCCAACCTAGCTATTGCCTGGATAATTGTTAGTCTGAGTTCCTTTTCTGACGTATTGTCTATGTCGATAGCCATTAGCTCTGTTGCAGAAGGCCCATCCTCTGTATTTTTCTTCTGTTGGGTATTCCTCCTCCTAGTCATTTTGGTAAGAGATGACTAAACAGATGCAGCTGGACTTATCGATTGTGGTACAGTCAATGTGCACCCTGGAACGCTTCTGTGCAATCAGGATTCCCCACCCAAATGAGAGAAAAACGAGAAGAAAAAGAAATAGAGAAGAAGAAAGAAAAAAAAAGGGGAAAGAAAAAAGGAAAAAAAAAGAGAGAGAGAGAGATAGGAAAAAAAGGGAAGATAAAAGAGAAGGCTCAGCCCAAATGGGCCACAAGGTAAGATTTGTGGAGTATACAAACAAAAACAGATAAACAAAGGAGTGATAAAAGTATATGACAAGAGAAAAAAATATGTATATATAAGCAAAAACAAAAAGGGAAGAACCTCATCAGAAAGAACCCCAAGTATAAGGTTTATATATTATCAGGACAAACACAAATTCACAGAAACACTGACAGAAGGAAAAATTGGGAGAATGGTTATAGATTCTCAGTGTGGGTGAGGAAGGTTATTTTGATTCTTCCTGAAGGTATCTTGATGTTTTTGTTAAGGGACTCAACTTTCCTTAGTTACAGGGGGATTAGAAACTGGTTTGCCTATAGGGGTAGCATTGATTGGGGAAAGGGGATTACCTTGCAGTTTAACTCTATATGTATAGTAGAAAATAAAAATTAAAAAAGAATAAACTAGACTAAACTAAGTTAAAATTAAAAAAGAATTAAAAAAATAGAAAAACAAAAGAAAAACACGGGTGTATGTATCAAAAAGTTCAGGTTAGAAGGTTATTAAAGTATTTGATGTACTGGACATCTCGGTGTGATGGTAAATAGGTTAAAAAATTATCTGTATGAATAAAAAAAGAAGAACCAGAATATTGGTAAAGAGTTAAAAATAAAAGTTGTATTTATGAAGTAGTGGTGATTGTTCTCTTGTAGTCTTTTTTTTTTTTTTCTTCCTTCCTGGTTGGTTTTCTGGGGGAGGGGCCTGCCACGTGGGTTTTCAGACAATGATGTTCCCTGAGTTAGGTCCCCCTGCTCCCCTCAAGGGGGTGAGCTCTTTTTTTTTTTCAGGAAACTGTTTTTTTCAGCCTTTTGTTCTCTGGGGGTGTTTATGTTCTTTCATATGCTTTCTCTCGCCTTGACAGCTTTTGATTGTTTTTGGAGGTTTAGAGGAGAGCAAACAGCACCCCGACCTCCCTCTCAGAGAGAAGCCTCAGACTGTTTTGCAAAAGCTGCTGGCAGAGTCGGTTCTGAGTCACTGTCCCTGGGGATGCAGGAGCTCCTCCTTGTACCCAAAACCAGGGCAGCGGTGGCTGTCTAGGCAGCTCCAGACCGCCAGAGAGGTTCGGAGCAGAGATGGCACACTGAGATTTTCCCGCTGTCCCAGGCCGGGAATGTCTGGTTTTTCGGGCTGCCAGAGCTCCAGGCTAGCGCCTATGAGCACCTATCCCAAGGGAGGGTGTTGGACGGGCGCGTTTCAGGATTGCCATCTGGCCAGGCTCCCAGCCCCTCAGGGAGCCAGACCCCACTCATTCTCGGGTGCGCTGGCATTCAGGTGCACTGGCTGCTCAGGGACAGAGACCTGATTTCTCCGCAGCACTCTCTCTGGTTCTGCGCCAGGGAGGCTGTCCTGGGTCCGGGGACTTAGGTCCCTGACCCTAACTGCCCAGGTTCCCACTATTACCCCCCGTGATCCTTTGCTGTTTGTTTTTTGAGTGCTTTCAACCAGACTCCAAGTTAATGCTGGTCCCCAGACACAGAGCACTCTCGTGTTGGGGTGATACTTTCTGATGGGTCACCTCTGGTGGCTCCCTCCCCCTTTTGTTTATCTTCCGATATCAGTCAGACGTTCCCAGTCTGCTTTACCTGCCACTGGCGTCCTCTGCTCCTGTAGAGATCCAGACGTGTATAATTCTGATTTCAGGCTGATTTCATGGGTGGTCGGAGTTCTTTGGTAGGTAATCAGCTCACTTTAGGGTACAGGTTGAAATGGTGCCTCCTCCTACTTCCCCGCCATCTTGACTCCCCTCTTCTTTTTTAATTTTAACTTAGTTTAGTCTAGTTTATTCTTTTTTAATTTTTATTTTCTACTATACATATAGAGTTAAACTGCAAGGTAATCCCCTTTCCCCAATCAATGCTACCCCTATAGGCAAACCAGTTTCTAATCCCCCTGTAACTTAGGAAAGTTGAGTCCCTTAACAAAAACATCAAGATACCTTCAGGAAGAATCAAAATAACCTTCCTCACCCACACTGAGAATCTATAACCATTCTCCCAATTTTTCCTTCTGTCAGTGTTTCTGTGAATTTGTGTTTGTCCTGATAATATATAAACCTTATACTTGGGGTTCTTTCTGATGAGGTTCTTCCGTTTTTTTTTTTTTTTTTGCTCATATATACATATTTTTTTCTCTTGTCATATACTTTTATCACTCCTTTTGTTTATCTGTTTTTGTTTGTATACTCCACAAATCTTACCTTGTGGCCCATTTGGGCTGAGCCTTCTCTTTTATCTTCCCTTTTTTTCCTATCTCTCTCTCTCTCTTTTTTTTTCCTTTTTTCTTTCCCCTTTTTTTTTCTTTCTTCTTCTCTATTTCTTTTTCTTCTCGTTTTTCTCTCATTTGGGTGGGGAATCCTGATTGCACAGAAGCGTTCCAGGGTGCACATTGACTGTACCACAATCGATAAGTCCAGCTGCATCTGTTTAGTCATCTCTTACCAAAATGACTAGGAGGAGGAATACCCAACAGAAGAAAAATACAGAGGATGGGCCTTCTGCAACAGAGCTAATGGCTATCGACATAGACAATACGTCAGAATAGGAATTCAGACTAACAATTATCCAGGCAATAGCTAGGTTGGAGAAAGCCATGGATGACCAAACAGAATTGATTAGGGCAGAACTGAAAGCCACCAGGGATGATGTTCAAAATGCTCTCAATGAGTTCCAATCCAATCTAAATTCTCTAAAAGCTAGGGTAACTGAGACAGAAGATAGAATTAGTGATCTGGAGGACAAACAGATAGAGAGAAAGGATCAGGAGGAAGCCTGGAACAAACAGCTCAGAAGCCACGAAAACAGAATCAGGGAAATAAACGATGCCATGAAACGTTCCAACGTCAGAATTATTGGAATCCCTGAACGGGAAGAAAAAGAAAGAAGTCTAGAAGATAGAGTGGAAGAAGTTGTCTATGAAAATTTTCCCAATCTCACGAATGGAAACAACGTTCATGTACTAGAGGCAGAAAGATTTCCTCCCAAGATTTTAAATTCTCGAAAGTCCTCACGGCACCTTATCATTAGAATGGGGAATTTAGTTTCAAGAGAGACCCTCTTAAAAGCAGATAGGACAAAGAGGCTTCTTACATACAGAGGAAAGCCCATTAGAATAACGTCAGACCTTTCCACAGAGACCTGGAAAGCCAGGAAGGGCTGGCAAAATATATTCAGAGTACTAAATGAGAAGAACATGCAACCAAGAATACTCTATCCAGCAAGACTGACATTTAAAATGGATGGAGAGATAAAGAGTTTCCAAGACCGGCAAGGCTTAAAAGACTATGCAACCACTAAGCCGACACTTCGGGAAATATTAAGGGGGGTCCCCTAAGAGAGAAAAAATCCCAAGAATATCATTGAACAGAAATACAGAAACAATCTATAGACAGAAAGACTTCAAAGGCAACACGATGTCAATAAAAACCTATCTCTCAATAATCACTCTCAATGTGAATGGCCTAAATGCGCCCATAAAATGACACAGGGTTGCAGATTGGATAAAACGACAGGACCCATCCATATGTTGTCTACAAGAGACCCATTTTGAACCTAAGGATACACCCAGACTGAAAGTGAAGGGATGGAGAAGCATCTTTCATGCCAATGGGCCTCAAAAGAAGGCCGGAGTAGCGATTCTCATATCAGATAAATTAGATTTTAACTAAAGACTGCAGTCAGAGATACAGAAGGACACTACATAATTCTTAAAGGAACTATCCGCCAAGACGATCTAACAATTGTGAATATCTATGCCCCCAATATGGGAGCACCCAATTGCATAAGAAAACTATTAATCAAGATAAAGAGTCATATTGATACGAATACAATAATAGTAGGAGATATTAATACACCTCTCTCAGAAATAGACAGATCATCAAAGCAGAAAATTAATAAAGAAATAAGAGCATTGAATGAAACATTGGACCAGATGGACCCCATAGACATATACAGAACATTCCACCCTAAAACAACAGAATACTCGTTCTTCTCAAGTGCACATGGAACCTTCTCCAGAATAGACCACATACTGGTTCACAAAGCAGGACTCAACCGATACCAAAAGACTGACATTATTCCCTGCAAATTCTCCGATCCCAATGCTTTGAAACTGGAGCTCAATCACAAGGAAAAGTTCAGAAGGAACTCAAACACCTGGAAGCTAAAGACCACCTTGCTTAAGAATGCTTGGATCAACCAGGAGATCAAAGAGGAACTTAAACAATTCATGGAAACCAATGAGAATGAAGACACCTCGGTCCAAAACCTATGGGATACAGCAAAGGCGGTTCTAAGGGGGAAATACATAGCCATCCAAGCCTCCCTCAAAAACATTGAAAAATCCAGAATACACCAGCTGTCTCTACACCTTAAAGAACTGGAGAATCAACAACAAATCAAACCAACTCCACATGCAAGAAGGGAAATAATCAATATTAGAGCAGAGATCAATGAGGTAGAAACGAGAGCTACAGTAGAACGTATCAATGAAACTAGAAGCTGGTTTTTTGAAAGAATCAATAAGATCGATAAACCATTGGCCACACTAATCCAAAAGAAAAAAGAGAAAGCCCAAATTAATAAAATTATGAATGAAAAGGGAGAGATCACAACTAACACCAAGGAAATAGAAACAATCATCAGAAATTATTACCAACAGTTATATGCCAATAAGCTAAGCAACCTAGATGAAATGGATGCATTCCTGGAAAGCTACAAACTCCCAAAATTGAACCAGGAAGAAATTGACAACCTGAATAGACCGATATCTAGCAATGAGATTGAAGCAGTGATCAAAAACCTCCCAAAAAACAAGAGCCCAGGACCTGACGGATTCCCTGGGGAATTCTACCAAACTTTCAAAGAAGAAATAACACCAATTCTCCTGAAGCTGTTCCAAAAAATTGAAGCAGAAGGAAAACTTCCAGACTCTTTTTATGAAGCCAGCATTACCCTGATCCCCAAACCAGGAAAAGACCCTACCAAAAAGGAGAATTTTAGACCAATATCACTGATGAATATGGATGCAAAGATTCTCAACAAGATCCTAGCAAACAGGATCCAGCAGTACATTCAAAAGATTATCCACCATGACCAGGTGGGATTCACCCCTGGGTTGCAAGGTTGGTTCAACATTCGCAAATCAATCAGTGTGATAGAACACATCAATAAGCGAAGAGAGAAGAACCACATGGTCCTCTCAATTGATGCAGAAAAAGCATTTGACAAAATCCAGCATCCGTTCCTGATGAAAACGCTTCAAGTATAGGGATAGAAGGAACATTCCTGAACTTCATAATATCTATCTATGAAAGACCCACAGCAAATATCATCCTCAATGGGAAAAAGCTTTCAGCCTTCCCATTGAGATCAGGAACATGACAAGGATGCCCACTCTCACCACTCTTGTTCAACATAGTATTAGAAGTCCTAGCAATGGCAATCAGACAACAAAGAGAAATAAAAGGTATGCAAATTGGCAAGGAAGAAGTCAAACTCTCTCTCTTCGCAGATGACATGATTCTTTATATGGAAAACCCCAAAGACTCCACCCCCAAACTACTAGAACTCATTCAGCAATTCAGTAACGTGGCAGGATACAAAGTCAATGTACAGAAATCAGTGGCTTTCTTATACAGCAACAATGAAAATACAGAAAGGGAAATTAGAGAATCGATTCCATTTACTATAGCACCAAGAACCTTAAGATACCTGGGAATAAACCTAACCAAAGAGGTAAAGGACCTGTACTCGAGGAACTACAGAACACTCATGAAAGAAATTGAAGACACAAAAAGATGGAAGACTGTTCCATGCTCTTGGATTGGAAGAATAAACATTGCTAATGTCTATACTGCCTAGAGCAATCTATTCTTTTAATGCCATTCCGAGCAAAATTCCACCGATATTTTTCAAAGAGCTGGAGCAAATAATCCTAAAATTTGTATGGAGCCAGAAGAGACCCCGAATTTCTAAGGAAATGTTGAAAAACAAAAACAAAACTGGCGGCATCACGTTACCCGATTTCAAGCTTTACTACAAAGCTGTGATCACCAAGACAGCGTGGTACTGGCATAAAAACAGACAGATAGACCCATGGAACAGAGTGGAGAGCCCAGATATGGACCCTCAACTCTATGGTGAAATAATCTTCGAGAAAACAGGAAAAAATATTCAATGGAAAAAAGACAGTCTCTTCAATAAATGGTGCTGGGAAAACTGCACAGCGATATGTAGAAGAATGAAACTCGACCATTCTCTTACGCCGTACACAAAAATAAACTCGAAATGGATAAAAGACCTCAACGTGAGACACAATCTCTCAGAATCCTAGAGGAGAACATAGGCAGTAACCTCTTCGATATCAGCCACAGCAACTTCTTTCAAGATATGTCTCCAAAGGCCAAGGAAACAAAAGCGAAAATGAACTTTTGGGACTTCATCAAGATCAAAGGCTTCTGCACAGCAAAGGAAACAGTCAACAAAACAAAGCGGCAACCCACGGAATGGGAGAAGATATTTGCAAATGAAAGTACAGACAAAAGGTTGATATCCAGGATCTATAAAGAACTTCTCAAAGTCAACACACACAAAACAGATAATCATATCAAAAAATGGGCAGAAGATATGAACAGACACTTCTCCAATGAAGACATACAAATGGCTATGAGACACATGAAAAAATGTTCATCATCACTAGCCATCAGGGAGATTCAAATTAAAACAACATTGAGATACCACCTAACACCAGTTAGAATGGCCAAAATTAGCAAGACAGGAAACAACGTGTGTTGGAGAGGATGTGGAGAAAGGGGAACCCTCTTCCACTGTTGGTGGGAATGCAAGTTAGTGCAGCCACTTTGGAGAACAGTGTGGAGATTCCTGAAGAAATTAAAAATAGAGCTTCACTATGACCCTGCAATTGCACTGCTGGGTATTTACCCCAAAGATACAGATGTAGTGAAAAGAAGGGCCATTTGTACCCCAATGTTTATTGCAGCAATGGCTACGGTCGCCAAACTGTGGAAAGAACCAAGATGCCCTTCAACGGATGAATGGATAAGGAAGATGTGGTCCATATACACAATGGAGTATTATGCCTCCATCAGAAAGGACGAATACCCAACTTTTGTAGCAACATGGACGGGACTGGAAGAAATTATGCTGAGCGAAATAAGTCAAGCAGAGAGAGTCAAGTATCATATGGTCTCACTTATTTGTGGAGCAAAGCAAATCACATGGAGGACATGGGGAGATGGAGAGGAGAGGGAGTTGAGGGAAACTGGAAGGGGAGATGAACCATGAGAGACTATGGACTCTGAAAAACAACCAGAGGGTTATGAAGGGGCGGCAGGGGGGTGCGGGGGCTGTGAGGTTGAGGAAACAGGTGGTGGGTAATAGGGAGGGCACGTACTGCATGGAGCACTGGGTGTGATGCCAAAACAATGAACACTGTTATACTGTAAATAAACAAATAAAAATAAATATTTAAAAAAACCTTCTTATTATTTACCTACTGAACTCAGAGTGGTCGAAAAGTTTCTTCTGTTACTAGATTTGTTTAAAAATCAACTCATTTTATTTCCCAACATAGTGGACACTAATTTTAAATAGGATGGGCATTAAGGTTGACATGTGACCTCATGAGCATTGGGTATTATACACAATTAATCAATCATTGATCAATACATGAATAGGTTATAATTGGAGTAGATCTAGTTTGAACAAGTGATTTTGGGGAATTTGAATGTGAGTTCCTTTAGTATCTTTGTTCATTTATAGAATACCTCTCAGAGATTTTTTTTGAGACATGAGTTTGTCCACATTTTTATTTAAGTTCCAGTTACTTAACATACAGTATCATATTGGTTTCTGGTCTAGAATTTAGGGATTCTGCACTTCCATACAAAACAAGGTACTCATCACGTATCCTCCTTCATCCCCTCACACATTTATCACATTCCCTTGTCCACCTTCCCTCTAATAACCATGAGTTTGTTCTTTACAGTTGAGTCTGTTTCTTGGGGGATAGGACGGATGGGGTGGATGAGTGATGGACACTGGGGAAGGTATATTCTATGGTGAGTGCTGTGAATTGTGTAAGAGATGATTCACAGACCTTTACCCTCCAAAGCAAATAATACATTATATGTTCATAAAAAATGGAAAAAAATAGGTCATTTAATAGAAATTTAAATTAATTTTTTTTATTTCAATCTGGTTAGATTTTAGTTCTTTATTTTTCCAGAAAGGGATTCTCTAGTATCTTCCATGCTTTTTTCTAGTCCAGCTAACACCTTGGTAATCACCATTCTGAACTCTAGATATGACATCTTACTAATGTCTGTATTGATTAGGTCCGTAGCCATCAGTATTGCCTCCTGTTCTTTTTTTTTTTTTTTTTGAGGTCATTTTTTCCACCTTATCCAGATAAGAATAGATGAATGAGGGTGCCTGGGTGGTTCAGTTGGTTAAGCGACTGCCTTCGACTCAGGTCATGATCCCGGAGTCCTGGGATCAAGTCTCACATCAGGCTCCCAGCTGCATGGGGAGTCTGCTTCTCCCTCTGACTTCCCCTTTCATGCTCTCTCATTCTGTCTCTCTCTCTCAAATAAATAAATAAAATCTTTTAAAAAATAAAAATATACACTTATTTACACACTTAAATACACACTTATTTACTTATATACACACTTGTGTATATAAATATATATGTGTATATATACATGTATATACATATATGTGTGTGTGTGTGTGTGTGTGTGTATACATATATATACACAAACCTGTGTTCTTTCCATAGTCTGGCTATTGCTGATAATGCTGCTGTAATCATTGGGGTGATATATATATTGGACTGGTGACTAGAACAGAGCACACACTTGATTTTGGGTGTATTTTGGTCTGTTAGAAGAAATAGTCTCACAAAATTTTAAAGAAAGAAAAACATATATATACAAAAATAAGGGTATATATGATGAAGGGATAGAATATGATGTAAAGTTGAAAATTTAAAAAGATCCTAAAAAAGAATTGGTAAGAAGTTGGTTGAAAAAATTAAAAAGTGAGGTGCCTGGGTGACTCAGTGGATTAAGCCTCTACGTTTGGCTCAGGTCACGATCCCAGGATCCTGGGATCGAGCCCTGCATCAGGCTCTTTGTTCAGTGGGGTGCCTGTTTCCCACCCCCTACCTGCCTCTCTGTCTACTTGCGGTCTCTCTCTCTCTCTGTCAAATAATAAATAAAATCTTTAAAAAAAAGAAAAAAGGAAAGATTGTGATCAGGCTGGAGACTAGAACAAAGTCATGTGCTAGATTTAGTGTATATTTTGATCTGCTAGAAGAAACTGTGTCTCAAAATTTTAAAGAAAGAAAAACCTATATGTATACAGAAACCAAGGCTAAATACAATGAAAGGATAGAATATGACTATAACAATAAAAATTTAAAAAGATTTTTAAAAAGGTATTGATAAAATAGCTAAAAATGTTAAAATAGGAAAGAGAAGGCATGCATTGCATGGAGCACTGGGTGTGGTGCAAAAACAATGAATTCTGTTACGCTGAAAAGAAATTAAAAAAAAAGAAAATAGAATAAGAAAAAAAATTTAAAATTTAACTTTCAGGACATCTGGGTTGCTCAGTGGTTTAAGCCTCTGCCTTCAGCCCAGGTCATGATCTCAGGGTCCTGGGATTAAGCCCCCCACTGGGCTCTCGGCTCAGTGGGGAGGCTGCTTCTGTCCTTTCTCTGACTGCCTGTCTTGCCTACTTGTGATCTCTCTCTGTCAAATAAGCAGAATCTTTTAAAAAAATTTACCTTTGAAAGGCTAAAGGATCATGGGGAAAAAAAAGCACGAGTTCTATGTGTTGCATTTCCGCATCTCTGGAATTCCACAGTTCTCATTGATCTGTGAACTTGATCTTGGCTGGATGTTCTTGCTGATCTTCTGGGGGAGGGGCCTGTTGCCCTGATTCTCAAATGTCTTTTCCTGAGGTGGAATTGCACCACCTTTGTCAGGGGGCAGCCTAAGCACTCTGTGTGGTTTTGGTCTTGGGAGGTTTTGTTTCCTGACCGCTTTCCATACTGCTTTGGAAGATGGGAATGAAGATGGCAGCTTCCCAGTCTCTGGCCCAGAGGAGCCAAGAGCTTGGGCCCACTCCTCAGTGTGCCTTCAGAGAAAAGCTGTCAATCCCTCCTGTCTCTCTGGTCTCCAACCGTGCTCCGAGTTCACCTGGTCTGTGACTGAGCATTTATCTCTCTGGCGCATGGCCCTGTTTGGAGTCTTCAAACCCAGCAGATCCTTGCTGCATGCTCCCATGCCATTCTTCCCAGAGGAGGAAGAAGGGGATCTCCCTGGATCTGCTGCTTGTGGGGTCCCTGCTTGAAAAGTAGTGGCCAACTGTGCCTTGATCACAGTTTAAGGTAAGCCAGAGATGAGAGCCCACTGCTTGGCTCCATCTCTACAGCCAGCTTTCCTGCTCTGATGCCTGGGGGCTCTGCCACACTCAGGCACCCCTGGCCTTTCTGTGACCCTAAGGGTCCTGAGACCACCATGTCCCTACGAGGGCTCCATCCCCGGCTTAGCCACTGGAGCAACGTCCCTCAGTGAAGCAGACTTCTACAAGTCCTGATTTTGTGCTCCACCACTCTGTCCCTTGCCAGGAGCCTGCCCCTGTCCCCGTGGTCTATCTTCCCATTGCTTTGGATTCAGTTTGCCCATCCTACCTTCCATAAAGTCACTTTTCTGTTCCTAAAATTGTTGCTCTTCTCTTCTATCTCCTGTTGAGTTTGTAGGTGGTCAGAATGGCTTGATAACTATCTAGCTGAACTCCTGGGACCCAATGATATTAGGTGTCCTACTCCTCCACCATATTTCTCCTCCCTCGATACATTATATGTTTTAAAAAAGAGTCTCTTTCTTGGTTGCCTACTCCCCACCCCATGTTCATTTGTTCTGTTTCTTAAATACCACATATAATTGAAATCAAGCATTTGTCTTTGTCTGACTTATTTCACTTAGCAGAATACTCTAGTTCTATCCATGTTGTTCCATGTGGCAAGATTTCATTCTTTTGTTGACTGAGTGATATTCCATACACACATACACACACACCACATCTTCTTTATGCATCCCTCAGTTGATGAACACTTGTGTTCTTTCCATAGTCTGGCTATTGTTCGTAATGCTGCTATAATCATTGGGGTGCATGTACCCCTTCAAATCAGTATTTTTGTATCCTTTGCTTAAATATTTAGTAGTGAAGTTGCTGGATCATAGGATAATTCTATTTTTAACTTTTTGAAGAACCCACGTACTGTTTGCACAGTGGCTACACCAGTTTGCATTCCCACCAACAGTGCAAGAAAGATATCCTTTCTCTACATCTTCGCCAACAGAGTTGTTTCCTGTGCTGATAATTTTAGCCATTCTGACAGGTGTGAGATGATATCTCATTGGATTCTTGTTTGTATATCCTTGATGATGAGTGAGGTTGAGTATCTTTTCATGTGTCTCCTATCTACCCCTGTGTCTTTGGAAAAATGTGTATTCCTCTATTCTGCCCATTTTTTAACTGGATTATTTGTTTTGGGGTGTTGAATTTGGTAAATTCTTTATAGATTTTGGATACTAATGCTTTATCAGATATGTCATTTGCAAGTATATTCTCCTGTTCCATAGGTTACCATTTAGGTTTGTTGATCATTTCCTTCACTGTGCAGAAGCTTTTTATTTTTTATTTTGTTGAAGTCTCAATAGTTTATATTTGCTTGTGTTTCCCTTGTCCCAGGAGACTATAAAAGGAAGTTGCTAGGATTGATGTCAAAGGGGTTACTGCCTTTTTTCTCCTCTAGAATTTTGATTCCTGTCTCACGTTTTTCACCTATTTTGAATTTATTTTTGTGTATGTTATAAAAAAGTGATTCAGTTGCATTCTCTTCCATGTTGCTGTCCAGTTTCCCCAACACCATTTATCGATTATCTTTATTTTTTCCTTTGGACATTCTTTCCTGCTTCGTCCAATTTGAATTGGTCAGGTAGTTGTGGGTTCTTTTCCGGGTATTCTATTCTGTTGATCTACATGTCTGCTTTTATGCCAGCACCATATTGTTCTAATTAGTTCATCTTTGTAATGCAACTTGAAGTCCAGAACCATGATGCCTCTAGCTTTGCTTTTCAAGATTGTTTTGTTATTTGGGGTCTTTTGTGGTTCCATACAAATTTTAGGATAGTTCTAGCTCTGTTAAAAGTGCTGGTGGTATTTAATTTTTTTTAATTTAAATTCAGTTTAGTTAACAGGGTAGTTCAGGGGTACAATTTACTGATTCATCAGTTGCAAAGGACAAGGACCATATTATCCTCTCAATAGATGCAGAAAAAGCAGTTGACAAAATACAACTTTGTAACTTGATTTAAAACCTCCACTGTGTAGGGATAGAGGTATTAATTCATATTAATGCATACCTCAACATAGAGGTTCTAATTCATACCTCAACGTCATACAAGTCATATACAAAAGACCCATAGCTAATAACATCCTCAATGGGGGAAAACCGGGAACTTTTACCCTAAGGTCAGGAACACACCAGAGATGTCCACTCTCAACTTAACATAGTACTGGAAGTCCTAGCCTCAGCAATCAGACTACAAAAAGAAATAAAAGGCATCATAGTCAGCAAAGAAGAAGTCAAACTATTCACTATTGAACAGGTCAAACTTTCACTATTTACAATCATGATGTCATGATACTCTATGTAGAAAACCTGAAAGACTCTACCAAAAAAACTGCTACAACTGGGGGCGCCTGGGTGGCTCAGCGGGTTAAAGCCTCTGCCTTCGGCTCAGGTCATGATCCCAGGGTCCTGGGATCGAGCCCCGCATTGGGCTCTCTGCTTGGCTGGGAGCCTGCTTACTCCTCTCTCTCTCTCTGCCTGCCTCTCTGCCTACTTGTAATCTCTATCTGTCAAAAAAATAAATCTTAAAAAAAAACTGCTACAACTGATACATGAATTCAGCTGGTATTTTGATAGAGATTGCATTAAATATGTAGGTTGCTTTGGTAGTATAGACATTTTAACAATGTTTGTTCTGATCCATGAGCACGGGATGTTTTTCCATTTCTTTGTGTCCTCTTCAATTTCTTTCATAACTGTTTTATAGTTTTCAGAGTACAGATCTTTACCCCTTTGATTAGGTTTATTCCTATGTATTTTATGGGTTTTGTGCAATTGTAAATGGAAGATTCCTTGACTTCTCTTTCTGTTGCTTCATGATTGGTATGTAGAAATGAAACAAATTTCTGTACATTTATTTTGTATCCCATGACTTTACTGAATCAGTCTATCAGTTTCAACAAACTTTTGGTGGAATCTTTTGGGTTTTCTGTATAGAGTATCATGTCATCTCCAAATAGTGAAAGCTTGACTTCTACCTTGCTGATTAGAATTTTTTTGTTGTCTGATGGCTAGGAGTTGTAGTACCATGTGAAATAACAATGGTGAGTGTGGATATCCTTGACTTGCTCCATAGAGAAAAAGCTCTGTTTTCCCCCATCGAGGATGACATTAGCTGTAGGTCTATCATATGTGGCCTTTACTATGTTGAAGTATGTTTCTGTAACCCTACTTTGTTGAGGGTTTTTATCATGAATGGATGCTGTACTTCATCAAATGCTTTTTCTACATCTACTGAAATGATCATATGGTTCTTACTCTTTTTTTTTTTATTAATGTGGTATATCACATTGGTTGACTTGTGAATATTGAATCACCTTTGCAACCCAGGAATAAATCCCACTTGGTCATGGTAAATGATTCTTTTATTGTATTGTTGTATTTGATTTACTAGTGTTTTATTGAGAGTTTTAGCATCCATGTTCATCAGGGATATTGGCTTATAGTTCTGTTTTTTTAGTGGAGTCTTTTACTGGTTTTATAATCAGGGTAATTCTGGTCTCATAGAATTAATTTGGAAGTTTTCCTTCCATTTCTAATTTTTGAAATAGTTTGAGAAGAATACCTATTAACTGTTCCTTAAATGTTTGGTAGAATTTCCTTGTGCAGCCGTCAGACCCTGGACTTTTGTTTGTTAGGAATTTTTTTTTAAGATTTCACTTATTTATTTGACCGACAGAGATGACAAGTAGGTAGTGAGGCAGGCAGAGAGGGAGAGGGGGAAGAAGGCGCCCTGCCAAGCAGAGAGCCCAATGTGGGGCTCAATCCCAGGACCCTAAGATCATGACCTGAGCCAACGGCAGAGGCTATAAACCCCTGAGCCATCCAGGTGCCCCCTTTGGGATTTTTAAAATTACTGATTCAGTTTTTTTGCAGTTATTGGTCTGTTCCAGTTTTTTATTTCTTCCTGTTTCAGTTTTGATAGTTTGTGTTCCTAGGAATTTATCCATTTCTTTGATTGTCCTGTTTGTTGACATAATTTTTCATATTTTTTTATAATTGTATTTCTGTGGTGTTGGTTGTTATCTCTCCTCTCTCATTTGTGATTTTATTTATTTCAGTCCTTTCTCTTTTCTTTTTTAACGTCTGGATGGGGGGGTTTCAATTTTATTAATTTTTTTCAAGGGACCAACCCCTGGATTCATTGATATGATATACATTTTTTAGTTTCTATATCATTTAATTCTGCTCTAATCTTTATTAGTGACTGGGCACTTTTGTATTGGGGTATTGCTTTCCAATGGGTCACCTCTGGTGGCTCCCTCCTCCTTTTGTTTATCTTCTGATATCAGTCCGATGTTCCTACTCTGCTTTACCTCTCCACTGATGTCTTCTGCCCCTGTAGAGATCCAAAAGTGTATAATCTTACATCTCAGGCTGATTTCATGGGTGTTCAGAGTGTTCTGATAGATATTTAGCTCACTTGAGGGGACCGGTTGAAACAGGGTCTCCTAATTCTCTGCCATCTTTCCCCTCCCCATTTTTTTTTATTTTTTAAATTTTTTTTTTTATGTTTTATTAGTCTCCATACAGTACATCACTATTTTTTTATATAGTGTTCCGTGATTCATTTTTCTGCATGTAACACCGAGTGCTCTGTACAATACATGCCTCCTTAATACTCATCACCAGCCTAACGCATTCCCCCACCACCCTCCCCTCCAAAACCCTCAGTTTGTTTTCCAGAGTCCATAGCCTCTCAAGGTTCTTCTCCCCCTCTGATTCCTCCCCCACTTCGTTTTCCCTTACTTCTCCTAATGTTCTCCATAACTATTCCTTATATTCCACAAATAAGTGAAACCATATGTTAATCATCTTTCTCTGCTTCACTTATTTCATTCAGCATAAGCTCCTCCAGTCCCATTCTTCTTAATGCAAAAGCTCAGTATTCATCCTTTCTGATGACTGAGTAGTATTCCATTGTATATATGGACCACATGTTCTTTATCCACTCATCTGCTGAAGGGCATCGAAGCTCCTTCCACAGTTTGGCTATTGTTGACATTGCGGCTATGAACCCTGGGGTGCATATGCCCCTTCTTTTCACTACATCTGTATCTTTGTGGTAAATACCTAGTAGTGCAATTGCTGGGTCATAGGGTAATTCTATTCTTAAAATCTTGAGGAATCTCCATACTGTTTTCCAGAGTGGCTGTACCAGTTCGCATTCTCACCAATAGTGTAAAAGGGTTCCCTTTCTCCACATCCTCCCCAACATCTGTTTTTTCCAGTTTTGTTAATTTTTGCCATTCTAACTTGTTTAAGTAGTCAAGCTCTCCCTCTTCACAGATGACATGATACTTGTGTTATTTTTATAAAATTATACATAAAATGAGAGGGTTCCTTTTGTTTGACTGGTGATGAATGAGTGAGTCAGTGAGCTACTTTACAGATTCCTATAGCAGAATCTCTCAATGGACTTAGAGGACTTAATGACAGGGATTCACTCTCATGTAACTTACAAGTGGGGATTAAGGTTCACATTGCAAAATGAGGGCCAATAAATCATAGCACTTTGTGAATAAACATATGTGTAGATCAGATAATGACTGAAGGATTCTAACCATTTTGGAAGGGGGTTACATCCAGAGATATATATAAAGCAAGGGCTCTTTGGAGACTTACATGGAGAGTATAGAGTACAAAATAGCTGTGTTTTATTCTCTTCTCTGATGGTTCAATGAGAGGAGAAGCCTCCTTATTGCCCCTTTCATGTCCTTTTTCCTCAAAGTATAAATAAAAGGGTTAAGCATAGGAGTCAGCAGACTGTAGAACAGGGCCATGAGTTTCTCCTTGTCCTGGGATTTAGTACCAGAAGGTTGCACATACATGCATATTACTGGCCCACAGAAGAGAGAGACCACAAAATCATGAGAGCCACAGGTGTTGAAGGCCTTCTTGTTTCCTGTTGATGACCGAATTCTGAGTACTGTAGCTACAATGAACCCATAGGAGAGAAGGATAAGAGACAACGGAACCAGGGTAAAGATCGTCCCTACAAGAGAGAGCATAGTTACATTCAAAGTGGTATCGACACAGGACACCTTGATCATCACTGGAATCTCACACAGGAAGTCATCCACCTTGTTGTTACCACAAAGTGGCAGCTGAATAGTGCGGAACGACTGAAGCAAGGAGTTAGCCAAACCACTTATCCATGCGACAGCCACCAAGGAGACACAGAATCGCCGACCCATGATAGCCTGGTACCTCAAGGACTTGTAGATGGCCACGTACCAATCCACGGACATGACCGCCAAGAGGATGCATTCTGTGGCTCCCAGGAAGTGAAACATATAGAATTGGGCCACACAGCCTCCATAACTGATAGATTTATCTGGTCCCCAGAGATTCCACAGCAGTTGACGGATGGTGGTTGTGGTAAAACACAGGTCCAGGAAGGAGAGGTTGGAAAGGAAAAAGTACATAGGGCTGTCAAGATGAGGGTCTACCTTGGACACCACAATAATCGAGATGTTTCCAACCAGTGTGCAGATGTAAGCCACAAACACCATTATGAAGAACGGCATTTCCAACCAGGGATGGTCAGAGAAACCCAAGAGGATGAAGACCTTTGGAGTACTTGCATTGCCCAGACTCATGACCATCATTCCTCTTGTTGGTGGATTCAAGTCAAAGAGAGGACTTTTACTTCAGTATTGGATTTTCCTGATTGTCCACTTATTCATTTAAGTACAGTAAATTATGCAGGGAGTTTCTCTGTGGTGTCATTCCAGTGAAGTGATCTAATAATTATACTCATGAAAAAATAGGAGCCTAAATGTCAAACATGATTATTTTGAAGCACATCTAAAATAAAAGCCAACAAATCTCTATAGTTTGCCTAGGAGATGCAATAGAACAAATGTTTATAGAAAAATGATTAGGGAAGGGAAAAGTCAGAAGTGCTCTTGTGTCAGAGAATAGCATAAAGCAAAGGTGCGTTTTCCAGGAACCACCCATGCTGACTTACCACATGGCCACTCTGCTTGAATTCACGACTTGGTTTAGGTAAGTTCAGGACTTTCTGAGCTCCAGCCAGATCAGTCTGAATGCATAGAAACAAGACATAGTACTGTTCCTTGGGTCTATGGCTCAAATCCTAAAGTGACTTTTGTAGTATAAACCTTTTGTCATAATGGGAAACATAAGCTGAAAGGAAATGATTCCTTTCCACGTGTTCAGTACTTGAAGAAGAAATCAAACGCTAAACACTGGTGATATGAGCCTTTCAAGGCATCAGTGTTTAAAAAATGATACGATATGTGCTAGTGCTTGTCACATCAGGAGTTGTAATCTATCACAAACTTGACAGCTCTATGGTTCTTTATGGATTTGCTGTTTGTTTCCATTGTACTTGTGAGTGTATGTGTACATGTGTGTCTTGGGTTATGATGTAAAATGTATATTTTGTTGTTAGAAGTGGAAAGAAGTTTAAAAACAGTGTTGTAGTAGAAGAGAGGATATGAAATCAGAGAACCTGGATCCAGTCAACTGCTGATAATTAACACATAAACCTTTTCTGCTTTGCTTACATAACAGCTGTGTTTTTTTGAGGATTAATTAATCCAATATGTGTGACTATGCCTCATTCAATGAAATACTTAATATGTGGGTGATTACTTTTATGAAGTGTAGTGCCCAGTGGTGATTAAGAATCCATATCAGTTCATTAATCCTTGTTTCAGTTTCATCTAAATATTCACAGTGTATTACCCTTATCAGAAGCCTATTAAGGATTATATTTTCTTCCCTTTCATTTCCCAAATCACTCCTATTATGTAGTTGAATCCTGTGTTCATGATGTTAAGCTTTTTAATGCTAGAATACATAAATTTTAATTCACAGAAAAACCCAATAATGCAAACAGTGTCCCTACATTATTTTTCACCAAAGGCAGCATGTTTTAATGTTATAAGTTATAATGATGTTGCATTATTAAAAGTGTCAATTTATTTCCACATTTATGTTAGTATAAAACTCTGCATAGAGAGGTGACAACACATATAGAGTTACAAAAAGATAAAAATAATGAAGCTAAATAGATCACTCTTGCCCACATACAACACCCACCTTCAATCATTGCAGGTGTTCAGGTCATACTCCCTGTTTTTGCAAAATTGACATTGATCTTTTTTCCAACTGTATTAAGTATTAGAGATAAGGATTGAATATTCTCTCTGTGTTCAGTGGCTTCACTTCATCAAATCTTAGTTCCTTAATATTATTCATTTATTTGATTTGAAGGATCACAAATATATTTTTATGTGAAAACCAATTTTTCTCCAAAATCATAGTTGTTAAGATGTATTCTCTCTCTTTATATAAAGCTGTGGGGCATTTTCTTCATACAGATAATGAACCTCAGGGGACAATTCTTAGCAAGAAACACTGTAGAGACCCTCTTAAAAGCAGCTAGGACAAAGAAGCTTCTTACATACAGAGGAAAGCCCATTAGAATAACGTCAGACCTTTCCACAGAGACCTTGAAAGCCAGGAAGGGCTGGCAAAATATATTCAGAGTACTAAATGAGAAGAACATGCAACCAAGAATACTCTATCCAGCAAGACTGACATTTAAAATGGATGGAGAGATAAAGAGTTTCCAAGACCGGCAAGGCTTAAAAGACTATGCAACCACCAAGCCGACACTGCAGGAAATATTAAGGGGGTCCTATAAGAGAGGAAAAATCCTAAGAATATCATTGAACAGAAATATAGAAACAATCTATAGACAGAAAGACTTCAAAGGCAACACGATGTCAATCACAACCTATCTCTCAATAATCACTCTCAATGTGAATGGCCTAAATGCGCCCATAAAACGACACAGGGTTGCAGATTGGATAAAACGACAGGACCCATCCATATGTTGTCTACAAGAGACCCATTTTGAACCTAAGGATACACCCAGACTGAAAGTGAAGGGATGGAGAAGCATCTTTCATGCCAATGGGCCTCAAAAGAAGGCCGGAGTAGCGATTCTCATATCAGATAAATTAGATGTTAACTAAAGACTGTAGTCAGAGATACAGAAGGACACTACATAATTCTTAAAGGGACTATCCGCCAAGACGATCTAACAATTGTGAATATCTATGCCCCCAATATGGGAGCACCCAATTCCATAAGAAAACTATTAATCAAGATAAAGAGTCATATTGATATGAATACAATAATAGTAGGAGATCTTAATACGCCTCTCTCAGAAATAGACAGATCATCGAAGCAGAAAATTAATAAAGAAATAAGAGCATTGAATGAAACATTGGACCAGATGGACCTCATCGACGTATACAGAACATTCCACCCTAAAACAACAGAATACTCATTCTTCTCAAGTGCACATGGAACCTTCTCCAGAATAGACCACATACTGGGTCACAAAGCAGGACTCAACCGATACCAAAAGACTGACATTATTCCCTGCATATTCTCCGATCACAATGCTTTGAAACTGGAGCTCAATCACAAGGAAAAGTTCAGAAGGAACTCAAACACCTGGAAGCTAAAGACCACCTTGCTTAAGAATGCTTGGATCAACCAGGAGATCAAAGACGAACTTAAACAATTCATGGAAACCAATGAGAATGAAGACAGTTTGGCCAAAACATATGGGATACAGCAAAGGCGGTTCTAAGGGGGAAATACATAGCCATCCAAGCCTCCCTCAAAAACATTGAAAAATCCAGAATACACCAGCTGTCTCTACACCTTAAAGAACTGGAGAATCAACAACAAATCAAACCAACTCCACATGCAAGAAGGGAAATAATCAAGATTAGAGCAGAGATCAATGAGGTAGAAACGAGAGATACAGTAGAATGTATCAATGAAACTAGAAGCTGGTTTTTTGAAAGAATCAATAAGATCGATAAACCATTGGCCACACTAATCCAAAAGAAAAGAGAGAAAGCCCAAATTCATAAAATTGTGAATGAAAAGGGAGAGATCACAACGAACACCAAGGAAATAGAAACAATCATCAGAAATTATTACCAACAGTTATATGGCAATAAGCTAAGCAACCTAGATGAAATGGATGCATTCCTGGAAAGCTACAAACTCCCAAAATTGAACCAGGAAGAAATTGACAACCTGAATAGACCGATATCTAGCAATGAGATTGAAGCAGTGATCAAAAACCTCCCAAAAAACAAGAGCCCAGGACCTGACGGATTCCCTGGGGAATTCTACCAAACTTTCAAAGAAGAAATAACACCAATTCTCCTGAAGCTGTTCCAAAAAATTGAAGCAGAAGGAAAACTTCCAGACTCTTTTTATGAAGCCAGCATTACCCTGATCCTCAAACCAGGCAAAGACCCTACCAAAAAAGAGAATTTTAGACCAATATCATTGATGAATATGGATGCAAAGATTCTCAACAAGATCCTAGCAAACAGGATCCAGCAGCACATTCAAAAGATTATCCACCAGGACCAGGTGGGATTCATCCCTGGGTTGCAAGGTTGGTTCAACATTCGCAAATCAATCAGTGTCATAGAACACATCAATAAGAGAAGAGAGAAGAACCACATGGTCCTCTCAATTGATGCAGAAAAAGCATTTGACAAAATCCAGCATCTGTTCCTGATGAAAACGCTTCAAAGTATAGGGATAGAGGGAACATTCCTGAACTTCATAAAATCTATCTATGAAAGACCCACAGCAAATATCATCCTCAATGGGAAAAAGCTTGCAGCCTTCCCGTTGAGATCAGGAACACGACAAGGATGCCCACTCTCACCACTCTTGTTCAACATAATATTAGAAGTTCTAGCAACGGCAATCAGAAAACAAAGAGAAATAAAAGGTATCCAAATTGGCAAGGAAGAAGTCAAACTCTCTCTCTTCGCAGATGACATGATTCTTTATATGGAAAACCCCAAAGACTCCACCCCCAAACTACTAGAACTCATACAGCAATTCAGTAACGTGGCAGGATACAAAGTCAATGTACAGAATCAGTGGCTTTCTTATACACCAACAATGAAAATACAGAAAGGGAAATTAGAGAATCGATTCCATTTACTATAGCACCAAGAACCATAAGATACCTGGGCATAAACCTAACCAAAGAAGTAAAGGACCTGTACTCGAGGAACTACAGAACACTCATGAAAGAAACTGAAGAAGACACAAAAAGATGGAAGACTGTTCCATGCTCTTGGATTGGAAGAATAAACATTGTTAAAATGTCTATACTGCCTAGAGCAATCTATACTTTTAATGCCATTCCGATCAAAATTCCACCGATATTTTTCAAAGAGCTGGAGCAAATAATCCTAAAATTTGTATGGAGCCAGAAGAGACCCCGAATTTCTAAGGAAATGTTGAAAAACAAAAACAAAACTGGCCGCCTCACGTTACCCGATTTCAAGCTTTACTACAAAGCTGTGATCACCAAGACAGCGTGGTACTGGCATAAAAACAGACACATAGACCCATGGAACAGAGTGGAGAGCCCAGATATGGACCCTCAACTCTATGGTCAAATAATCTTCGACAAAACAGGAAAAAATATCCAATGGAAAAAAGACAGTCTGTTCAATAAATGGTGCTGGGAAAACTGGACAGCGATATGTAGAAGAATGAAACTCGACCATTCTCTTACACCGTACACAAAGATAACCTCGAAATGGATAAAAGACCTCAACGTGAGACAGGAATCTATCAGAATCCTAGAGGAGTACATAGGCAGTAACCTCTTCGATATCAGCCACAGCAACTTCTTTCAAGATATGTCTCCAAAGGCCAAGGAAACAAAAGCAAAGATGAACTTTTGGGACTTCATCAAGATCAAAGGCTTCTGCACAGCAAAGGAAACAGTCAACAAAACAAAGAGGCAACCCACGGAATGGGAG
The DNA here is from genome assembly GCF_922984935.1 of Meles meles. NCBI lineage: Eukaryota > Metazoa > Chordata > Mammalia > Carnivora > Mustelidae > Meles > Meles meles. The sequence goes on along the minus strand of NC_060070.1, from coordinate 154,388,637 downwards.
AAGATATTTGCCAATGACAGTACAGACAAAAGGTTGATATCCAGGATCTATAAAGAACTTCTCAAACTCAACACACACAAAACAGATAATCATATCAAAAAATGGGCAGAAGATATGAACAGACACTTCTCCAATGAAGACATACGAATGGCTATCAGACACATGAAAAAATGTTCATTATCACTAGCCATAAGGGAGATTCAAATTAAAACAACATTGAGATACCACCTAACACCAGTTAGAATGGCCAAAATTAGCAAGACAGGAAACAACGTGTGTTGGAGAGGATGTGGAGAAAGGGGAACCCTCTTCCACTGTTGGTGGGAATGCAAATTAGTGCAGCCACTTTGGAGAACAGTGTGGAGATTCCTGAAGAAATTAAGAATAGAGCTTCCCTATGACCCTGCAATTGCACTGCTGGGTATTTACCCCAAAGATACAGATGTAGTGAAAAGAAGGGCCATTTGTACCCCAATGTTTATTGCAGCAATGGCTACGGTCGCCAAAGTGTGGAAAGAACCAAGATGCCCTTCAACGGATGAATGGATAAGGAAGATGTGGTCCATATACACAATGGAGTATTATGCCTCCATCAGAAAGGACGAATACCCAACTTTTGTAGCAACATGGACGGGACTGGAAGAAATTATGCTGAGCGAAATAAGTCAAGCAGAGAGAGTCAAGTATCATATGGTCTCACTTATTTGTGGAGCATAACAAATCACATGGAGGACATGGGGAGATGGAGAGGAGAGGGAGTTGAGGGAAACTGGAAGGGGAGATGAACCATGAGAGACTATGGACTCTGAAAAACAACCAGAGGGTTATGAAGGGGCGGCAGGGGGGTGGGGGGGGTGGGAGGTTGAGGAACCAGGTGGTGGGTAATAGGGAGGGCATGTACTGCATGGAGCACTGGGTGTGATGGCAAAACAATAAACACTGTTATGCTGTAAATAAACAAATAAAAAAAAAGAAACACTGTAGAGAGTCTCTCATGAGAATACTACCTTCTAACATACTTCTTTCCACAATAAAGTGGAAAGATAAATTTTGGCATTTTCCTTGCTGTGAGAAATGGACTCGGGACTAAAAGAATCCTTAAAAACTCATTTACTTCAACAATTTCATGGAAAACTTTCTTGGAGCTCAGGGAAAATTTAAGACAATTGCTTTTGGTGTCAAGATAGACTTTTCTTTTATTTATATTTTCCTCAGGCTATTCTTTCTTGAAAACTGCTATAGAAAAGCAGAATATTCCTAGTTCTACACAGAGAAAAATGTGGTGGTCACCTTCCACTATGCTTTCTAAGGAACATAAAGGTTCTTGTCTTCAAATATTTCTCCCACAATAGTCTGGAACAGTATATACTTTTTACCTGACCTAACATTGACTATACTAAACATTTCCTCATTTGGCTTAAGCACTATATCATTATGTCAAGAAAACTTAATATAAGTTATTTTATTTATTTTTTATTCATTCATTCATTCATTCAACCAGTAAATAACTGTTGAGTGCTGACATGTCAGTAACTTGTCTAGATGCTTCAAAATATAACTGAACGTTGACAGATAAAATTTAGTTTTAATGAAACGTGTTGTAATAGAGATAATGATAGATTTAGAGAAATGATAGATTTGTTCTTTTTTTTATTAGTTTCAGAGGTCCAATTTAGTGATTCATCAGTTCATACAACACCCAGTGTTCATTATATCATGTGCCCTCCTTAATGCCCATCACCCAGTTATCCCATCTCCCACCAACCTCCCCTCCAGCGAACCTGTTTTTTTCCTAGAGTTCCACATCTCTTATGGCTTGCCTCTATCTGAATTTTCATCTTATTTTGTTTTTCGTTCCCTTCCTCTGTGTTAATCTGTTTTGTTTCTTCGATTCCACATATGAGCGAAATTATATGGTATTTGTCTTTCTCTGACTGACTTATTTCACTTAGCATAATACCCCCTAGTTCCATCCCCCATATTGCTGCAAGTGGCAATATTTCTCTATTTTTATATTATTTTATTTAATTTTTTAAATTATTTATTTATTTTTAAATTTCTTTTCAGTGTTCTAGAATTCATTGTTTATGCACCAGCACCCACAGTGCTCCATGCAATACAGGCTCCATAATACGCACCACCAGGATCACCCAACCTCCCAGCCCCCCTCCCTCCAAACCGTCAGTTTGAATATTTCATTTTTTAAAAGATTGTATGTATTTATTAGAGAGAGAGAAAGAGAGAAAATGAGAATGGGGGAGGCGCAGAGTGACACAGAGAAGCAGACACCCCATTGAGCAGGGAGCCTGATGCAGGGTTTGATCCCAGGAAACTGAGACCATGACCTGAGCCAAAAGTAGATGCTTAACCAGCTGAGCTACACTGGTGCCCTAAACTTTCATTTTTGATGGTTGAATAATTTTCCAGTGTGTGTGTGTGTGTGTGTTACCTCTTCTTTATCATTTATTTGTGAGTGGATATCTGGGCTCTTTCCATATTTTTGGCTATTGTGGACATGCTGAAATCAACATTGGAGAGATTTCTTCTTATTGTCACTGTCTCATGGATTTGGCTTCAGAACGAAATACTAAAGCAACAATTTTTTTAATTTATTTATTTTTATTTGTTTATTTACAGCATAACAGTGTTCATTGTTTTGGCATCACACCCAGTGCTCCATGCAGTACGTGCCCTCCCTATTTCCCACCACCTGGTTCCTCAACCTCCCACCCCCCCCCCGCCCCTTAAAACCCTCTGGTTGTTTTTCAGAGTCCATAGTCTCTTATGGTTCATCTCCCCTTCCAGTTTACGTCAACTCCCTCTCCTCTCCATCTCCCCATGTCCTCCATGTTCTTTGTTATGCTCCACAAATAAGTGAGACCATATGATACTTGACTCTCTCTGCTTGACTTATTTCACTCAGCATAATTTCTTCCAGTCCCGTCCATGTTGCTACAAAAGTTGGGTAGTCATCCTTTCTGATGGAGGCATAATACTCCATTATGTATATGGACCACATCTTCCTTATCCATTCATCTGTTGAAGGGCATCTTGGTTCTTTCCACAGTTTGGCGACCGTAGCCATTGCTGCAATAAACAATGGGGTACAGATGGCCCTTCTTTTCACTACATCTGTATCTTTGGGGTAAATACCCAGCAGTGCAATTGCAGGGTCATAGGGAAGCTCTATTCTTAATTTCTTCAGGAATCTCCACACTGTTCTCCAAAGTGGCTGCACTAACTTGCATTCCCACCAACAGTGGAAGAGGGTTCCCCTTTCTCCACATCCTCTCCAACACACGTTGTTTCCTGTCTTGCTAATTTTGGCCATTCTAACTGGTGTCAGGTGGTATCTCAATGTTGTTTTAATTTGAAACTCCCTGATGGCTAGTGATGATGAACATTTTTTCATGTGTCTGATAGCCATTTGTATGTCTTCGTTGGAGAAGTGTCTGTTCATATCTTCTGCCCATTTTTTGATATGATTATATGTTTTGTGTGTGTTGAGTTTGAGAAGTTCTTTATAGATCCTGGATATCAACCTTTTGTCTGTACTGTCATTGGCAAATATCTTCTCCCATTCCGTGGGTTGCCTCTTTGTTTTGTTGACTGCTTCCTTTGCTGTGCAGAAGCTTTTGATCTTGATGAAGTTCCAAAAGTTCATTTTTGCTTTTGTTTCCTTGGCCTTTGGAGACATATCTTGAAAGAAGTTGCTGTGGCTGATATCGAAGAGGTTACTGCCTATGTTCTCCTCTAGGATTCTGATAGATTCCTGTCTCACGTTGAGGTCTTTTATCCATTTCGAGTTTATCTTTGTGTACGGTGTAAGAGAATGGTCGAGTTTCATTCTTCTACATATCGCTGTCCAGTTTTCCCAGCACCATTGATTGAAGAGACTGTCTTTTTTCCATTGAATATTTTTCCCTGTTTTGTCGAAGATTATTTGACCATAGAGTTGAGGGTCCATATCTGGGCTCTCCACTCTATTCCACTGGTCTATGTGTCTGTTTTTATGCCAGTACCACGCTGTCTTGGTGATCACAGCTTTGTAGTAAAGCTTGAAATCGGGTAACCTGAGGCGGCCAGTTTTGTTTTTGTTTTTCAACATTTCCTTAGCATTTCGGGGTCTCTTCTGACTCCATACAAATTTTAGGATTATTGGCTCCAGCTCCTTGAAAAATACTGTTGGAATTTTGATCGGAATGGCATTAAAAGTATAGATTGCTCTAGGCAGTATAGACATTTTAACAATGTTTATTCTTCCAATCCAAGAGCATGGAACAGTCTTCCATCTTTTTGTGTCTTCTTCAATTTCTTTCATGAGTGTTCTGTAGTTCCTCGAGTACAGGTCCTTTACCGCTTTGGTTAGGTTTATTCCCAGGAATTTTATGGTTCTTGGTGCTATAGTAAATGGAATCGATTCTCTAATTTCCCTTTCTGTATTTTCATTGTTAGTGTATAAGAAAGCCACTGATTTCTGTACATTGACTTTGTATCCTGCCACGTTACTGAATTGCTGTATGAGTTCTAGTAGTTTGGGGGTGGAGTCTTTGGGGTTTTCCATATAAAGAATCATGTCATCTGCGAAGAGAGAGAGTTTGACTTCTTCCTTGCCAATTTGGATACCTTTTATTTCTCTTTGTTTTCTGATTGCCGTTGCTAGAACTTCTAATACTATGTTGTACAAGAGTGGTGAGAGTGGGCATCCTTGTCGTGTTCTTGATCTCAACGGGAAGGCTGCAAGCTTTTTCTCATTGAGGATGATATTTGCTGTGGGTCTTTCATAGATAGATTTTATGAAGTTCAGGAATGTTCCCTCTATCCCTATACTTTGAAGCGCTTTAATCAGGAACGGATGCACGATTTTGTCAAACGCTTTTCCTGAATCAATTGAGAGGACCATGTGGTTCTTCTCTCTTTTCTTATTGATGTGTTCTATCACACTGATTGATTTGCGAATGTTGAACCAACCTTGCAACCCAGGGATGAATCCCACCTGGTCATGGTGGATAATCTTTTGAATGTATTGCTGGGTCCTGTTTGCTAGGATCCTGTTGAGAATCTTTGCATCCATATTCATCAGTGATATTGTCTGAAATTCTCCTTTTTGGTAGGGTCTTTGCCTGGTTTGGGGATCAGGGTAATGCTGGCTTCAAAAAAAGAGTCTGGAAGTTTTCCTTCTGCTTCAATTTTTTGGAAGAGCTTCAGGAGAATTGGTGTTATTTCTTCTTTGAAAGTTTGGTAGAATTCCCCAGGGACTCCGTCAGGTCCTGGGCTCTTGTTTTTTGGGAGGTTTTTGATCACTGCTTCAATCTCATTGCTAGATATCGGTCTATTCCGGTTGTCCATTTCTTCCTGGTTCAATTTTGGGAGTTTCTAGCTTTCCAGGAATGCATCCATTTCATCTAGGTTGCTTAGCTTATTGGCATATAACTGTTGGTAATAATTTCTGATGATTGTTTCTATTTCCTTGGTGTTAGTTGTGATCTCTCCCTTTTCATTCATCATTTTATTAATTTGGGCTTTCTCTCTTTTCTTTTGGATTAGTGTGGCCAATGGTTTATCGATCTTATTGATTCTTTCAAAAAACCCAGCTTCTAGTTTCATTGATACGTTCTACTGTATCTCTCGCTTCTACCTCATTGATCTCTGCTCTAATCTTGATTATTTCCCTTCTTGCATGTGGAGTTGGTTTGATTTGTTGTTGATTCTCCAGTTCTTTAAGGTGTAGAGACAGCTGGTGTATTCTAGATTTTTCAATGTTTTTGAGGGAGGCTTGGATGGCTATGATTTTCCCCCTTAGAACTGCCTTTGCTGTATCCCATAGGTTTTGGACAGAGGTGTCTTCATTCTCATTGGTTTCCATGAATTGTTTAAGTTCATCTTTGATCTCCTGGTTGATCCAAGCAATCTTAAGCAAGGTGGTCTTTAGCTTCCAGGTGTTTGAGTTCCTTCTGAACTTTTCCTTGTGATTGAGCTCCAGTTTCAAAGCATTGTGATTGGAGAATATGCAGGGAATAATGTCAGTCTTTTGGTATCGGTTGAGTCCTGCTTTGTGACTCAGTATGTGGTCTATTCTGGAGAAGGTTCCATGTGCACTTGAGAAGAATGAGTATTCTGTTGTTTTAGGGTGGAATGTTCTGTATATGTCTATGAGGTCCATCTGGTCCAATGTTTCATTCAATGCTCTTATTTCTTTATTAATTTTCTGCTTCAATGGTCTGTCTATTTCTGAGAGAGGCGTATTAAGATCTCCTACTATTATTGTATTCATATCAATATGACTCTTTATCTTGATTAATAGTTTTCTTATGTAATTGGGGGCTCCCCTAATGGGGGCATAGATATTCACAATTGTTAGATCCTCTTGGCCGATAGTCCCCTAAAGCAACAATTTAAAATGTGGCAAACTGGTAAGTGGAAAAAACAAGCTTTGCAAGATTGTTTAAAAATAAACACAATTTGCAAATATAGAGAGAGACTGTATATATATGGACAAATGGATAAGGAGGATGTGAGATGTATATATATGTGTGTGTGTTTGTGTGTGTGTGTGTGTTTGTCTCTCTGTCTGTCAATGGACACTTGGGTTACTTCTGCATCTTGATTATTGTAAATAATGCTGGAATAAACATAGGGTATACATATCTATTGGAATTAGTGTTTTTATGCTTTTTTTTATTCGTTTATTTGTTTATTTACAGCATAACAGTGTTCATTGTTTTGGCATCACACCCAGTGCTCCATGCAGTACGTGCCCTCCCTATTACCCACCACCTGGTTCCTCAACCTCCCACCCCCCCCCGCCCCTTAAAACACTCTGGTTGTTTTTCAGAGTCCATAGTCTCTCATGGTTCATCTCCCCTTCCAGTTTCCCTCAACTCCCTCTCCTCTCCATCTCCCCATGTCCTCCATGTTCTTTGTTATGCTCCACAAATAAGTGAGACCATATGACACATGACTCTCTCTGCTTGACTTATTTCGCTCAGCATAATTTCTTCCAGTCCCGTCCATGTTGCTACAAAAGTTGGGTATTCGTCCTTTCTGATGGAGGCATAATACTCCATTGTGTATATGGACCACATCTTCCTTATCTATTCATCCGTTGAAGGGCATCTTGGTTCTTTCCACAGTTTGGCGACCGTAGCCATTGCTGCAATAAACATTTGGGTACAGATGGCCCTTCTTTTCACTACATCTGTATCTTTGGGGTCAATACCCAGCAGTGCAATTGCAGGGTCATAGGGAAGCTCTATTCTTAATTTCTTCAGGAATCTCCACACTGTTCTCCAAAGCGGCTGCACTAACTTGCATTCCCACCAACAGTGGAAGAGGGTTCCCCTTTCTGCACATCCTCTCCAACACACGTTGTTTCCTGTTTTGCTAATTTTGGCCATTCTAACTGGTGTCAGGTGGTATCTCAAGGTGGTTTTAATTTGAATCTCCCTAATGGCTAGTGATGATGAACATTTTTTCACGTGTCTGATAGCCATTTGTATGTCTTCGTTGGAGAAGTGTCTGTTCATATCTTCTGCCCATTTTTCGATATGATTCTCTGTTTTGTGTGTGTTGAGTTTGAGAAGTTCTTTATAGATCCTGGATATCAACCTTTTGTCTGTACTGTCATTTGCAAATATCTTCTCCCATTCCGTGGGTTGCCTTTTTGTTTTGCTCACTGTTTCCTTTGCTGTGCAGAAACTTTTGATCTTGATGAAGTCCCAAAAGTTCATTTTTGCTTTTGTTTCCTTGGCCTTTGGAGGCATATCTTGAAAGAAGTTGCTGAGGCTGATATCGAAGAGGTTACTGCCTATGTTCTCCTCTAGGATTCTGATAGATTCCTGTCTCACGCTGAGGTCTTTTATCCATTTCGAGTTTATCTTTGTGTACGGTGTAAGAGAATAGTCAAGTTTCATTCTTCTACATATCGCTGTCCAGTTTTCCCAGCACCATTTATTGAAGAGACTGTCTTTTTTCAATTGAATAATTTTTCCTGTTTTGTCGAAGATTATTTCAACATAGAGTTGAGGGTCCATATCTGGGCTCTCCTCTCTATTCCACTGGTCTATGTGTCTGTTTTTATGCCACTCCCATGCTGTCTTGGTGATCACGGCTTTGTAGTAAAGCTTGAAATCGGGTAACATGATGCCGCCAGTTTTGTTTTTGTTTTTCAACATTTCCTTAGCAATTCTGGGTCTCTTCTGATTCCATACATATTTTAGGATTATTTGCCCCAGCTCTTTGAAAAATACCGGTGGAATTTTGATCGGAATGGCATTAAATGTATAGATTGCTCTAGGCAGTATAGACATTTTAACAATGTTTATTCTTCCAATCCAAGAGCATGGAACAGTCTTCCATCTTTTTGTGTCTTCTTCAATTTCTTTCATGAGTGTTCTGTAGATCCTCGCGTACAGGCTCTGAACCTCTTTGGTTAGGTTTATTCCCAGGTATCTTATGGTTCTTGGTGCTATAGCAAATGGAATCGAATATCTAATTTCCTTTTCTCTATTTTCATTGTTAGTGTATAAGAAAGCCACTGATTTCTGTACATTGACTTTGTATCCTGCCACGTTACTGAATTGCTGTATGAGTTCTAGTAGTTTGGGGGTGGAGTCTTTGGGGTTTTCCATATAAAGAATCATGTCATCTGCGAAGAGAGAGAGTTTGACTTCTTCCTTGCCAATTTGGATACCTTTTATTTCTCTTTGTTGTCTAATTGCCATTGCTAGAACTTCTTTTCTTTTTTTTTAAGATTTTATTTATTTGACAGAGAGAGAGATCACAAGTAGATAGAGAGGCAGGCAGAGAGAGAGAGAGAGAAGGAAGCAGGCCCCCTGCTGAGCAGAGAGCCCGATGTGGGACTCGATCCCAGGACTCCGAGATCATGACCTGAGCCGAAGGCAGTGGATTAACCCACTGAGCCACCCAGGTGCCCATTGCTAGAACTTCTAATATTATGTTGAACAAGAGTGGTGAGAGTGGGCATTCTTGTCGTGTTCCTGATCTCAACGGGAAGGCTGCAAGCTTTTTCCCATTGAGGATGATATTTGCTGTGGGTCTTTCCTAGATACATTTTTTGAAGTTCAGGAATGTTCCCTCTATCCCTATACTTTGAAGGTTTTCATCAGGAACGGATGCTGGATTTTGTCAAATGCTTTTTCTGCATCAATTGAGAGGACCATGTGGTTCTTCTCTCTTCTCTTATTGATTTGTTCTATCACATTGATTGATTTGCGAATGTTGAACCAACCTTGCAACCCAGGGATGAATCCTACCTGGTCATGGTGGATAATCTTTTTAATGTGCTGCTGGATCCTGTTTGCTAGGATCCTGTTAAGAATATTTGCACCCATATTCATCAGTGATATTGGTCTGAAATTCTCCTTTTTGGTAGGGTCTTTGCCTTGTTTGGGGATCAGGATAACGCTGGCTTCATAAAAAGAGTCTGGAAGTTTTCCTTCTGCTTCAATTTTTTGGAAGAGCTTCAGGAGAATTGGTGTTATTTATTCTTTGAAAGTTTGGTAGAATTCCCCAGGGAATCCGTCAGGTCCTGGGCTCTTGTTTTTTGGGAGGTTTTTGATCACTGCTTCAAACTCGTTACTAGATATCGGTCTATTCAGGTTGTCCATTTCTTCCTGGTTCAATTTTGGGAGTTTCTACCTTTCCAGGAATGCATCCATTTCATCTAGGTTGCTTAGCTTATTGGCATATAACTGTGGGTAATAATTTCTGATGTTTGTTTCTATTTCTTTGGTGTTAGTTGTGATCTCTCACTTTCATTCATAATTTTATGAATTTGGGCTTTCTCTCTTTTCTTTTGGATTAGTGTGGCCAATGGTTTATCGATCTTATTGATTCTTTCAAAGAACCAGCTTCTAGTTTCATTGATACATTCTACTGTATCTCTCGCTTCTACCTCATTGATCTCTGCTCTAATCTTGATTATTTCCCTTCTTGCATGTGGAGTTGGTTTGATTTGTTGTTGATTCTCCAGTTCTTTTAGGTGTAGAGACAGCTGGTGTATTCTGGATTTTTCAATGTTTTTGAGGGAGGCTTGTATGGCTGTGTATTTCACCCTTAGAACCTCCGTTGCTGTATCCCATATGTTTTGGACAGAGGTGTCTTCATTCTCATTGGTTTCCATGAATTGTTTAAGTTCATTTTTGATCTCCTGGTTGATCCAAGCATTCTTAAGCAAGGTGGTCTTTAGCTTCCAGGTGTTTGAGTTCCTTCTGAACTTTTCCTTGTGATTGAGTTCCAGTTTCAAAGCATTGTGATTGGAGAATATGCAGGGAATAATGTCAGTCTTTTGGTATTGGTTGAGTCCTCCTTTGTGACCCAGTATGTGGTCTGTTCTGGAGAAGGTTCCATGTGCACTTGAGAAGAATGAAGATTCTGTTGTTTTAGGGTGGAATGTTCCGTATACATCGATGAGTTCCATCTGTTCCAATGTTTCATTCAATGCTCTTATTTCTTTATTAATTTTCTGCTTCGATGATCTGTCTATTTCTGAGAGAGGCATATTAAGATCTCCTACTATTCTTGCATTCATATCAATATGACTGTTTATCTTGATTAATAGTTTTCTTATGTAATTGGGTGCTCCCCTATTGGGGGCATAGATATTCACAATTGTTAGATCATCTTGGTGTATAGTCCCTTTAAGAATTATGTAGTGTCCTTCTGTATCTCTGACTACAGTCTTTAGTTTAAAATCTAATTTATCTGATATGAGAATCACTACTTCGGCCTTCTTTGGTGGCCCATTGGCGTGAAAGATGCTTCTCCATCCCTTCACTTTCAGTCTGGGTGTATCCTTAGGTTCAAAATTGGTCTCTTGTAGACAACATATGGATGGGTCCTGTCGTTTTATCCAATCTGCAACCCTGTGTCGTTTTATGGGCGCATTTAGGCCATCCACATTGAGAGTGATTATTGAGAGATAGGTATTTATTGCCTTTGAAGTCTTTTTGTCTGTAGATTGTTTCTATAATTCTGTTCAATGATATTCTTGGGATGTTTTCTCTTTTATAGGACCCCCCTTAATATTTCCTGCAGTGTCGGCTTGGTGGTTGCATAGTCTTTTAAGCCTTGCTGGTCTTGGAAACTCTATCTCTCCATCCATTTTAAATGTCAGTCTTGCTGGATAGATTATTCTTGGTTGCATGTTCTTCTCATTTAGTACTCTGAATATATTTTGCCAGCCCTTCCTGGCTTGCCAGGTCTCTCTGGAAAGGTCTGAAGTTATTCTAATGGGTTTTCCTCTGTATGCAAGGAGCCTCTTTGTCCTTGCTGCTTTTAAGAGGGTCTCTCTTGAAACATAATTCCTCATTCTAACTATAAGGTGTCATGAGGACTTTAGAGAATCTAAAATCTTGGCAAGAAATCTTTCTGCCTCTAGTCCATGAACGTTGTTTCCTTTCGTGAGATTGGGAAAATTTTCATAGACAACCTCTTCCACTATATCTTCTAGACTTCTTTCTTTTTACTCCCCTTTATGGATTCCAATTATTCTGATCTTGTAACATTTCATGGCATCGTTTATTTCCCTGATTCTGTTTTCGTGGCTTCTGAGCTGTTTGTTCCAGGCTTCCTCCTGATCCTTTCTCTCTATCTGTTTGTCCTCCAGATCACTAATTCTATCTTCTGTCTCAGTTACCCTAGCTTTTAGAGAATTTAGATTCGATTGGAACTCATTGAGAGCATTTTGAACATCATCCCTGGTGGCTTTCAGTTCTGCCCTAATCAATTCTGTTTGGTCATCCATGGCTTTCTCCAACCTAGCTATTGCCTGGATAATTGTTAGTCTGAATTCCTTTTCTGACATATTGTCTATGTCGATAGCCATTATCTCTGTTGCAGAAGGCCTATCCTCTGTATTTTTCTTCTGTTGGGTATTCCTCCTCCTAGTCATTTCGGTAAGAGTTGACTGAATAGATGAAGCTGGACGTATTGATTGTGGTGCAGTCAATGTGCACCCTGGAACGCTTCTGTGCAATCAGGATTCCCCACCCAAATGAGAGAAAAAAGAAAAGAAAAAGAAAGAGAAAAGAAGAAAGAAAAAAAAGGGGAAAGAAAAAGGAAAAAGAGAGAGAGAGAGAGAGAGAGGGAAAAAAGGGAAGATAAAAGAGAAAGCTCAGCCCAAATGGGCCACAAGGTAAGATTTGTGAAGTATACAAAGAAAAACAGAGAAACAAAAAGAGTGATAGAATATATTACAAGAGAAAAAAAAGGGAAGAACCTCATCCGAAAGAACCCCAAGTACAATATTTATATATTATCAGGACAAACACAAATTCACAGAAACACTGGCGGAAGGAAAAATTGGGAGAGGGTTATAAATTCTCAGTGTGGGTGAGGAAGTTTATTTTGATTCTTCCTGAAGGTATCTTGATGTTTTTGTTAAGGGACTCAACTTCCCTAAGTTACAGGGGGATTAGAAACTGGTTTTCCTATAGGGGTAGCATTGATTGGGGAAAGCAGATTACCTTGAAGTTTAACTCTATATGTATAGTAGAAAATAAAAATTAAAAAAGAATAAACTAGACTAAACTAAGTTAAAATTTAAAAAGAATAAAAAAAATAGAAAAGCAAAAGGAAAACACGGGTGTATGTATCAAAAAGTTCAGGTTAGAAGGTTATTAAAGAATTTGATGTACTGGATATCTCAGTGTGGTGGCAAATAGGTTAAAAAATTATCTGTATGTATAAAAAAAGAGCCAGAATATTGGTAAAGTGTTAAAAGTAAAAGTTGTATTTATGTAGTAGTGGTGGTTGTTCTCTTGTAGTTTTTTTTTTTTTTCTTCCTTCCTGGTTGGTTTTCTGGGGGAGGGGCCTGCCACGTGGGTTTTCAGACAATGATGTTCCCTGAGTTAGGTCCTCCTGCTCCCCTCAAGGGGATGAGCTCTGAGGAAACGGTTTTTTTTTTCAGCCTTTTGTTCTCTGGGGGTTTTTATGTTCTTTCGTCTGCTTTCTCTCACCTAGAGAGCTTTTGATGGTTTTTGGTGGTTTAGAGGAGAGCAAACTGCACCCCAACCTCCCTCTCAGAGAGAAGCCCCAGAATGTTTTGGAAAAGCTGCTGGCTGAGTCGGTTCTGAGTCACTGTCCCTGGGGATGCAGGAGCTCCTCGTTGTACCCAAAACCAGGGCAGCAGTGGCTGTCTAGGCAGCTCCAGACCACCAGAGAGGTTCTGAGCAGAGATCGCACACTGAGATTTTCCCGCTGTCCCGGGCTGGGAATGTCTGGTTTTTCTGGATGCCAGAGCTCCAGGCTAGCGCCTATGAGCACGTATCCCAAGGGAGGGTGTGGGTCGCGTGCATTTCAGGATTGCCATCTGGCCAGGCTCCCAGCCCCTTACGGGAGCCAGATCCTACTCGTTCTCAGGCGCACTGGCATTCAGGCGCACTGGCGGCTCAGGGACGGAGACCTGATTTCTCCGCCGCACTCTCTCTGGCTCAGCACCAGGGGAGGCTGTCCTGGGTCCGGGGACTTAGGTCCCTGACCCTAACCGCCCAGGTTCCCACTATTACCCACCCCGTGATCCTTTGCTGTTTGTTTTTTGAGTGCTTTCAACCAGACTCCAAGTTAATGCTGGTCCCCAGACGCAGAGAACTCTCGTGTTGGGGTATTACTTTCCAATCAGTCACCTCTGGTGGCTCCCTCCCCCTTTTGTTTATCTTCTGATATCAGTCTGATGCTCCCAGTCTGCTTTACCTGCCACTGACCTCTTCTGCTCCTGTAGAGATCCAGACGTGTATAATTCTGATCTCAGGCTGATTTCATGGGTGGTCGGAGTTCTTTGGTAGGTAATCAGCTCACTTTAGGGTACAGGTTGAAATGGTGCCTCCTCCTACTTCCCCGTCATCTTGACTCTCCCGTTACATTCTTTTTTAAACATTTTTTTTCTTTTTTCTTTTTTTTCTTTTTCATTTCTTTTCAGTGTTCCAGAATTCATTGTTTATGCACCACACCCAATGCTCCATGCAATATGTGCCCTCCATAATACCCATTACCAGGCTCAATCACTCCCCTCCCCTGCAAAACCATCAGTTTGTTTTTCATAGTTCATAGTCTCTTATGGTTTGTCTCCCCCTCCAAGTTCCCCCAACTCCCCTCTCCTCTCCATCTCCCCATGTCCTCTGTGTTATTTTTATGCTCCACAAGTAAGTTAAACTGTATGATACTTGACTCTCTCTGCTTGACTTATTTCACTCAGCATAACCTCCTTCAGTCCCATCCATGTTGATATAAAAGTTGGGTATTCATCCTTTCTGATTGAGGCATAATACTGCACTGTATATATGGACCACATCTTCTTTATCCATTCATCTTTTGAAGGGCATCTTGGTTCTTTCTACAGTCTGGTGACTGTGGCCATTGCTGCTTTGAACATTGGGGCACAGATGGCCCTTCTTTGTATCTTTGGGGTAAATATCCAATAGTGCAATTGTTGTTTACTGAATTGTTAATTTCGGCTATTGTAACTGGTGTAAGGTGATATCTCGATGTGTACAGTTACATTCTATCCTCTCATTGTATTTAATACTATTTTGGTAACATAGTTTTCTTTCCTTACAATTTTGGGATCTACTTTTCTAAAACAAACAAACAAAAACAAAACAAAAAAAAAAAAACAGACCAAATTACATCCAGAACCTAGTTTATTGCTCTATTCTGCTCATCTGTCTGATTATCTCTCTGTCTCTCCTTTTTTCTTCCTGGGTTTTGGGTACATCTGATATGTTTTGTGTATATTTCTCTTGGATTGTTGTGGGCATGTAACATTTTGTTCCCTTTCATCTATTGTTCCCTGGACAGAATGACAAGACAGAAATCTCATCTCAAAAAAGAAAATAAGTACTGAATACCAGGGACTTAATCAGCCTGGACAAAGGAAGGTGTTGAAACTAGAGTTCAGAAAAACAATTATAAAGATACTGACTGTCTTGAAAAAAGTATAGAAGACACTTGAGAATACTTTCTGGAGAAATAAAAGAACTAAAAGTTAACCAAGTTGAAATAAAAAATGCTATTAATGCTGTGCAATAAAAAACAGAGGATTTAACTGCTAGGATAAATTAGGACAAGAACCACACGATCCTCTCAATTGATGCAGAAAAAAAAATTTGACAAAATACATCATCCTTCCTTGATTAAAACTCTTCAAAATATAGGGATAGAGGCAACATACCTCAATTCCATAAAAACCATCTATGAAAAGCCCACAGCAAATATTCTCAATGGGGAAAAACTGAGCACTTTACTTTAAGGTCAGGAATAGGTCAGAGATGTCCGCTCTCACCACTGCTGTCCAACAGAGTACTAGATGTCCTAGCCTCAGCAATCAGAGAACAAAGAGAAATAAAAGGTATCCAAATTGGCAAAAAAGTCAAACGGTTGCTCATTGCAGATGACATGATACTTTATGTGGAAAATCCAAAAGACTCCACCCCAAAATTGCTAGAACTCATACCGGAATTCACCAAAG
This sequence comes from Meles meles, assembly GCF_922984935.1. NCBI lineage: Eukaryota > Metazoa > Chordata > Mammalia > Carnivora > Mustelidae > Meles > Meles meles. The sequence continues at coordinate 154,373,150 of NC_060070.1, read as the reverse complement.
TGGCAGGATACAAACTCAATACACAGAAATTAGATGCATTTCTATATGCTAACAATGAGAACAAAGAAAGAGAAATTAAGGAATCAAATCCACTTACAATTGCACCAAAAACCATAAGATACTTAGGAATAATCCTAAACAAAGAGGCAAAAGATCTGTACTTAGAAAGCTACAGAGAGGACATGGGGAGATGGAGAGGAGAGGGAGTTGAGGGAAACTGGAGGGAGAGATGAACCATGAGAGACTGTGGACTCTGAAAAACTACCAGAGGGTTTTGAAGGGGCAGGGGGATGGGAGGTTGAGGAACCAGGTGGTGGGTAATAGGGAGGGCACGTACTGCATGGAGCACTGGGTGTAGTGCAAAAACAATGAACACTGTTATGCTGAAAATAAACCAAAAAAATCAGAAAAAAAGAAAGCTACAGAACACTCATGAAAGAAATTGATGAAGACAAAAAGGAAATGAAAATATTCCATGCTCGTGGATTGGAAGAACAAATATTGTTAAAATTGCTATACTATCTAAAGCAATCCACACATTCAGTGCAGTCCCTATCAAAATACCATCAACTTTTTTTTGACAGAACTAGAACATGAAAATAGAATTAGGGAAATAAATGATGCCACGAAACATTCCAATGTCAGAATTATTGGAATCCCTGAGGGGAAGGAGAAAGAAAGAAGACTAGAGGATATAGTTGAACAAATTCTCCATGAAAATTTTCCCAATCTGGCGAATGAAACCAGCATTCATGTCCTAGAGGCAGAAAGGTCTACTCCCAAGATCATAGAATCTAGAAGTCCTTGAGACACCTGATTGTGAGAACAATGAATCACAATTTTAGACAGGAGCTCTTGAAAGCAGTTGGGGGAAGAGATTCCTTATGTACAGAGGAAAGCCCATCAGAATAACACCAGACCTGTCCACAGAAACCTGGAAAGCCAGAACGAGCTGGAAAGATGTATTCAGGGCACTAAATGAGAGGAACATGCAGCCAACAATACTTTATCCAGCAAGACTGACTTTCAAAATGGATGGAGAAATAAAGAGCTTCCAAGACCAGCACGGATTTTTTTTTGTTTTTGTTTTTTAAGATTTTATTTATTTATTTGACAGAAAGAGATCACAAGCAGGCAGAGAGGCAGGCAGAGAGAGGAGGAAACAGGCCCCCTGCTGAGCAGAGAGCCCGATGCGGGGCTTGATCCCAGGACCCCGGGATCATGACCTGAGCCAAAGGCAGTCGCTTAACCAACTGAGCCACCCAGGCACCTTCATTCATCTGTTGATGGAATCTAGTTTCTTTCCATAGTTTGGCTATTGTAGACATTGCTGCTATAAACATTCGGGTACACGTGCCCCTTCAGAACACTGCATTTGTATCTTTAGGGTAAATACCCAGTAGTGCAATTGCTGGGTCATAGGGTAGTTCTATTTTCAACATTTTGAGGAACCTCCATGCTGTTTTCCAGAGTGGTTGCACCAGCTTGCATTCCCACCAACAGTGGAGGAGGGTTCCCCTTTCTCCGCATCCTGGCCAGCATCTGTCATTTCCTGACTTGTTAATTTTAGCCATTCTGACTGGTGTGAGGTGATATGTCATTGTGGTTTTGATTTGTATTTCCCTGATGCCGAGTGATGTGGAGCACTTTTTCATGTGTCTGTTGGCCATCTGGGTGTCTTCTTTGCAGAAATGTCTGTTCATGTCCTCTGCCCATTTCTTGATTGGATTGTTTGTTCTTTGGGTGTTGAGTTTGCTAAGTTCCTTATAGATTTTGGATACTAGCCCTTTATCTGATATGTCGTTTGCAAATATCTTCTCCCATTCTGTCAGTTGTCTTTTGGTTTTGTTAACTGTTTCCTTTGCTGTGCAAAAGCTTTTGATCTTGATGAAATCCCAATAGTTCATTTTTGCCCTTGCTTCCCTTGCCTTTGGCGATGTTCCTAGGAAGATGTTGCTGCGTCTGAGGTCGAAGAGGTTGAAAGGGAAATGAAGAAAGGGAAAAAAAGGAGAGAGAGAGACAGGAAAAAAAGGGAAGACAAAAGAGAAGGCTCAGCCCAAATGGGCCCCAAGGTAAGATTTATGAATTATACAAACAAAAACAGACAAAAAAAAAAAAAGACTGCCACTGGCGTCTTCTGCTCCTGTACACACCCAGAAGTGTATAATTCTGATCTCAGGCTGATTTCATGGGTGGTACGAGTTCTTTGGTAGGTAATCAGCTCACTTTAGGGTACAGGTTGAAACGGGGCCTCCTCCTACTTCTCCACCATCTTCACTCCCCTCTGGGTCCTCTTTATAAAGGCATTAATCACATTCATGAGGAGTGCTCATTCACGAGCTAATCAGGCCACAAAGCTTTACTTCCTTACACTTTCACTCGTTGTATTAGGACGTCAACACATGAATTTTGTGGGGACAGAAAGATCACTCCATAACATGTACCTTCCTAGAATTAAAACATAAGGTCCTAAGGAATGTATCTTATCTCTCTTATTTACCACTCTACCCAAATGATCACTCAACAAATACTGAGCACCTATATTTGATGAACAAAAGAGGCATAGCAAAGAACAAAATAGTCGAAAGAGAAAAGTCTCTGCTTCCACAGATCTTACTTTCATTTGGGGAAGACAGGCAAATATGCACCGAGTACAGTGAGCTTGACTGTGTTGAGTGCTAAGGGAAGTGAGGCAGGGAGCAGATGGTATGTGATGGAGGTGGGGAGTGTGGTGGTTGGGTTGTCCCTAGTCAGAGGAGGCCTCTTTGAGGAGTCATACCATTGAACCAAAGGATCGAACTTCAGAAAATCATCAGTAAACATAATCTGTAAAGTACAGTCACTGTTTTTAATCTTAGGAACTTTCAGGAGTCAGCTTGTGTCAGGTTACAGGACTCTCACAATGGTAGCCAGAAAAATGTGGATGTGGTTAATATGCTTCATGACATATGTCGTCAGAGAAAGAGCAATTTTGGGAGTTACTTTACAATGAGGCAAAGTCCATGCTGGTCAAAATCAGATTTAATCTCTAGGCATATTTTATGTATAGTACTACTTGCCAGTCCAGAGGAATGATGATACACCTGCATATCATGATATGTAATAAGCTTTGGATAATATTTATTTTCTGACCTATTCTTTTTGTGTGATTTTTTATTTTAATCCCAGCATGGTTAACATACAGTGTTAAGCAGTTCCATGTGCACAATACAGTGATTCAACAATATCATATATTACTCCATGTTCATCAAGACAAGTGTCTTCTTCATCCCCAACACCAATTTCACCCATCTTCCACACACAAGCCCTCTGGTAAGCATTTCTTTGTTCTCTCTAATTAAGAGTCTGTCTTTTGGGGGGAGTCAAGATGGCAGGGAAGTAGGAGGAGGCACCGTTTCAACCTGTACCCTATAAACAAATACCTGTACCATATAAACAAATAAAAAAATAGGCTGAAGTATTAGGATCTGCAAAGCATGTAAAAAAAAAAATAAAGAGGACGGAGAGAACTCTCTTGTCTGACTCCCGTATGAGGTCTCAGTGAGAAGATGGCTATCTATAACCAGGACGAAGACTACACAAGACATCAAATCTGCCAATACCTTGATCCTGGCCTCTTCTGTCATAGCAGTTTTGTTAACAGAAGCCCATATGACAATATGGACAATAAAAGACAATACTTTCTTCTTTATAATTTTTTATTTGTTTATTTACAGCATAACAGTGTTCATTGTTTTGGCATCACACCCAGTGCTCCATGCAGTACGTGCCCTCCCTATTTCCCACCACCTGGTTCCTCAACAACCCACCCCCGCCCCTTCAAAACCCTCTGGTTGTTTTTCAGAGTCCATAGTCTCTCATGGCTCATCTCCCCTTCCAGTTACCCTCAACTCCCTCTCCTCTCCATCTCCCCATGTCCTCCATGTTCTTTGTTATGCTCCACAAATAAGTGAGACCATATGATACTCGACTCTCTCTGCTTGACTTATTATGCTCAGCATAATCTCTTCCAGTCCCGTCCATGTTGCTACAAAAGTTGGGTATTCAATACTTTTAAAGAAAGTTCTTATTTAAATTCCAGTTTGTTAACAGGCAGTGTAATGTTAGTTCAGATGTAAAATATCATCATTCAACACTTCTATACATCACCCAGTGCTCCTCACAACAAGGGCATTATTTAATCCCTATCACCAATTTAACCTATACCAAACCACCTCCCCACTGGTACCACCAATTTGTTCTCTATACTTAAGAGTCTGTTCTTTTTTCTCTCTGGTCTTCCATTGATTCTTTTAAAAAATTTTTAAAAAGGGGAGTCAGGATGGTGGGGAAGTAGGAGGAGGCACCGTTTCAACCCATACCCTAAAGTGAGCTGATTACCAACCAAAGAACTCCGACCGCCCATGAAATCAGCCTGAGATCAGAATTATACACGTCTGGATCTCTACAGGAGCAGAAGACGCCAGTGGCAGTTAAAGGAGACTGGGAGTGTAGGACCGATATTGGAAGATAAACAAAAGGGTGAGGGAGCCACCAGAGGTGACCGATTGGAAAGTAATACCTCAATACCAGAGTGCCCTGCGTCTGGGGACCAGGATTAACTTGGAGTCTGGTTGAAAGCACTCAAAAAACAAAGAGCAAAGGATCGCGGGGGGCAATAGTGGGAACCTGGGCGGTTAGGGTCAGGGACCTAAGTCCCCGGACCCAGGACAGCCTCCCCTGGCACGGAGCCAGAGATAGTACGGTGGAGAAATCAGGTCTCCATCCCTGAGCCACCAGTGCACCTGACCCGCCAGCGCGCCTGAGAATGAGTAGGGTCTGGCTCCCGTAAGGGGCTGGGAGCCTGGCCAGACGGCAATCCTGAAACGCGCCCGTCCAACACTCTCCCTTGGGATACATGCTCATAGGCGCTAGCCTGGAGCTCTGGCATCCAGAAAAACCAGACATTCCCAGCCTGGGACAGCGGGAAAATCTCAGTGTGCGATCTCTGCTCGGAACCTCTCTGGCAGTCTGGAGCTGCCTAGACAGCCACCACTGCCCTGGTTTTGGGTACAACGAGGAGCTCCTGCATCCCCAGGGACAGTGACTCAGAACCGATTCATCCAGCAGCTTTTCCAAAACATTCTGGGGCTTCTCTCTGAGAGGGAGGTCGGGGTGCAGTTTGCTCTCCTCTAAACCACCAAAAACCATCAAAAGCTGTCAAGGCGAGAGAAAGCAGGTGAAAGAACATAAAAACGCCCAGGGACAAAAGGCTGAAAAAAAAACCCGTTTCCTCAGAGCTCACCCCCTTGAGGGGAGCGTGAGGACCTAACTCAGGGAACATCATTATCTGAAAACCCACGTGGCAGGCCCCTCCCCCAGAAAACCAACCAGGAAGGAAGAAAAAAAAAGTCTACAAGAGAACAACCATGAATACTTCATAAATACAACTCTAATTTTTAACTCTTTACCAATATTCTGATTCTTTTTTATTATACATACAGATAATTTTTTAACCTATTTACCATCACACTGAGATGTCCAGTACATCAAATTCTTTAATAACCTTCTAACCTGAACTTTTTGATACATACACCCGTGTTTTTCTTTTGCTTTTCTATTTTTTAATTCTTTTTTAATTTTAACTTAGTTTAGTCTAGTTTATTCTTTTTTAATTTTTATTTTCTACTATACATATAGAGTTAAACTTCAAGGTAATCCCTTTTCCCCAATCAATGCTACCCCTATAGGCAAACCAGTTTCTAATCCCCCTGTAACTTAGGAAAGTTGAGTCCCTTAACAAAAACATCAAGATACCTTCAGGAAGAATCAAAATAACCTTCTTCACCCACACTGAGAATCTATAACCATTCTCCAAATTTTCCTTCTGCCAGTGTTTCTCTGAATTTGTGTTTGTCCTGATAATATATAAACCTTATACTTGGGGTTCTTTCTGATGAGGTTCTTCCCCCCCCCTTTTTTTTGCTTATATATACATATTTTTTCTCTTGTCATATACTTTTATCACTCTTTTTGTCTGTCTGTTTTTGTTTCTATACTCCACAAATCTTACCTTGTGGCCCATTTGGGCTGAGCCTTCTCTTGTATCTTCCCTTTTTTTCCCTATCTCTCTCTCTCTCTTTTTTCTTTTTCCTTTTCTCTTTTCCCTTTTTCTTCTTTCTTCTTCTCTATTTCTTTTTCTTTTATTTTTTCTCTCATGTGGGTGGGGAATCCTGATTGCACAGAAGTGTTCCAGGGTGCACATTGACTGCACCAAAATCGATAAGTCCACCTGCATCTGTTCAGTCATCTCTGACCAAAATGACAGGAGGAGGAATACCCAACAGAAGAAAAATACAGAGGATGGATCATCTGCAACAGAGCTAATGGCTATCGACATAGACAATATGTCAGAAAAGGAATTCAGACTAACAATTATCCAGGCAATAGCTAGATTGGAGAAAGCCATGGATGACCAAACAGAATTGATTAGGGCAGAACTGAAAGCCACCAGGGATGATGTTCACAATGTTTGGGCAGAACTGAAAGCCACCAGGGATGATGTTCAAAATGCTCTCAATGAGTTCCAATCGAATCTAAATTCTCTAAAAGCTAGGGTAACTGAGACAGAAGATAGAATTAGTGATCTGGAGGACAAACAGATAGAGATAAAGGATCAGGAGAAAGCCTGGAACAAACAGCTCAGAAGCCACGAAAACAGAATCAGGGAAATAAACGATGCCATGAAACATTCCAAAGTCAGAATTATTGGAATCCCTGAAGGGGAGGAAAAAGAAAGAAGTCTAGAAGATAGAGTGGAAGAAGTTGTCTATGAAAATTTTCCCAATCTCACGAATGGAAACAACATTCATGTACTAGAGGCAGAGAGATTTCCTCCCACGTTTTTAGATTCTCGAAAGTCCTCACGACATCTTATAGTTAGAATGAGGAATTATGTTTCACGACAGACCCTCTTAAAAACAGCTAGGACAAAGAAGTGCCTTACATACAGAAAAAAGCCCATTAGAATAACGTCAGACCTTTCCACAGAGACCTGGCAAGCCAGGAAGGTCTGGCAAAATATATTCAGAGTACTAAATGAGAAGAACATGCAACCAAGAATACTCTATCCAGCAAGACTGACATTTAAAATGGATGGAGAGATAAAGAGTTTCCAAGACCGGCATGGCTTAAAAGACTATGCAACCACGAAGCCGACACTGCAGGAAATATTAAGGGGGATCCTATAAAAGAGAAAAAGTTCTAAGAATATAATTGAATAGAAATATTGAAACAATCTACGGACAGTAAGACTTCAAAGGCAACACGATATCAATAAAAAGCTATCTCTCAATAATCACTCTCAATGTGAATGGCCTAAATGTGCCCATAAAATGACACAGGGTTGCATATTGGATAAAACGACAAGACCCATCCATATGTTGTCTACAAGAGACCCATTTTGAACCTAAGGATATACCCAGAGTGAAAGTGAAGGGATGGAGAAGCATCTTTCATGCCAATGGGCCTCAAAAGAAGGGCGGGGTAGCGATTCCCATATCCAATAAATTAGATTTTAAACTAAAGACTGTAGTCAGAGATACAGAAGGACACTACATAATTCTTAAAGGGACTATCCGCCAAGATGATCTAACAATTGTGAATATGTATGCCCCCAATATAAGAGCACCCAATTACATAAGAAAACTATTAATCAAGATAAAGTGTCATATTGATATGAATACAATAATAGTAGGAGATCTTAATACGCCTCTCTCAGAAATAGACAGATCACTGAAGCAGAAAATCAATAAAGAAATAAGAGCATTGAATGAAACATTGGACCAGATGGACCCCATAGACATATACAGAACATTCCACCCTAAAACAACAGAATACTCATTCTTCTCAAGTGCATATGGAACCTTCTCCAGAATAGACCACATACTGGGTCACAAAGCAGGACTCAACCGATACCAAAAGTCTGAGATTATTCCCTGCATATTCTCAGATCACAGTGCTTTGAAACTGGAACTCAATCATAAGGAAAAGTTACGAAGGAACTCAAACATCTGGAAGCTAAAGACCACCCTGCTCAAGAATGCTAGGATCAACCAGGAGATCAAAGATGAACTTAAACAATTCATGGAAAGCAATGAGAATGAAGACACTTCGGTCCAAAACCTATGGGATACAGCATAGGCGGGTCTAAGGGGGAAATACATAGCCATCCAAGCCTCCCTCAAAAACATTGAAAAATCCAGAATACAGCAGCTCTCTCTACACCGTAAAGAACTGGCGAATCAACAGGAAATCAAACCAACTCCACATGCAAGAAGGGAGGTAATCAAGATTAGAGCAGAGATCAATGAGGTAGAAACGAGAGATACAGTAGAACGTATCAATGAAACTAGAAGCTGGTTTTTGAAAGAATCAATAAGATAAATAAACCAATCACCACACTAATCCAAAAGAAAAGAGAGAAAGCCCAAATTAATAAAATTATGAATGAAAAGAGAGAGACAACAACTAACACCAAGGAAATAGAAACAATCATCAGAAATTAGTACCAACAGTTATATGCCAAAAGCTAAGCAACCTAGATGAAATGGATGCATTCCTGGAAAGCTAGAAACTCCCAAAATTGAACCAGGAAGAAATGGACAACCTGAATAGACCGATATCTAGCAATGAGATTGAAGCAGTGATCAAAAACCTCCCAAAAAACAAGAGCCCTGTACCTGACGGATTCCCTGGGGAATTCTACCAAACTTTCAAAGAAGAAATAACCCCAATTATCCTGAAGCTGTTCCAAAAAATTGAAGCAGAAAGAATACTTCCAGGCTCTTTATATGAAGCCAGTATTACCCTGATCCCCAAACCAGGCAAAGACCCTACCAAAAAGGAGAATTTCAGACCAATATCACTGATGAATATGGATGCAAAGATTCTCAACAAGATCCTAGCAAACAGGATCTAGCAGCACATTAAAAAGATTATCCACCATGACCAGGTGGGATTCATCCCTGGGTTGCAAGGTTGGTTCAACATTCGCAAATCAATCAGTGTGATAGAACACATCAATAAGAGAAGAGAGAAGAACCACATGGTCCTCTCAATTGACGCAGAAAAAGCATTTGACAAAATCCAGCATCTGTTCCTCATGAAAACTTCAAGTATAGGGATAGAGGGAACATTCCTGAACTTCATAAAATCTATCTAGGAAAGACCCACAGCAAATATCATCCTCAATGGGAAAAAGCTTGCAGCCTTCCCGTTGAGATCAGGAACACGACAGAGATGCCCACTCTCACCACTCTTGTTCAACATAGTATTAGAAGTTCTAGCAATGGCAATCAGACAACAAAGAGAAGTCAAAGGTATCCAAATTGGCAAGGAAGAAGTCAAACTCTCTCTCTTCGCAGATGACATGATTCTTTATATGGAAAACCCCAAAGACTCCACCCCCAAACTACTAGAACTCATACAGCAATTCAGTAACGTGGCAGGAATCAAAGCCAATGTACAGAAATCAGTGGCTTTCTTATACACCAACAATGAAAATACAGAAAGGGAAATTAGAGAATCGATTCCATTTACTATAGCACCAAGAACCATAAGATACCTGGGAATAAACCTAACCAAAGAGGTAAAAGACCTGTACTCGAGCAACTACAGAACACTCATGAAAGAAACTGAAGAAGACACAAAAAGATGGAAGACTGTTCCATGCTCTTGGATTGGAAGAATAAACATTGTTAAAATGTCTATACTGCCTAGAGCAATCTATACTTTTAATGCCATTCCGAGCAAAATTCCACCGATATTTTTCAAATAGCTGGAGCAAATAATCCTAAAATTTGTATGGAATCAGAAGAGACCCCGAATTGCTAAGGAAATGTTGAAAAACAAAAACAAAACTGGCGGCATCACGTTACCCGATTTCAAGCTTTATTACAAAGCTGTGATCACCAAGACAGCGTGGTACTGGCATAAAAACAGACACATAGACCAGTGGAACAGAGTGGAGAGCCCAGATATGGACTCTCAACTCTATGGTGAAATAATCTTCGACAAAACAGAAAAAATATTCAATGGAAAAAAGACAGTCTCTTCAATAAATGGTGCTGGGAAAACTGCACAGCGATATGTAGAAGAATGAAACTCGACCATTCTCTTACACCGTACACAAAGATAAACTCGAAATGGATAAAAGACCTCAACGTGAGACAGGAATCTCTCAGAATCCTAGAGGAGAACATAGCCAGTAACCTCTTCGATATCAGCCACAGCAACTTCTTTCAAGATATGTCTCCAAAGGCCAAGAAAACAAAAGCCAAAATGAACTTTTGGAATTTCATCAAGATCAAAAGCTTCTGCACAGCAAAGGAAACAGTCAACAAAACAAAAAGCCAACCCACGGAATGGGAGAAGATATTTGCAAATGACAGTACAGACAAAAGGTGATATCCAGGATCTATAAAGAACACCTCAAACTCAACATACACAAAACAGATACTCATATCAAAAAATGGGTAGAAGATATGAACAGACACTTCTCCAACAAAGACATACAAATGGCTATCAGACACATGAAAAAATGTTCACCATCACTAGCTATCAGGGAGATTCAAATTAAAAACACATTGAGATACCACGTGACACCAGTTAGAATGGCCAAAATTAGTAAGGCAGGAAACAACGTGTGTTGGAGAGGATGTGGAGAATGAGGAACCCTCTTTCACTGTTGGTGGGAATGCAAGTTAGTGCAGCCACTTTGGAGAACAGTGTGGAGATTCCTGAAGAAATTAAGAATAGAGCTTCCCTATGACCCTGCAATTGCACTGCTGGGTATTTACCCCAAAGATACAGATGTAGTGAAAAGAAGGGCCATCTGTACCCCAATGTTTATTGCAGCAATGCCTACAGTCGCCAAACTGTGGAAAGGACCAAGATGCCCTTCAACGGATGAATGGATAAGGAAGATGTGGTCCCTATACACAATGGAGTATTATGCCTCAGTCAGAAAGGATGAATACCCAACTTTTGTAGCAACATGGACGGGACTGGAAGAGATTATGCTGAGCGAAATAAGTCAAGCAGAGAGAGTCAAGTATCATATGGTCTCACTTATTTGTGGATCATAACAAAGATCATGTAGGACACGGGGAGATGGAGAAGAGAGGGAGTTGAGGGAAACTGGAAGGGGTGATGAACCATGAGAGACGATGGACTCTGAAAAACAACCAGAGGGTTTTGAAGGGGCGGGGAGCGGTGGGAGTTTGAGAAACCAGGTGGTGGGTAATAGCGAGGGCTCGTACTGCATGGAGCACTGGTGTGATGCCAAAACAATGAACACTTTTATGCTGTAAATAAACAAATTAAAAAATAAAGAAAGAATTTGATGTACTGGACATCTCAGTGTGATGGGAAATAGGTTAAAAAATTATCTGTATGTATAAAAAAAGATCGAGAATATTTTTAAATAGTTAAAAATAAAAGTTGTATTTATGAAGTAGTGATGGTTGTTCTCCTGTAGTCTTTTTTTTTTCTTCCTTCCTGGTTGGTTTTCTGGGGGAGGGGCCTGCCACGTGGGTTTTCAGACAAAGATGTTCCCTGAGTTAGGCCCTCCCACTCTCCTCAAGGGGGTGGGCTCTGAGGAAACTGTTTTTTTTCAGGCTTTTGTTCTCTGGGGGGTTTTATGTTCTTTCATCTGTTTTCTCTTGCCTTGACAGCTTTTGATGGTGTTTGGAGTTTTAGAGGAGAGCAAACTGCACCCTGACCTCCCTCTCAGAGAATGTTCTGCAGAGCTGCTGGCAGAGTTGGTTCTGAGTCACTATCCCTTGGGATGCAAGAGCTCCTCGTTGTACTCAATACCAGGACAGCGGCAGCTCTCTAGGCAGCTCCAGACCACCAGAGAGGTTCGGAGCAGAGATCGTACACTGAGATTTTCCTGCTGTCCCTGGCTGGGAATGTCTGGTTTTTCTGGATTCCAGAGCTCCAGGCTAGCACCTATGAGCACCTCTCCCAAGGGAGGGCATGGGACTTGCGCGTTTCAGGATTGCCATCTGGCCAGGCTCCCAGCCCCTCACGGGAGCAAGACCCCACTCGTTCTCGGGTGCACTGGCGGGTCAGGTGCACTGGAGGCTCAGGGAAGGAGACCTGATTTCTCCGCCGCACTCTCTCTGGCTCAACGCCAGGGGAGGTTCTCCTGTGTCCAGGGACTTAGGTCCCTGACCCTAACCGCCCAGATTCCCACTATTTCCGGCCCCCGCGATCCTTTGCTCTTTGATTTTTGAGTGTTTTCAACCAGACTCCAAGTTAATGTTGGCCCCCAGATGCAGGGCACTCTCGTATTGGAGTATTACTTTCCAATCGGTCACCTCTGGTGGCTCCCTCCCCCTTTTGTTTATTCTTCTGATATCAGTCCGACGCTCCCAGTCTGCTTTACCTGCCACTGGCGTCTTCTGCTCCTCTAGAGATCCAGACGTGTATAAATCTGATCTCAGGCTGATTTCATGGGTGGTCGGAGTTCTTTGGTAGGTAATCAGCTCACTTTAGGGTACAGGTTGAAACAGTGCCTCCTCCTACTTCCCCGCCATCTTGACTCCCCCAAGGAGCTATTTCTAATATCTTTTTCAAGTATTACATTTGTGGAAGGTAAGCCACTGAGAGGTAACCACAGGTGGCTCTGCTGTGGTTTCTCCCTTCCTTCCTTCCTTTCTTTTTCTTTCTTTGTTGCTTTCTTTCTCTCTTTCTTTTATGTATATGTTTATTATTTTTTAATTTAATTTAAATTCAATTAATTAACATATAGTGTATTGTTAGTTTCAGAGGTAGAGTTTAGTGATGCATCAGTTGCATATAACACCCAGTGCTCATTACATCAAGTGCCCTGCTTAATTCCATTCACCCAGTTACCCCACCCTCCCCTGAAGCAACCTTCAGTTGGTTTCCTAGAGTTAAGAGTCTCCTCTGGTTTGTCTTCCTCTGTTTTCCTCTTTTTTATTTTTGCTGTAGTTTATTAGGAAGTGTGAGGGATAATTAGCCGTGGACGGAGGGAAAGGACATAGCAAAGCTGAATGAGGCAGAGCCTTGTCATCCTAACTACAGAACAAAAGGAACATCAAGTCTCTCCTAAGAAGGACTGAAAGCCCACAAGAAAAAAAGAATCACCTAAGAGATAGAACTGTTTATAAAGGGAACTTTCCAGAACGCTCAGTGGAGCAGAGGAGCGGCGGCTGCCCAAGCTGTGCCCAGCAACTCACTCAGCAACACGCTCCTTCCCTCTCCTCCACAGTCTCAGCCCTCTCACTGGCTGTAGAAAATGGTGAAAGAAACCACTTACTATGATGTTTGGGGGTCAAACCCAATGCCACCCAAGAAGAACTAAAAAAGGCCTACAGGAAACTGGCCTTGAAGTACCACCCTGATTGAAACCAAATGAAGGAGAGAAGTTTAAACAGATTTCTCAGGCTTATGAAGTACACTCTGATGCAAAGAAAAGGGAATTACATGACAAAGGAGGTGAACAGGCAGTTAAAGAAGGTGGACCCAGTGGTGGCTTTGGCTCCCCCTTGAACATCTTTGATATGTTTTTTGTAGGAGGAGGAAGAGTGCAGAGCGAAAGGAGAGATAAAAATGTCCTATATCAGCCCTCAGTAAACTTAGAAGATTTATATAATGGTGCAACAAGAAAACTGGCTCTGCAAAAGAATGTGATACGCGATAAATGTGAAGGCTGAGGTGGTAAGAAAGGAGCAGTCAAATGTTGTCCCAACTGCCGAGGTACTGGAATGCAAATAAGAATTCATCAGATAGGACCTGGAACGGTTCAACACATTCAGTCTGTGTGCATGGAGTGCCAGGGCCATGGGGAACAGATCAGACCTAAAGATAGATGTAAAAGCCGCAGTGGAAGGAAGATAGTTTGAGGGAAGAAGATTCTAGAAGTTCATATTGACAAAGGCATGAAAGATGGCCAGAAGATTACATTCCATGGTGAAGGAGACCAAGAACCAGGACTGGAACCAGGAGATACTATCATTGTTTTAGATCAGGACAATGCTGTTTTTACTCAGCAAGGAGAAGACCTTTTCATGTGTATGGACATACAGCTGGTTGAAGCACGGTGCGGTTTTCAAAAGCCAGTATCTACTCTTGACAACCAAACCATTGCCATCACCTCTCATCCAGGTCAACTTGTCAAGCATGGAGATATCAAGTGTGTGCTAAAGGAAGGTATGCCTATTTATCGTAGACCATATGAGAAGGGTCACCTTATCATCGAATTTAAGGTAAACTTTCCTGAGAATGGCTTTCTCTCTCCTGATAAACTCTCTTTGCTGGAAAAACTCCTACCTGAGAGGAAGGAAGTAGAAGAGACTGATGTAATGGACCAGGTAGAACTGGTGGACTTTGATCCAAATCAGGAAAGACGGAACCAGTACAATGGGGAAGCATATGAAGATGTGCCATTACAATGGGGAAGCATATGAGGATGTCCCAGGGGTGGTGTTCAGTGTCAGACCTCTAATGGGGCCAGTGAATAACACTGCTGGCATTTTATGTGCAGTAGTGAATGAGTGAAGGACTACAATCATAGCTCACGACTTGCTATTGTTTTTGTTTTAATATTCAACTATAGTAGTGTTTTAAAAGTTAAATGAAGAATGAACTCAAATATAAAAGCTCAAAAAAAGAACTGCTTGTAAAATGTACTTAATTTTTTTTAACAAAAAGGAAACATAAGTTTCACTAGGCACAGTATACATTTCAATAACTTTGCAATAAATATGTGGAGTGCTTCTTGAAGTTGGAGAATAAAATTATATGTAGAAATTATAAGTTATGGCCGGAATTCAAATCCTGCCTCAGTTATTGTCCTGCACAGGAGGGAATAATGTGGACACCTTCCTCAGGCCTGTAACAGACACAGATCCAGCTTTAAGCCCTATGGTCAGGCTACTTTCTGTTTCCCTCCAGCCTCATGCTCTTCCTCCTTTGCTCTTTCAAAGACTGTAGCTTCTTCTTCCTAAAAATCCCTTTTCAAATTCCATTCCATTTACACATCCTCTGTGAAGCATTCTAGCTCTTTCTCCCTACTCCATGTCACAGATCTGTTCATAGGAACTCAATATTCCAGCTTTGTTCATATCATGAGTTGATTTGTGTCTATGTGTCTCTTTGTATCTCTATTGGTACCTTAGTTTTCAGCTTAGAAGTAAGCTCTTAGTACAAGCAAGCTGTCAGAAGATAAAGTTCTTTCTACCAGAACATTTAACTGAAGCTCTAGACTTTTCACCCTATGTACAGTAGCCCCATCATCTGAGGCTTCACTTTTTCTGGTTTCAGTAATACTGCAATCACCCATGGCCTACAGAAGGAGGTGATCCTAATGAGGCTTCATCAGAAGGTCAATAGCAGCCCAAAGCTACTTCACACACATGAATAATTCGTGTCATTTCATCTGCTCAGGTGGACATTTCATCATCTCCCAGCATCACAAGGAGAAGAAGGATGAGGACAAGAAGGTATTAGAGAGAGACCCAACACTCACATAACTATTTCAACAGTACCTTGTTATAATTGTTCTATTACTAGACATTGTTAACCTCTATTGTGCCTAATTTAAAAATTAAACTTTATCATTTCTTTATGTAGGAAAAATGTAGTATATATACGACTTGGTACTATCTGTGGTTTTAGAAATCCACAGGGGGCCTTGGAATGTACACCCTACAGATAAGGGGGTCTACAGAAAACAGTTTGAGTCAGTAATAAATTTGATATTGTTTATCATGATTTTTTTGTCCATGTGAAATTATTGGGATTACAATTATTCAATTTTTTTTATAATCAGATCAATGGAAATAGTCTGAAAATATTGACAAGAAAACTAAAGCTACTCATCAAAAAAAAAAAAAAAAGATTATTTGTTCCATGGAAATTTCTTTCTGTTTGCTCTGTTAGGAATTTTTCAAGTCACTATTTACTTAGATGTCACCCTGGGATGGGAATGAGTATTTGACAGTTGAGAAGCTGTTTTTCCGTAACATGGTAAATATCTGGATAAAATATAGAAGTGAAAATTTTTATTTTATATTTGCATTCTGTAATTTTTTATTATGGTTAAATTTCAAATTTACAGCAGAATTGCAAAAGTGGTACAAAGAACTAATGTTAACCTGTTAGCTGGTTCCTGCAATAGTCTGAATCATACCTAAAAAGATATTTACTGTCCATCTACCTACCTACCTATCATAATCTCTTTTTCTGGGCCATTTGAGAACAAGTAGGAGATGTCCTGTTTAGTCAGTGTTTATTTCCTAAGAACAGGGACTTTATTTTACATAACCACTTTAGAGTTGAGAAAACAGAAAATATAGTGTGGATAGTCTTATTTCTCCATAGCTCTCAATAATGTTGTTGTTGTTGTTTTTAAATATATATAATTTTATTTTAAAAATAAAGTTAAATTTTAAAAACAATAGAAGGTAAACATACATCAGATGGGACTCCTCCCTTCCCTAAAGTAAAGTAAAGTAAAGTACTTCCCTAAAGTAAAGACAAAAACCAAAGTCTATCTACTTCCATACCCTTCCTTTTCTCCTTTTCCAGTCTGCTCTTAGACCATTCAGCAAATTCTCCTTTTCTATTTTCAGATGCTCTTCTTACTAGCTGCATTCTGCCTTTAGGCTTTCACTCTGTCCAGCACAGAGATGAGCAACTGGATTGAGATGATGGGCCTAATTTTCTTTATTCATTACTTTGCAAATGGAGAGGGGAAAATGACATTGCAGCCCTTCCCCAATTTCTTTGTTTTGAGAAGCTGTTACTGTGAAAGCAGCATACAGAATATACAGAATTCATTAGCGAAGGTGGGACCTGGGGCTCAGGCCATTTTTTTTTCACATTTTTTGGGTTGTTTTATTATCTGTTTAGAGGAGACCTCTTGTAGAAGGTAAATGCTTGGTCTGTTCTTGAGAGAGTTAACCAAAGGATGGGTGCTATTCAGAATGGTAGGCACAGTCAAGCTTCAAGAGAAGGGAGAAGAGGGCCCATTAAGAGGAGCCTACCTGTTTTTCCAGTCCAGGTCCACATAGATAACAAATCTCTTTGGTATCCTTTCATCTGAACCAGTTCTTCAGCCTTTATTTGTATTCATTTAACTTAATGTTTTGAAGAGTACAGGCGAGCTACTTTGTCCAACCTGTCTCAATTTGAGTTGGTCTTATGCATGTTTGTGATTAGAACCAGGCTGTGCATTTTTTAGAGGAATGTCATTCAAGTGACATTATGTCCTGCTCAGAGCATCATGTCGCTAGGCACATGATGTTGGTTTGTTTCAACATTGGTGATGTTAACATTGAGCAGTCTTGACTCTGGTGATGTCCAAATGCCATTTTCTACCGTGAAGTTTACTCTTGTTCATTTTGTAATTAACAAGTAATTAGTGTTATAGACTGTGGAAATATTCTGTTTCTCAAAACATTTTCATTCACTAGTTTTTAACATTTATTAATCTTTTTTAACTCTACCATTCTTTCCATACATATTATTAAGATCCTACTGAGAGGAATAATTTTTCTCCTCAGTAATTAATTTTTTATTTATACATATTTTATATATCACTATGAGCTTGTGGATTCTTTTTTTTTAATTCATTACTATCACAGTTCTTTTATAATGCCCAAATTGTCCCAGAGTTGAAGAGTGGCAGGCCTTTCAAACTGGCTTCTCTTTCTTTTTCATATGTCCCTGTGATTCTTGGAGCATTACGTTACTTTTTTGGAATGTATGTGTTTCTTTCCTCAGGTAATAAGAAAAGAATAATGATGGGAAAAAACACAAGTTCTGAAGGCTACTTTGTTCTACTGGGTTTTTCCGACTGGCCTCATCTGGAGGTAGTTCTCTTTGTGGTTATCTTGATATTCTACTTAATGACATTGGTGGGCAACCTGTTTATCATTATCGTGTTGTACCTGGATGCTCATCTCCACACACCCATGTACTTCTTCCTCTCAAACCTCTCTTTTCTGGATCTCTGCTACACCACTAGCTCCATCCCTCAGTTGCTGGTCAACCTCTGGGGCCCAGAAAAGACCATCTCTTACACCGGATGCATGATTCAACTTTACTTTGTCCTTGCACTGGAACCACAGAGTGTGTCCTCCTGGTGGTGATGTCCTATGACCGTTATGCAGCTGTCTGTAGACCCTTGCATTATGCTGTCCTCATGAATCCTCATTTCTGCCACCTGTTGGCTGTGGCTTCCTGGGTCAGTGGCTTTACCAACTCAGCACTTCATTCCTCCTTTACCTTCTGGGTGCCCTTATGTGGACATCACAAAGTGGACCATTTCTTCTGTGAAGTTCCAGCACTGCTGCAATTGTCATGTACTGATACCCATACAAATGAGCTGACTCTCCTGATCACGAGCTCCATTTTTGTTCTCATACCACTCATCCTCATTCTCAGCTCATATAGTGCCATTGCCCGGGCTGTGCTGAGGATGCAGTCAACCACCGGACTTCAGAGAGCTTTTAGGACATGTGGAGCCCATCTTATGGTTGTGTCCCTCTTTTGCATTCCCATCATCTGCATATACCTGCAGCCACCATCAGGAAAGTCTCAAGATCAAGGCAAGTTCATTGCCCTCTTTTATACTGTAGTTACACCTAGCCTCAACCCTCTAATCTATACTCTGAGAAACAAAGATGTAAGAGGGGCAGTAAGGAGACTACTGGGTTGGGAGAGGCCTATGAACTCATGATCTTCACGAGACAGTGGAGCCCCTCTTCAGCAGGGGGCTCATATGCGTCCATCCATCAGCCAGTCTCCTGCCTACTCACTCTGTCCACACCAGTGGAGCATGTGTTTTGTAAGGCCACAGAGCTCTTACCCCAAAATAAGAATTAAACAGTTTGCCCACATACCAATTACACTCCAACGGAGAAAACAGCTATGTAATATCAAGATTCAACATCAATATTAAATATTTTTAGTGGCACAATAAATAAAACAAAGGTATCCTTTTCTTACTTGAACATTAAGAAATGAAATTCCAATAGGAAGACGATATACTTAATTTTAAAAACCTAGACTGTGGTTTTTAATTTCTCACTTTCAAGGCCAAATTTGCCATTAAATATTTTCTATTTTTGATTTAGCAAAAGATGTAGTTAAATACCTTCAATCTTTCCTGCCACACTGTTAGTCCTTTTTGAATAGTAGTTCATATAGAGAGCAATTTTGGTCCGTATTCTTTAAGACCCCATTATCAATAGTAACAAAATAAATTGAACAAATTATAGAAAGAAAGTCCCTGAAATAATGAACAAACATAAGCATCTTGTATTTTTCTCTTTCTTGAGGCAGTGGAAAGTAAATAAAAGGCAGAAATCACTTATACAGGTTTGAGATATGGCCAATAATCTAAGAGTCATTATAGGCCATGGTATCATTAAAAGCAAGTGCTTGGTGGGTTACCTGGTGGCTCAGTCAGTTGAGTGTCTGACTCTCGGTTTCAGCTCAGTTCATGATCTCAGGGTCCTGAGATGGAGCCCCATCAGGCTCTGCCTTCAGTGGGGAATCTCTGTTTGATATTCTCCCCCCTCTCTCCCTCTGCTCCTCCCCTCACTTGTGTGCATGCTCTCTGTCTCTCTCTCAAATAAACAAAATAAAATCTTTAAGAACAGAAGTAAGTGCTTGGGGTACCTGCGTAGACTGGGGAGCAAAAATACATGAAGCAGACAGAGTTCTGGGCCCTGAAAATGAGTGCATGAAGCCAATCAGTGTTTGAAAGAATTACCTGAGAATATATCAGAATAATTTTGTGATAAAAGCTGCATGGGAAATGTTACTTTTTTTCTTCTTAATCTTGATCTAATTTGAATGTTTGAGGTCAGTAAATACATAATGAGAACCAACTTACATATTTTCCAAATAAAGAAATGTTTGTTTTAAATAAAAGTAGTTTTGCTGCCTATATTATTGCCAACCATCTCCCTCTAAAATACGTGTGCTATCCAAATAACACTTAACTGGCATCTGTATGCAGGTAGGGTGAAATAGCAAGTGAAGAACAATTCTATAATGTAAAATATTTGGCAACCTGAGCTTTGTGTGGTAATCGGAGAATCAGTTTTTGAGGCCTTTAAAGTTTAGATATGATGATTCAAATTGCCATTTCCAAAATTATTAATATGAAAAACACATCCCCAAATGTCCCCTCCATTTACTGTGTGACTGAAACTACGCTGACACTGTTGACGTTTCTCTTCTCCTTTGTGTATCTATGAATTTCCTTTATGTCCAGCTAGACATAAACAATCCAGTGCAGATTCAGTTGCCCTATTCTACTGTCCAAGAAACAAAGAACCTAGAATCATGCATATAAGAGAGCTTTTAGTAAATAACTGGGACCACATAGAGTGAACCATCACAAAACAAAAACACTTAAAAAAAAACAAGCAACAGGGGTGCCTGGGTGGCTCAGTGGGTTAAGCTGCTGCCTTCGGCTCAGGTCATGATCTCAGGTCCTGGGATCAAGTCCCGCAAAGGGCTCTCTGCTCAGCAGGGAGCCTGCGTCCCTCTCTCTCTGCCTGCCTCTCTATCTACCTGTGATCTCTCTCTGTCAAATAAATAAATAAAATCTTAAAAAAAAAAGCAAGCAACATATTTTGGTTCTTCAAAACATCTTGCTCTATGGAAATCTTGCTGTTTGAGACACCTTATGTAGTACTATAGTTTCTCACCATCTAACTTTAAAAAAAAAAAAGAGAAAGTTTAAGATTACCATTCTCTCTTTTTGTTTTTGTGCTTCCAAAAAATATACTCTTGTACATGTGTAGACTCTTGTTTTTGGAATGCCAAAATTGTGGCATACGTGATGTTGATTTCCAGCTGCATTAGGATGCTATTCCATTTAATTTGTGATCTAAAAGAAAGATCAGTTACCAAAGCTTTTTCCAACAACAAAGATATTATTGTTTTCTACTTTTCAAACCACTTATGTGCACCTTATGCAATTTGATCACAGGCATGATGGTAGGTAATTTTTTTCTCTCTTTGTAGATGAAGATACTTCAGGGAAGAAGATACATGACTTGCCTTGGCTAGACGTGCATGTGATAAAAACAGGGTTTTAACAACAGATTTTTTGCCCTGAAGCTCCCTTTTAGAGTCACTAACACCCAAGGTAGACTAGAATCCCTAGAATCCTCCCACTCCCCACTCTCAACTTCTAACCAACTTTCAGTAAATTGGCATTTACACAGCACACATGGATCTGGGCCACAGGCAACCTTACTGAAGAGCAAGCAGTGGAGCTGGCTTTCTCCCAACTGCTAGCCATTCCCAAATACACTGACACCCCAGCTACTGCTGGTCCCCAGGAAATCTCTCCCACTCAGCCAAACAGGTGTCTTTCAGTCTTTTCCCACTTCATCTTATACTCGCTCCTGTGCAGAATATTCCCTATTCACATGCCCAGTTATTTCTCCCTGTTGTGTCTCAGCAGTACAGGATTACTAGCACAGATATGTCATCCAGATCATCATAGAAACCAGCTCTGATATACAGCAGGTGCATTCATTCTCTGTTCTTCTGTTGGCTTCAGGGTCACATGTCATGTAACTGTTTGACAAATATATGACTGAAGTTCACTGGTTATGTTATGATAAATGATTTAAAAAATAATAAACTCAGAAAGGATGAATACCCAACTTTTGTATCAACATGGCTGGGTCTGAAGGAGATTATGCTGAGCGAAATAAGTCAAGCACAGAAAATCAATTATTGTGTGGTTTCACTTACTTGTGGCGCATAAGGCATAACATGGGGGATATTAGGAGAAGAAAAGGAAAAGTGAATTGGGGGAAATCGTGGTGGGGGAGACAAACCATGAGAGACTGTGGACTCTGAGAAACAAACTGAGGGTTTTGGAAGGGAAGGGGGTGGGGGCTTGGGTGAGCCTGGTGATGAGTATTAAGGGAGGGCATGTATTGCATGGATCACTGGGTGTGGTGCATAAACAATGAATCTTGGAACACTGAAAAAATTAAATTAAAAAAATAAAAATAATAATAAATAATAAAAATTTCAAATTCATAGCCATCCTATTTCAATTATAATTTTACAACAATAATAAAAACCACACTGGGACTCTGAAAAACAACCTGAGGGTCTTGAAGGGGCAGGGGGTGGGAGGTTGGGGGAACCAGGTGGTGGGTATTAGGGAGGGCACGTGTTGCATGGAGCACTGGGTGCGGTGCAAAAACAATGAATACTGTTACACTGAAAACAAATAAAAAATATATATATATTAAAAAAAAACACATTTAGATACCACCTTACACCTGTTAGAATAGCCAAAATTAACAAGACAGTAAACAACAAGTGTGGGAGAGGATGTGAAGAAAGGGGAACCCTCTTACACTGTTGGTGGGAATGCAAGTTGGTGCAACTACTTTGGAAAACAGTGTGGAGGTTCCTCAAAATATTAAAAATAAAGATATCCTATGACACAGCAATTACACTACGGGGTATTTACCCCAAAGATACAGATGTGGTGAAAAGAAGAGCTATATGCACCCCAATGTTCATAGCAGCAATGTCCACAATAGCCAAACTGTGGATACCCTTCAACAGATGAATGAATAAAGAAGATATGGTCCATATATATATCGGAATATTATGCCTCTATCAGAAAGGATGAATACCCAACTTTTGTATCAACATGGTCAGGACTGGAGGAGATTATGCTGAGTGAAATAAGTCAGGCAGAGAAAGTCAATTATTATATTTCACATACTTGTGGAACATAAGGAATAGCATGGAGGACATTAGGAGAAGGAAGGGAGAAGTGAAGGAGGAGAAATCAGATGGGGAGACAAGCCAGCTTATAGATTTGTTGATCTCTTCTACTGTTCCTTTGGTTTCTATTTAGTTTCTTTCTGCTCTATTTCATTTATTTCTGCTCCTTTATTTCCTCACTCCTGCTTTGCTTAGGCTTTCTTTGCTGTTCTTTCTCCAGCTCCTTTAGGTGTAAGATTAGCTTGTGTAATTAAAAGAGTTTTCTAATTTTTTGAGGGATTGTATTGCAATGTACTTCCCTCTTCGGAATGTCTTTGCTGGATCCCAAAGGTTTTGCACAGTTGTGTTTTCATTGTCATTTGTTTCCATGAATTTTTTAAATTCTTTTTTAATTTCCTTGTTTACCCATTCATTCTTTAGTAGGATGCTCTTTAACCTCCAAGTGTGACTTCCTTCCAGATTTCCTCTTATGATTCAGTTCAAGTTTCAAAGTATTGTGGTCTGAAAATACACAGGGGATAATCTCGATCTTTTGGTATTGGTTGAGACCTGATTTGTGACACAGTACGTGATCTATTCCAGAGAAAGTTCCATGTGCACTAGAGAAGAATGTGTATTTTGTTGCTTTAGGATGGAATGCTCTGTATATAAGAGATAAAGTCCATCTAGTCCAGTGTGTCATTAAAAACCTTGTTTCTTGTTGATCTTCTGTTTAGATGATCCATATATTGCTGTGAATGAGTGTTGAAGTCTCCTACTATTGTATTATTATCAATGTATTTCTTCATTTTGGTTATTAATCATTTGATATAGTTGGATGCTCCCAAACTAGGAGCATATGTATAATTGTTAGATCTTCTTGTTGGGTATACACTTTAAGTATGATGTAGTGTCCCTCTTCATCTCTTACTACAGTCTTTGATTTAAAATCTAATTTGTGGGGCACCTGGGTGGCTCAGTGGGTTAAGCCGCTGCCTTCTGCTCAGGTCATGATCTCAGGGTCCTGGGATCAAGCCCCGCATCGGGCTCTCTGCTCAGCGGTGAGCCTGCTTCCCTCTCTCTCTCTCTGCCTGCCTCTCTGTCTACTTGTGATCTCTCTTTCAAAAAATAAAATAAAATAAAATCTAATTTGTCTGATATAAACATTGCTCCCCCAGCCCTCTTTTGAGGCCCATTTGCCTAAAAATTGTTCTCCACCACCTCACTTTCAGTCCGGATACATCTTTAGGTGTAAAGTGAGTCTCCTGTAGAAATTATATGGATGGGTCTTGCTTTTTAGCCAATCTGATACCCTATGCTTTTGATTGGAGCATTTACCCCATTTCCTTTCAGAGTAACTATTGAAAGATATGAATTTAGTGCCATTATAGTGTCCCTGTTTCTGTAGATTGTCTCTGTTGAATTCTGCTCTATATTTCTCTTGGGGTCTCTCTTCACTTGCAGAATCCCCCTCAATATTTTTTGCAGGGCTGGCTTGGTGGTCACATATTTTCAGTTTTTGTCTGTCCTGCAAGGTCCTTCTTTCTCCTTCCATTCACAATCACAGCCTTGATAAATAAAGTATTCTTGGCTACATGTTTTTCTCATTTAGTATCATGAACATATCATGCCAGCACTTTCTGCCTTGTCAGACCTCTGTGCATAAGCCCAATACCAGTCTATTGTTCTTGCTCCTGTAGGTTAGGGAGTTTTTGTCTCAGGCTGCTCAGTATTTTCTCTTTAACTCTGAAATTTGCAAGATTCATGACTATACATCAGGGTGTTGATCTATTTCTATTGATTTGGGGAGGGGTCCTCTCTACCTCTTGGACATGAATGCCTGTTTTCTTTCCCAGATTAGGGACATACTCAGCTATGATTTATTCAAATATACCTTCTGATCCTCTCTTTCCTCTACCTCTGGGACCCCAATAATTCCGATATTGTTTCATTTTATGGCATCGATGATCTCTCAAAGTCTCTCCTCATGGTCCATAAGTTGCTTTTGTCTCTTTTCCTCAGCTTCTTTCCTTTCTATCAAATTGTGTTCTGTGTCACTTACTCTGCCTCATTTAGCCTAGGCTTTAGAGCATCCAATTTAGCCTGCATCTCAGGTAGTACATTTTAAATTTGGCCTTATTAGATCTCATTCCTGCACTAAGAGATTCTCTAGTGTCTTTTATGCTTTTTCAAGCCCAGCTAGTAAGTCTATAATTGTTTTCCTGAATTCCAGCTCTGACATTTTACTTATATTCCTATAGATTAGATCTGTGGCAGAGATTATTACCTCTTGTACTTTCTTTTGCTGTGAATTACCCCTTCCAGTCATTTTTTCCATAGAAGAGTGGATCAATGGGTGAGCACTATCAAAAATATCAACCACAACCCAAGCAAAATGCACACTAGACAAGTCAAAGGGGTCAGAAACTAGAAAAGAAAAAGTAGAAAAAGAAAAAAGGGAAATAAAAGAGGGGGCAAGGGGAAGAGAGAGTATAATCTCACAGGATGGACAAAACAGGGTGATCCACTTGGCCCTGAGTGATTTTTGGTCTGTGTTTTAGAAGACACTAAATCCCAAAATTGTAAAGAAAGCAAATGTTATGTACATACAAAAATAAAATTGAATAGAGTGAAAGAAAGCCAAACATGAAGAATATATCTATAAAATGTAAATATAAAATATGTTAGTTGAAAAAAGACTAAAAATAAAGAGCTTATACCTTGCTTAATTTAATTTAAAATAAAAAAAAGTCTCAAGGAGGGTGGGGCAGAAAAAAATAAAGAGCTGATAAAATAAGAAACACTTGAAAAGGGAAAAAAGAAATGGAAAATTTTAAACTGAAATATAAATGAATCATGAGAAAAAACCTTGAATTCTAGATACTACTGTGTGGTCGGTAAACTTGCTGTTCCCCTGTTCTTCCTGTAGTTCTTCTGGGGAAGGGGCCTGCTGTGCTGATTCTCAGGTGTTTTTGCCTGGGTGGAGTTGCACCACCCCTCGCAAGTGGGCCCAGTCTCAGTGTAAGCAATTTTTGGTTGCTCTCTGTGGCTCTTATTCCTTGAAGGCTTTCCACCTTTCCTTAGAGGATCCAAAAAAAATTGGCCACACCTCAATCTCCTCCCCAGAGCCAAAAGATCGTAGTCCCCTCTCTTCAGTAAACCCTCAGGGATAAACAGTCTTCACTTTTGTGTGTGCCAAACTCTTTAGGTTCATGCAGTGAACAACCATACCTATCCTCCTAGGGGAAGGCAGAGGGTGCTGGGCTTCTGCATGTTTTAGGGCCCTGGCATGGAGAGAAGTTACTTGAAACTATGCCCTCTCCAACCTTCCTGGGGGAGGGTTTCTGCTTTCCTGGCTTTTGCAGGACACACTGAGAGGTGTCCAAAGGTTGTATGTGCACCTGCTTCACCCCTCTCAGGGGAAAGTGGAGGGTCCCCACATTCCTGTCCTTTGCAGGGTTCCCACACGGAGAATGGTCACCTGATTGGGCCACAGCTCATGGTTTATGGCGAAGCAAACTGAGAGCCCCCGCCTGGGCTCACTGACCATAACAAGTTTCCCTGCTCCAATGCTTGGGAACTCTACAAGCTTGGGCACTCCCATTATTTCTGTGAATCTGGGGATCCTAAAATCACACTGTCCCAGCTACAATTCTGCCCCATTTCACCACCTGAGCACCTTTCAAGCAGGGATACCTTTCACTGGAGCAGATTTCTAAGTGTTCCAATTTTGCCCTCCAGGGCTCTATCACTTTCCAGTAGCGACGCTTACTGAGACTCCCTTCCACTGCTGTTTATCTTCTGATATATCCCCTCAGAACCACTTCTCCGCACCTTCTACCTGGCAAAAAGTGGTCACTTTTCTTCTTGTAGCACTGCAGGTATTCTTTTCTTATATCTCAGTTTGAATTCATGGCTGTTCAGAATGATTTATAGTTATCTAACTAAATTCAAGGGACCAGATGAAATGAGGTCCCCTATACTTCTGCCATCTTGCCTCCTCCATAGCCTTTTACCTGATAAGTCATTTGCAAATATTTTCTCCTATTCCATAAGCTGCCTTTTAGTTTTGTTGACTATTTCCTTTGCTACTCATAGCAACCTATACATTCAAAGCAATACCTATCAAAATATCATCATTACCTTTCACAGAACTGGAACAAACAATTCTAAAATTGATATAGCACAAAAAAAGATCTCCAAATAGCCAAAGGAATGTTGAAAAATATCCTGGGGCTAATAATACATTATATGTTAATTAAAAAAATACAAAAATTTCTTAAATTTAAATTTTAAATTTTTTTTAAAATGTGTCCCCGGTCCCATCTTGTTTCATTTTTTCCCTCCCTACCACCTATGACCCCCTTCCCTGCCTCTCAAACTCCTCATATCAAATATGATAATTGTCTTTCTCTGATTGACTTACTTCGCTTAACAAAATACCCTCTATTCCCATCCACGTCATTGCAAATGGCAAGATTTCTTTTTTTTATTTAATTTTATTTTTCTGATGGCTACATAGTATTCCACAATATATATCACATCTTCTTTATCCATTCATGTGTTGATGGACATCTAGGCTCTTTCCATAGTTTGGCTATTATAGACATTGCTGCTATGTGCTATGGGCTGCATGTATCCCTTCTTTTCACTACAAATGCATCTTTGGGGTAAATATAGTAGTACAATTGCTGAGTTGTAGGGAAGCTCTATTCTTAACATCTTGAGGAACCTCCATACTGTTTTCCAGAATGGCTGCACCAGGTTTCATTCCCACCAACAGTGTAGGAAGATTCCCCTTTCTCCACATCCTTGTCAACATCTGTTGTTTCCTGCCTTGTTAAGTTTTGCAATTCTAACTAGTGTAAGGTGATATCTCAGTGTGCTTTTGATTTATATTTCCCTGATGGCTAGTAATGTACAACAATGTTTCATGGGTCTGTTAGCCATTTCTAGTCTTCTCTGGAGAATTTCCTGCTCATATCTTTTGCCCATTTCTTGACTGGATTCTTTATTTTGGGGTGTTCATTTGAGAAGTACATTACAGATCTTGGATATCAGATCCTTGTCTGTAATGTCATTTATAAATATCTTCTCCAATTCCATGAATTGCCTCTTAGTTTTGTTGATTATTTCCTTTGCTGTGCAGAAGGTTTTTGTCCTTAGAAGCCATGAAAACAGAATAAGGGAAATAAATGATGCCATGAAATGTTCCAACGTCAGAATTATTGGAATCCCTGAAGGGGAGGAGAAAGAAAGAAGTCTAGAAGACATAGTGGAACAAGTTATACATGAAAATTTTCCCAATCTCGTGACTGGAACCAGTGTTCATATACTAGAGGCAGAAAGGTCTTCCCCCAAGATTATAGATTCTAAAAAATATCTAGGCACCTGATAGTAAAATTGAAAAATCATAATTGTAGATACAAACACTTGAAAGCCGCTAGGACAAAGAGGCTCATTACCTACAGAGGAGAGCCCATCAGAATAACATCATACCTGTCCACAGAGACCTGGCAAGCCAGAAAGGGCTGGCAAGATATATTCAGGGTACTAAATGAGAAGAACATGCAGCCAAGAATACTCTATCCAGCAAGACTGACATTCAAATGGATGGAGAGATAAAGAGTTTCCAAGACTGGCAAGGCTTAAAAGACTATGCAACCACCAAGCCAAAATTGGAAGAAATTTTAAGGGGGGATCTATAAAAGAGAAAAAATCCTAAGAATATCATTGAACAGAAAGATAGAGAAAAATCTACAGACAGAAAGACTTCAAAGGTAAGACGGTGTCAATAAAAACCTATCTATCAATAATCACTCTCAATATGAATGGCCTAAATGCACCCATAAAATGACATAGGGTTGCAGATTGGATACAATGACAGGACCCACCCATATGTTGTCTACAAGAGACCCATTTTGAACCTAAAGATACACACAGACTGAAAGTGAAGGGATGGAGAAGCATCTTTCATGACAACAAACCTCAAAAAAGGCCAGGGTAGCTATCCTCATATCAGATAAATTAGATTTTAAACTAAACACTATAGTCAGAAATACAGAAGGGCACTACATAATTCTTAAAGGGACTATCCACCAAGATGATCTAACAATTGTAAATATCTATGCCCCCAATATGGGAGCATCCAATTACATAAGAAAACTATTAATCAAGATAAAGAGTCATATTGATATGAATACATTAATAGTAGGAGATCTTAATACACCTCTCTCAGTAACAGACAGAAAATCCAAACAGAAAATCAACAAAGAAACAAGAGCATTGCAATTGTAGGGTAATCGGGAAGGTACCCCAAAGACACAGATGTACTGAAAAGAAGGGCCATCTGTACCCCAATGTTTATAGCAGCAATGGGCACTTATGCCAAACAGTGGAAAGAACCAAGATGCACTTCAACAGACGAATGGATAAGGAAGATGTGGTACATATATATGATGGAGTATTATGCCTCCATCAGAAAGGATGAATACCCAAATTTTGTAGCATCATGTACAGGACTGGAAGAGATTATGCTGAGTGAAATAAGTCAAGCAGAGAGAGTCAAGTATCATATGCTTTCACTTATTTGTTGAGCATAACAAAGAACATGGGGGACATAGGTAGATGGAGAGGAAAAGGGGGTTGTGGGAAACTGGAAAGTGAGATGAACCATGAGAGACTATGGACTCTGAAAAACAACCTGGGGTTTTGAAGGGGAGGAGGTGGGATTTGGGGAACCAGGTGGATGTTAATAGAGAGGGCACATATTGCATGGAGCAGTGGGTGTGGTGCAAAAACAAAGAGTACTGTTACACTGAAAATAAATCAATAAATTCAAAAGGAAAGAAAGAAACAAGAGCATTGAGTGACACATTGGACCAGATGGACCTCATAGATATATACAGAACATTTCACCCTAAGACAACAGAATACTCATACTTCTCAAGTGCACATGGAACCTTCTCCAGAATAGACCACATACTGGGCCACAAAGCAGGACTCAACTGATACCAAAAAACTGATATGATTCCCTGAATATTCTCAGATCGCAATGCTTTGAAACTGGAACTCAATCACAAGGAAAAGTTCAGAAGGAACTCAAACACCTGGAAGCTAAAGACCACCTTGCTTAAGAATGCTTGGATCAGGGGCGCCTGGGTGGCTCAGTGGGTTAAGTCGCTGCCTTCGGCTCAGGTCATGATCTCAGGGTCCTGGGATCGAGCCCCGCATCGGGCTCTCTGCTCGGCAGGGAGCCTGCTTCCCACTCTCTCTCTCTCTGCCTGCCTCTCTATTTACTTGTGATCTCTCTCTGTCAAATAAATAAATAAAATATTTTAAAAAAAAGAATGCTTGGATCAACCTGCAGATCAAAGATGAACTTAAACAGTTCATGGAAACCAACGAGAATGAAGACACTTTTGTCCAAAACCTTTGGGATACAGCAAAGGCGGTTCTACAGGGGAAATACACAGCCATCCAAGCCTCCTTCAAAAAAATTGAAAAATCCAGAATACACCAGTTGTCTCTACACCTCAAAGACCTAGAGAACCAGCAACAAATCAAACCAAGCCCACACATAAGAAGGGAAA
Organism: Meles meles; assembly: GCF_922984935.1. Classification (NCBI taxonomy): domain Eukaryota; kingdom Metazoa; phylum Chordata; class Mammalia; order Carnivora; family Mustelidae; genus Meles; species Meles meles. The sequence goes on along the minus strand of NC_060070.1, from coordinate 154,342,782 downwards.
TAATCAAGGTTAGACCAGAGATCAATGAGGTAGAAACGAGAGATACAGTAGAACGTATCAATGAAATTAGAAGCTGGTTTTTGAAAGAATCAACAAGATCGATAAACCATTGGCCATACTACTCCAAAAGAAAAGAGATAAAGTCCAAATTAATAAACTTATGAATGAAAAGGGAGAGATCACAACTAACACCAAGGAAATAGAAACAATCATCAGAAATTATTACCAACAGTTATATGCCAATAAGCTAAGCAACCTAGATGAAATGGATGCATTCCTGGAAAACTACAAACTCCCAAAATTGAACCAGGAAGAAATGGACAACCTGAATAGACCGATATCTAGTAACGAGATTGAAGCAGTGATCAAAAACCTCCCAAAAAACAAGAGCCCTGTACCTGACGGATTCCCTGGGGAATTCTACCAAACTTTCAAAGAAGAAATAACACCAATTCTCCTGAAGCTGTTCCAAAAAATTGAAGCAGAAGGAAAACTTCCAGACTCTTTTTTTGAAGCCAGCACTAACCTGATAACCAAACCAGGCAAAGACCCTACCAAAAAGGAGCATTTCAGACCAATATCACTGATGAATATGGATACTAAGATTCTCAGCAAGATCCTAGCAAACAGGATCCAGCAGCACATTAAAAAGATTATCCACCATGACCAGGTGGGATTCATCCCTGGGTTACAAGGATGGTTCAACATTCGCAAATCAATCAATGTGATAGAACAAATCAATAAGAGAAGGGAGAAGAATCACATGGTCCTCTCAATGGATGCAGAAAAAGCATTTGACTAAATCCAGCATCCGTTCCTGATGAAAACAATTCAAAGTATAGGGATAGAGGGAACATTCCTGAACTTCATAAAATCTATCTATGAAAGACCCACAGCAAATATCATCCTCAATGGGAAAAAGTTTGCAGTCTTCCCGTTGAGATCAGGAACACGACAAGGATGCCCACTCTCACCACTCTTGTTCAACATAGTATTAGAAGTTCTAGCAACGGCAATCAGACAACAAAGAGAAATCAAAGGTATCCAAATTGGCAAGAAAGAAGTCAAACTCTCTTCGCAAATGACATGATTCTTTATATGGACAACCCCAAAGAGTCCACCCCCAAAACTTCTAGAACTCATACAGCAATTCAGTAATGTGGCAGGATACAAAGTCAATGTACAGAAATCAGTGGCTTTCTTATACACTAACAATGAAAGTACAGAAAGGGAAATTAGAGAATCGATTCCATTTACTATAGCACAAAGAACCATAAGATACCTGGGAATAAACCTAACCAAAGAGGTAAAGGACCTGTACTCGAGGAACTACAGAACACTCATGAAAGAAATTGAAGAAGACACAAAAAGATGGAAGACTATTCCATGCTCTTGGATTGGAAGAATAAACATTGTTAAAATGTCTATACTGCCTAGAGCAATCTATACTTTTAATGCCATTCCGATCAAAATTCCTCCGGTATTTTTCAAAGAGCTGGAGCAAATAATCCTAAAATTTGTATGGAATCAGAAGAGAAGCTGAATTGCTAAGGAAATGTTGAAAAACAAAAACAAAACTGGCGGCATCACCTTACCCGATTTCAAGCTTTACTACAAAGCTGTGATCACCAAGACAGCGTGGTACTGGCATAAAAACAGACACATAGACTACTGGAACAGAGTGGAGAGCCCAGATATGGAACCTCAACTCTATGGTGAAATAATCTTCGACAATACAGGAAAAAATATTCAATGGAAAAAAGTTTCTTCAATAAATGGTGCTGGGAAAACTGGACAGCGATATGTAGAAGAATGAAACTTGAACATTTTCTTACACCATACACAAAGATAAACTCGAAATGGATTAATGACCTCAACGTGAGACAGGAATACATCAGAAACCTAGAGGAGAACATAGGCAGTAACCTCTTCCATATCAGCCACAGCAACTTCTTTCAAGATATGTCTCCAAAGGCCAAGGAAACAAAAGCCAAAATGAACTTTTGGAATTTAATCAAGATCAAAAGCTTCTGCACAGCAAAGGAAACAGTCAACAAAATAAAAAGGCAACCCACGGAATGGGAGAAGATATTTGCAAATGACAGTACAGACAAAAGGTTGATATCCAGGATCTATAAAGAACTTCTCAAACTCAACACACACAAAACAGAGAATCATATCCAAAAATAGGCAGAAGATATGAACAGACACTTCTCCAACGAAGACATACAAATGGCTATCAGACACATGAAAAAATGTTCATCATCACTAGCCATTAGGGAGATTCAAATTAAAACCACCTTGAGATGATATCTCATTGTGGTTTTGATTTGTATTTCCCTGATGCCGAGTGACGTGAAGCACTTTTTCATGTGTCTGTTGGCCATCTGGATGTCTTCTTTGCAGAAATGTCTGTTCCTGTCCTCTGCCCATTTCTTGATTGGATTGTTTGTTCTTTGGGTGTTGAGTTTGCTAAGTTCCTTATAGATTTTGGATACTAGCCCTTTATCTGATATGTCGTTTGCAAATATCTTCTCCCATTCTGTCAGCTGTCTTTTGGTTTTGTTAACTGCTTCCTTTTCTGTGCAAAAGCTTTTGATCTTGATGAAATCCCAATAGTTCATTTTCGCCCTTGCTTCCCTTGCCTTTGCCGTTGTTCCTAGGAAGATGTTGCTGCGGCTGAGGTCGAAGAGGTTGCTGCCTGCGTTCTCCTCAAGGATTTTGATGGATTCCTTTCTCACATTGAGGTCCTTCATCCATTTGGAGTCTATTTTCGTGTGTGGTGTAAGGAAGTGGTCCAATTTCATTTTTCTGCATGTGGCTGTCCAATTTTCCCAGCACCATTTATTGAAGAGGCTGTCTTTTTTCCATTGGACATTCTTTCCTGCTTTGTCGAAGATGAGTTGACCATAGAGTTGAGGGTCGATTTCTGGGCTCTCTATTCTGTTCCACTGGTCTATGTGTCTGTTTTTGTGCCAGTACCATGCTGTCTTGATGATGACAGCTTTGTAATAGAGCTTGAAGTCCGGAATTGTGATGCCACCAACTTTGACTTTGTTCTTCAATATTCCTTTGGCTATTCGAGGTCTTTTCTGGTTCCATATAAATTTTAGGATTATTTGTTCCATTTCTTTGAAAACAATGGATGGTATTTTGATAGGGATTGCATTAAATGTGTAGATTGCTTTAGGTAGCATGGACATTTTCACAATATTTATTCTTCCAATCCAGGAGCATGGAACATTTTTCCATTTTTTTGTGTCTTCCTCAATTTCTTTCATGAGTACTCACACCAGTCAGAATGGCTAAAATTAACAAGTCAGGAAATGACAGATGCTGGAGAGGATGCGGAGAAAGGGGAACCCTCCTCCACTGTTGGTGGGAATGCAAGCTGGTCCAACCACTCTGGAAAACAGCATGGAGGTTCCTCAAAATGTTGAAAATAGAACTACCCTATGACCCAGCAATTGCACTACTGGGTATTTACCCTAAAGATACAAACATAGTGATCCGAAGGGGCACGTGTACCCGAATGTTTATAGCAGCAATGTCTACAATAGCCAGACTATGGAAAGAACCTAGATGTCCATCAACAGATGAATGGATCAAGAAGAGGTGGTATATATACACAATGGAATACTATGCAGCCATCAAAAGAAATGAAATCTTGCCATTTGCGACGACGTGGATGGAACTAGAGCGTATCATGCTTAGTGAAATAAGTCAATCGGAGAAAGACAACTATCATATGATCTCCCTGATATGAGGACATGGAGAAGCAACATGGGGGGGTAGGGGGATAGGAGAAGAATAAATGAAACAAGATGGGATTGGGAGGGAGACAAACCATAAATGACTCTTAATCTCACAAAACAAACTGGGGGTTGCTGGGGGGAGGTGGGATTGGGAGAGGGGGAGCGGGCTATGGACATTTGGGAGGGGAGGTGAACCATAAGAGACTATGGACTCTGAAAAACAACCTGAGGGTTTTGAAGGGTCAGGGGTGGGAGGTTGGGGGAACAGGTGGTGGGTGATGGGGAGGGCACGTTTTGCATGGAGCACTGGGTGTTGTGCAAAAAGAATGAATACTGTTATGCTGAAAAAAAAATAAATAAAAAGAATAAAAAACAAAAAAACAAACAAACAAAAAAAACACCTTGAGATACCACCTGACACCAGTTAGAATGGCCAAAATTAGCAAGACAGGAAACAACGTGTGTTGGAGAGGATGTGGAGAAAGGGGAACCCTCTTACACTGTTGGTGGGAATGCAAGTTAGTGCAGCCACTTTGGAGAACAGTGTGGAGATTCCTGAAGAAATTAAGAATAGAGCTTCCCTACTACCCTGCAATTGCACTGCTGGGTATTTACCCCAAAGATACAGATGTAGTGAAAAGAAGGGCCATCTGTACCCCTATGTTTATTGCAGCAATGCCTACGGTCGCCAAACTGTGGAAAGAACCAAGATGCCCTTCAACGGATGAATGGATAAGGAAGTTGTGGTACATATACACAATGGAGTATTATGCCTCCATCAGAAAGGATGAATACCCAACTTTTGTAGCAACATGGACGGGACTGGAAGAGATTATGCAGAACGATACAAGTCAAGCAGAGAAAGTCAAGTATCATAAGGTCTCACTTATTTGTAGAGCATAACAAATAACATGGAGGACATGGGGAGATGGAGAGCAGAGGGAGTTGAGGGAAACTTGAAGGGGAGATGAACCATGAGAGACTATGGACTCTGAAAAACAACCAGAGGGTTTTGAAGGGGCAGGGTGGTTGGAGGTTGAGGAACCAGGTGGTGGGTAATAGGGAGGGCACGTACTGCATGGAACACTGGGTGTGGTGCAAAAACAATTAACACTGTTACACTGAAAATAAACAAATAAAATAATTTTTTAAAGTATTGTCTTAGTCCATATGGGCTGATGTTAACAGAACTCCTATGACTGAAGAGGCCAGGATCAAGGTATTGGCAGATTTGGTGTCTTGTGAAGTCTTCTTCCTCGTTATAGACAGCTATCTTCTCACTGAGTCCTCATACCTGAGTCAGACAAAAGAGTTTTCTGGGTCTTCTTTATAAAGGCAATAATCACATTCATGAGGAGTGCTCACTCATGAGCTAATCAGCCCACAAAGCTTTACTTCCTAACACTTTCACACGGTGTATTTGGTTGTCAACCATGAATTTTGTGGGGACAGAAAGATCACTCCATAACATGTACCTTCCTAGAATTAAAACATAAGGTCCTAAGGAATGTATCTTATCTCTCTTATTTACCACTCTACCCAAATGATCACTCAACAAATACTGAGCACCTATATTTGATGAACAAAAGAGGCATAGCAAAGAACAAAATAGTCGAAAGAGAAAAGTCTCTGCTTCCACAGATCTTACTTTCATTTGGGGAAGACAGGCAAATATGCACCGAGTACAGTGAGCTTGATTGTGATGAGTGCTAAGGGAAGTGAGGCAAGGAGCAGATGGTATGTGATGGAGGTGGGGAGTGTCGTGGTTGGGTTGTCCCTAGTCAGAGGAGGCCTCTTTGAGGAGTCATACCATTGAACCAAAGGACCAAACTTCAGAAAAACATCAGTAAACATAATCTGTAAAGTACAGTCACTGTTTTCAATCTTAGGAACTTTCAGGAGTCAGCTTGTGTCAGGTTACAGGACTCTCACGAAGGTAGCAAGAAAAATGTGGATGTGGTTATTATGCTTCATGACATATGTCGTCAGAGTGAGAAAGAGAGAAATTTTGGGAATTACTTTACAATGAGGCAAAGTCCATGCTGGTCAAAATCAGATTTAATCTCTAGGCATATTGTATGTACACTACTACTTGCCAATCCAGAGGAATGATGATATACCTGCATATCCAGAGATGATATGTAGTAAGTTGTTTTTTTTTTTTTGATTTACCAAATACATAGTAATGTCTTTATTATTTATATTGGACTGCACAATTTCTTGCCTGGCTAAGTACTTACTTTTCTGATAACTCTCAAAATTTTTGATTCTGTTTATAAATGTCCAGAAAGCTCTGTTTTTGTTTTTGTTTTCTTTTTTTCTGGCATGCAATGGCTGTGAATGGAGTGAGATTTTAGCTTAAGCTTGGTGTTATCTTGGGTGAAAGGAATTAGCACACAGTGAAGAAAGAAGCTGAGTACTCAAGGCAGCTACTTTCCTTCTCCTGAGACTTTAATTCTCTTTCAAATAATCAGTTGAGAAAGTGAGTGCCAAAGACTAACCTGTCTACAATAGCCAAACTATGGAAGGAACCTAGATGTCCAGCAACAGATAAATGGATAAAGAAGATATGATATATATACACAATGGAATACTATGCAGCCATCAAAAGAAATAAAATCTTGCCATTTCCAAAAATGTAGTAAGTTTTTGATAATATTTATTTTCTGACCTATTCTTTTGATGTGTTTTTTTTTATTTTAATCCCAGCATGGTTAACATAAAGTGTTATAGCAGTTCCATGTGCACAATACAGTGATTCAATAATATCATATATTACTCCATGTTCATCAAGACAAGTGTCTTCTTCAGCCCCAACACCAATTTCATTCATCTTTCACACACAAGCCCCCTGGTAAGCATTGCTTCGTTCTCTCTAATTAAGAGTCTCTCTTTTGTGTCTATGTTCCTAGAGAAATCTACACATTTAATGCAATTGCTATCAAAAGAACATCAACTTTTTTTCAAATAAATGGAACAAATAATCCTAAAATTTGCATGGAACCAGAAAAGACACTGAATAGCCAGGGGAATGCTGAAAAAGAAAACCAAAGCTGGTAGCCTCATAATTCTGGACTACAAGCTCTATTAAAAATCTGTAGTCATCCACACAGTATGCTACTGACACAAAACAAACACATAAGCCAATGGAACAGAATAGAGAGCCCAGAAATGGACCCTCAACTCTATGGTCAACTAATCTTTGACAAAGCAGGAAAGAATGTCCAATGGAAAAAAGACCATCTCTTCAACAAATGGTGTTGGGAAAATTGGACAGCCACATGCAGAAGAACGAAACTGGACCATTTCCTTACACCACACACAAAAACAGACTCAAAATGGATGGAGGACCTCAATGTGACACATGAATCCATCAAAATCCTTGAGGAGAACACAGGCAGCAACCTCTTTGACCTCAGCCACAGCAACTACCTCCTAGAAACATCACCAAAGGCAATGGAAGCAAGGGAAGAAATGAACTACTGGGACTTCATCAAAATCAAAAGTTTTGCACAGCAAATGAAACAGCCAATAAAACCAAAAGACAACTGACATAATGGGAGAATATATTTGTAAATGACGTATCAGATAAAGGGCTAATATCCAAAATCTATAAAGAACTGATCAAACTTGAGTTTCTTCTTTGTTCCCAAAGAACAAATAATGCAATCAAGAAATGGGCTTAAGACATGAACAGATATTTCGGCAAAGAAGATATCCAAATAGCCAATAGACACATGAAAAAGTGCTCAAAATCACTTAACATCAGGGAAATACAAATCAAAACCACAATAAGATACTCCTTACACCTGTCAGAATGGCTAAAATTAACAAGTCAGGAAATGACAGATGCTGGCAAGGATGCGGAGAATGGGGAACCCTCCTACGCTGTTGGTGGGAATACAAGCTGGTGCAGCCACTCTAGAAAACAGTATGGAGGTTCCTCCAAAAGTTGAAAATAGGGGTGCCTGTGTGACTCAATGGGTTAAGCCTCTGCCTTTGGCTCAGGTTATGATCTCTGGTCCTGGGATCGAGGCCCGCATCAGGCTCTCTGCTCAGCAGGGAGCCTGCTTCCCCCTCTCTCTCTGCTTGCTTCTCTGCCTACTTGTGATCTCTCTCTGTCAAGTAAATAAAATCTTTAAAACAAAAAACAAAAAAGTTGAAAATAGAGCTACCCTACGACCCAGCAATCACACTACTGTATTTATCCCAATGGTACAAATGTAATGATCTGAAGGGCTACATGCACCCCAATGTTTATAGCAGCAATGTCCACAATAGCCACACTATGGAAGGAGCCTAGACGTCCATCAACAGATGAATGGATAAAGAAAAGGTGGTATATATACCACATTTCTTTATATATCTATATCTGTATCTGTAAAATTATAACTTTATTTTATAAATATATATACATATAGATATAGATAGATAGATAGATAGATATGGATATATAGGTATATATACCACATTTTATTTATCCATTCATCTGTTGATGGACACCTAGGCTCCTTCCATAGTGTGGCTATATATAGAAAAATATTTATAATATATTTATAAAATAAATTATAAATGTATTATATATACATAAATTTATTATATGTGTGTGTATGTATATATATACATTTTTGTGTATGTATATATATACATACACACACACACATAATGCAGCCATAAAAAAAGGCAGCCATGAAAAAAACTAAAATCTTGCCCTTTGCAATGACATGGATCGAACTAGGGGCTATTATGCTAAGTGAAATAAGTCAATCAAAGAAAGAGAATTACCATATGATCTCACTGATATGAGGAATTTGAGAAACAGGACAGAGGATCATAGGGGAAGGAAAAATGAAACAGACAAAACCAGAGAGGGAGACAAACCGTAAGAGACTCTTAATCTCAGGAAACAAACTGAGCGTTGCTGGAGGGGAGGGGGGTCGGAGGGATGGGGTAGCTGGGTGATGGATATTGCAGAGGGTATGTGCTATGGTGAGTGCCGTGAATTGTGTAAGACTGATGAATCACAGGCCTATACCCCTGAAACAAATAATACATTATATGTAAATAAAACCTACAGATAAAAGTTCAGGCATATATATATATATATATGCCACATTCGCATATATATATATGCCACATCTTCTTTATCCATTCATCAACTGATGGACATCTGGTCTCTTTCCATAGTATGGCCCTTGTTGACAATGCTACTATAAACTTCATGGTGCCTGTATCCCTTTGAATAAGTACATTTTTATACTTTGAGTAAATTTCTCCTAGTGCAATCGGGTTGTAGGGTAGCTCTATCTTTACCTTTTTGAGGAATCTCCAATCTGTTCTCCAGAACTGCTGCACCAGTTTGCATTCCCATGAACGGTGTAAGAGGGTTCCCCTTTCTCTACATCCTCACCAATAACTGTTGTTTCCTGAGTTGTTTATTTTAGAAATTCTGACAGGTGGGAGGAGGTATCTCATTGTGGTTTTGATTTGTATTTCCCTGATGATCAGTGATGTTGACCATCATTTCATGCATCTGTTGTCCATTTTATGTCTTCTGCCCATTTCTTAACTGAAATATTTGTGTTTGGGGTGTTGATTTTCCTATGATTTTTATAGACTTTGGATACTATGCCATAACAGATATGTTATTTGCAAAGATCTTCTCCCATTCCATAGGTTGACTTTTTGCTTTGTTGATTGTTTCCTTTACTGTGTAGAGATTCTTATCTTGATGAAGTTCCAATAGCTTGTTTTTGTTTTGCTTTCCCTTGCCTCAGGAGAAATATCTAGTAAGAAGTTGCTACAGTTGAAGAAAAAGAGGTTATGGCCTGTGTTTTCCTCCAGGATTTTGATGGTTTCCTGTTTCACATTTAGCTCTTTTATCCATTTTGAATTTATTTTTGTGCATGGTGTAAGAATGTGGTCCAGTCTCTTTTCTCTCAATGATGCTGTCCTGTTGTGCCAACACCAACAGTCTCTTTTTTTCTGAGTGATGCTGTCCTGTGTGCCAACACCAATAGTTGAAGAGACTCTGTTTTCCCCCCATTGGATATTCATTCCTGCATTGTCAAAGATTAGTTTATCATACAGTTATCAGTCAATTTCTGGGTTTTCTGTTCTGTTCCATTCATCTGTGTGTCTTTTTTTTGTGTGAGTACCATACTGTGTAGATGACTACAGGTTTGTAATATAACTTGAACTCCAAATTGTGATGCTTCCAGATTTGCTATTCTTTATTTAAATTTTATGAGGCAACATATAGTACATCATTAGTTTCTGAAGTAGTGTTCAATGATTCATCCATTGTGTATAACACCCAGTATTCATCACACCACATGTGTTCCTTAATGTCCATCAAGTAGGTATCACATCCCTCAGCCACCTCCCTTTCTGCAACTGTCAGTTTGTTTACAAGTGTAAAGAGTCTCTCATGGTTTGTGTCCCTCTCTGATTTCTTCCAATTTAATGTTCCCTCCCTTGCCACATGATATTCTGCACTATTTCTAATGTTGCACATATGAGTGAAAGCATATGAATATTGTCCTTCTCTGATTGACTTATTTCACCTACCATAATAATGTTGAGTTCCATCCACACTGATAGAAATGATAGTTATTTACCCTTTTGATGTCTGAGTAATATTCAACTGCATATATGGGTGACACCTTCTTTATCATTCATCTGTTGAAGGGCATCTCATATCCTTCCACACTTTGGATTTTATGGACATTGTTGCTATGAATATTGGGGTGCCTGTTCCCCTTCTTTTCACTACATCTATATCTCTGGAGTAAATACCAAATAGTCCAATTGCTGGGTGATAGGGTAGCTATATATTGAACTTCTTGAGGAACCTCCACACTGTTTACCAAAGTGGATGTACCAGTTTTCATTCCCACCAACAGTGTAAGAGGATTCTCCTTTCTCCACAACTTCTCCAACATTTGTGGTTTCCTGTCCTGTCAGTTTTTGCCATTCTAACTGGTGTAAGGTCCATATCCTGTGGGGTTTTTTTTAAGATTTTATTTATTTATTTGTGTGACAGAGAGATCACAAGTAGGCAGAGAGGCAGGCAGAGAGAGAGGAAGGGAAACAGGCTCCCTGCTGAGCAGAGAGCCTGAGGCAGGGCTCGATCCCAGGACCCTGGGATCATGACCTGAGCCGAAGGCAGAGGCTTTAACCCACTGAGCCACCCAGGCGCCCCAATATCCTGTGGTTTTGATTTCACTTCCCTGACAAGTGAGTTGAACATTTCATCATGTGTCTATTAGCCATTTATATATCTTCCTTGGCGAAGTGTCTGTTCATGTCTTCTGCCCATTTCTTGACCGGATTATTTGTTTTTTGGGTGTTAGTTTGAGAAATTCTTTATAGATCCTGGATATCAGCTCTTTATCTGTAATGTATTTGCATATATCTTCTCCCATTCCAAGGACTGCCTCTTAGTTTTATTTTCTCTTTCATTTGCTGTGCATAAGCTTTTTACCCTGAAGAAATCCGAGAAGTTCATTTTTGCTTTTGTTTCTCTTGCCTCTGGAGATGTGTCTAGCAAAAAATGCTGTGGATGATGTCAAAGAGGTTACTGCCTATGTTCTCCTCTAGGATTTTGATGGATTTCTGTCTCACACTGAGGACGTTCAACCATTTAGAGTTTATCTTTGTATATGGTATAAGAGAATGGTGCAGTTTCATTCTTCTGCACATGGCTGTCCAATTTTCCCATCACCATTTATTGATGAAACTCTCTTTTTTCCATTGGTTATTTTTCATTTTTATTATTATTATTTACTATGTTATGTTAAGTCATTGGTTTTTGACTAATGACATAGAGTACATTATTGGGTTTTTTATTTTTATTTATTTTTTAAACTTCTTTTCAGTGTTCCAGAATTCATTGTATATGCACCACACCAAGTGCTCCATGAAATACATGCCCTACATAATACTCACCACCAGGCTCACCCAACTACCATCATTGGTTTTTGAGGTAGTGTTCTAAGATTCATTGTTTAGGTATAACACCCAGTTGTCCATGCAGTAAGTGCCCTCCTTAATATTCATCACCAGCTAACCTATCCCCCCACCACCTCCCCTATAAAACCTTCAGTTTGTTTCTTGGAGTCCACCAATGCCTTGAAAAGGATCTATACTCGAGGAAATACAGAACACTCATGAAAGAAATTGAAGAAGACACAAAAAAGATGGAAAAGCATCCCCTGCTCATGGATCAGAATACTAAACATTGTTAATATGTCTACACTGCCCAGAGAAATCTATACTTTCAATGCCATCCCAATCAAACTTCCAACATTTTTCAAAGTGCTAGAACAAATAATCCTAAAATTTGTATGGAACCAGAAAAGACTCCAAATCACCAATGAAATTTTGAAAAAGAAAAACAAGGCTGGGGCATCATGTTGCCGGATTTCAAGCTTTATTACAAAGCTATGAGTGCCAAGAAAGCATGGTACTGGCACACAAAAAAAAACAGAAACATAGACCAATGGAAGAGAGTAGAGAGCCCACATATGGACCTGCAACTCTATCAACAAATAATCTTCTACAAAGCAGGAAAAAAATATCCAATGGAAAAAGGGCCATCTATTCAATAAACAGTTATGGGAAAATGGGACAGATACGTGTAGAAAAATGAAACTTGACCGTTATCTTACACCATACACTAAGATAAACTCAAAATATATTAAAGGTCTCAATGTGAGGCAGGAATCCCTCAAAATCCTAGAGGAGAAAATAGGAAGTAACCTCTTCGTCATTGGCCACAGCAACTTCTTTCATGCCACATCTCCAAAGGCAAGGGAAACCAAAGTAAAGGTAAACATTTGGGACTTCATCAAGATAAAAAGCTTCTGCACAGCAAGAGAAACATTCAACAAAATTAAGAGGCAATCCATGGAATGTGAGAAAATATTTGCAAATGACACTACAGACAAAGGCTAATATCCAAGATCTATAAAGAACTTCTCAAACTCAACAACCAAAAAACAGAAAATCAAGTCAAAAATTGTCAGAAGACATGAACAAACACTTCTCCAATGAAGACATACAAACAGCTAGCAGACACATGAAAAAATGTTCATCATCATTATCCATCAGGGAAATTCAAACGTATTGCCTGGAGCACTGGGTGTGGTGCATAAACAATGAATCGTGAAACACTGAAAAAAATAAAAGAAAATTAAGATGTTTTAAATAAGTAAATAAATTAAAAATTAAAAACCACGGTGAGATACCACCTTACACCAGTCAGAATGGCAAAAATAAACAAGGCAAAAAGAACAAATGTTGGAGTGGATGAGAAGAAAGGGGAACCCTCTTACACTGTTTGTGGGAATGCAAGTTGGTGCAAGTGCTTTGGAAAATAGTATGGAGATTCCTCAAAAAATTAAAAATATATCTACGTTATGAAACAGCAATTGCACTACTGGGTATTAACCACAAAGTTACAAATGTAGTGAAAAGGAAGGGCCATATGCACCCCAGTGTTCATAGCAGCAATGTCCACAATAGCCAAACTGTAGAAAAGCTGAGATGTCCTTCAACAGACGAATGGATAAAGAAGATTTAGTCCATATATACAATGGAATATTATATAGACATCAGAAAGGATAAATAACCAACTTTTGCATCAACATGGATGCGACTGGAGAAGATTATGCTCAGTGAAATAAATAAGGCAGAGAAAATCAAGTATCATATGCTTTCACTTACTTGAGGAACATAAGGAATAACATGGAGGACATTAGGAGAAGGAAAGGAAAGGTGAACGGGGGATATCAGAGGGGGAGACAGACCATGAGAGACTATGGACTCCAAGAAACAAACTGAGGGTTTTCCTTTCACTTATTTGTGGAGCATAACAAATAACAAGGAGGACACGGGGAGATGGAGAGGAGAAGGGAGATGAGGGAAATTGGAAGACGAGATGAACCATGAGAGACTATGGACTCTGAAAAACAATCTGAGTGTTTTGAAGGGGCGGAGGGTGGGAGGTTGGAGGAGTCAGGTAGTGAGAATTATGGAGGGCACATATTTCATGGAGCACTGGGTGTGGTGCATAAACAATGAATCTGTTATGCTGAAAAGAAATTAAAAAAAAGAATGGTCAAAATTAAGAAGACAGTAAACAACAAGTGTGGGGGAAGGTGTGGAGAAAGGGGAACCCTCTTACACTGTTGGTGGGAATGCAATTTGGTGCAGCCACTTTGGAAAACAGTGTGGAGATTCCCAGAAATTAAAAATAGAGCTACCCTATGACTCTCCAATTTCACTACTGAGTATTTACCCCTACGATACAGACATAATGAACAGAAGGGCCATCTATACCCCAATGTTCATAGCGGCAATGGCCACAGTCACCAAACTGTGGAAAGAGCCAAAATGCCCTTCAACAGATGAAAGGATAAAAAAGATATGGTCCATGTATACAGTGGAATGTTACACCTCCATCAAAAAGGATGAATAATTGGGGCACCTGTGTGGCTCAGTGGTTAAAGCCTCTGCCTTCAGCTCAGGTCATGATCCCAGGGTCCTGGGATCGAGCTTCACATCCGGCTCTCTGCTCAGTGGGAAGCCTGTTTCCTCCTTTCTCTCTGCCTGCCTCTCAACCTACTTGTTATCTCTCTCTCTCTCTGTCAAATAAACAAATAAAATCTTTTAGAAAAAGGGATGAATAATCAATGTTTGTATCAACATGGATGGCACTGTAAGAGGTTATGCTGAATGAAATGAGTCAAGCAGAGAGAATCAATTATCATATGGTTTCACTTGTGAAGCATAAGGAATAAAAAGGGGACATTAGGAGAAGGAAAGGAAAAGTACATTAGGGGAAATCAGAGGGGGAGATGAAGAATTAAAGACTGTGGACTCTGAGAAACAAACTGAGGATTTTGGAGAGGAGGGGGTGGAGTGTTAGGTGAGCCTGGTGGTGGGTATTAAGGTGGGGACACATTGCATGGAGCACTGGATGTGGTGCAAAAAAAATGAATCTTAAAATTAAATTTTAAATAAACTGAGGGTTTTATAGTTCCTCGAGTAGAGATCCTTTACCTCTTTGGTTTGGTTTATTCCCAGGTATCTTATGGTTCTTGGTGCTATAGTAAATGGAATCGATTCTCTAATTTCCCTTTCTGTATTTTCATTGTTAGTGTATAAGAAAGCCACTGATTTCTGTACATTCACTTTGAATCCTGCTATGTTACTGAATTGCTGTATGAGTTCTAGTAGTTTGGGGTGGAGTCTTTGGAGTTTCCCATATCAAACATCATGTCATCTGCAAAGAGAGAGAGTCTGACTTCTTCATGGCCAATTAGGATACATTTTATTTCTCTTTGTTGTCTAATTGCGGTTGCTAAGATTTCTAATACTATATTGAACAAGAGTAGTGAGAGTGGGCATCCTCAGTGTGTTCCTGATCTCAACGGGAAGAGTGCAAGCCTTTTCTCATTAAGGATGATATTTGCTGTGGGTCTTTCATAGATAGATTTTATGAAGTTCAGGAATGTTCCATCTATCCCTACACTTTGAAGCTTTTCATGAGGAACAGATGCTGGATTTTGTCAAATGCTTTTTCTACATCAATTGAGAGGACCATGTGGTTCTTCTCTCTTCTCTTATTGATTTGTTCTATCACATTGATTGATTTGTGAATGTTGAACCATCCTTGTAACCCAGGGATGAATCCCACCTGGTCATGGTGGATAATCTTTTTAATGTGCTGTTGTATCCTGTTTGCTAGGATCTTGTTCACAATCTTAGCATCCATATTCATCAGTGATGTTGGTCTGAAATTCTCCTTTTTGGTAGGGTCATTGCCTGGTTTTGGGATCAGGGTAATGCTGGCTTCATAAAAAGAGTCTGGAAGTTTTCCTTCTGCTTCAATTTTTTGGAACAGCTTCAGGAGAATTGGTGTTATTTCTTCTTTGACAGTTTGGTAGAATTCCCCAGGGCAACTGCCAGGTCCTGGACTCTTGTTTTTGGGAGGTTTTTGATCACTGCTTCAACCTCATTACTAGATATCAGTCTATTCAGGTTGTCAATTTCTTTCTGGTTCAATTTTGGGAGTTTATAGTTTTCCAGGAATGCTTCCGTTTCATCAAGGTTGCTTAGCTTATTGGCATATAACTGTTGGTAATAATTTCTGAAGATTGTTTCTACTTCCTTGGTGTTAGTTGTGATCACTCCCTTTTCATTCATAATTTTATTAATTTGGGCTTTCGCTCTTTTCCTTGGATTAGTGTGGCCAATGGTTTATCGATCTTATTCTTTCAAAAAAGCAGCTTCTGGATTCATTGTATACATTCTACTGTATCTCTGGTTTCTACCTCATTGAACTCTGCTCTAATCTTGATTATTTACCTTCTTGCATGTGGAGTTGGTTTGATTTGTTGTTGATTCTCCAGGTCTTTAAGGTGTAGAGACAGCTGGTGTATTCTGGATTTTTCAGTCCTTCTGAGGGAGGTTTGTATGGCTATGTATATCCCCCTTAGAACCGCCTTTGCTGTATCCCATAGGTTTTGGACCAAAGTGTCTCCATTCTCATTGGTTTCCATGAATTATTTAAGTTCACCTTTGATCTCCTGGTTGATTCAAGCCTTCTTAAGCAAGGTGGTCTTTAGCTTCCAGGTGTTTGTGTTCCTTCTGAACTTTTCCTTGTGATTGAGCTCCAGTTTCAAAGCATTGTGATCTGAGAATATACAGGGAATAATGTCAATCATTTGGTATCGGTTGAGTCCTGATTTGTGACCCAGTATGTGGTCTGTTCTGGAGAAGTTTCCATGTACACTTGAGAAGAATGAGTATTCTGTTGTTTTAGGGAGGAATGTTCTGCATATGTCTATGAGGTTCATCTGGTCCAAAGTTTCAATCAATGCTCTTGTTTCTTTGTTGATTTTATGCCTCGATGATCTGTCTGTTACTGAAAGAGGCATGTTAAGATCTCATGAAAGAAATTGAAGAAGACACATAACGATGGAAGACCATTACATGCTCTTGGATTGGAAGAATAAACATTGTTAAAATGTCTATACCGCCTAGAGCAATCTATATTTTATAGCCATTCCAATCAAAATTCCACTGATATTTTTCAAAGAGCTGGAGCAAATAATCCTAAAATTTGTATGGAATCAGAAGAGACCCCGAATTGCTAAGGAAATGTTGAAAACAAAAACAAAACTGACGGCATCACGTTACCCGATTTCAAGCTTTGCTACAAAGCTGTGATCACCAAGACAGCGTGGTAATGCTATAAAAACAGAAACATAGACCAGTGGAACAGAGTAGAGAACCAGATATGGACCCTCAACTCTATGGTCAAATAATCTTCGACAAAACAGGAAAAAATATACAATGGAAAAAAGACAGCCTCTTCAATCAATGGTGCTGGGAAAACTGGACAGCTATATGTAGAAGAATGACACTCTACCATTATCTTACACCGTACACAAAGATAAACTCGAAATGGATAAAAGACCTCAACGTGAGACAGGAATCCATCAGAATCCTAGAAGAGAACACAGGCAGTAACCTCTTCGATATCAGCCACAGCAAATTCTTTCAAGATATGTCTCCAAAGCAAAGGAAACAAAAGCGAAAATGAACTTTTGGGACTTCATCAAGATCAAAAGCTTCTGCACAGCAAAGGAAGCTGTCAACAAAACAAAGAGGCAACCCACGGAATGGGAGAAGATATTTGCAAATGACAGTACAGACAAAAGGTTGATATCCAGGATCTATAAAGAACTCCTTAAACTCAACACACAAGAAACAGATAATCATATCAGAAAATGGGCAGAAGATATGAACAGACACTTCTCCAACGAAGACATACAAATGGCTATCAGACACATGTAAAAAGGTTCATCATCACTAGCCATCAGGGAGATTCAAATTAAAACTACATTGAGATACCACCTGACACCAGTTAGAATGGCCAAAATTAGCAAGACAGGAAACAACGTGTGTTGGAGAGGATGTGGAGAAAGGGGAACCCTCTTACACTATTGGTGGGAATGCAAGTTGGTGCAGCCACTTTGGAGAACAGTGTGGAGATTCCTGAAGAAATTAAAAATAGAGATTCCCTATGACCCAGCAATTGCACTTCTGGGTATTTACCCCAAAGATATGGATATAGTGAAAAGAAGGGCCATCCATACCCTAATGTTCATAGCACCAATGGCTACAGTCGCCGAACTGTGGAAAGAAGCAAGATTCCCTTCAACAGATGAATGAGTAAGGAAGATGTGGTCCATATACACAGTGGAGTATTATGCCTCCATCAGAAAGGATGAATACCCAACTTTTGTATGAACATGGATGGGGTTGGAAGAGATTATGCTGAGTGAAATGAGTCAAACAGAGAGAGTCAATTATCATATCGATTCACTTATTTGAGGAGAATAAGAAATATTACAGAGGAAAAGGGGTGATGGAGAGGAGAAGAGAGTTGAGGGAAATTGTAGGGAGAGATGAACCATGAGAAACTGTGGACTCGAAAAACAATCTGAGGGTTTTGAAGCGTGGAGGGTGGGAGGTTGGGTGAGCCTGGTAGTGGGTATTATGGAGGGTACATGTGGCATGGAGCATTGGGTGTGGTTCACAAACAATGAGTTCTGTTACATGAAAAATAAATTAAATTAAAACAGAAAAAAATGACAAGACAGAAAAACTCACCACAAAAAAAAAAAAAAAAAAAAAGAACAAGAGGCAGTACCAAAGGCTAGGGGCATAATCAATATGGACATGGTTAATATGTCAGATCTAGAGTTCAGAATGATGATTCTCAAGGAGCTAGCTCGCTCAAAATAGGCATGGAAGATAATAGAGAAACTCCGTCTGGAGGAATAAAAGCCCTTTCTGGAGAAATAAAAGAACTAAAATCTAACCAAATTGAAATGAAAGAAGATATTAATGAGGTGCACTCAAAAATGGAGGCTCTTATTGCTAAGATAAATGAGTCAGAAGAGAGAATTAGTGATATAGGAGACCAAAAGATGGAGAATAAAGAAGCTCAGCAAAAGAGAGACAGGGAACTACTGGACTATGAGGGGAGAATTAAAGAGATAAGGGATACCATAAGACAAAACAACATTAAAATAATTGGGATTGCAGAAGAAGAAGAGAGAGAGAGGGGAGCTGAAGGTATATTGGAGTGAATCATTATAGAGAATTTCCCTAATATGGCAAAGAGAACAAGCAACAAAATCCAGGAGGTGCAGAGAACCCATCTCAGAATCAATAATAGGTCCACAACCCGTCATCTAATAGTAAAATTTACAAGAGAAAATACTGAAAGCTACCCGGGACAAGAAGTCTGTAACATACAAAGGTAAAAATATTAGATTGTCAGCAGACTTATCCACAGAGACCTGGCCAGAAGGAACTGACATGATATATTCAGAGCACTAAACGAGAAAAACATGCAGCCAAGTATACTATATCCAGCTAGGCTATCATTGAAAATAGAAGGAGAGATAAAAAGTTTCCAGGACAAACAAAAACTAAAATAATTTGTAAACACCAGACCAATTCTACAGGAAATATTGAAAGGGGTCCTCTAAGCAAAGAGAGAGCCTAAAAGTAGTAGACCAGAAAGGAACAGACAATATGCAGTAATAGTCACCTTACAGGCAACACAATGGCAATAAATTCATATCTCTCAATAGTTACCCTGAATGTGAATGGGCTCAATGCCCCAATCAAAAGACACAGGGTATCAGAATGGTTTAAAAAAAAAAAACACCCATCAATATGCTGTATACAAGAAGCTCATTTTAGACCCAAAGACACCTCCAGACTTAAAGTGAGGGGGTGGAAAACTATTTACCCAGCTAATGGACATCAAAAGAAAGCTGGGGTGGCAATCCTTATACCAGATCAATTAGATTTTAAGCCAAAGACTATAATAAGAGATGAGGAAGGACACTATATCATACTCAAAGGGTCTGTCCAACAGAAGATCTAACGATTTTAAATATCTATGCCCCTAATATGGGAGCAGCCAAATACATAAACCAATGAATAACAAAATCAAAGAAACACATCAACAATAATACAATAATAGTAGGGGACTTTTACACTCCCCTCACTGAAATGGACAGATCATCCAAGCAAAAGATCAAGAAGGAAATAAAGGCCTTAAATGACACACTGGACCAGATGGACATCACAGATGTATTCAGAATATTCCATCCCAAAGCAACAGAATACACATTCTTCTCTAGTGCACATGGAACATTCTCCAGAATAGATCACATCCTGGGTCATAAATCAGGTCTCAATGGGTATCACTGGGATCATTCCCTGCATATTTTCAGTCCACAATGCTCTGAAGCTAGAACTCAATCAGAAGACGAAATTTGGACAAATACATGGAAACTAAAAAGCACCCTTCTAAAGAATGAATGGGTCGACCAGGAAATTAAAGAATTGAAAAAAAATCATGGAAACAAACCATAATAAAAATACCATGGTTCAAAATCTGTGGGACACTGCAAAGGCAGTCCTGCGAGGAAAATATATAGCAATACAAGTTACAAGTCTTTCTCAAGAAACAACAAAGGTATCAAATACACAACCTAACCCTCCACCTAAAGGAGCTGAAGAAAGAACAACAAAGAAAGCCTAAACCCAGCAGGAGAAGAGAAATCATAAAGATCAGAGCAGAAATCAATGAAATAGAAACAACAAAAAAAAGAAAAACAATAGAAGAAATCAACAAAAGTGGGAGCTGGTTCTTTGAAAGAATTAATAAGATAGATAAACCCCTGGCCAGACTTGTAAAAAGAGAAGAGAAAGGACCCAAATAAATAAAATCATTAATGAAAGAGGAGAGATCACAATCAACACCAAAGAAATACAAACAATTATAAGAACATATTATGAGCAACTATAATCCAGAAAATTTGACAATCTGTAAGAAATGGATGCATTCCTAGAGACATATAAACTACCACAACTGAACTAGGAAGAAATAGAAAACCTGAACAGATCCATAACCAGTAAGGAGATTGAAGCAGTCATCAAAAATCTCCCAACAAACAAGAGCCCAGGGCCAGAGAGCTTCCCAGGGGAATTCTACCAAACATTTAAAGAGGAATTCATTCCTCTGCTCCTGAAACTGTTCCAAAAAAATAGAAATGGAAGGAAAACTTCCAAACTCATTTTATGAGGCCAGCATCACCTTGAAACCAACACCAGACAAGAATCCCATCAATAAAGAGAATTAGAGACCAATATCCTTGATGAACACAGATGCAAAAATTCTCACCAAATTACTAGCCAACAGGATCCAACAGTACATTAAAAGGATTATTCACCACGACCAAGTGGAATTTATTCCAGGGCTGCAAGTTTGGTTCAACATTTGCAAATCAATCAATGTGATACAATACATTAATAAAAGAAAGAACAAGAACAATATCATACTCTCAATAGATGCTGAAAAAGGATCTGACAAAGTACAGCATCCTTTCTTGATCAAAATTCTGCAGTAGGGATAGAGGGTACATACCTCAATATCATCAAAGCCATCTATGAAAAACCCACTGCAAATATCATTCTCAATGGAGAAAAACTGAGCGCTTTTCCGCTAAGGTCAGGAACATGGCCGGGATGTCCATTATCATCACTGCTATTCAGCATAGTACTAGACCTCCTAACTTCGGCAATCAGAAAACAAAAAGAAATTAGAGGCATCCAAAGCTGCAAAGAAGAAGTCAAACTATCACTCTTTGCAGAGATTATGATACTATATGTGGAAAACCCAAAAGACTCCACTCCAAACGTGCTAGAACCTGTACAGGAATTCAGTAAAGTGTCAGGATATAAAATCAATGCACGGGAATCAGTTGCATTTCTATACACCAACAACAAGACAGAAGAAAGAGAAATTAAGGAGTCAGTCCCATTTACAATTGCACCCAAAACCATAAGATACCTAGGAATAAACCTAACCAAAGAGACAAAGAATCTATACTCAGAAAACTATAAAGTACTCATGAAAGAAAATGAGGAAGATACAAAGAAATGGAAAAATGTTCCATGCTCCTGGATTGGAAGAACAAATATCATGAAAATGTCTTGCTACCTAAAGCAATCTACACATTTAATGCAATCCCTAACAAAATCCCATCCATTTTTTTTTTCAAAGAAAAGGACCAAATAATCTTAAAATTTATATGGAATGAGAAAAGACCTCAAATAGCCAGAGGAATGTTGAAAAAGAAAGCCAAAGTGGGTGGCATCACAATTCCAGACTTCAAGCTCTATTACAAAGCTGTCATCATCAAGACACTATAGTACTGGCACAAAAAGAGACAAACAGATCAATGGAACAGAATTGAGAGCCTAGATATAGACCCTCAACTCTAAGGTCAACTAATCGTTAACAAAGCAGGAAAGAATGTTCAATGGAAAAAAGACAGTCTGTTCAACAAATGGTGTTGGGAAAATTGGACAGCCACATGCAGAAAAATGAAACTGGAACATTTCCTTACACCACACACAAAAATAGTCTAAAAATGGATGAAGGACCTCAATGTGAGAAAGAAATCCATCAAAATCCTTGAGGAGGGGCACCTGGGTGGCTCAGTTGGTTAAGCCTCTGCCTTCAGCTCAGGTCATGATCTCAGGGTACTGGGATCGAGCTCCACATCGGGCTCCCTGCTCAGCGGGGAGCCTGCTTCCTCCTCTATCTCTGCCTGCCTCTCTGCTTACTCGTGATCTCTCTCTGTCAAATAAATAAATCTTTAAAAAAAATCCTTGAGGAGAACACAGGCAGCAACCTCTTAGACCTCAGCCACAGCAACTTCTTTCTAGGAACATCACCAAAGGCAAGGGAAGCAAGGGTAGAAATGAACTATTGGGACTTCATCAAGATCAAAAGCTTTTGCACAGCAAATGAAACACTCAACAAAACCAAAAGACAACTGACAGAATGGGAGAAGATATTTGCAAACGACATATCAGATAAAGGGCTAGTATCCAGAATCTATAAAGAACTTATCAAACTTAACACCCAAAGAGCAAACAATCAAATCAAAAAATGGGCAGAGGACTTGAACAGGTATTTCTGTAAAGAAGACATCCAGATGGCCAACAGACACATGAAAAAGTGCTCAACATCACTTGGCATCAGGGAACTACAAATCAAAAACCACAATGAGATACCACCTCACAGCCGTCAGAATGGCTAAAATTAACAAGTCAGGAAATGACAGGTGCTGGCAAGGATGCAGAGAAAGGGGAACCCTCCTACACCATTGGTGGGAATGCAAGCTGGTGCAACCACTCTGGAAAACAGCATGGAGGTTCCTCAAAAAGTTGAAAGTAGAGCTACCCTAAGATCCAGCAATTGCACTACTGGTTATTTATCCTAAAGATACAAATGTAGTGATCCAAAGGGGCACAAGCACCTGACTGTTTATCGCAACAATGTCCACAATAGCCAAACTATGGAAGAACCTAGATGTCCATCAACAGATGAATGGGTAAAGAAGATATGGTATATATATACAATGTAGCCATAGCCATCAAAAGAAATGAAATCTTGCCTCTTGCGATGACACGGATGGAACTAGAGGGTGTTATGCTTAGCGAAATAAGTCAATCAGAGAAAGACAATTATCATATGATCTCCCTGATATGAGAAATTTGAGAAACAACGCCGGGGGTTTGGGTGGTAGGAAAAGAATAAATGAAACAAGATGGGATTGGGAGGGAGAAAAACCATAAGAGACTCAATCTCACAAAACAAACTGAGGGTTGCCAGGGAGAGGGGGCTATGGAGAGTGTGGTGGTGCTATGGGCATTGGGGAAGGTATGTGATATGAATTGTGTAAACCTGGCGATTCACAGACCTGTACCCCTGGGGCTAATAATACATCATATGTTCATAAAAAATAAAATTTTTTAAAGATTTTATTCATTCATTTGATAGACAGAGATCAAAAGTAGGCAGAAAGGCAGGCAGAGAGAGAGGAAGGGAATCAGGCTCCCGGCTGAGCATCTGAGAAGAGAGCTGAATGTGGGGCTCTATCCCAGAACCCTGAGATCATGACCTCAGCCGAAGGCAGAGGCTTTAACCCACTGAGCCACCCAGGCGCCCCAAGAAATAAAAATTTTTTATTAAAAACTAATGATGTATTGTATGGTGACTAACATAACACAATTAAAAAAAAGGTTCATCTCTGAAATTAATTTCCATGGAGGATATCTAAAAAGAAAAAGACAAGATGAAACATGCCTTAAGAGAAGGTTTCCTAAAATAGTTGTTTGGATAACCCTCTGATAATAGTCTAAGAATTGTTAATCACCTCTCTGTGCACCAGTCCCCATGGGCTACACCATGTTAGCCTTCTAGCCTTTAGAGTCCTACGTAAACACTACTTGGAGCATGCATAGACCAGCAGAGGGCTCTCCTGTTTAATTGGGCAGAGATCCATTTACAAATGTGTCCAACAGGAGTACATATGAAAAGGCTACAAATATCACAACAAAAATACATTTAACAAACCAAATTCACCAACATTTCTACCAGTCCCATGTCTAATTTTCCTCTAACATCCAACTTAAATAGAGACTTCATGGAATCTTAGTTCAGTTGTTGCATTTCAATGCAAATGTGATCATGGTGTTAGTCCAAGAAAGTGGGGGCTAATCCATATTTCATGGACTCAGAACTTGCCGAACAAGAATCCTGACTATGGGTGAAATGAAAGCTCGTCATCATGAGAACATGGGTAACTTTGGACTGCATAAGAACACAACAGATGTGAATTCTTCCCTCCTGAAACGTAAATATGTTCAATTTTCTTTATCATTTTCTCTCCACGTCATTCTGCACATTCAAATTATATTTAAATATGTTTGCTTCATTCATCTTAATTTCAAGGAAAAATTAATTTTTAAATTCATGCTACACTATTAGAAAATGGAGTCCATACAAGAAAAATGAAAAACCTGTTTCAGTAAAAACATTGCACACCTCTTTTTTAACATCTGTTTCTTCAGCTTGTGCTCTCTCATTTTTTGTCACGTTCACCTTCAGATTAAAATTGCAATAATAGTTAAAAGTTGGCTCAAGGCTAAAACCAATATGGAAAAGATTCACAAGCACAGAATGAAAATTCTTGTATTTGGTTTTATGACATTAAATTACATGAAGTATAACTCCAGGCCTGACACTTCTGAAAAGGATACCTGGGTTCTTATAGGACCCAAGGCATAAACTGACCTGGTAATGTTTTCCACCTGGTAAACTAACATAAATTTTAGACACTACGTGTATCATGGATGTTTGCTGCCTTCTTTAGCGGTATATAGCACACCTAAAGTACTGTGTTCACTTCTCAACTCATAACAAAAGGGTTTTTTTTAAAGATTTTATTTATTTATTTGTCAGAGAGAGAGAGAGAGTGAGCACTGGCAGGCAGAGGCAGAGGGAGAAGCAGGCTCCCTGCCGAGCAAGAAGCCCCATGTGGGACTTGATCCCAGGACGCTGGGATCATGACCTGAGCCGAAGGCAGCTGCTTAACCAACTGAGCCACCCAGGTGTCCCCAAAAGGGTTTTTTTTAAGTTAAAAATTCCATAATTTTTTATTCCTGGTACCACTACTACAATTTACACGGCAATTTACCTGATGCAATGAAAAGGAGAAAAGACAAAGCTACAATACATAAAAGACCTCAGGAATGTATATCTAATTGAAAGCACATTGCATTAATAAATAGCTGTACTGGATCAAGGTCTTCCGTTTTGGAACTGGACTCATCTCTTCTAACTCGAGTTCCATATGGGACCAAAAGCAAAGGCATTTAATAAACCATTGTGACTCAAATGGATAGCAAACAGAAAAACATGGTAATTAAACATCATACAGTGTTAGGAAGAGCTGACAACCATCAAACGCTTAGTCTAGAGACATAAATCTAAGCGTATATTTGATAATAGGCTCTAATATCAAAGGACATATAAAAAACGGAATTGGGGGAAATTGAGGGGGAGATGAACCATGAGAGTCTATGGACTCTGAGAAACAAACTGAGGGTTTTGGAGTGGAGGGGAATGGGGGGGTTAGATGAGCCTGGTGGTGGATATTAAGGATGGCACATATTGCATGCAGCACTGAGGAGTTGGGCATAAACAATGAATCTTGGAACACTGAAAAAATAAAATTTTTTTAAAAGGACATATCAGCAAAAGACATATAAACAGTTTTTAATGATCTGAGCTGAACAATATTGCCTAGAGAAGCACATATGGGTAATCAAGCTATTATATACTAGGAGGTGATTATCATAAACACCAGGATAGTGGATACTTTAGGGACAGGGATGGATAATGATTTCTTGAGGCACAAAGAGAAGTTCTTGGGTACTTACCAAGCTCCTACTTCTTGAGCTGAATGTTAGTTATAATAATATTCACCTTAACTCCTTGAGGATTTTGTATTTTTCTGTATCTATCTTTAATTCTGCAACAAAACTTTTTTATGAAGAAATAATAATGAATTGACTTATTCCATGTGATTTCCAGAATAAAAAAGATCCAGTGCTCTGTTAAAGAGGAATCTCTGACTTAACATAAAGAGTAAGTAATTCTATTTTCAACATTTTGAGGAACCTCCATGCTGTTTTCCAGAGTGGTTGGACCAGCTTGCATTCCCACCAACAGTGGAGGAGGGTTCCCCTTTCTCCACATCCTCTCCAGCATCTGTCATTTCCTGACTTGTTAATTTTAGCCATTCTGACTGGTGTGAGGTGATATCTCATTGTGGTTTTGATTTGTATTTCCCTGATGCCGAGTGACGTGGAGCACTTTTTCATGTGTCTGTTGGCCATCTGGATGTCTTCTTTGCAGAAATGTCTGTTCATGTCCTCTGCCCATTTCTTGATTGGATTGTTTGTTCTTTGGGTGTTGAGTTTGCTAAGTTCCTTATAGATTTTGGATACTAGCCCTTTATCTGATATGTCGTTTGCAAATATCTTCTCCCACTCTGTCAGCTGTCTTTTGGTTTTGTTAACTGTTTCCTTTGCTGTGCAAAAGCTTTTGATCTTGATGAAATCCCAATAGTTCATTTTCGCCCTTGCTTCCCTTGCCTTTGCCGTTGTTCCTAGGAAGATGTTGCTGCGGCTGAGGTCGAAGAGGTTGCTGCCTGCGTTCTCCTCAAGGATTTTGATGGATTCCTTTCTCACATTGAGGTCCTTCATCCATTTGGAGTCTATTTTCGTGTGTGGTGTAAGGAAGTGGTCCCAGCAATTGCACTACTGGGTATTTACCCTAAAGATACAAACATAGTGATCCGAAGGGGCACGTGTACCCGAATGTTTATAGCAGCAATGTCTACAATAGCCAGACTATGGAAAGAACCTAGATGTCCATCAACAGATGAATGGATCAAGAAGATGTGGTATATATACACAATGGAATACTATGCAGCCATCAAAAGAAATGAAATCTTGCCATTTGCGACGACGTGGATGGAACTAGAGCGTATCATGCTTAGTGAAATAAGTCAATCGGAGAAAGACAACTATCATATGATCTCCCTGATATGAGGACATGGAGAAGCAACATGGGGGGGTAGGGGGATAGGAGAAGAATAAATGAAACAAGATGGGATTGGGAGGGAGACAAACCATAAATGACTCTTAATCTCACAAAACAAACTGGGGGTTGCTGGGGGGAGGTGGGATTGGGAGAGGGGGAGCGGGCTATGGACATTGGGGAGGGGAGGCGAACCATAAGAGACTATGGACTCTGAAAAACAACCTGAGGGTTTTGAAGGGTCAGGGGTGGGAGGTTGGGGCAACCTGAGGGTTTTGAAGGGTCAGGGGTGGGAGGTTGGGGGAACAGGTGGTGGGTGATGGGGAGGGCACGTTTTGCATGGAGCACTGGGTGTTGTGCAAAAAGAATGAATACTGTTACGCTGAAAAAATAAATAAATAAATAAAAAGGGAAAAAAAAGAGTAAGTAAAAAGCAAAGATTAAAGGACAGCTATGAAGTTCTGAAAATAGAAGACAGGTGAACATTCTGTGGAAGATCTCCTTTGTCTGACAGAAGGCTGGATCATGTTTTCTGAGTCTATTTCAACTCCAAAATTCTCTGGCCTTTTAATTCCCAAAACCATCTCAATCTTACTTGGTCAAAGAATGCCCAATGCATTTTGTAATCAAGGCATGTTGAGAGCTAAGTCCTCTGTCATCTCTTGCCTCTGGGTTTATCAGTTCAGTAATACATCGAGCTTGTGGGCACTTTTGTGTACATGAGTGCTCATACATTTGACAATAATAAACCAAAATAGTAGAAAATATTTATAAACTAATTCAGTCATTAAAACTTCCATATATTTAATGATATGATAATTCAAAAATAGGGAAATACATATATATCTGTCACCTTTCCGTATTCATTTAAAACTGAAATGGAGTTTTACCTATAGAGTTCCAAAGCAACCAGAGAATTGACTCAGATAGTTGGTATATTATATGTGGAAAAACAGCTCACTGTCCATTATACGAGCTGTTTTTTGATCAAGTTACCTACCTTGCTACTTTTGCTGAATGGCCAGGTGAGCAGGAGCTGACACAGGTGATTGCCGCATGTATGTGATAACTGGAGGATTCTGGAATTACTTCAGATTTTAACTCTGAAACAAATCAGTAAGGCTATTTAAATGCTTTATTGGCAGTTGTGAATGGTATTCCAAAACACAGGGCCTCTGTACATGGCAATGGAAGTTAATAAGAAAGATGAGTTTTCCTAGCACCAAAATGCAGGCACAAAATGGGGCAATAGTAGGGAACATCAAAATTGATCTAGGAATAGCAGTGTCTACAATGTTCAATAGGAAGGACAAGAGGAGGGGGTTGGTGGTGGTGGTGATAATGGGTGGAATTAATGCATTTAGAAATGAATATAGAGGGGCGCCTGGGTGGCTCAGTGGGTTAAAGCCTCTGCCTTCGGCTCGGGTCATGATCCTGGGGTCCTGGGATCGAGCCCCGCATCAGGCTCTCTGCTCCGCAGGGAGCCTGCTTCCTCCTCTCTCTCTGCCTGCCTCTCTGCCTAGTTGTGATTTCTCTCTGTCAAATAAATAAAATATTAAAAAAAAAGAAATGAATATAGAAACTGATCCTGCTATCAAATGGTGGATCTTACTCCAAGAAAATAGATCATTTAACTTTTTATCCCATAGGCCACTCCTTTGAAAAGGGAAATATTTGTCATGATCAAGTGAGGCTTATGTCACACGTTCAAGAAGGAAAAATATATCGGGCACATTTCTCATTTTTCTCAAAGCATATCTGCATCTTAAATCATATTATTAATTTCATGGATTCATTACTTAACCAAAACACACAGAACTGTAAGTTTCATGGCATAATTAAACCATTTCAATGATTTACAATTCAGTGTGAACAGGTTTACGATATTATTTTTAGAACCACTCTGGTTATGAGTAATCACAGAGACACTTTGGGCAATGAACACAGGGAGTGTTAACAGAGGGGTTCCAAATGGGAGAGAGCACACAGACATCTAAATTGGGGATACTCATGGTATGCTACAAGGCAAGCTATTTCTGCCTAGGGCTGATGCTATTTTGTTTACTACAATCTTGTCTCCTAGACTTTCCTAAGGAGACATGGACACAAACAATGGAAGTTCCACAACAGATTTCATCCTGCTGGGCTTTTCTGATCGACCCCAATTAGAACCCATCATCTCTGGGGCGGTCTCTGTCTTCTATATTGTGACTCTGGTAGGAAACACAACCATCATTCTTGTATCTTACCTAGACACCCAGCTCCATAAGCCCATGTATTTCTTCTTATCCCATTTGTCTTTTTTGGATCTCTGCTATGCGACTAGCATTATCCCCCAGATGCTGGTAAATCTATGGGGTCCTACAAGGTCTATTACCTATGGAGGGTGTGTGCTCCAATTCTTCTTTTCCCTTGACCTGGGAGCCACTGAATGTCTTCTCTTGGCTGTGATGGCCTATGACCGCTATGCTGCTGTCAACCTCTTCACTACACGGTCATAATGCACCCTCAGCTTTGCCAGATGATGGTGCTCACCGCCTGGTTAGGTGGCCTTTGCTGTTCGTTAATTGTTTGCTCCCTGACCTTGAAATTACCAAGATGTGGGCACCAGGAATTGGATACCTTCTATTGTGAGATGCCAGCCCTGCTCAAGATGGCCTGTGTCTACTCAAAAGTAATGGAGGTCATTATCTTTGCTCTCGGGGTGGTACTTCTTCTAGTACCTCTATCACTAATTCTCATCTCATATGGAGTTATCATTCAAGCAGTCATGAGGATCAAGTCAGCAGGAAGGTGGAGTAAGGTCCTTAATACATGTGGTTCCCACCTCAGAGTAGTAACTATGTTATATGTAACAGCCATTTACATGTACATGAGGCCACAGAATAGCAGCTCCCAACATGAGGGGAAGTTCCTTTCTCTCTTTTACACAATCATCACACCCACCCTTAACCCTCTGATATACACTTTAAGAAACAAAGATGTAAAGAGTGCAGTAAAGAGAATACTGTCTGTCAAAAAATGGTCAGCCAGGACGCCTGGGTGGCTTAGGTGGTTAAGCGGTTGCCTTCCGCTCAGGTCATGATCCCGGCGTCATGGGGTCCGAGTCCCACATTGGGCTCCTTGCTCAGCGGGGAGCCTGCTTCTCCCTCTGCCTCTGCCTGTTCTTGCTCTCTTTCTCTCTGTCTCTCTCTCTCTCTGACAAATAAATAAAATCTTTTTAAAAAATTAAAAAAAATTTTTAAAAAGATTTTAATAAAAAAAAATGGTCAGCCAAGTCATGAATTACATGGAAGAGAACTATTAAAATAATATTGACTTTTACCAACAGAATATGAATCAACTCATTTATGCAAAGAGTATTGATTGGATGTTTACCATATACTAAGAATAATAATGAGACTGTCTTTTTTCCATTGTATATTTTTTCCAGTTTTGTCGAAGATTATTTGACCATAGAGTTGAGGGTCCATATCTGGGCTCTCCACTCTGTTCCACTGGTCTATGTGTCTGTTTTTATGCCAGTACCACGCTGTCTTGGTGATCACAGCTTTGTAGTAAAGCTTGAAATCGGGTAACGTGATGCTGCCAGTTTTGTTTTTGTTTTTCAACATTTCCTCAGCAATTCGGGTTCTCTTCGGATTCCATACAAATTTTAGGATTATTTGCTCCAGCTCTTTGAAAAATACTGGTGGAATTTTGATCAGAATGGCATTAAAAGTATAGATTGCTCTAGGCAGTATAGACATTTTAACAATGTTTATTCTTCCAATCCAAGAGCATGGAACGGTCTTCCATCTTTTTGTGTCTTCTTCAATTTCTTTCATGACATACAAATGGCTATCAGACACATGAAAAAATTTTCATCATCACTAGCCATCAGGGAGATTCAAATTAAAACCACCTGACACCAGTTAGAATGGCCAAAATTAGCAAGACAGGAAACCACGTGTGTTGGAGAGGATGTGGAGAAAGGGGAACCCTCTTCCACTGTTGGTGGGAATGCAAGTTAGTGCAGCCACTTTGGAGAACAGTGTGGAGATTCCTGAAGAAATTAAGAATAGAGCTTCCCTATGACCCTGCAATTGCACTGCTGGGTATTTACCCCAAAGATACAGATGTAGTGAAAAGAAGGTTCATTTGTACCCCAATGTTTATTGCAACAATGGCTATGGTCGCCAAACTGTGGAAAGAACCAAGATGCCCTTCAACGGATGAATGGATAAGGAAGATGTGGTCCATATACACGATGGAGTATTATGCTTCCATCAGAAAGGATGAATACCCAACTTTTGTAGCAACATGGACGGGACTGGAAGAGATTATGCTGAGTGAAATAAGTCAAGCAGAGAGAGTCAATTGTCATATGGTCTCACTTATTTGTGGAGCATAACAAAGAACATGGTGGACATGGGGAGATGGAGTGCAGAGGGAGTTGAGGGAAACTGGAAGGGGAGATGATCCATGAGAGACTATGGACTCTGAAAAACAACCAGAGGGTTTTGAAGGGGCGGGGGGAGGGGTGGGAAGTTGAGGAACCAGGTGGTGGGTAATAGGGAGGTCACGTACAGCATGGAGCACTGGGTGTGATGCCAAAATAATGAACACTGTTATGCTGTAAATAAACAAATAAAAAAAATTAAAGAAAAACTTGTTTGCCTATAGGGGTAGCATTGATTTGGGAAAGGGGATTACCATGAAGTTTAACTCTATATGTATAGTAGAAAATAAAAATTAAATAAATAAACTAGACTAAACTAAGTTAAAATTAAATTAAAAAAATAGAAAAGCAAAAGAAAAACATGGGTGTATGTATCAAAATGTTCAGGTAAGAAGGTTATTAAAGAATTTGATGCACTGGACATCTCAGTGTGGTGGTAAATAGTTTAAAAAATTATCTGTATGTATAAAAAAAAAGAACCAGAATATTGGTAAAGAATTAAAAATAAAAGTTGTATTTATGAAGTAGTGGTGGTTGTTCTCTTGTAGTCTTTTTTTTTTCCTTCCTTCCTGGTTGGTTTTCTGGGGAGGGGCCTGCCACGTGGGTTTTCAGACAATGATGTTCCCTGAGTTAGGTCCTCCCACTCCCCTCAAGGGGGTGGGCTCTGAGGAAACTGTTTGTTTTCAGGCTTTTGTTCTCTGGGGGTTTTTCTGTTCTTTCATCTGTTTTCTCTCGCCTTGACAGCTTTTGATGGTTTTTGGAGGTTTAGAGGAGAGCAAACTGCACCCCAACCTCCCTCTCAGAGAGGAGCCTCAGAATGTTTTGCAAAAGCTGCTGGCAGAATTGGTTCTGAGTCACTGTTCCTGGGGATGCAGGAGCTCCTCATTGTACCCAAAACCAAGGCAGTGGTGGCTGTCTGGGCAGCTCCAGACCACCAGAGAGGTTCCAAGCAGAGATCGCACACTGAGATTTTTCCACTGTCCCAGGCTTGGAAAGTCTGGTTTTTCCGGATGCCAGAGCTCCAGGCTAGCGCCCATGAGCACCTATCCTAAGGGAGGGTGTGGGACGTGCACGTTTCAGGATTGCCCTCTGGCCAGGTTCCCAGCCCCTCATGGTAGCCAGACCCCACTCGTTCTTGGGAGTGCTGGCATTCAGGTGCACTGGCGGCTCAGGGACGGAGACCTGATTTCTCCGCTGCACTCTCTCTGGCTCAGTGCCAGGATAGGCTATCCTGGGTCCGGGGACTTAGGTCCCTGACCCTAACTGCCCAGGTTCCCACTATTGCCCCCCGCGATCCTTTGCTCTTTGTTTTTTGAGTGCTTTCAACCAGACTCCAAGTTAATGCTGGTCCCCAGATGCAGAGCACTCTCATGTTGGGGTATTACTTTCCAATCAGTCACCTCTGGTGGCTCCCTCCCCCTTTTGTTTATCTTCTGATATCAGTCTGATGCTCCCAGTCTGCTTTACCTGCAACTGGCGTCTTCTGCTCCTGTAGAGATCCAGACGTGCATAATTCTGATCTCAGGCTGATTTCATGGGTGGTCGGAGTTCTTTGGTAGGTAATCAGCTCACTTTAGGGTACAGGTTGAAACGGTGCCTCCTCCTACTTCCCCGCCATCTTGACTCCTAAAAAAAGATTTTATTTATTTATTTGACAGAGAGTAATCACAAGAGAGGCAGGCAGAGAGAGAGGAAGGGAAGCAGGCTCTCCGCTGAGCAGAGAGACTGATGCGAGACTCGATCCCAGGACCCTGAGATCATGACCTGAGCTGAAGGCAGCGGCTTAACCCACTGAGCCATCCAGGCGCCCTCTACCAAACATTTAAAGAGGAATTCATCCCTCTGCTCCTCAAACTGTTCCAAAAAATAGAAATGGAAGGAAAACTTCCAAACTCATTTTATGAGGCCAGCATCACCTTGATCCCAAAACCAGACAAGGATCCCATCAATAAAGAGAATTACAGACCAATATCCTTGATGAACACAGATGCAAAATTCTCACCAAATTACTAGCCAACAGGATCCAACAGTACATTAAAAGGATTATTCACCACGACCAAGTGGAATTTATTCCAGGGCTGCAAGTTTGGTTCAACATTTGCAAATCAATCAATGTGATACAATACAGTAATAAAAGAAAGAACAAGAACCACATCATACTCTCAATAGATGCTGAAAAAGCATCTGACAAAGTACAGCATCCTTTCCTGATCAAAACTCTGCAAAGTGTAGGGATAGAGGGTATATACCTCAATATCATCAAAGCCATCTATGAAAAACCCACTGCAAATATCATTCTCAATGGAGAAAAACTGACGGCTTTTCCACTAAGGTCAGGAACTCGGCCGGGATGTCCATTATCACCACTGTTATTCAACATAGTACTAGACCTCCTAAACTCGGCAGTCAGACAAAAAAAAAAAAAAATTAGAGGCATCCAAAACTGCAAAGAAGAAGTCCAACTATCACTCTTTGCAGATGATATGATACTCTATGTGGAAAACCCAAAGGACTCCATTCCAAACCTGCTAGAACCTGTACAGGAATTCAGTAAAGTGTCAGGATATAAAATCAATGCACGGAAATCAGTTGCATTTCTATACACCAACAATAAGACAGAAGAAAGAGAAATTAAGGAGTCAGTCCCATTTACAATTGCACCCAAAACCATAAGATACCTAGGAATAAACCTAACCAAAGAGACAAAGAATCTATACTCAGAAAACTATAAAGTACTCATGAAAGAAAATGAGGAAGACACAAAGAAATGGAAAAATGTTCCATGCTCATGAATTGGAAGAACAAATATCATGAAAATGTCTTTCTACCAAAGTAATATACACATTTAATGCAATCCCTATCAAAATCCCATCCATTTTTTTTCAAAGAAAAGGACCAAATAATCCTAAAATTTATATAGAATGAGAAAAGATCTCAAATAGCCAGAAGAATGTTGAAAAAGAAAGCCAAAGTTGGTGGCATCACAATTCCAGACTTCAAGCTCTATTACAAAGCTGTCATCATCAAGACAGCATGGTACAGGCACAAAAACAAACATACAGATCAATGGAACAGAATTGAGAGCCTAGATATAGACCCTCAACTCTAAGGTCAACTAATCTTTGACAAAGCAGGAAAGAATGTCCAATGGAAAAAAGACAGTCTGTTCAACAAATGGTGTTGGGAAAATTGGACAGCCACATGCACAAAAATGAAACTGAAACATTTCCTTATACCACACACAAAAATAGACTAAAAATGGATGAAGGACCTCAATGTGAGAAAGAAATCCATCAAAATCCTTGAGGAGAACACAGGCAGCAACCTCTTCGACCTCAGCCACAGCAACTTCTTTCTAGGAACATCACCAAAGGCAGGGGAAGCAAGGGCAGGAATGAACTATTGGGACTTCATCAAGATCAAAAGCTTTTGCACAGCAAATGAAACACTCAACAAAACCAAAAGACAACTGACAGAATGGGAGAAGATGTTTGCAAACGACATATCAGATAAAGGGCTAGTATCCAAAATCTATAAAGAACTTATCAAACTTAACACCCAAAGAGCAAACAATCAAATCAAGAAATGGGCAGAGGACATGACCAGGTATTTCTGTAAAGAAGACATCCATATGGCCAACAAACACATGAAAAAGTGCTCGACATCACGTGGCATCAGGAAATACAAATCAAAAACCACAATGAGATACTACCTCACACCCGTCAGAATGGCTAAAATTAACAAGTCAGGAAATGACAGATGCTGGCAAGGATGCTCACCCCCTTGAGGGGAGCGGGAGGACCTAACTCAGGGAACATCATTGTCTGAAAACCCACGTGGCAGGCCCCTCCCCCAGAAAACCAACCAGGAAGGAAGAAAAAAATAGACTACAAGAGAACAACCACCACTACTTCATAAATACAACTTTTATTTTTAACTCTTTACCAATATTCTGATTCTTTTTTTTATACATACAGATAATTTTTAACCTATTTACCATCACACTGAGATGTCCAGTACATCAAATTCTTTAATAACCTTCTAACCTGAACTTTTTGATACATACACCCATGTTTTTCTTTTGCTTTTCTATTTTTTTAATTCTTTTTACACTTTAACTTAGTTTAGTCTAGTTTATTCTTTTGTAATTTTTACTTTCTACTATACATATAGAGTTAAACTTCAAGGTAATCCCCTTTCCCCAATCAATGCTACCCCTATAGGCAAACCAGTTTCTAATCCCCCTGTAACTTAGGAAAGTTGAGTCCCTTAACAAAAACATCAAGATACCTTCAGGAAGAATCAAAATAACCTTCCTCACCCACACTGAAAATCTATAACCACTCTCCCAATTTTTCCTTCTGTCAGTGTTTCTGTGAATTTGTGTTTGTCCTGATAATATATAAACCTTATACTTGGGGTTCTTTCTGATGAGGTTCTTGCCTTTTTTTTTTTTTGCTTATATATACATATTTTTTTCTCTTGTCATATACTTTATCACTCTTTTTGTTTGTCTGTTTTTGTTTGTATACTCCACAAATCCTACCTTGTGGCCTATTTGGGCTGAGCCTTCTCTTTTATCTTCTCTTTTTTTCCTATCTCTCTCTCTCTCTCTTTTTTTTTCCTTTTTTCTTTCCCCTTTTTTTCCTTCTTCTTCTCTATTTCTTTTTCTTTTCTTTTTTCTCTCATTTGGGTGGGGAATCCTGATTGCACAGAAGCGTTCCAGGGTGCACATTGACTGCACCACAATCGATAAGTCCAGCTGCATCTGTTCAGTCATCTCTTACCAAAATGACTAGGGGGAGGAATACCCAACAGAAGAAAAATACAGAGGATGGGCCTTCTGCAACAGAGCTAATGGCTATCGACATAGACAATACGTCAGAAAAGGAATTCAGACTAACAATTATCCAGGCAATAGCTAGGTTGGAGAAAGCCATGGATGACCAAACAGAATTGATTAGGGCAGAACTGAAAGCCACCAGGGATGATGTTCACAATGTTAGGGCAGAACTGAAAGCCACCAGGGATGATGTTCAAAATGCTCTCAATGAGTTCCAATCCAATCTAAATTCTCTAAAAGCTAGGGTAACTGAGACAGAAGATAGAATTAGTGATCTGGAGGACAAACAGATAGAGAGAAAGGATCAGGCGGAAGCCTGGAACAAACAGCTCAGAAGCCACGAAAAAAGAATCAGGGAAATAAACGATGCCATGAAATGTTCCAACGTCAGAATTATTGGAATCCCTGAAGGGGAAGAAAAAGAAAGAAGTCTAGAAGATATAGTGGAAGAAGTTGTCTATGAAAATTTTCCCAATCTCACGAATGGAAACAACGTTCATGTACGAGAGGCAGAAAGATCTCCTCCCAAGATTTTAACTTCTCGAAAGTCCTCACGACACCTTATAGTTAGAATGAGGAATTATGTTTCAAGAGAGACCCTCTTAAAAGCAGCTAGGACAAAAATGCTCCTTACGTACAGAGGAAAGCCCATTAGAATAATGTCAGACCTGTCCACAGAGACCTGGCAAGCCAGGAAGGGCTGGCAAAATATATTCAGAGTACTAAATGAGAAGAACCTGCAACCAAGAATACTCTATCCAGCAAGACTGACATTTAAAATGGATGGAGAGATAAAGAGTTTCCAAGACCGGCAAGGCTTAAAAGACTATGCAACCACCAAGCCGACACTGCAGGAAATATTAAGGGGGATCCTATAAAAGAGAAAAAATCCTAAGAATATCATTGAACAGAAATATAGAAACAATCTACAGACAGAAAGACTTCAAAGGCAACATGACATGAATCAAAACCTATCTCTCAATAATCATTCTCAATGTGAATGGCCTAAATGTGCCCATAAAATGACACAGGGTTGCAGATTGGATAAAACGACAGGACCCATCCATATGTTGTCTTCAAGAGACCCATTTTGAACCTAAGGATACACCCAGACTGAAAGTGAAGGGATGGAGAAGCATCTTTCATGCCAGTGGGCCTCAAAAGAAAGCCGGAGTAGCGATTCTCATATCAGATAAATTAGATGTTAACTAAAGACTGTAGTCAGAGATACAGAAGGACACTACATAATTCTTAAAGGGACTATCCGCCAAGATGATCTAACAATTGTGAATATCTATGCCCCCAAAATGGGAGCGCCCAATTACGTAAGAAAACTATTAATCAAGATAAAGAGTCATATTTATATGAATACAATAATACTAGAAAATCTTAATACGCCTCTCTCAGAAATAGACAGATCATCGAAGCAGAAAATTAATAAAGAAACAAGAGCATTGAATAAAACTTTGGACCAGATGGGCCTCATCGACGTATACAGAACATTCCACCCTAAATCAACAGAATACTCGTTCTTCCCAAGTGCACATGCAACCTTCTCCAGAAGAGACCACATACTGGATCACAAAGCAGGACTCAACCGATACCAAAAGACTGACATTATTCCCTGCATATTCTCAGATCACAATGCTTTGAAACTGGAACTCAATCACAAGGAAAAGTTCAGAAGGAACTCCAACACCTGGAAGCTAAAGACCACCTTGCTTAAGAATGCTTGGATCAACCAGGAGATCAAAGATGAACTTAAACAATTCATGGAAACCAATGAGAATGAAGACACCTCGGTATAAAACCTATGGGATACGGCAAAGGCGGTTCTAAGGGGGAAATACATAGCCATCCAAGCCTCCCTCAAAAACATTGAAAAATCCAGAATACACCAGCTGTCTCTACACCTTAAAGACCTGGAGAATCAACAACAAATCAAACCAACTCCACATGCAAGAAGGGAAATAATCATGATGAGAGCAGAGATCAATGAGGTAGAAACGAGAGATACAGTAGAACGTATCAATGAAACTAGAAGCTGGTTTTTTGAAAGAATAAGATCGATAAACCATTGGCCACACTAATCCAAAAGAAAAGAGAAAAAGCCCAAATTAATAAAATTATGAATGAAAAGGGAGAGATCACAACGAACACCAAGGAAATAGAAACAATCATCAGAAACTATTACCAACAGTTATATGCCAATAAGCTAAGCAACCTAGATGAAATGGATGCATTCCTGGAGAGCTACAAACTCCCAAAATTGAACCAGGAAGAAATTGACAACCTGAATAGACCGATATCTAGTAATGAGATTGAAGCAGTGATCAAAAACCTCCCAAAAAACAAGAGCCCAGGACCTGACGGATTCCCTGGGGAATTCTACCAAACTTTCAAAGAAGAAATAACACCAATTCTCCTGAAGCTGTTCCAAAAAATTGAAGCAGATGGAAAACTTCCAGACTCTTTTTATGAAGCCAGCATTACCCTGACCCACAAACCAGGCAAACACCCTACCAAAAAGGAGAATCTCAGACCAATATCACTGATGAATATGGATGCAAAGATTCTCAACAAGATCCTAGCAAACAGGATCCAGCAGCACTTTAAAAAGATTATCCACCAGGACCAGGTGGGATTCATCCCTGGGTTGCAAGGATGGTTCAACATTCGCAAATCAATCAGTGTGATAGAACACATCAATAAGAGAAGAGAGAAGAACCACATGGTCCTCTCAATTGATGCAGAAAAAGCATTTGACAAAATCCAGCATCCGTTCCTGATGAAAACGCTTCAAAGTATAGGGATAGAGGGAACATTCCTGAACTTCATAAAATCTATCTATGAAAGACCCACAGCAAATATCATCCTCAATGGGAAAAAGCTTGCAGCCTTCCCGTTGAGATCAGGAACACGACAAGGATGCCCACTCTCACCACTCTTGTTCAACATAGTATTAGAAGTTCTAGCAATGGCAATCAGACAACAAAGAGAAATAAAAGGTATCCAAATTGGCAAGGAAGAAGTCAAACTCTCTCTCTTCGCAGATGACATGATTCTTTATATGGAAAACCCCAAAGACTCCACCCCCAAACTACTAGAACTCATAGAGCAATTCAGTAACGTGGCAGGATACAAAGTCAATGTACAGAAATCAGTGGCTTTCTTATACACTAACAATGAAAATACAGAAAGGGAAATTAGAGAATCGAATCCATTTACTATAGCACCAAGAACCATAAAATTCCTGGGAATAAACCTAACCAAAGCGGTAAAGGACCTGTACTCGAGGACCTACAGAACACTCATGAAAGAAATTGAAGAAGACACAAAAAGATGGAAGACTGTTCCATGCTCTTGGATTGGAAGAATAAACATTGTTAAAATGTCTATACTGCCTAGAGCAATCTATACTTTTAATGCCATTCCGATCAAAATTCCACCAGTATTTTTCAAAGAGCTAGAGCAAATAATCCTAAAATTTGTATGGAATCAGAAGAGACCCCAAATTGCTAAGGAAATGTTGAAAAACAAAAACAAAACGGGCGGCATCACGTTACCCGATTTCAAGTTTTACTACAAAGCTGTGATCACCAAGACAGCGTGGTACTGGCATAAAAACAGACACATAGACCAGTGGAATAGAGTGGAGAGCCCAGATATGGATCCTCAACTCTATGGTGAAATAATCTTTGACAAAACAGGAAAAAATATTCAATGGAAAAAAGACAGTCTCTTCAATCAATGGTGCTGGGAAAACTGGACAGCGATATGTAGAAGAATGAAACTCGACCATTCTCTTACACCGTACACAAAGATAAACACGAAATGGATAAAAGACCTCAATGTGAGACAGGAATCTATCAGAATCCTAGAGGAGAACATAGGCAGTAACCTCTTCGATATCAGCCACAGCAACTTCTTTTAAGATATGTCTCCAAAGGCCAAGGAAACAAAAGCAAAAATGAACTTTTGGGACTTCATCAAGATCAAAAGTTTCTGCACAGCAAAGGAAACATTCAACAAAACAAAAAGGCAACCCACGGAATGGGAGAAGATATTTGCAAATGACAGTACAGACAAAAGGTTGATATCCAGGATCTATAAAGAACTTCTCAAACTCAACACACACAAAACAGATAATCATATCAAAAAATGGGCAGAAGATATGAACAGACACTTCTCCAATGAAGACATACAAATGGCTATCAGACACATGAAAAAATGTTCATCATCACTAGCCATCAGGGAGATTCAAATTAAAACCACATTGAGATACCACCTGACACCTGTTAGAGTGGCCAAAATTAGCAAGACAGGAAACAACGTGTGTTGGCGAGGATGTGGAGAAAGGGGAACCCTCTTACACTGTTGGTGGGAATGCAAGTTAGTGCAGCCACTTTGGAGAACAGTGTGGAGACTCCTGAAGAAATTAAGAATAGAGCTTCCCTATGACCCTGCAATTGCACTGCTGGGTATTTACCCCAAAGATACAGATGTAGTGACAAGAAGGGCCATCTGTACCCCAATGTTTATAGCAGCAATGGCTACAGTCGCCAAACTGTGGAAAGAGCCAAGATGCCCTTCAACGGATGAATGGATAAGGAAGATGTGGTCCATATACACGATGGAGTATTATGCCTCCATCAGAAAGGATGAATACCCAACTTTTGTAGCAACATGGACGGGACTGGAGGAGATTATGCTGAGCGAACTAAGTCAAGCAGAGAGAGTCAAGTATCATATGGTTTCACTTATTTGTGGAGCATAACAAATAACACGGAGGACATGGGGAGATGGAGAGGAGAGGGAGTTGAGGGAAACTGGAAGGGGAGATGAACCATGAGAGACTATGGACTCTGAAAAACAACCAGAGGGTTTTGAAGGGGCGGGGAGTTGGGGTGGGAGGTTGAGGAACCAGGTTGTGGGTAATTGGGAGGGCACGTACTGCATGGAGCACTGGGTGTTATACCAAAACAATGAACACTGTTATGCTGTAAATAAATAAAAAAATTTAAAAAAAATTTTTTTCTAATATTGGAGTGTTTAATCACACGAGAGAAAAACATGAACACCCACAAAGATTTCTTTTAGTATTTCAGAAGATTTGTTTCCCACTGTTTACCTACAACGGGAAATAAAATATCACAGATCGCCCCTTCCACTGATTCATGGCGGGGACTTAGAGGAGAGCAGGAAACAGAGCAACAGACCTTCTAACGACCCGACATTTCACCGTCGAGGTTGAGAAACTACACACACACTCAAAGAAAGAAGCCGAGCCAGCGTCTCGGCCTGGCGCCGC
Source organism: Meles meles (assembly GCF_922984935.1). Lineage (NCBI taxonomy): Eukaryota > Metazoa > Chordata > Mammalia > Carnivora > Mustelidae > Meles > Meles meles. The sequence continues at coordinate 154,300,869 of NC_060070.1, read as the reverse complement.
GGAGCGGTCTGAACCCGAGGGACCGGGACAGACGGAGAGCTCGTGCGTGTTGCGGAGGCCAGTGGCACAGAAGCAGGGGCCCTGCCAGCTCTGCACCCGGGCCTCCCCTGTCCTCTGCCAGCAACCTGCTCACAGCCCTGACCTGTCGCAGCTGTCACACGGGGGAAACACGGCCACCCCTGGAGCCAGCCCTGCCCACAGCGTCCTGCGGAATGCACTCCGCTCTCCTGCAGGACCCCTGACACCTGCACCCAGACCAGGAACTGCCCCGTCTGCAGCAGAGCTCCAGGATCCGCCCTCTTGTCAGAGTGACACTGGCCCAAGACGTTCATAAATGTGTCGTGTTTCTCTCCACTCACTTTCCTACCTGGGCAAACTGTCAGTCACGTATGGGTGGAACCTGAACCTGCTGTGAGATCTGAGTCTTTCCCTGCAGCCTGCTGAGCACTCCTCGTGCAGGAAATACCATCGCCGGCGACAGGGTTCATGAAAGTATTACTTACAGAATAACACAGCCCAAATCGCCTCGTTGTGAGTTGCGCTTTGTTAGCCCGAAAGTTTCTATGTAAAAAGCCTTCCCACAGATGTTACCTTCCAGCAGTTTCTTGAGGAGAAACAAATTCCATGGGATAACTGACTCACCCAGCATCAGGCAAGCTGTTCCAGAACTCACCCCAGGGCTCCTGATGTCCGCCAAGCCGCTTGAAGCCACCAGCGGGCCTCTATCCAGGAGAATTCCCAAAGACTGTCCTTCTGACTCCACCACCAAAGAAACTGCAGAGAAAACACAGCACGTCAAAATATCTGGAAGATACACTGAGTCAAACTAGAAAGTCAAGCTTTCCTTTTAAATGGTAAAAGCCTACTTTAAATCATTTTGAATTTTCTCTCTACCTTAATTGGAACTCTTTAGATGAAAACACTAATCAGTTATGAAACATCACCTTTGACAAACGACATCATCCATGTCTCTATCTGGCCGCAAAAAGCCACCGAACTATAGACAGTGGCATTCGACCATCCCTCAGGCCCAAGGGAATAGACGCTGTTGGAGGAAGGATCCAGTTATATGTAAGAACACACTAGGAGAAAATCTCATCTTCCCTCTCCGGTACAAGTGACTTCCTAGGAAGCAGGTGTGCAGATGACATTTTGTACGCAGTAAATGAATGTGAAAATGGCATTCCCTGCACTGTTCTACCTGCAGGGACACTAAGGAACTCCTGCACCGAATCCCGAATGCAGACAGCTGCTTCGGTTTGACTTCGTGGCCCAACTAGAGAAAAGAGAAAAGCCCAGGAGGTTTTCGGTTGCAAAGTTTTACCTCCAGTCCTGCCATGTAACTGACATTGTGCCCAATGTACGTGCTGCTTTCATGGAACGCTGGCGTCCTGTGACGAGCTGCCAGGCTGACTCAGATGCCGTTGTTCAAACCTTCGGGTCTCGTGGAGCCAGATCGGAAGTGTTGTCAGGTGGGGATGAGAAGGCGCCTCTGACCTCAGGCCGGCACACCTGCTTCTGTTCCTGGGAGAAGGGGAGACATACTTATTTCACTTTTTTCTTTCTTTTCTGTTTTTTTCCTTCCTTTTTTTGGAAACACATACTTGTTTCTTAAGTAGTAATTATCAACATTCTAAAGTAGACCAAGGACTTTGTCTTTTTCGGAAAAGTGAAATTATCCTTCCAAAGGAACACCTCAACTCACCTGTTCCTCATGCAACTTGAATGGGGTCTGGTTTCCCCCAGCTTCCAGGCCCCCACCTGGAGGATGCTCGTGCACGACTCTGACAAACCATTGCCACCAACCCCCCGGTCAGAGTGCAAATGCTGAAGATGGGAACTGTTCTGGCACTTGTTAGCGCCACACCTGTGGGGGGTGGGGAACAGGGGACACCCTGCTGAACACGGGTTGCTGCTCAAGGTCCATCACCTGCACTGTGCCAGGGAACGGGGCACCCCCTGAAGTTGGGGACTGTGTGCTCTCTTTACATGCACTCTTCCTGGGGAACACGGTAAACACTGAAATGTCTGCAACCCATCCCACAAAAGCTTGGGTGAGTGGATACCCTGGAGTTCAGGGGACTGGGGGAGAGAGCTAGCATGTGGACATCAAACCCATCTGAGTCCCTACAGTGAACTCACTTCATGTGCCCTTTGAGGACCCTATGCCCAGGATCCCCACGCCAGCACACAGCCCACACTTACCGAGCCAGGGCCCCCACCCAGGAACTCTTCCAGCGCCCCTTTTCTGCCACCCCTCTGCATCTTAAGGCACCGGTAGTCCACCCACAGAGGACACAGCTCCACCCCCACGGGCCAATCAGTGGGGAGGGTGGTGCCCTGAGCCCATTGGATGCCACACATCCCTGTACCAGGAGACCTGCCGACCAGCTTTTACAGGTACTCCCAGAGGCGGGGCCTCCTCGCTGGAACACATGGATCTGCACAGCTGGCATGGGCAGATCATGGGCAGGGCCCCCTCCTCCAGACATCTGGCCCCTTCTGGGACACCCTGGCTGCAGACCACCCTCAGATCCCTACACCTTCCCTTCCTGCACCAGCCCTGCCTGCAGAGCTGTTCTTGGCTCCTGGCAAGATCAGCTGCTCTCACACCTTCCCAGTCTTGGGCTTTAGGAACTGCAGTGGTTGGGGGCCTGGGTGGCTCAGTCATTAAGCCTCTGCCTTCAGCTCAGGTCATGATCTCAGGGGACCCAGATTAAGCCCCGAATCTGGCTCCCTGCTCAGTGGGAAGCCTCCTCCCTCTCACACTCCCCCTGCTTGTGTTCCCTCTCTCACTGTGTCTCTCTCTGTCAAATAATAAATATAATCTTTTTAAAAAGGAAATGCGATGTTTTCCCCCATTTCCAAGGTAGTTTTAAGACCCAAAAAGTAATGCTCTAAGCGGGAGGAGCTTCACCTTCTGGTCTTACCCATGGAGTGGAGAGTGCTTCTCAGACCTTCTGAGCATCCTTCTAGGATGAGCCCATTTGTGCTGGAAAATACACATGCTCGGTTCTGCAGGAAGCTTCAGGAAGAAAGAGAACAACTTCCCTTCTGCGCTGTTGGAGGTGTGACCCATGAACACTGGTTTTTCACTTAAAAAGAAAACATACTGTATTGTTGACACTAAAGGGACAAACTCTCTTAAACATTTTAAAGAGAAAGGAAGAGAGATTTATTCAGACCCAGGTCAGGACAGCTGCCTGGGAGACACAATCTTCACAAGGAAGGGAGTGCTCTGGGGAAGGAATATTCGGGGCAGGTTGCTATATTCATTCTGCATTGTTTTACATACAGACTTACACATCATCATGAGAAAGAACATTCCAGAAAGTTACAGACTTTTTCTTATGTTTTCAGTGTGTGCATGATTGTATGACGTTAATCTGATGGGAGCGGGAGAGGTTCTTTCATTTTTTTTTTCCTTCTCTTTAGGTTTGCAATGGCATTTTTTGGTTATCTTTTTCTCCTGGAAGCAGATAGGAGGCTTGGGGCAGAAATAGGGCCTATGCTCTGAGGTTTTGCCCAGTCATTTTGAGCTTGGTAAATGTTAATGGTTAGCTTCCCTGGGAGCCCAGGATCTGGGTTCATGGATGGTAAAAGACAGAAATTTCCATCATCATTCTAATTACTACTAAAGAGAGGAACTTGAGACAAAAGCACCTTTAACAACAGTACCAAGAAATCAAAGTGATGCCATCAGGAGTTACCTGTTCCATGGCCAACACAGGTAACAGAGGTGTTCACAGAAGCTGTGCTCTGTCCCTTCTCCTGACCAAACCTCTGAAGCACACAGATCATTTCAAGTCAGAATTTTAGAACCTCCCAACATCTTAGAGCTGTCTGGCACCATTCCCTTGGACTACAGAATAGAACAGAGTAGCTCATTGTCTCAACACTAATTTAAACACAAGTCCCCCTAAAGCTTGGATACACTGTCTTAGTTCTTTCCCTGCAGATTTTAGCTAATGGAAGTCGTAGTCATATCAAATAAACACTATGATAGTTGCAAAATAAGTCATTGTGGGCAAGGGAATAGTTTACAAGCATTGTCTTACTGTGTAGAAGAGGCTGAGAGGAGTGTTTTTAAATACTATTTCAGACTGGTGTTACAGCAGACTCTCAACATACCAGAGGCTGAATCAATTTTAGAAAGATAGTTCTTTCAGTAACTTTAGTATCAGAAAAAATATTACAATATCTCTATTCCTAGGCATCTTAGAGTATCTTACTCAAAGGTCCTCCAGACTTCATGACCATGATGGACAGAGGTAAACAGGCCAGCTGAATTCATTCCACTTGGCCACACAGCAATAAAATCCTGAGACCTGACACGTTTCCTGATCCAGAAGACCAGAGATAAGAGGGAAATAGCACCACCTATGGACTAACAAGGGATTTGGCATCAGTTTGGGGATCCCACTTAGGGTTCTGACCCTAAAATCCTCTGTGACTCGAATCATCTCTGAGCCCTGTCTAACCATCTAGAAAATGTGACTGATAATATCTACATCATGTTTAAGAGGGAGAATTCCACAAAGAGCCGGTGTGCTGGTTCTCCAGACAGGTGCTCAGGAAGCCATGATGGCTATTTCAGTCTATTGCTTTTCCAGAAGAAAGAACACATGTTGAATCCGTATTTCTAATAGATGAATCCCAAGATGCTTTTTAACCCCTAAGGAAGGTCAGGAACCTGCTATGGTGCTGTATTTCACTCAGAAAGCGTGCTGTTGGGCTGGTGAGGACAATGCAATAGCGCCGTCATCACTAGGGCTGTGCAGCTTCCCATTCCCACACAGCCATGTTGTCCCTCTTAGCTCAGGGCCACCAGAAAGGGCAGCTCTGAGGGACCACAGGCCAAGGCTGCAAGGTGTGGCTGGGGCAGGCAGAACTCTGACTTAAGGCTCAACTCCTGTCTAGCTAATCACACTGCTCTTCACAGACAGAGTGGAATTGTCTGCGAGCTCGGAGGCAGGAAAGGTTGAGAATTTCCCTTGTGATTCCCTCTCCCTCCCGTAGAATATGCAGCAAAGTTACATTTAATTTTCAAACATTGAGGGAATTCCTGATTTTCTTTTCATTATTACTATGGCTCACTTCCCCTGTGGTCTAAGCATATAATCTAGTTAATTTCAGGCTTTAAACTGTGTAGACTTGCTTCATAGCTCAACATTTCATCTACTTGGGGAAATATCCTAGGACCACTTGAAAATGATGTATTCTGTACTTAATGGGTAATGTCCCATTATATGTCAATGAGGTCACATTTGTTACCTTTGTTTCATCTGCTTTTTCTATCAGATGTTGAGAATGGTATATTAATACCTTCAAATAAGGCTACTCTAGTCAACACTGCATTGGAGAATCTATCAAGTGTTATAAGGCAAGAGAAACAAAAAGAATAAGAATTGAGGGGATAATTGTGACTATTCACAGATAACATTAAGGTGTACCTAAAAATATAAGATAGTCTATAAATACACTATTAGAATTCAAAATGGAAATCTTGCAAATCTTGGAACCAAGAAAGCAATCCAGAAAGCAGCCAAGGGGAAGAGACCTCTTATGTATGGAGGAAGGAACATCAGAATAATGTCAGAGCTGTCCACAGAGACCTGGCAAGCCAGAAAGGGCTGGCAGGACACATTCAGGATACTAAATGAGAAGAACATGTGGCCAAGGATACCTTACCCAGCAAGGCTGTCACTAAAAGAAGAAATAATACCCATTCTTCTGAAACCGTTTCAAAAATAGAAACAGAAGGAAAACTTCCAAACTCGTTCTATGAGGCCAGCATTACCTTGATCCCAAAACCAGGCAAAGACCCCATCCAAAAGGAGAATTGCAGACCAATATTCCTGATGAACACGGATGCCAAAATACTCGACAAGATTCTAGCCAAAAGGATTCAACAGTCCATTAAAAGGATGATTCACCAGGACCAGATGGGATACAAGTGTGTGGTTCCACATTCACAAATCAATCAACATGATAGAGCACATTAATAAAAGAAAAGACAAGGGCCATAGGATCCTCTAAATTAATGCAGAAAAAGCATTTGATAAAATACAGCACCCTTTCCTGATTAAAACTCTTCAGGAACTCTGTAGGAATAGGGAGGACATTCCTCTGTTTCATAAAAACCATCTATGAACAGCCCACAGCAAATATCATTCTCAGTGGGAAAAGCTGAGGGCTTTTTCCTTAAGATCAAGAACACAACAGGGATGCCCACTCTCACCATTATTGTTCAACATAGGACTAGAAGTCCTAACCTCAGCAATCAGACTACAAAAAGAAATAAAAGGCATTCAAATTGGCAAAGAAGTCAAACTCTCTCTTCACAGATGACATGATACTTTATGTGGAAAACCCGAATTACTAGAATTCATTCCACCTCCAAATTACTAGAACTCATACAGCAATTCAGTCATGTGGCAGGATACAAAATCAATGCAAAGAAATCAGTTGCTTTCCTATACACTAACGATGTAACCATAGAAAGAGAAATTAGAGAAAATGATTCCATTTACAGTAGCACCAAAAACTGTAAGATACCTTGGAATAAACCTACCCAAAGAGGCAAAGGATCTATACTCTAGAAACTACAGAACAGTCATGAGAGAAATGGAGGAAGATACAAAAAGATGGAAGAACATTCCATGCTCATGGATCAGAAGAATAAATGTGGCTAAAATGTCTACACTGCCCAGAGCAATCTAAACTTTCAACACTATCCCCATTAAAATACCATTGGCATTTTTCATGGAGCTGGAACAAACCATCCTAAAACTTGTATGGAACCAGAAAAGACCCCATACAGACAGGGACATGTTGAAGAAGAAAACCAAAGCTGGACCTCAGTGTGAGACAGGAACCCATCAGAATCCCAGAGAACACAGGCCAGAGTAACTTCTTCCTAGACACATCAGCAAAGGCAAGGGAAACAAAGGCAAAAATGAACTATTGGGACTTTGCCAAGAAAAAAATGCTTCTGCACATCAAAGGAAAACAGTCAACAAAACAAAGAGGCAACCCATGGAATAGGAGATGTTTGGGAATGACAGGTCACATAAAGGGCTGGTATCCCAGATCTATAAAGAACTTCCCGGGGCACCTGGGTGGCTCAGTGGGTTAAAGCCTGTGCCTTCAGCTCAGGTCATGATCCCAGGGTCCTGGGATCAAGCCCCACATCGGGTTCTCTGCTCCATGGGAAGCCTGCTTTCTCCTCTCTCTCTGCCTGCTTGTGATCTCTGTCTGTCAAATAAATGAATAAAATCTTAAAAAAAAAAAAAAGAACTTCCCAAACTCGATACCAAAAAAGAAATAACCCAATCAAGAAATGGGCAGAAGACATGAACAGACATTTCTCCAAAGACATGTAAACAGCTAACAGACACATGGCAAAATGTTCAATATCACTTGCCATCAGGAAAATACAAATCAAGGGGTGCCCAGGTGGCTCAGTAGGTTAAAGCCTCTGCCTTCAGCTTGGGTCTTGATCCCAGGGTCCTGGGATCAAGCCCCGCATGGGGCTCTCTGCTCAGCAGGGAGTCTGCTTCCTCCTCTCTCTCTGCCTGCCTCTCTGCCTACTTGTGATCTCTGTCAAATAAATAAATAAAATCTTAAAAAAAATCAAAACCACAATGAGATACCACCTCACAACAGTTAGAATGGTCAAAATTAACAAGTCAGGAAAAGACAGATGTTGGCAAGGATGCGGAGAAAGGGGAACCCTCCTACACTGTTGGTGGGAATGCAAGCTGGTGCAGCCACTCTGGAAAACTGTGGAGGTTCCTCAAGGTGTTAAAAATAGAGCTACCTACCACCCAGCAATTTGACTACTGGTATTTAACCGAAAGATGCAGATGTAGTGAAAAGAAGGGGCACCTGCACCCCAATGTTCATAGCAGCAATGTCCACAATAGCCAAATTGTGGAAGGAACTGAGATGACCTTCAACACATGAATGGATAAAGATGTGGTCCATATATACAAAGGAATATTCCTCAACCATCAGGAAGGATGAATGCCTACCATTTGTATCAACATGGATGGAACTGGATGGGGATTATGCTGAGTGAAGTAAGTCAGGCGGAGAAGGACAATTACTATATGGTGTCACTCATATGTGGAATGTAAGGAATAGTGTGGAGGACCATAGGGGAAGGGAGGGAAAACTGAATGGGAAGAAATCAGAGAGGGGGACAATCCATGAGAGACTCTGGACTCTGGGAACGAAACTGAGGGTCACAGAGGGGAAGGGGATGGGGTAAGAGGGTGATGGGTATTAAGGAGGGCACGTATTGTGATGAGCACTGGGTGTTTCACACAACTAATGAATCATTGAACACTACATCAAAAACTAATGTACTGTATGATGGCTAACTGAACACAATAACATTAATTAATGAATTAGTTAATTAATATGCTTTCTACATGAAAAACATATAATAATGGGTACAGAAGTTCAGATTTGCATGATTGAAATATCTCAAGATATGTTTCACAGCATTGCAAATACACTTAACACTATTGGACTTTATACTGAAAATGTTTCAAATGGCAAAATCAATGTTAGGATATCTTACAATTTTTTAAAATTACATTGTATATGATTCCATTTTTATAAAGATTTTATTAATTTATTTGAGAGCGAGCGAGTGAGCATGGCACAAGATTGGTGGGAGAAGCAGGAGGGGAAGAGAGAATCATGAGCCCACACTGCACTGAACACAGACCCTACATGGAGCTCGATCCCGCACCATGAGATCACATCCTGAGCCAAAATCAAGAGTCAGTGGCTTAACCGACTAAGCCACCATCCACCTCCTTGGGCATTAGTATGGGTACATTCCCTGCTCTCTCCACCACCGCTGCGCTGAACACTCCTGAAAATGCATCTATGAAAAATCATGCCAGTTTCCTGGGGTGAGTCTGAGTAGGAGCACTGCTAGGTGATGGGTGCACCTGCGGCCTGGGATGGGTGCTGCTCACTGTTCTCTCAGACAGGGGTGCCCATCACCCTTCTCTCCAGGGGACCCGCACGTCCTCAGGCACCTGAGGGCCACCTGGCCCTGGAGTTCACCTTCCCTAACAGATGACAGATGGGACTTCTTTCCCTGTCCAGGAACATGAACCCTGATCCTGGGAAAGGAGCGCTCTCCTGGGATTCCTGAACCCAGCCAGGCAGCTGTGGCCACCGTGTATGTGACAGAGCCAGAGCTGCTGGGCCTTGGAGGGAGTGAGTGCCTTAAACCAGCCTCACATGGGGCATGTGAGAGCAGCAGCCCCTGCTTCTTGGGGAGCAGTGATGTGTGCAGAAGGAGGGAGGCTGAGGTGGAGTCTTTTAAGCCACACCACAGTCTGTCCCTGAAACCAGCAGGAAGGGAGCTCTGAGGACAGACTCCAGGAGGATTCCCATCCAGGGAAAGGGGGCCCGCCGGAGGGCACTGAAGCTGCTGGCCACAGGCCATTTGCACAGGATCACCTCCAGTGCTTCCTTAGCACGTTGTCCATGTTTGTGTGTGGACAGGGATTGGCCCACTCAGTGCTGGTGCACTTCCAGAGGTGGACCAGAATCCTTCCAGGGCCTGCTTGTGGGTCAGAGGACCCCTGCCCAGAGAAGCAGAGGATGCCCTCTTCCTCTGGCACCGGGGAAGGCAGCCACCATCCTGAGACAGGACATGGGCCAGGCATGTGTTCTCTCTTTCTGAAGTCCCCGCATTCACTGGGCATTGCTGTGCCTGAGAAAGGCCCCCTCGGCCCCAGAGTCAGGAGCCATGAGGGACCAGCCCCCCTCCTGGCCCAGGCTCATGACCTGAAATGATCCTGTCTTTGAGAGGACAGGTCTCCTTCAGGAACCGGGGAGGGGAAAAGCCCCCTCCCCTCCCCAGGTCCAGGACGCCCAGGACCCTGCACGAGCTCTTCATTGGAGGAGGAGTCATGGAGTGTGTGTGTGTCCCGGCGGCCCACCAAGTGAAAGAACCAAAGCCCAATGCTCAGATTCTAGCAGAAGCAGAATTTCAATGTCCTGCTTGGGGAGAGCCACCACCCCTCTTACGTGGCCTTGGGGGGCCCCAGGGAGAGTCTTCCTCGCTCTCCTGCCCTCGGAGGGAGCAGCTGGCCCCGTGTCCGAAGTCCCCACCCTGTCCCACTGCTGAGGAAGAGCCACACACAGGGACCTGCTGTCAGAAGTGTGGTCTCCCAGGGACCTGGTGCCTGTGCAGAAGGGCTGAATGGCTTTGGGAGGAGGGGTGCTCGCTGGCAACACTGTGCACCATCCCCCACAGCGCTCTGCAGTCCAGGCTCTGTGCCCACCATAGGTCAATCCCCGGCATCCCATATGTTCCTGTCACAGAAGTGATCACTCAGGATCACCGCATTGCACAGAGGCGGAGAGTGAGGCCCAGAGAGGGGAGGCAAATGGCTCCAGTCACAGGGCTGGTCAGCGGAGGGGCTGGGAGGTCACCACTCCCGAGCCACCACTAGCCCAGCCAGGGACTCCCTGAGCCCAGAGCAAGCTCTCCCCTGCCTGCCCGGCCACACACTGGCCCCTGAGCTGGATGATGGGCTGTTCTTGGCCCTGGGGGTTTGCTGGCCGACTAGGAAGGGGAGTGCAGCTGGTGGGATAGGCTGTAGCTACAGGACAGAATGACAGTCTGAGCTAGCAGGAGCCACACTCTGGTCTCCCTCCTGGAGCCTGCCTTGGAGCTGGAGTCTGGGTGCCCTAGGGGCCAGCACACAGCAGGGCCTGCGCTGACAAGGGAGCCATGGCCCCCAGGGAGAGTCCATTCTGCCCTCTCCCAGCTCCTGTGGCAAATCACCTTTCCCCACTGTGGGGCTCTGGGACCTGGAACCAAGCCCCACAGGGCTGGCTCGGCTCCAGCTCGTAATGAGTTTGCAGCCGCCGGAGCAGCTGGATTTCCTGGGGCTGGAGGGAGGGCTGGCTGCAGACACGGACTGGGCTGGGGAGACGCGGGGCCTCGTGGAGGGTGAGGGAGGGGGCAGGGGCCGAGTCCTGGGGCCACTGCTCATGTCTAAAAAGGGCTGAAATCCCTGAATGCCCGCGGGGTCCCTCAGTACAGTAACAACACCCTCATACTCGGGCATCCTCCCCGGCCTCCTTCCCACATCTCTGACTCCAGCCAGGGCTGCAGCCAGGGACAGGCGGGACCTCTGTGCCACGGTCCTACCAGGAAGGTGAGGAAGAAGAGGAGAAGGGCAGTGGGGTGGACTGCTCTTCCCCCTGCCCTAGCCGGCCTCCACGGCTGCCTCCAGGTCCTCTGGCCCAGCCCTGCACTTAGCGGGACCCTGGGAGGCAGTCTGCATTCCCAGCCAGCTGGGTGGGGGTATTCAGTGACCTTTGTGTCCCCAGATGTCCAACCTACCTGACCTTGCACCCTGAGGCTTGCTGCCCAGGATGAGCATGGTTCTAGGGCTAAGCAGACTTTGGGGCCACAGAGCCCTTGGCGGTGGTGAGGGAACATGGGGGACCGGCCAGGTGCGGAGCCATGGGTCTCGTGCACGTACGCCGTGGGACTGGGTCATGGGACAGGTGCTGTGTGCAGGTCCCCTGTGCACACCGGAGGGGGTGCTCTCAGGAGGGAGGCCTGTGTGCCTGGTGCACCTGTCCTCCACCTACCCCTGGAGGAGTGGCCAAGTTCAAGCATTTCCATGCCCAACCCTCAGGGACATTTGGGAATTTGGGGCCAAGAAAGGCAGGGACTGGCCCAGGACAAATGAGAGGTACAGAGTCCAAGAAGCAGGGCTGCTCTCCAGTCCCAGGCCAGCCCCAACACTCCCGTGAAGTTCGCTTTGGGGGTGAGACCTCTCAGATCCTCGGGGAGAGCTACCCACCCCATCCCATGCGGGGACATGACCTTGGGCATCCCCAGACAGGTAGAGGCATGTGCACCTGTGCACACACACACACCACTCTGACTGCCCAGCTTGGGGTCAGAAGGGGCAGACACCCTGGGAGTGAGGTGGGTGACAAGGGGGAAAGAAGAACGAGGTCGGAGACAGCTGGTCCTTGGGGCAGGGGCAGGGCAGGACCCCTGGCAAGAACCCAGATGCATAGCATGGGGATGGGAGACAGGCCAGGCTGATGGTCAGGGACCCAGGGGTGTTGCTGGGGCACTGGGAGAGGACGAGGTCGGGGGTCTCGTGTCCATCACCATCCTGGGCTACGGGAAGTAGAAGAGATGCCCCCAAGTGCAGAAGTGGCTACAGCACAAAAGGCCTCGGCTACTCTTCTCTCAACTGGGCCATAGAGATGGGGAGTCCTTGGGTCCCACAGGCTTGTAGCAAAGTCTGTTGGCCTTGGATCTCCATCCCTGATCCACTGTGCTCCCCTGGGTAAATGCTTTGTACTCCCTCGAGGTCCTTCTGACCAGAGGACAGCCTGGGGGCTTGGGAGCCTAAGGACCTGGGTGTATAGGTCATGGCAGAGCACTGGGCTGCTGGTCTGGGGACCAAGGTCAGGACCCTCCTTGTTGCAGCCTCACATCCCCATTTGGAAGAGGTTCCAGAGTCAGTGCTCTGGTCAAGGTGAGGAGGCCTTAGGAGGGAACAAAGCACCAGGACAGGAGAGGGAAATGGGGAGAAGGTAGGCCTCCGAGGTTTCTCACATCGCCCCTGGAACCCACAGATCCTGCTCCTGGGAGAGACAGAGACACACAGAAAAGACAGAGAATGAACACAGAGAGGGAACCAGAAGTCACAGACTTTCTTCCATCAGGTTAGAAACAACATCCCATCATGGTGCTCCCTTCTGTTCCTTAGAGCACAGTCACACAGGCCATCCACCCTAGAGGTGAGAGAATTCCACAGGGACGTGTGACAGGATTTGGGAATGCCAGGAACCAGTGTGGGTACTTCCAAGCACACGGGCACAGACAAGGCCTGGGACCTGGGCCCAAAACTAATGGGAGCTCCTGGAAATCTGTGTCACAAGAGGACAAGGTCAGAATCAGTTCTCTGCAACCTTCCCATGGAGGCTAGAAGACAGGCAGGAGGAGGGGGGCTTTGCCTGGACCCCAGAGCAGACCCAGGCCCCTCTGAGCTGTTTCTACGCCCTGCCCGGGCCCCCACTCATCCTTGCATTGCCACGTGCATGTCCCAGCCTCCTGTGATACCAGGAACATAGGGAGAGGTCCTACCCCTGATGGCGTCCCTAGAATTAGAAGTCAGAAGACCCCACTGTGCAGATGGGGAGCCTGGGGAGGCCCTGAGAGGCACAGGGTCTGTCCAGGGTCACAGTCCTGGGCATGAACAGGAGTCCAGTCTAAACCCAGCTCTGTGCCCTCACAGTGGGGACATCGCCACACCCAGGCCTCACGGGTTCTGTAGGTAGGCTGTGTGGGGGTCACTGTAGAGACAGGGCATGGGGTAGAGGGTGAACATTGAGCAGCAGGGGCAGGGGAGCCCTCAGGGGACTCCGGTGTGAGGAGGAAGTCAGGTAAGGCGTCTCCAGGAAGCGGTGACCTCACCTTCCTAACAACAGAGCCCAACAGAATTTGGAACCCACGTATCCAGGCACCCACATTCCAGAGACAGCCCCCTGCCCAGCTCATTTCGTTGGAGATTCTCAAAAAAAGGACATGTTTGCATGTTGCATCCCAAAGTCCTGAGGCTGCAAGCAGAGGAAAGCACCCCCTGCAAACATTTTCCCTCGCTGGGGATGTCATATCAGGGCTCCCCAACATCTCTGCTCATTTGGCTGGAAGTACAGAAAGGTGACACCATGGGGCCCAGAGCCAGTCCCCAGCCCCATACGCTCTGATCCGACCTGTGCAGTCCCCAGGCGCCTTCCCATGCATGCGTGTGTGTGTGTGCGTGCGTGTCTGTGTGTCTGTGTCTGTGTGTGTGTATGTGTGTGTAAGAAGGCTCACGTGAGGTGCACCCACCCCACTCATCGGGTCAGATGCCCGGTGGGCAGGTCATGTTCACACCCCAGGTCCAGGCTGGCTGGGTGGGATGGACTGTGGGGGATGTAGGCTTCTCCGCAGGGTTTATCCTGTGTCTTGCAGGTATGGGTCCCTGTCCCAGGTGGGGCTGTGCACGCACATGTCTGTGTCTGGTCTGGGAGCAGCAGGGGGACAGGGCAGGAGGACAGTGAGGATGGCTGGGCAGGGCTGTGATGTGTCCGAGCCAGCTACCGGTCCCTGTCTTTGCAGAACACCGGGGATGGCGGACACCAGCTCCATCTGCCTGACACAGGGAGTGACCGTAGGGGGCTCTCCAGGAGCAGGATGACTGCCTGGGAAGGCCTCTGACACTGCCCAGGCCACCGTCCTTGGTGGTATCACACCAGACTGTGGTCCAGGACCTGGAGCCCACAGACGCCGAGCCTGAGGGTGAGAAGGTGGGGCTGGGTGTATGTGGGTGTCTGGGGATGGGTCGGTGGCGGGCCCCACAGGCAGGAGAGCCGAGGCTGGTGTGCGGCCAGGAGCGAGGACTGGGCTCAGAGCACCCAGCGGGAGCACTGCTGTTGGGGAGATGTCCTGGTGAGGCTTCCTTCCTGGCTGTAGCTTCTCTGGGAGGCCCTGGGCTGAGCTCTGTCTCCGCAAAGGAAGGCAAACGTGTTCTTCGTTCCAGGATCTCCAACGAAATGAGCTGGGCAGGGGGCTGTCTCCAGAATGTGGGGACTGGTTACCCGGGTCTAGCTCTGAAGAGCCAGAGCCAGCCCCAACTTCACCCGCAGCTCCAGAGGCAGGGATGGTACCTGAAGAGACTTCAGCAGGAGACCGGGAGCCAGCAGGGGCCAGGAACCTGCCCACGGAGAGACGCTGTCCCAGAGGAGCTGGCGGCTGCCCCTGCCCCAGCCCCTGCTCTAGTTCCTGCTCCTGTCCCCGCCCAGCCAGAGCCACTCCCCCCTCCGCTGCCCTGGCCTGTACTTCTGACCTTCCATCTGTCCCTGCTCCTGTGCCTGCCCCATCCCAACCCCTGCCCCACTCCTGCGGGGCTCCCAGAGCCACATTCTGAGACGCAGTCCTGCTCCTTGTACAACTGTCCCTTGTTCTTTCCCCGGAACCCGACGGCCCGCAGGAATGTTTTGTCCTCTACCTGTACATTCTTTCTCTGGTACATACTGTTATTTTCTCTCTCCATGTTCTGTATACTGCTTACTATTTGTTTTCAATAAAATTACTTGTTTTCACTTGAACACATGACAAGCGTTAAGCACACTCCCAACGCTGTGCTACCACACCGCAGAACATCGCAGCAGCAGGAGAACATCTCCTTCCCTGAAGGAGACCCTGAACCCAAAGCCCTCCCTGCGCCTTTCTCTTCCAGCCCGGCCTCTCGTGACTCCCAAGCTGCTTTCTCTCTCTGTTCCTTTGCCTGTTCTGGATGTTTTTGTATGTGTAATCGCACAATATGTGCCTTTGTGTCTGCCCACCTATTTTCAAAGGGGACTCGACTTTTTCTGTGTTTATGTGACATAGAATTTCCCTTATTCGATATTGAGACCCAATGGATTAGAGATGAGATGTAATCACAGAGGCCCCTTTAGGAACTATGAGCACAATCTCAGGCTCAAGACCCCTGTTCCTGCTGGGACACCACAGCTTGACCCCAGACAGGACACGGCTGGCTCCTCCTGTGGCCCACATAGAAAACCGGAAAATGCAGAAAGCTGGGAGACACACCACAGAGGGCAAACGCATTGCTCACAATCCAAGGCCAGAGAAAAGTTTCCCCTGACTCTGCTCCAAACAGACTCCAAGTCACGGGGTTTCACAGGGACAGAGATCAAATGCGTGCCAGTCCAGCGGGGAGGTTAGGCACACGGGGAGTATGTGTCTGAGACCCAGGAGCTCCCAGGGAAGGACTCTGGCAAAGGAATCCCTATGGAGGCAGGACTTGTCCCCCTCAGAGTGGCAGGTGTCTGGTCTGGGGACCGGCAGCCCTGGGGAGAATGTGAAGAACCAGAGGTCCAATGCAGGTCCCCTGGAGAGAAGGGTGACGGGCACCCCTGCCTGGGAGAGCAGTGTGCGGGGCCACCCATCACCTAGCAGTGCTCAGCCTCAAACTCAGCCCCAGAAACTCTGCATGAGTTTTCACAGATGCAATGTCAGGAGTGTGCAGCATGGCGGTGGTGGAGAGAGCAGCAGATGGAACGACGCTAATGCCCAAGGAGATGGATGGGATCCACGGTCCCAGTCCTCATGACAGAATGTCCTGTAGCTACTGTCCCAGTGTCATCCGGGCACAGGATCCAGGAAACCCCTCCTGAGACCCCCCCCCCCCCATAACCACCACCCTGCTCCCGGGAACATTCAGAATTGTTTGAGGAGCTGGAGGGGATCCAGGGGACAGCAGGGCCAGGAAGGAGGGTCAGCACTGGGAGGGCAGATGGAGGTGCCCCGAGCCACCATCCAGAGCCCAGGCTGTGATGCCCTCGGACCGCACCCCAAACAATGGCTCCTGTTGTACGGACCCGACTTCTGTGCTTTCACTCCCTCCTTTCCTGCCTCATTTATTCACTCCCATTTCTTTCTCCCCCTTCCCCTCCTCCCCACCCTTCCCTCCCCCACTCTGTCACCCTCCCTGCCTTCCTCTTGTCCCTCCTCCCTCCTTCCCCTCCCTTCCTCCTCTTTCCTTCCCTCTTTTCCCTCCTTCCCTCCTTCCCCTCCCTCCTCCATTCAGCAGAAGATCTGGGGTGTCTCTGCTCTGTACTGAGGACTGGGGCTTCATCAGTGAGCAGCCCCCAAACCACGGGGTCAGGTCCACTGTGGGAGGTGACAGGAGGCAGTCCTCAGGGCTGATGAGCACCAGGAATCTGCTCCTGAAAACAGAGGCCAGTTGCACAAAGAAAAGAATGGAGAGACCCATGCTTAACACTCCCTCTAGAAAAACCTAGTCCTGAAAAGGGATGAAAAATAAATATATCCTAGACTTCATGCAGTGTGAGAGTTAATGGCCTGTACACCCCGATTCCTAGAAGCAACGAAGAGTAAATCAGCCGGTGTCGACGGGGTGTTTGTGACACCACTTTTCTGACCAAACAACAGCATTTCAGCCAACATCTCCAGGGCCTCCGAGTTTTCCCAAGGGCCTCTGTGATCCTCTGACTCTTCCATCTACCTCCGTGGGAAGCTCTGTCCTGTCGTCTTGTCTCCTGCCTTTTCTGCGACACTTCTGTAGTGTCCCCTCCCCCCACCAGGGCCACCCTCACCAGGATTCCCCACGCCCCTTGGCTGGGTGCCCACACCCTACACTGGGCTCCACGAGTCCCATGTTTTGTGCAAGACCTGTGCGCTCCCTCTGGGGTCACCTGGCATCTCCCTGCACTGGGTCTCCTCTGACGAGTCTGTGCAGCCTGCCTGTGCCCACATCATGGGCATGGAAGCGCGAGTCCAGAAGGTCCAGACGATCTGCTCCCAGTCCCAGTGTGTGGAACCTGGGCCAAGAGTGGTCCCCGAGCAGAGGAGGAGTTGGGCCCAGAGCCTGAGGAAGGATGTGGCACAGCAAGCCCCCAGGAGGAGAGTGACCACCGCAGGGGTCTGGCGCTCAGGCCTGCTGGGAGACCACGTCCCACCCGCACTGGCTCTGTCCCCAAGGCTGGATGTCATCAAGTATCCACCCTCCCAGGCAGCAGGCTGGCAGCGACTGGCAAGGGAAGGGCACAGCTGGTGCAGGAGAGAGCCCTCAGGCAGAGAGGAGGGGGCAGGGGCTCCCCCAGCAGCAGGTGCACTACGGCAGATGGGGGGGGTGTGTGGGCATCAGCGGACAGTATCTGCAGCTGGGGTCTCCACACAGGCCCCCTCCTGAGGCTCAGCACAAGCTTCTTGGGATGGTCTGTGTCCCCAAACACAAAGTCTGGCCCAGGACCTCCCCTCAAGTTCCAACTGCCAATCCTTGGTACTCAGCTCATGCGCAAGAAATGGCCAGGAGTTGAGGTGGTGTTGGGTGCACAGAGACATGATTTTCTGGCCCACACTCTAACATTGCTGGCATTTTAACGATCTCGATTTTGATTCAAAAACAGTAGGATGCTGGGGACCCCAGACAGCTTTCTGGAAACCTGCCTCTGTGCCTTGCAACCCTCCCATCCCATCAGCTCTGCTCAGAAGCCCTCCAGGCCACAGACCCACGGTCTCGGGTCCTCAGACGGCCCAGACGATGTGCCTTCAAACAGCGATCCAGGTGGGGCAGCAGGACACACTGCGGATTCCAGCTAATCCCCTCCCAGAAAGTGAGGGTGCCACTGGACGAGCTGTCTGGAAACAGCCAGGTCAGGGTCCCAGGAAGACCCCAGAGGCACAGGAGTACCTGAAGAGCACCTGAAGGTCAGCTAGGGACAGTGGGAATCTCGGGTGGTTTTAACTGGGGGCAGCTCCCATATCCCAAACCCTCAGTATGATGGCTCCGCTGGGGGATGGGGGAGGGACCAAGCCGGGAGGACCCACGGCTCTACTGTCAGAGGTCGCCAACTCCATCTGTGCACAGGTGGGGAAACCCATCCACCCCTCAAAGAATTTCTGGAAACAGGAGCCATCTCAGTGGCAGCCGACCTGGGAGGTCAGCCTTCCAGCTGCCTGAGGTGGAATTGGGCCACAGACCAGCACACTAGCCAGAGATGAACAAAGGAGAAGCAGTTCTGCATTTCAATAGTTCCTGAGTTACCAGTTTGTTCTTATGGTTAGTATACTGTGCGAGGCCTTGAAAATGTTCTCCTCATGCTCTCTGCTGGAGAGGTTCTTAAAAAATCTCTGGTTTATAGGTAAAACCATCCAGAATTGACCTTGGTTGGCACAGCCATGCTGGGAAAAGTATGGAGTTTCTCCCAAATACTAAAAACAGAACTCCTGTATGATCCCACTACCGGGTAGACATTTGCAGGAAATAAAGTCAGTTTCTCAAAGTAAGATCCGCACACTCTCACCCAATGTCCTGGAGGAGGGGCGGCCACCCTTCGCAACAGAGCCCGGCGGGAGTAGGCAACCCTCCCCTGGAGGCAGGTGCCTCCCTGGACGAGGGACTGCCCCATGGCTGGGTCATCTCCACAGCAGCGCATCCAGTGTCCTGGATACTAGGAGGAGACGGAGTACAGCACCCGGCCAGTGAGCGTCAGGACACACTGCCCCATTACAGCACCTTGACAAATTAAATACAGAAACTGAAAGAATTTTCCATAGAGCAGAAGCAGGAAGATCCCTCTGATAACCAGCCGTCAGCCCTCCTTCCCTGAAGCAGGTCGGAATACTCCCATGGGGACCTTCTCTCCCCAGACCACAGGGAGGACGTGCTGATCACCAGAGTCAAGGAATTTAGGGCCACAAAGGCTGTAGGAACAAACCTGGTTAAACCAACCTTTATCTTCCTAATTACTTTTTTACCATTTACCAACCCTAGCTCAAACCCCTGTGTCTCAATTCATCACACATTGATTGCTTCTTTGCCTAAAACATGGAAGAACTGTCTACTCCAGCCGCCTCTGCTGGTCCACGTTCCTGTGAGGCTCCCACCGGAAAAGTCAATACACTCTGCCAGCTTCTCTCCTGTTCCTCTGTCTTTGCCAGTTTCCAGACCCAGCAGGGACCTTAAGAGGAGTCTCTCTTGCAGCCCCGGGTGGGGGGTGGTGGCAGGCGGAGTCAGGAAAACCCATCCCGTCTTTCTGACCTTGGTCAAAGCCACTCTCTGCTGGGAAGCAGCACAGGGCTGTGCATGGCTGGGGGAGCCCGGGAGAGTCAGGTGGAACATGTAGGAAGCTCCCTGACCCCCAGCCGGGGGACGTGACCCCACTGACAAGTCCAGGGTGTGATGATGAATATTATCATGGAAGCATCCCGAATATCAGACCTTCCCCACCCCAGGCTTCATTATTGCTGCTCATTGTGTTTGCTGCTGTTGGCTTAGTGGATTTTCTGAACTAACTTTGTCCAGTCTGTGTTCTGTGCTGTGTGGCCGCTGAACCCCTGTGCTGTTAACTTCCTGGTTGACCAGGGGCTGGGCAGAGGGGTCACCCGTGTTTCCGAGCTACGGCTACAGACTGGAAGGCCCCACAGCCTCCTCCTCAAGTTCGAATAGTCTGCTTGAGTGGCTCGTGGAACACAGGGAGACACATTACTTACTAGATGACCCGTTCATTAAAAAGGCAGAACTCAGGACCAGCAGCTGGGAGCGACGAGCGGGCAAGGTGTGTAGCAGAGGCTCAGAGCTCCCCTGCGCTCAGAGGGAAAGGGGCCTTTACGCACCTGCACTCTGACCTTCATCTGTACTTCTGAACTGGTGACGTCCCTCCTTCCGGCTCATCTGTCAACTCAAGTCAAGGACCCGGCAGGCACCAAACCCCTCAAGCAATAACCACTGCCTGACACCAGCAAGACCCTGCATGATGGACCCCAAGACAATGATTGAATGAAACTTTACTGACCCCCTGCACCTGCCCACCGAGCTTTGTCCTAGATTTTCCTCATATAAAAGCCCGGGAGTGTTTTCAGCACCCTGAGACCATGCCAGTCCTCGGCCTTCTGGTGTCAGCTGCACTGAAATACATTCCTTTCCCGTGTCACCACCACTCGTCTCTCTGCCTTTGGATCTGGGACACTGTGGACAGTGCAATGTAGCAAGTCAAATCCCAGTCCTGCCCCTCCCCAGGGTTCACCGCCGCCGCCGCCACTCCTCTCGCTGCAGTTCTGCTGTGGCTTCGTGACAGTTCTCAACTGATTTTGTCAAATCTGTATCCCTTGTCGTGTGTGCCCACAGAAGGGTCTGGTCTGTGAAAGTAGTGGTCAACTGTCAACTGGGTGAGACTTCCTTAAACATCTGGAAACTGCCCTCCTTCTGGGGAAAAAGAAAAAAGAAAAAACTTCTGGTCCTTGCAGATGGGGAGGAGGGCTCTGGGTGCGTGGTGTCGGGATGCACCTTCAGCACCAGCCAGACCTCTTAGCACTCTGCCTTGGCCTTCACTTCCTATTGCCGAGTCTGACAATCACCAGAGGGCAGAGCCTAGGGCTTTCTCAGGTCGGCCCTGAGCAGGCACCCAGCCCACACATGCAGTGTCCCAGGGGCTCGGGAATAGGTCCGAGCTTCCAGGCCCTTCTTCCCTAAAGCTCCTCATCACTCAGCCTTTCTTCCTGTGATTCTACTTGGTTTCCATTTGCCCCAACTCTTATCCACTGCCCTAGCAGAGACTCACATATGCCCTTAAATGGTTTGGACCCCGAATGTCCTCCAGTAGCCATCTCACTACTGGGCGAGTTGGTGGAAAGCAGCAAGTCACAGAGGAATCCAAGGGCCTGGACGAGGTGTTTCCCTCTCCTGAGATGGGGACATCTGTGAGAGGAACAGGTGGCCAGCTGGTGCGGGGGGTGTAGGCACCTGAAGTGCACAGGACAGATGGGGTAGATGAGGCCAAGATCCCCGGGGTGTGTTCCTGCATCTGGGCTGAACTGGTCTTCAAAGCTGCAGATTGGATGGGATCATCTTCAGGCTCAGGAGGAAAATGAGGGGAGCAGAGGGGACTGAGGAGGCTCGGCTTAGACAGGAAAGGGCTGAGCCATTCCTTCGGGGGAAAGGCGTGTCAGGTCCAGGCTCATGCGGACAGAACTTGAGCCACTGTGCTCCATGAAATAAGCCAGTCCCTAAAGGACTGATACTGGAGGAGCCCACTAGTGAGGGACAGAGAGCGCGCCAGCTCATAGAGGTGGAAGGAGCTGCTGCGGCCGCAGCTGGGGAGAGGGAATGGGGATTCAGGTCTCGTGGGCAGAGGTTCAGCTTGGGATGATGAAGAAGTGGCGGTGATGGACAGAGGTGGCAGGTGCAGAACAGTGAGTGTATTTATCGCCACTGAATGGACCCTGAAACGTGCTTAACAGTATCCACTGTACATCAGTTCCAGCACAATAGGAAAGAGGTGAGGCAGGAGGACGGGGTGAGGCAGAAGGACGGGGCCATCCCAAGTCCCAGGAGGACAGGGATCCTGTATCTTAGTTCTCACTCTCAGACTCTGCGCCTTGTTGGAGCTCACAGCAGGCACTCAGTGAATGCTCGCTAAGACGCCGTGCAGGCAGGTGAGGGCACAAGTGCAGACCCACCGGTGGGCACCGGGGAATCCCAATGAGACGTGCATCCAGACTGAGTAAGCGCCCACATTTCACAAGTGCCAGCACAGAAATCACCATTTAAAACCAAGGCAGGTGACCATAAGCTGTATTACAAGGCGGTGATCATCAATACAGTATGGTATTAGCACAAAATCAGACACAGATCAGCAGAACAGAACAGAGAGTCAAGTATCTTATGGTCTCACTTATTTGTGGAGCATAACAAATAACATGGAGGACATGGGGAGATGGAGAGGAGAGGGAGTTGAGGGAAACTGGAAGGGGAGATGACCCATGAGAGTCTATGGACTATGAAAAACAACCAGAGGGTTATGAAGGGGCGGCGGGGGTGGGGTGGGGTGGGAGGTTGAGGAACCAGGTGGTGGGTAATAGGGAGGGCACGTACTGCACGGAGCACTGGGTGTGATGCCAAAACAATGAACACTGTTATGCTGTAAATAAACAAATAAAAATAAATAATAAAAAAAAACAAAAAAAAAAACTAATGATGTATTGTATGGTGACTAACATAACACAATTGAAAAAAAAAAAAGGGTTCATCTCTGAAATTAATTTCCATGGAGGATATCTAAAAAGAAAAAGACAAGATGAAACATGCCTTAAGAGAAGGTTTCCTAAAATAGTTGTTGGATAACCCTCTGATAATAGTCTAAGAATTGTTAATCACCTCTCTGTGCACCAGTCCCCATGGGCTACACCATGTTAGCCTTCTAGCCTTTAGAGTCCTACGTAAACACTACTTGGAGCATGCATAGATCAGCAGAGGGCTCTCCTGGTTTAATTGGGCCGAGATCCACTAACAAATGTGTCCAACAGGAGTACGTATGAAAAGACTACAAATATCACAACAAAAATACATTTAGCAAACCAAATTCACCAACATTTCTACCAGTCCCATGTCTAATTTTCCTCCAACATCCAATTTAAATAAAGACTTCATGGAATTTTAATTCATTTGTTGCATTTCAATGCAAATGTGATCATGGTGTTAGTCCAAGAAAGTAGGGGCTAATCCGTATTTCATGGACTCAGTAAGTTGCCAAACAAGAATCCTGACTATGGGTGAAATGAAGGCTCATCATCATGGAAACATGGGTATCTTTGGACTACATAAGAACACAACAGATGTGAATTCTTCCCTCCTGAAACGTAAATATGTTCTAATTTTCTTTATCATTTTCTCTCCACGTCATTCTGCACATTCAAATTATATTTAAATATGTTGCTTCATTCATCTCACATTTCAAGGAAAAAATTAATTTGTAAATTCATGCTACACTATTAGAAAATGGAGTCCATATAAGAAAAATGAAAAACCTGTTTCAGTGAAAACATTGCACACCTCTTTTTTAACATCTGTTTCTTCAGCTTGTGCTCTCTCATTTTTTGTCACGTTCACCTTCAGATTAAAATGACAATAATAGTTAAAAGTTGGCCCAAGTCTAAAACCAATATGGAAAAGATTCACAAGCACAGAATGAAAATTCCTGTATTTGGTTTTATGACATTAAATTACATGAAGTATAACTCCAGGCTTGACACTTCTGAAAAGGATACCTGGGTTCTTACAGGACCCAAGGCATAAACTGACCTGGTAATGTTTTCCACCTGGTAAACTAACATAAATTTTAGAAACTACGTGTATCATGGATGTTTGCTGCCTTCTTTAGTGATATATAGCACACCTGAAGTACTGTGTTCAGTTCTCAACTCATAACAAAAGGGGTTTTCTTTAAGTTAAAAATTCCGTAATTTTTTATTCCTGGTACCACTACTACAATTTACACGGCAATTTACCTGATGCAATGAAAAGGAGAGAAGATAAAGCTACAATAAATAAAAGACCTCAGGAATGTATATTTAATTGACAGTACATTGCATTAATAAATAGCTGCACTTTTTGCAAACTGTGGCTATGACAGTCCTGAACAAGAAGGGTTTCCTGTTTAAGCTGCATTAACTTTTCTGACTATGGATCATTGGTCCTTCTGTGGCAAAATTTACATTTCCTCTAATGTATTTGGGACAACTGTCTCAAAGTAACCTGCAGCTTTCCTGACAACTCCTTGCTCTCTCTCCTACTATGAACTGTAGCCCTTTTCTTCTGGAAATTTTTTTAGATCCTTCTGCTACCATATCCATCACTTCCACCACCAAATCCAACCAGCACCATAGGGACTGCCCGAGCTTCTTCTACCAAAACTGCCCCCTTCATGGGTCCATAATTTGATTGCTGTTGCCCACCACTTCCAAAATTATTATAGTTCTCACCACCACCAGAGTTACCACCTCCAAAATTTCCTCCTTCATTGTAACCATCATATCCTCCACCACCACCTCCGTATTCACCACCTTGGTTTCCACATCCTGGTCCACCACCACCATAGCCTCCCCTTTCACCAAAGTTTCCACCACAACCAAAGTTACTACTGCCTCTGAAATTTCCTCCATGACCCATGAAGTTGCCAGATCCACCTCCAAGGTTTCTTTGTGACCCAACAGACTGCAATTTCTTGTTTATATTTTTAAGATTTATTTATTTATTTGTTTGTTTGTTTATTCATTTATTTATTTAACAGAGAGAGAAAGAGAGAGATCACAAGTTGGCAGAGGCAGGCAGGGAGAGAGAGGGAAGCAGGCTCCCTGCTGAGCAGAAAGTCCAATGTGGGGCTCGATCTCAGGACCCTGAGATCATGACCTGAGCTGAAGGCAGAGGCTTAACCCACTGAAACACCCAGGCGCCCCTGAATTTCTTGTTTAGAAAGGGTCTTTTTCACTTCACAATTATGCCCATTAATAGTGTGGTATTTCTTTTTTTCCCCCATTTTATTTATTTTTTGAGCGTAACAGTATTCATTGTTTTTGCACAACACCCAGTGCTTCTTTTTTTTTAAGATTATATTTATTTGACAGATAGAGGTCACAAGTAGGCAGAGAGGCAGGCAGAGAGAGAGAGAGAGGAGGAGGAAGCAGGCTCCTTGCTGAGCAGAAAGCCCGATGTGGGGCTCAATCCCAGGACCCTGGGTTCATGACCTGATCTGAAGGCAGAGGCTTTAACCCACTGAGCCACCCAGGTGCCCTGATAGTGTGGTATTTCTGAACAACAATTTTATCAACCGTATCATGATCATCAAAACTTACAAAAGCAAATCCTCTTTTTTCCACTCTGCCTGTCTTCTATAACTATTTTGGTTTCAATCTTGCCATTTTTTTCAAAGTAGTTTCTCAAACTGCATTCTTCTGTATCTTCTTTAATACCACCAACAAAAATGTTCTTCAGTTAGATGGGCACCAGGCTTTACAGAATGCTCTCTAGAAACAGCTCTCTTTGGTTCTATACATGCCCAACAACCTTGTGTGATCAGGCACACATTGCTGCATCCACCTCTTCAACATAAGAATAAGTGACAAAACCAAACCCCCTGAACCGTTTTGTTTGGGGGTCTCTCATCACCACACAATCTGTAAGTGTACCACATTTTTCAAAATGTTCTCTTAAACTATCTTCTGTAGTTTCAAACCTCAAACCACAAATAAACAGTTTTCTCAACTGCTCTGATTCCTTTGGATCAAGGCCCTCCATTTTGGAACTGGACTCATCTCTTCTAACTCGAGTTCCATATGGGACCAAAAGCAAAGGCATTTAATAAACCATGGTGAGTCAAAGGGATAGCAAAGAGAAAAACACGGTAATTAAACATCATACAGTGTTAGGAAGAGCTGACAACCATCAAACACTTATTCTAGAAACATAAATCAAAGCGTATATTTGATAATAGGCTCTAATATCAAAGGACATATAAAACTGAATTGGGGGAAATTGAGGGGGAGATGAACCGTGAGAGGCTGTGGACTCTGAGAAAAAACTGAGGGTTTTGAAGTGGAGGGGAATGGGACGGTTAGATGAGCCTGGTGGTGGGTATCAAGGACGGCACCTATTGCATGGAGCACTGAGGAGGGGGGGCATAAACAATGAATCTTGGAACACTGAAAAAATAAAAATTTTTTAAAAGGACATATAAGCAAAAGACATATAAACAATTTTTAATGAGCTGAACCAAACAATATTGCCTAGAGAAGCACATATGGGTAATCAAGCTATTATACACTAGGAGGTGATTATCATAAACACCAGAATAGTGGATACTTTAGGGACAGGGATGGGTAATGATTGCTTGAGGCACAAAGAGAAGCTCTTGGGTACTTACCAGGGTTCTATTTCTTGAGCTGCATGTTAGTTATAATAATATTCACCTTAACTCCTTGAGGATTTTGTAGTTTTCTGTATCTATCTTTCATTGTGCAACAAAACTTTTTTATAAAGAATTAATGATGAATTGATTCATTCCGTGTAATTTCCAGAATAAAGAAAAAGATCCAGTGCTCTGTTAAAGAGTAATCTCTGACTTAACATAAAGAGTAAGTAAAAAGCAAAGATTAAAGGACAGCTATGAAGTTCTGAAAATAGAAGACAGGTGAACATTCTGTGGAAGACCTCCTTTGTCAGACAGAAGGCTGGGTCATGTTTTCTGAGTCTATTTCAACTCCAAAATTCTCTGGCTTTTTAATTCCCAAAACTATCTCAATCTTACTTGGTCAAAGAATGCCCAGTGCATTTTGTAATCAAGGCATGTTGAGAACTAAGTCCTCTGTCATCTCTTGCCTCTGGGTTTATCAGTTCAGTAATACATCGAGCTTGTGGGCACTTTTGTGTACATGAGTGCTCATACATTTGAAAAGTTATATAAGTGTAAAATTTTAACGATTTCAAGTTCAGTTCTAGACCATCATAGTGAAATCACCAGCATGAAAAATGAAGAGAATAAGGAGTGAATAGAATAATAATAATTTTTGGGTAGGTGAATACAATTTTTTATATTTTATTTATATTCAATTAGCCAACGTATAGTACATCATTAGTTTTTTATACAATCTTCAATGATCCATTACTTGCATATAATACCCAGTACTCATCACATCAATCCCCTCTTAATGGCCATCTCCCAGTTACACCATGCCCCCACACCCTCCTCTATCCTCAACCCTCAGTTTGTTTCCCTGAGTCAAGAGTTTCATACGCCTTGTTTCCCTTTCTGATTTCCTTCCCCTAGGTGTTCCATCCCTTCCCCTTTGTCCTCTGCACTAATCCTTATGTTCCACATATGAAGGTGAATATAATTTTTACTTTTGAGAATTAAATATAAACAAAACAGGGTTTCTAGTGTTTTTACAAATACTAACCCTCACCACCACCTTTTGAGGAATATTGTTATCTTCACTGAACATGTAAAGAAGCTGGTGTAAAAAATTACATAACTGCCCAAGGACACATTACCGCCAAGTAGTGAAGCTGGGATTTGATACCAAGCTCTGAATCCAGAATCTGTGCACATAAGCACTATACTCAGCATGGCTGGCATCCACCACATAAAAACTTCACAGTCATTAATTAAATAAAGTTCCCATTTTGAGAAAAAATATATCCCTAACCCATACTACTTGGGTAGTATGGTGATAACACACTACTGGTAATAACAGCTCCTTCTTCATGATTGTAACATTTTCATGTTTTAATTCAACTGTTTGTACAATGATATACAGTAAGTAATTTACCTTATTTCACTGTAACTGCAACAAATAAATTTATTTTTCCTTGGCCCCAAACACACATGAATATAAAGCACCCTAAATCTGGAGTTGATGGTCAGAAATTATAGGCATAAAGAATTATAAACCAAAATAATAGAAAATATTTATAAACTAATTCAGTCATTAAAACTTCCATATATTTAATGATATGCTAATTCAAAACCAGGAAAATACATATATATCTGTCACCTTTCTGTATTCATTTAAAACTGAAATGGAGTTTTACCTATAGAGTTCCAAAGCAACCAGAGGATTGACTCAGATAGTTGGTATATTATATGTGGAAAAACAGCTCACTGACCATTATAAGAGCTGTTTTTTGATCAAGTTACCTACCTTGCTACTTTTGCTGAATGGCCAGGTGAGCAGGAGCTGACACAGGTGATTGCCGCATGTATGTGATAACCGGAAGATTCTGGAACTACTTCGGATTTTAACTCTGAAACAAATCAGTAAGGCTATTTAAATACTTTATTGGCAGTTGTGAATGGTATTCCAAAACACAGGGCCTCTGTACATGGCAATGGAAGTTAATAAGAAAGATGAGTTTTCCTAGCACCAAAATGCAGGCACAAAATGGGGCAATAGTAGGGAACATCAAAATTGATCTAGGAATAGCAGTATCTACAATGTTCAATGGGAAGGACAAGAGGAGGAGGTTGTTGGTGGTGGTGGTGATAATGGGTGGAATTAATGCATTTGGAAATGAATATAGAAACTGATCCTGCTACCAAATGGTGGATCTTACTCCAAGAAAATGGATCATTTAAACTTTTATCCCATAGGCCACTCCTTTGAAAAGGGAAATATTTGTCATGATCAAGTGAGGCTTATCTCCCACGTTCAAGAAGGAAAAATATTTCGGACACATTTCTCATTTTTCTCAAAATATATCTGCATCTTAAATCATATTATTAATTTCATGGATTCATTACTTAACCAAAACACACAGAACTATAAGTCTCATGGCATAATTAAACCATTTCAATGACTTACAATTCAGTGTGACAGGTTTACCATATTATCTTTAGAACCACTCTGGTTTTGAGTAAACACAGAGAGGCTTTGGGCAATGAACACAGGGAGTGTTAACAGAGGGGTTCCAAATGGGACAGAGCACACAAACAACTGAATTGGGGATGCTCATGGTAAGCGACATGGCAAGCTATTTCTGCCTAGGCCTGATGCTATTTTGATTACCACGATCTTGTTTCCTAGACTTTCCTAAGGAGCCATGGACACAAACAATGGAAGTTCCACAACAGATTTCATCCTGCTGGGCTTTTCTGATCGACCCCAATTAGAACCCATCATCTCTGGGGCGGTCTTCATCTTCTATATTGTGACTCTGGTAGGAAACACAACCATCATTCTTGTATCTTACGTAGACACCCAGCTCCATACGCCCATGTATTTCTTCTTATCCCATTTGTCTTTTTTGGATCTCTGCTATGCAACTAGCATTATCCCCCAGATGCTGGTAAATCTATGGGGTCCTACAAGGTCTATTACCTATGGAGGGTGTGTGCTCCAATTCTTCTTTTCCCTTGACCTGGGAGCCACTGAATGTCTTCTCTTGGCTGTGATGGCCTATGACCGCTATGCTGCTGTCTGTCAACCTCTTCACTACACGGTCATAATGCACCCTCAGCTTTGCCAGAATATGGTGCTCACTGTGTGGTTAGGTGGCCTTGGCAGTGCCTTAATTCTTTGCTCCATGACCTTGAAATTACCAAGATGTGGGCACCAGGAATTGGATACCTTCTATTGTGAGATGCCAGCCCTGCTCAAGATGGCCTGCATCTACTCAAAAGTAATGGAGGTCATTGTCTTTGCTCTCGGGGTGGTACTTCTTCTAGCACCTCTATCACTAATTCTCATCTCATATGCAGTAATCACTCAAGCAGTCGTGAGGATCAAGTCAGCAGGAAGGTGGAGTAAGGTCCTTAATACATGTGGTTCCCACCTCACAGTAGTAACTCTGTTTTATGGAACAATCATTTACATGTATATGAAGCCACAGAATAGCACATCCCAAGATGAGGGGAAGTTCCTTTCTCTCTTTTACACAATCATCACACCCACCCTTAATCCTCTGATTTACACTTTAAGAAACAAAGATGTAAAGAACGCAGTAAAGAGAATGCTGTCTGTCAAAAAATGGTCAGTCAAGTCATGAATTAGATGGAGGAGAACTAACAAAGTAATATTGACCTTTATCAACAGAATATGAATCAATTCATTTATGCAAAGTGTATTTATTGGATGTTTACCATGTACTAAGAATAATAATAAGTACTGACTTTCTGAAATATTTTTAAATTTTTAAAAAATCATTATTGAATATTAGGTACTGACTTTCTAAATAAGTAGGAATTAGACAGAAATTATGAGAGAAGAGAGTTGAGGGAAATTGGAGGTGGAGGTGACTCATGAGAGACTATGGACTCTGAAAAACAATCTGAGGGTAATGAAGGGGCAGGGGGTGGGAGGATGGGGGAGTGAGGGGGTGGGTATTGTGGAGAGCACGTATTGCATGGAGCACTGGGTGTGGTTCATAAACAATAAATTCTGTTACACTGAAAATAAGTTAAATTTTTTTCCCTTTTTATTAATTTTTTCAGCGTAACATTATTCATTCTTTTTGCACAACACCCAGTGCTCCATGCAAAACGTGCCCTCCCCATCACCCACCACCTGTTCCCCCAAGTTAAATTTTTTAAATGGGGGGAAAAAGAAGTTATGAGAGAGAGATACAGACACATAAAGAAATTTCAATTCATACATTTAAAATGCTTCAGGACTAATCACAAGCCACAGAATAGTAAACATATAGTTATGAGATGTGATTAAGTATACTAATAGAGAAATGTAGAAAGTATTAAGAAGATATTTCACATTATGTTAATATAGGATTAACAGGATACTGATTATTTTCTTTGCAGAATTATCATTTTTATTGAAAATAACACTTCTTTCATCAAGCTGATACTTACAACATTGCCTTTGTGGTGGAGACCAACTACCCACTGATACCCATTCCACCTTCTGCTTATAGTTTTAATTGGCCACCTGGCCAACATACTGCATATCACATAACTGAGCCTGGCCTACACCAACAAAAATCCAGGGAAACAAAGTGTGCAACTCCTGAGTTATCTTCTCAAATATGAAACCATTTGCCCTCACCCCCCCCAACCCACCCACTTCCTCTTGGCTGCAATGAGAGTGTGGAGGTAACTAGCTTTGGTGGAAAAAACAACATGGAATAGAACAATAAAATGGAATCAGAACCACCCACCACCTCTCAATGCCACCAGATTATTACAGAAGAAATCCTTCTACATTATTGAATATTAAATAAAGCCACTCTATTTTGGTGGTCTTTCAGTTAGAGTAGCCTAACTTTACCCTCCGTGGCTTGATGAAGATGTTGGGCTTTTTGCTGTAAGGTAGCGTGGTCCTTCAGTCAGCAGCAACTACATCACTTGGCTCTTTATCAGAATGGACAATCTTAGACTCACCTCAGACCTACTGAACCAACCATCTGGGAAAGGACCCAGAAATTGATTTGTCTTAACCAACAGTTCAGGTGATGAGACAAAAGTTTAGAACAACTGTTACAGAAAATAGGGAGATGTTGAGTTTCTAAACAGAAAATTAAAATGGTCTTGTGGACTTTAATTAATTTCTTTCCTATAGATGTGTGAAAGAAGGTGGGTAATGGTTTCTCAAGGCTCTCAGAAGAGATGAAGGAAATGAGGAGTTTTGTCTAAATGAAATAAATATAAATGAGGATTCTTTTGTGAATTAAATATTTTATTTCACTAGAGAGATCCAGATCATTGACCTATATCATTTTAACATGTCATCCACACAAAAAAATAAGAAGAGAGTCTACAATTTTTCATATTAATTCTTCAAAAATCCAATATGCATTTCACATTTATAGCATATTTTAAATTAGGTACTAAAGTTGTCATCAAAAATAACTGATCTGTATTTACCTGTCATAAAATTTGGAAAATGAAAGAAATAGATTCCCATACCTACATTGTTTCAAATGTATACCTGAAAGTTTTATAATAACTCCATCAAATATCGACTTTAAAAAAAAAACACTGGGCCCCTGTCTTTGTCATTGGCATACAGTGTATTAGTTTCAGGTGTATAAAATGCGGATTTGACATTCGTACATACTGCAGAATGGTTATCACAATAACTCTAATCACCTACCACTTGTCACCTTACAAAGTTAATAGAATGTTTCTGACTACATGCCCCATGCTGAATATTATGTTACCTTTTTATTCCACATCAAAGTGAAATTAACATTTAAAAATCCGTCCCACGGTCTCCCTAGCTACATTTCCAGCGCTCAGCACCTCCTGCAGCCTCACCAAGCGTCAATAGCTTGTGGCGTAAATGAGTATTCTTTCTTTAATACTATCTTCTAGTCCTTTCATTTTTTTAAATTTATTTATTTATTTTCAGCGTAACAGTACTCATTGTTTTTGTACCACACCCAGTACTCCATGCAATACCTGCACTCTCTATTACCCACCACCTGGTTCCCCAACCTCCCAGCCCCTGCCACTTCAAAACCCTCAGGTTGTTTTTCAGAGTCCATAGTCTCTCATGGTTCATCTCCCCTTCCAGTTTCCCTCAACTCCCTCTCCTCTCAATCTCCCCATGTCCTCCATGTTATTTGTTATGCTCCACAAATAAGTGAGACCATATGATACTTGACTCTCTCTGCTTGACTTATTTCGCTCAGCATAATCTCTTCCAGACCCGTCCATGTTGCTACAAAAGTTGGGTAGTCATCCTTTCTGATGGAGGCATAATACTCCATCGTGTATATGGACCACATCTTCCTTATCCATTCGTCCGTTGAAGGGCATCTTGGTTCTTTCCACAGTTTGGTGACCGTGGCCATTGCTGCTATAATCATTGGGGTACTTCTCATTGGTGGCTCTTCT
This sequence comes from Meles meles, assembly GCF_922984935.1. NCBI lineage: Eukaryota > Metazoa > Chordata > Mammalia > Carnivora > Mustelidae > Meles > Meles meles. Next base: position 154,268,160 of record NC_060070.1, on the reverse strand, counting down.
TTTCACTACATCTGTATCTTTGGGTAAATACCCAGCAGTGCAATTGCAGGGTCATAGGGAAGCTCTATTTTTTAGCCCTTTAATTTTATAATATTATTCCTTTTTCTTAGAAGCACTCTTTTTAAAATCTTAGTTAAAATAATATACTGTATCATCAGTTTCAGGGGTAGAATTTAGGGATTCATTCTATTAAGTGCCCATTAACCAATTACCCATTCCTCCCACCCACCTCCCCTCCAGCAACCCTCAGTTTGTTTCCTAGAGTAAGAGTCTCTCATGGTTTGCCTCCTTCTCACTTTTCATATTATTATTATGATACTATTTGTCCATTCCTTACCCTATGTTCATCTGTCTTGTTTCTTAAATTCCACATATGAATGAAATCGTATGATAATATTTTTACTATCTTATTTCATTTAGCATAATACCCACTAGAACCATACACATCACTGAACATGACAATATTTCATTACTTTTGATGGTTGATTAATATTACATTGTATATATACACCATCCATTCCTTATCCATTTATCTCTTGACGGATATCTGGGCTCTTTCCATAGTTTGGCTACTGTGGAAATTGCTGACATAAACATTGGGGTGCAGGTGTCCCTTCACATCAATGTGTTTGTATCCTTTGGATAAATACACAGTAGTGCAATTGTTGGGTTTTAAGTTAGCTCTATTTTTAACATTTTGATGATCCTCCATACTGTTTTCCAGAGTGGCTGCACCAGCTTGCATTCCCACCAACAGTGTAAACCGGTTCCCCTTTCTCCACATCCTTGCCAACATATGTTGTTTCATGAGTTGCTAATTTTAGCCATTCTAACTGGTGTGAGGTGTCATCTCATTGTGATTTTTATTTGTATTTCCCTGATGCCGAGTGATGTTGAGCACTTTTTCATGTGTCTGTTGGCCATTTGTATTCATCTTGGAGAAATATCTGTTCATATCTTCTACCCATTTCTTGACTGGATTATGTTTTTCAGTAATTATTTTGATAAGTTTTTACACATTTTGGATACTAGCCCTTTATCTGATAAGACATTTGCAAATATCTTCTCCCATTCCATAGGTTGTCTTTTTTATTATTGTGTTATGTTAGTCACCATAAAATACATCATTAGTTTTCTTTCTTTTTAAAATTTTTTTATTTTTTTCATTTCTTTTCAGTGTACCAGAATTCATTGTTTATGCACCACACCCAGTGCTCCATGCAATACGTGCCCTCCACAATTCCCACTATCAGGCTCACACAACTATAGGTTGTCTTCTGGCTTTATGGCTGTTTTCTTTGCTGTGCAAAAGCTTTTTATTCTGATGAAGTCCCAATAGTTCATTTGGTATTTGTTTTCCTTGCCTTTGGAGACATGTCTAGCAAGAAGTTACAGTGGCTGAGGTCAAAGAGGTTTCTGCCTGTGTTTTCCTCTAAGATTGTGATAGATTCTTGTCTCACATTGTGGTCTTTCATCCATTATGAATTTATTTTTATATATGTTGTAAGAAAGTGGTCCAGTTTCATTCTTCTGCATGTGGCTGTCCAATGTTCCCAGCACCATTTATTGATGAGACTCTCTTTTTGTCATTGGATAGTATTTGCTGCCTTGCCAAATTTAGTTGACCATAGCATTGAGGGTCAATTTCTGGGTTTGCTATTCTGTCCATTGATCTATGTGTCTGTTTCAGTGCCAGTACCATGCTGTCTTGATGACTACAGCTTTATAATATAGCTTGGTGTTGGGTATTCTGATGCCACCAGCTTCGGTTTTCTTTCTTTCTTTTTTTAAAGACTTTATGTTATTTACTTATTTGAGAGAGAAGGAAAAAAAGAGAGAGAAAACAAAGCATAAGAGAGTATGAGCATGGGGATCAGTGGAAAGAGAGAGAGAAGCAGACTCCCGACCAAGCAGGGAGCCCAATGTGGGGCTTGATGTCAGGGATCATGACCTGAGCCAAAGGCAGATGCCCAGCTGAGCCACCCAGGCACCTCTGCTTTGCTTTTTCAACATTCTTTGGCTATTCAGGTCTTCTCTGGTTCCATACAAATTTTACAACTTTTTCCCAGTTCTGTGAAAAAAGTTGGTGGTATTTTGATAGGGATTGCATTGAATGTGTAGATTTCTCTGGGTAGCATAAACACTTTAACAATATTCATTCTTTCAATTCATGAGCATGGAATGTTTCACCATATTTTTGTGTCTTCTTCGATTTCCTTATAAGAGATCTACAGTTTCGGGCGCCTGGGTGGCTCAGTGGGTTAAAGCCTCTGCCGTCGGCTCAGATCATGATCCCAGGGTCCTGGGATTGAGCCCCACATCAGGTTCTCTGCTCTGCAGAGAGCCTGCTTCCTCCTCTCTCTCTTCCTTCCTCTCTGCCTACTTATGATCTCTGTCTGTCAAATAAATAAATAAAATCTTTTAAAAAAAGAGAGAGAGAGAGAGATCTACAGTTTCCAGAGTACTGATCATTTATCTCTTTGGATAGATTTATTCCTATGTATCTTATGGATTTTGGTGCAATTGTAAATGGAATTGATTCCTTCATTTCTCTTTCTTTGTTCTCATTGTTAGATTATAGAAATGCAAGTTGCTTTTGTACATTGATTTTATATCCTGCCACATTGTTGAATTTCTGTATGTGTTCTAGCAATTTTGGGGTGGAGTCTTTTGCGTTTTCTACAGAGTATGACTTCATCTGTGAAGAGTAAGCTTAATTTCTTTTTTGCCTACTTGGATGCCTTTTTATTTCTATTTGTTTTTTGATTGCTGAACCTAGGACTTCCAGTTCTATGTCGAACAATAGTGGTGAAAGCAGACATCCCTGTCACGTTCTTAACTTTAGAGAAAATGCTCAGTTTTTCCTTACTGAGGATGATATTTGTTGTAGATTTTTAATATATGGCTCTTGTGATATTGAGGTATGCTCCCTCTATCCCTACACTGTGGAGACTTTTTATCAGGAAAGGATCCTGTATTCTGTCAAATGCTTTTTCTGCATCTATGGAGATGATCATATAGTTCTTGAGCTTTCTTTTACTGATACTGTGTATAACATTGACTGATTTGCAAATGTTGAACCAAACTTGCTTCCCAGGAATAAGTCCCACCTGGTCATGGTGAATAATTCTTTTAAGGTAGTGTTGGATCCTACTAGCTACGATTTTAGTAAGAATTTTTGCACTCTTATTCATCAGGGATACTGGTCTGTAATTCTCCTTTTTGATGGGGTCTTTGTGTGATTTCAGGATCAAAGTAATGCTGGCCTCATAAAATGAGTTTGGAAGTTTTCCTCCCACTCCTTTTTCTGGAACATCTTCATAAGAATAAGTATTACTTCCTCCTTAAATGTTTGGGAGTATTCCAATGGGATAGCATTGACCCTGGACTCTTGTTATTGGGAGATTTTTTTAAATTATTGTTTCAATGTTTTGCTGTTTAGGGGTCTGCTCAGGTTTTCTATTTCTTCCTGTTTCAGTTTTGGTGGTTTATAGGTTTCTAAAAATGCATCCACTTCTTTGAGACTGCCTAATTTCTTGGCATAGAATTAATTGGTCATAACATATAATATTCTGTTATAATTACTTGTGTTTCTTTGGTGTTGGCTGTGATCTCTCCCTCATTCATGTGATTTTACTTATTTGGGTCATTTCTCTTTTCTTTTGATAAGTTAGGCCAGGGGTATATCAATCTTATTCTTTCAAATAATCAGCTCCCAGTTTGTGGGATTTTTTTCTACTATTCTTTGGTTTCTGTTCTAATCTTTATTATTTCTCTTCTCCTTCTGGTTGTAGGCTTTATTTGCTGTTCTTTCTCTAGCTCCTTTAGATGTAAGATTAGGTTCTGTATTTGAAATTTTTCTTGTTTCTTGAGAAAGGCTTGTATTACTTTATACTTCTCCCTTAGGGCAGGCCTTGCTACATCCCAAAGTTCTAAACAGTTGTCTTTTCATTCTCATTTACTTCCATGAATATTTTTAATTCTTCTTTAATTTCCTGGTCGACACATCCATTCTTTACTAGGATGTTCTGTTACCTGTGTTCCTTCCAAATTTTCTTCTGAGATTAAGTTCAAGTTTTTTTTATGAAAGATTATCTTTTTTTCTTAAATTTATTTTTTGAACACTCAACATCTTTTTAATTTTATTTATTTATTTGCACTGTAACTTTATTCATTGTTTTGCACCACACGCACTGCTCCATGCAATACGTGCCCTTTCTATTACCCACCGCCGAGTTCCCCAACCTCCCACACCCCGCCTCTTCAAAACCCTCAGGTTCTTTTTCAGAGTCCATAGACTCTCATGGTTCATCTCCCCTTCCAATTTCCCTCAACTTCCTTCTCCTCTCCATCTCACCATGTCCTCCATGTTCTATGTTATGCTCCACAAGTAAGTGAAACCATATGATAATTGACTCTCTCTGCTTGACTTATTTCACTCAGCATAATCTCTTTTAGGACATCCATGTTGCTACAAAAGTTGGGTATTCACCCTTTCTGATGGAGACATAATACTCCATAGTGTATATGGACCACATCTTCCTTATCCATTCGTCCATTGAAGGGCATCTTGGTTCTTTCCACAGTTTGGTGACCGTGGCCCTTGATGAACATTATGGTTTGATAATATGGAGGGATATAAACAATGAATCTTGGAACACTGAAAAAAATAAAATCAAATTATAAAGAAAGAATATGCAGGATAAAGATGTTGTCCAGATATACTATGGAGTATTATGCCTCCATCAGAAAAGATGAATACTCCTAAAACAACAGAACACTCATTCTCAAGTGCACATGGAACCTTCTCCAGAATAGACCACATACTGGATCACAAACCAGGACTCAACCAATACGAAAAGACTGACATGATTCCCTGCATATTCTCAGATCACAATGCTTTGAAACTGGAATTCAATCACAAGGAAAAGTTCAGAAGGAACTCAAACACTGGAAGCTAAAGACCACATTGCTTAAGAAGGCTTGGATCAACCAGGAGATCAAAGATGAACTTAATTCATCGAAACCAATGAGAATGAAGACACATTGGTCCCAAACCTATGGGATACAGCAAAGGCGGTTCTAAGGGGGATATACATAGCCATCCAAACCTCCCTCAAAAGGACTGAAAAATCCAGAATACACCAGCTGTCTCTACACCTTAAAGACCTGGAGAATCAACAACAAATCAAACCAACTCCACACACAAGAAAGGAAATAATCAAGATTAGAGCAGAGAGCAATGAGGTAGAAAGCAGAGATACAGTAGAACATATCAATGAAACTAGAAGCTGGTTTTTTGAAAGAATCAATAAGATCGATAAACCATTGGCCACACTAATCCAAAAGAAAAGTGAGAAAGCTCAAATTAATAAAACTACGAAAGCAAAAGGAGAGATCACTATGAACACCAAGGAAATAGAAACAATCATCAGAAATTATTACCAACAATTAAATGCCAATAAGCCAAGCAACCTAGATGAAATGGCTGCATTCCTGGAAAACTATAAACTCCCAACATTAAACCAGGAAGATATTGACAACCTGAATAGACTGATATCTAGTAACGAGATTGAAGCAGTGATCAAAACCTCCCAAAAACCAAGAGCCCAGGACCTGATGGATTCCCTGGGGAATTCAACCAAACTTTCCAAGAAGAAATAACACCAATTCTCCTGAAGCTGTTCCAAAAAAATTGAAACAGAAGGAAAACTTCCAGACTCTTTTTATGAAGCCAGCATTACCCTGATCCCCAAACCAGGCAAAGACCCTACCAAAAAGGAGAATTTCAGACCAATATCACTGATAAATATGGATGCAAAGATTCTCAACAAGATCCTAGCAAACAGGATCCAGCAGCGCATTTAAAAGATTATCCAACATGACGAGGTGGTATTCATCCCTGGGTTGCAATGTTGGTTCAACATTCGCAAATCAATCAGTGTGATAGAACAAATCAATAAGAGAAGAGAGAAGAACCACATGGTCCTCTCAATTGATGCAGAAAAAGCATTTGACAAAATCCAGCATCCGTTCCTGATGAAAACGCTTCAAAGTATAGGGATAGAGGGAACATTCCTGAACTTCATAAAATCTATCTATGAAAGACCCACAGCAAATATCATCTTCAATGGGAAAAAGCTTGCAGCCTTCCCGTTGAGATCAGGAACACGACAAGGATGCCCACTCTCACCACTCTTGTTCAACATAGTATTAGAAGTTCTAGCAACGGCAATCAGACAACAAAGAGAAATCAAAGGTATCCAAATTGGCAAGGAAGAAGTCAAACTCTCTCTCTTCGCAGATGACATGATTCTTTATATGGAAAACCGCAAAGACTCCACCCCAAACAACTAGAACTCATACAGCAATTCAGTAACGTGGCAGGATACAAAGTCAATGTACAGAAATCAGTGGCTTTCTTATACACTAACAATGAAAATACAGAAAGGGAAATTAGAGAATTGATTCCATTTACTATAGCACCAAGAACCATAAGATACCTGGGAATAATCCTAAACAAAGAGGTAAAGGACCTCTACTCGAGGAACTACAGAACACTCATGAAAGAAATTGAAGAAGACACAAAAAGATGGAAGACTGTTCCATGCTCTTGGATTGGAAGAATAAACATTGTTAAAATGTCTATACTGCCTAGAGCAATCTATACTTTTAATGCCATTCTGATCAAAATTCCACCGGTATTCTTCAAAGAGCTGGCAAATAATCCTAAAATTTGTATGGAATCAGAAGAGACCCCGAATTGCTAAGGAAATGTTGAAAAACAAAAACAAGGGGGCAGAGTCAAGATGGCGGGGAAATAGGAAGAGGCACCATTTCAACCTGTACCCTAAAGTGAGCTGATTACCTACCAAAGAACTCCGACCACCCATGAAATCAGCCTGAGATCAGAATTATACACGTCTGGATCTCTACTGGAGCAGAAGACGCCAGTGGCAGGTAAAGGAGACTGGGAGCTTCGGACTGATATTGGAAGATAAACAAAAGGGGGAGGGAGCCACCAGAGGTGACCTATTGGAAAGTAACACCCCAACACGAGAGTGCTCTGTGTCTGGGGACCAGCATTAACGTGGAGTCTGGTTGAAAGCACTCAAAAACAAACAGCAAAGGATTGCAGGGTGTAATAGTGGGAACCTGGGCGGTTAGGGTCAGGGACCTAAGTCCCTGGACCCAGGACAGCCTCCCTTGGTGCGGAGCCAGAGAGAGTGCGGCGGAGAAATCAGGTCTCCGTCCCTGAGCCGCCAGTGCACCTGAATGCCAGCGCGCCCGAGAACAAGTGGGGTCTGGCTCCCGTGAAGGGCTGGGAGCCTGGCCAGATGGCAATCCTGAAACGTGCGCGTCCCACACCCTCCCTTGGGATAGGTGCTCATAGGCGCTAGCCTGGAGCTCTGGCATCTGGAAAAACCAGACATTCCCAGCCCGGGACAGCGGGAAAATCTCAGTGTGCGATCTCTGCTCAGAACCTCTCTGGCGGTCTGGAGCTGCCTAGACAGCCACCGCTGCCCTGGTTTTGGGTACAAGGAGGAGCTCCTGCATCCCCAGGGACAGTGACACAGAACCGACTCTGCCAGCAGCTTTTGCAAAACAGTCTGAGGCTTCTCTCTGAGAGGGAGGTTGGGGTGCTGTTTGCTCTCCTCTAAACCTCCAAAAACCATCAAAAGCTGTCAAGGCGAGAGAGAGCAGATGAAAGAACATAAAAACCCCCAGAGAACAAAAGGCTGAAAAAAACAGTTTCCTGAAAAAAAAAGAGCTCACCCCCTTGAGGGGAGCGGGAGGACCTAACTCAGGGGACATCATTGTCTGAAAACCCACGTGGCAGGACCCTCCCCCAGAACACAACCAGGAAGGAAGAAAAAAAAAAGACTACAAAAGAACAACCACCACTACTTCATAAATGCAGCTTTTATTTTTAACTCTTTACCAATATTCTGATTCTTTTTTTTTATACATACAGATAATTTTTTAACCTATTTACCATCACACCGAGATGTCCAGTACATCAAATTCTTTAATAACCTTCTAACCTGAACTTTTTGATACATACACCCGTGTTTTTCTTTTGTTTTTCTATTTTTTTAATTCTTTTTTAATTTTAACTTAGTTTAGTCTAGTTTATTCTTTTTTTAATTTTTATTTTCTACTATACATATAGAGTTAAACTTCAAGGTAATCCCCTTTCCCCAATCAATGCTACCCCTATAGGCAAACCAGTTTCTAATCCCCCTGTAACTTAGGAAAGTTGAGTCCCTTAACAAAAACATCAAGATACCTTCAGGAAGAATCAAAATAACCTTCCTCACCCACACTGAGAATCTATAACCACTCTCCCAATTTTTCCTTCTGTCAGTGTTTCTGTGAAATTGTGTTTGTCCTGATAATATATAAATCTTATACTTGGGGTTCTTTCTGATGAGGTTCTTCCCTTTTTTTTTTGCTTATATATACATATTTTTTCTCTTGTCATATACTTTTATCACTCTTTTTGTCTGTCTGTTTTTATTTGTACACTCCACAAATCTTACCTTGTGGCCCATTTGGGCTGAGCCTTCTCTTTTATCTTCCCTTTTTTTCCTCTCTCTCTCTCTCTCTCTCTCTCTCTCTCTTTTTTCCTTATTTCTTTGCCCTTTTTTTTCTTTCTTCTTCTCTATTTCTTTTTCTTTTGTTTTTTCTCTCATTTGGGTGGGGAATCCTGATTGCACAGAAGCGTTTCAGGGTGCACACTGACTGCACCACAATCGATAAGTCCAGCTGCATCTGCTCAATCATCTCTTACCAAAATGACTAGAGGAGGAATACCCAACAGAAGAAAAATACAGAGGATGGGCCTTCTGCAACAGTGCTAATGGCTATCGACATAGACAATATGTCAGAAAAGGAATTCGGACTAACAATTTTCCAGGCAATAGCTAGGTTGGAGAAAGCCATGGATGACCAAACAGAATTGATTAGGGCAGAACTGAAAGCCACCAGGGATGATGTTCACAATGTTAGGGCAGAACTGCAAGCCACCAGGGATGATGTTCAAAATGATCTCAATGAGTTCCAATCCAATCTAAATTCTCTAAAAGCTAGGGTAACTGAGACAGAAGATAGAATTAGTGATCTGGAGGACAAACAGATAGAGAGAAAGGATCAGGAGGAAGCCTGGAACAAACAGCTCAGAAGCCACGAAAACAGAATCAGGGAAATAAACGATGCCATGAAACGTTCCAACGTCAGAATTATTGGAATCCCTGAAGGGGAAGAAAAAGAAAGAAGTCTAGAAGATATAGTGGAAGAAGTTGTCTATGAAAATTTTCCCAATCTCACGAATGGAAACAACGTTCATGTACTAGAGGCAGAAAAATTTCCTCCCCAGATTTTAGATTCTCGAAAGTCCTCACGGCACCTTATAGTTAGAATGGGGAATTATGTTTCAAGAGAGACCCTCTTAAAAGCAGCTAGGACAAAGAACCTTCTTACATACAGAGGAAAGCCCATTAGAATAACGTCAGACCTTTCCACAGAGACCTGGCAAGCCAGGAAGGGCTGGAAAAATATATTCAGAGTACTAAATGAGAAGAACCTGCAACCAAGAATACTCTATCCAGCAAGACTGACATTTAAAATGGATGGAGAGATAAAGAGTTTCCAAGACCGGCAAGGCTTAAAAGACTATGCAACCACCAAGCCGACACTGCAGGAAATATTAAGGGGGATCCTATAAAAGAGAAAAAATCCTAAGAATATCATTGAACAGAAATACAGAAACAATCTATAGACAGAAAGACTTCAAAGGCAACACGATGTCAATCAAAACCTATCTCTCAATAATCACTCTCAATGTGAATGGCCTAAATGCGCCCATAAAACGACACAGGGTTGCAGATTGGATAAAACGACAGGACCCATCCATATGTTGTCTACAAGAGACCCATTTTGAACCTAAGGATACACCCAGACTGAAAGTGAAGGGATGGAGAAGCATCATTCATGCCAGTGGGCCTCAAAAGAAGACCGGGGTAGCGATTCTCATATCAGATAAATTAGATTTTAAACTAAACACTGTAGTCAGAGATACAGAAGGACACTACATAATTCTTAAAGGGACTATCCGCCAAGATGATCTAACAATTGTGAATATCTATGCCCCCAATATGGGAGCACCCAATTCCATAAGAAAACTATTAATCAAGATAAAGAGTCATATTGATATGAATACAATAATAGTAGGAGATCTTCATACGCCTCTCTCAGAAATAGATCATCGAAGCAGAAAATTAAAAAAGAAATAAGCATTGAATGAAACATTGGACCAGATGGACCTCATAGACATATACAGAACATTCCACCCTAAAACAACAGAATACTCATTCTTCTCAAGTGCACATGGAATCTTCTCCAGAATAGACCACATACTGGGTCACAAAGCAGGACTCAACCGATACCAAAAGACTGACATTATTCCCTGCATATTCTCCGATCACAATGCTTTGAAACTGGAGCTCAATCACAAGGAAAAGTTCAGAGGGAACTCAAACACCTGGAAGCTAAAGACCACCTTGCTTAAGAATGCTTGGATCAACCAGGAGATCAAAGATGAACTTAAACAATTCATGGAAACCAATGAGAATGAAGACACCTCGGTCCAAAACCTATGGGGTACAGCAAAGGCGGTTCTAAGGGGGAAATACATAGCCATCCAAGCCTCCCTCAAAAACATTGAAAAATCCAGAATACACCAGCTGTCTCTACACCTTAAAGAACTGGAGAATCAACAACAAATCAAACCAACTCCACATGCAAGAAGGGAAATAATCATGATGAGAGCAGAGATCAATGAGGTAGAAACGAGAGATACAGTAGAACATATCAATGAAACTAGAAGCTGGTTTTTTGAAAGAATCAATAAGATCGATAAACCATTGGCCACACTAATCCAAAAGAAAAGAGAGAAAGCCCAAATTAATAAAATTATCCATTAAAAGGGAGAGATCACAACTAACACCAAGGAAATAGAAACAATCATCAGAAATTATTACCAACAGTTATATGCCAATAAGCTAAGCAACCTAGATGAAATGGATGCATTCCTGGAGAGCTACAAACTCCCAAAATTGAACCAGGAAGAAATTGACAACCTGAATAGACCGATATCTAGTAATGAGATTGAAGCAGTGATCAAAAACCTCCCAAAAAACAAGAGCCCAGGACCTGACGGATTCCCTGGGGAATTCTACCAAACTTTCAAAGAAGAAATAACACCAATTCTCCTGAAGTTGTTCCAAAAAATTGAAGCAGAAGTACAATTTCCAGACTCTTTTTATGAAGCCAGCATTACCCTGATCCCAAAACCAGGCAAAGACCCTACCAAAAAGGAGAATTTTAGACCAATATCACTGATGAATATGGATGCAAAGATTCTCAACAAGATCCTAGCAAACAGGATCCAGCAGCACATTCAAAAGATTATCCACCATGACCAGGTGGGATTCATCCCTGGGTTGCAAGGTTGGTTCAACATTCGCAAATCAATCAGTGTGATAGAACACATCAATAAGAGAAGAGAGAAGAACCACATGGTCCTCTCAATTGATGCAGAAAAGGCATTTGACAAAATCCAGCATCCGTTCCTGATGAAAATGCTTCAAAGTATAGGGATAGAGGGAACATTTCTGAACTTCATAAAATCTATCTATGAAAGACCCACAGCAAATATCATCCTCAATAGGAAAAAGCTTGCAGCCTTCCCGTTGAGATCAGGAACACGACAAGGATGCCCACTCTCACCACTCTTGTTCAACATAGTATTAGAAGTTCTAGCAACGGCAATCAGACAACAAAGAGAAATAAAAGGTATCCAAATTGGCAAGGAAGAAGTCAAACTCTCTCTCTTTGCAGATGACATGATTTTTTATATGGAAAAGCCCAAAGACTCCACCCCCAAACTACTAGAACTCATACAGCAATTCAGTAACGTGGCAGGATACAAAGTCAATGTACAGAAATCAGTGGCTTTCTTATACACTAACAATGAAAATACAGAAAGGGAAATTAGAGAATCGATTCCATTTACTATAGCACCAAGAATCATAAGATACCTGGGCATAAACCTGACCAAAGAAGTAAAGGACCTGTACTCGAGGAACTACAGAACACTCATGAAAGAAATTGAAGAAGACACAAAAGGATGGAAGACTGTTCCATGCTCTTGGATTGGAGGAATAAACATTGTTAAAATGTCTACACTGCCTAGAGCAATCTATACTTTTAATGCCATTCCGATCAAAATTCCACCGATATTTTTCAAAGAGCTGGAGCAAATAATCCTAAAATTTGTATGGAGCCAGAAGAGACCCCGAATTGCTAAGGAAATGTTGAAAAACATGCTCCTGGATTGGAAGAATAAATATTGTGAAAATGTCTATGCTACCGAAAAACAAAAACAAAACTGGCCGCCTCACGTTACCCGATTTCAAGATTTAATACAAAGCTGTGATCACCAAGACAGCGTGGTACTGGCATAAAAACAGACACATAGACAAGTGGAACAGAGTGGAGAGCCCAGATATGGACCCTCAACTCTATGGTCAAATAATCTTCGACAAAACAGGAAAACATATTCAATGGAAAAAAGACAGTCTGTTCAATAAATGGTGCTGGGAAAACTGGACAGCGATATGTAGGAGAATGAAACTCGACCATTCTCTTACACTGTACACAAAGATAAACTCAAAATGGATAAAAGACCTCAACGTGAGACAGGAATCTATCAGAATCCTAGAGGAGAACATAGGCAGTAACCTCTTTGATATCAGCCACAGCAACTTCTTTCAAGATATGTCTCCAAAGGCCAAGGAAACAAAAGCGAAAATGAACTTTTGGGACTTCATCAAGATCAAAAGCTTCTTCACAGCAAAGGAAACAGTCAACAAAACAAAAAGGCAACCCATGGAATGGGAGAAGATATTTGCAAATGACAGTACAGACAAAAGGTTGATATCCAGGATCTATAAAGAACTTCTCAAACTCAACACACACATAACAGAGAATCATATCCAAAAATGGGCAGAAGATATGAACAGACACTTCTCCAATGAAGACATACAAATGGCTATCAGACACATGAAAAAATGTTCATCATCACTAGCCATCAGGGAGATTCAAATTAAAACAACATTGAGATCCACCTGACACCAGTTAGAATGGCCAAAATTAGCAAGACAGGAAACAATGTGTGTTGGAAAGGATGTGGAGAAAGGGGAACCCTCTTACACTGTTGGTGGGATTGCAAGTTAGTGCAGCCACTTTGGAGAACAATGTTGAGATTCCCTGAAGTAATTAAGAATAGAGCTTCCCTATGACCCTGCAATTGCACTACTGGGTATTTACCCCAAAGATACAGATGTAGTGAAAAGAAGGGCCATCTGTACCCCAATGTTTATTGCAGCAATGGCTACGGTCGCCAAACTGTGGAAAGAACCAAGATGCCCTTCAACGGACGAATGGATAAGGAAGATATGGTCTATATACACAATGGAGTATTATGCCTCCATCAGAAAGGACGAATACCCAACTTTTGTAGCAACATGGACGGGACTGGAAGAGATTATGCTGAGAGAAATAAGTCAAGCAGAGAGAGTCAAGTATCATATGGTCTCACTTATTTGTGGAGCATAACAAATAACATGGAGGACATGGGGAGTTAGAGAGGAGAGGGAGTTGAGGGATACTGGAAGGGGAGATGAACCATGAGAGACTATGGACTCTGAAAAACAACCAGAGGGTTTTGAAGGGGCGGGGGGTTGGAGCTTGAGGAACCAGGTGGTGGGTAATAGGGAGGGCACGTACTGCATGGAGCATTGGGTGTGATGCCAAAACAATGAACACTGTTATGCTGTAAATAAACAAATAAAAATAATTTTTAAAAAATTAAAAAAATTATAGATTGCTCCAGGCAGTATAGACATTTTAAAAACTCAACACACACAAAACACATAATCATATCCAAAAGTGGGCAGAAGATATGAACAGACACTTCTCCAATGAAGACATACAAATGGCTATCACACACATGAAAAAATGCTCATCATCACTAGCCATCAGGGAGATTCAAATTAAAACCAAATTGAGATACCTTCTGACACCTGTTAGAATGACCAAAATTAGCAAGACAGGATACAACGTGTGTTGGAGAGGATGTGGAGAACCGCGAACCCTCTTACACTGTTGGTGGGAATGCAAGTGTGGAGATTCCTCAAGATATTAAAAATAGAGCTTCCCAATGACCCTGCAATTGCACTGCTGGGTATTTACCCCAAAGATACAGATGTAGTGAAAATAAGGGCCATCTGTACCCCATGTTTACTGCAGCAATGGCCACGGTCACCAAACTGTGGATAGAACCAAGATGCCCTTCTACGGACGAATGGATAAGGAAGATGTGGTCCACATACACTATGGAGTATTATGCCTCTATCAGAAAAGATGAGTAGCTAACTTTTGTAGCAACATGGATGGTACTGGAAGAGATAATGCTGAGTGAAATAAGTCAAACAGACAGAGTCAATTATCATATGGTTTCACTTATTTATGGTGCATAACAAATATCATGGAGGACATGGGGAGATGGAGAGGAGAAGGGAGTTGAGGGAAATTGAAGGGGAGGTGAACCATGAGAGACTATGGACTCTCAAAAACAACCTGAAGGTCTAGAAGGGGCAGGGGATGGGAGGTTGGGGGAACAAGGGGTTGGGTATTATTGAGGGCACGTACTGCATGGAGCACTGGGTGTGGTGCAAAAACATTGAACACTGTTATGCTGAAAAGAAAAAAAAATAAAGTGATATATGCTTTTAAAAAAAAAGAATCTTTTTGTCTTCATGAAGTCTGAAAAGTTCCTTTTTGCTTTTGTTTCCCTTGTCTTTGGAGACATGTCTTGAAAGAAGTTGCTGTGGATTAATATCCAAGAGGTAACTGCCTATGTTCTCATCTAGGATTTTGATGGATTCCTGTTTCACATTGAGATCGTTCATACATTGTGAGTTTATCTTTTTGTATGGTGTAAGTGGATGGCTGAGTTTCATTCTTCTGCATGTGGCTGTCCAGTTTTCCATCATCATTTATTGAAGAGACTGCTGTTTTCCACTGGATATTTTTTCTTGATTTGTCAAAGATTAGTTGTCCATGGAGATGAGGGTCTATTCCTGTTCTATTCTGTTCCATTGGTCTATGTGTGTGCTTTTGTTCCAGTACCATGCTCTCTTGGCGATCACAGCTTTGTAGTAAAGCTTGACATCAGGCAACGTGATACCCCCAGATTTGTTTTTCTTTTTCAACATTACCTTGGTGATTCAGGGTCTTTTCTGGTTCCACACAAATTTTAGGATTGTTTGTTCCAGCACTTTGACAAATGCCATTGGTATTTTGATAGGGATGGCATTTGGACGTGTAGATTGCTCTAGGTAGCATAGACATTTTCACAATCTTTATTCTTCCAAACTGTGAGTATGGAATTGTTTTCCATCTCTTTGTGTCTTCTACAATTTCTTTCATAATTGTTCTGTAGTTTCTAGAGTATAGATTCTTTACCACGTTGGTTAGGTTTATTCCTAGGTATCTCCTGGTTCTTAGTACTACTGTAAATGGAATGGATTCCTTAATTTCTCTTTCTACAGTTACATTGTTAGGGTATAGAAATGACACTGACTCTGTTCATTGATTTTGTATCCTGCCACATTGCTGAATTGCTCTATGAGTTCTGGTAATTGGGGGGTGGAGTCTTTTGGGTTTTCCACATAAAGTCATTTGCCAAGAGAGAGAGTTTGACTTCTTCTTTGCCAATTTGAATGCCTTTTATTTCTTTTTGTTGGCTGATTGTTGAGGTTAGTACTTCTAGTATTATACTGAATGATAGTGGTGAGAGTGGACATCGCTGTCATGTTTCTGACCTTAATGGAAGGTTCGCAGCATTTCCCCATTAAGAATGATATTCATATGGGCTTTTCGTTGATGGCTTTTATGATATTGGGGGATATTCCCTCTATCTCTACACTCTGAAGAGTTTTGATCAGGAAAGGATGTTGTATTTTTCAAACACTTTCTCTGAGTCGATTGAGATGATCATATGATTCCTGCCTCTTGTTTTATTAATGTGCTCTATCCTTGCATCCAGGAATAAATCCCACTGGTCATGGTTAATAATTCTTTTAGGGTACTGTTGGAGCCTATTGGCTAGGACATTGTTGAGTATCTTGGCATCCATGTTCCTTGGGGATATTGGTCTGTAATTCTTCTTTGTAATATGGTCTCTGCCTAGTTTGGGATCTGGGTAATGCTGGCCTCATAAGATGAGTTTGGAAGATTTCTTTCTGTTTCTATTTTTTGAAACATCTTCAATAGAATAGGCATTATTTCTTCTTTAAATGTTTGGTAGAATTCCCCCTAAGGAAGCCGTTTTGCCCTGGACTCTCATTCTTTTGGGAGGTTTTAATTACTGCTTCAATTTCCTTCCTAGTTATTTGTCTGTTCAGATGTTCTACCTCTTCCTGTTTAAAGTAACTGTGAAGGACGTATTGTGTAGATGAAAGAACACTGGCAATATTCTACATCACATTCAATATATATTATGTGAGGCATTTCTGTGTCATTCTGAGTGTGAAAGTAAAAATTATCCAGTGACTCACCCTCTTCACGTCTCAATAATTATGAAGTGACAGAGGAGACAATATTTTTTAAATTTTATTTATGTTTGCAGTGTTCCAAGACTCATTGTTTACGTACTACACCCAGTGCTCCATGCAATATGTGCCCTCCTTAATACCCACCACCAGCCTCTCCCAAACCCCAACTCCCCTCCCCTCCAAAACACTCAGTTTGTTTCTCAGAGTCCACAGAGGAGACAGTATTTTATGTCTGATTGATTACAATTACTAAGTAATGGGCTTTTTAGAGAGGTATCCCATCACAGAAAATGTTAAAGTTTCATTCAAAAGTCATCACATTTCAAGGGCACCTGGGTGGCTCAGTGGTTTAAGCTGCTGCCTTCAGCTCAGGTCATGATCTCAGGGTCCTGGGATCGAGTCCCACATTGGGCTCTCTTCTCAGCAGGGAGCCTGCTTTCCTCTCACTCTCTCTGTCTGCCTCTCTGCCTACTTGTGATCTCTCTCTGTCAAATAAATAAGTAAAATCTTTAAAAAAAAAGTCATCACATTTCCCATAAAAAGCTTGATATTATGGCATGATAAATGGAAATGAAAACATTTATTCATTTTAAGAAATTACACTACATAAAAATGTACAAATCTACATTTCTCAATATTTCCATAAATTCTAAGATCTATAGATAGATCAACGCCAAATCCTAACTAATATCAAAGGAATCGTATGTTTTTTTTTTCCAATGAGGTTGAGACAGTCATGGAATAAATGTTTTATGAAGGAATACATAATGAGTAAGATTGTCTGATCACGTTTTAATTCCCCTAATTTGTGTCTTCATTATCACATTAATGAAGAAATAACTTAAATGACAAAGGATATTTACTCGAGATATTGATAAAAGTTTGTATGGCATCACAAGAGATTTAATATACAAGATCATGACTTGTATAATATTACTTAATATGCAAACCATACTGTATATGTATCCATTCATTCAAGTTTATATTTCTGAAGATCCAAGCATTAGCACATAAAATACAGAAGTAGATCATCAAAACAGTTTCTGTGGGTCTTTAGAATGAATTAAATGTATTCAGGTTTATGTTTACATCTTCTTTGAGTTATATTACAAACAAAATTACAAATTCCTAGTGAGCTATTTTCTTGAAGGTATGCTAACGATGAGAGTCATAATGGATCTAAGTAGGATGGTTACAGTATTGTTGCATCCACAGAATGTTCATATACAGGATCTATTCTATTAGTTGCGTTGGTGGTCTCACAATTGGTTGCTTCAGTAGAAAGTAACGACAGATTCACACCAATAATGCAGAAGGGTTTCTTTTCCTCCACATCCTTGCCAACACCTGTTACTTCTGTTTTTGATTTTAGCCATTCCGACAGGTGAAAAGTGGTATCGTATTGGTCTTTTAATTTGCATTTCCCTGATGATTAGTGATCATGAGCACCCTCTCATGTACTCATTGACCATCTGTATCTTCTTTGGAAAAATGTCTATTGAGATCCTCTGCCCATTTTTTTTCCATTTTATTTATTTTTTCAGCATAACAGTATTCATTGTTTTTGCACAACACCCAGTGCTCCATGCAGAACGTGCCCTCCCTATTACCTACCACCTGTTCCCCCAACCTCCCACCCCTGACCCTTCAAAACCCTCAGGTTGTTTTTCAGAGTCCATAGTCTCTTATGGTTCGCCTCCCCTTCCAAATTTTTTTTTTAATAAACATATAATGTATATTTATCCCCAGGGGTACAAGTCTGTGAATCGCCAGGTTTACATACTTCACAGCACTCATGATAGCACATACCCTCCCCAATGTCCCTAACCCCCTCCCCCTCTCCCAATCCCACCTCCCCCCAGCAACCCCCAGTTTGTTTTGTGAGATTAAGAGTCATTTATGGTTTGTCTCCCTCCCAATCCCATCTTGTTTCATTTATTCTTCTCCTATCCCCCTAACCCCCCATGTTGCTTCTCCATGTCCTCATATCAGGGAGATCATATGATAGTTGTCTTTCTCCGATTGACTTATTTCACTAAGCATGATACGCTCTAGTTCCATCCACGTTATCGCAAATGGCAAGATTTCATTTCTTTTGATGGCTGCATAGTATTCCATTGTGTATATATACCACCTCTTCTTTATCCATTCATCTGTTGATGGACATCTAGGTTCTTTCCATAGTTTGGCTATTGTAGACATTGCTGCTATAAACTTTCAGGTACACGTGCCCCTTCGGATCACTATGTTTGTATCTTTAGGGTAAATACCCAGTAGTGCAATTGCTGGGTCATAGGGTAGTTCTATTTTCAACATTTTGAGGAACCTCCATGCTGTTTTCCAGAGTGGTTGCACCAGCTTGCATTCCCACCAACAGTGGAGGAGGGTTCCCCTTTCTCTGCATCCTCGCCAGCATCTGTCCTTTCCTGACTTGTTAATTTTAGCCATTCTGACTGGTGTGAGGTGATATCTCATTGTGGTTTTGATTTGTATTTCCCTGATGCCGAGTGACGTGGAGCACTTTTTCATGTGTCTGTTGGCCATCTGGATGTCTTCTTTGCAGAAATGTCTGTTCATGTCCTCTGCCCATTTCTTGATTGGATTGTTTGTTCTTTGGGTGTTGAGTTTGCTAAGTTCCTTATAGATTTTGGATACTAGCCCTTTATCTGATATGTCGTTTGCAAATATCTTCTCCCATTCTGTCAGTTGTCTTTTGGTTTTGTTAACTGTTTCCTTTGCTGTGCAAAATCTTTGGATCTTGATGAAATCCCAATAGTTCATTTTTGCCCTTGCTTCCCTTGCCTTTGCCGTTGTTCCTAGGAAGATGTTGCTACGGCTGAGGTCGAAGAGGTTGCTGACTGCATTCTCCTCAAGGATTTTGATGGATTCCTTTCTCACATTGAGGTCCTTCATCCATTTGGAGTCTATTTTCGTGTGTGGTGTAAGGAAGTGGTCCAGTTTCATTCTTCTGCATGTGGCTGTCCAATTTTCCCAGCACCATTTATTGAAGAGGCTGTCTTTTTTCCATTGGACATTCTTTCCTGCTTTGTCGAAGATTAGTTGACCATAGAGTTGAGGGTCGATTTCTGGGCTCTCTATTCTGTTCCATTGATCTATGTGTCTGTTTTTGTGCCAGTACCATATTGTCTTGATGATGACAGCTTTGTAATAGAGCTTGAAGTCCGAATTGTGATGCCACCAACTTTGGCTTTCTTTTTCAGTATTCCTTTGGCTATTTGAGGTCTTTTCTGGTTCCATATAAATTTTAGGATTATTTGTTCCATTTCTTTGAAAAAAATGGATGGTATTTTGATAGGGATTGCATTAAATGTGTAGATTGCTTTAGGTAGCATAGACATTTTCACAATATTTATTCTTCCAATCCAGGAGCATGGAACATTTTTCCATTTCTTTGTGTCTTCCTCGATTTCTTTCATGAGTATTTTATAATTTTCTGTGTATAGATTCTTAGCCTCTTTGGTTAGGTTTATTCCTAGGTATCTTATAGTTTTGGGTACAATTGTAAATGGGATTGACTCCTTAATTTCTCTTTCTTCTGTCTTGTTGTTGGTGTACAGAAATGCAACTGATTTCTGTGCATTGATTTTATATCCTGACGCTTTACTGAATTCCTGTACAAGTGCTAGCAGTTTTGGAGTGGAGTCTTTTGGGTTTTCCACATATAGTATCATATCATCTGCGAATAGTGATAGTTTGATTTCTTCTTTACCAATTTGGATGCCTTTAATTTCTTTTTGTTGTCTGATTGCTGAGGTTAGGACTTCTAGTACTATGTTGAATAGCAGTGGTGATAATGGACATCCCTGCCGTGTTCCTGACCTTAGCGGAAAAGCTTTCATTTTTTCTCCATTGAGAATGATATTTGCGGTGGGTTTTTCATAGATGGCTTTGATAATATTGAGGTATGTGCCCTCTATCCCTACACTTTGAAGAGTTTTGATCAGGAAGGGATGCTGTACTTTGTCAAATGCTTTTTCAGCATCTATGGAGAGTATCATATGGTTCTTGTTCTTTCTTTTATTAATGTGCTGTATCACATTGATTGATTTGCAGATGTTGAACCAACCCTGCAGCCCTGGAATAAATCCCACTTGATCGTGGTGAATAATCCTTTTAATGTACTGTTGAATCCTATTTCTGCCCATTTTTTAAATTGTTTTTTTTTTGGGGGGGGGTTCTTGCTGAGCTGTATAAATTCACTATATCTTTTGGATATGAGCCCCTTATTGGATATATCATTTGAAAACATCTTTTCTCATCGAGTAGGTTGAGTTTTTGTTTTGTGGATGGTTTCTTTGCTGTGCAGAACATTTTTACTTTGGTGTAGTCCTAATAGTTTAATTTTTCGATTGTTTCCCTTGTCAGAGAAAATATATTTAGAAAAATGTATCTATGGCTGATGTCAAAAAAATTGCTATTTTTTGCATCATTGGTTGAGATACAAATTGGTGCACCACTATGGAAAAGAGTATGGAGATTCTTTAAAGATTAAAAGTATAATTACCTTATGATTCAGTAATTATACTGCTAAGTTACCCAGAGAAAACAAAGAAAAAAACTCAAAACCAAAACACTAACTTTTGTTTCTTTGTTTTTATTTTTCATTTAATTTTATTTTTTCAGTGTTCCAAGATTCATCGTTTATGCACCACACCCAGTGCTCCATGCAATACAAGCCCTCCTTAATACCTACCATCAGGCTCACCCATCCTCCTACCTCCTTTCCTCCAAAATCCTCAGTTTCTTTCTCAGAGTCCACAGTCTCTCATGCTTCATCTCCCCCTCTGATTTTCCCCAATTCACTTTTCCTTTCCTTCTCCTAATGGCCCCCTATTATTCCTTATGCTCCACAAGTAAGTGAAACCATATGAACCCTTATACTTATTGCAGCCTTACTTATAATAGGCATAATAAGGAAACAACCCGGTTAACACTCATAGGTAAATAGTTAAAGAAATAGATAGTGTATGCATACACACAGTGGAAAAGTACTTAGCCAGAAAAAGAACAAAACTTTGCCATTGGCAACAACATGGATGTGTCTAGAGGGAAAAATGCTAAGTGAGCTAAGGCAGGAAAGACAAACACCATATGAGTTTACTCATATGGGGAATTTAGGAAACAAAACAAATGAATGAACAAAAAAAGAGACAAACAAATAAGTAGACACTTAAACATGGAGAACAAACAAGTCATTGTCACAGAGGAGGAGGGTCATTGATGGGTGATACAGATAAATGGGATATAGAGTACCCTTATCACGTTGAACATGATAAGTGTACAGAATTGTTGAATCATTACAGCATACACCTGAAACTACTGTAACACTCTGTGTCAACTACACTTCAACGAAAAAAAAATAATAAAGACAATTAGAAAATATATTTCATTGCCTTATCCAGGGTAATATTTTGCCATGAATTGGGTTCCTCTTCAATTTTGTAGATTCATGGTCAACTCTCACGAGGTTCCTCAGTGCATTCTTCATGTCCTTATTCCGCAGCGTATAAACAAGAGGGTTGAGACTTGGAGTGATGATTGTGTAAAAGAGGGTGAGGAACTTGCCCTGGTCTTGGGAGGCACTGTTACCTGGCTGTAAGTACATGTAGATAATAGTTCCATAGAAGATGGACACAACAGTGAGATGAGATCCACAGGTATTAATTGCTTTTTGATGGCTTGCTTTTGACTTTATTGTGAGCACAGCTTTGGCAATGTAGCCATAGGATACAAGAATAAGGCTGAGGGGTGTAAGAACAAAGACAATGCCTAAAGCAAAAACAGACATTTCAACTGTCGTGGTGTCTATACACGCTATTTTGACCATAGCTGGCAACTCACACAAGAAATGATCCAGAAGATGGTTTCCACATCGAGGTAAATTCAGGGTGAGTGTACATAATACTACAGAATTGGCCAAACTAATGCTCCAGACTGTGATTACCATCTTGAGACAGAAATGTGGGTTCATGATTACCGAGTAATGCAAGGGCTTACAGATAGCTATGAAACGATCGTAGGACATAACAGCGAGGAGGAGACACTCAGAGGACCCCAACCACATATAAACATAGAGTTGAGTTACACAGCCCACATAGCTGATGGTCTTCTGTGGTCCCCAAAAGTTAACCAGCATTTGAGGGACGATGCTAGTTGTGAAGCACAGATCCAGGAAAGATAAATTCCTAAGGAAAAAATACATTGGAGTGTGAAGATGGGGATCCAGCAGAGATGCAAGGATGATGGCTGTGTTACCCACCCATGTAATGAAGTAGAAGATAGTGACAACTCCTGATAGGACCATCTCCAGTTTGGGGCAGTCAGAGAAACCAAGCAGAACAAAACTGTGTAAAGAAGTGTAATTGTTTTGGTCCATAGTCCTTCAGTGACCAAGTCCTAGAAAGAGAAGAGCAGAGGTAGGTGAAGGAGGATGGGGAGGAAAAGGAAAAGAAGCAAGAGAAATTTGTCAATACAACCGATATAAATACAGAATTTTAAAAGGGAAATAATTTATGCTAATACTTAAAAATAATGGGTAAAAGGAAACATTAGAATCAAGTAATCTGGTCTTTGTTGCAGATCCTTTTATAGTAATGCTTCCTACATTTTTATCTGTGTGAGCTTGGCAAGGTTACTCTTAAACTCAATCTCTGAAATTTCTCACATTTAAGTTTGGAAGTTTGGAATAGATCTGGTTCTAAAGTGATGTGACCCTTTGATCCTGTACAAAACTTCCTGGCTTGATATAGTGAACACACTCTTTTAGTTGGTCAGCAAATTCACCTATAAAATGTAATTATT
Organism: Meles meles; assembly: GCF_922984935.1. Lineage (NCBI taxonomy): Eukaryota > Metazoa > Chordata > Mammalia > Carnivora > Mustelidae > Meles > Meles meles. Next base: position 154,244,656 of record NC_060070.1, on the reverse strand, counting down.
TTGCAAATGTCAGAGCAAGGAAAGAGTGGTCCTCTTTTCTCATATCTTTGTGAGTAGCACTGTTGATGTCCCAGTTTCTTATGTAGGATAAACAGCATTTATCTTTAGCACCTTTATCTCCCTAATTCTGGTACCTAACTTATCACCCAAATGGTAAACTTGAATGCAAATTACATTTTAACTATCCTCTCACTTTTCTTTTCACTTCAACTTTTTTAACATATTTATTTTGTTTTTTCATGTTCCAAGATTCATTGTTTATGTACCTCACCCAGTGCTCCATGCAATACATGCCCTCCTTAATACCCACTACTAGGCTCACTCATCTCCCCCTCCACTCCAACACCCTGTTTGTTTCTCAGAGTCCACAGTCTCTCGTGCTTCGTCTCTCCTTCTGATTTACCCCAATTCACTTTTCCTTTCCTTCTTTTTAAAAAATTTTTAATAGTGGAAAAATCTGTTAGTTAAAATACAGTGTAATATTAGTTTCAGGTATAGGATTTAGTGATTTAATCTTCCATACAACACCCAGTGCTCATCAAAAGTGCCTTCTTTAATCCCCATGAACTATTCAACCCATGCCCCTTCCCATCTCCCTTCTGGTAACCATCAGTGTGTCCTTTCTAGTTAAGAGTCTGTTTCCTTACAAATCAAAGCCACAGTGAGATGCCACCTCACACCATTCAGAATGGCTAAAATTAGTCAGGAAATGAAAGGTGTTGGTGAGGATGCAGAAAAGGGGGAAACTTCCTACACTGTTGGTGGGAATGCAAGCTGGTGCAGCCACTCTAGAAAACAGTATTGAGGCTCCTCAAAAAGTTGAAAATGGAGCTACCCTAAGACCCAGCAATCGCACTATTTGGTATTTACCCAAAGACACAAATGTAGTGATCTGAAGGGGCATGTGCACCCAAATGTTCATAGCAGCAATGTCCACAATAGCCAAACTATGGAAAGAGCCTAGATGCCAACAAACAGATGAATGGAGAAATAAAATGTGGGGGAATATATATACATATATATAAATATATATGCTACATATACATATATATATATATATATATACACACACACACACACATATAGTGGAGTAATATGCAGCCATCAAAAACTGAAATCTTGCCATTTGCAACAATGTGGATGAACTTGAGGATATTATGCTAAGTGAACTAAGTCAATCAGAGAAAGACAATTATCATATGATTTCTCTGATGTGAGGAAGTGGAGAAGCAGAGGGTGGTGGGGGGAAGAGAAGGAAAAATGAAACAAGATGGGACTGGAGTGGGAAACAAACCATAAGAGACTCTCAATCTCAAGAAACAAATTGAGGGTGGCTGGAGAGGGGGAGAGGGCATAGGGTGGCTGGGTTATGGATATTGGGGAGGGTATGTTTCTTTGGCTATCCTTGATAATGCTGCTATCAAAACCAGGGAGCATGTATTCCTTCATATTGGTGTTTTTGTATCTTTCAGGTAAACCTAGTAGTGCAAAATAGAAAACCCAGAAAGAACCCACAACTATAGTGTCAAGTAAGCTCCAACAAAACAGGACAGAATATCCAATGAAAACAAGAGTGTGTCTTCAACAACTGGTGTTAGGAAAACTGGACAGCAACATGCAAAAGAATGAAACTGGACCACTTGCTTACACCAGACACAAAAATAAATTCAATACGGAACAAAAACATAACTATGACTCGGGAAACCATTAAACTCCTGAAGGAGAACACAGGCAGAAACATCATTGACATCGGCCATCTTACTAGCTATGTGCCCTATAGAAAGGGAAACAAAAGCAAAATAAACTATTGAATGCTCTAGGGAGTATAGATATGTTAACAATGTATATTCTTCTGATCCATGACCATGGAATGGTCTTCCATCTTTTTGAGTCTTCGATTGGGAGGGAGACAAACCATAAATGACTCTTAATCTCACAAAACAAACTGGGGGTTGCTGCGGGGAGGTGGGATTGGGGGAGGGGGAGCGGGCTATGGACATTGGGGAGGGGAAGCGAACCATAAGAGACTATGGACTCTGAAAAACAACCTGAGGGTTTTGAAGGGTCAGGGGTGGGAGGTTGGGGCAACCTGAGGGTTTTGAAGGGTCAGGGGTGGGAGGTTGGGGGAACAGGTGGTGGGTAATGGAGAGGGCACGTTTTGCATGGAGCACTGGGTGTTGTGCAAAAAGAATGAATACTGTTACGCTGAAAAAAATAAAATGAGAAGAAAAAAATAAATAAATAAATAAATAAATAAAATGGAAAAAAAAAAAAAAAAAAAAAAGTCTTTCATGAGTATTCTGTAGTTCCTCAAGTACAGATCCTTTACCTCTTTGGTTAAGTCTATTCCCAGATATCCTACAGTTCTTACTGCTATGGGAAATGGAATTGATTCTCTAATATCCCTTTCTCTATTTTCATTGTAAGTGTATAAAAAGCAACCAATTGAAGAAATTGACAACCTGAATAGACTGAAATCTAGTAACGAGATTGAAGCAGTGATCAAAAACCTCCCCAAAAACAAGAGCCCAGGAACTGACGGATTCCCTGGGGAATTCTACCAGATTTTCAAAGAAGAAATAACCCCAATTCTCCTGGAGCTGTTCCAAAAAATTGAAGCAGAAGGAAAACTTCCAGACCCTTTTTAAGAAGCCAGCATTACCCTGATCCCCAAACCAGGCAAAGACCCTACCAAAAAGGAGAATTTCAGACCAATATCACTGATGAATTTGGATGCTAAGATTCTCAACAAGATCCTAGCAAATAGGATCCAGCAGCACATTCAAAAGATTATCCACCATGACCAGGTGGGATTCATCCCTGGGCTGCAAGGATGGCTCAACATTCTCAAATCAATCAATGTGATAGAACAAATCAATAAGAGAAGAGAGAAGAACCACATGGTCCTCTCAATTGATGCAGAAAAAGCATTTGACAAAATCCAGCATCCGTTTCTGATGAAAACGCTTCAAACTATAGGGATAGAGGGAACATTCCTGAACTTCATAAAATCTATCTATGAAAGACCCACAGCAAATATCATCCTCAATGGGAAAAAATTGCAGCCTTCCCGTTGAGATCAGGAACACGACAAGGATGCCCACTCTCACCACACTTGTTCAACATAATATTAGAAGTCCTAGCAATGGCAATCAGACAACAAAGAGAAATCAAAGGTATCCAAATTGGCAAGGAAGAAGTCAAACTCTCTCTCTTCGCAGATGACATGATTCTTTATATGAAAAACCACAAAGACTCCACCCCCAAACTACTAGAACTCATACAGCAATTCAGTAACGTGGCAGGATACAAAGTCAATGTACAGAAATCAGTGACTTTCTTATACACTAACAATGAAAATACAGAAAGGGAAATTAGAGAATCGATTCCATTTACTATAGCACCAAGAACCATAAGATACCTGGGAATAAACCTAACCAAAGAGGTAAAGGACCTGTACTCTAGGAACTACAGAACACTCATGAAAGAAATTGAAGAAGACACAAAAAGATGGAAGACCGTTCCATGCTCTTGGATTGGAAGAATAAACATTGTTAAAATGTCTATACTGTCTAGAGCAATCTATACTTTTAATGCCATTCCGATCAAAATTCCACCGATATTTTTCAAAGAGCTGGAGCAAATAATCCTAAAATTTGTATGGAGTCAGAAGAGACCCCGAATTGCTAAGGAAATGTTGAAAAACAAAAACAAAACTGGCCGCCTCACGTTACCCGATTTCAAGCTTTACTACAAAGCTGTGATCACCAAGACAGCGTGGTACTGGCATAAAAACAGACACATAGACCAGTGGAATAGAGTGGAGAGCCCAGATATGGACCCTCAACTCTATGGTGAAATAATCTTCGACAAAGCAGGAAAAATATTCAATGGAAATAAGACAGTCTCTTCAATAAATGGTGCTGGGAATACTGGACAGCGATATGTAGAAGAATGAAACATGACCATTCTCTTACACCGTACACAAAGATAAACTCGAAATGGATAAAAGACCTCAACGTGAGACAGGAATCTATCAGAATCCTAGAGGAGAACATAGGCAGTAACCTCTTCGATATCAGCCACAGCAACTTCTTTCAAGATATGTCTCCAAAGGCCAAGGAAACAAAAGCAAAAATGAACTTTTGGGACTTCATCAAGATCAAAAGCTTCTGCACAGCAAAGGAAACAGTCAACAAAACAAAAAGGCAACCCATGGAATGGGAGAAGATATTTGCAAATGACAGTACAGACAAAAGGTTGATATCCAGGATCTATAAAGAACTTCTCAAACTCAACACACACAAAACAGATAATCATATCCAAAAATGGGCAGAAGATATGAACAAACACTTCTCCAATGAAGACATACAAATGGCTATCAGACACATGAAAAAATGCTCATCATCACTAGGCATCAGGGAGATTCAAATTAAAAATCACATTAAGATATCACCTTACACCAGTTAGAAGTTATGAAGGGGCGGCAGGAGGGGGGGGTTGGAGGTTGAGGAACCAGGTGGTGGGTAATAGGGAGGGCACGTACTGCATGGAGCACTGGGTGTGATGCCAAAACAATGAACACTGTTATGCTGTAAATAAGCAAATAAAAATAAATAAAAATAAAAAAAGTGAATGTGATAATGGCTTTCAGACACATTAAAAAATGTTCGTCATCACTAGCAATCAGGGAGATTCAAATTAAAACCACATTGAGATACCACCTGACACCAGTTAGAATGGCCAAAATTAGCCAGACAGGAAACAACGTGTGTTGGAGAGGTTGTGGAGAAAGGGGAACTCTCTTGCACTGTTACTGGGAATGCAAGTTGGTGCAGTCACTTTGGAGAACAGTGTGGATATTCCTCAAGAAATTAAAAATAGAGCTTCCCTATGACCCTGCAATTGCACTACAGGGTATTTACCCCAAAGATACAGATGTAGTGAAAAGAAGGGCCATTTGTATCCCAATGTTTATTGCAGCAATGGCTATGGTCGCCAAACTGTGGAAAGAACCATGATGCCCTTCAACGGATGAATGGATAAGGAAGATGTGGTCCATATACACAATGGAGTATTATGCCTCCATCAGAAAGGATGAATACCCAACTTTTGTAGCAACATGGACGGGACTGGAAGAGATTATGCTGAGCGAAATAAGTCAAGCAGAGAGAGTCAAGTATCATATGGTCTCACTTATTTGTGGAGCATAACAAAGAACATGGAGGACATGGGGAGATGGAGAGGAGAGGGAGTTGAGGGAAACTGGAAGGGGAGATAAACCATGAGAGACTACGGACTCTGAAAAACAACCAGAGAGTTTTGAAGGGGCGGGGGGTGGGAGGTTGAGAAACCAGGTGGTGGGTAATAGGGAGGGCACATACTGCATGGAGCACTGGGTGTGATGCCAAAACAATGAACACTGTTATGATGTAAATAAGCAAAAAAAAATTTTTTTTTTTTTTTAGTATATGTGCTGCCTAAGCGAGCACCAAAAAAAATTTTTTTTGAGGGAGACAAACCATAAATGACTCTTAATCTCACAAAACACACTGGGGGTTGCTGGGGGGAGGTGGGATTGGGAGAGGGGGAGGGGGTTATGGACATTGGGTAGGGTATGTGCTATCGTGAGTGCTGTGAAGTGTGTAAACCTGGAGATTCACAGACCTGTACCCCTGGGGATAAAAATACATTATATGTTTATTAAAAAAAATTGGAAGGGGAGGCAAACCATAAGAGACTATGGACTCTGAATAACAACCTGAGGGTTTTGAAGGGTCAGGTGTGGGAGGTTGGGGGAACAGGTGGTGGGTAAAAGGGAGGGCACGTTTTGCATGGAGCACTGGGTGTTGTGCAAAAACAGTGAATACTGTTACGCTGAAAAAATAAATAAATTTTAAAAAAAGCAACCAATTTCTGTACATTGATATTTTTGTCCTGCCACATTACTGAATTGCAGTATGAGTTCTAGTAGTTTGTAGATGGAGTCTTTTGGGTTTTCCCTATAAAATATCATGTCATTTGCGAAGAGAGAGATTTTGACTTAATTACCAATTTGAATACTATTATTTCACTTTGTTGTCTGATTGCTGTTGCTAGGACTTCTAATACTATGTTGAACAGGAGTGGTGAGAGTGAGCATCTTTGTCATGTTCCTTATCTCAAAGGGAAGCTTGTCAGCTTTTTCCCATTGAGGATGATATTTGCTGTAGAGCAATATAAAGTTTCAATGCTATTTCCATCAAAATTCCACCAGCATTTTTCATAGAGCTGGAGCAAACACTCCTAAAATTTGTATGGAATCAGAGGAGACACCGAATTGCTAAGGAAATTTTGAAAAAGAAAAACAAAACTGGGGACATCACATTGCCTGATTTCAAGCTTACTACAAAGCTGTGAACACCAAGACAGCATGGTATTGGCACAAAAACAGACACATAGACCAGTAGAACAGAGTAGAGAGCCCAGATATGGACCCTCAACTCTACGGTCAAATAACCTTTGACAAAGAAGGAAAAAAAATAACAGTGGAAAAAAGACAGTCTCTTCAATAAATGGTGCTGGGAAAATTGAACAGCTATGTGTAGAAGAATGAAACTTGACCATTCTCTTACATCATACACAAAGATAAACTCAAAATGAATAAAGGACCTCAACATGAGGCAGGAATCCTAGAGGAGAACATAGGCAGTAAGCTCTTCAACATTAGCCACAGCAACTTCTTTCAAGATAAGTCTCCAAAGGCAAAGAAAACAAAAGCAAAATGAACTTTTGGGACTTCATCAAGATCAAAAGCTTCTGCACAACAAAGGAAACAGTCAACAAAGCAAAGAGGCAACCCACAGAATGTGAGAGATACTTGCAAATGACAATAGAGACAAAGGGCTGATATCCAAGATCTATAAAGAACTCCTCAAATTCAACACACACAAAACAGATAAAATGGGGAGAAGACATGAACAGATACTTCTCCAATGAAGACATACAAATGGATAACAGCCACATGAAAAAATGTTCATCATCACTAGCCATCAGGGAGATTCAAGTCAAAACCACATTGAAATACCATCTTACACCAGTTAGAATGTCCAAAATTAACAAGACAGTAAACAATAAATGTTGGAGAAGATGTGGAGAAAGGGGAACCCTCTTACATGGTGGGAATGAAAGTTGGTGCAGCCACTGTGAAAAAGTGTGCAGATTCCTTAATAAATTACAAATAGAGCTTCCCTATGACCCCGCAATTGAACTACTGGGTATTTACCCCAAAGATACAGAAGTAATGAAAAGAAGGGCCATCTGTACCCCAGTGTTCATAGCAGCAATGGCCACAGTAGCCAATCTGCGGAAAGAACCAAGATTCTGTTCAATGGCGAATGGATAAGGAAGATGTGGTCCATATATACTATGGAGTATTATGCCTCCATCAGAAAGGATGAATACCCAACTTTTCTATCAACATGGACAGGACTGGAAGAGATTATGCTGAGTGAAATATGTCAAGCAGAGAGAGTCAATTATCATATGATTTTGCTTATTTGTGGAGCAGAAGAAATAACATGGAGACATGGGGAGATGGAGAGTAGAAGGGATTTGAGGGAAATTGGAGGGGGAGACAAACCATGAGAGACTGTGGACTCCAACAAGTAATTGAGGGTTTTCGAGGGGAGGTGGGTGGGAGGTTGGCTCAACCTAGTGGTGGGTATTATTGAGGACACATATTGCATGGAGCACTGGGTGTGGTGGGTAAACAATGAATTCTGGAACACTGAAAAGAAATTAAAAAATAAAAATAAAAAAAATTTTTGAACCTTCATCTTTTATTTTAGGTCATGACCACATGCATTCAAAAAATAAAAATTTTCAAAAAAATTAATCTATTGAGACTCCATCAAGATAAAAAGCTTCTGCATGGTAAAGGACACAATGAACAAAATCAAAAGGTAACCTATAACATGAGAAATATATTTGCAAATGACATATCTGATAATGCCTAGTATCCAAAATATATAAAGAAATTATAAAACTGAAGAAAAAAAGAACTTATAAAACTCAATACCTAAAACACAGAGTTTGGCGGAGGTGGGGCAGGGGTGGGGAGGAAATGGGCAGAAAAAATGTATGGACATTTCACTAGAGAAGACATCCAGATGGCTTAGAAACTTGGGAAAAGATGCTCATCCTCATTTATCATCAGGGAAATACAAATCAAAAGTACAATGAGATACCACCTCACACTGGTCAGAATGTCTAAAATTAACACACAGGAAACAATAGGTGTTGGTGAGGTTGTGGAGAAAGCGGAACCCTCTGACACTATTGGTGGGAATGCAAACTAGTGCAGCCACTCTGAAAAATGGTGTGGATATTTCTCAAAAACCTGGTGGTGGGTGTTAAGGAGGACACAAATTGCATGGAGCACTGGGTGTTATACATAAACAATGGATCTTGGAACACTACATCAAAAATTTATGATGTACTGTATGGTGACTAACATAACATAATTTTCTTAAAAAGTTAAAAATAGAACCACCCTAGGATCCAGCAATTGCATTAGGATGTATTTACCCGAAGGATACAGAAATACTAATGAAGACATACATTCACCCTGATGTTAATAGCACCATGACCAACAATAGCCTAATCATGGAAAGAGCCCAAATGTCCATCAGTTGGTGAATGGATAATGAAAATATGGCACATACCTATATACAAAAAGGAATATTACTATATTCAAATATAGTAATACATTATATATGCTTACATATATCATGTATACATGATGTATATATATAAATATATACATATTTACCTATATAATGTAATATTATTCAACCATAAAAAAGAATTGAATCTTGCTATTTGCAATGTTATGGATGGAACTAGGTAGTATTATACTCAGCAAAATAAATCAGTCAGAGAAAGACAAATACCATATGATTTCATCACATGGATAATTTAAGAAACAATACAGATGAATACAGTGAGGCATCATGGGTAAAGAAAGGAAAACCAGGAAATACACTGTTAACAGCAGAACAAATTGATGGTTACTAGAGGGAAGGTGGAGGTTGGGAGAAATAGGTGAAGGGGATTAAAGGGTGCACTTGTGATGAGCACCAAGTGGTGTACAGACATTTTGAATCACTAAATTGTACCTCTAAAATTAATATTGCACTGTATGTTAACTAACTGAAATTTAAATAAAAATTTGAAAAATGAAAAAAGCTAATCAATTATAATCATGTATTCTTTAAGTAAAAATTTGTTTAACAGCCCCCCATGGTGGTTTGTAAGTGTTAAAAAGTGTGCCTAGTGTCTGTTGCTCTCCACTCAATCCATGACACCTGAAGTATTCCCCGCAATACCTATCTAACCATGTATCTGTGTATCTGTGCATGCATCTATCTGTGTACATATCATGTCACCTAGCCTCTTCCTTAACCTCTATATTTATACATAATTTTTGAATAAAAACAAAATGTCACTGTATGAATAATGGTGAAAAATCACTTAAAGTTGTTAGTTAGCATTTTTTGTTAGCATTTTGTTTAAGAATTTATGCTGGTGTTTCTGAAGTTGCCTGGATGGGAAGGTGGCAGACAAATGGAAAAGATCTGTGGTTAAATCTATACAGTAATAAATAAGATTTCTTCAGTTTGATGGAAAGTAACCTAAGACATTGGTTTCTATTCTAAGGGAGGTTTTTAATCACTGCTTCAATCTCATTACTAGATATCAGTCTATTCAGGTTGTCAGTTTCTTCCTGGTTCAATTTTGGAAGTTTATAGTTTTCCAGGAATGCATCCATTTCATCTAGGTTGCTTAACTTACTGGCATGTAACTGTTGATAATAACTTCTGATGATTGTTTCTATTTCCTTGGTGTTAGTTGTGATCTCTCCCTTTTCATTCATAATTTTATTAATTTGGGCCTTCTCTCTTTTCTTTTGGATTAGTGTGGCCAATGGTTTATTGATCTTATTGATTCTTTCAAAAAACCAGCTTCTAGTTTCACTGATGCCTTCTACTGTATCTCTAGTTTCTATCTCATTGGTTTCTGTTCTAATCTTGATTATTCCCCTTCTTGTGTGTGGAGTTCTTCTGCATGGTAAAGGACACAATGATTTGTGTCCTTTAATTTGTTGTTGACTCTCCATTTCTTTAAAGTGTAGAGACAGCTGGTGTATTCTGAATTTTTCAATTTTTTTGAGGGAGGCTTGGATGAATAATAAGCTCAGCCTTATTCACTAGTGTGATACAGGCAGAGATTCGACAGCCATGCATGAGGGCATCAGAACTGCCTAAATTTTTAATAGTTGAATAGATTGTCAGTAGTCCTCCACAGTTTCCGATCACTGAGTATAAAATGATAACTTCTTACCACCTAAAGCCATAGTAACATCCAGAATGCTTCTATTAAATATAACTAAGACAAAAATCCATGATTGAAAAGTCACAGTTAAATGTCAAGCTGGTGACTCTTTCTCTTTCTCTGTGTAGATATAGTACAAAAAGTTAGGTTTAATGCTTGTAATGTCATTTCAAATATGTTCCCTGGACATTACAAGAAATTACTTCAAAATGTGGCTGTGATTCAAAAGTGGACTGTTTAGAAGACCAGCTGATATACTGGCTAAGGTAGTTGTTTTGAGTCAAAAAGAAAAAAATAACTCCGAAGTGTATTACACACCATTAGAGGTATGCAATGTCTGAGCAGGGGAATGAATACATAATTAATACATTTTTTGGTTGTTTGTTTTTTTCTCTTCTTTTAATTTAATTTTATTTTTTTCAGTGCTCCAAGGTTCATTTTTTTATGCACCACACCCAGTGCTCCATGCTATATGTGCCCTCCTTAATACCCACCACCAGGCTGATCTAAACCCCATCCCCTTACCCTCCAAAACCCTTAGTTTGTTTACTCTTTTTAAAATTTTTATTACTATGTCCAATTGTCCAAAATACAGTACACCATTAGTTTTTCATGTACTGTTCAATTATTCATTAGTTGCATCTAACACCCAATACTTATTTATTTTTTGACAGACAAGTTGGTGTGTGTAATAGTGCCTAACTTCTGGGGAAGACAGACTTCGGTTAAAATTATATGAAAACAAAAATGGAAATTCTTTTAAAATGAAAGCCATTGCCATGCTGTTAGTTGGTTAGTTATTTCCATCATTACTATAGTCGTCAGAGTATCTCAGAAGAAGAAAAAATCCATCTTCTGCCTATTAAAAACCTGACACATGCCATCTTTAAATAATTTTTCATGCTTATCATGAGATTTACAGACAAATAAAAATATGTAATTCCTTCCTAGCTCCACAGACTTCATGAATAAAATATTGTCTGTTAGTTCTTCATTTGCAATTTAACTTACATTTCCCTCTTCTATTTCTGCTGAATGAAATGTTTGAAATCACAAATGAAAAAATAGTTTCATGCTCCACAAGTAAGTGAAACATTGGGAGAAGGAGAGAAGAAGGGTATTGGGAGAAATCAGAGAGGGAGATGAGCCATGAGAGACTATGGACTCTGAGAAACAAACTGAGGGTTTTGGAGGGGAGGGGAGGGGGGTTTGGAGAGCCTGGTGGTGGGTATTAAGGAGGGCACAGATTGCATGGAGCACTGGTTGGGGTGCATAAACAATGAATCTTGGAACACTGAAAAAATAAAGTTTAAAAAAAAAGAAAGAAAAAAGAAATAGTTTCATCTCCTTCTCTTATAGTGGAAAATACACTTAATCTTTCATAATAGAGATAAAAAAGGAGAATTTCTCCACAGATATTTACAATTCTTTAATCTAAGAATCCTAAAAGAAAACCAGAAGAATTAGTCCATATAAGTCTTAGGGTTTTCATTTTCCTTTTACCTCCCGCAAGTTGTTCTACCATGCCAGGCACGTTATTTTCCAAGAGATATTAAAGATTAACATTACTGTGATCCAGAGAGAGTTCCCCTGATATCCCGCTTCTTGACTAATGAGGATCCCACAATGTGTGGAAAAGTTACGCATTTGCTGTCCAGAACTGTGGCTCCGTCATGTCTTCCCTGCAATGCATCTGTGAGTTCTGCTGCTGCTGTTCTCCAAGAGGGTTAGGGAACTGATTCTGGACAGGACTCCTCCTTCTTGAACACGTGACTTCACATAAGGGAATGAAACCTATTACAGATTCTTACTACTTGTTCTGACTTTAAATTAACCTGCAAATAGATCTTAGTCCCAGAGACACCTTATAAAAGCAACCATTAATTCAAAATAAGAATTGAAAAAAAATTCCCAATGTTGCCTGAAAACCCAGATCCTCAAGAAAGATTTTCTAAACCATTGATCTGCATCCATTTGATGTCCACAGAGTATCACAGAAAATGTCAGTTCATAAAGGTTGACAATTGGAGAACCAAATCCCAGTCATTCACTAGGGGACATGAAATAGATACCAAAGTTATGCCAATACGAAGGAAAACTATAAGGTGGATGGCAGGGGTGGGGTGGGGAGAAAATATATATTCAGAAATTTTTCTCTAGGTAGTGAATATGTTACAAATAAAATGCACAATTAAATGTGCATTTCAAACTCTAGAATTATAGTTTATATTAATCTTTAAGATACTCTTAACTATTAAAGGCACATATTTGATTTGAAAATAATTTGGCTGAAGCAAATATCATTTAAAGAACCTATAATAGTTATCTGATAGTCAAGTTGAAACAGTTCTATGTGAAAGAGATGTTCAATCTGCCCAGCCCTAAATGACAACTTGAAGATCACAAGATTTGTGTCTTTATTCAGTTCTAACATGCCTTTGTCTTGATGACCACAATAAGTGACTCGTGTACTTCAGTGTCTATGACAGTTTCATTGTGTCTGAGGTCACTATCTAAACCCAAGACCCTGAAACAAGTATCTATCTGAAGATGTTTATGGGTTGCTTTGCAATCATAAGTTAAAGTTGAACACCGTATAAAATACATAAGCACAAACTGACTCATGACACGTCTTTAAATACATCTTTAAATAACTTCCCATCTCTGAATAATAAAATTTTAAGTACCTGCTTCTCTATGATAGTAAGCATAATATTCTACATTTGATATATACTACAGTAGGATGTCAATGGAGCCAGATGTCTTGGGCTGAAATCCTGTTGATTCTAGCCACTAGTTTGCATGAACTTGTGAAAATTACTTAACTTTTCAGTGCCTCAGATTTCTTGTCTGTAATAGGAGGATGATAAGTAATACATATTTTAAAGGATTAGTATGACGACTAAATAAATTTAACATATGTAAAATACTGCCATATTGGCTGGCATACAGTAAGCATTCAAATCAGTATTAACTATTATTATTGCAGTCAATTCAGGGATGTCTATGCTGTAAAGATACTTTTATCAATTTTGGGAGAGCTCATACCAGTATTTGACAAAATATCTGGTAAACACTTTCCCCTTTCAGCCACTTCTTTTAAGATTATATATAGGGACAGCATATGTACATTTGTCTACATATCTGGTATAAATACCATTATTAATAATGATGATAATAAGAAATATAAAATAAAAAAAAGAAATATAAAATCAGCCAATGGCACATTTTTATCTATCAAAATTTTCACATATGGATACTTGAAAATATGCACCTTGACTAAAGATCTCAATTTGCAATCTTGTGTTTTCTTCTTTTCCCTTTTAGTTAAATTTTCTATTGCTCTTTTTTTCAGTTTTTTTTAATTCTTTAAGAATTGTGTTTGTATTTCATAAGAGGAAAAATAAAAATGTAGATTATGTGTGTGTTTAGTGAGATTATACATTATATATACATGTGTGTATATATAATATATATTACATCATAATATACATTATATTATATATATGTGTGTATATTATATATATTATATATAGAGATATATAGATATATTACATTCCCACACAGTGATTTCTTTGTCCCTCACACCTTGTTTTGAGATTATAGTCTATAGATTTGCTATGCTGGACACATGAGAGAAATCACCTGCATTCTTTAATTTTTGAAAAATTTCCCCAACTAGAAAGGAAACAACGAATGTTGGAGAGGATGTGGAGAAAGGGGAAACCTCTTATACTGTTGCTGGGAATGCAAGTTGGTGCAGCCACTTTGAAAAACAGTATACAGTATGGAGATTCCTTTCAGAGGGGGAGAGAAACCATGAGAGACTGTGGACTCTGAGAAACAAACTGAGGGTTTTGGAGGGGAGGTGGTGGGGTATTGGGTGAGCCTGGTGATGAGTATTAAGGAGGGCATGTATTGCAAGGAGCACTGGGTGTAGTGCATGAACAATGAATTTTGGAACACTGAAATAAAATAACATTTAATTTAACTTAAAAAAAGAAATTAAAACGGAGTTATCCTATGACCCTACAATTGCACTACTGGGTATTTACCCCCTCAGATGCAGATGTAGTGAAAACAAGGTCCATAGGTACCCCCAATGTTCATAGCAGCAATGGCCACAATCTCCAAACTGTGGAAACAGCCAAGACGCCCTTCAACAGACAAATGGATAAAGAAGATGTGGTCCATATATACAACACAATATTACTTATCCATTATTAAGCACGAATACCCAACTTTTGTATTAACATGGATGGGACTAGAGGAGATTATGCTGAGTGAAATAAATCTTGCAGAGAAAGTCAACTATCATATGGTTTCACTTACTTGTGGAGCATAAGGGATAACATGGAGGACATTAGGAGAAGGAAAGGAAAAGTGAATTGGAAATCAGAGGGAGAAATGAAACATGAGAGACTGTAGACTCTTAGAAACAACCAGGGTTTTGGAGGGGAGGGAGGTGATGGGATGGGTGAGCCTGGTGGTGGGTATTAAGAAGGGCACATATTGCATGGAGCACTGGGTGTGGTACATAAACAAGGAATTTTGGAACACTGAAAAAATAAAATTAAATTTAAAAAGAAAAATTTTTCACTGGTTATCTAGAAATGAGCAAACCTAGATTGTGAAGAAGGTGTTTTGCCTTACATGTATAATATACTGTCTTTTGAACCTCTTTGACTAAATCAAAATATTTTTCTGTCCCCTTTTTATTAGCCCATTGTTTTTCTTGCTAGTTTTAGCCCAACTTTTGGGGGCTATTTTAAATCTAATGCAAAGTCTGTCAGAGAAAGATAAATCGTATACAGTCTCACCTATATGTGGAATTCAAGATACCAATGAATCAAAGAGGGGTTCTGGGTAGCTCTGCCTTCTTCTCTGAGCCTCTGCCTTCAGCTCAGGTCATGATCTCAGGGTCCTGGGATCAAGCCCCACATCAGGCTCTCTGATCAGTGGGGAGCCTGCTTCCCCCCCCCCTCTCTCTGACTACCTCTCTGCCTACTTGTGATCTCTCTCTTTGTGTCAAATAAATTAAAAAAAATTTAAATTTTTTAAAAGAATCAAAGAAAGACAAGACAGAAAAAAGAACAGACTCTTAAGTATAGAGAACAAATGGGTAGTACCAGGGGGGAGGTAGTGGGGGATAGGTTAAATTGGTGATAGGGATTAAATAATGCCCTTGCTGTGATGAGCACTGGGTGATGTATGGATGTGTTGAATGATGACACTGTACATCTGAACTAAAGCTGGTAGCCTTATAAATCTGGACTTCAAGCTCTTACAAATCTTTAGTCATCAACACAGTATGGTATTGATAAAAAACAAACACATAAACCAATGGAACAGAATATGGAGCCCAGAAATGGACCCTCAACTCTATGGTCAACTAATCTTTGACAAAGCAGGAAAGAATGTCCAATGGAAAAAAAGACCGTCTTCAACAAATGGTGTTGGGAAAATTGGACAGCCACCTGCAGAAGAATGAAACTGGACCATTTCCTTATACCACACACAAAAATAGACTCAAAATGGATGGAGGACTTCAATGTGACACATGAATCCATCAAAATCCTTGAGGAGAACACAGGCAGCAACCTCTTTGACCTCAGCCGCAGCAACTTCTCCCTAGAAACATCACCAAAGGCAAGGGAAGCAAGGGCAGAAATGAACTACTGGGACTTCATTAAGATCAAAAGCTTTTGCACAGCAAATCAAACAGTCAACAAAACCAGAAGACAACTGACATAATGGGAGAAGATATTTGCAAATGACGTATCAGATAAAGGGCTAATATCCAAAATCTATAAAGAACTAATCAAATTCGAGTTTGTTCTTTGTTCCCAAAGAACAAATAATGCAATCAAGAAATGGGCATAAGACATGAACAGATATTTCGGCAAAGAAGATATCCAAATAGCCAATAGACAAATGAAAAAGTGCTCAAAATCACTTAGCATCAGGGACATACAAGTCAAAACCACAGTAAGATACTACCTCACACCTGTCAGAATGGCTAAAATTAACAAGTCAGGAAATGACAGACACTGGCGAGGATGCGGAGAAAGGGGAACCCTCCTACACTGTTGGTGGGAATATAAGCTGGTACAGCCACTCTAGAAAACAGTATGGAGGTTCCTCCAAAAGTTGAAAATAGGGGTGCATGGGTGGCTCAGTAGGTTAAGCCTCTGCCTTTGGCTCAGGTTATGATCTCAGGGTCCTTGGATCGAGGCCCGCATCAGGCTATCTGCTCAGCAGGGAGCCTGCTTCCCCCTCTCAATCTGCCTGCTTCTCTGCCTACTTGTGATCTCTCTCTCTGTCAAGTAAATAAAATCTTTAAAACAAAAAACAAAAAAGTTGCAAATAGAGCTACCCAACGACCCAGCAATCACACTACTGTATTTATCCCAGAGGTACAAATGTAATGATCTGAAGGGCTACATGCACCCCAATGTTTATAGCAGCAATGTCCACAATAGCCACACTATGAAAGGCCGTTGGCATCCAACAACTGATGAATGGATAAAGAAAAGGTGGTATATGTACCATATTTCTTTATATATTTATATCTGTATCTATAAAATTATAAGTTTATTTTATAAATAGATAGATAGATAGATAGATAGATATAGACATATAGGTATATATACCACATTTTCTTTATCCATTCTTCTGTTGATGGACACCTAGGCTCCTTCCATAGTGTGGCTGTATATAGAAATATATTTATTATACTAAATTTATTTTATATATATAAATTTATTATATATGTGTATGTATATATATACATTTTGTGTATGCATATCTATACATACACACACATAATGCAGCCATAAAAAAATGCAGCCATAAAAAAAACCTGAAATCTTGCCCTTTGCAATGACATGGATGGAGCTAGGGGCTATTATGCTAAGTGAAATAAGTCAATCAGAGAAAGACAATTACCATATGGTCTCACTGATATGAGGAATTTGAGAAACAGGACAGAGGATCATAGGGGAAGGAAAAATGAAACAAGACAAACCAGAGAGGGAGACAAACCATAAGAGACTCTTAATCTCAGGAAACAAACTGAGGGTTACTGGAGGGGAGAGGGGTCAGAGGGACGGGGTAGCTGGGTGATGGACATTGCAGACGGTGTGTACTATGGTGAGTGCCGTGAATTGTGTAAGACTGATGAATCACAGACCGATACCCCTGAAACAAATAATACATTATATGTAAATAAAACCCACAGATAAAAGTTCAGGCAGGAACACCTGGATTTCAGTCTTGCAGACCTGGAGTGGAGAAAGTAGAGAAAGGTGCAGCTGACTGCACCTGTAATAATCATCTACAAAATTATATAATGAATTCACGTTAGTTCAAAAAAAGGAGTCTATCCCTTGTCTTTTGATTTGCCTCTTTTTTCCCCTGTGTTCATCTGTTTTGTTTCTTAAATTACACGTATGAATGAAATCCTATGGTATTTGTATTTCTGTGACTTTTTTTGCTTAGTGTAATACTCTAGCTCCAGCAACATCACTGTGAATGGCAAGATTTCATTCTTTTTTGTAGCTGAATAATATCCCCTTGTATATATATGCCACATATTCTTTTTTTTTACTTTTTTTTCATTTTATTTATTTTTTTTCAGCATAACAGTATTCATTGTTTTTGCACAACACCCAGTGCTCCATGCAAAACGTGCCCTCCCTATTACCAACCACCTGTTCCCCCAACCTCCCACCCCTGACCCTTCAAAACCCTCAGGTTGTTTTTCAGAGTCCATAGTCTCTTATGGTTTGCCTCCCCTCCCCAATGTCCATAGCCCCCTCCCCCTCTCCCAATCCCACCTCCCCCCAGCAACCCCCAGTTTGTTTTGTGAGATTAAGAGTCATTTATGGTTTGTCTCCCTCCCAATCCCATCTTGTTTCATTTATTCTTCTCCTATCCGCCTAACCCCCCATGTTGCTTCTCCATGTCCTCATATCAGGGAGATCATATGATAGTTGTCTTTCTCCGATTGACTTATTTCACTAAGCATGATACGCTCTAGTTCCATCCACGTCGTCACAAATGGCAAGATTTCATTTCTTTTGATGGCTGCATAGTATTCCATTGTGTATATATACCACCTCTTCTTTATCCATTCATCTGTTGATGGACATCTAGGTTCTTTCCATAGTTTGGCTATTGTAGACATTGCTGCTATAAACATTCGGGTACACGTGCCCCTTCGGATCACTATGTTTGTATCTTTAGGGTAAATACCCAGTAGTGCAATTGCTGGGTCATAGGGTAGTTCTATTTTCAACATTTTGAGGAACCTCCATGCTGTTTTCCAGAGTGGTTGGACCAGCTTGCATTCCCACCAACAGTGGAGGAGGGTTCCCCTTTCTCCACATCCTCGCCAGCATCTGTCATTTCCTGACTTGTTAATTTTAGCCATTCTGACTGGTGTGAGGTGATATCTCATTGTGGTTTTGATTTGTATTTCCCTGATGCTGAGTGACGTGGAGCACTTTTTCATGTGTCTGTTGGCTATCTGGATGTCTTCTTCGCAGAAATGTCTGTTCATGTCCTCTGCCCATTTCTTGATTGGATTGTTTGTTCTTTGGGTGTTGAGTTTGCTAAGTTCCTTATAGATTTTGGATACTAGCCCTTTATTTGATATGTCGTTTGCAAATATCTTCTCCCATTCTGTCAGTTGTCTTTTGGTTTTGTTAACTGTTTCCTTTGCTGTGCAGAAGCTTTTGATCTTGATGAAATCCCAATAGTTCATTTTTGCCCTTGCTTCCCTTGCCTTTGCCATTGTTCTTAGGAAGATGTTGCTACGGCTGAGGTCGAAGAGGTTGCTGCCTGCATTCTCCTCAAGGATTTTGATGGATTCCTTTCTCACATTGAGGTCCTTCATCCATTTGGAGTCTATTTTCGTGTGTGGTGTAAGGAAGTGGTCCAATTTCATTTTTCTGCATGTGGCTGTCCAATTTTCCCATCACCATTTACTGAAGAGGCTGTCTTTTTTCCATTGGACATTCTTTCCTGCTTTGTCGAAGGTGAGTTGACCATAGAGTTGAGGGTCAATTTCTGGGCTCTCTATTCTGTTCCACTGATCTATGTGTCTGTTTTTGTGCCAATACCATGTTGTCTTGATGATGACACCTTTGTAATAGAGCTTGAAGTCCGGAATTGTGATGCCACCAACTTTGGCTTTCTTTTTCAATATTCCTTTGGCTATTCAAGGTCTTTTCTGGTTCCATATAAATTTTAGGATTATTTGTTCCATTTCTTTGAAAAAAATGGATGGTATTTTGATAGGGATTGCATTAAATGTGTAGATTGCTTTAGGTAGCATAGACATTTTCACAATATTTATTCTTCCAATCCAGGAGCATGGAACATTTTTCCATTTTTTTGTGTCTTCCTCAATTTCTTTCATGAGTACTTTATAATTTTCTGTGTATAGATTCTTAGCCTCTTTGGTTAGGTTTATTCCTAGGTATCTTATAGTTTTGGGTGCAATTGTAAATGGGATTGACTCCTTAATTTCTCTTTCTTCTGTCTTGTTGTTGGTGTACAGAAATGCAACTGATTTCTGTGCATTGATTTTATATCCTGACACTTTACTGAATTCCTGTACAAGTTCTAGCAGTTTTGGAGTGGAATCTTTTGGGTTTTCCACATATAGTATCATATCATCTGTGAAGAGTGATAGTTTGACTTCTTCTTTACCAATTTGGATGCTTTAATTTCTTTTTGTTGTCTGATTACTGAGGCTAGGACTTCTAGTACTATGTTGAATAGCAGTGGTGATAATGGACATCCCTGCCGTGTTCCTGACCTTAACGGAAAAGCTTTCAGTTTTTCTCCATTGAGAATGATATTTGCGGTGGGTTTTTCATAGATGGCTTTGATCATATTGAGGTATGTGCCCTCTATCCCTACACTTTGGAGAGTTTTGATCAGGAAGGGATGCTGTACTTTGTCAAATGCTTTTTCAGGATCTATTGAGAGTATCCTATGGTTCTTGTTCTTTCTTTTATTAATGTGTTCTATCACATTGATTGATTTGCGGATGTTGAACCAACCCTGAAGCCCTGGAATAAATCCCACTTGATCGTGGTGAATAATCCTTTTAATGTACTGTTGAATCCTATTGGCTAGTATTTATTCCACATATTCTTTATCCTTTCATCAATTGATGGACATATGGACTCTTTCCATGTCCCTTGTTGACAATGCTACTATAAACTTCATGGTGCCTGTACCCCTTTGAATAAGTACATTTGTATACTTGAGTAAATTTCTCCTAGTGCAATCAGGTTGTAGGGTAGCTCTATCTTTAACTTTTTGAGGAATCTCCAATCTGTTCTCCAGAACTGCTGCAGCAGTTTGCATTCCCATGAACAATGTAAGAGGGTTCCCCTTTCTCTACATCCTCACCAATATCTGTTGTTTCCTGAGTTGTTAATTTTAGAAATTATGACAGGTGTGAGGAGGTATCTCATTGTGGTTTTGATTTATATTTCCCTGATGATCAGTGATGTTGACCATCATTTCATGCGTCTGTTGTCCATTTTATGTCTTCTGCCCATTTCTTAACTGAAATATTTGTGTTTGGGGTGTTGATTTTCCTATGTTTTTTATAGATTTTGGATACTATGCCATAACCGATATGTTATTTGCAAAGATCTTCTCCCATTCCATAGGTTGACTTTTTGTTTTGTTGATTGATTCCTTTACTGTGCAGAGATTCTTATCTTGATGAAGTTCCAATAGCTTGTTTTTGTTTTGCTTTACCTTGCCTCAGGAGAAATATCTAGTAAGAAGTTGCTACAGCCGATGAAAAAGAGGTTATGGCCTGTGTTCTCCTCCAGGATTGTGATGGTTTCCTGTCTCACATTTAGGTCTTTTATCCATTTTGAATTTATTTTTGTGCATGGTGTAAGAGTGTGGTCCAGTCTCTTTTTTCTCAGTGATGCTGTCCTGTTGTGCCAACACCAATAGTTGAAGAGACTCTGTTTTTCCCCCATTGGATATTCATTCTTGCATTGTCAAAGATTAGTTTATCATACTGTTATCAGTCCATTTCTGGATTTTCTGTTCTGTTCCATTCATCTGTGTGTCTTTTTTTGTGCGAGTACCATACTGTATAGATGACTACAGCTTTGTAATATAACTTGAAATCCAAATTGTGATGCTTCCAGATTTACTATTTTTTTATTTAAATTTTATGAGTCAACATATAGTACATCATTAATTTCTGAAGTAGTGTTCAATGATTCATCCATTGTGTATAACACCCAGTACTCATTACACCTCATGTGTTCCTTAATGTCCATCAAGCAGGTATCACATCCCTCAGCCACCTCCCTTTCTGCAACTGTCAGTTTGTTTACAAGAGTAAAGAGTCTCTCATGGTTTGTGTCCCTCTCTGATTTCTTCCAATTTAATTTTCCCTCCCTTGCCACATGATATTCTGCACTATTTCTAATGTTGCACATATGAGTGAAAGCATATGAATATTGTCCTTCTCTGATTGACTTATTTCACTTCCATAATACTGTTGAGTTCCATCCACACTGATAGAAAGGGTAGTTACTCATTCTTTTGATGCCTGAGTAATATTCCACGCCATATATGGACGACACCTTCTTTATACATCATCTGTTGAAGTGCATCTCGGCTCCTTCCACACTTTGGATTTTATGGACATTGTTGCTATGAATATTTGGGTGCCTGTTCCCCTTCTTTTCACTACATCTGTATCTCTGGAGTAAATACCAAATAGTCCAATTGCTGGGTGATAGGGTAGCTATATTTTGAACTTCTTGAGGAACCTCCATACTGTTTACCAAAGTGGATGTAACAGTTTTCATTCCCACCAACAGTGTAAGAGGATTCCCCTTTCTCCACAACTTCTCCAACATTTGTGGTTTCCTGCCTTGTCAGTTTTTGCCATTCTAACTGGTATAAGATCTATCTCCTGTGGTTTTGATTTCACTTCCCTGACAAGTGATGTCGAACATTTTATCATGTGTCTGTTAGCCATTTATATATCTTCCTTGGAGAAGTGTCTGTTCATGTCTTCTGCCCATTTCTTGACCGGATTATTTGTTTTTTGGGTGTTAGTTTGAGAAATTCTTTATAGATCCTGGATATCAGCTCTTTCTCTGTAATGTATTTGCAAATATCTTCTCCCATCCCAAGGACTGCCTCTTAGTTTTATTTTCTCTTTCATTTGCTGTGCATAAGCTTTTTACCCTGTAGAAATCTGAGAAGTTCATTTTTGCTTTTGTTCTCTTGCCTTTGGAGATGTGTCTAGCAAAAATGCTGTGGCTGATGTCGAAGAGGTTACTGCCTATGTTCTCCTCTAGGATTCTGAAGGATTTCTCTCTCACACTGAGGACTTTCAACAATTTAGAGTTTTTCTTTGTGTATGGTATAAGAGAATGGTGCAGTTTCATTCTTCTGCACATGGCTGTCCAATTTTCCCATCACCATTTATTGATGAAACTCTCTTTTTTCCGTTGGTTATTTTTCATTTTTATTATTATTTTTTACTATGTTATGTTAGTCATTAGTTTTTGACTAATGACATAGAGTGCATTATTGGTTTTTTTAATTTTTATTTATTTTTTTACTTCTTTTCAGTGTTCCAGAATTCATTGTTTATGCACCACACCCAGTGCTCCATGCAATACATGCCCTACATAATACTCACCACCAGGCTCACCCAACTACCATCATTGGTTTTTGAGGTAGTGTTCTAAGATTCATTGTTTAGGTATAACACCCCGTTGTCTAGGCAATAAGTGCCCTCCTTAATATTCATCACCAGCTAACCCAACCCCCAACCCCTCCCCTATAAAACATTCAGTTTGTTTCTTGGAGTCCACCGATGCCTTGAAATAAACGTAAAGAAAAAGGTAAAGGATCTATACTCAAGGAAATACAGAACACTCATGAAAGAAATTGAAGAAGACACAAAAGATGGAAGATATGGACCTGGACTCATATATGGACCCTCAACTCTATGGTCAAATAATCTTCGACAAAACAGGAAAAAATATTCAATGGAAAAAAGACAGTCTCTTCAATAAATGGTGCTGGGAAAACTGCACAGCGATATGTAGAAGAATGAAACTCGACCATTCTCTTACGCCGTACACAAAAATAAACTCGAAACGGATAAAAGACCTCAACGTGAGACACAATCTCTCAGAATCCTAGAGGAGAACATAGGCAGTAACCTCTTCGATATCAGCCACAGCAACTTCTTTCAAGATATGTCTCCAAAGGCAAAGGAAACAAAAGCTAAAATGAACTTTTGGGACTTCATCAAGATCAAAAGCTTCTGCACAGCAAAGGAAACAGTCAACAAAACAAAGAGGCAACCCACGGAATGGGAGAAGATATTTGCAAATGACAGTACAGACAAAAGGTTGATATCCAGGATCTATAAAGAACTTCTCAAACTCAACACACACAAAACAGATAATCATATCCAAAAGTGGGCAGAAGATATGAACAGTCACTTCTCCAACGAAGACATACAAATGGCTATAAGACACATGAAAAAATGTTCATCATCACTAGCCATCAGGGAGATTCAAATTAAAACCACATTGAGATACCACCTAACACCAGTTAGAATGGCCAGAATTAGCAAGACAGGAAACAATGTGTGTTGGAGAGGATGAGGAGAAAGGGGAACCCTCTTACACTGTTCGTGGGAATGCAAGTTAGTGCAGCCACTTTGGAGAACAGTGTGGAGACTCTTGAAGAAATTAAAAATAGAGCTTCCCTATGACTCTGCAATTGCACTGCTGGGTATTTACCCCAAAGATACAGATGTAGTGAAAAGAAGGGCCATTTGTACCCCAATGTTTATTGCAGCAATGGCTACGGTCGCCAAACTGTGGAAAGAACCAAGGTGCCCTTCAACGGACGAATGGATAAGGAAGATGTGGTCCATATACACAATGGAGTATTATGCCTCCATCAGAAAGGACGAATACCCAACTTTTGTAGCAACATGGACGGGACTGGAAGAAATTATGCTGAGCGAAATAAGTCAAGCAGAGAGAGTCAAGTATCATATGGTCTCACTTATTTGTGGAGCATAACAAAGAACATGGAGGACATGGGGAGATGGAGAGGAGAGGGAGTTGAGGGAAACTGGAAGGGGAGATGAACCATGAGAGACTATGGACTCTGAAAAACAACCAGACGGTTTTGAAGGGGCGGGGGGTTGGGAGGTTGAGGAACCAGGTGGTGGGTAATAGGGAGGGCACGTACTGCATGGAGCAGTGAGTGTGATGCCAAAACAATGAACACTGCTATGCTGTAAATAAACAAATAAAAAAAATTTTTAAGAAAAAAAAAAAACCACATTGAGAAGGGAGTTGAGGGAAATTGTAAGGGGAGATGCACCATGAGAGACTATGGACTCTGAAAAACAATCTGAGGGTTTTGAAGGGGCAGGGGTTGGGAGGTTGGGGGAGCCAGGTGGTGGGAATTATGGAGGGCACATATGGCATGGAGCACTGGGTGTGATGTCAAAACAATGAACACTGTTATGCTGTAAATAAACAAACAAACAAAAATTTCTAAAAAAAAAAAAAAGAAAAAAAGCATAATATTCGGGGCACCAGGTTGGCACAGTTGGTTAGGTATCCAACTCTTGGTCTCAGCTCAGGTTATGAGATAGAGCTCTGTGCTGGGCTCCCCACTCAGTGTGGTTTCTGCTTGGGTTTCTCTCTCCTTCTCCCTCCCTCTTGCAGTCTCTCTATAATAAATAAATAAATCTTTTAAAACAAGAAAAAAAAAAGAAAGCCACCGATGTCTGTACATTGACTTTGTGTCCTGTCACATTACTGAACTGCCGTATGAGTTCTAATACTTTGGGGGTGGAGTCTTTGGGGTTTTCTATATAAAGAATCATGTCATCTGCGAAGAGAGAGAGTTTGACTTCTTCCTTGCCATTTTGGATACGTTTTATTTCTCTTTGTTGTCTGATTGCTGTTGCTAGGACTTCTAGTACTATGTTGAACAAGAGTAGTGAGAGTGGGCATCCTTGTCATGTTCCTGAGCTCAACGGGAAAGCTGCAAGCTTTTTCCCATTGAGCATGATATTTGCTGTGGGTCTTTCATAGATAGATTTTATGAAGTTCAGGAATGTTCCCTCTATCCCTACACTTTGAAGCGTTTTCATCAGGAACGGATGCTGGATTTTGTCAAATGCTTTTTCTGCATCAATTGAGAGGACCATGTGGTTCTTCTCTCTTCTCTTATTGATGTGTTCTATCACATTGATTGATTTGCGAATGTTGAACCAACCTTGCAACCCAGGGATGAATCCCACCTGGTCATGGTGGATAATCTTTTGAATGTGCTGCTGGACCCTGTTTGCTAGGATCTTGTTGAGAATCTTAGCATCCATATTCATCAGTGATATTGGTCTGAAATTCTCCTTTTTGGTAGGGTCTTTGCCTGGTTTGGGGATCAGGGTAATGCTGGCTTCATAAAAAGAGTCTGGAAGTTTTCCTTCTGCTTCAATTTTTTGGAACAGCTTCAGGAGAATTGGTGTTATTTCTTCTTTGAAAGTTTGGTAGAATTCCCCAGGGAATCCGTCAGGTCCTGGGCTCTTGTTTTGGGGGACGTTATATTGATCATTGCTTCAATCTCGTTACTAAATATCGGTCTATTCAGGTTGTCAATTTCTTCCTGGTTCAATTTTGGAAGTTTATACTTTTCCAGGAATGCATCTATTTCATCTAGGTTGCTTAGCTTATTGGCATATAACTGTTGATAATAATTTCTGATGATTGTTTCTATTTCCTTGGTGTTCGTTGTGATCTCTCCCTTTTCATTCATAATTTTATTAATTTGGGCTTTCTCTCCTTTCTTTTGGATTAGTGTGGCCAATGGTTTATTGGTCTTATTGATTCTTTCAAAAAACCAGCTTCTAGTTTCATTGATACGTTCTACTGTATCTCTCGTTTCTACCTCATTGATCTCTGCTCTAATCTTGATTATTTCCCTTCTTCCGTGTGGAGTTGGTTTGATTTCTTGTTGATTCTCCAGTTCGTTAAGGTGTAGAGACAGCTCGTGTATTCTGGATTTTTCAATTTTTTTGAGGTAAGCTTGGA
This sequence comes from Meles meles, assembly GCF_922984935.1. Lineage (NCBI taxonomy): Eukaryota > Metazoa > Chordata > Mammalia > Carnivora > Mustelidae > Meles > Meles meles. The sequence goes on along the minus strand of NC_060070.1, from coordinate 154,218,143 downwards.
TGGCTATGTATTTCCCCCCTTAGGTCCGCCTTTGCAGTATCCCATAGGTTTTGGACCAAAGTGTCTTCATTCTCATTGGTTTCCATGAATTGTTTAAGTTCATCTTTGATCTCCTGGTTGATCCAAGCATTCTTAAGCAAGGTGGTCTTTAGCTTCCAGTTGTTTGAGTTCCTTCTGAACTTTTCCTTCTGATTGAGTTCCAGTTTCAAAACATTGTGATCTGAGAATATGCAGGGAATAATTCCAGTCTTTTGATATTGGTTGCTTCCTGCTTTGTGACCCAGTATGTGGTCTATTCTGGAGAAGGTTCCATGTGCACTTGAGAAGAATGAGTATTCTGTTGTTTTAGGGGGGAATGTTCTGTATATATCTATGAGGCCCATCTGGTCCAATGTTTTAATTAATGATCTTGTTTCTTTATTGATTTTCTGTTTGGATGATCTGTCTTTTACTGGGAGAGGTGTGTTAAGATCTCATGAAAGAAATTGAGGAAGACACATAAAGATGGAAGACCGTTCCATGCTCTTGGATTGGAAGAATAAACATTAAAATGTCTATACTGCCTAGAGCAATCTATACTTTTAATGCCATTCCGATCAAAATTCCAAGGATATTTTTCAGAGAGCTGGAGCAAATCATCCTAAAATTTGTATGGAATCAGGAGAGACCCCAAATTGCTAAGGAAATGTTGAAAAACAAAAACAAAACTAGCGGCATCACGTTACCTGATTTCAAGCTTTACTACAAAGCTGTGATCACCAAGACAGCGTGGTACTGGCATAAAAACAGGCACATAAACCAGTGGAACAGAGTGGAGAGCCCAGATATGGACCCTCAACTCTATGGTCAAATAATCTTTGACAAAGAAGGAAAAAATATAGAGGACATATTGAAGGTGAGGGGATGGGAGTTTGGGGGAACCAAGTGGTGGGTAATAGAGAGGGCACATATTGCATGGAGCACTGTGTGTGGTGCAAAAACAGTGAATATTGTTACGCTGAAAAGAAACTTTAAAAAAAACTGAGGGTTTTACACAGGAGGGGAGTGAGGGATGGGTTAGCCTCGTGGTGGGTATTAAGGAGGCCATGTACTGCATGGACCACTGGGTATCACGTTTAAACAATGCATCTTGGAATACCTAGAACATCAAAAACTAATGATGTATTTTATGGTGACTAATATACCACAATAAATAAAAAACCACTTTGAGATACGATGGTATACCAGTTAGAATGGCAAAAATTAGGGGCACCTGGGTGACTCAGTGGGTTAAAGCCTCTGCCTTCAGCTCAGTGTCCTGGGATCGAGCCCCACATTGGGCTCTCTGCTCGACAGGGAGCCTGCTTCCTTCTCTTTCTCTTCCTGCCTCTCTGCCTACTTGTGAGCTCTCTCTCTCTCTGTCAAATAAATAAATAAAATTTAAAAAAAAAGAGTGGCAAAAACTAACAAGGTAAGAAGCAACAAATGTTGGAGATGATGTGGAGAAAGGGGAACCACCTTACACGGTTGGTGGGAATGCAAGTTGGTGCAGCCACTTTGGAAAGCAGTGTGGAGATTCCTAAACAATCTTGGAACATACATCAAAAATTAATGATGGGAGGAACTCAAGATGGTGGAGAAGTAGCAGGCTGAGATGACTTCAGGTAGCAGGAGATCAGCTAGATAGTTTATCAAACCATTCCAAACACCTACAGTTCCAACAGGATATCAAAGAGAAGAAGAGCAGCAATTCTAGAGAGAGAAAATCGACCACTTTCTGAAAGAGCTCGATGGAAAGCCTTCAGGGAACAAATGCTCCCAAAAGTGAACCAGAGCAGATTACTTAGCCCGGCCCCTGGTAAGGGCGGTGCAATTCTGCCTAGGGCAAAGACACTTGAGAATCACCACAACAAGCTCCTCCCCCAAGAAGATCAGCAAGAAATCCAGCAAAGACTAAGTTCACTTACCAAGGAGAACAGCAGAATTCCAGAAGAGGAGGAAGCAAACCATGGAATTCATGGCATTTACCCGATGATTCTTTCATCTTCCAAGGTTAATTAATATTTTTTAATTTTATTTTTTTCAGATGCTAATTTTTTTAAATTTTACTCTTCCCTCTTTTAACGTTTCTTATCTAGTTTACCTTAACAATACCTTCAATTAAAAAAAAATCTTTTTTGAACCTCCATTATTATACTCAATTTTAGCCTTCATTGTATCTAACTTTATTTCTTTTATACACATAGGGATTTTTATTCAAAAAAATTGGGATATAACTTCTCTAATAGATCAAACTATACCCTAAATGTAGCACAGGGCTCTGTTCTACTCTCCAGCCTAAGCATATTCTCCCCACTTTCTTTTTCTTTATTCTCCCAACCAACTTATCTCATCAAAAGCTTCTGCACAGCAAAGAAAACAGTCAAAAAAACAAAGAGGCAACCCACGGAATGGGAGAAGATATTCACACATGACAGTACAGACAAAAGGCTGATGTCCAGGATCTATAAAGAACTTCTCAAAGTCAACACACACAAAACAGATAATCATATCCAAAAATGGGCAGAAGATATGAACAGACACTTCTCCAACGAAGACATACAAATGGCTATCAGACACATGAAAAAAATGTTCATCATCACTAGCCATCAGGGAGATTCAAATTAAAACCACATTGAGATACCACCTGACACCAGTTAGAATGGCCAAAATTAGCAAGACAGGAAACAACGGGTGTTGCAGAGGATGTGGAGAAAGGGGAACCCTCTTACACTGTTGGTGGGAATGCAAGTTAGTGCAGCCACTTTGGAGAACAGTGTGGAGATTCCTGAAGAAATTAAGAATAGAGCTTCCCTATCACCCTGCAATTGCACTGCTGGGTATTTACCCAAAAGATACGGATGGAGTGAAAAGAAGGGCCATCTGTACCCCAATGTTTATTGCAGCAATGGCTACGGTCGCCAAACTGTGGAAAGAACCAAGATGCCCTTCAATGGATGAATGGATAAGGAAGATGTGGTCCATATACACAATGGAGTATTATGCCTCCATCAGAAAGGATGAATACCCAACTTTTGTAGCAACATGGACGGGACTGGAAGAGATTATGCTGAGCGAAATAAGTCAAGCAGAGAGAGTCAAGTATCATATGGTCTCACTTATTTGTGGAGCACAACAAAGAACATGGAGGACATGGGGAGATGCAGAGGAGAGGGAGTTGAGGGAAACTGGAAGGGGAGATGAACCATGAGAGACTATGGACTCTGAAAAACAACCAGAGGGTTTTGAAGGGGCGGGGGGTTGGGAGGTTGAGGAACCAGGTGGTGGGTAATAGGGAGGGCACGTACTGCATGGAGCAGTGGGTGTGATGCCAAAACAATGAACACTGCTATGCTGTAAATAAACAAATTAAAAAAAATTTTTAAGTAAAAAAAAAAAAACCACATTGAGAAGGGTGTTGAGGGAAATTGTAAGGGGAGATGCACCATGAGAGACTATGGACTCTGAAAAACAATCTGAGGGTTTTGAAGGGGCAGGGGGTGGGAGGTTGGGGGAGCCAGGTGGTGGGAATTATGGAGGGCACATATGGCATGGAGCACTGGGTGTGGTGCATAAACAATGAATCCTGTTACGCTGAAAAGAAATTAATTTTTAAAAAAAGAAAAAAATAAGATGAAATCAGAGAGGGAGACAAACCACAAGAAACTCTTAATCATAGGAAACAACTGAGGGTTGCTGAAGGGGAGGGAGATGAGAGGATCGGGTAACTGGGTGATAGATATTAAGGAGGGCACATGATGTAATGAGTGTTATATACATGATGTAATGAGTATATTTAAGACTGCTGAATCACTGACCTCTACCTCTGAAGCCAATAAGACATCATATGTTAATTACTTGATTTTAAATTTTTTTAAATGGAAAGAATTAAAAATTCCTTTCCACCAGAAAAAAATAGATTCCAATAAAAAAAATCCTTTCAAAATAAAAACAAAACAAAAAGTTCAGTTAAATGTGTTAATTTTTATATAAATGATTAACATTATATTTTCAATCTTCAATAGTAAATCACATACATAAACGAATCCATTTCTGAATTTAATTTCCATGGAGGAATCTAAAAGGAAAAATATAGAAAAAAAAGAACAGGTGAAACCCAATGTCTTAAGGGAACCACTCCTAAAATAGTTATTTGGATAGGCCTCTGACCATGGTCTAAGTACTATTAATCCCTCTGTGGTGCACCAGTCCCTAGGGTCTATACCACCTTAACTTACTAGCCTTTAAATTCTACTTAAACACGTCTTGGAGTACACATGAACAAGTGTAGGGCTCTTCTGGTTTAATTAGGCAGAGATCCACCCAGAAATGTGTCTCTAACAGGAGTGTACACAAAAAGATTGCAAATATCCCATCAAAAATACATTCAATGAATGAAGTTCATCAGCTTTTCCACCAGTCCCGCGTTTAGTTCTTCTTCAACATTCACATTAGAGACCTCACGAATATTAGTGCAGCTGTTGCATTTAAACACAAAAGTGATCGTATTGTTAGCACGAGTAGTCAGGACTAATCAGTATTTCATGAACTCAGTAACTTGTCAAAGAAGAATCCTTCTGATTACGGCTGAAATGAAGGCTCGTCATCATGGGAAGATGGGTACCTTTGGACTATGTAAGAACATGACAGCTGTGAGCTCTTCCCTCCTGAAATGTAAATATGTTCTAATTTTCCTTCAAGTTTACTCTCCACGTCATTCTGTACATTCAAATTATGTTTAAATATGCTTGCTTCATTTGTGGTACGTTTCATAGAACAAGGTAATTTGTAAATTCATGCTAAGCTATTAGAACCTGGAGTCCATACCATGAAAAATGAAAATTTGTTTCAGTGAAAACATCACATGCCTCTTTTTTTAACATCTGTTTCTTCTACTTATGGTTTCTCCTTTTTAATATCACATTCACTTTATTCTTTTTTTAAATTTCTTTTCAGCATAACAGAGTTAATTGTTTTTGCACCACACCCAGTGTTCCATGCAATACATGCCCTCCCTATTACCCACCACCTGGCTCCCCCGATCTCCCAACCCTCGCTCCTTCAAAACCCTCAGATTATTTTTCAGAGTCCATAGTCTCTCGTGGTTCATCTCCCCTTCCAATTTCCCACAACTCTCTTCTCCTCTCGATTTCCCCATGTTCTCTGTGTTATTCCTTATGCCCCACAAATAAGTGAAACCATATGATACTTGACTCTCTCTGCTTGACTTATTTCACTCAGCATTATCTCTTCCAGTCCCATCCATGTCGATACCAAAGTTGTGTATTCATCCATTCTGATGGAGGCATAATACTCCATAGTGTGTATGAACCACATCTTCCTTATCCATTCGTCCATTGAAGGGCATCTTGGTTCTTTCCACAGTTTGGTGACCATGGCCATTGCTGCTATAAACATTGGGGTACAGATGGCTTTTCTTTTCACTACATCTGTATCTTTGGGGTAAATACCCAGTAGTGCAATTGCAGGGTCATAGGGAAGCTCTATTTTTAATTTCTTGAGGAATCTCCACACTGTTTTCCAAAGTGGCTGCACCAACTTGCATCCCCACCAACAGTGGAAGAGGGTTCCCCTTTCTAAACATTCTCTCCAACACCCGTTGTTTCCTGTCTTGCTAATTTTGGCCATTCTAACTGGTGTCAGGTGGTATCTCAATGTGGTTTTAATTTGAATCTCCCTGATGGCTAGTGATGACAAACATTTTTTAATGTGTCTGATACCCATTATCACATTCACTTTTAAGTTAAAATGACAATGATAGCTAAATTTGTGCCAGGACTTAAATAAATATGAAATAGAGGCTGGTGGTGGGTACTAAGGAATTTACGTACTGCATGGAGCATTGGGTGTGGTGCATAAACAATGAATCTTGGAACACTGAAAAAATAAAATTGAGAGGGAGGAGTCAAGATGGCGGAGAAGTAGCAGCCTGAGACTACATCAGGTAGCAGGAGATCAGCTCGATAGCTTATCTAAACATTGCAAACACCTACAAATCCAACGGGAGAGCGAAGAGAAGAAGAACAGCAACTCTAGAAACAGAAAATCAACCACTTTCTGAAAGGTAGGACTGGCGGAGAAGTGAATCTAAAACGACGGGAAGATAGACCGCGGGGGGAGGGGCCGGCTCCCGGCAAGCGGCGGAGGAACGGAGCACAAAATCAGGACTTTTAAAAGTCTGTTCCACTGAGGGACATTGCTCCAGGGGCTAAACCGGGGTGAAGCCCACGCGGGGCCAGCGTGGCCCCAGGCCCCGCAGGGTCACAGAAGGATCGGGGGTGTCAGAGTGTCGGAGAGCTCGCAGCTATTAGAACGGAGAAGCCGGCTGCCAAGACAGAGCCGAGGACTGAACTCTCAGCTCGGGGTTACCTTGAACTGGTCGCGGGCTGGGTGAGCTCCGAGCGCGGCTAGAGGCTGGGGATACGGGAGTGATTGGGTGCTGTCCTCTGGGGGCGCACTGAGGAGTGGGGCCCCAGGCTCTCGGCTCCTCCGGGCCGGAGACTGGGAGGCCGCCATTTTCATTCCCGTCCTCTGGAACTCTACGGAAAGCGTTCAGGGAACAGAAGCTCCCAAAAGCGAACCCGAGCCGATTACTTAGTCCGGCCGCCGGTAAGGGCGGTGCAATCCCGCCTCGGGCAAAGACACTTGAGAGTCACTACAACAGGCCCCTCCCCCAGAAGATCAACAAAATATCCAGCCAGAACGAATTTCATCTATCAAGGAGAAAGCAGATTCAATTCCTAAGACAGCAGAGCAATTCCAGAGGAGGAGAAAGCAAAGCACGGAACTCATGGCTTTCTCCCCATGATTCGTTAGTCTTGCGGCTACTTCAATTTTTTTTTCTTTTTTCAATTTTTTTTTCTTTTTTCAATTTTTTTTTCTTTTTTCTTTTTTCTTCTTCTGCTAAATTTTTTAAAACTTTTACCCTTTTCTTTTTTAACATTTTTTGACTAGTTCATCTAAATATATATATTTTTCTTTCTTTTTTGTATTTTTTTATTTTTTTTATTTTTTAAATTTTTTTCTTTTTTTTTTTTTTTTTTTTTTTTTCTTTTTTCTTTTCTTTTTTTTTCAGAAGCTGTTTTATCCCCTTTCTCCCCCCCACAATTTGGGGTCTCTTCTCATTTGGTTACAGCGCATTTTTCCGGGGTCTTTGCCACCCTTTTAGTAGTTTATTTGCTCCTTCATATCCTCTTATCTGGACAAAATGACAAGGCGGAAAAAATCACCACAAACAAAAGAACAAGAGACAGTACCGAAGGCTAGGGACCTAATCAACACAGACATGGGTAATATGTCAGATCAAGAGTTCAGAATGACGATTCTGAACATTCTAGCCGGGCTCGAAAAAGGCATGGAAGATATTAGAGAAACCCTCTCTGGAGATATTAAAGCCCTTTCTGGAGAAATTAAAGAACTAAAATCTAACCAAGTTGAAATCAAAAAAGCTATTAATGAGGTGCAATCAAAAATGGAGGCTCTCACTGCTAGGATCAATGAGGCAGAAGAAAGAATTAGTGATATAGAAGACCAAATGACAGAGAATAAGGAAGCCGAGCAAAAGAGGGACAAACAGCTACTGGACCATGAGGGGAGAATTCGAGAGATAAGTGACACCATAAGACGAAACAACATTAGAATAATTGGGATTCCAGAAGAAGAAGAAACAGAGAGGGGAGCAGAAGGTCTATTGGAGAGAATCATTGGAGAGAATTTCCCTAATATGGCAAAGGGAACAAGCATCAAAATCCAGGAGATGCAGAGAACCCCCCTCAAAGTCAACAAGAATAGGTCCACACCCCGTCACCTAATAGTAAAATTGACAAGTCTTAGTGACAAAGAGAAAATCCTGAAAGCAGCCCGAGAAAAGAAGTCTGTAACATACAATGGTAAAAATATTAGATTGGCAGCAGACTTATCCACAGAGACCTGGCAGGCCAGAAAGAGCTGGCATGATATATTCAGAGCACTCAACGAGAAAAACATGCAGCCAAGAATACTCTATCCAGCTAGGCTATCATTGAAAATAGAAGGAGAGATCAAAAGCTTCCAGGACAAACAAAAACTGAAAGAATTTGCAAACACCAAACCAGCTCTACAGGAAATATTGAAAGGGGTCCTCTAAGCAAAGAGAGAGCCTAAAAGTAGTAGATCAGAAAGGTACAGAGACAATATACAGTAACAGTCACCTTACAGGCTAATAATGGCACTAAATTCATATCTCTCAATAGTTACCCTGAATGTTAATGGGCTAAATGCCCCAATCAAAAGACACAGGGTATCAGAATGGATAAAAAAACAAAACCCATCAGTATGTTGCCTACAAGAAACTCATTTTAGACGCGAAGACACCTCCAGATTTAAAGTGAGGGGGTGGAAAACAATTTACCATGCTAATGGGCATCAGAAGAAAGCTGGAGTGGCAATCCTTATATCAGATCAATTAGATTTTAAGCCAAAGACTATAATAAGAGATGAGGAAGGACACTATATCCTACTCAAAGGGTCTGTCCAACAAGAAGATCTAACAATTTTAAATATCTATGCCCCTAACGTGGGAGCAGCCAACTATATCAACCAATTAATAACAAAATCAAAGAAACACATCAATAATAATACAATAATAGTAGGGGACTTGAACACTCCCCTCACTGAAATGGACAGATCATCCAAGCAAAAGATCAACAAGGAAATAAAGGCCTTAAATGACACACTGGACCAGATGGACATCACAGATATATTCAGAACATTTCATCCCAAAGCAACAGAATACACATTCTTCTCTAGTGCACATGGAACCTTCTCCAGAATAGATCACATCCTGGGTCACAAATCAGGTCTCAACCGGTATCAAAAGATTAGGATCATTCCCTGCATATTTTCAGACCACAATGCTCTGAAGCTAGAACTCAATCACAAGAGGAAAGCTGGAAAGAACCCAAATACATGGAGACTAAACAGCATCCTTCTAAAGAATGAATGGGTTAACCAGGAAATTAAAGAAGAATTGAAAAAATTCATGGAAACAAATGATAATGAAAACACAACAGTTCAAAATCTGTGGGACACAGCAAAGGCAGTCCTGAGAGGAAAATATATAGCGGTACAAGCCTTTCTCAAGAAACAAGAAAGGTCTCAAGTACACAACCTAACCCTACACGTAAAGGAGCTGGAGAAAGAACAAGAAAGAAACCCTAAACCCAGCAGGAGAAGAGAAATCATAAAGATCAGAGCAGAAATCAATGAAATAGAAACCAAAAAAACAATAGAAAAAATCAATGAAACTAGGAGCTGGTTCTTTGAAAGAATCAATAAGATTGATAAACCCCTGGCCAGACTCATCAAAAAGAAAAGAGAAAGGACCCAAATCAATAAAATCATGAATGAAAGAGGAGAGATCACAACTAACACCAAAGAAATACAGACAATTATAAGAACATACTATGAGCAACTTTACGCCAACAAATTGGACAATCTGGAAGAAATGGATGCATTCCTAGAGACATATAAACTACCACAACTGAACCAGGAAGAAATAGAAAACCTGAACAGGCCCATAACCAGTAAGGAGATTGAAACAGTCATCAAAAATCTCCAAACAAACAAAAGCCCAGGGCCAGACGGCTTCCCAGGGGAATTCTACCAAACATTTAAAGAAGAACTCATTCCTATTCTCCTGAAACTGTTCCAAAAAATAGAAATGGAAGGAAAACTTCCAAACTCATTTTATGAGGCCAGCATCACCTTGATCCCAAAACCAGACAAGGATCCCACCAAAAAAGAGAACTACAGACCAATATCCTTGATGAACACAGACGCAAAAATTCTCGCCAAAATACTAGCCAATAGGATTCAACAGTACATTAAAAGGATTATTCACCATGATCAAGTGGGATTTATTCCAGGGCTGCAGGGTTGGTTCAACATCCGCAAATCAATCAATGTGATAGAACACATTAATAAAAGAAAGAACAAGAACCATATGATACTCTCCATAGATGCTGAAAAAGCATTTGACAAAGTACAGCATCCCTTCCTGATCAAAACTCTTCAAAGTGTAGGGATAGAGGGCACATACCTCAATATTATCAAAGCCATCTATGAAAAACCCACCGCAAATATCATTCTCAATGGAGAAAAACTGAAAGCTTTTCCGTTAAGGTCAGGAACACGGCAGGGATGTCCATTATCACCACTGCTATTCAACATAGTACTAGAAGTCCTAGCCTCAGCAATCAGACAACAAAAAGAAATTAAAGGCATCCAAATTGGTAAAGAAGAAGTCAAACTATCACTCTTCGCAGATGATATGATACTATATGTGGAAAACCCAAAAGACTCCACTCCAAAACTGCTAGAACTTGTTCAGGAATTCAGTAAAGTGTCAGGATATAAAATCAATGCACAGAAATCAGTTGCATTTCTGTACACCAACAACAAGACTGAAGAAAGAGAAATTAAGGAGTCAATCCCATTTACAATTGTACCCAAAACTATAAGATACCTAGGAATAAACCTAACCAAAGAGACTAAGAATCTATACACAGAAAATTATAAAGTACTCATGAAAGAAATTGAGGAAGACACAAAAAAATGGAAAAATGTTCCATGCTCCTGGATTGGAAGAATAAATATTGTGAAAATGTCTATGCTACCTAAAGCAATCTACACATTTAATGCAATCCCTATCAAAATACCATCCATTTTTTTCAAAGAAATGGAACAAATAATCCTAAAATTTATATGGAACCAGAAAAGACCTCGAATAGCCAAAGGAATATTGAAGAACAAAGCCAAAGTTGGTGGCATTACAATTCCGGACTTCAAGCTCTATTACAAAGCTGTCATCATCAAGACAGCATGGTACTGGCACAAAAACAGACACATAGATCAGTGGAACAGAATAGAGAGCCCAGAAATCGACCCTCAACTCTATGGTCAACTAATCTTCGACAAAGCAGGAAAGAATGTCCAATGGAAAAAAGACAGCCTCTTCAATAAATGGTGCTGGGAAAATTGGACAGCCACATGCAGAAAAATGAAATTGGACCACTTCCTTACACCACACACAAAAATAGACTCCAAATGGTTGAAGGACCTCAATGTGAGAAAGGAATCCATCAAAATCCTTGAGGAGAATGCAGGCAGCAACCTCTTCGACCTCAGCCGTAGCAACATCTTCCTAGGAACAACGGCAAAGGCAAGGGAAGCAAGGGCAAAAATGAACTGTTGGGATTTCATCAAGATCAAAAGCTTTTGCACAGCAAAGGAAACAGTTAACAAAACCAAAAGACAACTGACAGAATGGGAGAAGATATTTGCAAACGACATATCAGATAAAGGGCTAGTATCCAAAATCTATAAGGAACTTAGCAAACTCAACACCCAAAGAACAAACAATCCAATCAAGAAATGGGCAGAGGACATGAACAGACATTTCTGCAAAGAAGACATCCAGATGGCCAACAGACACATGAAAAAGTGCTCCACGTCACTCGCCATCAGGGAAATACAAATCAAAACCACAATGAGATATCACCTCACACCAGTCAGAATGGCTAAAATGAACAAGTCAGGAAATGACAGATGCTGGAGAGGATGTGGAGAAAGGGGAACCCTCCTCCACTGTTGGTGGGAATGCAAGCTGGTGCAACCACTCTGGAAAACAGCATGGAGGTTCCTCAAAATGTTGAAAATAGAACTACCCTATGACCCAGCAATTGCACTACTGGGTATTTACCCTAAAGATACAAACATAGTGATCCGAAGGGGCACGTGTACCCGAATGTTTATAGCAGCAATGTCTACAATAGCCAGACTATGGAAAGAACCTAGATGTCCATCAACAGATGAATGGATCAAGAAGATGTGGTATATATACACAATGGAATACTATGCAGCCATCAAAAGAAATGAAATCTTGCCATTTGCGACGATGTGGATGGAACTAGAGCGTATCATGCTTAGTGAAATAAGTCAATCGGAGAAAGACAACTATCATATGATCTCCCTGATATGAGGACATGGAGAAGCAACATGGGGGGGTAGGAGATAGGAGAAGAATAAATGAAACAAGATGGGATTGGGAGGGAGACAAACCATAAATGACTCTTAATCTCACAAAACAAACTGGGGGTTGCTGCGGGGAGGTGGGATTGGGGGAGGGGGAGCGGGCTATGGACATTGGGGAGGGGAAGCGAACCATAAGAGACTATGGACTCTGAAAAACAACCTGAGGGTTTTGAAGGGTCAGGGGTGGGAGGTTGGGGCAACCTGAGGGTTTTGAAGGGTCAGGGGTGGGAGGTTGGGGGAACAGGTGGTGGGTAATGGAGAGGGCACGTTTTGCATGGAGCACTGGGTGTTGTGCAAAAAGAATGAATACTGTTACGCTGAAAAAATAAATAAAATGAGAAAAAAAAAAAAAAAAAAAAAAAAAAAAAAAAAAAAGAATATTTATTAATGAGTCCAATAAAAAAAAAAAAAAAAAAAAAAAAAAAAAAAAATAAAATTGAATTTAAAAAAAATAAAGCTAGTGAAATTTAAGCTTTAGAATGCCTTGTTTGCATAGGCCCCACTTAAATAAATACCCAATTTTGTTCCTTCAAGAAAATGAAGTAGTTTACAGCATAAAAGAAAAGTCCAATACCTGGATTCACAACATAAAATTGCATGAAGGATAATTACAGCTTAACACTTCCAGTAAGTACCTGAGTTCCTATGTGACCCAAAGTGTAAACTCAGCTGTTAATGCTTTTTCCCTGTTAAACCAAGCAAACATATATTTTAGGAACTATACACGCCTCATGGATGCTCACTGTCTTCTTCAGTGGTATACCACACCTACGGTATTGTGTTCTCATCTCAACTCATAATCAAAGGTATTTGATAAACTGAAGTGGAGTCCAATGGATAGCAACCAGGAAAGTATACTAATTAAACATCATACAGTGTTAGAAGCAGCTGACAGCCATCAAACACTTAGTCTAGGAATATAGATCTAAGAGTATATTTGATAAGAGTTTCCAATATTAAAAGAAACTCAAAAGACATATAAAAAACTTTTAATGAGCCCAACTAAATAATATTGTCTACAGGTGCACATTTGGGTAATCAAGCTATTAAATACAAGAAGGTGATTACTAATGGCACCTTAGTGGTACAGTTGTTTAAGGGTTCAACTTTTGGTTTTGGGTCAGGGTGAGAGCTCAGTGTCATGAGATTGAGCCATGCCTCAGGCTCTGTGCTCAGCATAGCCTGCATGAGTTTCTCTCTCCCTCTCCATCTGCCCCTTCCCCCCATGCTCGCTTTCTCTCATTCTCTAAAATATATATATATTTTAAATTTTAAACTACGTGAGTACTATAAACATCAGAATAGTGGATAGTTTGAGAAACAGGGAAGTATAATGATCAGGATCAGTCATGAAGAGAAGTTCCGGGATGCTTGGCAAGATTCTATTTCTTGATGTGCCTGTTAGTACAAGAATATTCACCTTAACTCATCAAGTCTTTGTTTTCCTCTGCATCCATGTTTTGTTGTATAATAAAAGTGTTCTTCATTATGAAGCCATGTTGAATTGACATATTCTCTGTTATTTCCAGAATAAAGAAAAAGGGCATCAGTCTTGGATGTTAAGGAGGCATCTCTGAGCTCAACACAACGAGTAGGGATGAGGCACAGATTAAAGGCGCAGAGCTATGAAGCTCTGAAAACTGGAGTCTGTGGGTATTCCATGGAAGACCTCCATCTTAAGGCAGAAGGCTGGATCACACTTTCTGAGTCTATTTCAGCTCTAAAGTTCTGTGGCCTTTTAACTCCCAGCACCATCCCAGCCTTATGTGATCAAAGGATGCCCAGTGCATTTTGTAACCTACACATGTTGGGAGCTAAGTCCTCTGTCCTCTCCTGCCTGTGGGTTTATCAGTTCAGTATGTACACCATGCTTGTGGTCACTTTTGTGTACATGAGTGTGTGTGCATTTGGAAAGTTATGAAAAAATGAAGTTGTAGGCATTCAGGTTCAGTTCTAGACCATCATGGTAAAATCACCAGTGTGAAAAATGATGACAGGAAGGACTGAATACAATAACAATAATAATTTGTGGGTAGGTTAATACAATTTTTAATTTTTATAGTTAATATGAACCAAACACAGTTCCTAGTGTTTTCACAGTTACTAAACCTTACCACCTCCTTTTGAGGAACATTATTATCTTCACTGAACATATAAGGAAGCTGGTGTTAAAAAAAAATACATATCTACCCGATCTGGGGCGCCTGGGTGGCTTAGATGGTTAACTGCCTGCCTTCAGCTCAGGTCATGATCTCAGGATCCCGGGTTCGAGCCCCACATTGGGATCCCTGCTCAGCAAGGGAAGTCTCCCTCTCTGTCTTTGCCCCTCACCCCCACCCAGCTTGTGCTCTCTCTCTCTCTCAGATAAACAAACAAAATCTTGATTTAAAAAAAATACATAACTGCCAAGGACACATTACCTCCAAGTAGTGAGACTGGGCTTTGACACCAAGCTGAGCCCAGAATCTGTGCACTTAACCACTAGGCCCAACTTAGCTGACATCTGCCACATAAACACATCACATTCATTAATTAAAATAAAATTCCATTTTGTATTGAGAAAAGCTATATCCCTATCTCATGCTACTTGGTAGTAACAGTTCTTTTTCATGATAACACACAACAAATATAAACTACCCTATGTCTGATGTTTACGGCCAGAAAGTCTATGCCAAAAAAACCACAAATTTACAAACCAAAAAAATAAATAAAAACTAAAAAATTTTTTATAAACTAATTTAATCAATAAAATTCTGTCTATAAAGTATTATGATAAACTATTCAGAAATAGTGAAATTTATGTGTTCCTTATCTCTTTTCTGAATTTTTATAGAACTAAAATGAGGTTTTACCTAGAGAGGTCTGAAGCAAGCAGAGGATTGACTCATTTGTGGAACTGGGAAATTCCACAAAGAAAAAAAACTCACTGATTGTTTACTGAGCTGCTTCTTGTTCCAGTTATCTGCCACTGTAATTCTACAGAATGGCCAGGTGAGTTGGAGATAACACAGGTAGTTGCTGTGTGTGGGTGGTAACCAAATGTTTCTGGAATTAGTTCAATCTATAACTCTGCAACAAATCAGTAAGGCTATTTAAATGCTATATAGCAGTCATGAATGGCATTCTAAGAAATATGGGTCCTCTGTACACCAAAAAGAAGGCTAATAGGAAAGATAATTTTTCCTGGTGTCAAAAAAGGTCAGTAGAGTGGGGAAGAGCAAAAGTGATAAAGGAACAGCAGTGTCTGTCATGTTGAAGAGGAGGGGAATCAAGTAAGGAACAGTGATGATAATGGCTTGAATGAACACATTTGAAAATGAATATGGAAACTGATCCTGCTGCCAAATACTGGAGATTATCCCTAGGAAGTGGGTCCCTAACTTTTCTTTTAATTAATTAATTAATTTATTTATTTATTTTGGATTTTACTTTTCTTTCTTTATTATTTTTCTGAAATTGAGATATAAATGATGTATAACATTGAATTTAAGGTGTACAATGTGTTGATTTGATATATTTTCTATTGCAGTGTGTTTACCCCTGTAGGGTTACCTAACCCCTTCGTCATTTTAATTTATTTATTTTATCAGCGTAACAGTATTCATTGTTTTTGCACAACACCCAGTGCTCCATGCAATACGTGCCCTCCCTATTACCCACCACCTGTTCCCCCAACCTCCCACCCCCGACCCTTCAAAACCATCAGGTTGTCTTTCAGAGTCCATAGTCTCTTATGGTTTGCCTCCCCTTCCAATTTTTTTTTATAAACATATAATGTATTTTTATCCCCAGGGGCACAGGTCTGTGAATCACCAGATTTACACACTTCACAGCATTCACCATAGCACATACCCTCCCCAATGTCCCTAACCCCCTCCCGCTCTCCCAACCCCACCTCCCTGAGCAACCCCCACTTTGCTTTGTGAGATTAAGAGTCATTTACGGTTTGTCTCCCTCCCAATCCCATCTTGTTTCATTTATTCTTCTCCTATCCGCCTAACCCCCATGTTGCTTCTCCATGTCCTCATATCAGGGAGATCATATGATAGTTGTCTTTCTCTGATTGACTTATTTCACTAAGCATGATACCCTCTAGTTCCATCCATGTCAACGCAAATGGCAAGATTTCATTTCTTTTGATGGCTGCATAGTATTCCATTGTGTATATATACCACCTCTTCTTTATCCATTCATCTGTTGATGGACATCAAGGTTCTTTCCATACTTTGGCTATTGTAGACATTGCTGCTATAAACATTCGGGTACACGTGCCCCTTCAGATCACTGCATTTGTATCTTTAGGGTAAATACCCAGTAGTGCAATTGCTGGGTCATAGGGTAGCTCTACTTTCAACATTTTGAGGAACCTCCATGCTGTTTTCCAGAGTGGTTGCACCAGCTTGCATTCCCACCAACAGTATAGGAGGGTTCCCCTTTCTCTGCATCCTCGCCAGCATCTGTCATTTCCTGACTTGTTAATTTTAGCCATTCTGACTGGTGTGAGGTGATATCTCATTGTGGTTTTGATTTGTATTTCCCTGATGCCGAGTGACGTGGAGCACTTTTTCATGTGTCTGTTGGCCATCTGGATGTCTTCTTTGCAGAAATGTCTGTTCATGTCCTCTGCCCATTTCTTGACTGGATTGTTTGTTCTTTGGGTGTTGAGTTTGCTAAGCTCCTTATAGATTTTGGATACTAGCCCTTTATCTGATATGTCATTTGCAAATATCTTCTCCCATTCTGTCAGTTGTCTTTTGGTTTTGTTAACTGTTTCCTTTGCTGGGCAAAAGCTTTTGATCTTGATGAAATCCCAGTAGTTCATTTTTGCCCTTGCTTCCCTTGCCTTTGCCGATGTTCCTAGGAAGATGTTGCTGTGGCCGAGGTCGAAGAGGTTGCTGTCTGGGTTCTCCTCAAGGATTTTCATAGATTCCTTTCTCACATTGAGGTCCTTCATCCATTTGAGTCTATTTTCGTGTGTGGTGTAAGAAAGTGGTCCAATTTCATTTTTCTGCATGTGGCTGTCCAATTTTCCCAGCACCATTTATTGAAGAGTCTGTCTTTATTCCATTGGACATTCTTTCTTGCTTTGTCGAAGATTAGTTGACCATAGAGTTGAGGGTCGATTTCTGGGCTCTCTATTCTGTTCCATTGATCTATGTGTCTGTATTTGTGCCAGTACCATGCTGTCTTGATGATGACAGCTTTGTAATAGAGCTGGAAGTCTGGAATTGTGATGCCACCCACTTTGGCTTTCTTTTTCAATATTCCTTTGGCTATTCGAGGTCTTTTCTGGTTCCATATAAATTTTAGGATTATTTGTTCCATTTCTTTGAAAAAAAATGGATGGTATTTTGATAGGGATTGCATTAAATGTGTAGATTGCTTTAGGTAGCATAGACATTTTCACAATATTTATTCTTCCAATCCAGGAGCATGGAACATTTTTCCAATTTTTTGTGTCTTCCTCAATTTCTTTCATGAGTACTTTATAATTTTCTGTGTATAGATTCTTAGTCTCTTTGGTTAGGTTTATTCCTAGGTATCTTATAGTTTTGGGTGCAATTGTAAATGGGATTGACTCCTTAATTTCTCTTTCTTCTGTCTTGTTGTTGGTGTACAGAAATGCAACTGATTTCTGTGCATTGATTTTATATCCTGACACTTTACTGAATTCCTGTACAAGTTCTAGCAGTTTTGGAGTGGAGTCTTTTGGGTTTTCCACATATAGTATCATATCATCTGCGAAGAGTGATAGTTTGACTTCTTCTTTGCCGATTTGGATGCTTTTAATTTCTTTTTGTTGTCTGATTGCTGAGGCTAGGACTTCTAGTACTATGTTGAATAGCAGTGGTGATAATGGACATCCCTGCCATGTTCCTGACCTTAGCGGAAAAGCTTTCAGTTTTTCTCCATTGAGAATGATATTTGCGGTGGGTTTTCATAGATGGCTTTGATAATATTGAGGTATGTGCCTCTATCCCTACACTTTGAAGAGTTTTGATCAGGAAGGGATGCTGTACTTTGTCAAATGCTTTTTCAGCATCTATGGAGAGTATCATATGGTTCTTGTTCTTTCTTATATTAATGTGTTGTATCACATTGATTGATTTGCGGATGTTGAAGCAACCCTGCAGCCCTGGAATAAATCCCACTTGATCGTGGTGAATAATCCTTTTAATGTACTGTTGAATCCTATTGGCTAGTATTTTGGCGAGAATTTTTGCGTCTGTGTTCATCAAGGATATTGGTCTGTAGTTCTCTTTTTTGGTGGGATCCTTGTCTGGTTTTGGGATCAAGGTGATGCTGGCTTCATCAAATGAGTTTGGGAGTTTTCCTTCCATTTCTATTTTTTGAAACAGAGAATAGGAATTAGTTCTTCTTTAAATGTTTGGTAGAATTCCCCTGGGAAGCCGTCTGGCCCTTGGCTTTTGTTTGTTTGAAGATTTTTGATGACTGTTTCAATCTCCTTACTGGTTATGGGCCTATTCAGGTTCTCTATTTCTTCCTGGTTCAGTTGTGGTAGTTTATATGTCTCTAGGAATGCATCCATTTCTTCCAGATTGTCAAATTTGTTGGCGTAGAGTTGCTCATAGTATGTTCTTATAATTGTCTGTATTTCTCTGGTGTTAGTTGTGATCTCTCCTCTTTCATTCACGATTTTATTGATTTGGGTCCTTTCTCTTTTCTTTTTGATGAGTCTGGCCAGGGGTTTATCAATCTTATTGATTCTTTCAAAGAACCAGCTCCTAGTTTCATTGATTTTTTCTATTGTTTTTTTGGTTTCTATTTCATTGTTTTCTGCTCTGATCTTTATGATTTCTCTTCTCCTGCTGGCTTTAGGGTTTCTTTCTTGTTCTTTCTCCAGCTCCTTTAGGTGTAGGGTTAGGTTGTGTACTTGAGACCATTCTTGTTTCTTGAGAAAGGCTTGTACCGCTATATATTTTCCTCTCAGGACTGCCTTTGCTGTGTCCCACAGATTTTGAACTGTTGTGTTTTCATTATCATTTGTTTCCATGAATTTTTTCAATTCTTCTTTAATTTCCTGGTTAACCCATTCATTCTTTAGAAGGATGCTGTTTAGTCTCCATGTATTTGGGTTCTTTCCAGCTTTCCTCTTGTGATTGAGTTCTAGCTTCACAGCATTGTGGTCTGAAAATATGCAGGGAATGATCCTAATCTTTTGATACCGGTTGAGACCTGATTTGTGACCCAGGATGTTATCTATTCTGGAGAAGGTTCCATGTGCACTAGAGAAGAATGTGTATTCTGTTGTTTTGGGATGAAATGTTCTGAATAGATCTGTGATGTCCATCTGGTCCAGTGTGTCATTTAAGGCCTTTATTTCCTTGTTGATCTTTTGCTTGGATGATCTGTCCATTTCAGTGAGGGGAGTTTAAAGTCCCCTACTATTATTGTATTATTATTGATGTGTTTCTTTAATTTTGTTATTAATTGGTTGATATAGTTGGCTGCTCCCACGTTAGGGGCATAGATATTTAAAATGGTTAGATCTTCTTGTTGGACAGACCCTTTGAGTATGATATATGTCCTTCCTCATATCTTATTATAGTCTTTGGCTTAAAGTCAAATTGATCTGATATAAGGATTGCCACCCCAGCTTTCTTCCGATGCCCATTAGCATGGTAAATTGTTTTCCACCCCCCTCACTTTAAATCTGGAGGTGTCTTCGCGTCTAAAATTAGTTTCTTGTAGGCACTGTACTGATGGGTTTTGTTTTTTTTATCCATTCTGATACCCTGTGTCTTTTGATTGGGGCATTTAGCCCATTAACATTCAGCGTAAGTATTGGGAGATATGAATTTAGTGCCATTCTATTGCCTGTAAGGTGAGTGTTACTGTAAATTGTCTCTGTACCTTTCTGATCTACTACTTTTAGGCTCTCTCATTGCTTAGAGGACTCCTTTCAATATTTCCTGTAGAGCTGGTTTGGTGTTTGCAAATTCTTTCAGTTTTTGTTTGTCCTGGAAGCTTTTTATCTCTCCTTCTATTTTCAATGATAGCCTAGCTGGATAGAGTATTCTTGGCTGCATGTTTTTCTCGTTTAGTGCTCTGAATATATCATGCCAGCTCTTTCTGGCCTGCCAGGTCTCTGTGGATAAGTCTGCTGCCAATCTAATATTTTTACCTCGGTATGTTACAGACTTCTTTTCCCGGGCTGCTTTCAGGATTTTCTCTTTGTCACTAAGACTTGTCAATTTTACTATTAGGTGACAGGGTGTGGACCTATTCTTGTTGACTTTGAGGGGGGTTCTCTGCACCTCCTGGATTTTGATGCTTGTTCCCTTTGCCATATTAGGGAAATTCTCTCCAATATTTCTCTCCAATAGACCTTCTGCTCCCCTCTATGTTTCTTCTTCTTCTGGAATCCCAATTATTCTAATGTTGTTTCGTCTTATGGTGTCACTAATCTCTCGAATTCTCCCCTTGTGGTCCAGTAGCTGTTTGTCCCTCTTTTGCTTGGCTTCTTTATTCTCTGTCATTTGTTCTTCTATATCACTAATTCTTTCTTCTGCCTCATTTATCCTAGCAGTGAGAGCGTCCATTTTTGATTGCACCTCATTAATAGCTTTTTTGATTTCAACTTGGTTAGATTTTAGTTCTTTAATTTCTCCAGAAAGGGCTTTTATATCTCCAGAGAGGGTTTCTCTAATATCTTCCATGCCTTTTTCAAGCCCGGCTAGAATGTTCAGAATTGACATTCTGAACTCTTGCTCTGACATATTACTGATGTCTGTGTTGATTAGGTCCCTAGCCTTCGGTACTGCCTGTTGTTCTTTTGTTTGTGGTTATTTTTTCCGCCTTGTCATTTTGTCCAGATAAGAGGATATGAAGGATCAAATAAAATACTAAAAGGGTGGCAAAGACCACCGAATAATGCGCTGTAACCAAATCAGAAGAGACCCCAAATTGCCGGGGGAGGGGGGAAGGGGATACAAAGAGGTTCAGAAAAAAATTTAAAAATAAAACAAATAAAGAAAAAATATAGAAAAGAGAGAAAAATATATATATTTAGATAAACTAATCAAAAACGACAAAAAAGAAAAGGGTAAAAGTTTTTAAAAATTTAGCAGAAGAAGAAAAAAGAAAGTAAAAAAAATTGGAAAAAGAAAAAACAATTGAATTAATCGCAAGACTAAAGAATCATGGGGAGACAGCCATGAGTTCCGTGCTTTGCTTTCTCTTCCTCTGGAATTCTGCTCCTGTCTTAGGAATTGAACCTGCTTTCCTTGATAGATGAATTTAGTCCTGGCTGGATATTTTTTTGATCTTCTGGGGGAGGGGCCTGTTGTAGTGATTCTCAAGTGTCTTTGCTGGAGGCGGGATTGCACCGCCGTTACCGGGGGCCGGACTAAGTAATCGGCTCGGTTTTGCTTTTGGGAGCTTTGATCCCTGAACGCTTTCCATAGAGTTCCGAAGGACAGGAATGAAAATGGCGGCCTCCCAGTCTCCAGCCCAGAGGAGCCGAGAGCTTGGGACCCCACTCCTCAGTGTGCCCCCAGAGTACAGCACCCAATCACTGCCGTATCCCCCGCCTCTAGCTGGGCTCCGAGCTCAGCCAGCCTGTGACCAGTTCAAAGTAACCCCGAGCTGAGAGTTCAGTCCTCGGCTATGTCTCTGTAGCCAGCATCTCTTTTCTAATACCTGTGAGCTCTGCGACACTCCGACATCCCCGATCCTTCTGTGATCCTGTGGGACCTGGAGCCACGGTGACCCCGCGTGGGCTTCACCCCGGTTTAGCCTCTGGAGCAATGTCCCTCAGTGGAATAGACTTTTAAACGTCCTGATTTTGGGGGGGAGTCAAGATGGCGGCGAAGTAGGAGGAGGCACCATTTCAACCTGTACCCTAAAGTGAGCTGATTACCTACCAAGGAACTCCGAAATGAAATCAGCCTGAGATCAGAATTATACATGTCTGGATCGCTACAGGAGCAGAAGAAGCCAGTGCCAGGTAAAGCAGACTGGGAATGTCGGACTGATATCAGAACATAAACAAAAGGGGGAAGGAGCCACCAGAGGTGACCCATTGGAAAGTAATACCCCAACACGAGAGTGCTCTGCAACTGGGGACCAGCATTAACTTGGAGTCTGGTTGAAAGCACTCAAAAAACAAACAGCAAAGGATCGCGGGGGGTAATCGTAGGAACCTGGGCGGGTAGGGTCAGGGACCTAAATCCCCGGACCCAGGACAGCCTCCCCTGGTGCAGAGCCAGAGAGAGTGCGGCGGAGAAATCAGGTTTCCGTCCCTGA
This sequence comes from Meles meles, assembly GCF_922984935.1. Taxonomy (NCBI): domain Eukaryota; kingdom Metazoa; phylum Chordata; class Mammalia; order Carnivora; family Mustelidae; genus Meles; species Meles meles. Next base: position 154,195,763 of record NC_060070.1, on the reverse strand, counting down.
GCCGCCAGTGCGCCTGAACGACAGGGTGCCCGAGAACGAGTGGGGTCTGGCTCTGGTGAGAGGCTGGGAGCCTGGCCAGAGGGCAATCCTGAAATGCGCGCATCCCACACCCTCCCTTGGGATAGGTGCTCATAGGCGCTAGCCTGGAGCTCTGGCATCTGGAAAAACCAGACATTCCCAGCCCGGGACAGCGGGAAAATCTCAGTGTGCGATCTCTGCTCTGAACCTCTCTGGCGGTCTGGAGCTGCCTAGACAGCCACCGCTGCCCTGGTTTTGGGTACAGCCAGGAGCTCCTGCATCCCCAGGGACAGTGACTCAGAACCGACTCAGCCAGCAGCTTTTCCAAAACATTCTGGGGCATCTCTCTGAGAGGGAGGACAGGGTGCAGTTTGCTCTCCTTTAAACCTCCAAAAACCATCGAAAGCTGTCAAGGCGAGAGAAAGCAGATGAAAGAACATAAAAACCCCCAGAGAACAAAAGGCTGAAAAAAGCAGTTTCCTCAGAGCTCACTCCCTAGAGGGGAGAGGGAGGACTTAACTCAGGGAACATCATTGTCTGAAAACCCACGTGGCAGGCCCCTCACCCAGAACACCAACCAGGAAGGAAGAAAAAAAAAAAAAAGACTACAAGAGAATCACCACCACTACTTCATAAATACAACTCTTATTTTTAACTCTTTACGAATATTCTGGTTCTTTTTTTTATACATACAGATAATTTTTTAAAGTATTTACCACCACACTGAGATGTCCAGTACATCAAATTCTTTAATAACCTTCTAACCTGAAGTTTTTGATACATACACCTGTGTTTTTCTTTTGCTTTTCTAATTTTTTAATTCTTTTTTAACTTTAACTTAGTTTAGTCTAGTTTATTCTTTTTTAATTTTTATTTTCTACTATACATATAGAGTTAAACTTCAAGGTAATCCCCTTTCCCCAATCAATGCTACCCCTATAGGTAAACCAGTTTCTAATCCCCCTGTAACTTAGGAAAGTTGAGTCCCTTAACATAAACATCAAGATACCTTCAGGAAGAATCAAAATAAACTTCTTCAACCACACTGAGAATCTATAACCACTCTCCCAATTTTTCCTTCTGTCAGTGTTTCTGTGAATTTGTGTTTGTCCTGATAATATATAAATCTTATACTTGGGGTTCTTTCTGATGAGGTTCTTCCCTTTTTTTTTGCTTATATATATATATTTTTTTTTCTCTTCTCATATAATTTTATCAGTCTTTTTTTTTTTGTCTGTTTTTGTTTGTATACTTCATAAATCTGCCCTTGTGGCCCATTTGGGCTGAGCCTTCTTTTTTATCTTCCCTTTTTTTCCTCTCTCTCTCTCCTTTTTTTCCTTTTTTCTTTCCCCTTTTTTTCTTTCTTCTTCTCTATTTCTTTTTCTTTTCTTTTTTTCTCTCATTTGGGTGGGGAATTCTGATTGCACAGAAGCGTTCCAGGGGGCAAATTGACTGAACCACAATCGATAAGTCCAGCTGCATCTGTTCAGTCATCTCTTTCCAAAATGACTAGGAGGAGGAATACTCAACAGAAGAAAAATACAGAGGATGGACCTTCTGCAACAGAGCTAATGACTATCAACATAGACAATATGTCAGAAAAGGAATTCAGACTAACAATTATCCAGGCAATAGCTAGGTGGGAGAAAGCCATGGATAACCAAACAGAATTGATTAGGGCAGAACTGAAAGCCACCAGGGATGATGTTCACAATGTGAGGGCAGAACTGAAAGCCACCAGGGATGATGTTCAAAATGCTCTCAATGAGTTTCAATCTAATCTAAATTCTCTAAAAGCTAGGGTAAATGAGACAGAAGATAGAATTAGTGATCTGGAGGACAAACAGATAGAGAGAAAGGATCAGGAGGAAGCCTGGAACAAACAGCTCAGAAGCCCCGAAAACAGAATCAGGGAAATAAACGATCCCATGAAAAGTTCCAATGTCAGAATTATTGGAATCCCTGAGGGGAGGAAAAAGAAAGAATTCTAGAAGATATAGTGGAAGAAGTTGTCTATGAAAATTTTCCCAATCTCACGAATGCAAGCAACGTTCATGGACTAGAGGCAGAGAGATTTCCTCCCAAGATTTTAGATTCTCGAAAGTCCTCACGACACCTAATAGTTAGAATGAAGAATTATGTTTCAAGAGAGACCCTCTTAAAAGCAGCTAGGACAAAAAAGCCCCTTACATACAGAGGAAAGCCCATTAGAATAACGTGAGACCTTTCCACAGAGACCTGGCAAGCCAGGAAGGGCTGGCAAAATATATTCAGAGTATTAAATGAGAAGAACATGCAACCAAGAATACTCTATCCAGCAAGACTGACATTTAAAATGGATGGAGAGATAAAGAGTTTCTGAGACCGGCAAGGCTTAAAAGACTATGCAACCACCAAGCCGACACTGCAGGATATATTAAAGGGGGTCTTATAAAAGAGAAAAAATCCTAAGAATATCATTGAACAGAAATATAGAAACAATCTACAGACAGAAAGACTTCAAAGGCAACACGATGTCAATCACAATCTATCTCTCAATAATCACTCTCAATGTGAATGGCCTAAATGCGCCCATAAAATTACACAGGGTTGCAGATTGGATAAAACGACAGCACCCATCCATATGTTGTCTACAAGAGACCCATTTTGAACCTAAGGATACACCCAGACTGAAAGTGAATGGATGGAGAAGCATCTTTCATGCCAATGGGCCTCAAAAGAAGGCCGGAGTAGCGATTCTCATATCAGATAAATTAGATTTTAAACTAAAGACTGTAGTCAGAGATACACAAGGACACTACATCATTCTTAAAGGGACTATCCGCCAAGATGATCTAACAATTGTGACTACCTATGCCCCCAATATGGGAGCACCCAATTACATAAGAAAACTATTAATCAAGATAAAGAGTCATATTGATATGAATACAATAATAGTAGGAGATCTTAATATGCCTCTCTCAGAAATAGACAGATCATCGAAGCAGATAATTAATAAAGAATAAGAGCATTGAATGAAACATTTGACCAGATGGACCTCATAGACGTATACAGAACATTCCACCCTAAAACAACAGAATACTCATTCTTCCCAAGTGCACATGGAACCTTCTCCAGAATAGACCACATACTGGGTCACAAAGCAGGACTCAACCGATACCAAAAGACTGACATGATTCCCTGCATATTTTCCGATCACAATGCTTTGAAACTGGAACTCAATCACAAGGAAAAGTTCAGAAGGAACTCAAAAACATGGAAGCTAAAGACCACCTTGCTTAAGAATGCTTGGATCAACCAAGAGATCAAAGATGAACTTAAACAATTCATGGAAACCAATGAGAATGAAGACACCTCGGTCCAAAACCTATGGGGTACAGCAAAGACGGTTCTAAGGGGAAATAGACAGCCATCCAAGCCTCCATCAAAAACATCGAAAAATCCAGAATACACCAGCTGTCTCTACACCTTAAAGAACTGGAGAATCAACAACAAATCAAACCAACTCCACATGCAAGAAGGGAAATAATCAAGATTAGAGCAGAGATCAATGAGCTAGAAACGAGAGATACAGTAGAACGTATCAATGAAACTAGAAGCTGGTTTTTTGAAAGAATCAATAAGACCGATAAACCATTGGCCACACTAATCCAAAGGAAAAGAGAGAAAGCCCAAATTAATAAAATTATGAATGAAAAGGAGAGATCACAACTAACACCAAGGAAATAGAAACAATCATCAGAAATTATTACCAACAGTTATATGCCAATAAGCTAAGCAACCTAGATGAAATGGATGCAGTCCTGGAAAACTACAAACTCCCAACATTGAACCAGGAAGAAATTTACAACCTGAATAGACCGATATCTAGTAACGAGATTGAAGCAGTGATCAAAAACCTCCCAAAAAACAAGAGCCCAGGACCTGACGGATTCCCTGGGGAATTCTACCGAACTTTCAAAGAAGGAATAACACCAATTCTCCTGAAGCTGTTCCAAAAAATTGAAGCAGAAGGAAAACGTCCAGACTCTTTCTATGAAGCCAGCATTACCCTGATCCCCAAAGCAGGCAAAGACCCTAGGAAAAGAGGAGAATTTAAGACCAATATCACTGATGAATATGGATGCAAAGATTCTCACCAAGATCCTAGCAAACAGGATCCAGCAGCACATTCAAAAGATTATCCACCATGACCAGGTGGGATTCATCCCTGGGTTGCAAGGTTGGTTCAACTTCCGCAAATCAATCAATGTGATAGAACAAATCAGTAAGATAAGAAAGAAGAACCACATGGTCCTCTCAATTGATGCAGAAAAAGCATTTGACAAAATCCAGCATCCGATCCTGATGAAAACACTTCAAATATAGGGATAGAGGGAACATTCCTGAACTCCATAAATTCTATCTATGAAAGACCCACAGCAAATATCATCCTCAATGGGAAAAAGCTTGCAGCCTTCCCGTTGAGATCAGGAACACAACAAGGATGCCCACTCTCACCACTCTTGTTCAACATAGTATAAGAAGTCCTAGCAACGGCAATCAGACAACAAAGAGAAATAAAAGGTATCCAAATTGGCAAGGAAGAAGTCAAACTCTCTCTCTTCACAGATGACATGATTCTTTATATGGAAAACCCCAAAGTCTCCACCCCCAAACTACTAGAACTCATACAGCAATTCAGTAACGTGGCTGGATACAAAGTCAATGTACAGAAATCAGTGGCTTTCTTATACACTAACAATGAAAATACAGAAAGGGAAATTAGAGCATCGATTCCATTTACTATAGCACCAAGAACCATAAGATACCTGGGCATAAACCTAACCAAAGACCTCGAATAGCCAAAGGAATATTGAAGAACAAAGCCAAAGTTGGTGGCATCACAATTCCGGACTTCAAGCTCTATTACAAAGCTGTCATCATCAAGACAGCATGGTACTGGCACAAAAACAGACACATAGATCAGTGGAACAGAATAGAGAGCCCAGAAATCGACCCCCAACTCTATGGTCAACTAATCTTCGACAAAGCAGGAAAGAATGTCCAATGGAAAAAAGACAGCCTCTTCAATAAATGGTGCTGGGAAAATTGGACAGCCACATGCAGAAAAATGAAATTGGACCACTTCCTTACACCACACACGAAAATAGACTCCAAATGGATGAAGGACCTCAATGTGAGAAAGGAATCCATCCAAATCCTTGAGGAGAATGCAGGCAGCAACCTCTTCGACCTCAGCCGTAGCAACATCTTCCTAGGAACAATGGCAAAGGCAAGGGAAGCAAGGGCAAAAATGAACTATTGGGATTTCATCAAGATCAAAAGCTTTTGCCCAGCAAAGGAAACAGTTAGCAAAACCAAAAGACAACTGACAGAATGGGAGAAGATATTTGCAAACAACATATCAGATAAAGGGCTAGTATCCAAAATCTATAAGGAACTTAGCAAACTCAACACCCAAAGAACAAACAATCCAATCAAGAAATGGGCAGAGGACATGAACAGACATTTCTGCAAAGAAGACATCCAGATGGCCAACAGACACATGAAAAAGTGCTCCACGTCACTCGGCATCAGGGAAATACAAATCAAAACCACAATGAGATATCACCTCACACCAATCAGAATGGCTAAAATTAACAAGTCAGGAAATGACAGATGCTGGCGAGGATGTGGAGAAAGGGGAACCCTCCTCCACTGTTGGTGGGAATGCAAGCTGGTGCAACCACTCTGGAAAACAGCATGGAGGTTCCTCAAAATGTTGAACATAGAACTACCCTATGACCCCGCAATTGCACTACTGGGTATTTACCCTAAAGATACAAACATAGTGATCCGAAGGGGCACGTGTACCCGAATGTTTATAGCAGCAATGTCTACAATAGCCAAACTATGGAAAGAACCTAGATGTCCATCAACAGATGAATGGATAAAGAAGAGGTGGTATATATACACAATGGAATACTATGCAGCCATCAAAAGAAATGAAATCATGCCATTTGCGACGATGTGGATGGAACTAGAGCGTATCATGCTTAGTGAAATAAGTCAATCGGAGAAAGACAACTATCATATGATCTCCCTGATATGAGGACATGGAGAAGCAACATGGGGGGTTAGGGGGATAGGAGAAGAATAAATGAAACAAGATGGGATTGGGAGGGTGACAAACCATAAATGACTCTTAATCTCACAAAACAAACTGGGGGTTGCTGGGGGGAGGTGGGATTGGGAGAGGGGGAGCGGGCTATGGACATTGGGGAGGGGAGGCGAACCATAAGAGACTATGTACTCTGAAAAACAACCTGAGGGTTTTGAAGGGTCAGGGGTGGGAGGTTGGGGCAACCTGAGGGTTTTGAAGGGTCAGGGGTGAGAGGTTGGGGGAACAGGTGGTGGGTAATGGGGAGGGCACGTTTTGCATGGAGCACTGGGTGTTGTGCAAAAAGAATGAATACTGTTACACTGAAAAAATAAAAAATAAAAAAACCTAACCAAAGAGGTAAAGGACCTGTACTCGAGGAACTACAGAACACTCATGAAAGAAATTGAAGAAGACACAAAAAGATGGAAGACTGTTCCATGCTCTTGGATTGGAAGAATAAACATTGTTAAAATGTCTATACTGCCTAGAGCAATCTATACTTTTAATCCCATTCCGATCAAAATTCCACCGATATTTTTCAAAGAGCTGGAGCAAATAATCCTAAAATTTGTATGGAATCAGAAGAGACCCTGAATTGCTAAGGAAATGTTGAAAAACAAAAACAAAACTGGCGGCATCACGTTGCCCGATTTCAAGCTTTACTACAAAGCTGTGATCACCAAGACAGCGTGGTACTGGCATAAAAACAGACACATAGACCAGTCGAATAGAGTGGAGAGCCCAGATATGGACCCTCATCTCTATGGTGAAATAATCCTCGACAAAACAGGAACAAATATTCAATGGAAAAAAGACAGTCTCTTCAATCAATGGTGCTGGGAAAACTGGACAGCAATATGTAGAAGAATGAAAGTCGACCATTCTCTTACACCGTACACAAAGATAAACTCGAAATGGAAAACAGACCTCAATGTGAGACAGGAATCTATCAGAATCCTAGATGAGAACATAGGCAGTAATCTCTTCGATATTAGCCACAGCAACTTCTTTCAAAACATGTCTCCAAAGGCCACGGAAACAAAAGCAAAAATGAACTTTTGGGACTTCATCAAGATCAACAGTTTCTGCACAGCAAAGGAAACAGTCAACAAAACAAAAAGGCAACCCACGGAATGGGAGAAGATATTTGCAAATGACAGTACAGACAAAAGGTTGATATCCAGGATCTATAAAGAACTTCTCAAACTCAACACACACAAAACAGAGAATCATATCGAAAAACGGGTAGAAGATATGAACAGACACTTCTCCAAAGAAGACATACAAATGGCTATCAGACACATGAAAAAATGTTCATCATCACTAGCCATCAGGGAGTTTCAAATTAAAACCACATTGAGATGCCACCTGACACCAGTTAGAATCGCCAAAATTAGCAAGACAGGAAACAACATGTGTTGGAGAGGATGTGGAGAAAGGGGAACCCTCTTACACTGTTGGTGGGAATTCAAGTTACTGTAGCCACTTTGGAGAACAGTGTGGAGATTCCTGAAGAAATTAAGAATAGAGCTTCCCTATGACCCTGGAATTGCACTGCTGGGTATTTACCCCAAAGATACAGATGTAGTGAAATGTTTATTTCCAATGTTTATTGCAGCAATGGCTACGGTTGCCAAACTGTGGAAAGAACCAAGATGCCCTTCAACAGACGAATGGATGAGGAAGATGTGGTCCATATACACAATGGAGTATTATGCCTCCATCAGAAAGGATGAATACCCAACTTTTGTAGCAACATGGACGGAACTGGAAGAAATTATGCTGAGCGAAATAAGTCAAGCAGAGAGAGTCAAGTATCATATGGTCTCACTTATTTGTGGAGCATAACAAATAACATGGAGGACATGGGGAGATGGAGAGGAGAGGGAGTTGAGGGAAACTGGAAAGGGAGATGAACCATGAGAGACTATGTACTCTGAAAATCAACCAGAGGGTTTTGAAGGGGCGGGGGGGGGTGGGAGGTTGAGGAACCAGGTGGTGGGTAATAGGGAGGGCACGTACTGCATGGAGCACTGGGTGTGATGCCAAAACAATGAACACTGTTATGCTGTAAACAAACAAATACACGAATAAAATAAATACAAATAATAATAATAATAATAAAGCCACAAAAAAAAATTTAAGGCTGTGGCTGACAGAGCCAATAATGGCAAGATCCAGGATCTGAGACTAGGCTCTACACCACCTGGTTAAGGTGCTACACTGAACATCCTAGGAATTGTTTTCCTATTGCTTTAGTTTTACTTTTAATAATATCTTTTATACCAGAAGAGTGTGAAACAGAAAGAGTATCTGTACCCCAATGTTCATAGCAGCAATGGCCACAATCGCCAAACTGTGGAAAGAATCAAGATGCCCTTCAACAGATGAATGGATAAAGAAGATATGGTCCATATATACAGTGGAATATTATGCCTCCATTACAAAGGATGAATACCCAAGTTTTGTATCAACATGGACTGGACTGGAGGAGATTATGCTGAGCGAAATAACTCAAGCAGAGGGAGTGAATTATCATATGGTTTCACTTACTTGTGGAGCCAAAAGAATAACACAGAGCACATTGGGAGATAGAGAGGCGAAATAGTTGGGGGAAATTGGGGTGACAAACAAGGAGAGACTGTGGGCTCTGAGAAACAAACTGTGGGTTTTGAGGGAAGAAGGGTGGAGGGTTGGGTGAGCCTGGTGGTGAATATTAAGGAGGGTATGTATTGCAAGGAGCACTGGGTGTGGTGCATGAACAGTGAAACTTAGAACACTGAAAAAAAATAAAATAAAATTTAAAAGCAATAATAATAATAATATCTTTCATACCAAGAAAAAAAAAGAAAAGAAGAAAAAGAAATGGAAAGACAAGCAAAGATGGGGAAAACATGTACAATACATACATTTGACCAAGGAATTGTGTCCACATTATTTTAAGAACATCTACAAATCAATAATAAAAAGACAAGCCGGTAACAAATGGACAAAACACTTCAATAAATTACTTCTTTAAAAAAATCATGATAAAATCCAAATCTTTTTATTACATTTTATTTTTTCAGTGTTCCAAGATTCATTGTGAAACCCAGATCCTAAGGGAAACTTTCCTAAAATGGTTGTTTGGATAACTCTCTGACCACAATGTGGGATCTGCTAATCATCTCTGTGGAGCACTAGTCCCCAGGGTCAGCACCATGTTAACACACTAGCCTTTACAGTCCTACATAAGTACTTCTTGGAACACACCAAGACCAGGGGAGGGCTCTCCTGGTTTAACTGGGGAGAGACCCACCCACAAATGTGTCTAGCGGCAGTGCACATGAAAAGACTACACATATCCCATCAAAATTACGTTTAACAAGCCAAATTCATCAAATTTTCCACCAGTCCCAAAAATAGTTTTTCTCCAGCATCCACATTAAACAGAGACTTCCCCGAATCTTAGTTCAGCTATTGCATTTCAATGCAAATGTCATCGTGGTGTTAGTACAAGACAGCAGTGGCTAATCGGCATTTCCTAGACTCACTAACTGGCCAAACAAGAATCCTTCTGATTACCCACGAAATGAAGGTTCACCATCATGGGAACATGGATACCTCTGGACGACATAAGAACACAACAGCTGTGAATTCTTCCCTCTTGAAACGTAAATATGTTCTAATTTTCTGTCTCGTTTCCTCTCCATATCATTCTGTACATGAAGTTATGTTTAAATATGTCTGCTTCAATTCTCTTACATTTTACTGAACAAAGTAACATGTAACTGGATCCATATTATGAAAAATGAAAAACTGTTTCAGTGAAAACACTGATGCCACTTTCTTAACATCTGTTCTTTCTGCTTGTCCTCTACAGTTTTTATATCATGTCTACGCTTAAATTTAAATCACAATAACAGCTAATGTTTGAGACCAAGGAAGTCCTATATTTGAATTCACAACATAAAATTACACAAAGTATAATTTCAGGCTTCACACTTCCAATAAGGATACCTGGGTTCTTATGAGACCCAAAGCTCCAGCTGAGCTGGTGATGTATTTCAGCTGCTAACCCTAGCTACCATATGTCTGTTTTAAGTGTTTTATTGAGTTATGTTAGTCACTATATAGAACATCAGCAGTTTTTTATGTAGTGGTACATACTCCATTGTTTGTGTATAACATGCAGTGCCCCATGCAATCTGTGCCCTCCTTAATACCCACCACCAGGCTCACCCATCCCTCCACTCCCATCCCCTCCAAAACCCTCGGTTGTGTCCCTAAGTCCATAGGCTCTCATGGTTCCTCTCCCCCTCTGATTTCCCCCTGTACTTTTCATTTCCTTCTAATGTCCTACATGCAATTCCTTACATTCCACAAATAAGTGAAACTATATAATTGTCTGTCTCTTCTTGACTTATTTCACTCAGCATAATCCCCTCCAGTCCCTTCCAACATATATTTTAGAAACTGCATGTGCATCACGGATATTCACAGCCTTCTTCAGTGGTACAGCACACTCTCAACTCATAATCAACGCATTTGATAAGCCATGGTGAGTTCAAGGACGGCAACCAGAAAAGCATGGTAGTTAACATCACACAGTCTTAGCAAGAGCTGACAACCATCACGCACTTAGTCTGGGAACATAAAGCTAAGAGTATATTTAGGTTCTAGATAATAGGTTCTAATATTATAGGAAACTCAAAACAAATATAAAAATTTTAATGAGCCAAACTAAACAATATTGTCTAGAGAAGCACATTTGGGTAATCAAGCTATAAAAAACAAGGAGGTGATTACTATAAACACGAAGATAGTGGATACTTTGAGGAACAGAGAAGGATAATGATAGGTTGAGACACAAAGAGAAGCTCCTGAGGAGCTTGGCAGGGTTCTATTTCTGGATCTGATTGTTAGTTACAAGAATATTCAACTTAATTCATTGAGCTTTTGCTTTTCCCTTTATCTATGTTTTATTTTACAATAAAAGTGTCTTTTTTCTTTTTTTTTCATTAATTTCTTTTCAGTGTAACAGAATTCATTGTTTATGCACCACACCCAGTGCTCCATGCAATATGTGCCCTCCATAATACCCACCAGCTGGCTCCCCGAACCTCGTAAACCCCCTTCAAAACCCTCAGATTGTTTTTCAGAGTCCATATCTCTCATGGTTCACCTCCCCTTCCAATTTCCCACAACTCCCTTCTCCTCTCCATCTCCCCGTGTCCTCCATGTTATTTGTTATGCTCCACAAATAAGTGAAACCATATGATAATTGACCCTCTCTGCCTGACTTATTTCACTCAGCATAATCTCTTCCAGTCCCATCCATGTTGCTACAAAAGTTGGGTATTCATCCTTTCTGATGGAGGCATAATACTCCATAGTGTATATGGACCACATCTTCCATCTCCATTCTTCCATGGAAGGGCATCTAAGTTCTTTCCACAGTTTGGCGACCATGGCCATTGTTGCTATAAACATTGGGGTACAGATGGCTCTTCTTTTCACTACATCTGTATCTTTGGGGTAAATACCCAGTAGTTCAATTGCAGTGTCATAGGGAAGCTCTATTTTTAACTTCTTAAGGAATCTCCACACTGTTCTCCAAAGTGGCTGAACCAAATTGCATTCCCACCAACAGTGTAGGAGGGTTCCCCTTTCTCCACATCCTCTCCAACACATGTTGTTTCCTGTATTGCTAATTTTGGCCATTCTAACTGGTGTAAGGTGGTATCTCAATGTGGTTTTATTTTTTTCACTTTTGTTTAATTTCTTTTCAGTGTAACATATTCATTGTAGTTTTAATTTGAATTTCCCTGATGGCTAGTGATGATGAACATTTTTTCGTGTGTCTGACAGCCATTAGTATGTCTTCATTGGAGAAGTGCCTGCTCATGTCTTCTGCCCATTTTTTGACATGATTATCTGTTTTGTGTGTGTTGAGTTTGAGAAGTTCTTTATACATCCTGGATATCAGCCTTTAGTCTGTACTCTCATTTGCAAATATCTTCTCTCATTCCGTGTGTTGTCTCTTTGTTTTGTTGACTGCTTCCTTTGATGTGCAGATAAAGTGTCTTTTTTCTGAAGCCATGTTGAATTGACTTATTCCATGTTATTTGCAGAATGCAGAAAAAGAGCCTGCATGTTAAGGAGGCATCTAGGAGCTCAACATGAGGAGTAGGGATGAGGCACAGATTAAAGGTGCAGAGCTACAAAGCTCTGAAAACAGAAATTGTGTGAACGTTCTGTGTAAGACCTCCTTCATAGGACAGAAGGCTGGATCGTGCTTTCTGAGTCTATTTCAGCCCTGAAGTTCTATGACCTTTTAATTCCCAGCACTATCCCAACCTTATATGGTTAAAGAATGTCCAGTGCATTATGTAATTTAGGCCTTTTTGGAGCTAAGTCCTCTGTACTTTCCTGTCTCTGGGTTTATCAGTTCAGTACGTACATCACGTTTGAGAGCACTTTTGTGTACATGAGTGTCTGTGCATAACAATGAATTCTGGAACACTGAAAGGAAATTTAAAAATAAATATATTTTTTTAAAAAAGTTATGCGAACATAAAATTTTAACCATTCCAAGTTTATTTCTAGACCATTATGGTAAAATCACAAGTGTGAAAAGTAAAGAGTGTAAGAAATGAATAGAATAATAATTCGTGGGTAGGTGATTTCAATTTTATTTTTGAGGATTAAATTTGAACCAAGCTTAGTTCCTACCGTTTTCACAAATGCTAAACCTCACCAAGTCCCTTGATGAATATTATTATCTTCAGTGAACATACAGAAAACCTGTTGTACATGAGGGTTACAAAACTGCCCAAGGACACATTACCTCTGAGTAGTGAAGCTGGGATTTGACACCAAGATCTGAGTCCAGAATCTGTGCAATTAAACACTATGCTTAATTTAGCTGACCTCTTACCACATAAATACTTCACACTCATTACTTAAATTAAATTTCCATTTTGAATTGAGAAAAATTACATCCCAATCTCATGCTACTTGGTAGTAATAGTTCCTTCTTCATGATTATAACATTTCCATGTTATAGCAGAACTGCTTAAAACAATGATATACCATAGGTAAATTATTTTACTTGACTGCAGCAAATAAATTTATTATTCCTTGACCCCACTCTATGAATATAACTCACTTTAGATCTGAAGTTCATGATCAGAAATTATATGAACAAAAAATTTATAAACAACAAAAAACTAAAAGATATTTACACACTAAGTCAGTCATTAACCAATCCACCTACATAATGATATACTAAAGTATTCACAATAGTGAAATATATATTTTTATCACCTTTCTGTATTCTTTTAGAATTGAAATGGGGTTTTACCTATAGAGTTCCAAAGCAACCAGAGGATTGACTCAGATACATGGTAAATTCCATGCAGAAAAACAACTCAACTGACTTTAATGAGCTGCTTTTTATCCAGTTAACTCCATTGCTACTATTACTGAATGGTCAGGTGAATAACAGGTAACACAGGTTACTGTGTGTATGTGGTAACCAGAGGCTTCTGAAATTAGTTTAAATTCTGAAACAAATCAGTAAGGTTATTTAAATGCTCTGTTCACAGTCATGAATAGTATTCTGAGAAACACAGGGCCTCTGTACATGGCAATGAAAGTTAGTAAGAAATATGAGTATTCCTGGCACCAAAACACACGCACAAAATGGGCAATATAGTGGGGAACACCAAAACTGATACAAGGAACATCAGTGTCTACAATGTCAAACAGCAGGGGAAATATGAGGAGGAGGTTGGGGGTGATATGATGATAATATCTGGAATGCACACATTTGGAAATTAATTTAGAAAGTCGTGTTGATACCAAATAGTGCAGCTTATCCCAAGAATATGGGTCATTTAACTTTTAACCTCCACTCCTTTGATAAGGGAAACATTTGTCATGATCAAGTGATACTTATATCACATGGTAAAGAAAGAAAAATTGCTCAAAATATACCCCACTCTTAAATTATATCCCTAACACATGGATTTGTTACCTAACCAAAACACAACCATAGGTGTCATAGTATCATTAAACCCTCTCAATGCTTTACAATTCAGTGTGATTAGGTTTGCCATATTATTTTTAAAACCACTCTGGTTATGAGTAAACACAGACACGCTTTGGGCAAGGAACACAAGGGGAGTGTTAACAGAGGTGGTCCAAATGGGAGAGAGCACACAAACAACTGAATTGGGGATATTCATGGCAAACTACATGGCAAGCTTTTTCTGCCTAGGGCTGATGCTATTTTGATTACCATGATCTTGTCTCCTAGATTTTCCTAAGGAGACATGGACAAAAACAATGGAAGTTCCACAACAGATTTCATCCTGCTTGGCTTTTCTGATCGACCACAATTAGAACCCCTCATCTCTGGGGTGGTCTTCATCTTCTATATTGTGACTCTGGTAGGAAACACAACCATCATTCTTGTATCTTACCTAGACACCCAGCTCCATACGCCCATGTATTTCTTCTTATCCAATTTGTCTTTTTTGGATCTCTGCTATGCAACTAGCATTATCCCCCAGATGCTGGTAAATCTGTGGGGCCCAACAAAGTCTATCACCTATGGAGGCTGTGTGCTCCAGTTCTTCTTTGCCCTTGACCTGGGAGCCACTGAATGTCTTATCTTGGCTGTGATGGCCTATGACCGCTATGCTGCTGTCTGTCAACCTCTTCACTACACAGTAATAATGCACCCTCAGCTTTGCCAGAAGATGGTGATCACTGCCTGGTTAGGTGGTCTTGGCAGTGCATTAATTCTTTGCTCCCTGACTTTGAAATTACCAAGATGTGGCCACAGGGAGGTGGATAATTTTTTCTGTGAAATGCCAGCATTGATCAAGATGGCTTGTGTACATTCAAAAGTAATGGAGATCATTGTCTTTGCTCTGGGAGTGGTATTTCTTCTGGTACCTCTATCACTAATTTTCATCTCATATGCAGTAATCACTCAAGTAGTTGTGAGAATCAAGTCAGCAACAAGGTGGAGTAAGGTCCTTAACACATGTGGTTCCCACCTCACAGTAGTAACTCTGTTTTATGGAACACTCATTTATATGTACATGAAGCCACAGGATAGCACATCCCAAGATGAGGGGAAGTTCCTTCCTCTTTTTTACACAATCATCACCCCCACTCTTAACCCTCTGATCTATACATTAAGAAACAAAGATGTAGAGAGTGCCGTAAAGAGAATACTGTCTGTGGAGAAATGGTCAGCCAATTCATGAGTTAGTTGGAAGAGAGCTAAGGAAATTATATTGACCTTTACCAACAGATGTATTGATTCATTTATGAAAAGAGAAATTATTGGCTGTCTACTGGGTACCAAGAATTGTACTAGGTACTGGCTTTGTAAATCTGTAGAAGTAGACAGAAACTATAAGGAGAGAGATAGTCAATTCATACACTTAAAAGACTTCAAGACTGATCAGGGCTACTGATAAGTAAACATAACTATGAGATTTGATTAAGTACAGTAACAAATATTAAGAAAATATTTCACAGGGAAATTTATTTTAATGTAAGATTCACAGGACACTCAGGATATAAAATCAATGCACAGAAATCAGTTGCATTTCTGTACACCAACAACAAGACAGAAGAAAGAGAAATTAAGGAGTCAATCCCATTTACAATTGTACCCAAAACTATAAGATACCTAGGAATGAACCTAACCAAAGAGGCTAAGAATCTATACACAGAAAATTATAAAGTACTCATGAAAGAAATTGAGGAAGACACAAAGAAATGGAAATATGTTCCATGCTCCTGGATTGGAAGAATAAATATTGTGAAAATGTCTATGCTACCTAAAGTAATCTACACATTTAATGCAATCCCTATCAAAATACCATCCATTTTTTTCAAAGAAATGGAACAAATAATCCTAAAATTTATATGGAACCAGAAAAGACCTCGAATAGCCAAAGGAATACTGAAAAAGAAAGCCAAAGTTCGTGGCATCACAATTCCGGACTTCAAGCTCTATTACAAAGTTGTCATCATCAAGACAACATGGTACTGGCACAAAAACAGACACATAGATCAGTGGAACAGAATAGAGAGCCCAGAAATCGACCCTCAACTCTATGGTCAACTAATCTTCGACAAAGCAGGAAAGAATGTCCAATGGAAAAAAGACAGTCTCTTCAATAAATGGTGCTGGGAAAATTGGACAGCCACATGCAGAAAAATGAAATTGGGCCACTTCCTTACACCACACACGAAGATAGACTCCAAATGGATGAAGGACCTCAATGTGAGAAAGGAATCTATGAAAATCCTTGAGGAGAACGCAGGCAGCAACCTCTTCGACCTCAGCCATAGCAACATCTTCCTAGGAACAACGGCAAAGGCAAGGGAAGCAAGGGCAAAAATGAACTATTGGGATTTCATCAAGATCAAAAGCTTTTGCCCAGCAAAGGAAACAGTTAGCAAAACCAAAAGACAACTGACAGAATGGGAGAAGATATTTGCAAACAACATATCAGATAAAGGGCTAGTATCCAAAATCTATAAGGAACTTAGCAAACTCAACACCCAAAGAACAAACAATCCAATCAAGAAATGGGCAGAGGACATGAACAGACGTTTCTGCAAAGAAGACATCCAGATGGCCAACAGACACATGAAAAAGTGCTCCACGTCACTTGGCATCAGGGAAATACAAATCAAAACCACAATGAGATATCACCTCACACCAGTCAGAATGGCTAAAATTAACAAGTCAGGAAAGGACAGATGCTGGCGAGGATGCGGAGAAAGGGGAACCCTCCTCCACTGTTGGTGGGAATGCAAGCTGGTGCAACCACTCTGGAAAACAGCATGGAGGTTCCTCAAAATGTTGAAAATAGAACTACCCTCTGACCCAGCAATTCCACTACTGGGTATTTACCCTAAAATACAAACATAGTGATCCGAAGGGGCACGTGTACCCGAATGTTTATAGCAGCAATGTCTACAATAGCCAAACTATGGAAAGAACCTAGATGTCCATCAACAGATGAATGGATAAAGAAGAGGTGGTATATATACACAATGGAATACTATGCAGCCATCAAAAGAAATGAAATCTTGCCTTTTGCGATGACGTGGATGGAACTAGAGCGTATCATGCTTAGTGAAATAAGTCAATCAGAGAAAGACAACTATCATATGATCTCCCTGATATGAGGACATGGAGAAGCAACATGGGGGGCTAGGGGGATAGGAGAAGAATAAATGAAACAAGATGGGATTGGGAGGGAGACAAACCATAAATGACTCTTGATCTCACAAAACAAACTGGGGGTTGCTGGGGGGAGGTGGGATTGGGAGAGGGGGAGGGGGCTATGGACACTGGGGAGGGGAGGCAAACCATAAGAGACTATGGACTCTGAAAAACAACCTGATGGTTTTGAAGGGTCGGGGTGGGAGGTTGGGGGAACAGGTGGTGGGTAATAGGGAGGGCACGTTTTGCATGGAGCACTGGGTGTTGTGCAAAAACAATGAATACTGTTACGCTGAAAAAAATAAATAAAATGGAAAAAAAAAAGATTCACAGGACACTGATTACTTTTTCCAAGTCTTAACACTTTTATGGAAAATAACACACCCTTGAGGCACCTGATACATCAGCAGGGCCTTTGTGCTGGAGATCAGATAACCACTGACACCCACTCTGTCTTCTGCTTCTAGTTTTACCTAGGCACAATGCCACTATACCACATTTCTGAACCTGGCTTCCCCCAACACACTGCCAGAGATTCATTGCGTGTAACTCCTGAGTTATCTTCTCAAACACAAAACCATTTATTCTCACTCTTTCCCCACTCCTTCTTCTTGGTTGGAATGTGAATGTGAAGAGTATCTAGCTTTACCAAACCCTAAGAGGGAATGAAAAAATAAGAAGGAAAGAGAACCACCCACCAATAGAGGAATGCCTCCAGAATAATATAGAGGGGGAAAGCTTCTATACTGTTTAATATTAATTAAGCCACTCTGCTTTGGGATCAATTAGAGTAGCTTAACTTTAACCCTCCATGGTCTGATAAGGAGTTTGGTATTTCCTATAAGGTAGTCTGATCCTTGGGCCAGCAGCAACACCATCACTTGGTCCCGTATCAAAAATGCATACTCTTGGGCCCACTTCAGGCCTACTGACCAGCTATCCAAGGATGGATCCAGCAACTGATTTTTTTGAAGATTTTATCTATTTATTTATTTCATAGAGAGACAGCGAGAACGGGAACACAAGCAGGGGGCGTGGGAGAGGGAGAAGCAGGTTTCTGACTGAGTAGGGAGCCCCATGGAGGGCTCGATCCCAGGACCCTGGGATCATGACCTGATGTTTAATGACTGAGTTACCCAGGTGTGTCCCCACCCACCCACAGCAACTGGTATTTTTAACAAGCACTACAGATGATAATGATAAAGTCTGAGAACGAGTATAATACAGAATAAGTAGATGTTGTGTTCTAAACAGAAAATTAACATAGTTTTATGGGTTTTAATTGATTTCCTCCCATACACCTGTGAAAGGGGGTGGGTAATGGTTTTTCTAGGCTCTTAGATAAGAGAAAAAAAAGGAAATGAGGCGTTTCCTCTAAATGAAATCACTCTAAAAGGGTGTCCTTTATTTAATACTATCCTCTTGCTATTTTGTTTAATAATATTCTTTGTTTTGTTGAATTATGGTGGCAGTAATTGTAATTTTCTGGAAAGGGACTTGATCTTATTTCACAAAATAAAAATTTAGCAATCTCATATTAGTTTCCCCATTTTTTTAACCTTTTTTTAGTGGTAAATACATTCTAACTCTGAGAATCTCTATGCTGAAGAGAAAACTATTCCCCTTCTCTACAAATCAACCATTTCAGAATTGGAAATTCTGTCTGCATGTGAGAGTCCTCATATTGTCAGTGCCTTTGCTTTGTGATTAGCAAATAAGGCCAAATAAGCCAAAATCTACCTGGAGTATGTGGGTGGGGTTCTGAGGTGTATAGGGGTTAATGTTCTTCTCTCTCCCATCCTCAATCTCTGTGGTTCCCACATTCCACAGGGAAAACACATTATAAACATTATAAACACATTAAACATTTGATTCCTCATTGAACACTGCATTAAAAACTAATGATATACTATATGGTGGCTAACTGAACATAATAAAAATGAGATAAAATAAAAATTTTAGGCTGCAAAAAATTTTAAAATTTTAAAAATAAACATTCAATTCCTTTCTGCAGGTAACTTTAAAACAACCAGGTGTGTAAGCCTTAAGAATAATAAGGAATCTGGGAGAGGGTGATGATATCCAAAGACTGGAAGCCCTAGAGAAAATGTAACATTTATGGTGTTGCAAGGACTTTGCTTGGAGAACGTTTAGAATGGTGACACTGTGGACAATGGAAATGAGTATCAAGTTTTGTGAAAAAAGCTCACCCCCAATCTTAGTAAACTAGTGATGTATCACTTAAAAACCTTTGACTCAACTCTTAAATCAGTTGCTATCTTCCTTTTGGAGAGATATCCTTACAAATTTCATCAATCTACCCTGTGAATTCCCTCCAAAACCAGTCACTACACTGGCATTATCCTTTTCTGTGTTTGTTGTAGATATGTTTGAGGAAAAGGCATTGGTGAGCTTTTCAACAACAGAGAGCCTCTTAATCATGTGTGATTTTACTGTGTCTAATTTGGCTTCCAAAATTATTCCATATTCAGTAAATATCTGGATAATGATTAAGTGAACAAAGAGGTTTCTTTTAAATAAATATACATGAAAATATTCTTATTCTACAGAATATGACAAATGTTCATTGGGTAATGAATACTGGAGCTGCACCTTCAGGCTTTTAACATTTAGAACATTTGCAACACCTGACACCTAAGAAAAGGGAAGTATAGTATAGTTTTTTCTTTCACCTGCATAATAATACAGAATCCTTATGAGTGTTTATCTGGGCATGACAAAAACAGAAAGAATAAAAAAAGTTTATTATCTCATAATGTAGAAATCATGACTACAAACTTTTTAGTTAATTTCATTTTAAATTTTTCCCTTCCATACTAAAGTTTGGGTCACACTGAGTAGCTGATTTATTTCTACTAATGTGTACATTTACATCAGATAAATCACACCCAAGGGAGAAAAACTTGACTCCTAGAAGAGTGGGAAAACATCTCAGTTGATTGGTGGCCCTCCAAAGGCCACTGTACGTGAACAGACACACCATGTAACTGATGTGAGAAGGTCACTGGGAGAAAGATGCTGACAAAGACAAGACTGGAAAAACAATGTCTTCGTGTTATAGCACATGCTTGTTCCTGTCTGCAAAGATGACTGAGCTCTCCCCAGGGACAAAATGATGGATGAGGAAACATATACAGGTTCTAGCACCTGAGGAAGGTATGAATGGTCTTCTAGGTTAGTGAGTAACACCTTGCATTCAATGATGGCCTCAGCTAATCAAGGTCAAATGTTAGAGACTCCTTGGTATTCTATATTAAAAGCTTGGTAACATAATGTATTATCAAGAATTTGGGGAAAGGGGGTACCTGAGTGGCTCAGTGGGTTAAAGCCTCTGCCTTCAGCTCAGATCATGATCCCAGGGTCCTGGGATCAAGCCCCACATTGGGCTCTCTGCTCAGCGGGGAGCCTTCTCCCCCCCCCCCCCCGTCTGCCTCTCTACCTATTTGTGATTTCTGTCTGTCAAATAAATAAATAAAATCTTAAAAAAAAGAATTTGGGGAAACAGAAACCTCAGCTTTTCCTGATTGTGGTAGTGATCTGCTGCCACCTAAACACTCTCTAAAGAAATAAACTGTCCTGCTGCAAATGACAGACATAGGCTGAAAATCTCTCACCCACAATTCTGAATTTAACCAGTTTGGAAAATTGAAAATGTTCATAATGTTGTTGGCAGCAAATGTAATAGATGTGTCCTAAATAGATATGAGGCTACTTCTGCTCTTTCAATTCTGGTTTTTAAAAAAGTCAGATTTTTTTTTCCAAGGTAAGATGGCAGAGGAGTGAGGGGCTCCATTTCTACTGGTCTCCTGAATTTAGCTGGATATCTTCCAAGCCAGTCTGAACTCCCATGAAAACAGACTGAGATGTAAGATTATATGTCCTGGATCTCCACAGGGGCAGAGGATCTTCTATGCAGAGGTACAAAGAATAGTGTTGTGATTGCACAGACAGATACCGGAAGCTAAACAGAAGGGTGAGGGGGCCATCAGAAGCTACCCATTTGAAAGTAAAATAAATCCCCAGTGCAAAAATATCCTGCACCTGGGGACAAACAGTGGGCCCCAGGCAGCCGCTTGTGTGGACCTGTGCCTACAGACATGGGGGCTGCCATTGCTGCAGCCGCCACCCACAGACACTCCTACCAGGATTGCTTGTGGTTTTGAGGCACAGGGGGTGGAGACAAGCTGGGGCCTGGGTCAACCACTGAGAGGATCCATGGGGGCAGGCACCACCTGTGAGAGGCTGTAGTTTTCAGCAGCAATTACAGAGGAAGAGACTATGTATTCTGGAGGCCTCAGAGAGGAATAGACTGTGGCTCCCCTTCTCTGGTGCAGAGGTCTAGGTGCAGATATTTTCCTTTGTTCTGGCCCTCTGAAAAGGTGCAAAAAAACTGCCAGAGAACCAAAGCCCAAAAATCCAGTTTGCACAGAGCCCAGCCCCTGGACAGGGGGCAGGGAACTCCACTCAAGCAGGACCAGCTGAAAAAGA
Organism: Meles meles; assembly: GCF_922984935.1. Classification (NCBI taxonomy): domain Eukaryota; kingdom Metazoa; phylum Chordata; class Mammalia; order Carnivora; family Mustelidae; genus Meles; species Meles meles. The sequence goes on along the minus strand of NC_060070.1, from coordinate 154,173,846 downwards.
AGGCAACAGTCCCCTCCTGCAGAAGACAAGCTGAAAGAACAAGAAGACAACAACCACAGGGTCCCCCATAAAACTGTAAAACCCCAACACCAGAGGAAAACAGTATATTAAGCTCCCGGTGTTGCCTCATGGCCTGTATATTTATTAGATACAACTTTTTTTTTTCAGTGTTCCAAGATTCATTGTTTATGCACCAAACCCAGTGCTCCATGCAATTCTTTCTCATGTTTTTTCTCCTTTTTACCTACTTACCATTTCAACTAGATGTTTAATATAACATATTCCATAATAACTTTTTTTTCATAGTAACTTGTTAACTCCTATTGTTGCACACATATCATTTTTCTTTTTCTTTTTTTCTATATATATAGATATAAGCTTCAATGTAGTCCTTTTTTCCTTATTCAATACTACCTCTCTCTATATATAACAGTTTAATTTCCCTGTAACTCTGGGAAGTAGTGTTCTCTAACAAAGAGAATAAAATACATCCAGGAAGAACTGAAACACCCTATCTCACCCACATTAGGAGATTATAGCCGCCCCTCCCCCACCCTTCTTTTTTATTTTAATTTAACTTGATATGTATTATTCTTGGGTTTCATTTTAGCTCCAGTTTCTTGGTGGTGGCTTCTAATCACTCTGTATTTTCCAGGTGCACTTTGTCTGGATTGTGGTTGATATTTTTGACTCTGTATGTTCCCTTAACCACCCCTCAACAGAATGACTAAGAGGAGGAACTCCCAACAAAGAAAAGAACCAGAGATGATGGCCTCCCCACAGACTTAATGTACATGGATATAAGCAATACAGCAGAAACAGACTTCAGGGTAATAGTTATGAAGACAATAGCCAGGACGGAAAAAACCACTAACAGCAATATAGATTCTCTAAGGACACAAATGAGAGATGATCAGGTTGAACTTAAAAATGCTATGAATGAGATGCAATCTAAACTAGATACTCTAACAGCTAGGGTAGAAGAATAAATTAGTGATCTAAAAGAGAAGCTGACAGAAAGGAAAGAACAGGAAGGGGCTTGGAAAAACCAGCTTAAAATCCGTGAAAACAGAATTAGAGAAATAAACGGCACCATGAAACGTTCCAATGTCAGAATTATTGGGATCCCTGAGGGGGTGGAGAAAGAAGGCTAGAAGATATATTTGAGCAAACTGTAGCTGCGAACTTTGCCAAACTGGGGAATGAAACAAGCATTCATGTTCTAGAGACAGAGAGGACTCCTCACAAGAAGATCAAAAAGAAATACCAATGCCCCAGGATGCAATACTTAAACTCACAAATCTTAGACCAAGGAAGCCATCTTAAGGGCAGTTAGAGTGAAGAGAATTCTTCTGTAGAGAGGGAAGAATATCAGAATAATGTCAGACCTGTCTACAGAGACCTGTCAAGCCAGAAAGGTGAGACAAGACATATTCAGGATACTAAATGAGAACAACATACAGCCAAGAATACTTTATGGCAAGGCTGCCATTCAGAATGGATGAGAGATAAAGAGCTTCCAGGACCGGCAGAAACCAAAAGAATATGTGACCACTAAGCCAACTCTTTAAGAACTATTAAGCGGGGGGGGGGGGGGGGGGGCGCTTCTATAAAAGGAGAAAAACCCCAAGAGTGATATGAAACAGAAATTTACAGAGACAGTCTATAGAAAAAAAGACTTCTCAAGCAACACGATGACAATAAAATCATATTTTTAAATAATCTCTCTCAATGTGAATGGCTAAATGCTCCTGTAAAACAGCACAGGGTTGCAGATTGGATAAAAAGATAGCACCCATCCACATGCTGTTTACGAGAGACTTATTTTGAACCTACAGATACATCTGGGCTGAAAACGAAGGGATGGAGAACCATCTTTCATGCCAACAGATCTCAAAAGAAAGTTGGGGTAGCAATTCTCATCAGAGAAAGTAGATTTTAAGCTAAAGATCCAGAAGGACACTGTATCATTATTAAAGGGTCTATCCAACAAGAGGATCTAAAAATTGTAAATATCTATGCCCCCAACATGGGACCAGCCAACTACATAAGCCCACTGTTAACCAAAATAAAGATGTTGATATTGGTAATAATACATTAATGTAGGAGACCTAAACACTCCACTCTCAGCAATGGACAGATCATCTAAGCAGAAAAACAACAAAGAAACAAGAGCTTTGAATGACACACTGGACCAGATGGATCTCATAGATACATAAAATAACACCCTGCACAACAGAATACTTATTCTTCTCAAGTACACATACAACTTTCTCCAGAATAGACCACATACTGGGTCACAGATCAGGACTCAAACAATACCAAAAGATTAAGAATATTCTCTGCATATTCTCAAGCCACAGTGCTTTGAAACCGGAACTCCATCACAATAAGAAGTTTGGAAGGAATTCAAATACTTGGAAGCTAAAGACCATCCTGCTCAAGAATGTTTGGATCAACCAGGAAATCAAAGAAGAAGTTAAACAATTCATGGAAACCAATGAGAACAAAAACACATCAGTCTGAAACCTATGGGATACTGCAAGGCTGTCCAAAGGGGGAAATACATTGCTATCCAAGCCTCACTCAAAAAAATAGAAAAATCCCAAATAGACAAAGTATTTTTACACCTTAAAGAACTAGAGAAAGAACAAAAAATAAAGCCTAAGCCACATATTAGAAGAGAAAAAAATTAAGATTAGAGAAGACATCAATGAATTAGAAACCAGAAATACAGTAGAGCAGATTAACAAAACTAGAAGCTGGTTCTTAAAAGAATTAATAAGATCAATAAGCCACTGGCCAGACTTCTCCAAAAGAAAAGAGAAAGGACCTAAATTAATAATTATTAGTGAAAGGGTACAGATGATGATTAACACCAAGGAAATAACGATTATTAAAAGTTATTATCAATTACTGTATGGCAATAAATCAGCAACCTGGAAGAAATGGATGCCTTCCAGCTGAAACAGGAAGAAACTGACAAACTTAATAGACCAATAACTGGTAACAAGATTGAAGCAGTGATCAAAAACCTCCCAAAAAACAAGAGTCCAGGACCTGATGGATTTCCTGGGGAATTCTACAAAACACTCAAACAAGAAATAATACCTATACTCCTCAAGATGTTTCAAAAAATAGAAACAGAAGGAAAACTTCCAAACTCATTCTATGAGGCCAGCATTATCTTGATCCCAAAACCAGGCAAAGACCCCACCAAAAAAGGGAGAAATTTCAGACCAATACCCCTGATGAATATGGATGCCAAAAATTCTCAACAAGATCCTAGCTAATAGGATCAAACAGTACATGAAAAGGATTATCCATCATGACCAGGTGGGATTTATCTCTGGGATGCAAGGGTAATTCAACAATTGCAAATCAATCAATGTGATAGAACACATTAATAAGAGGAGGGAGAAGAATCATATGGTCCTCTCAATTGATGCAGTAAATGCATTTGACAAAATACAGCATCCTTTCCCGATTAAGACTCTCCAGAGTGTAGGGATAGAGGGAACATGCCTCAATTTCATAAAGACCATCTATGAAAAGCCCACAGTGAGTATCATTCTCAATGGGGAAAAGCTGAGAGTCTTTCCCTTAAGATCACCAATACAACAAGGATGCCCACTATTGTCACTATTGTTCAACATAGTACTAGAAGTCCTATCATCAGGACTCAAAAAACAAAAAGAAATAAAAGCTATCAAATTGGCAAAGAAGTCAAACTCTCTCTCTTCACAGATGATATGATACTTTATATGGAAAACCCAAAAGACTCCACACCCCAATTACTAGAACTCATACAGAAATTCAGTAATGTGGCAGGATACAAAGTCAATGCACAGATATCAGTTGCTTTCTTATACACTAACAATGAAAGTATAGAAAATGAAATTAGAGAATCTATTCCATTTATGGTAACACCAGGAACCATGAGATACTTTGGAATAAACTTGACCAAGGAAGTAAAGTATCTGTACTCAAGGAACTACAGAAGACTCATGAAAGAACTCATACAGAATTTAAGTAACGTGACAGGATATAAAATCAATGCACAGAAATCAGTTGCTTTTTCTATACATTAACAATGTAACTGTATAAAGAAAAATTAGGGGGTCCTGGGATTGAGTCCCACATAGGGCTCCCTGCTCAGCAGAAAGCCTGCTTCCCCCTCTGCCTGCCTCTCTCTCTCTCTCTCTCTCTCTCTCTCTCTCTGCCTTTCACTGAAAGTTAAATGAAATCTTTAAGAGAGAGAGGGCGAGAGAGAGAGAGAAATTGGGGAATTGATTCCATTTACTATAGCACCCAACCCATAAGATACCTTGGAATAAATCTATCCAAAGAAGTAAAGGATCTAGAACCTTCAGAACACTTATGAAAGAAACAGAAGAAGACACAAAAACCTGGGAAAACATTCCATTCTCATGGATCAGAAGAATAAACTTTGTTACAATGTCCATGCTGCTCAGAGCAATCTACACTTTCAATGCCATCCTGATCAAAATACCAATGGCATTTTTCAAAGTGCTGGAACAATCCTAACTTGTATGGAACTAGAAAAGACCCTGAACCTGATTTCAAGCTTTACTACAAAGCTGTGATCACCAAGACAATATGGTACTGGCACAAAAGCAGACACATAGATTAATGGAAGAGAATAGAGAGCCCAGATGTGGACCCACAACTCTATGGTCTGACAAAACAGGAAAAAATATGCAGCAGAAAAAGGTCAGGCTCTTCAATAAATGGTGCTGGGAAAATTGGACAGCTAGATACAGAAGAATGAAATTCAACCATTCTCTTACACCATACACAAGGATAAACACAAAATGGATTAAGGACCTCAATGTGAGAAGGAATACATCAAAATCCTAGAGGAGAACATAGGCAGTAACCTCTTCGATATCAGCCACAGCAACTTCTTTCATGACACGTCTCCAAAAGGAAGGGAAACAAAAGTGAAAATGAACTTTCAGGACATCATCAACATAAAAAGCTTTTGCACAGCAAAGGAAACAGTCAACAAAACTAAGAGGCACAATGGAGTATTATGCCTCCATCAGAAAGGACGAATACCCAACTTTTGTAGCAACATGGACGGGACTGGAAGAAATTATGCTGAGCGAAATAAGTCAAGCAGAGAGAGTCAAGTATCATATGGTCTCACTTATTTGTGGAGCATAACAAATAACATGGAGGACATGGGGAGATGGAGAGGAGAGGGGGTTGAGGGAAACTGGAAGGGGAGATGAACCATGAGAGACTATGGACCCTGAAAAACAACCAGAGGGTTATGAAGGGGCGGCAGGGGGGTGGGGGGTGGGTGGGAGGTTGAGGAACCAGGTGGTGGGTAATAGGGAGGGCACGTACTGCATGGAGCACTGGGTGTGATGCCAAAACAATGAACACTGTTATGCTGTAAATAAACAAATAAAAATAAATATTAAAAAAAAACAACTAAGAGGCAACCCACAGAATGGGTGAAGGTATTTGCAAATAACACTACTTCTCAAACTCAACACACAAAAAACAAATAACCCAGTTAAAAAAATGGGAAAGGAGGGGTGCCTGGGTGGCTCAGAGGTTTAAGCCTTTGCCTTCGTCTCAGGTCATGATCCCAGAGTCCTGGGATTGAGCCCCGCATCAGGCTCTCTCCTTGGCGGGGAGCTTCTTCCTCTTCTCTCTCTCTGTCTGCCTCTCTGCCTACTTGTGATCTCTCTCTGTCGAATAAATAAATAAAATCCTTTAAAAAAATGGGAAAAGGCATGAACAGACACTTCTCCAAAGAATACATTCAAATGGCTAACTGACACATGAAAATATGTTCCACATCACTAGCCATCAGGGAAATACAAATCAAAACCACAATGAGATACCACCTCACACCAGTTAGAATGGCAAAAATTAACAAGACAGGAAACAACAAATATTTCTGAGGATGCGAAGAAAGGGGAATCTTCTTACACTGTTGGTGGGAAACCACGCTGGTACAGCCACTTTGGAAGACAGTATGGAGGTTCCTCAAGATGTTAAAAATAGAGCTACCCTATGACCCAGAATTGCACTACTAGGTATTTGCCCCCAAAGATACAGATTTAGTGGAAAAAAGGAGCACATGCACCCTATGTTTATAGCAACTATGTCCACAATAGCCAAACTGTGGAAGGAGCTGAGATATCCTTCAACAGATGAATAGATAAAGAAGATGTGGTCCATATATACAATGAAATATTACTCAGCCATCAGATAGGATGAATACCCAACTTTTGCATTAACTTGGATGGGACTGGAGGGGATTATTCTCAGTGAAATAAGCCAAGCAGGGAAAGACAATTATAATAAGGTTTCACTCATATGTGGAACATAAGCAATAGCACAGAGGACCATAGGGGAAGGGAGGGAAATCGGAAGGAGGAGAAATAAGAGAGGGAGAAGAACCATGAGACACTGTGGACCCCAGGGAAAAAAACTGAGGGTTTCAGAGGGAAGGGTGCTAATGGATGAGATAAGAGGTTGATGGGTACTAAGGATGGTATGTGTTGTAATGTGCACTTTGTGTTGTACACAACTAAAGAATCACTGAACACCACATCAAAAACTAATGATGTACTGCACAGTGGCTAACTGAACATAATAAAAGATAAAAATGCAAGAAAAAAGCTGAAAAATATATAATAGAGGAAAGAGGGGCACCTGGGTGGCTCATTGTGTAGGCCTCTGCCTTTGGCTCAGGTCATGTTCTCTGGGTCCTGGGATCAAGCCCCACATTGGACTATGCTCAGCAGGGAGCCTGCTTCCTCCTCTCTCTCTCTCTGCCTGCCTCTCTGACTACTTGTGATCTCTGTCTGTCAAATAAATAAATAAAATCTTTTTTAAAAATAAAAAATTAAAAGAAAAGAGAAAAGAATATCATCCCAAGTAACATCATCTCACTGTGCTCTTCATCTTTGTACCCTCAGCAGCTAGCACAGAGAAGGCTCTATACACACTTTGTTTGATATGAAGAAGTGCGTACCTAGCAAAGTGCCACTCAGTACGGTGATTTTGTATTTTCCCATGATTAACTCAATAAACATTTATTAAATAATGAAAAATAAAATATGTGGATAAAGGGGAACCCTCTCACACTGCTGGTGGGAATGCAAGCTGGTACAGCCACTTTGGAAAACAGTCTGGACGTTCCTCAAAAAGTTGAATACAGAGGTACCCAATGACCCAGCAGTTACACTACTAGGTATTTACCCCAAAGATACAGATTTAGTGAAAAGAAGGGGCACGTGCACCCTTATGTTCATAGCATCAATGTCCACAATAGCTGAACTGTGGAAGGATCCAAGACATCCTTCAATGGATGAATGGATAAAGATGAGGTTCATATATACAATAGAATATTACTCAGCCATCAGAAATGATGGATACCCACCATTTCTATGGACATGGATGGAACTGGAGGATTATGCAAAGTGAAATAAGTCAAGCAGAGAAAGACAATTCTCATATGGTTTCACTCCTATGTGGAACATAAGGAATATCCCAGCGGACCACAGGAGAAGAGAAGGAAAACTGAATGGGATGAAATCAGAGAAGGAGTCCACTCATGAGAAACTCTGTCCTCCAGGAATACAACTGAGAGTTCCAGAAGGGAAGGTGGGGGGGATGGTCTAACTGGGTGATGGGTACTAAGGAGGGCACATATGGTGATGAGCACTGGGTGTTATACACAACTAATGAACTGTTTAAAATGACATTAAAATCTAATGATCTACTATATATTGGCTAATGAATATAATAAAAAATAAATTTTAAAAATAGCAACAGTATTCTTTCCTGCAAAAATAACACCTACACAATCATCTATATTTCTACAATTTGACTGATGTCTTACCCACTGGGGGAATAAAAACACAATTCAATTAAATCTGTCAAATTTATAGATATGGTTTAAATCATGTTTTTAATCTTCAACAATAAATTTAATATATAATAATAGTCATCTCTGAAATTAATTTTCATGGAGGAAATCTTTAAGGAAAAAAAAGAATAAAAGTTGAGATGAAACCCAAATCTTAAGGGAAGCTTTCCTAACATGGTTGTTTGGATAACCCTCTGACCACAGTGTAGGATCTGTTAATCATCTCTGTGGAGCACTAGTCCCCAGGGTCAGCACCATGTTAACACACTAGCCTTTACAGTCCTACATAAGCACTTCTTGGAGCACACCAAGACCAGGGGAGGGCTCTCCTGGTTTAACTGGGGAGAGACCCACCCACATAAATTACTTCTTAAAAAAAATCATGATAAAACCCAAATCTTTTTTATTACATTTTATTTTTTTCAGTGTTCCAAGATTCATTGTGAAACCCAGATCCTAAGGGAAACTTTCCTAAAATGGTTGTTTGGATAACTCTCTGACCACAATGTGGGATCTGCTAATCATCTCTGTGGAGCACTAGTCCCCAGGGTCAGCACCATGTTAACACACTAGCCTTTACAGTCCTACATAAGTACTTCTTGGAACACACCAAGACCAGGGGAGGGCTCTCCTGGTTTAACTGGGGAGAGACCCACCCACAAATGTGTCTAGCGGCAGTGCACATGAAAAGACTACACATATCCCATCAAAAATACATTTAACAAGCCAAATTCATCAAATTTTCCACCAGTCCCAAAAATAGTTTTTCTCCAGCATCCACATTAAACAGAGACTTCCCCGAATCTTAGTTCAGCTATTGCATTTCAATGCAAATGTCATCGTGGTGTTAGTACAAGACAGCGGTGGCTAATCGGTATTTCCTAGGCTCACTAACTGGCCAAACAAGAATCCTTCTGATTACCCACGAAATGAAGGTTCACCATCATGGGAACATGGATACCTCTGGATGACATAAGAACACAACAGCTGGAGGGAGGAGTCAAGATGGCGTAGAAGTAGCAGGCTGAGACTACATCAGGTAGCAGGAGATCAGCTCAATAGCTTATCTAAACATTGCAAACACCTACAAATCCAAAGGGAGATTGAAGAGAAGAAGAACAGCAATTCTAGAAACACAAAATCAACCACTTTCTGAAAGGTAGGACTGGAGGAGAAGTGAATCTAAAACGATGGGAAGATACACCACAGGGGGAGGGGCCGGCTCCCGGCAAGCGGCAGAGCAATGGAGCACAAAATCAGGACTTTTAAAAGTCTGTTCCACTGAGGGACATTGCTCCAGAGGCTGAACCAGGGTGAAGCCCACGCGGGGTCAGTGTGGCCCCAGGTCCCGCAGGGTCACAGAAGGATCAGGGGTGTCGGAGTGTCGCAGAGCTCGCAGGTGTTAGAACGGAGAAGCCGGCTACAGAGACAGAGCTGAGGACTGAACTCTTAGCTCGGGATTACCTTGAACTGTTTGCAGGCTGGGTGAGTGCGGCTGGAGGCTGGGGATACCGGAGTGATTGGGTACTGTTCTCTGGGTGCGCACTGAGGAGTGGGGCCCCGGGCTCTCGGCTCCTCTGGGCCAGAGACTAGGAGGCCGCCATTTGCATTCCCGTCCTCCGGAACTCTACGGAAAGCATTCAGGGAACAGAAGCTCCCAAAAGTGAACCCGAGCAGATTATGTAGTCCAGCCCCTGGTAAGGGCGGTGCAATTCCACCTCGGGCAAAGACACTTGAGAGTCACTACAACAGGCCCCTCCCCCAGAAGATCAACAAAATATCCAACCAGGACGAAGTTCATCTATCAAGGAAAGCAGGTTCAATACCTAAGACAGCAGCAGAATTCCAGAGGAGGAGAAAGCAAAGCACGGAACTCATGGCTTTCTCCCCATGATTCTTTAGTCTTGTGGTTAATTCAATTTTTTTTCAATTTTTTTTTCTTTCTTTTTTCTTCTTCTGCTAAATTTTTAAAAACTTTTACCCTTTTCTTTTTTAACGTGTTTTGACTAGTTTATCTAAAATATATATATTTTCTTTCTTTTTTATATTCTTTCTTTATTTGTTTTATTTTTTAAATTTTTTTTCTTTTTTTTTCTGAACCTCTTTTTTGGAAACTATGGCTCTTTATTTTCATGTGGACAGTTCAAAGGAAGTCATCAGTAGCTTTTTTTAATGTAAAAAAATTGGGGGATTTAAAGAAAAGCATCAGTAGTAGGCTGGTTGAAGGATTTATATTGTTAGAAGGGAAATACAGTGCACATACTTCTAGAGAACAGTTTTTAAAGATGTTTTGGGGAGGTTAAGTTTTAAAGCTAAATTGGGCTTATTTCCCATCTTCAAAGTAATTTAGGGATGGTGTCACAGTGCTAAGTATAAGGTGATAGGACAGTGGTCACTACCCAGGGCCTTGGAACGGATCTTGCTGTCACACAATGCAGGTAACAGAGAGTGAGACAACAAAAAGTAATCAAGGCGCCAACCGACATTTTTGGATCGAGTGTTCATCATGTAGGTCCAAAAGGTATAGGCATAGGCCTTGTTGGGGTAAAGGTGCCGGAAAATGTCAGCCAATGGCACAGACTGTAGTAATTCCCTAGAGCCTTGATGCTCTTGTGGAGTGAAGCCAGCATTCTTTTTGTTTCCCTTGTGGTTGCGAAGGTCGATTTCTTCATGAGCCACATTGAGGTCCCCACATAGCACAAGAGGCTTGCGGGAAGCCAAACCTTTCAGGAATTTGCGAAAGACTTCATCCCAGCGCTGCCGGTACTCCAAGCATACCAGAACTCGGCCTGCATTAGGTACAAAGGCTGTTACCAGCACAAATGCATCAAATTCAGCCATGATCACTCGGCCTTCCTGATCATGTTCCTCTTCACCAATGCTATAGGAGACTTTCAGTGGGCACTGGCGGGAAAGCAGGCCCACACCACTGTAACCCTCCTTGTCTGAAGGAGCTGACCAGTACTGATGGGATAGTCCAGGTAGCTCTTGAAGTTCAACTGATAGTTTGTTCTCTGAACATTTGGTCTCTTGGAGACAGAGGATATCTGGGGCTTCTTCCTTTACCCCATCTAAACCTTTCTTCTTAATCCAGGCTCAAAGCCCATCCACATTCCAGGAGCAGAACTTGAGGGTGGCTGATTTACCATTGGGCGAGGTTTTCTGATCTGGGGGAGTCCCCATACAGGACTGGCCCTTCTCCTGCCTCTTTTTTGTTTTTCTTTGTTCCTGCCTTACTCTTCTTGGCTTCTGGCTCAATCTTGGGTTCTTCCCTGTCTTCTACAATGGCTCCCTTTTTCCCACGCTTCAGCATGACTGTAACGAAAGCCTTTCTGAACCAGTACCACGTCGCCCACCAAAGCAGTATTTTTATCATGTTCCCTGCTCCGATCCCAGCATGGCTCCTCCTTACCCAAGCACTCTGAACCTCGTTTTATCCCCTTTCTCCCCTCCCCCCACAATTTGGGGTCTCTTCTGATTTGGTTACAGTGCATTTTTCTGGGGTCGTTGCCACCCTTTTAGTATTTTATTTGATCCTTCATATCCTCTTATTTGGACAAAATGACAAGGCAGAAAAAATCACCACAAACAAAAGAACAACAGGCAGTACTGAAGGCTAGGGACCTAATCAACACAGACATTGGTAATATATCAGATCAAGAATTCAGAATGACGATTCTGAACATTCCAGCTGGGCTTGAAAAGGCATGGAAGATATTAGAGAAACCCTCTCTGGAGATATAAAAGTCCTTTCTGGAGAAATTAAAGAACTAAAATCTAACCAAGTAGAAATCAAGAAAGCTATTAATGACGTGCAATTAAAAAATGGAGGCTTTCACTGCTAGGATAAATGAGGCAGAAGAAAGAATTAGCAATATAGAAGACCAAATGACAGAGAATAAAGAAGCTGAGCAAAAGAGGGACAAACAGCTACTGGACCACGAGGGGAGAATTTGAGAGATAAGTGACACCATAAGACAAAACAACATTAGAATAATTGGGATTCCAGAAGAAGAAGAAACAGAGAGGGGAGCAGAAGGTCTATTGGAGAGAATTATTGGAGAGAATTTTCATAATATGGCAAAGGGAACAAGCATCAAAATCCAGGAGGTGCAGAGAACCCCCCTCAAAATCAACAAGAATAGGTCCACACCCCGTCACCTAATAGTAAAATTTACAAGTCTTAGTGACAAAGAGAAAATCCTGAAAGCAGCCCGGGAAAAGAAGTCTGTAACATACAATGGTAAAAATATTAGACTGGCAGCAGACTTATCCACAGAAACCTGGAAGGCCAGAAAGACATGGCATGATATATTCAGAGCACTAAACGAGAAAAACATGCAGCCAAGAATACTCTATCCAGCTAGGCTACCATTGAAAATAGAAGGAGAGATCAAAAGCTTCCAGGACAAACAAAAACTGAAAGAATTTGCAAACACCAAACCAGCTCTACAGGAAATATTGAAAGGGGTTCTCTAAGCAAAGAGAGAGCCTAAAAGAAGTAGATCAGAAAGGTACAGAGACGATATACAATAACAGTCACATTACAGGCTAATAATGGCACTAAATTCATATCTCTCAATAGTTACCCTGAATGTTAATGGGCTAAATGCCCCCAATCAAAAGACACAGGGTATCAGAATGGATAAAAAACAAAACAAATCTATATGTTGCCTACAAGAAACTCATTTGAGATGCGAAGACACCTCCAGATTTAAAGTGAGGGGGTGGAAAACAATTTACAATGCTAATGGGCATCAGAAGAAAGCTGGGGTGGCAATCCTTATATCAGATCAATTAGATTTTAAGCCAAAGACTATAATAAGAGATGAGGAAGGACATATATCATACTCAAAGGGTCTGTCCAACAAGAAGATCTAACAATTTTAAATATCTATGCCCCTAACATGGGAGCAGCCAACAATATAAACCAATTAATAACAAAATCAAAGAAACACATCAATAATAATACAATAATAGTAGGGGACTTTCACACTCCCCTCAGTGAAATGGACAGATCATCCAAGCAAAAGATCAACAAGGAAATAAAGGCCTTAAATGACACACTGAACCAGATGGACATCACAGATATATTCAGAACATTTCATCCCAAAGCAACAGAATACACATTCTTCTCTAGTGCACATGGAACACTCTCCAGAATAGATCACATCCTCGGTCACAAATCAGGTCTCAACCGGCATCAAAAGATTAGGATCATTCCCTGCATATTTTCAGACCACAACGCTCTGAAGCTAGAACTCAATCACAAGAGGAAAGCTGGAAAGAACCCAAATACATGGAGACTAAACAGCATCCTTCTAAAGGAACTTAGCAAACTCTACACGCAAAGAACAAACAATCCAATCAAGAAATGGGCAGAGGACATGAACAGACATTTCTGCAAAGAAGACATCCAGATGGCCAACAGACACATGAAAAAGTGCTCCACGTCACTTGGAATCAGGGAAATACAAATCAAAACCACAATGAGATATCACCTCACACCAGTCAGAATGGCTAAAATTAGCAAGTCAGGAAATGACAGATGCTGGCGAGGATGCGGAGAAAGGAGAACCCTCCTCCACTGTTGGTGGGAATGCAAGCTGGTGCAACCACTCTGGAAAACAGCATGGAGGTTCCTCAAAATGTTGAAAATAGAACTACCCTATGACCCAGCAATTGCACTACTGGGTATTTACCCTAAAGATACAAACATAGTGATCCGAAGGGGCACGTGTACCCGAATGTTTATAGCAGCAATGTCTACAATAGCCAAACTATGGAAAGAACCTAGATGTCCATCAACAGATGAATGGATAAAGAAGAGGTGGTATATATACACAATGGAATACTATGCAGCCATCAAAAGAAATGAAATCTTGCCTTTTGCGATGACGTGGATGGAACTAGAGTGTATCATGCTTAGTGAAATAAGTCAATCAGAGAAAGACAACTATCATATGATCTCCCTGATATGAGGACATGGAGAAGCAACATGGGGGGCTAGGGGGATAGGAGAAGAGTAAATGAAACAAGATGGGATTGGGAGGGAGACAAACCATAAATGACTCTTAATCTCACAAAACAAACTGGGGGTTGCTGGGGGGAGGTGGGATTGGGAGAGGGGGAGGGGGCTATTGACATTAGGGAGGGTATGTGCTATCGTGAGTGCTGTGAAGTGTGTAAACCTGGCGATTCACAAACCTGTACCCCTAGGGATAAAAATACATTATATGTTTATTAAAAAAAAAATTGGAAGGGGAGGCGAACCATAAGAGACTATGGACTCTTGAAAAGAACCTGAGGGTTTTGAAGGGTCAGGGGTGGAAGGTTGGGGGAACAGGTGGTGGGTAATAGGAAGGGCACGTATTGCATGGAGCACGGGGTGTTGTGCAAAAAAAATGAATACTGTTACGATGAAACAATAAATAAAATGGGAAAAAAATATTTTTATGTGACTTCTAAAGCCTTTTATTTTTTATTTTTTAATTTTTATTTTTTTAAATTATTTTCAGTGTAACAGAATTCATTGTTTATGCACCACACCCAGTGCTCCATGCAATATGTGTCCTCCATAATACCCACCAGCAGGTTCAACCAACCTCCCAACCCCCACCCCTTGAAAACCTTCAGATTGTTTTTCAGAGTCCAGGCCTCTCAAGGTTCAACTCTCCCTCCAATTTCCCTCAAATCCCTTCTCCTCTCCATCTAACCATGTCCTCCATGTGATTTCTTCTTCTCCAGAAATAAGTGAAAAAATATGATAAGATTTTTTTCCTTGTTTCTGTTCTTCTCTCATATATTTCTTTTCAGCATAACAGTGTTCATTGTTTTTGCACCACATCCAGGGCTCCATGCAATACGTGCCCTCCATAATACCACCACGTTCTTTGCACAACCTCCCACACGTCACCACTTCTAGACCCTCAGGTTGTTTTTCAGAGTCCATAGTCTCTCATGGTTCATCTCCTCTTCCAATTTCCCTCAACTCCCTTCTCCTCTCCATCTACCCATGTCCTCCATGTTATTTGTTATGCTCCACAAATAAGTGAAAACATATGATAATTGACTCTCTCTGCTTGACTTATTTTACTCAGAATAATCTCATCCAGTCCTGTCCATGTTGCGAAAAAAGTTGGGTATTCATCCTTTCTGATGGAGGCATAATACTCCATTGTGTATATGGACCACATCTACCTTATCCATTCATCCGTTGAAGGGCATCTTGGTACTTTAAACAGTTTGGCGACAGTGGCCATTGCTGCAATAAACATTGGGATACAGATGGTCCTTCTTTTCACTACATCTGCATCTTTGGGGTAAATAACCAGCAGTGCATTTGCAGGATCATAGGGAAGCTCTATTTTTAATTTCTTGAGGAATCTCCACACTGTTCTCCAAAGTGGCTGCACTAATTTGAATTCCCACCAACAGTGTAAGAGGGTTCCCTTTTCTCCACATGCTCTCCAACACATGTTGTTTCCTGTCTTGCTAATTTTGGCGACTCTAACTGGTGTCAGGTGGTATCTCAATGTAGGTTTAATTTGAATCTCCCTGATGATGAAGATTTTTTCATGTGTCTGATAGCCATTTGTATGTCTTCATTGGAGAAGTTTCTGTTCATATCTTCTGCCCATTTTTTGATATGATTATCTGTTTTGTGTGTGTTGAGATTGAGAAGTTCTTTGTAGATCCTGGATATCAACCTTTTGTCTGTACTGTCATTTGCAAATATCTTCTCCCATTCCGTGGGTTGCCTTTTTGTTTTGTTGACTGTTTCCTTTGCTGTGCAGAAGCTTTTGATCTTGATGAAGTCCCAAAAGTTCATTTTCACTTTTGTTTTCTTGGGCTTTGGAAACATCTTGAAAGAAGTTGCTGTGGCTGATATCGAGAGGTTAATGCCTATGTTCTCCTCTAGGATTCTGATAGATTCCTGTCTCACGTTGAGGTCTTTTATCCATGTCGACTTTATCTTTGTGTACGGTGTAAGAGAATGATCGAGTTTCATTCTTCTACATTTCGCTGTCCAGTTTTCCCAGCACCATTGATTGAAGAGACTGTCTTTTTTCCATTGAGTATTTTTTCCTGTTTTGTCGAGGATTATTTCACCATAGAGTTGAGGGTCCATCTCTGGACTCTCCACTCTGTTCCCCTGATCTATGTGTCTGTTTTTATGAAAGTCCCACACTGTCTTGGTGATCACAGCTTTGTAGTAAAGCTTGAAATCGGGTAACGTGATGCCGCCAGTTTTGTTTTTGTTTTTCAACATTTCCTTAGCAATTCGGGGTCTCCTCTGATTCCATACAAATTTTAGGATTATTTGCTCCAGCTCTATGAAAAATACCGGTGGAATTTTGACCGGAATGGCATTAAAAGTATAGATTGCTCTGGCGGTATAGACATTTTAACAATGTTTATTCTTCTGATACAAGAGCATGGAATGGTCTTCCATGTTTTTGTGTCTTCTTCAATTTCTTTCATGAGTGTTCTGTAGTTCCTCGAGTACAGGTCCTTTACCTCTTTGCTTAGCTTTATTCCCAGGTATCTTATTGTTCTTGGTGCTACAGTTAATGGAATCGATTCTCTAATTTGCCTTTCTGTATTTTCATTGTTAGTGTATAAGAAAGCCACTGATTTCTGTATTTTGACTTTGTATCCTACCACGTTACTGAATTCCTGTATGAGTTCTAGTAGTTTGGGGGTGGAGTCTTTGGGGCTTTCCATATAAAGAATCATGTCATCTGCGAAGAGAGAGAGTTTGAATTCTTCCTTGCAATTTGGATACATTTTATTTCTCTTTGTTGTCTGATTGTCATTGCTAGGACTTCTAATACTATGTTGAATAAAAGTGGTGAGAGTGGTCATCCTTTTCGAGTTCCTGATCTCAATGGGAAGGCTGCAAGCTTTTTCCCATTGAGGATGATATTTGCTGTGGGTCTTTCATAGATATTTTATGAAGTTCAGAAATGTTCCGTCTATCTCTATACTTTGAAGCGTTTTAATCAGGAACGGATGCTGGATTTTGTCAAATGCTTTTTCTGCATCCATTGAGAGGACCATGTTGTTCTTCTCTCTTCTCTTATTGATTGGTTCTATCACATTGATTGATTTACGAATGCTGAACCAACCTTGTAACCCAGGGATGAATCCCACCTCGTCATGGTGGATAATCTTTTAATGTGCTGCTGGATCCTGTTTGCTAGCATCTTGTTGAGAATCTTTGCATACATATTCATCAGTGATGTTGGTCTGAAATTCTCCTTTTTGGTAGGGTCTTTGCCTGGTTTGGGGATCATATGCTGGCTTCATAAAAAGAGTCTGGAAGTTTTCCTTCTGCTTCAATTTTTTGGAACAGCTTCAGGAGAATTGGTGTTATTTCTTCTTTGAAAGTTTGGTAGAATTCCCCAGGGAATCCGTCAGGTCCTGGGCTCTTGTTTTTTTTGTTGTTGTTGTTGTTTGTTTGGTTGGGTTTTTTTTTTTCTATTTTATATATATATATTTTATTTGTTTATTTACAGCATAACATTGTTCATTGCTTTGGCATCACACCCAGTGCTCCATGCAGTACGTGCCCTCCCTATTACCCACCACATGGTTCCTCAACCTCCCACCCCCCCCCAACCCCCCACCCCCCACCGCCCCTTCAAAACACTCTGGTTGTTTTTCAGAGTCCATAATCTCTCATGGTTCATCTCCCCTTCCAGTTTCCCTCAATTCCCTCTCCTCTCATCACCCCATGTCTTCCATATTCTTTGTTATGCTCCACAAATAAGTGAGACCATATGATACTTGACTCTCTCTGCTTGACTTATTTCACTCAGCATAATCTCTTCCAGTCCCGTCCATGTGGCTTCAAAAGTTGGGTATTCGTCCTTTCTGATGGAGTCATAATACTCCATTGTGTATATGGACCACATCTTCCTTATCCATTCATCCGTTGAAGGGCATCTTGGTTCTTTCCACAGTTTGGCGACCATAGCCATTGCTGCAATAAACATTGGGGTACACATGGCCCTTCTTTTCACTACATCTGTATCTTTGGGGTAAATACCCAGCAGTGCAATTACAGGGTCATAGGGAAGCTCTATTCTTAATTTCTTCAGGAATCTCCACACTGTTCTCCAAAGTGGCTGCACTAACTTGCATTCCCACAAACACTGGAAGAGGGTTACCCGTTCTCCACATCCTCTCCAACACACGTTGTTTCCTGTCTTGCTAATTTTGGCCATTCTAACTGGTGTTAGGTGGTATCTCAATGTTGTTTTAATATGAATCTCCCTGATGGCTAGTGATGATGAACATTTTTTCATGTGTCTGATAGCCATTTATATGTCTTCATTGGAGAATGGGCTCTTGTTTTTTGGGAGGTTTTTGATCACTGCTTCAATCTCGTTACTAGATATCGGTCTATTCAGGTTGTCCATTTCTTCCTGGTTCAATTTTGGGAGTTTGTAGTTTTCCAGGAATGCATCCATTTCGTCTAGGTTGCTTAGCTTATTGGCATATAACTGTTGGTAATAATTTCTGATGATTGTTTCTATTTCCTTGGTGTTATTTGTGATCTCTCCCTTTTCATTCATAATTTTATTGATTTGGGCTTTCTCTCTTTTCTTTTGGATTCGTGTGGCCAATGGTTTATTGATCTTATTGATTCTTTCAAAAAACCAGCTTCTAGTTTCATTGATACGTTCTACTGTATCTCTGGTGTCTACCTCATTGCTCTCTGCTCTAATCTTGATAATTTCCCTTTTGCATGTGGAGTTGGTTTGATTTGTTTCTTATTCTCCAGGTCTTTAAGGTGCAGAGAAAGCTGGTGTATTCTGGATTTTTCAATTTTTTTTTTTTTGAGGGAGGCTTGGATGGCTGTCTATTTCCCCCTTAGAACCGCCTTTGCTGTGTCCCATAGGTTTTGGACCGAACTGTCTTCATTCTCCTTGGTTTCCATGGATTGCTTAAGTTCATCTTTGATCTCCTGGTTGATTCAAGCCTTCTTAAGCAAGGTGGTCTTTAGCTTCCAGGTGTTTGAGTTCCTTCTGAACTTTTCCTTGTGATTGAGTTCCAGTTTCAAAGCATTGTGATCTGAGAATATGCAGGGAATCATGTCAGTCTTTTGGTATCGGTTGAGTCCTGCTTTGTGACCCAGTATGTTGGCTAATCTGGAGAAAGTTCCATGTGCGCTTGAGAAGAATGAGTATTCTGTAGTTTTAGGTTGGAATGTTCTGTATATGTCTATGAGGTCCATCTGGTCCAATGTTTCATTCAATGCTCTTATTTCTTTATTAATTATCTGCTTCGATGATCTGTCTATTTCTGAGAGAGTCGTATTAAGATCTCCTACTATTACTGTATTCATATCAATATGACTCTTTATCTTGATTAATAGTTTTCTTATGTAATTGGGTGCTCCCATATTGGGGGCATAGATATTCACAATTGTTAGATCATCTTGGCGGATAGTCCCTTTAAGAATGATGTAGTGTCCTTCTGTATCTCTGACTACTGTCTGTAGTTTAAAATCTAATTTATCTGATATGAGAATAGCTACCCCGGCCTTCTGTTGAGGCCCATTGGCATGAAAGATGCTTCTCCATCCCTTCACTTTCAGTCTGGGTGTATCCTTAGGTTCAAAATGGGTCTCTTGTAGACAACATATGGATGGGTCCTGTCGTTTTATCCAATCTGCAACCCTGTATCGTTTTATGGGCGCATTTAGGCCATCCACATTGAGAGTGATTATTGAGAGATAGGTTGTGATTGACATCGTGCTGCCTTTGAAGTCTTTCTGTCTGTAGATTGTTTCTATATTTCTGTTCAATGATACTCTTAGGATTTTTTCTCTTTTAGAGGACTCCCCTTAATATTTCCTGCAGTGTCAGCTTGGTGGTTGCATAGTCTTTTAAGCCTTGCCGGTCTTGGAAACTCTTTATCTCTCCATCCATTTTAAATGTCAGTCTTGCTGGATAGAGTATTCTTGGTTGCATGTTCTTCTCATTTAGTACTCTGAATATATTTTGCCAGACCTTCCTGGCTTGCCAGGTCTCTGTGGAAAGGTCTGACGTTTTTCTAATGGGCTTTCCTCTTATGTAAGGAGCTTCTTTGTCCTAGCTGCTTTTAAGAGGGTCTGTCGTGAAACATAATTCCTCATTCCAACTATAAGGTGTCGTGAGGACTTTTGAGAATCTAAAATCTTGGGAGGAAATCTCTCTGCCTCTAGTACATGAACGTTGTTTCCATTCGTGAGATTGGGAAAATTTTCATTGACAACTTCTTCCACTCTATCTTCTAGACTTCTTTCTTTTTCCTCCCCTTCAGGGATTCCAATAATTCTGACGTTGGAACGTTTCCTGGCATCATTTATTTCCCTGATTCTGTTTTCCTGGCTTCTGAGCTGTTTGTTCCAGCCTTCCTCCTGATCCTTTCTCTCTATCTGTTTGTCCTCCAGATCACTAATTCTATCTTCTGTCTCAGTTACCCTAGCTTTTCGAGAATTTAGATTAGAGTGGAACTCATTGAGAGCGTTTTGAACATCATTCCTGGTGGCTTTCAGTTCTGCCCTAACATTGTGAACATCATCCCTGGTGGCTTTCAGTTCTGCCCTAATCAATTCTGTTTGGTCATCCATGGCTTTCTCAAACCTAGCTATTGCCTGGATAATTGTTTTTTTCTTGAATTCCTTTTCTGACATGTTGTCTATGTCGATAGCCATTAGCTCTGTTGCAGAAGGCCCATCTTCTGTATTTTTCTTCTGTTGGGTATTCCTCCTCCTAGTCATTTTGGTAAAAGATGACTGAACAGATGCAGCTGGACTTATCGATTGTGATGCAGTCCATGTGCACCCTGGACCACTTCTGTGCAATCAGGATTCCCCACTCAAATGAGAGAAAAAAGAAAAGAAAAAGAAATAGGGAAGAAGAAAGAAAAAAATGGAAAAGAAAAAAGGAGGAAAAAAAAAGAGAGAGAGAGAGATAGGAAAAAAAGGGAAGATAAAAGAGAAGGCTCAGCCCAAATACTCCACAAGGTAAGATTTGTGAAGTATACAAACAAAAACAGACAAACAAAAAGACTGATAATAGTATATGACAAGAGGAAATATATATATATATATATATATAAGCAAAAAAAGGGAAGAACCTCATCAGAAAGAACCCCAAGTATAAGATTTATATATTATCAGGACAAACACAAATTCACAGAAACACTGACAGAAGGAAAAATTGGGAGAATGGTTATAGATTCTCAGTGTGGGTGAGGAAGGTTATTTTGATTCTTCCTGAATGTATCTTGATTTTTTGTTAAGGGACTCAACTTTCCTAAGTGACAGGGGGATTAGAAACTGGTTTGCCTATAGGGGTAGCATTGATTGGGGAAAGGGGTTTACCTTGAAGTTTAACTCTATATGTATAGTAGAAAATAAAAATTAAAAAAGAATAGGGGGGAGGAGTCAAGATGGCGGAGAAGTAGCAGCCTGAGACGACATCAGGTAGCAGGAGATCAGCTCGATAGCTTATCTAAACATTGCAAACACCTACAAATCCAACGGGAGAGTGAAGAGAAGAAGAACAGCAACTCTAGAAACAGAAAATCAACCACTTTCTGAAAGGTAGGACTGGCGGAGAAGTGAATCTAAAACGACGGGAAGATAGACCACGGGGGGAGGGGCCGGCTCCCGGCAAGCGGCGGAGCAACGGAGCACAAAATCAGGACTTTTAAAAGTCTGTTCCACTGAGGGACATTGCTCCAGGGGCTAAACCGGGGTGAAGCCCACGCGGGGCCAGCGTGGCCCCAGGCCCCGCAAGGTCACAGAAGGATCGGGGGTGTCGGAGTGTCGGAGAGCTCGCAGGTATTAGAACGGAGAAGCCGGCTGGAGAGACAGAGCCGAGGACTAAACTCTCAGCTCGGGGTTACCTTGAACTGGTCGCGGGCTGGGTGAGCTCGGAGCGCGGCTAGAGGCTGGGGATACGGGAGTGATTGGGTGCTGTCCTCTGGGGGCGCACTGAAGAGTGGGGCCCCAGGCTCTCGGCTCCTCCGGGCCGGAGACTGGGAGGCCACCATTTTCATTCCCGTCCTCCGGAACTCTACGGAAAGCGTTCAGGGAACAGAAGCTCCAAAAAGCGAACCCGAGCCGATTACTTAGTCCGGCCGCCGGTAAGGGGGGTGCAATCCCGCCTCGGGCAAAGACACTTGAGAGTCAGTACAACAGGCCCCTCCCCCAGAAGATCAACAAAATATCCAGCCAGGACGAAGTTCATCTATCAAGGAGAAAGCAGATTCAATTCCTAAGACAGCAGAGCAATTCCAGAGGAGGAGAAAGCAAAGCACGGAACTTATGGCTTTTAACATTTTTTGACTAGTTCACCTGAATATATATATATTTTTTTTCTTTTTTATATTTTTTTATTTGTTTTATTTTTTAAATTTTTTTCTTTTTTTTTTCTTTTTTTTTTTCAGAAGCTGTTTTTATCCCCTTTCTCCCCCCCACAATTTGGGGTCTCTTCTGATTTGGTTACAGCGCGTTTTTCCGGGGTCTTTGCCACCCTTTCAGTAGTTTATTTTCTCCTTCATATTCTCTTATCTGGACAAAATGACAAGGCGGAAAAAATCACCACAAACAAAAGAACAAGAGACAGTACCGAAGGCTAGGGACCTAATCAACACAGACATGGGTAATATGTCAGATCAAGAGTTCAGAATGACGATTCTGAACATTCTAGCCGGGCTCGAAAAAGGCATGGAAGATATTAGAGAAACCCTCTCTGGAGATATTAAAGCCCTTTCTGGAGAAATTAAAGAACTAAAATCTAACCAAGTTGAAATCAAAAAAGCTATTAATGAGGTGCAATAAAAAATGGAGGCTCTCACTGCTAGGATCAATGAGGCAGAAGAAAGAATTAGTGATATAGAAGACCAAATGACAGAGAATAAGGAAGCCGAGCAAAAGAGGGACAAACAGCTACTGGACCATGAGGGGAGAATTCGAGAGATAAGTGACACCATAAGACGAAACAACATTAGAATAATTGGGATTCCAGAAGAAGAAGAAACAGAGAGGGGAGCAGAAGGTCTATTGGAGAGAATCATTGGAGAGAATTTCCCTAATATGGCAAAGGGAACAAGCATCAAAATCCAGGAGATGCAGAGAACCCTCCTCAAAGTCAACAAGAATAGGTCCACACCCCGTCACCTAATAGTAAAATTTACAAGTCTTAGTGACAAAGAGAAAATCCTGAAAGCAGCCCGAGAAAAGAAGTCTGTAACATACAATGGTAAAAATATTAGATTGGCGGCAGACTTATCCACAGAGACCTGGCAGGCCAGAAAGAGCTGGCATGATATATTCAGAGCACTCAACGAGAAAAACATGCAGCCAAGAATACTCTATCCAGCTAGGCTATCATTGAAAATAGAAGGAGAGATAAAAAGCTTCCAGGACAAACAAAAACTGAAAGAATTTGCAAACACCAAACCAGCTCTACAGGAAATATTGAAAGGGGTCCTCTAAACAAAGAGAGAGCCTAAAAGTAGTAGATCAGAAAGGTACAGAGACAATATACAGTAACAGTCACCTTACAGGCTAATAATGGCACTAAATTCATATCTCTCAATAGTTACCCTGAATGTTAATGGGCTAAATGCCCCAATCAAAAGACACAGGGTATCAGAATGGATAAAAAAACAAAACCCATCAGTATGTTGCCTACAAGAAACTCATTTTAGACGCGAAGACACCTCCAGATTTAAAGTGAGTGGGTGGAAAACAATTTACCATGCTAATGGGCATCAGAAGAAAGCTGGGCTGGCAATCCTTATATCAGATCAATTAGATTTTAAGCCAAAGACTATAATAAGAGATGAGGAAGGACACTATATCCTACTCAAAGGGTCTGTCCAACAAGAAGATCTAACAAGTTTAAATATCTATGCCCCTAACGTGGGAGCAGCCAACTATATCAACCAATTAATAACAAAATCAAAGAAACACCTCAATAATAATACAATAATAGTAGGGGACTTTAACACTCCCCTCACTGAAATGGACAGATCATCCAAGCAAAAGATCAACAAGGAAATAAAGGCCTTAAATGACACACTGGACCAGATGGACATCACAGATCTATTCAGAACATTTCATCCCAAAACAACAGAATACACATTCTTCTCTAGTGCACATGGAACCTTCTCCAGAATAGATCACATCCTGGGTCACAAATCAGGTCTCAACCGGTATCAAAAGATTAGGATTATTCCCTGCATATTTTCAGACCACAATGCTCTGAAGCTAGAACTCAATCACAAGAGGAAAGCTGGAAAGAACCCAAATACATGGAGACTAAACAGCATCCTTCTAAAGAATGAATGGGTTAACCAGGAAATTAAAGAAGAATTGAAAAAATTCATGGAAACAAATGATAATGAAAACACAACGGTTCAAAATCTGTGGGACACAGCAAAGGCAGTCCTGAGAGGAAAATATATAGCAGTACAAGCCTTTCTCAAGAAACAAGAAAGGTCTCAAGTACACAACCTAACCCTACACGTAAAGGAGCTGGAGAAAGAACAAGAAAGAAACCCTAAACTCAGCAGGAGAAGAGAAATCATAAAGATCAGAGCAGAAATCAATGAAATAGAAACCAAAAAAACAATAGAACAAATCAATGAAACTAGGAGCTGGTTCTTTGAAAGAATCAATAAGATTGATAAACGCCTGGCCAGACTCATCAAAAAGAAAAGAGAAAGGACCCAAATCAATAAAATCATGAATGAAAGAGGAGAGATCACAACTAACACCAAAGAAATACAGACAATTATAAGAACATACTATGAGCAACTCTACGCCGACAAATTTGACAATCTGGAAGAAATGGATGCATTCCTAGAGACATATAAACTACCACAACTGAACCAGGAAGAAATAGAAAACCTGAACAGGCCCATAACCAGTAAGGAGACTGAAACAGTCATCAAAAATCTCCAAACAAACAAAAGCCCAGGGCCAGACGGCTTCCCAGGGGAATTCTACCAAACATTTAAAGAAGAACTAATTCCTATTCTCTTGAAACTGTTCCAAAAAATAGAAACGGAAGGAAAACTTCCAAACTCATTTTATGAGGCCAGCATCACCTTGATCCCAAAACCAGACAAGGATCCCACCAAAAAAGAGAACTACAGACCAATATCCTTGATGAACACAGATGCAAAAATTCTCGCCAAAAGACTAGCCAATAGGATTCAACAGTACATTAAAAGGATTATTCACCACGATCAAGTGGGATTTATTCCAGGGCTGCAGGGTTGGTTCAACATCCGCAAATCAATCAATGTGATAGAACACATTAATAAAAGAAAGAACAAGAACCATATGATACTCTCAATAGATGCTGAAAAAGCATTTGACAAAGTACAGCATCCCTTCCTGATCAAAACTCTTCAAAGTGTGGGGATAGAGGGCACTTACCTCAATATGATCAAAGCCATCTATGAAAAACCCACCGCAAATGTCATTCTCAATGGAGAAAAACTGAAAGCTTTTCCGCTAAGGTCAGGAACACGGCAGGGATGTCCATTATCACCACTGCTATTCAACATAGTACTAGAAGTCCTAGCCTCAGCAATCAGACAACAAAAAGAAATTAAAGGCATCCAAATTGGTAAAGAAGAAGTCAAACTATCACTCTTCGCAGATGATATGATACTATATGTGGAAAACCCAAAAGACTCCACTCCAAAACTGCTAGAACTTGTACAGGAATTCAGTAAAGTGTCAGGATATAAAATCAATGCACAGAAATCAGTTGCATTTCTGTACACCAACAACAAGACTGAAGAAAGAGAAATTAAGGAGTCAATCCCATTTACAATTGTACCCAAATCTATACGATACCTAGGAATAAACCTAACCAAAGAGACTAAGAATCTATACACAGAAAATTATAAAGTACTCATGAAAGAAATTGAGGAAGAGACCAAAAAATGGAAAAATGTTCCATGCTCCTGGATTGGAAGAATAAATATTGTGAAAATGTCTATGCTACCTAAAG
Source organism: Meles meles (assembly GCF_922984935.1). Classification (NCBI taxonomy): domain Eukaryota; kingdom Metazoa; phylum Chordata; class Mammalia; order Carnivora; family Mustelidae; genus Meles; species Meles meles. The sequence goes on along the minus strand of NC_060070.1, from coordinate 154,147,890 downwards.
CAATCTACACATTTAATGCAATCCCTATCAAAATACCATCCATTTTTTTCAAAGAAATGGAACAAATAATCCTAAAATTTATATGGAACCAGAAAAGACCTCGAATAGCCAAAGGAATATTGAAGAACAAAGCCAAAGTTGGTGGCATCACAATTCCGGACTTCAAGCTCTATTACAAAGCTGTCATCATCAAGACAGCATGGTACTGGCACAAAAACAGACACATAGATCAGTGGAACAGAATAGAGAGCCCAGAAATCGACCCCCAACTCTATGGTCAACTAATCTTCGACAAAGCAGGAAAGAATGTCCAATGGAAAAAAGACAGCCTCTTCAATAAATGGTGCTGGGAAAATTGGACAGCCACATGCAGAAAAATGAAATTGGACCACTTCCTTACACCACACACGAAAATAGACTCCAAATGGATGAAGGACCTCAATGTGAGAAAGGAATCCATCCAAATCCTTGAGGAGAATGCAGGCAGCAACCTCTTCGACCTCAGCCGTAGCAACATCTTCCTAGGAACAATGGCAAAGGCAAGGGAAGCAAGGGCAAAAATGAACTATTGGGATTTCATCAAGATCCAAAGCTTTTGCACAGCAAAGGAAACAGTTAACAAAACCAAAAGACAACTGACAGAATGGGAGAAGATATTTGCAAACGACATATCAGATAAAGGGCTAGTATCCAAAATCTATAAGGAACTTAGCAAACTCAACACCCAAAGAACAAACAATCCAATCAAGAAATGGGCAGAGGACATGAACAGACATTTCTGCAAAGAAGACATCCAGATGGCCAACAGACACATGAAAAAGTGCTCCACGTCACTCGGCATCAGGGAAATACAAATCAAAACCACAATGAGATATCACCTCACACCAGTCAGAATGGCTAAAATTAACAAGTCAGGAAATGACAGATGCTGGCGAGGATGTGGAGAAAGGGGAACCCTCCTCCACTGTTGGTGGGAATGCAAGCTGGTGCAACCACTCTGGAAAACAGCATGGAGGTTCCTCAAAATGTTGAACATAGAACTACCCTATGACCCCGCAATTGCACTACTGGGTATTTACCCTAAAGATACAAACATAGTGATCCGAAGGGGCACGTGTACCCGAATGTTTATAGCAGCAATATCTACAATAGCCAGACTATGGAAAGAACCTAGATGTCCATCAACAGATGAATGGATAAAGAAGAGGTGATATATGTACACAATGGAATACTATGCAGCCATCAAAAGAAATGAAATCATGCCATTTGCGACGACGTGGATGGAACTAGAGCGTATCATGCTTAGTGAAATAAGTCAATCGGAGAAAGACAACTATCATATGATCTCCCTGATATGAGGACATGGAGAAGCAAAATGGGGGGGTAGGGGGATAGGAGAAGAGTAAATGAAACAAGATGGGATTGGGAGGGAGACAAACCATAAATGACTCTTAATCTCACAAAACAAACTGGGGGTTGCTGGGGGGAGGTGGGATTGGGAGAGGGGGAGCGGGCTATGGACATTGGGGAGGGGAGGCGAACCATAAGAGACTATGGACTCTGAAAAACAGGGGTGGGAGGTTGGGGCAACCTGAGGGTTTTGAAGGGTCAGGGGTGGGAGGTTGGGGGAACATGTGGTGGGTAATGGGGAGGGCACGTTTTGCATGGAGCACTGGGTGTTGTGCAAAAAGAATGAATACTGTTACACTGAAAAAAATAAATAAAATGAAAAGTCAAAAAAAAAAAGAATAAACTAGACTAAACTAATTTAAAATTTAAAAAGAATTTAAAAAATAGAAAAGCAAAAGGAAAACACGGGTGTATGTATCAAAAAATTCAGGTTAGAAAGTTATTAAAGAATTTGATGTACTGGATATTTCGGTGTGGTGGTAAATAGGGTAAAAATTTATCTGTATGTATAAAAAAAAAGAACCAGAATATTGGTAAAGAGTTAAAAATAATAGTTGTATTTATGAAGTAGTGGTGGTTGCTCTCTTGAGTCTTTTTTTTTTTTCTTCCTTCCTGGTTGGTTTTCTGGGGGAGGGGCCTGCCACGTGGGTTTTCAGACAATGATGTTCCCTGAGTTAGGTCCTCCCACTCCCCTCAAGGGGGTGGGCTCTCAGGAAACTGGTTTTTTTTTCAGCCTTTTGTTCTCTGGGGTTTTTTGTTGTTGTTGTTGTTCTTTCATCTGCTTTCTCTTGCCTTGACAGCTTTTGATGGTTTTCGGAGGTTTAGAGGTGAGCAAACTGCACTCCGACCTCCCTCTCAGAGAGAAGCTTCGGAATGTTTTGCAAGAGCTGCTGGCAGAGTTGGTTCTGAGTCACTGTCCCTGGGGATGCAGGAGCTCCTTGTTGTACCCAAACCAGGGCAGCAGTGGCTGTCTAGGCAGCTCCAGACCACCAGAGAGGTTCGGAGCAGAGATCGCACGCTGAGATATTCCCACTGTCCCGGGCTGGGAATGTCTGGTTTTTCCGGATGCCAGAGCTCCAGTCTAGCGCCTATGAGCACCTATCCCACGGGAGGGTGGGGGAGGCGCGCATTACAGGATTGCTGTCTGGCCAGGATCCCAGCCCCCCATTGGAGCCAGACCCCACTTGTTCTAGGGCGCGCTGGCATTCAGGTGTACTGGCAGCTCAGAGATGGAGACATGATTTCTCTGCTGCACTCTCTCTGGTTCAGCGCCACAGGAGGCTGTCCTGGATTCGGGGACTTAGGTCCCTGACCCTAACCGCCCAGGTTCCCACTATATCCCCCCGCGATCCTTTGCTCTTTGTTTTTTGATTGCTTTCAACCAGACTCTAAGTTAATGCTGCTCCCCAGACGCAGGGCACTCTCGTATTGGTGTATTACTTTCCAATCGGTCACCTCTGGTGGTTCCCTCCCCCTTTTGTTTATCTTCCAATATCAGTCAGACGCTCCCAGTCTGCTTTATCTGCCACTGGGGTCTTCTGCTCCTGTAGAGATCCAGATGAGTATAATTCTGATCTCAGGCTAATTTCATGGGTGGTCAGAGTTCTTTGGTAGGTAATGAGCTCACTTTAGGGTACAGGTTGAAACGGCGCCTCCTCCTACTTCCCCGCCATCTTGATTCCCTCTCCCCTATTTTTTAATTTATTTTCAGTGTACCAGAATTCATTGTTTATCCACCACACCCAGTGCTCCATATAATACATGCCCTCCATAATACCCACCACAAGGCTCACTCAACCTCCCACCGCCCTCCCCTCCAAAACCTTGATTGTTTTCCAGAGTCCATAGTTTCTCATGGTTTGTCTCCCCCTCCTTCCTTCTCCCTCCATATTATTCCTTAGGCTCCACAAATAAGCAAAAGTATATGATAATTGACTCTCTCTGCTTGAATTATTTCACTTAGCATAATCTTTTCCAGTCCCGTCCATGTTGACACAAAAGTTAGGTATTCATCCTTTCTGATGGAGGCATCTTATGTCTGTTGAAGGGCATCTTGGTTCTTTTCACAGTTTGGCAACTCTGGCCTTTGCTACTATGAACACTGGGGTAGAGATAGCCCTTGTCTTCACTACATCTGTTGGGTTAAATACCCAGTAGTGCAATTGCAAGGTCATAGGGTAGCTCTATTTTTCATTTCTCAAGGAATCTCCTTAAGAAATTAAGGAGTGGCTTAAAGTGGCTGCACCAACTTGCATTCCCACTAACAGTGTAAGAGGGTTCCCCTGTCTCCACATCCTCTCCAACGGTTGTTGTTTACTGTCTTGTTAATTTTAGACATTCTAACTGGTGTAAGTTGGTATCTCAATGTAGTTTTGATTTGAATCTCCCTGATGAGTAGTGATGATGAACATTTTTTCATGTGTCTGTTAGCCATTTGTATGTCTTCACTGGAGAATTATATGTCTTCATCTCTTCATTTTTTGACATGATTATCTGTTTTGTGTGTGTTGAGTTTAAGGAGTTCTTTATAGATCCTGGATATCAGCCCTTTGTCTGCAGTGTCATTTGTGAATATCTTCTCCCATTCCGTGGGTTGCCTCTTTGTTTTGTTGACTGTTTCCTTTGCTGTGCAGAAGCTTTTGATCTTGATGAAGTCCCAAAAGTTCATTTTTGCTTTTGTTTCCTTTGCCTTTGGAGACATATCTTGAAAGTTGTTGTGGCCAGTGTCGAAGAGGTTACTGCCTGTATTCTCCTCTAAGATTTGGATGGAATCCTGCCTCATGTTGAGGTCTTTTATCCATTTTGAGTTTATCTTTGTGTATGGTGTAAGAGAATGGTCGAGTTTCATTCTTCTCCACACAGCTGTTCAATTTTCCCAGCACCATTTATTGATGAGACTGTCTTTTTTCTACTGGATATTTTTTCCTGCTTTGTTGAAGATTAGTTGGCCTTAAAGTTGAGGGTCCATCTGGGCTCACTATTCTAACTACAGAGATTTTTATTTCTACCTGTGGTATACACTATTTATTATAACTCTAGTTTGTCTCTTAGAATTTCCTGAAGAGCCATGGATACAAACAATGGAAGTTCCACAACAGATTTCATCCTGCTGGGCTTTTCTGATCGACCCCAATTAGAACCCATCATCTCTGGGGTGGTCTTCATCTTCTATATTGTGACTCTGGTAGGAAAAACAACCATCATTCTTGTATCTTACCTAGACACCCAGCTCCATACTCCCATGTATTTCTTATTATCCAATTTGTCTTTTTTGGATCTCTGCTATGAGACTAGCATTATCCCCCAAATGCTGGTAAATCTATGGGATCGAAAAAAGTCTATTACGTATGGAGGGTGTGTGCTCCATCTCTTGCCCTTGACCTCGGATCCACTGAATGTCTTCTCTTGGCTGTGATGGCCTATGACCGCTATGCTGCTCTCTGTCAACCTCTTCATTACACAGTAATAATGAACCCTCAGCTTTGCCAGAATATTGTGCTCACTGACTGATTAGGTGGTCTTGGCAGTGCTTTAATTGTTTGCTCTTTGACTTTGAAGTTGCCCAGATGTGGGAACAGGGAAGTGGATAATTTTTTCTGTGAGATGCCAGCCTTGATCAAAATGGCTTGTGTCTATTCAAAAGTAATTGAGATCACTGTCTTTGCTCTTGGGGTGGTATTTCTTCTAGCACCTATATCACTAATTCTCATCTCATATGGAATTATCACTCAAGCTGTCATGAGGGTCAAGTCAGAGGCAAGATGGTATAAGGTCCTTAATACATGTGGTTCCCACCTCACATTCTAGCACTGTTTTATGGAACAATCATTTACATGTACATGAAGCCACAGAATAGCACATCCCAAGATGAGGGGAAGTTCTTTTCTCTCTTTTACACAATCATCACACCCACCCTTAACCCTCTGATCTATACTTTAAGAAACAAAGATGTAAAGAGCACAGTAAAGAGAATACTGTGTGTAGAAAGATGGTCAGCCAAGTCATGAGTTAGATGGAAGAGAGTTAGGAAATAATACAGACCTTTAACAACAGAAGATGAATCAACTCAGTTATCCAAAGAGTATTTATTGGTTGTTTAACTTGTACCAAACATTGTACTAAATTCTGATTTTATAAACAAGTAGACAGAAGACAGAAATTATGAGATAAAGATACAGATACATAAAAAAAGAAACTTTGATTCATACACTTAGAAGACTTCAAGATTAATCAGGGATTGGGGCACCTATGTGGTTCAGTCGATTACTGTCTGCCTTTGGCTCAGGTCAAGATCACAGGTTCCTGGGATCAAGTCCCAAGTGGGGCTTCTTGCCTAGCAGGGAGCCTGCTTCTCCCCCTCCTTCCCACTCAAGCTCTCTCTCATTATCTCTGTCTCTCTCAAATAAATAATTTTTTTAAAGGATTAATCAGGGGCCACACAAAAGTAAACACATAAGTATGAAATGTGATTAAGTACAGTAATAGAGGGGCGCCTGGATAGCTTAGTGGGTTAAGCCTCTGCCTTCGGCTCAGGTCATGATCTCAGAGTCCTGGGATCAAGTCCCACATCGGCCTCTCTGCTTGACGGGGAGCCTTCTTCTCCCTCTTTCTCTGTCTGCTGCTCTGCCTACTTGTGACCTCTCTCTCTGTGTGTCAATTAAATAAATAAAATCTTTAAAAAAGAAGTACAGTAATAGAGATATGTACAACATATTAAGAAAATGTTTCAGGGGCACCTGGGTGGCTTGGTGGGTTAAGCCACTACCTTCAGCTTAGGTCATGGTCTCAGGGTCCTGGGATTGAGCCCCGAATCGAGCTCGCTGCTCAGCAGGGATCCTGCTTCTCTGTTTCCCTCTGTCTGCCTCTCTGCCTACTTGTGAGCCCTCTCTGTCTCTCTCTCTTTCTCTGTCAAATAAATAAATAAAATATTTAAAAAATTTCAGAAGGAAACTTATTTTAACGTAGAATCGCACTGGACACACCCTGATTTCTTTCTTCCTAGCATGGCCCCTTTCATGGAAACATTCCCTTTCAGGCACCTGATACTGCCAGCACGTTCTTTGTGCTTAAGACCAACTACCCACCACTATCTGTTCCACATTCAGCTTCTACTTTTAACTAGGCACAAGAACCCGTGCTGTACATCACATTTCTGAACCTGACCTCCACCAACACACTGCCAGGGAAGCAATTTGGGCAACTCCTGGGGAATCTTCTCAGATATGAAGCCATTTTCTCTCACCCTTCTCCCTCCCCTTCCTGTTGGCTGGAATGTGAATATGGAGGGCCCCTAACTTTACCAAAAACCCTAAACCGGCACAGTGATGCCTCCACACTACTACAGGAGGAAAAGCTTCTATACCATTTAATATTATTTAAGTCACTCTATTTTTTAAGATTTAATTTATTTGCCAGTGAGAGAGAGGACACAAGCAGGTGGATTGGGAGAAGGAGAAGCAAACTCCCCCATTGAGCAGGAAGCCCAATGTGGGACTCGATCCCAGGACCTGAGATCATGACCTGAGCTGAAGGCAGATGCTTGCCAACTGAGCAACCCAGGTGTCCCTAGCCCACTTTATTTTGAGGTCTGTTAGAGTAGATCAACTTTTACCTTTCATGGCCTGTTAAGGAGTTTGAGCTTTTTCCTGGAAGGTAGTGTCGTTCTTCAATCAGCGGCAACCACATCATTTGGCACCATATCAGAAATGCACACTCTTGGGCACACCTCAGACCTACAGAACCAACCATCTGAGGATGGACTCAGTAACTGATGTTTTTAGCAAGCACTACAGTTGGTCAGGCTGAAGTTTCAGAACTACTGTTACCGAGAACAGGGAGATACTAAGCCTCTAAACAGAAAATTAACATGGCATTATAGATTTTAATGAGCTCCCTCCTATACATCTGTGAAAGGAGGTGGGTAATTGTTTCTCAAGACTCTTAGATAAGAGAAATGAAGGAAATGAGGAATTTTGCTGAAATGAAATAAAATACAAAAGAGTATTCAATTATTTATTAATTCATTTTAACTTAATACTATCTTCTTGCTCTTTAGTTTTATAATGTTCATTCTTTTATTGATTTATGATGGTAGTAGATGGTAATTTTTTGGACAAAACCTTGATGATCTTATTTCACAAAACAAAAATTTAGCAATTTCATGTTTGCTCCCCATACATTTTTACTTTGTTTTAGTGGTAAATGCATTCCAACTCTGAGAATCTCTATGCTGGAGAGGAAAGTACTCCCCTTCTCTACAAGACAACCATGTCAGAGACCGGGGTCCCTCTCTGCATGTGAGAGTCCTCACATCGATGGTGCCCCTGCTCTGTGATCTCAAGTCCCAGCAAGCCACCAGAACCTGGAGTATTTGGGTGGAGTATGGGGGTTGTAAGGGTTGATGGTCTTTTCTCTCCCATCCTCAAACCCTGTGGCTCTCAGTAGTCCACAGGGAAAACACTATACTTTTATTTATTTTTTCCCAGCAATATAGAAATTTATTTATCTTTCATGTTAAAGAAGTCTGGAGGAAGGCAATTTGGGACCAGAACTCAGTGCACCATTTCTCTTCTATCCCATCCTTTGTACTTAGATTCCAACTTTTGAGGTTGCCGCAAACTTTTGAGGTGCAAAGTGGCAGCTGGGGTTCCAGACATTCTGTTCAAGTTTTTTTTTTCAGTGTTCCAAGGTTCTTTTATTTTAAAGTTTTGATTCCTTTTTGCAGGTAACTTTAACATTCCAGGTGTGTAGGCCTTGGGAATAATAAGGAACCAGAGAGGCTGATGATATCCAAAGACAGGAAGGCCTAGAGACAATATAAACTTTATGGTGTTGTAAGGACTTTGGAGGAGAACATACAGAATGATGAAAAGTGTGACCCCTGGAAATGAATTATCAACTGTTCTTTGTGAGAAAAGCTTATCCCAAACCTTGAGAAACCAGTGATTTATCATTTACAAACTTCTTACTCAACATCTACATTCAGTTGAGATCTTACCTCTTCTGAAAATTCCTTACAAATCTCATCAATCTTCCCTGTGAATTCCCTCCAAAATTTGTCCCTGCCACTATTTTGGCATTATCTCATTTTACATATGGGTATGTATGCTTGAGGAAAGGCATCGTTGAGCTTTTCAACAACACAACCTCTATTCATGTGTGATTTTGCTGTGTCTAAATTGGCTTCTGATATGAACTAGATATTCAGTAAACATCTAGAGAATGATTAAGTGAATGAAGAGTTTAATAAATATACATTAAAATATTCTTATTTTACAGAATATGGCAAATGTTCATTAAGCAATGAATGCAGGAACAACATCTTCAGGCTTTTAACATCCAGGACATTTGCAACACTTGACACCTAGAAGAAGAGAAACAGCATAGTTCTTCTTTCACCTGCATAATACTATAAAATCCTTATAAGTTAGTATCTGGACATGAGAAAACCAGGAGGAATAAAAGAAAAAGTTTCTCATTATCTCATAACCTAGAAATAATGACTGCTAATGTCTTATCTGATTTCCTTTTAAATTATTCCCTTCCATACTAAACTGAGTCACACTGAGTAGCTGATTTATTTCTCCCAATCAATGCATTCACATCAGTTGTGTCACTCCCAAGGGAGAAAAACTTGGCTTCTGGAGGAGTGGTAATATTCTCAGCTCATAAAGTGATTGGTGACCTTCCTAAGAGCCACTGTACTTGAACAGACACACAGTGTAACTGTGATGTGAAAATGTCATCAGTAGGGAAATGCTGCTAATGACAAGATTAGAAAAACAATATCTCAGTGTTTTATTACATGTTTGTCCCTGTTGGAATGATGACTGTGATCTACGCCCCACCAAGGTCCAAACTGATTTCTGGGGTGCACATACTTAGGCTCTAGCACCTTAGGAAGGCATGAAGGTTTTCTAGGTTGGTGACGGACACCTTGGACACAATGATCGCCTCAGCTATTCAGGTTAAAATAATGGTGACTCCCTGGAATGCTATAAAAAAGAAGGTTGATAACACAATATACTATCAGGAATTGGAGAAAATAGATACCTTGGGCATTCCTGGCTGTGTTATCTGTTGCCACGTAAATATTTTTTAAAGATACAAGCAGGAATGCTACAAATAACAGACATAGTTTGAAAATCTCTTCTCCATAATGCTGAATCTAATTGTAATTAGAATCTAATTCTGATTCTAAAGGGTGGAAAATTGAAAATGTTCATAACTCCGTTAGCAGTAAACCTGTACTAAACAGATGAAAGGATATTTCTGCTATTTGCTTTCAGTTCTGTTTAAGAAAGGCAGCTAAGTGTTGAAAGAAGTGTTGAAAGAAAACAATTCCTTTTTAAGAGAGGATAATATTAGCTGTCATTTGTCCGAACAGCAGATACTTCCTAAGGAGGACACTCATTACTATTGCTGCTTTAGAGAACCATATATTTTCATTAGAGTTCAGGACAAAGAGAAATTAGACTCTGTTTTAGGATGCAGTGATGGCACAAAAGGAAATACTGACAAAAAATAATTTACACTGATTTTTAAAGATTTTATTTATTTGGCAGAGAGAGAGAGAGAGAGATCACAAGTAGGCAGAAAGGCAAGCAAAGAGAGAGAGAGAGGGAAGCAAACACTCTGCGATGCGGGACTCAATCCCAGGACCCTGAGACCATGACCTGAGCCAAAGGCAGCGGCTTAACCCACTGAGCCCCCCAGGCGCCCTGATTTTTATTCTAAGATCTTATTTTACTTCTTTTTTTCTCTTTTTTTAAAATTTATTTATTTTTTCAGCGTAACAGTATTCATTGTTTTTGCACAATACCCAGAGCTCCATGCAAAATGTGCCCTCCCTATTACCCACCACCTGTTCCCCCAACCTCCCACCCCTGACCCTTCAAAACCCTCAGGTTGTTTTTCAGAGTCCATAGTCTCTTATGGTTCGCCTCCCCTTCCAATTTTTTTTATAAACATATAATGTATTTTTATCCCCAGGGGTACAGGTCTGTGAATCACCAGGTTTACACACTTCACGGCACTCACCATAGCACATACCCTCCCCAATGTCCATAACCCCCTCCCCCTCTCCCAACCCCACCTCCCCTCAGCAACCCCCAGTTTGTTTTGTGAGATTAAGAGTCATTTATGGTTTGTCTCCCTCCCAATCCCATCTTGTTTCATTTATTCTTCTCCTATCCCCCTAACCCCCCATGTTGCTTCTCCAAGAAAATGTGGTATATATACACAATGGAATACTATGCAGCCATCAAAAGAAATGAAGTCTTGCCATTTGTGATGACGTGGATGGAACTAGAGCGTATCATGCTTAGTGAAATAAGTCAATCGGAGAAAGACAACTATCATATGATCTCCCTGATGTGAGGACATGGAGAAGCAACATGGGGGGGTAGGGGGATAGGAGAAGAATAAATGAAACAAGATGGGATTGGGAGGGAGACAAACCATAAATGACTCTTAATCTCACAAAACAAACTGGGGGTTGCTGGGGGGAGGTGGGATTGGGAGAGGGGGAGGGGGCTATGGACATTGGGGAGGGTATGTGCTATGGTGGGTGCTGTGAAGTGTGTAAACCTGGCGATTCACAGACCTGTAACCCTGGGGCTAATATTACATTATATGTTTATAAAAATATATAAAAATTTTTAAAAAACAACAAAGACTTCACCGGTAACATGATGTCAATAAAAATGTATCTCCCAATAATCACTCTCAGCATGAATGGCCTAAATGCTCCCATAAAATGACACAGGGTTATAGACTGGATAAAATGACAGGGTCCATCCTTATGGTATCTACAAGAGACGTATTTGGAACCTAAAGATACATCCAGACTGAAAGTGAAGGGACGGAGAAGCATCTTTCATGCCAACGGGCCTCAAAAGAAAGCTGGGGGAGCGATTCACATATCAGATAAATTAGATTTTAAACTAAAGACTGTAGTCAGAGATATAGAAGCATGCTACATCATTCTTAAGGGGTCTATCCACTAAGAAGATCTAACAATTGTAAATATTTATGCGCCCAATATGGGAGAGCCAAACTACATAACAACTGTTAATCAAGAGAAAGAGTCACACTGATATGAATACATTAATGGTAGGGGATCTTAATACACCACTCTCAGGAATAGACAGATCATCCAAACAGAAAATCAATAAATAAACAAGAGCTTTGAATGACACATTGGACCAGATGGACCTCATAGATATATACAGAACATTCCACCCTAAAACAACAGAATACTCATTCTTCTCAAGTGTACATGGAACCTTCTCCAGAATAGACCACATACTGGGTCACAAATCAGGACTCAACCGATACCAAAAGTCTGAGATTATTCCCTGCATATTCTCAGACCACAGTGCTTTGAAACTGGAACTCAATCACAAGGAAAAGTTCAGAAGGAACTCAAACACTTGGAAGCTAAAGAGCACCCTGCTCAAGAATGTTTGAATCAACCAGGAAATCAAAGAAGAACTTAAACAATTCATGGAAACCAATGAGAATGGAGACACTTCGGTCCCAAACCTTCGGGATAAGGCAAAGGCGGTCCTAAGGGGGAAATACATAGCCATCCAAGCCTCTCTCAAAAAACCTGAAAACTCCAGAACACCAGCTGTCTTGACACCTTAAAGAACTGGAGAATCAACAACAAATTCAGCCAACTCCACACACAGGAAGGGAAATAATCAAGAGTAGAGCAGAGATCGATGAGATAGAAACTAGAGGTACAGTAAAACACACTAACAAAACCAGAAGGTGGTTCTTTCAAAGAATCACTAAGATCGATAATCCATTGGCCAAACTAATCCAAAAGGAAAGAGGGAAGGCCCAAATTAATAAGATTATATGAAAAGGGAGAGATCACAACTAACACCAAGAAAACTGAAACAATCATCAGAAATTATTATCAACAGTTATATGCCAATAAGTTAAGCAACCTAGAAGAAATGGATGCATTCCTGGAAACCTATAAACTTCCAAGACTGAAACAGGAAGAAACTGACAACCTAAATAGACCAATATCTAGTAACGAGATTGAAGCAGTGATCAAAAACCTCCGAAAAAAAAAGAGCCCAGGACCTGACAGATTCCCTGGGGAATTCCAACAAATTCAAAGTTGAAATAATATCTATTAGCTCAGAGCTGTGTCAATAAAAAGAAACGGAAGGAAAACTTTCAGACTCTGTCTATGAATCCAGCATTACCCTGATCCCCAAAAAAGGGGAATTTCAGACCAATACCCTGAAGAATATGAATGTTAAGATTTTCAATAAGAGCCTAGTTAATAGGATCCAACAGTACATTAAAGATTATCCACCATGACCAGGTAGATTTACCCCTGGGATGCATGTGTGGTTTAACATTCACAAATCAATCAGTGTGATATAACAAATAAATAAGAGAAGTTAGAAGAACCACATGGTCCTCTCCATTGATGCAGCAAAAGCATTTGACAAAATATAGCATCTGTTCCAGATTAAAATGCTTCAAAGTATAGGGATAGAGGGAACATTCCTTAACTTCATGAAATCTATGAAAAACCCACAGTGAATATCATTCTCAAAGGGAAAAGCTGACAGCCTTCCCTTTGAGATCAGGAGCACAAGGATGCCCATTCTCACCACTCTTGTTCAACGTGGTACTTGAAGTCCTAGCAACAGCAATCAGAGAACAAAAAGAAATAAAAGGTATCAAATTGGCAAAGAAGGAGGCAAATTCTCTCTCTTCGCAGATGACATGATATTTTATATGGAATTCCCCAAAGACTCCATCCCTAAACTACTAGAACTCATACAGCAATTCAGAAATATGACAGGATACAAAATCAGTGCACAGAAATCAGTTGCTTTCTTATACACTAACAATGAAAGTATAGAAAGGGAAATTAGAGAATCTATTCCATTTACTGTAGCACCAGGAACCATAAGATACCTTGGAAAAAACCTGACCAAAGAGGTAAAGTATATGTATTCAAGGAACGACAGAACACTCATGAAAGAAATTGAAGAAGACACACTGTTATGCTGAAAAAATAAATAAATTTTTAAAAAAAGATACAAGACCATTCCATGCTCAACAGAAGAATAAACATTCTTAAACTTCTATACTGCCCAGAATAATCCATACTTTCAATATAATCCCAATCAAAATTCCACCAGCATTTTTCAAAGTGCTGAAACAAATAATCCTAAAATTTGTATGAAACCACCCAATCCCATCTTGTTTCATTTATTCTTCTCCTATCCCCCTAACCCCCCATGTTGCTTCTCCATGTCCTCATATCAGGGAGATCATATGATAGTTGTCTTTCTCCAATTGACTTATTTCACTAAGGATTGGGAGGGAGACAAACCATAAATGACTCTTAATCTCACAAAACAAACTGCGGGTTGCTGGGGGGAGGTGGGATTGGGAGAGGGGGAGGGGGCTATGGACATTGGTGAGGGTATGTGCTATCGTGAGTGCTGTGAAGTGTGTAAACCTGGCGATTCACAGACCTGTACCCCTGGGGATAAAAATACATTATATGTTTATTAAAAAAAAATTTGGAAGGGGAGGCGAACCATAAGAGACTATGGACTCTGAAAAACAACCTGAGGGTTTTGAAGGGGTGGGGGTGGGAGGTTTGGGGAACAGGTGGTGGGTAATAGAGAGGGCACGTTTTGCATGGAGCACTGGGTGTTGTGCAAAAACAATGAATACTGTTACGCTGAAAAAATAAATAAAATGGAAAAAAAAAAACATTAAGAGACACACACACACAAAAAATTTGTATGAAACCAGAAAAGACCCCAAATTACTAGGAATGTTCAGGAAATGCTGAAAAAGAAAACAAAACTGGGACATCATGTTGCCTGGATTTCAAGATTTACTACAAAGCTGTGATCACCAAGACAGCATGGTCCTGTCACAAAACAGACACATAGAATAGTGGAACAGAGTAGAGGGTCCAGATATGGACCCACAACTCTATGGTCAACTAATCTTCGATGAAGCAGGAAAAAATATACAGTGGAAAAAAGACAGTCTCTTCAATAAATGGTGCCAGGAAAATTGAACAGCTATGTATAGAAGATTGAAACTTGACCATTCTCTTACACCATACACAAAGACAAACTCGAAATGGATAAAAGACATCGACATGAGGCAGGATCTATCAAAATCCTAGAGGAGAACATAGGCAGTAACCTGTTCGACATTGGCCACAACAACTTCCTTCAAGACATGTCTCCAAAGGCAAGGGAAACAAAAGGGAAAATAAACTTTTGGGACTTCATCAAGATCAAAAGCTTCTGCACAGCAAAAGAAACAGTCAACAAAACAAAGAGGCAACCCACAGAATGGGAGAAGATATTTGCAAATGATACTACAAAGGGCTGATATCCAAGATCTATAAAGAACTCCTCAAACTCAACACTCAAAAAACAGATAATCTTGTAAAAATGGGCAGAAGACATGAACAGACACTTATCTAAAGAAGACATAAAAATGGCTAACAGACACATTAAAAAATGTTCATCATTAGCCAGCAGGGAGATTCAAATCAAAACCACATTGAGATACCACCTTCCACCAGTTAGAATGGCCAAAATCAAGAAGACAGGAAACAACAAGTGTTGGAGAGGATGCGGAGAAAAGGGAAACCTTTTACCTTGTTGGTGGGAATGCAAGTTGGTGCAGCCACTTTGGAAAACAGTGTGGAGGTTCCAGCGGGCTATGGACATTGGGGAGGGGAGGCGAACCATAAGAGACTATGGACTCTGAAAAACAACCTGAGGGTTTTGAAGGGTCAGGGGTGGGAGGTTGGGGGAACAGATGGTGGGTGATGGGGAGGGCACGTTTTGCATGGAGCACTGGGTGTTGTGCAAAAAGAATGAATACTGTTACGCTGAAAAAATAAATAAAATGGAAAAAAAAAAGAAATTAAAAATAGAGCTACCCCATGAATCCGAAATTGCACTACTGGGTATTTACCCAAAAGATATAGATGTAGTGAAAACAAGGGCCATCTGTATCCCAATGTTCATAGCAGCAATGGCCACAGTGGCCAAAGTGTGGAAAGAGCCAAGATGCCCTTCAACAGACGAATGGATCAAGAAGATATGGTCCATATATACAATGGAATATTATGCCTCCATCAGAATGGATCTATACCCAACTTTTGTATCAACATAGATGGGACTGGAAGAGACTTTGCTGAGTGAAATAAGTCAAGCAGAGAGAGTCAATTATCATATGGTTTCACTTACTTGTGAAGAATAAGGCATAGCATGGAGGACATTAGATGGAGGAAAGGAAAATTGAATTAGGGGGAATCAGAGGGGAAGATGAAGCATGAGACCTGAGGACTCTGAGAAACAAACTGAGGGTCTTGGAGGAAAGGGGGTTGGGGAGTTTGGTGAGCCTGCTGGTGGGTATTATGGAGAGCATGTATTGCATGGAGCACTGGGTGTGGTCCATAAACAATGAATCTTGCAACACTGAAAAAATAAAAATTAAATGTAAATAATGATACAAATTAAATAAAAAATAATTAATTAATTAAAAATGATGCAAGTAATATGGACTATAGTTTACCTTCTTGGTATTATAGATATGATATTACAGGTATGGTTAGCTAATCAACTTTTTTTTTCCCATTTTATTTATTTTTTCAGCGTAACAGTATTCATTCTTTTTGCACAACACCCAGTGCTCCATGCAAAACGTGCCCTCCCCATTACCCACCACCTGTTCCCCCAACCTCCCACCCCTGACCCTTCAAAACCCTCAGGTTGTTTTTCAGAGTCCATAGTCTCTTATGGTTCGCCTCCCCTTCCAAATTTTTTTTTAATAAACATATAATGTATTTTTATCCCCAGGGGTACAGGTCTGTGAATCGCCAGGTTTACACACTTCACAGCACTCACGATAGCACTTACCCTCCCCAATGTCCATAGCCCCCTCCCCCTCTCCCAATCCCACCTCCCCCCAGCAACCCCCAGTTTGTTTTGTGAGATTAAGAGTCATTTATGGTTTGTCTCCCTCCCAATCCCATCTTTTTTAGTTTTATTTTTTATTGAAGCATAGCTGATATCAATGTTACATTAATTTCGAGTTTACATAATAGTGATTTAACAATCATATACCTTATGAAATGCTCACCATGTTAAGTGTAGTCACCATCTCTCAGCATACAACATTATGACACTATTATAGACAATATTCTCTATTCTGTACTTTTCATTATTGTGACTTAATTATTTAATAAGTCAAACTTTGTACCTCTTAATCTCCTTCACCTAGTTTGCACACCTCCCTACACCCACCCCATGGGCAACTACGAGTTTGTTTTCTCTACTTATGAGTCTATTTCTGTTTTTGTCATTGTTGTTTGTATGTTCACTAAAATTGTCTTTAAGATTCCACATAATAAGGTAAGTTGTATGGTATTTGTCTTTTTCTGCCTTATTTACTCCACTTAGCAAAAACTATCTAATTCCACCCATGTTGTTTGAAATGGAGAGATCTCATTCCTTTTTATGTCTGAGTAATGTCCCATTGTATATGCATACCATTTCTACTTACCCACTATTTTGAGAGACATTTTGAGAGATATTTTGAGAGACACTTGGGGTGCTTCCAAATCTTGGCTATTATAAATAATGTTTAAATAAGCATAGAGATACTATGTATTTTTGAATTAGTGTTATTGTTTTTTTGGGTAAATACTCAGAAGCGGCATTACTGGGTTGTATGATATTTCTATTTTTAATTTGTAAAGGAATATCCATACTATTGTCCAGCATCCTTGCACCAATTTATATTGCCACCAACACTGCTGATCTACTGCTTTTATCAATTACCAGCAAGACAAGATGGGATAATATCTCATATCCTATAACTGACTCTCTTAACACATTCACTGTCTGATCCCTTATAAATAATATAATTCAAATATAATATCTGACTCTTACTTTTCTGCTTGTCTCCATGGATTTCTTCCTTTTGAGGTATTTGACTGAAGTTGCTACTTCTAGGTTTCCAAATGGTAACACTGAGAATTACAATCCTGAGAGGCTTCTGTATAGCCTCCTAGTGTTACAAGTCACATAGCCTTCACTAAGAGAAAATTACCTAGCCTGAGGATAGTATGTGTATTTGATAACTACTCAAAGAATAACTAGTTTAATCATTTAGGAATCAGAGCATTAGATGGTAAGAAGAAAAGAAATGGGGAAAGTGGAGGATAACATGGGAGGGATGGAAAGTAATTTGGTTATCACATCATCAATTCTTAGGTAGAAGTGATAAGAAAGGAAGATTTATAGTGATGTGGGAGGGGCTAGTTCTTTTGATTTCATCAGGAATACTAATTCATTATAAATCTGTCATTTTCTCATATTTCTCTCTTCCCCCACTCTTATAAAAAATCTCATCTTTAACTTATATTTTAGGTTTTTGTGAAATCATTTTTCTAAGACCTAAGTACATTTAATTAAGTTGTTCATACATCTGGCGCCATGGTGTGTTTCCACTATTCACTTCTAAATGGCAAGAACAAAACCCAATGCATAAGCCCCTAACACAGAAATTATTGATTGCAATCTATCATAATAAATTAGTTCACTCTTTAATTTGTGTTCCATGCACTGAAATAGTTTTCTTTGTAGACTTGAATGGAAGGACACTACCACTCTGCTGTTGTTGGAGACAAGGAAATACACTCTTTTGGAGGCAGGATGATTCTCTGGCATGGTCATGCGTCTGCTCAAAGCAAGGTCTTCTGATTTAGTGGGCCTCTTTCATAGTACTGAGCACTTGAAACTTCACATTCCTGTGGATGACCACTTCTCTTCCCAAAACAAACAAACAAAAACCATGAAGTCTTTTTATCTCCTTGGTACCTGAGGGATCTGCACAATAGGAGCCAACAGATAAACCCTGAATAAATATATTTTAGATGAATGAGTGAATGAAAAGTATTACCTACATCCTCATTACTCATGGTTAAATCATACATCACATATTCATGTTAAATATGCCATGTACTAAATAATTAATTTAACAAATGTGGTTATTGGCCAATGCTTGAAGCAATGTTTCTCGAACTATCTTCTGGTACTGATCCAGTAGATCTTAACAGCAGTTTTAAAAACAGTAATCCATATTTAAACAAAATTGGGGAAAGCCATATATCACGCTTGGTGTTTTGGAGTTTGGGAAAGAAAGTTAATATAGTAAATGTTTGATAGCTCCAAAGTACACTGTTAGCCATGTTTACTTTTCTTCTGATTTTATTGACTTCTTTTTGAGAGGAAATAACAGCACAATTTGAGAATTAACTCATTGGGAAACTCTGAATCCCAGAGTGGAAGCAGAGATCATAAAGGAGCTGAAGAAGGCAGAAAATCTCACTGCTGGGCTGTGTGAATAAACAGACTTTTACAAAATGTTTGTGGGGTTTTGAAATAAAGCTACTCATTATATTCCCATTACACCTTCCCAAGAGTCTGATAACTCAATACTGTTTATTCCTTTAGGATATAATGTTTGCAGTCAATTACTATGTGTGCAACTTCAAATAGTATTCACTAGGCTAATTGTTTCCTCTTAATTATGGCATAAGTATATTAGCAGATACCACATAGGCATGATAATTTAGTTAATTGCACTGCAATTTAAACATGAAGATAAAGAATATGTTTCCTTATGACAGATGCTGGAGAGGATGTGGAGAAAGGGGAACCCTCCTCCACTGTTGGTGGGAATGCAAGCTGGTCCAACCACTCTGGAAAACAGCATGGAGGTTCCTCAAAATGTTGAAAATAGAACTACCCTATGACCCAGCAATTGCACTACTGGGTATTTACCCTAAAGATACAAACATAGTGATCCGAAGGGGCACGTGTACCCGAATGTTTATAGCAGCAATGTCTACAATAGCCAGACTATGGAAAGAACCTAGATGTCCATCAACAGATGAATGGATAAAGAAGATGTGGTATATATACACAATGGAATACTATGCAGCCATCAAAAGAAATGAAATCTTGCCATTTGCGACGACGTGGATGGAACTAGAGCGTATCATGCTTAGTGAAATAAGTCAATCAGAGAAAGACAACTATCATATGATCTCCCTGATATGAGGACATGGAGAAGCAACATGGGGGGGTAGGGGGATAGGAGAAGAATAAATGAAACAAGATGGGATTGGGAGGGAGACAAACCATAAATGACTCTTAATCTCACAAAACAAACTGGGGGTTGCTGGGGGGAGGTGGGATTGGGAGAGGGGGAGCGGGCTATGGACATTGGGGAGGGGAGGCGAACCATAAGAGACTATGGACTCTGAAAAACAACCTGAGGGTTTTGAAGGGTCAGGGGTGGGAGGTTGGGGGAACAGGTGGTGGGTAATGGGGAGGGCACGTTTTGCATGGAGCACTGGGTGTTGTGCAAAAAGAATGAATACTGTTACGCTGAAAAAATAAATAAAATGGAAAAAAAATTAAAAAAAAAAGAATATGTTTCCTTTTTTTAAGATTTTGTTTATTTATTTGACAGACAGAGATCACAAGTAGGCAGAGAGACAGGCAGAGAGAGAGGAGGCTCTCCTGAGCAGAGAGCCTAATGCAGGGCTGGATCCCAGGACCTTGGGATCATGACCTGAGCTGAAGGCAGAGACTTTAACCCACTGAGCTACCCAGGCTCCCCAAGAATATGTTTCCTTTTTACTGAATATATTTCACCTAGAAATGAAACTCTTTAGTATATAGCTATCATAATCAATAAACAGATGGTGCACACTTTCAGATGAATTCTACAAAAATATTGATATTCATATCTAAATAAATTGTTTTCAGCAATCATATTGAAAGACATTTCTAGTCTATGGCCATACCACCCTGAACGTGCCCGATCTCATCTGAACGACATTTCTATAACGGATGTTTAAATGTATTTCCTTGTAACAGGCACATGTGATGTGACTAGTCTAACCTGCTTGAACTCTGCTGCCCAACCTTGATATACTTCGGAATCTTATCAAGCTTTTAAAAATCACAAACTTAACTCCACTGCACACTTCCTGTATCAGAATCTTGATTCAGATCAGATTCTTGATCTTGAATCTTGAATCAGAGTCAGATTCAAAACTATTTTGAATCCTTTTTTCAGTAGATTTTTATGTGCACCCAGAGATAGAGAAGGCCATCACAGAGAAAACATTTGAGATAACTATTAGAGAAAGAAGTAAGACAAGATCAAACTAATGGGAGTTGTATAGCCCAAAACAAGAATAGGACATAATTCTTGTCCAGGTGTGAAGAATTCTACAGACTCCAAGCTTATAGAAAGCAATATAAATCCAAAAATGAAAACCATAACTTTTAGAAAATTCAAAGGCAAATACAATAAAACTAAGCTGACCATTTAGAAGAGGCTGTTTCCTCTAAAGTAAATGTTAAATATGAAAGTCAAGTAAGTATTTTAATCAGTAGTGAAATTCACACTTAAGTGCAACAAAATTGAAAAAAAAAAGGTTTTCTAAAACTAAAATATACAACAAAAATACCCTGAGAAATGAATAGTTAATGTTAATAACTAAATTATCAGTCTGGGTAAGCCATTAAGAAATACTTTAAACCTACCTTTTTGTACACACAAGAGATAAATTTCTGGATTGAAAGATAGTTCTATTTTTAACTTTTTGAGGAACTTCCATACAGTTTTCCAGAGTGGCTTCTCAAATTTGCATTCCCACCAGCACTGTAAGAGTGTTCCTTTTTTTCCAAATCCTAGCCAACACTTGTTGTTTCTTGTGGTTTTGATTTTAGCTATTCTCACAGATGTGAAGTGATATCTATTGTTGATTTGATTTGCATTTCCATGGTTTGTTTTTAATTTTTATTTCTTTTAATTTCTTTTTTGTTGTTTGGGTTTTTTTTTTGGATTTTTAAATTTATTTCCAGCATAACATTATTCATTGTTTTTGTACCACACCCAGTGCTCCATGCAATACATGCCCTCCCTCTTACCCACCACCTGGTTCCCCCAACCTCCCACCCCCGCCCCTTCAAAACCCTCAGATTGTTTCTCAGAGTACATAGTCTCTCATGGTTCATCTCCCCTTCCAATTTCTCTCAACTCCCTTCTCCTCTCCAACTCCCAATGTCCTCCATGTTATTTGTTATGCTCCACAAATAAGTGAAACCATATGATAATTAACTCCTCTGCTTGACTTATTTCACTCACCATAATCTCTTCTAGTCCCATTCAGACAAAAGGTTGATATCCAGGATCTATAAAGAACTCCTCAAACTCAACACACAGAAAACAGATAATCATATTAAAAAATGGGCAGAAGATATGAACAGACACTTCTCCAATGAAGACACACAAATGGCTCTTTATTTTAATTTCTTTTCAGTGTGCCAGAATTCATTGTTTATGCACCACACCCAGTGTTCCATGCAATACATGCCCTCCATAATACCCACCACCAGGCTCACCCAACCTCCCACTCCTCTCCACTCCAAAAGCCCCAGTTAGTTCCTCAGAGCCCACAGTCTCTCATGGTTCTTCTCCCTCTCTGATTTCCCCCAAATCCCTTCTCCTCTCCATCTCCCCATGTCCTCTGTGTTATTCCTTATGCTCCACAAATTAGCAAAACCATATGATAATTGACTATCTCTGCTTGACTTATTTCACTCAGCATAATCTCTTCCAATCCCGTCTATGTTGATACAAAAGTTTGGTATTCATCCTTTCTGATGGAGGCATAATACTCCATATTATATATGGATCACATCTTCTTTTTTTATTAATTTCTTTTCAGCATAACAGAATTCATTGTTTATGGACCACATCTTCTTTATCCATTTGTCCGTTGAAGGGCATCTTGGTTCTTTCCTCCATTTCATGACTGTGGCCATTGCTGCTATGAACACTGGGGTACAGATGGCCCTTCTTTTCACTCCATCTGTATCTTTGGGGTAAATACCCAGTAGTGCAATTGCAGATTCATGGGATAGCTCTATTTTTAATTTCTTAAGGAATCTCCACACTTTTTCCAAAGTGGCTGCACCAACTTGCATTCCCGCCGACAGTGTAAAAGGATTCCCCTTTCTCCACATACTCTCCAATACATTTTGTTTACTGTCTTGTTAATTTTAGCCATTCTAACTTGTGTAATGTGGTATCTCAATGTGGTTTTGATTTGAATCTCCCTGATGGCTAGTGATAATGAACATTTTTTCATGTCTCTGTTAGCCATTTCTATGTCTTCATCTGGACATATTTTTTGGAGAAATGTCCACTCATGTCTTCTGCCCATTTTTAAAAAATTTTGTTTTTTTAAATTTCTTTTTAGTGTCCCAGAGTTCATTGTTTATGCACCACACCAAGTGCTCCATGCAATACGTGCCCTCCATAATACCAGACTCACACAACCCCCCACCCCCTCGACTC
Organism: Meles meles; assembly: GCF_922984935.1. NCBI lineage: Eukaryota > Metazoa > Chordata > Mammalia > Carnivora > Mustelidae > Meles > Meles meles. Next base: position 154,125,009 of record NC_060070.1, on the reverse strand, counting down.
CAAAACCCTCAGTTTGTTTCTCAGAGTCCACAGAGTCTCATGGTTCTTCTCCTCCAATTTCCCCCAACTCCCTTCTCCTCTCCATCTCCCCATGTCCTCCATGTTATTCCTTGTGCTCCACAAGTAAGTGAAACCATATGATAATTGACTCTGTCTGCTTGACTTATTTCACACAGCATTATCTCTTCCAGTCCCATCCACGTTGATACAAAAGTTGGGTATTCATCCTTTCTGATGGAGGCATAGTACTCTCTTGTATATATGGACCATATCTTCTTTATCCATTCGTCCGTTGGAAGTTCCCATTTTTTATTTGGATTACTTGTTTTTTTAATGTTTAGCTGTGCAGTTTCTTTATATATTTTGGATTCCAACCCTTCATTGACTATCTCATTTGCAAATACCTTGTCCCATTATGTAGGTTGCTTTTAGTTTTGCTGATTATTCCTTTGCTGTGCAGAGGCTTTGTACTTTGATGAAATTCCAGAAGTTTATTTTTTGCTTTTATTTCCCTTGCCTCAGGAAACCTATCTAAAAAAGTGTTGCTGCAGATGTTGTCAGAGAAATTAATGACTGTGCTAATTCAAATGATTTGTGCACCACTATGTGGTGCATTACAGAACAATCTGTAATAATAACTAAATTATGGAAGCAGTCAAAGTGCCCATCAGTAGATGAGTGGATAAAGGAGATGTGATATATATATGCACAATGGAATATTATTTGGCTATAAAAACGAAAGAAACCTTGCTATGCAATGACATGGAAGAAGCTAGAAAATTATAATGCTATGGAAAATAAGGCAGTCTGAGAAAGATAAATACCGCATGAATTCACTCAAAATGGAATTTAAGAAACAAAACAAAGGAGAAAAAGGACAAAATAAGAGAGAGCAAAGCAAACCAAGAGTCTGTTAACTATAGAAAACAAACTGATGATTACCAGAGGAGTGGTGTGTGGAGAGATGGGTTTAATACGTGATGGGTAATATTATGAAACTAATATTATGCTATATGTTACCTAACTGGAATTTAAATAGAAACTTTTAAAAAACATTACATCAAAAACTAATGATGTACTGTATGTCAATTAACATGTCATAAAAAAATAAGTATGCATATAGGTACAGAAATTTTTTAAAATGTTTTATTATGTCGTGTTAGTCACCATACAGTACACCATTAGTTTTTGATGTAGTATTCCATGATTCACTCTTTGCATAGTGCTCCATGCAATCTGTGCTCCCCCCCCTTAATACCCATCACCAGGCTAACCCATATCCTCACCACCCCCTTCCCGCAAAAACCCTCAGTTTGATTCCCGGAGTACAAAGTCTCTCATGATTTGTCTCCTCCTTTATACCCCCTTTCATTTCTCCCTTCCTTCTCCTAATGTCCTCCATGCTATGCCTTATGTTCCACAAATAAGTGAAACCATATGATAATTGTTTTTCTCTGCTTGATTTATTTCACTTAGCATAATCACCTCTAGTTTCATACATGTTGATGCAAATATTAAAAAAATATTTTATATTTAAAACAAACAAACAAAAAACAGAAGAGGGTTTGAGAAGGAATAAGTGAAAGTAAAATAAAATCTTTTCTTCTTATTATTAATTAATATAACAGATACTAGTTTCTTCAAAATAAGAAGAGCAACAATGTCTTCAGTCATTATAGCTTTGGGATAAGTAAAATTAACTCAATGTTATGAGATAGAAAGGAGGATTGGGAATAGATTAGGAATACCCCCAACATATGGTACTTGCATAATCCACGAAGTGGTATAGTGCTATTTGGAAGTGGACATATATTTGTTTTAAATGTATCTTGCAAATTCTAGAACAACCATAAAAACAAACAAACAAACCCTAGTGTGGGTTTAAGGAAGGCACGTACTGCATGGAGCATGAGGTATGGAGCATAAACAATGAATCTTGGAACACAGAAAAATAAAATTGAATTAAGATGTTAAAAAAAGAAAGTGTTGAGTTATGAAAAAACAAACAAACAAAACCTTTGGAAAGAAAAATATTTGATATGCAAAAGACAAGAGGAAATAGAATCTTTCTAAATGCCCAGTCAATATTAGAAAAGGCAAAAAAAAAGTGTGTGAGGGAAAAAGGAAACAAAGAAGATCAATAAATGGAAAATAGTAACAAATATGCTAGATACTAATCTAGCTATATAATAAGCACTTTAAATGTCAATGACATAAACTTGCCAATTAAAAGATAAAGATTCCCCAAGCAGATAATGAAAACAAGATCCAACTATAAATTATGTATAAGAAACCCACTTCAATTTAAAAATAAATGAATGGGAAAATATACCATGCTAAAACTAATCAAAACATAGCTGGAGTAGCTATATTAATTTCAGACAAGTTGACTTCAGATCAGAGAAAATTATCAGTGATAAAGAAGGGCATAAAGTAATGACAAAGAGGTCAAAAAAGATATAACAATCCTTAATGTGTATCCATCTAACAGAGTGTCAAAATATGTGAGGCAAAATAATTATAATAAAAAAAAACCCTGATTAAAACTGCAAGGAGAAATTGATGAAGTCACTATCAAAGTGTTGGTAATGGACAGATCCCATCAGTAGAGTCACTAAGGACGCAGTTAAACTGAACAGCACCATCAATCAACTGGATCTAATTGAAATTTACAGAAGCCCAACAATAGAGGAACACACATCCTTCTCAAAGCTCACACAGAACATTCACCAAGACAGTTCACATTCAGGACCATAAAACATATCATATGTTTTAAATAATTTAAATACATAATTTAAACATAAATTTAAAAGAAGAGATCACACAAAGTGTGCTCTCAGGCCACAGTGGAATTAAACTAGAAATCAATCATAGAAATTAATAATACACTAATACTGAGGCATTGATAATAGGAGAAACTGCACAGTGGAGAGGGTATATGTGGGAAGTCTACTTTTTCCTCAACTTTTCTATAAATCTAAAAATTCTTAAGGATTATATATTAATTTAGAAATAAGAAGAGACTGACAGAATGGATTTAAAAGACCATGAACTGACTACATGCTGTGTATAAGAGATTCCCTTTAAATTCAAAAATGCAGAAACTGAAAATACAGAAAAAGATACTCCATTCAAACAGAAACCAGGAGCACTAATGGCTATATGGAGATCAAAAAAATATGCACATACAGACATAATTACTATAGACAAGTAACAACAATTTACAATGCTAAAACTGATCCACACACCAATGAGATGTAACAATCACAAACATATGCATCCAACAACAGACTCCCAAAATACATGAAGTAAAAACTGATTGGAGAAACAGATAATTCCATAAAGAAAGGGCACCCTTTCTTTTTTTTTTAATTTTATAATTTTAAAAAATTTTATTTTATTTTTTCAGTGTTCCAAGATTCATTGTTTATGCACCACACCCAGTGCTCCATGCAATTTATGCCCTCTTTTAATACCCACCACCAGGCTCACCTAACCCCGCGCCCACCTCCCCTCCAAAACCCTCAGTTTGTTTCTCAGAGTCCTCAGCGCACCCATTCAAGGACAGACATAACAACCAGCCAAAGATCAGCAAGGAAATAGAATATTTGAATGACACTATGAATAAACCAAGCCCAGCAGTAATCTCTAGAACACACAACTCCACAATAGTAAAATACATGTATTTCTCAGCACTCATGGAACATTCTATAGAAAGCCAATAAGCTAGGCCATAATCAACTAAAAACAAATTTTAAATGACTGAAATCATAAAAAACACATCATCTTGGGTAATAGGGAGGGCACGTATTGCATAGAGCACTGGGTGTTGTGCAAAAACAATGAATACTGTTACACTGAAAAAATAAATAAAATGGAGAAAAAAAACACATCATTTAATCACAATGGCATCAAACTAGAATCAATTAAAAGACTGAAAAACACAAGTATGTGGAATTTAAACAATGCGAATTAACTCCCTAATAAATGGTCAGAAAAGAATCACAAGGAAAATTAGTAAATAATGTGGAAAGAATGGAAAAAGAAGCACAACATACAAAATGCTGCAAAAGTATATTACATAGAGATGTATTTAAAAAAAAAAAACTTACAGGGGCGCCTGGGTGGCTCAGTGGGTTAAAGCCTCTGCTTTCAGCTCATGTCGTGATCCCAGGGTCCTGGAATCGAGCTCTGCATCGGTCTCTCTGCTCAGCGGGGAGCTTGCTTCCCCTCCTCTCTCTGCCTGCCTCTCTGCCTACTTGTGATCTCTGTCTGCCAAATACATAAATAAAATCTTTAAAAAAATAAGTACATGGGGCGCCTGGGTGGCTCAGTGGCTTAAAGCTTCTGCCTTCGGCTCAGGTCATGATCTCAGGGTCCTGGGATCGAGTCCCACATGGGGCTCTCTGCTTATCAGGGAGTCTGCTTCCTCCTCTCTCTCTGCCTGCCTCTCTGGCTACTTTTGATCTCTGTAAATAAATGAATAAAAACTTTAAAAAATAAGTACAGGATAACTCTTTTTTGGGCACTAATAACCATTATATTTTCACATAGGTAAAAGTTAGTTAATGGAAATTTATATCAGCTATGATCTCAGCAGAAAATTTATGACACACTGCAACTGGAAAAATGAGGGAAGTTTAACAAAGAAAAGATTTACAAAGGTGTGGGAAGAACTGCGAAACACCAGTAAGAGATATCTATATGTATATTATACCTAAAGTACATTATAAACCCAAGGCCTGAAGTAGAAAAACAGAGAAGTAGTACTGAAAACCAGAAAGAGAAAATCCGTGGTTACCACCAGGACCTTTGGCTTTTGGTGAAACAATGCAGTCAGCCTTGTTGGCCCAGGTGAGAGGAAGTTGGTGGATATCCCAACCCAGCTGTTCTCTGTCTCTAGTCCTTAAAAGGTGGCTCTCATGGTCTGATCCCAACAAGTAGCCAGGTATCAAGTAACCATCTTGATTCAGCCTCTCAAGGTACAGCAGAGGGTAGGAACAACATTTGGAATAAAGAATGAATCTGGGGTGGAAGAGAGGGAATGAAAAATATCTACCACACATGAAACATGGAACAGTGCACATCTATATATTCCTGGTGGCTCAAGGAAAGAAATAGGATTGCAAAACCCAGGAAGGGTTGTCAAGGGAAACCATTCCATTTCTAAGTGATAGTATATTTGAATTTGTCCCTCAAAATGATTCCCTGTTGAATTATGTGTGAGATATTTTAAAAATCTTAATGTTTATCTACATATCTAATATGTGAGAGACAGAGAGAGAAACAGAAAGACTGTCATGAAGTCTTTTATAAAATTTTAAAATATTTAACACTGGTGTTACATGCAACCAATGAATCATGGAACACTACATCAAAAACTAATGATGTGCTATATGTTGGCTAATTGAATATAATACAAATGCTAATGTAAATATTTAGAGCTTTTAATTTTAAACATCACTGTTTCCTTCTCATTGGAAAGATCAATTATTATATTTTCCTCTCTTTCCAAGTCACTTTTGTGCTCCTTTATTGTTAGGTCTAGAAACAATCAAATCTTATGAAAGAAAGAGAGAGGAGGTTAGAGTAAGAGGACCCTTGGCTTACCCCAAACCTTCAAAACAACTAGATAACTATTGAATCATTCTGAATACTCAAGAAATTGACCTGAGGACTGACAGAAAAAAACTGCACAACTAAGAGAGAAAGGTATCGAGGAAGGTAGGAGGTGTGGAGAAATGATTTGGGGGAGAAAAAGATCGTGGGTGCTATGCAGAGGTGGGAGCTCTAATCACAGAGAAAGGCAATGGAGAGTAGAGCACACAAGGATATGCAGAAGTAGAACGCATCCTCAAAGCCATTGGCTGGGAAACTGAGGGGCTAATTTTCATGTTTTTGTAACCAGTGGGGCTCAGAGACTGGAGTTTTAGAGGTTGGTGGGCTTGGCTGGGATAGAGTCCTAAAGATGCTGCCCACTCCTGGTGAGAAAGCGGGCGAACAGCCCTGGGACAGATGGTGCAATCTGAGGAGTGTCTGAGGCACACAAGGGAGAGACTGATCTTCTTCTTTTTTTTTTTTAAAGAGACAACCAGTTTTATTGAAATATAATTCAGATGCCATCCAATTCAGTTATCTAAAATACACAATTCAATGTTTTCAAATATATTCATAGAGTTGCACGCCTTCACTGCGATCAATTTCAGAATACTTTTATCCATCGTTTTCATCACCTCATTATACTTTACATTTCTGTAGGTTGTATTTGTTTTTGTTTTAACATTTTGCTACCTTAATTATTATGCCTGTTGTTTTTGTTTTTTTTTTTGTTTTGTTTTGTTTTGTTTTGTTTTTTTTTTTTTTTTACAGCATAACAGTGTTTATTGTTTTGGCATCACACCCAGTGCTCCATGCAGTACGTGCCCTCCCTATTACCCACCACCTGGTTCCTCAACCTCACACACCACCCCACCCCCCTGCCGCTCCTTCATAACCCTCTGGTTGTTTTTCAGAGTCCATAGTCTCTCATGGTCCATCTCCCCCTCCAGTTTCCCTCAACTCCCTCTCCTCTCCATCTCCCCATGTCCTCCATGTTATTTGTTATGCTCCACAAATAAGTGAGACCATATGATACTTGACTCTCTCTGCTTGACTTATTTCGCTCAGCATAATTTCTTCCAGTCCCGTCCATGTTGCTACAAAAGTTGGGTATTCGTCCTTTCTTTTTTTTTTTTTTTTTTTTTTTTTTGGTATTCGTCCTTTCTGATGGAGGCATAATACTCCATTGTGTATATGGACCACATCTTCCTTATCCATTCATCCGTTGAAGGGCATCTTGGTTCTTTCCACAGTTTGGCGACCGTAGCCATTGCTGCAATAAACATTGGGGTACAAATGGCCCTTCTTTTCACTACATCTGTATCTTTGGGGTAAATTGAAGTGCAATTGCAGGGTCATAGGGAAGCTCTATTTTTAATTTCTTAAGGAATCTCCATACTGTTCTCCAAAGTGGCTGCACTAACTTGCATTCCCACCAACAGTGGAAGAGGGTTCCCCTTTCTCCACATCCTCTCCAACACACGTTGTTTCCTGTCTTGCTAATTTTGGCCATTCTAACTGGTGTTAGGTGGTATCTCAATGTTGTTTTAATTTGAATCTCCATGATGGCTAGTGATAATGAACATTTTTTCATGTGTCTGATAGCCATTTGTATGTCTTCATTGGAGAAGTGTCTGTTCATATCTTCTGCCCATTTTTTGATATGATTATCTGTTTTGTGTGTGTTGAGTTTGAGAAGTTCTTTATAGATCCTGGATATCAACCTTTTGTCTGTACTGTCATTTGCAAATATCTTCTCCCATGCCGTGGGTTGCCTCTTTGTTTTGTTGACTGTTTCCTTTGCTGTGCAGAAGCTTTTGATCTTGATGAAGTCCCAAAAGTTCATTTTTGCTTTTGTTTCCTTGGCCTTTGGAGACATATCTTGAAAGAAGTTGCTGTGGCTGATATCGAAGAGGTTACTGCCTATGTTCTCCTCTAGGATTCTGATAGATTCCTGTCTCACGTTGAGGTCTTTTATCCATTTCGAGTTTATCTTTGTGAACGGTGTAAGAGAATGGTCGAGTTTCATTCTTCTACATATCGCTGTCCAGTTTTCCCAGCACCATTTATTGAAGAGACTGTCTTTTTTCCATTGAATATTTTTTCCTGTTTTGTCGAAGATTATTTGACCATAGAGTTGCGGGTCCATATCTGGGCTCTCCACTCTGTTCCACTGGTCTATGTGTCTGTTTTTATGCCAGTACCACGCTGTCTTGGTGATCACAGCTTTGTAGTAAAGCTTGAAATCGGGTAACGTGATGCCGCCAGTTTTGTTTTTGTTTTTCAACATTTCCTTAGCAATTCGGGGTCTCTTCTGACTCCATACAAATTTTAGGATTATTTGCTCCAGCTCTTTGAAAAATATCGGTGGAATTTTGATCGGAATGGCATTAAAAGTATAGATTGCTCTAGGCAGTATAGACATTTTAACAATGTTTATTCTTCCAATCCAAGAGCATGGAACAGTCTTCCATCTTTTTGTGTCTTCTTCAATTTCTTTCATGAGTGTTCTGTAGTTCCTCGAGTACAGGTCCTTTACTTCTTTGGTTAGGTTTATTCCCAGGTATCTTATGGTTCCTGGTGCTATAGTAAATGGAATCGATTCTCTAATTTCCCTTTCTGTATTTTCATTGTTCGTGTATAAGAAAGCCACTGATTTCTGTACATTGACTTTGTATCCTGCCACGTTACTGAATTGCTGTATGAGTTCTAGTAGTTTGCGGGTGGAGTCTTTGGGGTTTTCCATATAAAGAATCATGTCATCTGCGAAGAGAGAGAGTTTGACTTCTTCTTTGCCAATTTGGATACATTTGATTTCTCTTTGTTGTCTGATTGCCGTTGCTAAAACTTCTAATACTATGTTGAACAAGAGTGGTGAGAGTGGGCATCCTTGTCGTGTTCCTGATCTCAACGGGAAGGCTGCAAGCTTTTTCCCATTGAAGATGATATTTGCTGTGGGTCTTTCATAGATAGATTTTATGAAGTTCAGGAATGTTCCCTCTATCCCTATACTTTGAAGCGTTTTCATCAGGAACGGATGCTGGATTTTGTCAAATGCTTTTTCTGCATCAATTGAGAGGACCATGTGGTTCTTCTCTCTTCTCTTATTGATGTGTTCTATCACACTGATTGATTTGCGAATGTTGAACCAACCTTGCAACCCAGGGATGAATCCCACCTGGTCATGGTGGATAATCTTTTTAAAGTGCTGCTGGATCCTGTTTGCTAGGATCTTGTTGAGAATCTTTGCATCCATATTCATCAGTGATATTGGTCTGAAATTCTCCTTTTTGGTAGGGTCTTTGCCTGGTTTGGGGATCAGGGTAATGCTGGCTTCATAAAAAGAGTCTGGAAGTTTTCCTTCTGCTTCAATTTTTTGGAACAGCTTCAGGAGAATTGGTGTTATTTCTTCTTTGAAAGTTTGGTAGAATTCCCCAGGGAATCCGTCAGGTCCTGGGCTCCTGTTTTTTGGGAGGTTTTTGATCACTGCTTCAATCTCATTACTAGGTATCGGTCTATTCAGGTTTTCTATTTCTTCCTGGTTCAATTTTGGGAGTTTGTAGCTTTCCAGGAATGCATCCATTTCATCTAGGTTGCTTAGCTTATTGGCATATAACTGTTGGTAATAATTTCTGATGATTGTTTCTATTTCCTTGGTGTTCGTTGTGATCTCTCCCTTTTCATTCATAATTTTATTAATTTGGGCTTTCTCTCTTTTCTTTTGGATTAGTGTGGCCAATGGTTTATCGACCTTATTGATTCTTTCAAAAAACCAGCTTCTAGTTTCATTGATACGTTCTACTGTATCTCTCGTTTCTACCTCATTGATCTCTGCTCTAATCTTGATTATTTCCCTTCTTGCATGTGGAGTTGGTTTGATTTGTTGTTGATTCTCCCGTTCTTTAAGGTGTAGAGACAGCTGGTGTATTCTGGATTTTTCGATGTTTTTGAGGGAGGCTTGGATGGCTATGTATTTCCCCCTTAGAACCACCTTTGCTGTATCCCATAGGTTTTGGACCGAGGTGTCTTCATTCTCATTGGTTTCCATGAATTGTTTAAGTTCGTCTTTGATCTCCTGGTTGATCCAAGCATTCTTAAGCAAGGTGGTCTTTAGCTTCCAGGTGTTTGAGTTCCTTCTGAACTTTACCTTGTGATTGAGCTCCAGTTTCAAAGCATTGTGATCGGAGAATATGCAGGGAATCATGTCAGTCTTTTGGTATCGGTTGAGTCCTGCTTTGTGACCCAGTATGTGGTCTATTCTGGAGAAGGTTCCATGTGCACTTGAGAAGAATGTGTATTCTGTTGTTTTAGGGTGGAATATTCTGTATACGTCGATGAGGTCCATCTGGTCCAATGTTTCATTCAATGCTCTTATTTCTTTATTAATTTTCTGCTTCGATGATCTGTCTATTTCTGAGAGAGGCGTATTAAGATCTCCTACTATTATTGTATTCGTATCAATATGACTCTTTATCTTGATTAATAGTTTTCTTATGTAATTGTGTGCTCCCATATTGGGGGCATACATATTCACAATTGTTAGATTGTCTTGGCAGATAGTCCCTTTAAGAATTATGTAGTGTCCTTCTGTATCTCTGACTACAGTCTTTAGTTTAAAATCTAATTTATCTGATATGAGAATCGCTACTCCGGCCTTCTTTTGAGGCCCATTGGCATGAAAGATGCTTCTCCATCCCTTCACTTTCAGTCTGGGTGTATCCTTAGGTTCAAAATGGGTCTCTTGTAGACAACATATGGATGGGTCCTGTCGTTTTATCCAATCTGCAACCCTGTGTCGTTTTATGGGCGCATTTAGGCCATTCACATTGAGAGTGATTATTGAGAGATAGGTTGTGATTGACATCGTGTTGCCTTTGAAGTCTTTCTGTCTATAGATTGTTTCTATATTTCTGTTCAATGATATTCTTAGGATTTTTCCTCTCTTATAGGACCCCCCTTAATATTTCCTGCAGTGTCGGCTTGGTGGTTGCATAGTCTTTTAAGCCTTGCCGGTCTTGGAAACTCTTTATCTCTCCATCCATTTTAAATGTCAGTCTTGCTGGATAGAGTATTCTTGGTTGCATGTTCTTCTCATTTAGTACTCTGAATATATTTTGCCAGCCCTTCCTGGCTTTCAAGGTCTCTGTGGAAAGGTCTGACGTTATTCTAATGGGCTTACCTCTGTATGTAAGAAGCTTATTTGTCCTAGCTGCTTTTAAGAGGGTCTCTCTTGAAACAAAATTCCCCATTCTAACGATAAGGTGCCGTGAGGACTTTCGAGAATCTAAAATCTTGGGAGGAAATCTTTCTGCCTCTAGTACATGAACGTTGTTTCCATTCGTGAGATTGGGAAAATTTTCATAGACAACTTCTTCCACTATATCTTCTAGACTTCTTTCTTTTTCTTCCCCTTCAGGGATTCCAATAATTCTGACGTTGGAACGTTTCATGGCATCGTTTATTTCCCTGATTCTGTTTTCGTGGCTCCTGAGCTGTTTGTTCCAGGCTTCCTCCTGATCCTTTCTCTCTATCTGTTTGTCCTCCAGATCACTAATTCTATCTTCTGTCTCAGTTACCCTAGCTTTTAGAGAATTTAGATTGGATTGGAACTCATTGAGAGCCTTTTGAACATCATCCCTGGTGGCTTTCAGTTCTGCCCTAACATTGGGAACATCATCCCTGGTGGCTTTCAGTTCTGCCCTAATCAATTCTGTTTGGTCATCCATGGCTGTCTCCAACCTAGCTATTGCCTGGATAATTGTTAGTCTGAGTTCCTTTTCTGACGTATTGTCTATGTCGATAGCCATTAGCTCTGTTGCAGAAGGCCCATCCTCTGTATTTTTCTTCTGTTGGGTATTCCTCCTCCTAGTCATTTTGGTAAGAGATGACTAAACAGATGCAGCTGGACTTATCGATTGTGGTGCAGTCAATGTGCACCCTGGAACGCTTCTGTGCAATCAGGATTCCCCACCCAAATGACAGAAAAACGAGAAGAAAAAGAAATAGAGAAGAAGAAAGAAAAAAAAAGGGGAAAGAAAAAAGGAAAAAAAAAGAGAGGGAGAGATAGGAAAAAAAGGGAAGATAAAAGAGAAGGCTCAGCCCAAATGGGCCACAAGGTAAGATTTGTGGAGTATACAAACAAAAACAGACAGACAAAAAGAGTGATAAATGTATATGACAAGAGAAAAAAATATGTATATATAAGCAAAAAAAAAAGGGAAGAACCTCATCAGAAAGAACCCCAAGTATAAGGTTTATATATTATCAGGACAAACACAAATTCGCAGAAACACTGACAGAAGGAAAAATTGGGAGAATGGTTATAGATTCTCAGTGTGGGTGAGGAAGGTTATTTTGATTCTTCCTGAAGGTATCTTGATGTTTTTGTTAAGGGACTCAACTTTCCTAAGTTACAGGGGGATTAGAAACTGGTTTGCCTATAGGGGTAGCATTGATTGGGGAAAGGGGATTACCTTGAAGTTTAACTCTATATGTATAGTAGAAAATAAAAATTAAAAAAGAATAAACTAGACTAGACTAAGTTAAAATTAAAAAAGAATTAAAAAATAGAAAAACAAAAGAAAAACACGGGTGTATGTATCAAAAAGTTCAGGTTAGAAGGTAATTAAAGAATTTGATGTACTGGACATCTCGGTGTGATGGTAAATAGGTTAAAAAATTATCTGTATGTATAAAAAAAAAGAACCAGAATATTGGTAAAGAGTTAAAAATAAAAGTTGTATTTATGAAGTAGTGGTGATTGTTCTCTTATAGTCTTTTTTTTTTTTCTTCCTTCCTGGTTGGTTTTCTGGGGGAGGGGCCTGCCACGTGGGTTTTCAGACAATGATGTTCCCTGAGTTAGGTTCTCCAGCTCCCCTCAAGGGGGTGAGCTCTTTTTTTTTTTCAGGAAACTGTTTTTTTCAGCCTTTTGTTCTCTGGGTGTTTTTATGTTCTTTCATCTGCTTTCTCTCGCCTTGACAGCCTTTGATGGTTTTTGGAGGTTTAGAGGAGAGCAAACAGCACCCCGACCTCCCTCTCAGAGAGAAGCCTCAGACTGTTTTGCAAAAGCTGCTGGCAGAGTCGGTTCTGAGTCACTGTCCCTGGGGATGCAGGAGCTCCTCCTTGTACCCAAAACCAGGGAAGCGGTGGCTGTCTGGGCAGCTCCAGACCGCCAGAGAGGTTCTGAGCAGAGATCGCACACTGAGATTTTCCCACTGTCCCGGGCTGGGAATGTCTGGTTTTTCCAGCTGCCAGAGCTCCAGGCTAGCGCCTATGAGCACCTATCCCAAGGGAGGGTGTGGGACGCGCACGTTTCAGGATTGCCGTCTGGCCGGGCTCTCAGCCCCTCACGGGAGCCAGACCCCACTCGTTCTCGGGTGCGCTGGCCTTCAGGTGCACTGGCTGCTCAGGGACGGAGACCTGATTTCTCCGCCTCACTCTCTCTGGCTCCGTGCCAGGGGAGGCTGTCCTGGGTCCGGGGACTTAGGTCCCTGACCCTAACTGCCCAGGTTCCCACTATTACCCCCCGCGATCCTTTGCTGTTTGGTTTTTGTTTTTTTTTCCTTTTTATTAATTTTTTCAGCGTAACAGTATTCATTCTTTTTGCACAACACCCAGTGCTCCATGCAAAACGTGCCCTCCCCATCACCCACCACCTGTTCCCCCAACCTCCCACCCCTGACCCTTCAAAACCCTCAGGTTGTTCCTCAGAGTCCATAGTCTCTTATGGTTCGCCTCCCCTCCCCAATGTCCATAGCCCGCTCCCCCTCTCCCAATCCCACCTCCCCCCAGCAACCCCCAGTTTGTTTTGTGAGATTAAGAGTCATTTATGGTTTGTCTCCCTCCCGATCCCATCTTGTTTCATTTACTCTTCTCCTATCCCCCTACCCCCCCATGTTGCTTCTCCATGTCCTCACATCAGGGAGATCATATGATAGTTGTCTTTCTCCGATTGACTTATTTCACTAAGCATGATACGCTCTAGTTCCATCCACGTCGTCGCAAATGGCAAGATTTCATTTCTTTTGATGGCTGCATAGTATTCCATTGTGTATATATACCACATCTTCTTGATCCATTCATCTGTTGATGGACATCTAGGTTCTTTCCATAGTCTGGCTATTGTAGACATTGCTGCTATAAACATTCGGGTACACGTGCCCCTTCGGATCACTATGTTTGTATCTTTAGGGTAAATACCCAGTAGTGCAATTGCTGGGTCATAGGGTAGTTCTATTTTCAACATCATACTATATGTGGAAAACCCAAAAGACTCCACTCCAAAACTGCTAGAACTTGTACAGGAATTCAGTAAAGTGTCAGGATATAAAATCAATGCACAGAAATCAGTTGCATTTCTGTACACCAACAACAAGACTGAAGAAAGAGAAATTAAGGAGTCAATCCCATTCACAATTGTACCCAAAACTATAAGATACCTAGGAATAAACCTAACCAAAGAGACTAAGAATCTATACACAGAAAATTATAAAGTACTCATGAAAGAAATTGAGGAAGACACAAAAAATTGGAAAAATGTTCCATGCTCCTGGATTGGAAGAAGAAATATTGTGAAAATGTCTATGCTACCTAAAGCAATCTACACATTTAATGCAATCCCTATCAAAATACCATCCATTTTTTTCAAAGAAATGGAACAAATAATCCTAAAATTTATATGGAACCAGAAAAGACCTCGAATAGCCAAAGGAATATTGAAGAACAAAGCCAAAGTTGGTGGCATCACAATTCCGGACTTCAAGCTCTATTACAAAGCTGTCATCATCAAGACAGCATGGTACTGGCACAAAAACAGACACATAGATCAGTGGAACAGAATAGAGAGCCCAGAAATCGACCCTCAACTCTATGGTCAACTAATCTTCGACAAAGCAGGAAAGAATGTCCAATGGAAAAAAGACAGCCTCTTCAATAAATGGTGCTGGGAAAATTGGACAGCCACATGCAGAAAAATGAAATTGGACCACTTCCTTACACCACACACGAAAATAGACTCCAAATGGATGAAGGACCTCAATGTGAGAAAGGAATCCATCAAAATCCTTGAGGAGAATGCAGGCAGCAACCTCTTCGACCTCAGCCGCAGCAACATCTTCCTACGAACAACGGCAAAGGCAAGGGAAGCAAGGGCAAAAATGAACTATTGGGATTTCATCAAGATCAAAAGCTTTTGCACAGCAAAGGAAACAGTCAACAAAACCAAAAGACAGCTGACAGAATGGGAGAAGATATTTGCAAACGACATATCAGATAAAGGGCTAGTATCCAAAATCTATAAGGAACTTAGCAAACTCAACACCCAAAGAACAAACAATCCAATCAAGAAATGGGCAGAGGACATGAACAGACATTTCTGCAAAGAAGACATCCAGATGGCCAACAGACACATGAAAAAGTGCTCCACGTCACTCGGCATCAGGGAAATACAAATCGAAACCACAATGAGATATCACCTCACACCAGTCAGAATGGCTAAAATTAACAAGTCAGGAAATGACAGATGCTGGAGAGGATGTGGAGAAAGGGGAACCCTCCTCCACTGTTGGTGGGAATGCAAGCTGGTCCAACCACTCTGCTGTTTGTTTTTTGAGTGCTTTCAACCAGACTCCAAGTTAATGCTGGTCCCCAGATGCAGAGCACTCTCGTGTTGGGGTGTTACTTTCGGATCGGTCACCTCTGGTGGCTCCCTCCCCCTTTTGTTTATCTTCCGATATCAGTGGGACATTCCCAGTCTGCTTTACCTGCCACTGGCGTCTTCTGCTCCTGTAGAGATCCAGACGTGTATCATTCTGATCTCAGGCTGATTTCATGGGTGGTCAGAGTTCTTTGGTAGGTAATCAGCTCACTTTAGGGTACAGGTTGAAATGGTACCTCCTCCTACTTCCCGGCCATCTTCCGAGACTGATCTTCTTTGAGCACCTCTGTGTGAGGTGGCATTTTCAGAGTTGCCTCTTAAGGGATAAAAGAACCAAGGTGCACCATTCCCACCCCCCACCACTATGCATAGGTGCAGAGACACCTGCCAAGGGCAGCAAACCTAGACACTGGCTGTTTAGCCTGCTTGCTCCAATTCCTGTGCCCCTGCAGTCTGACACAACTGCCCTTCTTGGACAAACCTACATCCATCCTGATTTGGTAAGATCTTTCCCCAGAAGACCAGTGTAGGTTCCAGCCACAACAGGTCCCTAAAGTTTGGTATTTAAAAAGCCAACAGGCTTGGAGTACCTGGGTGGTACGTAGGTTAAGCATTTGAGTTTTGTTTTTGGCTCAGGTCTCGATATAATGAGATCAAGCCTTACATTGGGCTCTGTGCTGGGCATGGAGTCTGCTGAAGTTTCTCTCTCCCTTTCTTGTTGCCCCACCCTTCTTGCACACTCTTTCTCTCTGTAAAAATGAAAAAAATATTTAAAAGATGAAATAAAAATAAATCAATAGATCAATAAAAGTCAGCAGGCTTGACTGGTATAGAGCTGAAAGTGCACTGTGCAGACAAGCAAACAGGAAACAGTGTGAAAACAGTGATCTGAAAAATGCCTGGGATGCACAACGAGAAATTATTCACTCTCCTGGGAGTGCTTCCCTCTGAGTAGCAAGCAGAGACTCCCAGTTTTAAAGGAGCTGGATGGTACCATTTCCCTCCCTTCCCCCTCAGCATAAGTACACAACCACCTGAAGTAAACAGCACAGAGCCTACACTACGCTTAGCCAACATAAACCACTAGGACCAATTACTGTCCCCTTCTGCTCTGTTGGTACTGCTTTTCTCAGGAAAGTGTACATTAGGCCCAGCACAGCAGGCCCCTTACCCAGATCAGCAGAAAACCCCATATAAGCCATATTTCCTGACCACAGAGTTCTGTGAGTCTTCAGTTCTTATTGAAGTAGCATCAAATCTCATTTAAGAAGCAGACTAGAGCACACCTAGTTAAAACTCACTGCATTCTGACCAAAGTCAAAACACTGTCCACTGAAGGCAAGGAGAGTCTCTACAGACAATTGTCTGAAGGACAGAGCAGCTAAAACACAGCAGCAGAGTGCATATACCACACACCAGAGACAAGCTCTGAAGGGCCAGGCCCAGGACATTATATGACCTCTTCTTCGTAAAGCCATTACTATCAGGAGCAGGAACATAACCAGATTTTCTAATATACAAAAGACAGACTTAAAATGTGAAGACAGGGGTGCCTGAGTGGCTCAGTGGGTTAAGGCCTCTGTCTTCAGCTCAGGTCATGATCCCAGAGTCCTGGGATCAAGCCCCATATTGGGCTCCTTGCTCAGCGAGGAGCCTGTTTTGCCCTTTGACTCTGCCTGCTACTCTGTCTTCCTGTGCTCACACTCTCTCTCTCTCTCTCTGACTAATAAATAAATAAAATCTTTAAAAAATTAAAAAAATAAATAAAATCTTTAAAGAAAAAAGATATAAGGTGTCAGAAATCTGTATGACACCTAGAAGACACTCATATTAGACCTAAAGACATCTACGGGTTGAAAGTGAGGGGGTGGAGAGCAATTTATCATGAAAATGGAAGTTAAAAGAAAGGTGGAGGAGCAATACCTATATCAGACAAGCTAGAGTTCAAACCAAAGAATGCAACAAGAGATGAAGAAGGGCACCATGTCATAATAAGGGGAACTCTCCAACAAGGGGATCCAACTATTGTAAATATTTATGCCCCTAACTTGGGGGAATCCAAATATAGAAAACAATTAATAATATCCATAAAGTAACCCATTGTTAATAACACAAAAACTGCAGGAGATTTTAATACCCCACGTACAGTAATGGACAGAGCATCTAAGCAGAAAATCCACAAAGAAACCATGACTTTGAATGACATACTGGATCAGATGGACTTAACAGATACATTCAGAACATTTCATCCTAAAGCAGCACAATACACATTATTCTCAAGTACACAGGTATATTCTCCAGAATAGATCACATATTAGGTCATAAATAGGTCAGAAAGTATAAAAAGACTGAGATCATACCATGCATCTTTTAAAGACTAAAATTCTATGAAACTTCAACTCAACCACAAGAAAAAATTTGGAAAGATCACAAATACATGGAGGTTAAACAACATGCTACTAAGAACAAATGGGTCAATCTGGAAATCAAAGAAGAAATTAAAAAAATACATTAAAACAAATGATAATGAAAACATAATTGTCCAAAACCTTTGGGATGCAGCAAAAGCAGTCATGTATATCAATACAGGCCGACCTTGAGAAGCAAGAAAAATCTCAAATGAACAAAGTAACTTTACACCTAAAGGAGCTAGAAAAAGAACAATAAATGAAGTCTAAAGCCTGCTGAAGAAGGTAAATAATAAAGATTAGAGCAGAAATAAATGATATAGAAACTAAAAAATGTATATCATATCAATGAATCCAGGGGTTGGTCCCTTGGAAAAAATTAATAAAATTGAAACCCTCCTGGGGCGCCTGGGTGGCTCAGTGGGTTAAGCCGCTGCCTTCGGCTCAGGTCATGATCTCAGGGTCCTGGGATCGAGTCCCGCGTTGGGCTCTCTGCTCAGCAGGAACATGCTTCCCTCTCTCTCTCTCTCTGCCTTCCTCTCTACCTACTTGTGATCTCTCTCTGTCAAATAAATAAATAAAATCTTTTTAAAAAAATTGAAACCCTCCTATCCAGACTTATCAAAAAGAAAAGAGAAAGGACTGAAATAAATAAAATCACAAATGAGAGAGGAGAGATAACAACCAACACCACAGAAATACAATTATAAAACAATATTATGAAAAATTATGTCAACAAACAGGACAAAGAAATGGATAAATTCCTAGAAACACAAACTACCAAAACTGAAACAGGAAGAAATAAAAAACTGGAACAGACCAATAACTGCAAAAAACTGAATCAGTAATTAAAAAAAAAAAAACCCAAAGGGGGCACCTGGATGGCTCATGGGGTTAAAGCCTCTGCCTTCAGCTCAGGTCATGATCTCAGGGTCCTGGGATCGTGTCCCACATTGGGCTCTCTGCTTGCAGGGAGCCTGCTTCCCCCTCTCCCTCTCTGCCTGCCTCACTGCCTACTTGTGATCTCTGTCAGTCAAATAAACAAATGAAATCTTAAAAAAAAACAACAATTCCTAACAAACAAAAGTCCAGGGTCTGATGGCTGCACAAGGAAATTCTACCAAACATTTAAAGAACAGTTAAAGATATTATTCTCAAACTATTCCAAAAACATAGAAATGGAAGGAAAACTTCCAAATTAATTCTATGAGACCAGAATTACCCTGATTATAAAACCAGTAAAAGACTCCACTAAAAAACAGAACTATAAGCCAATATCCCTGATGAACATGGATGCCAAAACTCTCAATAAAACACTAGTAAATCAAATACAACAATACAATAAAAGAATCATTTACCATGACCAAGTGGGATTTATTCCTGGGTTGCAAAGGTGATTCAATATTCACAAGTCAACCAATGTAATATACCACATTAAGAAAAAAAAAGAGTAAGAACCATATGATCATTTCAGTAGATGCAGAAAAAGCATTTGATGAAGTACAGCATCCATTCATGATAAAAAACCTTCAACAAAGTAGGGTTACAGAAACATACTTCAACATAGTAAAGGCCACATATGAAAGACCCACAGCTAATGTCATCCTCGATGGGGGAAAACAGAACTTTTTCTTTATGGAGCAAGTCAGGGATATCCACACTCACCATTGTTATTTCACATGGTACTACAACTCCTAGCCATCATACAACAAAAAGAAATGAACATTCTAATCAGCAAGGTAGAAGTCAAGCTTTCACTATTTGGAGATGACATAATACTCTATACAGAAAACCCAAAAGATTCCACCAAAAATTTGTTGAAACTGATACACTGATTCAGTAAAGTCATAGGATACAAAATCAATGTACAGAAATTTGTTTCATTTCTACACACCAATAATGAAGCAACAGAAAGAGAAGTCAAGGAATCTTCCATTTACAATTGCACAAAACCCATAAAATACATAGGAATAAACCTAATCAAAGGGGTAAAGATCTGTACTCTGAAAACTATAAAACAGTTATGAAAGAAATTGAAGAGGACACAAAGAAATGGAAAAACATCCCGTGCTCATGGATCAGAACAAACATTGTTAAAATGTCTATACTACCAAAGCAACCTACATATTTAATGCAATCCCTATCAAAATACCAGCTGAATTCATGTATCAGTAGTAGCAGTTTTTTTGGTGGAGTCTTTCGGGTTTTCTACATAGAGTATCATGACATCATGATTGTTTGTAAATAGTGAAAGTTTGACCTGTTCAATAGTGAATAGTTTGACTTCTTCTTTGCTGACTATGATGCCTTTTATTTCTTTTTGTAGTCTGATTGCTGAGGCTAGGACGTCCAGTACTATGTTAAGTTGAGAGTGGACATCTCTGGTGTGTTCCTGACCTTAGGGTAAAAGTTCTCAGTTTTTCCCCCATTAACGATGTTATTAGCTGTGGGTCTTTTGTATATGACTTGTATGATGTTGAGGTATGAATTACTACCTCTATGTCGAGGTATGAATTAATATGAATTAATACCTCTATCCCTACACAGTGGGGGTTTTAAATCAAGTTAGAAAGTTGTATTTTGTCAACTGCTTTTTCTGCATCTATTGAGAGGATAATATGGTCCTTGTCCTTTGCAACTGATGGATCACTAAATTGTACCCCTGAACTACCCTGTTAACTAAACTGAATTTAAATTAAAAAAAAATTAAATACCACCAGCACTTTTAACAGAGCTAGAACTATCCTAAAATTTGTATGGAACCACAAAAGACCCCAAATAACAAAGCAATCTTGAAAAGCAAAGCTAGAAGCATCATGGTTCTGGACTTCAAGTTGCATTACAAAGATGAACTAATTAGAACAATATGGTGCTGGCATAAAAGCAGACATGTAGATCAACAGAATAGAATACCCGGAAAAGAACCCACAACTACCTGACCAATTCAAATTGGACGAAGCAGGAAAGAATGTCCAAAGGAAAAAATAAAGATAATCGATAAATGGTGTTGGGGAAACTGGACAGCAACATGGAAGAGAATGCAACTGAATCACTTTTTTATAACATACACAAAAATAAATTCAAAATAGGTGAAAAACGTGAGACAGGAATCAAAATTCTAGAGGAGAAAAAAGGCAGTAACCCCTTTGACATCAATCCTAGCAACTTCCTTTTATAGTCTCCTGGGACAAGGGAAACACAAGCAAATATAAACTATTGAGACTTCAACAAAATAAAAAATAAAAAGCTTCTGCACAGTGAAGGAAATGATCAACAAACCTAAATGGTAACCTATGGAACAGGAGAATATACTTGCAAATGACATATCTGATAAAGCATTAGTATCCAAAATCTATAAAGAATTTACCAAATTCAACACCCCAAAACAAATAATCCAGTTAAAAAAATGGGCAGAATAGAGGAATACACATTTTTCCAAACACACAGGGGTGGATAAGAGACACATGAAAAGATACTCAACATCACTCATCATCAGAGATATACAAACAAGAATCCAATGAGATATCATCTCACACCTGTCAGAATGGCTAAAATTATCAGCACAGGAAACAAGTCTGTTGGTGAAGATGCAGAGAAAGATATCTTTCTTGCACTGTTGGTGGGAATGCAAACTGGTGTAACCACTGTGCAAACAGTACGTGTGTTCTTCAAAAAGTTAAAAATAGAATTATCCTATGATCCAGCAACTTCACTACTAAATATTTAAGCAAAGGATACAAAAATACTGATTTGAAGGGGTACATGCACCCCAATGATTATAGCAGCATTACGAACAATAGCCAGACTATGGAAAGAACACAAGTGTTCATCAACTGAGGGATGCATAAAGAAGATGTGGTGTGTGTGTGTGTGTGTGTGTGTGTGTGTGTGTGTGTGTGTGTATGGAATATCACTCAGTCAACAAAAGAATGAAATCTTGCCACATGGAACAACATAGATAGAACTAGAGAGTATTCTGCTAAGTGAAATAAGTCAGACAAAGACAAATGCTTGATCTCAATTATATGTGGTATTTAAGAAACAGAACAAACGAACATGGGGTGGGGAGTAGGCAACCAAGAAACAGACTCTTTTTTAAAGCATATAATTTATTGAGGGAGGAGAAATATGGTGGAGGAGTAGGACACCTAATATCATTGGGTCCCAGGAGTTCAGCGAGATAGCTATCAAGCCATTCTGACCACCTACAAACTCAACAGGAGATAGAAGAGAAGAAGAGCAGCAATTCTAGGAACAGAAAAGTGACTTTATGGAAGGTAGGATGGGCAAAGTGAATCCAAAGCAATGGGAAGATAGACCACAGGGACAGGGGCAGGCTCCTGGCAAGAGACAGAGAGGTGGAGCACAAAATCAGGACTTGTAGAAGTCTGCTTCACTGAGGGACGTTGCTCCAGTGGCTAAGCCAGGGGTGGAACCCTCGTAGGGACATGGTGGTCTCAGGACCCTTCGGGTCACAGAAAGACCAGGGGTGCCTGAGTGTGGCAGAGCCCCCAGGCATCAGAGCGGGAAAGCTGGCTGTAGAGATGGAGCCAAGCAGTGGGCTCTCAGTTCTGGCTTACCTTAAACTGTGATCAAGGCACAGTTGGCCACTGCTTTTCAAGCAGGGACCCCACAAGCAGCAGATCCAGGGAGATCTCCTTCTTCCTCCTCTGGGAAGAATGGCAAGGGAACATGCAGCAAGGATCTGCTGGGTTTGGAGACTCCAAACAGGGCCATGCGCCAGAGAGAGAAATGTTCAGTCACAGGCCAGGTGAACTCGGAGCACGGTTGGAGACCAGGGAGACAGGAGGGATTGACAGCTTTTCTCTGAAGGCACACTGAGGAGCAGTCCCAAGCTCTTGGCTCCTCTGGGCCAGAGACTGGGAAGCTGCCATCTTCATTCCTATCTTCCAAAGCAGTACGGAAAGCGGTCAGGAAACAAAACCTCCCAAGACCAAAACCACACAGAGTGCTTAGGCTGCCCCCTGGCAAAGGTGGTGCAATTCCATCTCAGGCAAAGACATTTGAGAATCAGGGCAACAGGCCCCTCCCCCAGAAGATCAGCAAGAACATCCAACCAAGACCAAGTTCACAGATCAATGAGAACTGTGGAATTCCAGAGATGTGGGAATACAACACATAGAACTCGTGTTTTTTTTTTCCCATGATCCTTTAGCCTTTCAAAGGTAAATTTTTTTAAAAGACTTTATTTATTTGACAGAAAGAGATCACAAGTAGGCAGAGAGACAGGCAGACAGAGAAAGGGGAGAAGCAGCCTCCCCACTGAGCAGAGAGCCCAGTGGGGGGCTTAATCCCAGGATCCAGAGATCATGACCTGGGCTGAAGGCAGAGACTTTAACCACTGAGCCACCCAGATGTCCTGAAAGTTAAATTTTTAAATTTTTTTCTTATTCTATTTTCTTTTTTTTAATATCTGTTCAGCATAACAGAATTCATTGTTTTTGCACCACACCCAGTGCTCCATGCAATGCGTGCTTTCTCTTTCCTATTTTAACATTTTTAACTATTTTATCAATACCTTTTTAAAAATCTTTTAAATTTTTATTGTTATAGTCATATTCTATCTTTCATTGTATTTAGCCTTAGTTTCTGTATACATATAGGTTTTTCTTTCTTTAAAATTTTGAGACACAGTTTCTTCTAGCAGATCAAAATATACACTAAATCTAGCACATGACTTTGTTCTAGTCTCCAGCCTGATCACAGTCTTTCCTTTTCTCTTTTTTCTTTTTTTTTAAAAGATTTTATTTATTATTTGACAGAGAGAGAGAGAGAGATCGCAAGTAGGCAGAGAGGCAGGTAGGGGGGTGGGAAACAGGCTCCCCACTGAACAAAGAGCCAGATGTAGGGCTCAATCCCAGGATCCTGGGATCGTGACCTGAGCCAAACATAGAGGCTTAATCCACTTAGTCACCCAGGCACCTCACTTTTTAATTTTTCAACCAACTTCTTATCAATTCTTTTTTAGAATCTTTTTAAATTTTCAGCTTTACATCATATTCTATCCCTTCATCATATATACCCTTATTTTGTATATGTATGTTTTTCTTTCTTTAAAATTTTGTGAGACTATTTCTTCTAACAGACCAAAATACACCCAAAATCAAGTGTGTGCTCTGTTCTAGTCACCAGTCCAATATATATATCACCCCAATGATTACAGCAGCATTATCAGCAATAGCCAGACTATGGAAAGAACACAGGTTTGTGTATATATATGTATACACACACACACACATATATATATGTCTATGTATATACATGTATATATACACATATATATTTATATACACGAGTGTGTATATAAGTAAATAAGTGTGTATTTAAGTGTGTAAATAAGTGTATATTTTTATTTTTTAAAAGATTTTATTTATTTATTTGAGAGAGAGAAAGAGAGACAGAATGAGAGAGCATGAGAGGGGAAGTCAGAGGGAGAAGCAGACTCCCCATGTAGCTGGGAGCCTGATGTGGGACTTGATCCCAGGACTCCGAGATCATGACCTGAGTCAAAGGCAGTCGCTTAACCAACTGAGCCACCCAGGCACCTTCATTCATCTATTTTAATCTGGAGAAGGTGGAAAAACTGACCTCAAAAAAAAAAAAAAACAGGAGGCAATACTGATGGCTAGGGACCTAATCAATACAGACATTAGTAAGATGTCATATCTGGAGTTCAGAATGGCGATTACCAAGGTGTTAGCTGGACTAGAAAAAAGCATGGAAGATACTAGAGAATCCCTTTCTGGAAAAATAAAGAACTAAAATCTAACCAGGTTGAAATAAAAAATTAATTTAAATTTCTATTAAATGACCTATTTTTTCCCATTTTTTATGAACATATAATGTATTATTTGCTTTGGAGGGTAAAGGTCTGTGAATCATCTCTTACACAATTCACAGCACTCACCATAGAACATACCCTCCCCAATGTCCATCACTCAGCCACCCCATCCCTCCTATCCCCCAAGAAACAGACTCAACTATAAAGAACAATCTCATGGTTATTAGAGGGAAGTTGGACAAGGGAATGGGATAAATGTGTGATGGGGATGAAGGAGAACACGTGATGAGTACCTTGTTTTGTATGTAAGTGCAGAATCCCTAAATTCTAGACCAGAAACCAATATTATACTGTATGTTAAGTAACTGGAATTTAAATAAAAATGTGGACAAACTCATGTCTCAAAAAAAATCTCTGAGAGGTATTCTATAAATGAACAAAGATACTAAAGGAACTCACATTCAAATTCCCCAAAATCACTTGTTCAAACTAGATCTACTCCAATATATCCTATTCATGTATTGATCAATGATTCATTAATTATGTATAATACCCAATGCTCATGAGGTCACATGTCTTCCTTAATGCCCATCCTATTTAAAATTAGTGTCCAGTATGTTGGGAAATAAAATGAGTTGATTTTTAAACAAATCTAGTAACAGAAGAAACTTTTCGACCACTCTGAGTTCAGTAGGTAATTAATAAGAAGCATTTCTATGGTGAAGTCTCCCAAGGAAATTTCTCTGCTAGCTCCTCTGGGGTACACATAAACGGCCTATTTGAAAACAATGCCCAAGGGTCTGAAGAACATTCTACAAATAGCACACCCAGAATGCATTCTTGATATTCTCTACTACTGTCTTTCTAACCCAGGGTTTTTTTCTCATCATCAACATTGTTAGAAATGAAAAACACATTTCTGAAGTTAATTCTTAGGTACTCATCTGTGTACTACACTTTCTCTATCATTCTCTGAAGGTTTGGAAATTCATGTATTCTTCCAAAATTCCTTTCAATTGAGTGATACTTATCAAAATAAGGTGAGTAAAAGGACACTTGTTTTAAAGTGCCCATTCTTGGGAGGGTGGGAATGTGTGTACATCACAGTACCTAATATATATATATATACGAATAGCAGAAAGCATTTCATTTCAGGAACACTTTTCTAGACTTTGAAAACACTAGTTTGGTGGCAATAGAAAGCAAGCAGATTATTCTTGGTAATTAATCTCTCTCAGGCTTTCACTTAAACCAACAGTGTGTGATGAAGATGATGTACGGATAAAATAAGCTGGAATGAAAATGTGACTGGAGATACAAAGGAGGTGTCAAAAGGAATAAAGGCTGGCACTTCATTAAACGGACTTTAAGCATTCATGGATAAACGGACCCCTGTGCAGTAAAACAGTGATGAAAAAAATCATTGGAAATAGAAGATCCAAAGCATGGATCCAAGAACTAACAGGAATGAAGTACTGTGAAAATGACATGGTGAAGCTTACAAATCTAGGATAGAACTGTAAAGCTCAAATATGCATCATGTGTGAATTTTATTGATTAAGACACTGCTGTGGTATCTCCAGGGAACTATTTAAAGAGATTAAGGAGGAGCTGGACTAGCCACCATCACAAACAAAACAAGTCTATGGTGGGTAATATGAACAAAATTCCAAATAATACAAATTTAATAAAATTGTTGAAAGCATACTTGAATCATTAAGGTTAGATAAAATTAACTGTGGAAGAATTCATGGAGGCTCAAATCTGAAGTTACTCCTTAAAAAATTGAATTATGTTCCATGACAGAAAAATCTAAAAGGTGAGTATAATCATATTAAATGACTAGACATGGAGGATTTCAGTGGACAACTATTTAATAATGTGAGTAGATCATAATTTTAGAATACTCATTTTAACTAATTAATTCATATCATGCTTTTACTCCAGATCCCATCTAAAACATAGACTCTTTACCTGAAAAAGAACTTAGACAAACATATGTTCCTAACATAGTGCACTCATACCACATCTTGAGTAATGTCAAGATCAAATAAGGTGTAGTAGACATATTCATTCAGGAAACATCTCCAGACTACAGATGATTTCTTTGGAATTTTGAGACTCTGAAATCATAGTTTTATTATCTCACTACTTCATTTGAGTAATTAATTGCTCTTTGATCTTTAGAACCTCCCTAATTATTAGAAGGCAATCATTCACTGAATGATCAATTACATTCTAAATGAGTGATTAGCAATATCCTAAAATATGGGTACCAAAATTTCCTTTCTCATAAGTTCTAGGGAGGAGTCCCAAATGATGTTCCAAAATCCTTCTTGGAGTTTTCAGCACACAGGGCTTATTAAGTATTAGTTGGAATTATTATCATTTTATTGTTTTATGTGCATTTCTGACCTAGGGATAGTGTGTAATCAAGAGCAACATTCACATTTTAGTCATGAGTAGTTTTTTTAAAGTTTTTATTCTAATTCCAGTTAGTTAATATACAGTGTGATACTAGTTTCAGGTGTACAATAGAGTGATTCAAAACTCCCATACAACACCTGGTGCTCATCACAAATGCATGCCTCCTATCCCCCAAGAAATAAACTCAACTGTAGAGAACAAACTCATAGTTATTAGTGGGGAGTTGGTCCAGGGAATGGGATAATTGCATGATGGAGATTAAGGAGGACACATGATGAGTACTTGTCTGTGACATCTGTCACCCTCTTGATTGCCAGAGTCGATTAGGATGATCTGGCTAGCTAGGCAGGTGGCCCTTTCCTCCCTCACTACTCCATGTGTGTCCCTCCCAAAACTGTGCACTCAGAGAATGACCTTCCCTATAGAACAGGACCGTTCTTTGGTCAAGGCTATATGAGTAGCTGCACTTCACCCACTAGAACCTCCAAACAAAAACTGTGGGTTTTGTGTAACACCTCACGAGATGGCTTTTAGGATTTAATGAAATATAGAATGTGAAAAATGTACTTTGTAACCATACAAACATAATGTTTGTGACTCTTAAACCACTAACTCACTAGTGAGGTAACTCAGAATTTGTCACTGGGATGCCTCATAACCATAATCATGATCTATCTTATCTTGCAAAAACATTGTAGATATAATGAAACACAGTTTACCACTAAAGGAAAGAACAGTATAAACTTTTAAAAAAATGGTTCCCTAGTTAATCTTTCCAAAACACTACTTTACTCAGCCAGTTTATTTTCTTGTTACAATGTGCTTCTTATCTTAAAAAAAATGGAACACTACACCAAAAACTAATGATATACTCCATGGTGACTAACACACACACACAAATAATACTGTAAAAGAAAGAAAAAGAAAAGGAATATGTAATATAGTTTGTGAATACGTGTGTGAGTCTCTGGTCCTGACTGATTTGGAATATTGGCTTTCCTCCTGACACCAGTTCTCTGGAGTTAAAAGTTGTACTTGTAGTTATTTACAATCAAGTGGATCACTAATAACTGTCCAAACTCCTATAAAATAGAATCAAAAGTCCACGTAAAAAAGGAAAATCACTACCAGATAGTAAATTAAGTTTTAATGGAAAAATCAAGTGCCCATTTGAAGGAAGTACTTATACAAGAAAATACACATCCCAAAATAAATTCTTCAGCATGGGAAACATATGTCATGGCTCAACTCTCAGTTCATACTTAAGGAAACTGATATTTCTTGCTCCCTTCCAAAATACCAAAATGGACTTGTACAAAATCTACCTTCTTACTCTCCATAGAAATGATAAAACTATTCAACTGACAACTTGAGTATGGACAAGGCTGTCATGATGGTATTACAGCTCGTGTTCTCCTTCTTGTGTGTCAGCTGCCTCAAGAATTCCACTGCTCATAATATTTCAGTAATAACTTGCATCAGTGTCCCCGGGGCCCCATCTCACATCCACTCTATCAGACACCAAGAGACAGAAATCGATAGATTGCATTTTAACAATCTCCTCAGATGATTTTTATGCAAGCAAGCAAAGTTAGAAAATCATTACTTTGACGTTTCTAAAACACAAGATGCTTCCACTTTCCATTAAATCCTCTTTGTAACACAAGGAGATCATCCTTGCCATGCTTTTATACATTGAGTTTCAGAATGATCAGGCTATTTTTCTAAAGTCACCAGCTCTGTTTTGTAGTGTCAGGAGGGAAAGTAAGTCACCTGGTGTCAGATGCCTTTTATTATTTCCCTCACAAGATTCTGCAGCCCATCCTCTGTCAGTGGATGACACATACACTTCTCCTAACTCTTCCTACATTTTCTGCCACTTCTCTGCTGTAGGTGAAACAAGGTAAAGACTGGTGCAATGAACAACAGCCATCCTGAAGAGTTTATTCTACTAGGCTTCTCAGACCGTCCTTGGCTGGAGCTTCCTCTGTTTGCTATTCTTCTTATAACATACCCCATGGCCATGGTTGGAAACATAGCCATTATTCTAGTGTCTAGGTTAGATGCCCATCTGCACAGCCCCATGTATTTCTTCCTCACAAACCTCTCCTTCCTGGACATGTGCTACACCACAAGCATTGTCCCTCAGATGCTGTTTAACCTGGGAAGTGCTAGGAAGACAATCAGCTATCTTGGCTGTGTGGCTCAGCTTTATTTCTTTCACATAATGGGGGGCACAGAATGTCTTATTTTGGCTATCATGTCTTTTGATCGCTATGTGGCTATCTGTAAGCCTTTGCACTACACCCTCATCATGAACCCACGTGTCTGTATCCTGTTGGTATCCACTGTGTGGCTGACTGGAATCACCTATGCTGTCTCAGAGGCCACTGCTACCTTACAGTTACCACTGTGTGGCCTCAATAAACTGGATCACTTGGTGTGTGAGATTCCTGTTCTGATAAAGACTGCCTGTGGAGAAAAGGCTGCTAATGAGCTCACGCTCTCTGTGGTGTGTATTTTTATGTTAGCTGTTCCTCTGTGCTTAATTCTTGCTTCCTATGCTTGTATTGGACTTGCTGTATTTAAAATTAAGTCTTCTGAGGGAAGGAGGAAGGCCTTTGGGACATGTTCCTCCCACCTCATTGTAGTTTTCTTGTTTTATGGTCCAGCCATTAGCATGTACCTTCAGCCCCCCTCTTCCATCTCAAGGGACCATCCCAAGTTCATGGCACTCTTCTATGGAGTGGTGACCCCTGCACTGAACCCTTTTATCTACACCCTGAGGAATAAGGATGTAAAGAGAGCATTAGTCAACCTAGTGAAGGGCATATTCACTTCCAAGTGATAGCTGGGAAATAAATTTAAAATTACAGTAGGTTTATAGGGTTTTCTTTAATAATTCACTCTTGTGTCCTAATTTCCCAAATCTTATTTGAGATATTCATGTCCTGCATTTGATACAGTTATGTTAGGCAACAATGATGCTTGGCTATATGCGCCACTAAGCAGAGTATGTTTGTGAAAATGTAGTGAAAGTAGTTCTACACTGTACTCTGAAATACTAATTGTATTAAGTAATAAAATATGTAATAATATAAATTAAGATATAAACCCATTAGTTCAAACTAATCATTATAAAATAGTACTGCAACCCCACATCTGTGCACTTTGTATCACAACCTCACTTGAGAACTATTTTTCACTGGTCTCTGCCATAGTAGCTCATGTCTCTGTGGGCAGCTGGGCTAAGCTGTGCATCCCCTGTTGGGCACCCCACCCTTCAGAACAACTGCAAGCCTTCTAAGTTTATCGATTCAATTATGGAGACACTATTGCTTTTTTTTAACAGTTCAAATAGATCTTTATTCCTTATTACTATTTTCTCTTAAGTTATATTAGTCATCATGCAGTACATCATTATTAGTTTTTGATGTAGTGTTCCAAGATTCATTATTTACATATGACACTCAGTGTTCCATGCAATATGTGCCTTCCTTAATACCTATCACCATGCCAACCCATCCCTCCATACCCCAAAATCTCTCAGTTTGCTTCTCAGAGCCCACAATCTCTCATGGTTCATCTCCCCCTCTGATTTCCCCCCTTCACTTTTCCCTTCCTTCTAATGTCCTCCATACTATTCCTTATGTTCCACAAATAAGTGAAATCATATGATAATTGGCTTTCTCTGCCCGACTTATTTCATGCAGCATAATCTCCTCCAGTCCCATCAATGTTGATGCAAAAGTTGGGTATTCATCCTTTCTCTTGGCTGAGTAATACTTTATTGTATATATGGATCACATTTTCTTTATCCATTCATCTGTTGAAGGGCATCTTGGCTCTTTCCACAGTTTGGCTATTGTGGCCATTGCTACTATGAACATTGGGGTACATATGGCCCTTCTTTTCATTACATCTGTATCTTTGTTGTAACTATATGGTCAACAAATCTTTGCCAAAGTGGAAAAAAATATCCAATGGAAGAAAGACAGTCTCTTAAATAAATGGTGCTGGGAAATTGGACAGCTATATGTAGAAGAATGAAACTTGACCATTCTTTTACACCATACACAAAGATAAACTCAAAATGCATGAAAGGCCTCAATGTGAGACAGGAACCCCTCGAACTCCTAGAGGAGAGCATAGGCAATCACCTCTTCAACATTGGCCACAGCAACTTCTTTTAAGTCATGTCTCCAAAGGCAAAGGAAACAAAAATTGAAAAATGAACTTTTCAGATTTCATCAAGATCAAAAGCTTCTGCACATCAAAGGAAACAGTCAACAAACAAAGAGGCAACTCATGGAATGGGAGAAGATATTCTCAAATGACACTATAGACAAAGGACTTATATCCAAGATCTATAAAGAACTCCTCAAACTCAACACACACAAAACAGATAATCACATCAAAAAATGGGCAGAAGACAACAGACACTTCTCCAAAGAAGACACACAAATGGTAACAGACACATGAAAAATTGTTCATCATCACTAGCCATCAGGGAAATTCAAATCAAAACCACTTTGAGATACCACCTTACACCAGTTAGAATGGCCAAAATCAACAAGACAGGAAACAACAAGTGTTGGAGAGGATGTGGAGAAAGGGGAACCCTCTTACACTGATGGTGGGGATGCAAGTTGGTGCAGCCACTTTGGAAAACAATGTGGAGGTTCCTCAAAAAATTGAAAATAGAGCTATCCTATGACCCTACAATTGTACTATTTACCCCAAAGATATAGATGTAGTGAAAAGAAGAGCCATCTGTACCCCAATGTTCATAGCAGCAATGTCCACAATAGCCAAACTGTGGAAGGAGCTGTGATGCCCTTCAACAGACTAATGGATAAAGATATGGTCCATACATACAATGGAGTATTACTTAGCCATCAGAAAGGATGAGTACCTAACTTTCTCATCAACGTGGATGGGACTGGAGGAGATTGGGCTGAGTGAAATAACTCAAGCAGAGAAAGTCAATTATTATATGGTTCCCTTATTGTGGAGCATAAAGAATAACATGGAGAACATTAGGAGAAGGAAAAGAAAAAAGGAACTGGCAGAAATCGGAGAGGGGGATCCCTGAGAGACTGTGGACTCTGAGAAACACACTGAGGGTTTGGGAGGAGGGGTGGATGGGGGGGTTAGGTGATCCCAGTGGTGGGTATTAGGGAGGGCAGGTATTGCATGGAGCACTGGATGTGGTGCATCAACAATGAATCTTGGAACACTGAAAAAATTAAATTTAATTTAAAAATTTTAATTAGCCAACATATAGCACATCACTAGTTTCATATGTAATGTTCAATAATCCATAAGTTGCATATATGATTTATGGATAAATTAATCCAAATCAATAAAAGCAGCACCCTGCATGTAATTGAACGTATGTGACATTTGACTTTCTCTGTTTGAGTTACTTCATTTGGCAGAATACCCTCTAGGACCACCCATATTGTTGTGAATGGCAAAATTTCAATCTAAAAAACAAAAGGAGCAAAGAAAACCAGAAACAGATTTATAAATAGAGAGAACAAACTGGTGGTTGCCAAAGGGGAATGGGAGAGG
The DNA here is from genome assembly GCF_922984935.1 of Meles meles. NCBI lineage: Eukaryota > Metazoa > Chordata > Mammalia > Carnivora > Mustelidae > Meles > Meles meles. Next base: position 154,092,542 of record NC_060070.1, on the reverse strand, counting down.
GTAGGGGGATGGGTGAAATGGGAGAAGGGGATTAAGAAGCAGAAAATTCCAGTTCTAAAATAGATAGGTCACAGGGATGAAAAGTATAGCTTAGGGAATATAGTCAATGATATTTTAATAACTTTGTATGGTGATAGACGGTGACTACATTTATCATGGTGAGCATCTCATAATGTGTATAATTGTTGAATCATTATATTGAACACCAGAAACTAATATAACATTGTGTCAACTATACTCAAAAACAAAAGCAAAAAAAGTGTCCCAGGGATTTGGTCACTTGTATTTTTCCTGCTTTTTCTCTGTCCTCTAAGTGAAGAACAGGGTTTTCCTCTTAATCCCTAAATAAGTACCTTGTTTACCCATAATACAGTTATGATCTAGAAGGGTAGTTATGGTCTAGAAAGGTAGAGAGGAATGACCACAGCATTTTAGTTTGATTTATTGATGGTGGCCCCACTATTTTCTGAGAAGCCAGAGACCTATGGCGTTTGCTTGCCCTTTCTCCCAGAATGGTGAAGACATCTCTATGGACCTGGTTAAAGAGCAGTTTGTTTGTTTAAAGTTAGAAATATAGTTAGAGAGATTCTCAAAGTACACACTTCTTCCTGAGTAGGAAGGCAGACCCTGGGGACCTCACTGAGCTGGCTGAGAACAGGGACTGATAGTGAGGAGCTTATTTTCCCAAGGTCCCCAAGGACTTTGTCGTACTTTGAAGGGAGACGTGATGAGATATTTCGTCCCCGTACTCAGTACAGTCATTAAAATTTCCAATATTTCATTTCTGTTCACATGGCAATGTAACCTCTGGGGTTGTGTCTTTCAGAGAAGAAAGAGACAATTAAGGACTGTTTGTTGTTGAAGGCTAATTGAGGCCATCCCCCTCCCTGAACCTGTCCCCTCGTGGGCCCTGTCTTTAGTGATGGTGCCACTGGGACACTGCCTCAATTCTCTTGCCACCTCAGTCCTCAGAATTGTCAGTAATCAGCATCAGGTGAAGGATTTGATAGGGACCACTGTGAGAATAGATCCTGAAAGGGGCAATATGTTTTTTTTACATTCCAGAGATAATGATCACAATGATCTTAATGCATAATTATTCTTCTTAACAAGGCTTGAAAAGACCAGCTGCAGAAAAATACATATAATGCCATATACCTACAATAGTTTAAATACCTACACTTATTTCATATTATGTCAGGTTATATTACTATGTAATAAAATATGATGAACAATAAAAATAAAACAAAATTCATAATAGTGATCGCCTCTGACAAGGGGTACTGTAATTGTACAGGAGTAAAGATGATGCTTCCATACCATATTGATGATATTGTGCTTTATTTCTTTTTTTTTTTCTAGTTTTTTTTTCCCCTTCCAAATTTTTTTTAATAAACATATAATGTATTTTTATCCCCAGGGGTACAGGTCTGTGAATCGCCAGGTTTACACACTTCACAGCACTCACGATAGCACTTACCCTCCCCAATGTCCATAGCCCCCTCCCCCTCTCCCAATCCCACCTCCCCCCAGCAACCCCCAGTTTGTTTTGTGAGATTAAGAGTCATTTATGGTTTGTCTCCCTCCCAATCCCATCTTGTTTCATTTATTCTTCTTTATTTCTTAAGTTGAGCAATGTAGGTAGGTGTGTTTTCAAGAAGAATGAAATGCTATTAGGGCCAAACCTCAGATTCAGTAACAGTCTACTTCTGTGGCTGTTTCAATTTTAACTAAGTCTGGATTTTGTAATCCTATGTCCACTATTTTATTTTATATTTTATTTTATTTTATTTTGGTGCAAGCATCTCTTTTTATTCTTCATCCCCCATCACACAACACTTTTTTTATTATTATGTTCAGTTAGTCACTGCATGGTACATTATTAGCTTTTGATGTAGTGTTCAGTGATTCATTAGTTGTGTATAACAGTCAGTGCTCACCACAACACATGCCCTCCTATGTCCAATAGGAAAACTTCTCAATAATTCTGACATGGACTATGGAAAAACATATTTTTGAACATGAACATGAACATTTCATGGCATCATTTATTTACCTAATTCTGTTTTCATGGCTTCTCAGCTGAAATCTGGAAAACAATTCAAATAAAACAACTAATTTTAGGCAGAACAGAATTTGAACACTTCAAATAGAGCACTTGAATAAGGTCTTAAAGAGGAGTAGATATTATTTTTTTCTTTTTAAATTTATTTATTTTTTTCAGCATAACAGTATTCATTGTTTTTGCACAACACCCAGTGTCCATGCAATACATGCCCTCCCTATTACCCACCACCTGGTTCCCCGAACCTCCCACCCCTGCCCCTTCAAAACCCTCAGGTTGTTTTTCAGAGTCCATAGTCTCTTATGGTTTGCCTCCCCTTCCAATTTCCCTCAACTTCCTTCGAGGAGTAGATATTATTTAAATAGGGAAATGGGAGAGGGTAATTTTAAACTGGGATCATTAGAATAACAATGCAGTATGCCTCCTTGGTTAATGTAATGGTGTTTTGTTTTATTTATTTATTATTTCTTTGTTTTATTTTATTTTTTTATTTTTTTTATTTCTTTTTTTTTTTTATTTGTTTATTTACGGCATAACAGTGTTCATTGTTTTGGCATCACACCCAGTGCTCCATACAGTATGTGCCCTCCCTATTACCCACCACCTTGTTCCTCAACCTCCCACCCCCCCGCCCCTTCAAAACCCTCTGGTTGTTTTTCAGAGTCCGTAGTCTCTCATGGTCCATCTCCCCTTCCAATTTCCCTCAACTCCCTTCTCCTCTCTATCTCCCCATGTCCTCCATGTTCTTTGTTATGCTCCACAAATAAGTGAAACCATATGACACTTGACTCTCTCTGCTTGACTTATTTCGCTTAGCATAATCTCTTCCAGTCCCAGTGCTCATTTTTGACCAGGATGACATCCTCCAGAAAATGCAGATTAGAAGCCCTGCTTTTTAAAACAAATCCTCATTTTGTGTTTTTATTATGGAGGGTACTTATATTCTCCAGCGCTCATAAAAATACAAACAAGGTGGGGTGCCTGGGTGGCTCAGTGGGTTAAAGCCTCTGCCTTCAGCTCAGGTCATGATCCCAGGGTCCTGGGATCGAGCCCCGCATTGGGCTCTCTGCTCCGTAGAGAGCCTTCTTCCTCCTCTCTACCTGCCTCTCTGCCCAGTTGTGATTTCTCTCTGTCAAATAAATAAAATATTTTAAAAAAATACAAACAAGGCATAGAATTTTTTTAAGTTTTCTTGTGGCTTTTTATAATTACTATAATTAAATATTGCTTTGATAGAAACTACATTTTAAAAAAAAGAACTTCTCCCACTACAGGGAATATCTCCCAAGCTTGTGTGTGAGGGTTGAGGGAGATGCAGTAAATCTGTAAGACACCACAGGAGACTGAGCCTGGCACTTGCATTTAACTTGTGCCTAAAAGTGGGTTGGAACCTCTTCCCCTAATGGATTACATGTTGTCTTGTGTCCTGGCCTGGACCTGAGGATGACATCTATATTTAAACATGGAATGTCACATAGCTTGTCCAATGTTATGATTTTTGGTAGATGAGATAAGACTCATTTCGTGATAGGCAGCTCGAGTTATTAGTTACTCTATGGTCTACAATCAGCTTCTCACTCTAACCAGAGATCAACAGCAAGCTAGAAATCCCTTTTCATGTAGAGAATGGTTGCAAGCTTGAACTTACATTTCCCCACTGGAGCTTGATGATCCTCCACACAACACTCTTGTCTTAAAGATGCTTCATGGGCTTTGTATCTTCTAGGGCACAATCAGGGTGATCATATAATTTATTAGCTATATTATGACATTTTGGGAGTAAAGGTGAATATTATTGGAAAATTATTCATAAACCAGGGCAACATGGCCTCTCAAGCCATAACTCTCATGTTGTGTTTCTCTGGTTCTCCTTGAACTAAAGCCTCTACCTATTGTAGAGCCTTCTCTTGCTCCATTTCCCCCTCCCACACTGTTCAATTACTGACAGCCTCATGGATTATCTAAAAATGAGCTTGGGCTTCATACTTAAGTGAGGAATATTTGTCTTCCAAATTTATCAGAGGCCTACCAAATTTGCCTTTTTATTTTTTTTAATTAGTGGTAGCGGATAAGTCAACACGCATTCTGATTTGCTTGGGTTAGTAATCCAAACCATATAACATTATGATACAGTTGGAAATCAGGAAATGTGATGCTTCTAGCTTTGGCTACTCATGGTCTTTTGAGGTTTCATACAAATTTTAGGATTTTTTCTATTTCTATGAAAAATGTCATTGAAGAGAGGGAGTCAAGATGGCGGGGAGGTAGGAGGAGGCACCATTTCAACCTGTACCCTAAAGTGAGCTGATTACCTACCAAAGAACTCCGACCACCCATGAAATCAGCCTGAGATCAGAATTATACACGTGTTGTGAGCAGTCCTCCTAGAGCGAGTTGAGCAGGTGGTAGCAAAGGCTCCCTGTTCCTCAGTCGGAGAAAACTCGTGACTAACCCTCTGGGCTTGTAGAAGCTCTGTTGTTTGCCTTGAGATTAGTTGTTGTTTGCCTTGAGATTGTTCTCCCATGTCATTCCGACCCATGCCATTCCAAAAGCGAATCTAATGGTTTGTTCTGCAGCTGCATTATCTATATTATGACTAGCACATCCTGCACTTGAGACATGTCTCATCTGTGTGCAAATATGCTGAGGTAATCGCTTATGAAACAGAGAATATAAGACTATGTACTTAATAAAGAACTTTGTCACTTGCGCCAACCAGGCTGGTGTCCCTCGCGTGCCTCTCGCATTCCCCTACCTCCCGGGACTCCCCCTCCTTCTCCACTCTTCTCTCCCTTTCTTTTCCTTGGCCAGTTATCCTGCGGGCACGACATACACGTCTGGATCTCTACTGGAGCAGAAGACGCCAGTGGCAGGTAAAGCAGACTGGGAGCATCGGACTGAAATCGGAAGATAAACAAAAGGGGAAGGGAGCCACCAGAGGTTACCTATTGGAAAGTAACACCCCAACACGAGAGTGCTCTGCAACTGGGGACCAGCATTAACTTGGAGTCTGGTTGAAAGCACTCAAAAAACAAACAGCAAAGGATCGTGGTAGGGTAATAGTGGGAAACTGGGCGGGTAGGGTCAGGGACCTAAGTCCCCGGACCCAGGACAGCCTCCCCTGGCACGGAGCCAGAGAGAGCATGGCGGAGAAATCAGGTCTCCGTCCCTGAGCCGCCAGTGCACCTGAATGCCAGCCCGACCGAGAACCAGTGGGGTCTGGCTCCCGTGAGGGGCGGGGAGCCTGGCCAGACGGCAATCCTGAAAAGCGCGCGTCCCACACCCTCCCTTGGGATAGGTGCTCATAGGCGCTAGCCTGGAGCTCTGGCAGCCGGAAAAACCAGATATTCCCAGCTCCGGACAGCGGGAAAATCTCAGTGTGCGATCTCTGCTCGGAACCTCTTTGGCGGTCTGGAGCTGCCTAGACAGCCACCGCTGCCCTGGTTTTGGGTACAACGAGGAGCTCCTGCATCCCCCCAGGGACAGTGACTCAGAACCGACTCTGCCAGCAGCTTTTGCAAAACAGTCTGAGGCTTCTCTCTGAGAGGGAGGTTGGGGTGCTGTTTGCTCTCCTCTAAACCTCCAAAAACCATCAAAATGTCAAGGCGAGAGAAAGCAGATGAAAGAACATAAAAACCCCCAGAGAACAAAAGGCTGAAAAAAACAGTTTCCTGAAAAAAAAAAGAGCTCACTCCCTTGAGGGGAGCGGGAGGACCTAACTCAGGGAACATCATTGTCTGAAAACCCACGTGGCAGGCCCCTCCCCCAGAAAACCAACCAGGAAGGAAGAAAAAAAAAAGACTACAAGAGAACAACCACCACTACTTCATAAATACAACTTTTATTTTTAACTCTTTACCAATATTCTGGTTCTTTTTTTATATACATACAGATAATTTTTTAACCTATTTACCGTCACACTGAGATGTCCAGTACATCAAATTCTTTAATAACCTTCTAACCTGAACTTTTTCATACATACACCGTTTTTCTTTTGTTTTTCTATTTTTTTTAATTCTTTGTTAATTTTAACTTAGTTTAGTCTAGTTTATTCTTTTTTAATTTTTATTTTCTACATACATATAGAGTTAAACTTCAAGGTAATCCCCTTTCCCCAATCAATGCTACCCCTATAGGCAAACCAGTTTCTAATCCCCCTGTAACTTAGGAAAGTTGAGTCCCTTAACAAAAAATCAAGATACATTCAGGAAGAATCAAAATAACCTTCCTCACCCACACTGAGAATCTATAACCATTCTCCCAATTTTTCCTTCTGTCAGTGTTTCTGTGAATTTGTGTTTGTCCTGATAATATATAAATCTTATACGTGGGGTTCTCTCTGATGAGGTTCTTCCCTTTTTTTTTGCTTATATATACATATTTTTTTCTCTTGTCATATACTTTTATCACTCTTTTTGTCTGTCTGTATTTGTTTGTATACTCCACAAATCTTACCTTGTGGCCCATTTGGGCTGAGCCTTCTCTTTTATCTTCCTTTTTTTTTTCCTATCTCTCTCTCTCTTTTTTTTTCCTTTTTTCTTTCTCTTTTTTTTCTTTCTTCTTCTCTATTTCTTTTTCTTTTCTTTTTTCTCTCATTTGGGTGGAGAATCCTGATTGCACAGAAGCGTTCTAGGGTGCACATTGACTGCACCACCATCGAAAAGTCCAGCTGCATCTGTTCAGTCATCTCTTACCAAAATGACTAGGAGGAGGAATACCCAACAGAAGAAAAATACAGAGGATGGGCCTTCTGCAACAGAGCTAATGGCTATTGACCTAGACAATATGTCAGAAAAGGAATTCAGACTAACAATTATCCCGGCAATAGCTAGGTTGGAGAAAGCCATGGATGACCAAACAGAATTGATTAGGGCAGAACTGAAAGCCACCAGGGATGCTGTTCACAATGTTAGGGCAGAACTGAAAGCCACCAGGGATGATGTTCAAAAGGCTCTCAATGAGTTCCAATCCAATCTAAATTCTCTAAAAGCTAGGGTAACTGAGACAGAAGATAGAATTAGTGATCTGGAGGACAAACATATAGAGAGAAAGGATCAGGAGGAAGCCTGGAACAAACAGCTCAGAAGTCACGAAAACAGAATCAGGGAAATAAACGATGCCATGAAACGTTCCAACGTCAGAATTATTGGAATCCCTGAAGGGGAAGAAAAAGAAAGAAGTCTAGAAGATATAGTGGAAGAAGATGTCTATGAAAATTTTCCCAATCTCACGAATGGAAACAACGTTCATGTACTAGAGGCAGAAAGATTTCCTCCCAAGATTTTAGATTCTAAAAAGTCCTCACGGCACCTTATCTTTAGAATGGGAAAAAGCTTGCAGCCTTCCCGTTGAGATCAGGAACACGACAAGGATGCCCACTCTCACCACTCTTGTTCAACATAGTATTAGAAGTTCTAGCAATGGCAATCAGACAACAAAGAGAAATAAAAGGTATCCAAATTGGCAAGGAAGAAGTCAAACTCTCTCTCTTCACAGATGACATGATTCTTTATATGGAAAACCCCAAAGACGCCACCCCCAAACTACTAGAACTCATAGAGCAATTCAGTAACGTGGCAGGATACAAAGTCAATGTACAGAAATCAGTGGCTTTCTTATACACGAACAATGAAAATACAGAAAGGGAAATTAGAGAATTGATTCCATTTACTATAGCACCAAGAACCATAAGATACCTGGGCATAAACCTAACCAAAGAAGTAAAGGACCTGTACTCGAGGAACTACAGAACACTCATGAAAGAAATTGAAGAAGACACAAAAAGATGGAAGACTGTTCCATGCTCTTGGATTGGAAAAATAAACATTGTTAAAATGTCTATACTGCCTAGAGCAATCTATACTTTTAATGCCATTCCGAGCAAAATTCCACCGATATTTTTCAAAGAGCTGGAGCAAATAATCCTAAAATTTGTATGGAGTCAGAAGAGATTCCGAATTGCTAAGGAAATGTTGAAAAACAAAAACAAAACTGGCAGCATCATGTTGCCATATTTCAAGCTTTATTACAAAGCTGTGATCACCAAGACAGTGTGGTACTGGCATAAAAACAGACACATAGACCAGTGGAACAGAGTGGAAAGCCCAGATATGGACCCTCAACTCTATGGTCAAATAATCTTCGACAAAACAGGAAAAAATATTCAATGGAAAAAAGACAGTCTCTTCAATGAATGGTGCTGGGAAAACTGGACAGCGATATGTAGAAGAATGAAACTCGACCATTCTCTTACACCGTACACAAAGATAAACTCGAAATGGATAAAAGACCTCAACGTGAGACAGGAATCTCTCAGAATCCTAGAGGAGAACATAGGCAGTAACCTCTTCGATATCAGCCACAGCAACTTCTTTCAAAACATGTCTCCAAAGGCCAAGGAAACAAAAGCAAAAATGAACTTTTGGGACTTCATCACGATCAAAAGCTTCTGTACAGCAAAGGAAACAGTCAACAAAACAAAGAGGCAACCCACGGAATGGGAGAAGATATTTGCAAATGACAGTACAGACAAAAGGTTGATATCCAGGATCTACAAAGAACTTCTCAAACTCAACACACACAAAACAGAGAATCATATCCAAAAATGGGCAGAAGATATGAACAGACACTTCTCCAATGAAGACATACAAATGGCTATCAGACACATGAAAAAGTGTTCATCATCACTAGCCATCAGGGAGATTCAAATTAAAACAACATTGAGATACCACCTAACACCAGCTAGAATGGCCAAAATTAGCAAGACAGGAAACAACGTGTGCTGGAGAGGATGTGGAGAAAGGGGAACCCTCTTACACTGTTGGTGGAAATGCAAGTTAGTGCAGCCACTTTGGAGAACAGTGTGGAGATTCCTGAAGAAATTAAGAATAGAGCTTCCCTATGACCCTGCAATTGCACTGCTGGGTATTTACCCCAAAGATACAGATGTAGTGAAAAGAAGGGCCATCTGTACCCCAATGTTTATTGCAGCAATGGCTACGGTCGCCAAACTGTGGAAAGAACCAAGATGCCCTTCAATGGATGAATGGATAAGGAAGATGTGGTCCATATACACAATGGAGTATTATGCCTCCATCAGAAAGGACGAATACCCAACCAACATGGATGGGACTGGAAGAAATTATGCTGAGCGAAATAAGTCAAGCAGAGAGAGTCAAGTGTCATATGGTCTCACTTATTTGTGTCGCATAACAAATCACATGGAGGACATGGGGAGATGGAGAGGAGAGGGAGTTGAGGGATACTGGAAGGGGAGATGAACCATGAGAGACTATGGACTCTGAAAAACAACCAGAGGTTATGAAGGGGCGGGGGGGGGCGGGGGGAGGTTGAGGAACCAGGTGGTGGGTAATAGGGAGGGCACGTACTGCATGGAGCACTGGGTGTGATGCCAAAACAATGAACACTGTTATGCTGTAAATAAGCAAATAAAAATAAATAAATAAAAAATAAATAAATAAATTTAAAAAAGAATACATCATTTGTTTTTGGTAATGTTAAATGATTCATTAGTGCCAAATAACACCCAGTGTTCATCATATCACTTGCTCTCCTTAATGCCCATCACCCAGTACCCCATCCCCACATCCACTTCCCTTTCTCTAACTTTCAAAACTAAGGATACACTATATGTTGGCTAACTGAATATAATTTTAAAAATAGGGTATCTTTGTATTTTTTTATTTTTTATTATATTTATGTTAGTCATGATACAGCACATCATTAGTTTATGATATAGTGGTCCATGACTCATTGTTTGCCTTTTTAAAATTTAAAATAAAACCAGTAGTCTGGCTATAAATCTTGAAAAATCAGTATCATTTGGTAATTCTGATAGGAAGATGACAATATTAAAGAAAACCCAAACCACAGTATGTTTTTAATTTGCTTTCACTTAGTTAATGACATACTGAAGACACAATAAAACTTTTCTTTTAAACATAATTACTCTTGGCTAAGAAGAATTCATTTTTAATGTTGAAAATAAAATTGATTCATATTCTTTAATTTATCACTCTTAGTGGTAGATAATAATGTTGATGAATCATGGGTGGAAGAGACTCCACTTATGTGTAATTTTTTCAATTAATTAATAATAGGAATATCTCATATTTTTCTTGTAATCACTTGACCAATTTATTACACACATCATTCTCCACCATCACAACTTGAAATAAATCTACTTTGCATATTCTTTTTTTTCCACAATTTTATTTATTTTTTCAGCGTAACAGTATTCATTGTTTTTGCACAACACCCAGTGCTCCATGCAAAACGTACCCTCCGTATTACCCACCACCTGTTCCCCCAACCTCCCACCCGTGACCCTTCAAAACCCTCAGGTTGTTTTTCAGAGTCCATAGTCTCTTATGGTTTGCCTCCCCTTCCAATTTTTTTTTTAATAAACAAATAATGTATTTTTATCCCCAGGAGTACAGGTCTGTGAATCGCCAGGTTTATACACTTCACAGCACTCACGATACCACATACCCTCCCCAATGTCCATAGCCCCCTCCCCATCTCCCAATCCCACCTTCCCCCAGCAACCCCTAGTTTGTTTGGTGAGATTAAGAGTCATTGGGGGGAGGAGTCAAGATGGCGGAGAAGTAGCAGCCTGAGACTACATCAGGTAGCAGGAGATCAGCTCGATAGCTTATCTAAAAATTGCAAACACCTACAAATCCAACGGGAGAGCGAAGAGAAAAAGAACAGCAACTCTAGAAACAGAAAATCAACCACTTTCTGAAAGGTAGGACTGGCGGAGAAGTGAATCTAAAACGACAGGAAGATAGACCATGGGGGGAGGGGCCGGCTCCCGGCAAGCGGCGGAGGAATGGAGCACAAAATCAGGACTTTTAAAAGTCTGTTCCACTGAGGGACATTGCTCCAGGGGCTAAACCGGGGTGAAGCCCACACGGGGCCAGCGTGGCCCCAGGCCCCGCAGGGTCACAGTAGGATCGGGGGTGTCAGAGTGTCGGAGAGCTCGCAGGTATTAGAACGGAGAAGCCGGCTGCAGAGACAGAGCCAAGGACTGAACTCTCAGCTCTGGGTTACCTTGAACTGGTCGCGGGCTGGGTGAGCTCGGAGCGCGGCTAGAGGCTGGGGATACGGGAGTGATTGGGTGCTGTCCTCTGGGGGCACAGTGAGGAGTGGGGCCCCAGGCTCTCGGCTCCTCCGGGCCGGAGACTGGGAGGCCACCATTTTCATTCCCGTCCTCCGGAACTCTACGGAAAGCGTTCAGGGAACAGAAGCTCCCAAAAGCGAACCCGAGCCGATTACTTAGTCCGGCCACCGGTAAGGGCAGTGCAATCCCGCCTCGGGCAAAGACACTTGAGAGTCACTACAACAGGCCCCTCCCCCAGAAGATCAACAAAATATCCAGCCAGGACGAAGTTCATCTATCAAGGAGAAAGCAGATTCAATTCCTAAGACAGCAGAGCAATTCCAGAGGAGGAGAAAGCAAAGCAAGGAACTTATGGCTTTTAACATTTTTTGACTAGTTCACCTAAATATATATATTTTTTCTTTCTTTTTTATATTTTTTTATTTGTTTTATTTTTTAAATTTTTTTCTTTTTTTTTCCTTTTTTTTTTCAGAAGCTGTTTTTATCCCCTTTCTCCCCCCCACAATTTGAGGTCCCTTCTGATTTGGTTACAGCGCATTTTTCCGGGGTCTTTGCCACCCTTTCAGTAGTTTATTTGCTCCTTCATATTCTCTTATCTGGACAAAATGACAAGGCGGAAAAAATCACCACAAACAAAAGAACAAGAGACAGTACCGAAGGCTAGGGACCTAATCAACACAGACATGGGTAATATGTCAGATCAAGAGTTCAGAATGACGATTCTGAACATTCTAGCCGGGCTCGAAAAAGGCATGGAAGATATTAGAGAAACCCTCTCTGGAGATATTAAAGCCCTTTCTGGAGAAATTAAAGAACTAAAATCTAACCAAGTTGAAATCAAAAAAGCTATTAATGAGGTGCAATAAAAAATGGAGGCTCTCACTGCTAGGATCAATGAGGCAGAAGAAAGAATTAGTGATCTAGAAGACCAAATGACAGAGAATAAGGAAGCCGAGCAAAAGAGGGACAAACAGCTACTGGACCATGAGGGGAGAATTCGAGAGATAAGTGACACCATAAGACGAAACAACATTAGAATAATTGGGATTCCAGAAGAAGAAGAAACAGAGAGGGGAGCAGAAGGTCTATTGGAGAGAATCATTGGAGAGAATTTCCCTAATATGGCAAAGGGAACAAGCATCAAAATCCAGGAGATGCAGAGAACCCCCCTCAAAGTCAACAAGAATAGGTCCACACCCCGTCACCTAATAGTAAAATTTACAAGTCTTAGTGACAAAAAGAAAATCCTGAAAGCAGCCCGAGAAAAGAAGTCTGTAACATACAATGGTAAAAATATTAGATTGGCGGCAGACTTATCCACAGAGACCTGGCAGGCCAGAAAGAGCTGGCATGATATATTCAGAGCACTCAACGAGAAAAACATGCAGCCAAGAATACTCTATCCAGGGGCTAAACCGCTAGGCTATCATTGAAAATAGCTAGCTAGCTAGCTAGCTATCCAGCTAGGCTATCATTGAAAATAGAAGGAGAGATCAAAAGCTTGCAGGACAAACAAAAACTGAAAGAATTTGCAAACACCAAACCAGCTCTACAGGAAATATTGAAAGGGGTCCTCTAAGCAAAGAGAGAGCCTAAAAGTAGTAGATCAGAAAGGTACAGAGACAATATACAGTAACAGTCACCTTACAGGCTAATAATGGCACTAAATTCATATCTCTCAATAGTTACCCTGAATGTTAATGGGCTAAATGCCCCAATCAAAAGACACAGGGTATCAGAATGGATAAAAAAACAAAACCCATCAGTATGTTGCCTACAAGAAACTCATTTTAGACGCGAAGACACCTCCAGATTTAAAGTGAGTGGGTGGAAAACAATTTACCATGCTAATGGGCATCAGAAGAAAGCTGGGCTGGCAATCCTTATATCAGATCAATTAGATTTTAAGCCAAAGACTATAATAAGAGATGAGGAAGGACACTATATCCTACTCAAAGGGTCTGTCCAACAAGAAGATCTAACAAGTTTAAATATCTATGCCCCTAACGTGGGAGCAGCCAACTATATCAACCAATTAATAACAAAATCAAAGAAACACCTCAATAATAATACAATAATAGTAGGGGACTTTAACACTCCCCTCACTGAAATGGACAGATCATCCAAGCAAAAGATCAACAAGGAAATAAAGGCCTTAAATGACACACTGGACCAGATGGACATCACAGATCTATTCAGAACATTTCATCCCAAAACAACAGAATACACATTCTTCTCTAGTGCACATGGAACCTTCTCCAGAATAGATCACATCCTGGGTCACAAATCAGGTCTCAACCGGTATCAAAAGATTAGGATTATTCCCTGCATATTTTCAGACCACAATGCTCTGAAGCTAGAACTCAATCACAAGAGGAAAGCTGGAAAGAACCCAAATACATGGAGACTAAACAGCATCCTTCTAAAGAATGAATGGGTTAACCAGGAAATTAAAGAAGAATTGAAAAAATTCATGGAAACAAATGATAATGAAAACACAACGGTTCAAAATCTGTGGGACACAGCAAAGGCAGTCCTGAGAGGAAAATATATAGCAGTACAAGCCTTTCTCAAGAAACAAGAAAGGTCTCAAGTACACAACCTAACCCTACACCTAAAGGAGCTGGAGAAAGAACAAGAAAGAAACCCTAAACTCAGCAGGAGAAGAGAAATCATAAAGATCAGAGCAGAAATCAATGAAATAGAAACCAAAAAAACAATAGAACAAATCAATGAAACTAGGAGCTGGTTCTTTGAAAGAATCAATAAGATTGATAAACCCCTGGCCAGACTCATCAAAAAGAAAAGAGAAAGGACCCAAATCAATAAAATCATGAATGAAAGAGGAGAGATCACAACTAACACCAGAGAAATACAGACAATTATAAGAACATACTATGAGCAACTCTACGCCAACAAATTTGACAATCTGGAAGAAATGGATGCATTCCTAGAGACATATAAACTACCACAACTGAACCAGGAAGAAATAGAAAACCTGAACAGGCCCATAACCAGTAAGGAGACTGAAACAGTCATCAAAAATCTCCAAACAAACAAAAGCCCAGGGCCAGACAGCTTCCCAGGGGAATTCTACCAAACATTTAAAGAAGAACTCATTCCTATTCTCTTGAAACTGTTCCAAAAAATAGAAACGGAAGGAAAACTTCCAAACTCATTTTATGAGGCCAGCATCACCTTGATCCCAAAACCAGACAAGGATCCCACCAAAAAAGAGAACTACAGACCAATATCCTTGATGAACACAGACGCAAAAATTCTCGCCAAAATACTAGCCAATAGGATTCAACAGTACATTAAAAGGATTATTCACCACGATCAAGTGGGATTTATTCCAGGGCTGCAGGGTTGGTTCAACATCCGCAAATCAATCAATGTGATAGAACACATTAATAAAAGAAAGAACAAGAACCATATGATACTCTCAATAGATGCTGAAAAAGCATTTGACAAAGTACAGCATCCCTTCCTGATCAAAACTCTTCAAAGTGTGGGGATAGAGGGCACATACCTCAATATTATCAAAGCCATCTATGAAAAACCCACCTCAAATATCATTCTCAATGGAGAAAAACTGAAAGCTTTTCCGTTAAGGTCAGGAACACGGCAAGGATGTCCATTATCACCACTGCTATTCAACATAGTACTAGAAGTCCTAGCCTCAGCAATCAGACAACAAAAAGAAATTAAAGGCATCCAAATTGGTAAAGAAGAAGTCAAACTATCACTCTTCACAGATGATATGATACTATATGTGGTAAACCCAAAAGACTCCACTCCAAAACTGCTAGAACTTGTCCAGGAATTCAGTAAAGTGTCAGGATATAAAATCAATGCACAGAAATCAGTTGCATTTGTTGTACACCAACAACACGACTGAAGAAAGAGAAATTAAGGAGTCAATCCCATTTACAATTGTACCCAAAACTATAAGATACCTAGGAATAAACCTAACCAAAGAGGCTAAGAATCTATACACAGAAAATTATAAAGTACTCATGAAAGAAATTGAGGAAGACACAAAGAAATGGAAAAATGTTCCATGCTCCTGGATTGGAAGAATAAATATTGTGAAAATGTCTATGCTACCTAAAGCAATCTACACATTTAATGCAATCCCTATCAAAATACCATCCATTTTTTTCAAAGAAATGGAACAAATAATCCTAAAATTTATATGGAACCAGAAAAGACCTCGAATAGCCAAAGGAATATTGAAGAACAAAGCCAAAGTTGGTGGCATCACAATTCCGGACTTCAAGCTCTATCACAAAGCTGTCATCATCAAGACAGCACGGTACTGGCACAAAAACAGACACATAGATCAGTGGAACAGAATAGAGAGCCCAGAAATCGACCCTCAACTCTATGGTCAACTAATCTTCGACAAAGCAGGAAAGAATGTCCAATGGAAAAAAGACAGCCTCTTCAATAAATGGTGCTGGGAAAATTGGACAGCCACATGCAGAAAAATGAAATTGGACCACTTCCTTACACCACACACGAAAATAGACTCCAAATGGATGAAGGACCTCAATGTGAGAAAGGAATCCATCAAAATCCTTGAGGAGAATGCAGGCAGCAACCTCTTCGACCTCAGCCGTAGCAACATCTTCCTAGGAACAACGGCAAAGGCAAGGGAAGCAAGGGCAAAAATGAACTATTGGGATTTCATCAAGATCCAAAGCTTTTGCACAGCAAAGGAAACAGTTAACAAAACCAAAAGACAACTGACAGAATGGGAGAAGATATTTGCAAACGACATATCAGATAAAGGGCTAGTATCCAAAATCTATAAGGAACTTAGCAAACTCAACACCCAAAGAACAAAGAATCCAATCAAGAAATGGGCAGAGGACATGAACAGACATTTCTGCAAAGAAGACATCCAGATGGCCAACAGACACATGAAAAAGTGCTCCACGTCACTCGACATCAGGGAAATACAAATCAAAACCACAATGAGATATCACCTCACACCAGTCAGAATGGCTAAAATTAACAAGTCAGGAAATGACAGATGCTGGAGAGGATGTGGAGAAAGGGGAACCCTCCTCCACTGTTGGTGGGAATGCAAGGTGGTGCAACCACTCTGGAAAACAGCATGGAGGTTCCTCAAAATGTTGAAAATAGAACTACCCTATGACCCAGCAATTGCACTACTGGGTATTTACCCTAAAGATACAAACATAGTGATCCGAAGGGGCACGTGTACCCGAATGTTTATAGCAGCAATGTCTACAATAGCCAGACTATGGAAAGAACCTAGATGTCCATCAACAGATGAATGGATAAAGAAGAGGTGGTATATATACACAATGGAATACTATGCAGCCATCAAAAGAAATGAAATCTTGCCATTTGCGACGACGTGGATGGAGCTAGAGCGTATCATGCTTAGTGAAATAAGTGAATCGGAGAAAGACAACTATCATATGATCTCCCTGATATGAGGACATGGAGAAGCAACATGGGGGGCTAGGGGGATAGGAGAAGAATAAATGAAACAAGATGGGATTGGGAGGGAGACAAACCGTAAATGACTCTTAATCTCACAAAACAAACTGGGGGTTGCTGGGGGGAGGTGGGATTGGGAGAGGGGGAGCGGGCTATGGACATTGGGGAGGCGAGGTGAACCATAAGAGACTATGGACTCTGAAAAACAACCTGAGGGTTTTGAAGGGTCAGGGGTGGGAGGTTGGGGCAACCTGAGGGTTTTGAAGGTTCAGGGGTGGGAGATTGGGGGAACAGGTGGTGGGTAATGGGGAGGGCACGTTTTGCATGGAGCACTGGGTGTTGTGCAAAAAGAATGGAAGGGGAGATGAACCATGAGAAACTACGGACTCTGAAAAACAACCAGAGGGTTTTGAAGGGGGGGGGTGGGAGGTTGAGGACCCAGGTGGTGGGTAATAGGGAGGGCACGTACTGCATGGAGCACTGGGTGTGATGCCAAAACAATGAACACTGTTATGCTGTAAATAAACAAATAAAAAAAAGAATAAAAAATATTTCTCTGCCTTAAAAAAAAAAGAGAGAGACTCTCAATCTCAAGAAACAAATTGAGGGTTGCTGTAGATGGGGAGAGGAGATAGGGTGGCTGGGCTATGGATATTGGGGAGGGTATGTTTTTTGGCTATACCTGATAATGCTGCTTTCAAAACCAGGGTGCATGTATTCCTTTATATTGGTGTTTTTGTATCTTTCAGGTAAACCTAGTAATGCAAAATAGAAAACCCAGAAAGAACCAACAGCTATAGTGTCAATTAAGCTCCAACAAAACAGGACAGAATATCCAATGGAAACAAGAGTGTGTCTTCAACAACTGGTGTTGGGAAAACTGGACAGCAACATGCAAAAGAATGAAACTGGACCACTTGCTTACACCAGACACAAAAATAAATTCAATACGGATCAATAACCTATGACTCAGGAAACCATTAAAATCCTGAAGAAGAACACAGGCAGCAACATCTTTGACATCGGCCATCTTACTAACCATGTGCCCTGTGGAAAGGGAAACAAAAGCAAAATAAACTACTGATTGCTCGAGGGAGTATAGACATTTTTTTTTTCCTCATTTTATTTATTTTTTCAGCGTAACAGTATTCATTCTTTTTGCACAACACCCAGTGCTCCATGCAAAACGTGCCCTCTCCATTACCCACCACCTGTTCCCCCAACCTCCCACCCCTGACCCTTCGAAACCCTCAGGTTGCCCCAACCTCCCACCCCTGACCCTTCAAAACCCTCAGGTTGTTTTTCAGAGTCCATAGTCTCTTATGGTTCGCTTCCCCTCCCCAATGTCCATAGCCCGCTCCCCCTCCCCCAATCCCACCTCCCCGCAGCAACCCCCAGTTTGTTTTGTGAGATTAAGAGTCATTTATGGTTTGTCTCCCTCCCAATCCCATCTTGTTTCATTTATTCTTCTCCTATCTCCTACCCCCCCATGTTGCTTCTCCATGTCCTCATATCAGGGAGATCATATGATAGTTGTCTTTCTCCGATTGACTTATTTCACTAAGCATGATATGCTCTAGTTCCATCCACATCGTCGCAAATGGCAAGATTTCATTTCTTTTGATGGCTGCATAGTATTCCATTGTGTATATATACCACACCTTCTTGATCCATTCATCTGTTGATGGACATCTAGGTTCTTTCCATAGTCTGGCTATTGTAGACATTGCTGCTATAAACATTCGGGTACACGTGCCCCTTCGGATCACTATGTTTGTATCTTTAGGGTAAATACCCAGTAGTGCAATTGCTGGGTCATAGGGTAGTTCTATTTTCAACATTTTGAGGAACCTCCATGCTGTTTTCCAGAGTGGTTGCACCAGCTTGCATTCCCACCAACAGTGGAGGAGGGTTCCCCTTTCTCCACATCCTCTCCAGCATCTGTCATTTCCTGACTTGTTCATTTTAGCCATTCTGACTGGTGTGAGGTGATATCTCATTGTGGTTTTGATTTGTATTTCCCTGATGGCAAGTGACGTGGAGCACTTTTTCATGTGTCTGTTGGCCATCTGGATGTCTTCTTTGCAGAAATGTCTGTTCATGTCCTCTGCCCATTTCTTGATTGGATTGTTTGTTCTTTGGGTGTTGAGTTTGCTAAGTTCCTTATAGATTTTGGATACTAGCCCTTTATCTGATATGTCGTTTGCAAATATCTTCTCCCATTCTGTCAGTTGTCTTTTGGTTTTGTTAACTGTTTCCTTTGCTGTGCAAAAGCTTTTGATCTTGATGAAATCCCAACAGTTCATTTTTGCCCTTGCTTCCCTTGCCTTTGCCGTTGTTCCTAGGAAGATGTTGCTACGGCTGAGGTCGAAGAGGTTGCTGCCTGCATTCTCCTCAAGGATTTTGATGGATTCCTTTCTCACATTGAGGTCCTTCAACCATTTGGAGTCTATTTTTGTGTGTGGTGTAAGGAAGTGGTCCAATTTCATTTTTCTGCATGTGGCTGTCCAATTTTCCCAGCACCATTTATTGAAGAGGCTGTCTTTTTTCCATTGGACATTCTTTCCTGCTTTGTCGAAGATTAGTTGACCATAGAGTTGAGGGTCGATTTCTGGGCTCTCTATTCTGTTCCACTGATCTATGTGTCTGTTTTTGTGCCAGTACCATGCTGTCTTGATGATGACAGCTTTGTAATAGAGCTTGAAGTCCGGAATTGTAATGCCACCAACTTTGGCTTTGTTCTTCAATATTCCTTTGGCTATTCGAGGTCTTTTCTGGTTCCATATAAATTTTAGGATTATTTGTTCCATTTCTTTGAAAAAAATGGATGGTATTTTGATAGGGATTGCATTAAATGTGTAGATTGCTTTAGGTAGCATAGACATTTTCACAATATTTATTCTTCCAATCCAGGAGCATGGAACATTTTTCCATTTTTTTGTGTCTTCCTCAATTTCTTTCATGAGTACTTTATAATTTTCTGTGTATAGATTCTTAGTCTCTTTGGTTAGGTTTATTCCTAGGTATCTTATAGTTTTGGGTACAATTGTAAATGGGATTGACTCCTTAATTTCTCTTTCTTCAGTCTTGTTGTTGGTGTACAGAAATGCAACTGATTTCTGTGCATTGATTTTATATCCTGACACTTTACTGAATTCCTGAACAAGTTCTAGCAGTTTTGGAGTGGAGTCTTTTGGGTTTTCCACATATAGTATCATATCATCTGCGAAGAGTGATAGTTTGACTTCTTCTTTACCAATTTGGATGCCTTTAATTTCTTTTTGTTGTCTGATTGCTGAGGCTAGGACTTCTAGTACTATGTTGAATAGCAGTGGTGATAATGGACATCCCTGCCGTGTTCCTGACCTTAACGGAAAAGCTTTCAGTTTTTCTCCATTGAGAATGATATTTGCGGTGGGTTTTTCATAGATGGCTTTGATAATATTGAGGTATGTGCCCTCTATCCCTACACTTTGAAGAGTTTTGATCAGGAAGGGATGCTGTACTTTGTCAAATGCTTTTTCAGCATCTATTGAGAGTATCATATGGTTCTTGTTCTTTCTTTTATTAATGTGTTCTATCACATTGATTGATTTGCGGATGTTGAACCAACCCTGCAGCCCTGGAATAAATCCCACTTGATCATGGTGAATAATCCTTTTAATGTACTGTTGAATCCTATTGGCTAGTATTTTGGCGAGAATTTTTGCGTCTGTGTTCATCAAGGATATTGGTCTGTAGTTCTCTTTTTTGGTGGGATCCTTGTCTGGTTTTGGGATCAAGGTGATGCTGGCCTCATAAAATGAGTTTGGAAGTTTTCCTTCCATTTCTATTTTTTGGAACAGTTTCAGGAGAATAGGAATGAGTTCTTCTTTAAATGTTTGGTAGAATTCCCCTGGGAAGCCGTCTGGCCCTGGGCTTTTGTTTGTTTGGAGATTTTTGATGACTGTTTCAATCTCCTTACTGGTTATGGGCCTGTTCAGGTTTTCTATTTCTTCCTGGTTCAGTTGTGGTAGTTTATATGTCTCTAGGAATGCATCCATTTCTTCCAGATTGTCCAATTTGTTGGCGTAAAGTTGCTCATAGTATGTTCTTATAATTGTCTGTATTTCTTTGGTGTTAGTTGTGATCTCTCCTCTTTCATTCATGATTTTATTGATTTGGGTCCTTTCTCTTTTCTTTTTGATGAGTCTGGCCAGGGGTTTATCAATCTTATTGATTCTTTCAAAGAACCAGCTCCTAGTTTCATTGATTTTTTCTATTGTTTTTTTGGTTTCTATTTCATTGATTTCTGCTCTGATCTTTATGATTTCTCTTCTCCTGCTGGGTTTAGGGTTTCTTTCTTGTTCTTTCTCCAGCTCCTTTACGTGTAGGGTTAGGTTGTGTACTTGAGACCTTTCTTGTTTCTTGAGAAAGGCTTGTACCGCTATATATTTTCCTCTCAGGACTGCCTTTGCTGTGTCCCACAGATTCTGAACTGTTGTGTTTTCATTATCATTTGTTTCCATGAATTTTTTCAATTCTTCTTTAATTTCCTGGTTAACCCATTCATTCTTTAGAAGGATGCTGTTTCGTCTCCATGTATTTGGGTTCTTTCCAGCTTTCCTCTTGTGATTGAGTTCTAGCTTCAGAGCATTGTGGTCTGAAAATATGCAGGGAATGATCCTAATCTTTTGATACCGGTTGAGACCTGATTTGTGACCCAGGATGTGATCTATTCTGGAGAAGGTTCCATGTGCACTAGAGAAGAATGTGTATTCTGTTGCTTTGGGATGAAATGTTCTGAATATATCTGTGATGTCCATCTGGTCCAGTGTGTCATTTAAGGCCTTTATTTCCTTGTTGATCTTTTGCTTGGATGATCTGTCCATTTCAGTGAGGGGAGTGTTCAAGTCCCCTACTATTATTGTATTATTATTGATGTGTTTCTTTGATTTTGTTATTAATTGGTTGATATAGTTGGCTGCTCCCACGTTAGGGGCATAGATATTTAAAATTGTTAGATCTTCTTGTTGGACAGACCCTTTGAGTAGGATATAGTGTCCTTCCTCATCTCTTATTATAGTCTTTGGCTTAAAATCTAATTGATCTGATATAAGGATTGCCACTCCAGCTTTCTTCTGATGCCCATTAGCATGGTAAATTGTTTTCCACCCCCTCACTTTCAATCTGGAGGTGTCTTCGCGTCTAAAATGAGTTTCTTGTAGGCAACATACTGATGGGTTTTGTTTTTTTATCCATTCTGATACCCTGTGTCTTTTGATTGGGGCATTTAGCCCATTAACATTCAGGGTAACTATTGAGAGATATGAATTTAGTGCCATTATTAGCCTGTAAGGTGACTGTTACTGTATATTGTCTCTGTACCTTTCTGATCTACTACTTTTAGGCTCTCTCTTTGCTTAGAGGACCCCTTTCAATATTTCCTGTAGAGCTGGTTTGGTGTTTGCAAATTCTTTCAGTTTTTGTTTGTCCTGGAAGCTTTTGATCTCTCCTTCTATTTTCAATGATAGCCTAGCTGGATAGAGTATTCTTGGCTGCATGTTTTTCTCGTTGAGTGCTCTGAATATATCATGCCAGCTCTTTCTGGCCTGCCAGGTCTCTGTGGATAAGTCTGCTGCCAATCTAATATTTTTACCATTGTATGTTACAGACTTCTTTTCTCGGGCTGCTTTCAGGATTTTCTCTTTGTCACTAAGACTTGTAAATTTTACTATTAGGTGACGGGGTGTGGACCTATTCTTGTTGACTTTGAGGGGGGTTCTCTGCATCTCCTGGATTTTGATGCTTGTTCCCTTTGCCATATTAGGGAAATTCTCTCCAATGATTCTCTCCAATAGACCTTCTGCTCCCCTCTCTGTTTCTTCTTCTTCTGGAATCCCAATTATTCTAATGTTGTTTCGTCTTATGGTGTCACTTATCTCTCGAATTCTCCCCTCATGGTCCAGTAGCTGTTTGTCCCTCTTTTGCTCGGCTTCCTTATTCTCTGTCATTTGGTCTTCTATATCACTAATTCTTTCTTCTGCCTCATTGATCCTAGCAGTGAGAGCCTCCATTTTTGATTGCACCTCATTAATAGCTTTTTTGATTTCAACTTGGTTAGATTTTAGTTCTTTAATTTCTCCAGAAAGGGCTTTAATATCTCCAGAGAGGGTTTCTCTAATATCTTCCATGCCTTTTTCGAGCCCGGCTAGAATGTTCAGAATCGTCATTCTGAACTCTTGATCTGACATATTACCCATGTCTGTGTTGATTAGGTCCCTAGCCTTCGGTACTGTCTCTTGTTCTTTTGTTTGTGGTGATTTTTTCCGCCTTGTCATTTTGTCCAGATAAGAGGATATGAAGGAGCAAATAAACTACTAAAAGGGTGGCAAAGACCCCGGAAAAATGCGCTGTAACCAAATGAGAAGAGACCCCAAATTGTGGGGGGGAGAAAGGGGATAAAACAGCTTCTGAAAAAAAAAGAAAAGAAAAAAGAAAAAAAAAAAAAAGAAAGAAAAAAATTTAAAAAATAAAACAAATAAAAAAATACAAAAAAGAAAGAAAAAATATATATATTTAGATGAACTAGTCAAAAAATGTTAAAAAAGAAAAGGGTAAAAGTTTTAAAAAATTTAGCAGAAGAAGAAAAAAGAAAAAAGAAAAAAAAATTGAAAAAAGAAAAAAAAATTGAAAAAAGAAAAAAAAATTGAAGTAGCCGCAAGACTAACGAATCATGGGGAGAAAGCCATGAGTTCCGTGCTTTGCTTTCTCCTCCTCTGGAATTGCTCTGCTGTCTTAGGAATTGAATCTGCTTTCTCCTTGATAGATGAAATTCGTTCTGGCTGGATATTTTGTTGATCTTCTGGGGGAGGGGCCTGTTGTAGTGACTCTCAAGTGTCTTTGCCCGAGGTGGGACTGCACCGCCCTTACCGGCGGCCGGACTAAGTAATCGGCTCGGGTTCGCTTTTGGGAGCTTCTGTTCCCTGAACGCTTTCCGTAGAGTTCCGGAGGACGGGAATGAAAATGGCGGCCTCCCAGTCTCCGGCCCGGAGGAGCCGAGAGCCTGGGGCCCCACTCCTCAGTGCGCCCCCAGAGGACAGCACCCAATCACTCCCGTATCCCCAGCCTCTAGCCGCGCTCGGAGCTCACCCAGCCCGCGACCAGTTCAAGGTAACCCTGAGCTGAGAGTTCAGTCCTCGGCTCTGTCTTGGCAGCCGGCTTCTCCGTTCTAATAGCTGCGAGCTCTCCGACACTCTGACACCCCCGATCCTTCTGTGACCCTGCGGGGCCTGGGGCCACGCTGGCCCCGCGTGGGCTTCACCCCGGTTTAGCCCCTGGAGCAATGTCCCTCAGTGGAACAGACTTTTAAAAGTCCTGATTTTGTGCTCCGTTCCTCCGCCGCTTGCCGGGAGCCGGCCCCTCCCCCCGCGGTCTATCTTCCCGTCATTTTAGATTCACTTCTCCGCCAGTCCTACCTTTCAGAAAGTGGTTGATTTTCTGTTTCTAGAGTTGCTGTTCTTCTTCTCTTCGCTCTCCCGTTGGATTTGTAGGTGTTTGCAATGTTTAGATAAGCTATCGAGCTGATCTCCTGCTACCTGATGTAGTCTCAGGCTGCTACTTCTCCGCCATCTTGACTCCTCCCTCCAAAATAAGAGTCGAGTATAGACATTTTAACAATGTTTATTCTTCTGATCCATGAGCATGGAATGGTCTTCCATATTTTTGAGTCTTCTTTTTTTTTAAAGATTTTATTTTATTTATTTATTTGACAGAGAGAGATCACACATAGATAGAGAGGCAGGCAGAGAGAGAGAGAGGGAGCAGGCTCCCTGCTGAGCAGAGAGCCCGATGCGGGACTCGATCCCAGGACCTGAGATCATGACCTGAGATGAAGGCAGCGGCTTAACCCACTGAGCCACCCAGGCGCCCCAACTTTTTGAGTCTTCTTAAATGTCTTTCATGAGTATTCTGTAGTTCCTCAAGTACAGATCCTTTACCTCTTTGGTTAAGTCTATTCCCAGGTATCCTACAGTTCTTAATGCTATAGTAAATGGAATTGATTCTCTAATATCCCTTTCTCTATTTTCATTGTTAGTGTATAAAAAGCAACCAATTTTAGTACATTGATTTTTTATCCTGCCACATTACTGAATTGCTATATGAGTTCTAGTAGTTTGGAGGTGGAGTCTTTTGGGTTTTCTGTATAAAATATCATGTCATCTGTGAAGAGAGAGAATTTGACTTCATTACCAATTTGAATACTTTTATTTCACTTTGTTGTCTGATTGCTGTTGCTAGGAGTTCTAATACTATGTTGAACAGGAGTGGTGAGAGTGGGCATCTTTGTCATGTTCCTGATCTCAAAGGGAAGGTTGTCAGCTTTTTCCCATTGAGGATGATATTTGCTGTAGAGGGATCTAAACTTTCAATGCAATTTCAACCAAAATTCCACCAGCATTTTTCAAAGAGCTGGAGCAAACAATCCTAAAATTTGTATGGAATCAGAAGAGACACCGAATTGCTAAGGAAATGTTGAAAAAGAAAAACAAAACTGGGGACATCACATTGCCTGATTTCAAGCTTTACTACAAAGCTGTAAACACCAAGACAGCATGGTATTGGCACAAAAACAGACACATAGACCAGTAGAATAGAGTACAGAGCCCAGATATGGACCCTCAACTCTACGGTCAAATAACTTTTGACAAAGAAGGAAAAAAATAACAGTGGAAAAAAGACAGTCTCTTCAATAAATGGTGCTGGGAAAATTGAACAGCTATGTGTAGAAGAATGAAACTTGACCATTCTCTTACACCATACACAAAGATAAACTCAAAATGGATAAAGGACCTCAACATGAGACAGGAGTCCTAGAGGAGAACATAGGCAGTAAGCTCTTCAACATTAGCCACAGCAATTTCTTTCAAGATATGTCTCCTAAGGCAAAGAAAACAAAAGCAAAATGAACTTTTGGGACTTCATCAAGATCAAAAGCTTCTGCACAGCAAAGGAAACAGTCAACAAAACAAAGAGGCAACCCACAGAATGTGAGAGATATTTGCAAATGACAATACAGACAAAGGGCTGGTATCCAAGATCTATAAAGAACTCCTCAAATTCAACATACACAAAACAGATAAAATGGGGAGAAGACATGAACAGATACTTCTCCAATGAAGACATACAAATGGCTAACAGCCACATGAAAAAATGTTCATCATCACTAGCCATCGGGAAGATTCAAGTCAAAACCACATTGAAATACCACCTTACACCAGTTAGAATGTCCAAAATTAACAAGACAGTAAACAATAAATGTTGGAGAAGATGTGGAGAAAGGGGAACCCTCTTACACTCTTGGTGGGAATGAATGTTGGTGCAGCCACTTTGAAAAACAGTGTGCAGATTCCTTAATAAATTACAAATAGAGCTTCCCTATGACCCCGCAATTGCACTACTGGGGATTTACCCCAAAGATACAGAAGTAGTGAAAAGAAGGGCCATCTGTACCCCAATGTTCATAGCAGCAATGGCCACAGTAGCCAAACTGCGGAAAGAACCAGGATGCCGTTCAATGGACAAATGGATAAGGAAGATGTGGTCCATATATACTATGGAGTATTATGCCTCCATCAGAAAGGATGAATATCCAACTTTTGTATCAACATGGACGGGGCTGGAAGAGATTATGCTAAGTGAAATATATCAAGCAGAGAGAGTGAATTATCATATGGTTTTGCTTATTTGTGGAGCAGAAGGAATAACATGGAGGACATGGGGAGATGGAGAGGAGAAGGGATTTGAGGGAAATTGGAGGGGGAGACAAACCATGAGAGACTGTGGACTCCAAAAAATAACTGAGGGTTTTGGAGGGGAGGCGGGTGGGAGGGTGGCTCAGCCTGCTGGTGGGTATTATGGAGGACACGTATTGCATGGAGTAGTGGGTGTGGTGGGTTAACAATGAATTCTGGAACACTGAAAAGAAATTTAAAAAAAATAAAATAAAATAAATTTTGAACCTTCATCTATTATTTTAGGTCTTCATGACCACATGCATTCAAAAAATAAAAAATTTTCAAAAATTAATCTATTGAGACTCCATCAAGATAAAAAGCTTCTGCATCGTAAAGGACACAATGAACAAAATCAAAAGGTAACCTATAACATGAGAAAGATATTTGCAAACCTATCTGATAATGCCTAGTATCCAAAATATATAAAGAAATTATAAAACTGAAGAAAAAAAAGAACTTATAAAACTCAACACCTAAAACACAGAGTTTGGCGGAGGTGGGGCAGGGTGGGGGGGAAATGGGCAGAAAACATGTATAGACATTTCACTAGAGAAGACATCCAGATGGCTAAGAAACTCGGGAAAAGAAACTCATTCTCATTTATCATCAGGGAAATACAAATCAAAAGTACAATGAGATACCACCTCACACTGGTCAGAATATCTAAAATTAACACACAGGAAACAATAGGTGTTAGTGAGGCTGTGGAGAAAGCAGAGACCTCTGACACTGTTGGTGGGAATGCAAACTAGTGCAGCCACTCTGAAAAATAGTATGGAGGTTTCTCAAAAACCTGGTGGTGGGTGTTAAGGAGGGCACAAATTGCATGGAGCACTGGGTGTTATACATAAACAATGGATCTTGGAACACTACATCAAAAATTAATGATGTATTGTATGTTGACTAACATAACATAATTTTTTTTTAAAGTTAAATATAGAACCACACTAGGATCCAGCAATTGCACTAGGATGTATTTACCCAAATGATACAGAAATACTAATGAAGAGATACATTCACCCTGATGTTAATAGCACCATGTTCAACAATAGCCTAATCATGGAAAGAGCCCAAATGTCCATCATTTGGTGAATGGATAATGAAAATATGGCACATACCTATATACACAAAGGAATATTATTATATTAAAATATACTAATACATTATATATGTTTACATATATCATGTATACATGATGTATATATATAAATATATACATATTTACCTATATAATGTAATATTATTCAACCATAAAAAAGAATTGAATCTTGCTATTTGCAATGTTATGGATGGAACTAGGTAGTATTATGCTCAGCAAAATAAATCAGTCAGAGAAAGACAAATACCATATGATTTCATCACATGGAGAATTTAAGAAACAATATAGATGAATACAGCGAGGCATTATGGGTAAAGAAAGGAAAACCAGGAAATACACTGTTAACGACAGAACAAATTGATGGTTACTAGAGGGAAGGTGGAGCTTGGGAGAAATAGGTGAAGGGGACTAAAGGGTGCACTTGTGATGAGCACCAAGTGGTGTACAGACATTTTGAATCACTAAATTGTACCTCTAAAATTAATATTGCACTGTACGTTAACTAACTGAAATTTAAATAAAAATCTGAAAAATGAAAAAAGCTAATCAATTATAATCATGTATTCTTTAAGTAAAAATTTGTTTAACAGCCCCCCATGGTGGTTTGTAAGTGTTAAAAAGTGTGCCTAGTGTCTGTTGCTCTCCACTCAATCCATGACACCTGAAGTATTCCCCGCAATACCTATCTAACCATGTATCTGTGTATCTGTGCATCCATCTATCTATGTACATATCATGTCACCTAGCCTCTTCCTTAACCTCTATATTTATACGTAATTTTTGAATAAAAACAAAATGTCACTGTATGAATAATGGTGAAAAATCACTTAAAGTTGTTAGTTAGCATTTTTTGTTAGCATTTTGTTTAAGAATTTATGCTGGTGTTTCTGAAGTTACCTGGATGGGATGATAGAAGGTGGCAGACAAATGGAAAAGATCTGTGATTAAATCTATAGAGTAATAAATAAGATTTCTTCAGTTTAATGGAAAGTAACCTAAGACATTGGTTTCTATTCTAAGGGAGGTTTTTGATCACTGCTTCAATCTCGTTACTAGATATTGGTCTATTCAGGTTGTCATTTTCTTCCTGGTTCAATTTTGGAAGTTTATAGTTTTCCAGGAATGCATCCATTTCATCTAGGTTGCTTAACTTACTGGCATGTAACTGTTGATAATAACTTCTGATGATTGTTTCTATTTCCTTGGTGTTAGTTGTGATCTCTCCCTTTTCATTCATAATTTTATTAATTTGGGCTTTCTCTCTTTTCTTTTGGATTAGTGTGGCCAATGGTTTATTGATCTTATTGATTCTTTCAAAAAACCAGCTTCTAGTTTCACTGATGCATTCTACTGTATCTCTAGTTTCTATCTCATTGGTTTCTGTTCTAATCTTGATTATTTCCCTTCTTGTCTGTGGAGTTGGCTTAATTTGTTGTTGATTCTCCAGTTCTTTAAATTGTAGAGACAGCTGGTGTATCCTGAATTTTTCAATTTTTTTGAGGGAGGCTTGGATGAATAATAAGCTCAGCCTTATTCACTAGTGTGATACAGGTAGAGATTCGACAGTCATGCATGAGGACATCAGAACTGCCTAAATTTTTAATAGTTGAATAGATTGTCAGTAGTCCTCCACAGTTTCCGATCACTGAGTATAAAATGATAACTTCTTACCACCTAAAGCCATAGTAACATCCAGAATGCTTCTATTAAATATAACTAAGACAAAAATCCATGATTGAAAAGTTATAGTTAAATTTCAAGCTGGTGACTCTTTCTCTTTCTCTATGTAGATACAGTACAAAAAGTTATGCTTAATGCTTGTAATGTCATTTCAAATATGTTCCCTGGACATTACAAGAAATTACTTCAAAATGTGGCTGTGATTCAAAAGTGGACTGTTTAGAAGACCAGCTGATATATTGGCTAAGGTAGTTGTTTTGAGTCAAAAAGAAAAAAATAACTCCGAAGTGTATTACACACCATTAGAGGTATGCAATGTCTGAGCAGGGGAATGAATACATAATTAATACCTTTTTTGGTTGTTTGTTTTTACTCTTCTTTTAATTTAATTTTATTTTTTTCAGTGCTCCAAGATCCATTTTTTTATCCACGACACCCAGTGCTCCATGCAATATGTGCCCTCCTTAATACCCACCACCAGGCTCACCTAACCCCCATCCCCTTCCCTTCCAAAACCCTCAGTTTGTTTACTCTTTTTAAAATTTTTTTATTATGTCCAATTTTCCAAAATACAGTATACCATTAGTTTTTCATGTACTGTTCAATTATTCATTAGTTGCATCTAACACCCAATACTTATTTATTTATTTTTTTAATTTATTTTTTTATTCGTTTATTTGTTTATTTACAGCATAACAGTGTTCATTGTTTTGGCATCACACCCAGTGCTCCATGCAGTACGTGCCCTCCCTATTACCCACCACCTGGTTCCTCAACCTCCCACCCCACCCCACCCCCTCCCGCCACCCCTTCATAACCCTCTGGTTGTTTTTCAGAGTCCATAGTCTCTCATGGTTCATCTCCCCTTCCAGTTTCCCTCAACTCCCTCTCCTCTCCATCTCCCCATGTCCTCCATGTTATTTGTTATGCTCCACAAATAAGTGAGACCATATGATACTTGACTCTCTCTGCTTGACTTATTTCGCTCAGCATAATTTCTTCCAGTCCCATCCATGTTGCTACAAAAGTTGGGTATTCATCCTTTCTGATGGAGGCATAATACTCCATTGTGTATATGTACTAAATGAGAAGAACATGCAACCAAGAATACTTATTTATTTTTTGACAGAGAAGTTGGTGTGTGTAATAGTGGCTAACTTCTGAGTAAGACAGACTTCGGTTAAAATTATATGAATACAAAAATGGAAATTCTTTTAAAATGAAAGCCATTGCCATGCTGTTAGTTGGTTAGTCATTTCCATCATCACTATAGTCTTCAGAGTAATTCAGGAGAGGAAAAAATCCATCTTCTGCCTATTAGAAACCTGACACATGCCATCTTTAAATAATTTTTCATGCTTGTCATGAGATTTACAGACAAATAAAAATATGTAATTCCTTCCTAGCTCCACAGTCTTCATGAATAAAATATTGTCTTTTAGTTCTTCATTTGCAATTTAACTTACATTTCCCTCTTCTATTTCTGCTGGATCAAAATGTTTGAAATCACAAATGAAAAAATAGTTTCATGCTCCACAAGTAAGTGAAACATTGGGAGAAGGATAGGAGAAGGGTATTGGGAGAAATCAGAGAGGGAGATGAACCATGAGAGACTATGGACTCTGAGAAACAAACTGAGGGTTTTGGAGGGGAGGGGAGGAGGGCTTGGAGAGCCTGGTGGTGGGTATTAAGAAGGGCATGGATTGCATGGAGCACTGGGTGTGGTGCATAAACAATGAATCTTGGAACACTGAAAAAATAAAGTTTACAAAAATGAAATAAAAAAGAAATAGTTTCATCTCCTTCTCTTATAGTGGAAAATGCACTTAATCTTTCATAATAGAGATCAAAAGGAGAATTTCTCTGCAGATATTTACAATTCTTCAATCTAAGAATCCTAAAAGAAAACCAGAAGAATTAGTCCATATAAGTCTTAGGGTTTTCATTTTCCTTTTACCTCCTGCAAGTTGTTCTACCATGCCAGGCACATTATTTTCCAAGAGATATTAAAGATTAACATTACTGTGATCCAGAGAGAGTTCCCCTGATATCCCGCTTCTTGACTAGTGAGGATCCCACAATGTGTGGAAAAGTTATGCATTTGCTGTCCAGAGCTGTGGCTCCGTCATGTCTTCCCTGCAATGCATCTGTGAGTTCTGCTGCTGCTGTTCTCCAAGAGGGTTAGGGAACTGATTCTGGACAGGACTCCTCCTTCTTGAACATGTGACTTCACATAAGGGAATGAAACCTATCACAGATTCTTACTACTTGTTCTGACTTTAAATTAACCTGCAAATAGATCTTAGTCCCAGAGACACCTTATAAAAGCAACCATTAATTCAGAATAAGAATTGAAAAAAATTTCCCAATGTTGCCTGAAAACCCAGATCCTCAAGAAAGATTTTCTAAACCATTGATCTGCATCCATTTGATGTCCACAGACTATCACAGAAAATGTCAGTTCATAAAGGTTGGACAATTGGAGGACCAAATCCCAGTCGTTCACTAGGGGACATGAAATAGATACCAAAGTTATGCCAATATGAAGGAAAACTATAAGGTGGATGGCGGGGGTGGGGAGGGGAGAAAATGTATATTCGGAAGTTTTTCTCTGGATAGTGAATATGTTACAAATAAAATGCACAATTAAATGTGCATTTCAAACTCTAGAATTACAGTTTATATTAATCTTTAAGATACTCTTAATCTTAATTAAGATTAATCTTAATTAATCTTTAAGATACTCTTAAATAGTTAAGATACTCTTAACTACTAAAGGCACATATTTGATTTGAAAATAATTTGGCTGAAGCAAATATCATTTAAAGAACCTATAATAGTTATCTGATAGTCAAGTTGAAACAGTTCTGTGTGAAAGAGATGTTCAATCTGCACAGCCCTAAATGACAACTTGAAGATCACAAGATTTGTATCTTTATTCAGTTCTAACATGCCTTTGTCTTGATGACCACAATAAGTGACTCGTGTACTTCAGTGTCTATGAGAGTTTCATTGTGTCTGAGGTCACTATCTAAATTGCACTACTGGGTATTTACCCTAAAGATACAAACATAGTGATCCGAAGGGGCACGTGTACCCGAATGTTTATAGCAGCAATGTCTACAATAGCCAGACTATGGAAAGAACCTAGATGTCCATCCACAGATGAATGGATCAAGAAGATGTGGTATATATACACAATGGAATACTATGCAGCCATCAAAAGAAATGAAATCTTGCCATTTGCGACAACGTGGATGGAACTAGAGCGTATCATGCTTAGTGAAATAAGTCAATCGGAGAAAGACAACTATCATATGATCTCCCTGATATGAGGACATGGAGAAGCAACATGGGGGGGGTAGGGGGATAGGAGAAGAATAAATGAAACAAGATGGGATTGGGAGGGAGACAAACCATAAATGACTCTTAATCTCACAAAACAAACTGGGGGTTGCTGGGGGGAGGTGGGATTGGGAGAGGGGGAGCGGGCTATGGACATTGGGGAGGGGAGGCGAACCATAAGAGACTATGGACTCTGAGGAACAACCTGAGGGTTTTGAAGGGTCAGGGGTGGGAGGTTGGGGGAACAGGTGGTGGGTGATGGGGAGGGCACGTTTTGCATGGAGCACTGGGTGTTGTGCAAAAAGAATGAATACTGTTACGCTGAAAAAAAAAATAAATAAATAAAAAGGGAAAAAAAATTAAAAAAAAAAACAAACCCAAGACCCTGAAACAAGTATCTATCTGAAGATGTTTATGGGTTGCTTTGCAATCATAAGTTAAAGTTGAATACCATATAAAATACATAAGCACAAACTGACTCATGACACATCTTTAAATACATCTTTAAATAACTTCCCATCTCTGAATAATACAATTTTCAGTACCTGCTTCTGTATCATAGTAAGCATAGTATTCTACATTTGATATATACTACAGTAGGATGTCAATGGCACCAGATGTCTTGGGCTGAAATCCTGTTGATTCTAGCCATCAGTTTGCATGAACTTGTGAAAATTACTTAACTTTTCAGTGCCTCAGATTTCTTGTCTGTAATAGGAGGATGATAAGTAATACATATTTTAAAGGATTAGTATGACGACTAAATAAATTTAACATATGTAAAATACTGCCATATTGGCTGGCATACAGTAAGCATTCAAATCAGTATTAACTATTATTATTGCAGTCAATTTAGGGATCTTTATGCTGTAAAGATACTTTTATCAATTTTGGGAGAGCTCATACCAGTATTTGACAAAATATCTGGTAAACACTTTCCCCTTTCAGCCACTTCTTTTAAAATTATATATAGGGACACCATATGTACATTTGTGTACATGTCCCGTATAAATACCATTATTAATAATGATGATAATAAGAAATATAAAATCAGCCAATGGCACATTTTTATCTATCAAAATTTTCACATATGGATACTTGAAAATATGCACCTTGACTAAAGATCTCAATTTGCAATCTTGTGTTTTCTTCTTTTCCCTTTTAGTTAAATTTTCTATTGCTCTATTTTTAGTTATTTTTAAAAAATCTTTAAAAATTGTAATTGTATTTCATAAGAGGAAAAACAAAAATGTAGATCATGTGTGTGTATAGTGAGATTTTACATTATATATACACGTGTGTACATATAATATATATTACATCATAATATACATTATATTATATATATGTGTGTATATTATATGTTATATATATAATATCATATATATATATTACATTCCCACACAGTGATTTCTTTGTCCCTCACACCTTGTTTTGTGATTATAGTCCATAGATTTGCTATGCTGGACACATGAGAGAAATCACCTGCATTCTTTAATTTTTGAAAAATTTCTCCAACTAGAAAGGAAACAACGAATGTTGGAGAGGATGTGGAGAAAGGGGAAACCTCTTATACTGTTGCTGGGAATGTAAGTTGGTGCAGCCACTTTGAAAAACAGTATACAGTATGTAGATTCCTTACAGAGGGGGAAACAAACCATGAGAGACTGTGGACTCTGAGAAACAAACTGAGGGTTTTGGAGGGGAGGTGGTGGGGTATTTGGTGAACCTGGTGATGAGTATTAAGGAGGGCATGTATTGCAAGGAGCACTGGGTGTAGTGCATGAACAATGAATTTTGGAACACTGAAATAAAATAAAATTTAATTTAATTTAAAAAAAAGAAATTAAAAACAGAGTTATCCTATGACCCTACAATTGCACTACCGGGTATTTACCCCCTAAGATGCAGATGTAGTGAAAACAAGGGCCATATGTACCCTCAATGTTCATAGCAGCAATGGCCACAATCCCCAAACTGTGGAAACAGCCAAGATGCCCTTCAACAGACAAATGGATAAAGAAGATGTGGTCCATATATACAACACAATATTACTCATCCATTATTAAGCATGAATACCCAACTTTTGTATTAACATGGATGGGACTAGAGGAGATTATGCTGAGTGAAATAAATCATGCAGAGAAAGTCAATTATCATATGGCTTCACTTACTTGTGGAGCATAAGGAATAACATGGAGGACATTAGGAGAAGGAAAGGAAAAGTGAATTGGAAATCAGACTGGGAGATGAAACATGAGAGACTGTAGACTCTTAGAAACAACCAGGGTTTTGGAGGGGAGGGAGGTGAGGGGATGGGTGAGCCTGGTGGTGGGTATTAAGAAGGGCACATATTGCATGGAGCACTGGGTGTGGTACATAAACAAGGAATTTTGGAACACTGAAAAAATAAAATTAAATTTAAAAAGAAAAATTTCTCACTGGGTATCTAGAAATGAGCAAACCTAGATTGTGAAGAAGGTGCTTTTGCCTTACATGTATAATATACTGTCTTTTGAACCTCTTTGACTAATTCAAAATATTTTTCTGTCCCCTTTTTATTAGCCCATTGTTTTTCTTGCTAATTTTAGCCCATCTTGTGGGGGCCATTTTAAATCTAATGCAAAGTCTGTCAGAGAAAGATAAATAGTATACAGTCTCACCTATATGTGGAATTCAAGATATCAAAGAATCAAAGAGGGGCTCTGGGTAGCTCTGCCTTCTGCTCTGAGCCTCTGCCTTCAGCTCAGGTCATGATCTCAGGGTCCTGGGATCAAGCCCCACATCAGGCTCTCTGATCAGTGGGGACCCTGCTTCCCCCCCTCTCTCTCTCTGACTGCCACTCTGCCTACTTGTGATCTCTCTCTCTGTGTCAAATAAATAAATAAAATATTTTTAAATTTTTTAAAAGAATCAAAGAAAGAGAAGACAGAAAAAAGAACAGACTCTTAAGTATAGAGAACAAATGGGTGGTACCAGAGGGGAGGTGGTGGGGGATAGGTTAATTTGGTGATAGGGACTAAATAATGCCCTTGTTGTGATGAGCACTGGGTGATGTATGGAAGTGTTGAATGATGATATTGTACATCTGAACTAAAGCTGGTAGCCTCATAAATCTGGACTTCAAGCTCTATTACAAATCTTTAGTCATCAACCCAGTATGGTATTGATAAAAAACAAACACATAAACCAATGGAACAGAATAGAGAGCCCAGAAATGGACCCTCAACTCTATGGTCAACTCATCTTTGACAAAGCAGGAAAGAATGTCCAATGGAAAAAAGACAGCCTCTTCAATAAATGGTGCTGGGAAAATTGGACAGCCACATGCAGAAAAATGAAATTGGACCACTTCCTTACACCACACACGAAAATAGACTCAAAATGGATGAAGGACCTCAATGTGAGAAAGGAGTCCATCAAAATCCTTGAGGAGAATGCAGGCAGCAACTTCTTTTACCTCAGCCGCAGCAACTTCTCCCTAGAAACATCACCAAAGGCAAGGGAAGCAAGGGCAGAAATGAACTACTGGGACTTCATCAAGATCAAAAGCATTTGCACAGCAAATCAAACAGTCAACAAAACTAAAAGACAACTGACATAATGGGAGAAGATATTTGCAAATGACGTATCAGATAAAGGGCTAATATCCAAAATCTATAAAGAACTAATCAAATTCGATTAGTTCTTTGAGAACAAAGAACAAATAATGCAATCAAGAAATGGGCATAAGACATGAACAGGTATTTCAGCAAAGAAGATATCCAAATAGCCAACAGACACATGAAAAAGTGCTCAAAATCACTTAGCATCAGGGACATACAAATCAAAACCACAGTAAGATACTACCTCGCACCTGTCAGAATGGCTAAAATTAACAAGTCAGGAAATGACAGACACTGGTGAGGATGCGGAGAAAGGGGAACCCACCTACGCTGTTGGTGGGAATACAAGCTGGTACAGCCACTCTAGAAAACAGTATGGAGGTTCCTCCAAAAGTTGAAAATAGGGGTGCCTGGGTGGCTCAGTGGGTTAAGCCTCTGCCTTTGGCTCAGGTTATGATCTCAGGGTCCTTGGATTGAGGCCCGCATCAGGCTCTCTGCTCAGCAGGGAGCCTGCTTACCCCTCTCTCTCTGCCTGCTTCTCTGCCTACTTGTGATCTCTCTCTGTCAAGTAAATAAAATCTTTAAAACAAAAAACAAAAAAGTTGCAAATAGAGCTACCCTACGACCCAGCAATCACACTACTGTATTTATCCCAGAGGTACAAATGTAATGATCTGAAGGGCTACATGCACCCCAATGTTCATAGCAGCAATGTCCACAATAGCCACACTATAAAAGGCCCTTGGCATCCAACAACAGATGAATGGATAAAGAAAAGGTGGTATATATACCATATTTCTTTATATATTTATATCTGTATCAATAAAATTATAAGTTTATTTTATAAATATAGATAGATAAATATAGACATATAGGTATATATACCACATTTTCTTTATCCATTCTTCTGTTGATGGACACCTAGGCTCCTTCCACAGTGTGGCTATATATAGAAATATATTTATAATACTAAATTTATTTTATATATATATAAATTTATTATATATGTGTGTATGTATATATATATATACATTTTTGTGTATGCATATATATACATACACACACATAATGCAGCCATAAAAAAAGGCAGCCATGAAAAAACCTGAAATATTGCCCTATGCAATGACATGGATGGAACTAGGGGCTATTATGCTAAGTGAAATAAGTCAATCAGAGAAAGACAATTACCAAATGGTCTCACTGATATGAGGAATTTGAGAAACAGGACAGAGGATCATAGGGGAAGGAAAAATGAAACAAGACAAAACCAGAGAGGGAGACAAACCATAAGAGACTCTTAATCTAAAAGAGGTTAAACCTCTTTTGGCTTATAACTCAGTCTCTTTAGGAAAAAAAAATCTTTAGAAAAAATATCTTTTTCTCTCTTCTCTTCCCCTTAGAATTGTGTTTTCGGTACACAGATATCAGGGGAGAAAACAGTTGATGGTATAGTATTCCCCACTGAAGAGATTGTAACATAAAGCCTCTACTTCTTCAGGCTTTGTCACTGATATATTCAAAGCCCAGCTTTGGGAATGAAAAGAAAACAGACTTTTTACCTCTCAACAACGTCTGCTTTTTGCAAATAAAATGTGCTTCTACTTCCAGTATTTTCTTTGGGCTATGGATTTTAAAATTCTGTTTTGGAAGTCAAATGTCAATAAATTAACTTTTTGTTCTCTCTGAAAAAAAAAAAAAAAAAAAAAAAAAAAAAAGAGACTCTTAATCTCAGGAAACAAACTGAGGGTTACTGGAGGGGAGGGGGATCAGAGGGATGGGGTAGCTGGGTGATGGACATTGCAGAGGTTGTGTACTATGGTGAGTGCCGTGAATTGTGGAAGACTGTCTGTGGAATCACAGACCGATACCCCTGAAACAAATAATACATTATATGTAAATAAAACCCACAGATAAAAATTCAGGCAGGAACACCTGGATTTCAGTCTTGTAGACCTGGAGTAGAGAAAGGTGCAGCTGACTGCACCTGTAATAATCATCTACAAAATTATATAATGAATTCACGTTAGTTCAAAAAAGGAGTCTATCCCTTGTCTTTTGATTTGCCTCTTTTTTCCTCCTGTGTTCATCTGTTTTGTTTCTTAAATTACACATATGAATGGAATCCTATGGTATTTGTATTTCTGTGACTTTTTTTGCTTAGTGTAATACTCTAGCTCCAGCAACATCATTGTGAATGACAAGATTTCATTCTTTTTTGTGGCTGAATAATATCCCCTTGTATATATATGCCACATATTCTTTATCCATTCATCAACTGATGGACATCTGGACTCTTTCCATAGTATGGCCCTTGTTGACAATGCTACTATAAACTTCATGGTGCCTGTATCCCTTTGAATAAGTACATTTGTATACTTTGAGTAAATTTCTCCTAGTGCAATCAGGTTGTAGGGTAGCTCTATCTTTACCTTTTTGAGGAATCTCCAATCTGTTCTCCAGAACTGCTGCACCAGTTTGCATTCCCATGAACAGTGTAAGAGGGTTCCCCTTTCTCTACATCCTCACCAATATCTGTTGCTTCCTGAGTTGTTAATGTTAGAAATTCTGACAGGTGTGAGGAGGTATCTCATTGTGGCTTTGATTTGTATTTCCCTGACGATCAGTGATGTTGACCATCATTTCATGCGTCTGTTGTCCATTTTATGTCTTCTGCCCATTTCATAACTGAAATATCTGTGTTTTGGGTGTTGATTTCCTATGTTTTTTTATAGATTTTGGATACTACGCCATAACAGAGGTGTTATTTGCAAAGATCTTCTCCCATTCCATAGGTTGACTTTTTGTTGATTGTTTCCTTTACTGTGCAGAGATTCTTATCTTGATGAAGTTCCAATAGCTTGTTTTTGTTTTGCTTTCCCTTGCCTCAGGAGAAATATCTAGTAAGAAGTTGCTACCGCCGATGAAAAAGAGGTTTTGGCCTGTGTTCTCCTCCAGGATTTTGATGGTTTCCTGTCTCACAATTAGGTCTTTTATCCGTTTTGAATTTATTTTTGTGCATGGTGTAAGAATGTGGTCCAGTCTCTTTTTTCTCAGTGATGCTGTCCTGTTGTGCCAACATCAACAGTTGAAGAGACTCTGTTTTCCCCCCATTGGATATTCATTCCTGAATTGTCAAAGATTAGTTTATCATACCTTTATCAGTCCATTTCAGGGTTTTCTGTTCTGTTCCATTCATCTGTGTGTCTTTTTTTTTAATATTTTTTATTTATTTGACAGAGAGAAATCACAACTAGGCAGAGAGGCAGGCAGAGAGAGGAAGAAGCAGGCTCCCTGCGGAGCAGAGAGCCCGATGTGGGGCTCGATCCCAGGACCCTGGGATCATGACCTGAGCCGAAGGCAGAGGCATTAACCCACTGAGCCACCCAGGCGCCCCCATCTGTCTGTCTTTTTTGTGCGAGTACCATACTGTGTAGATGACTACAGCTTTGTAATATAACTTGAACTCCAAATTATGAGGCTTCCAGATTTGCTATTTTTTTACTTAAATTTTATGAGGCAACATATAGTACATCATTAGTTTCTGAAGTAGTGTTCAATGATTCATCCATTGTGTATAACACCCAGTACTCATCACACCACATGTGTTCCTTAATGTCCATCAGCAGGTATCACATCCCTCAGCCACCTCCCTTTCTACAACGGTCAGTTTGTTTACAAGAGTAAAGAGTCTCTCATGGTTTGTGTCCCTCTCTTAATTTAATTAATTTCTTCCAATTTAATTTTCCCTCACTTGCCACATGATATTCTGCAATATTTCTAATGTTGCACATATGAGTGAAAGCATATGAATATTGTCCTTCTCTGATTGACTTATTTCACCTACCATAATACTGTTGAGTTCCATCCACAATGATAGAAATGGTAGTTATTCATCCTTTTGATGGCTGAGTAATATTCCACTGCATATATGGATGACACGTTCTTTATCATTAATCTGTTCAAGTGCATCTCGGCTCCTTCCACACTTTGGCTTTTATGGACATTGTTGCTATGAATATTGGGGTGCCTGTTCCCCTTCTTTTCACTACATCTGTATCTCTGGAGTAAATACCAAATAGTCCAATTGCTGGGTGATAGGGTAGCTATATTTTGAACTTCTTG
The DNA here is from genome assembly GCF_922984935.1 of Meles meles. Taxonomy (NCBI): domain Eukaryota; kingdom Metazoa; phylum Chordata; class Mammalia; order Carnivora; family Mustelidae; genus Meles; species Meles meles. Next base: position 154,052,227 of record NC_060070.1, on the reverse strand, counting down.
AGGAACTTCCATACTGTTTACCAAAGTGGATGTACCAGTTTTTATTCCCACCAACAGTGTAAGAGGATTCCCCTTTCTCCACAACTTCTCCAACATTTGTGGTTTCCTGCCTTGTCAATTTTTGCCATTCTAACTGGTATAAGGTCTATCTCCTGTGGTTTTGATTTCACTTCCCTGACAAGTGATGTTGAACATTTTATCATGTGTCTGTTAGCCATTTATATATCTTCCTTGGAGAAGTGTCTGTTCATGTCTTCTGCCCATTTCTTGACCGGATTATTTGTTTTTTGGGTGTTAGTTTGAGAAATTCTTTATAGATCCTGGATATCAGCTCTTTCTCTGTAATGTATTTGCAAATATCTTCTCCTATCCCAAGGACAACCTCTTAGTTTTATTTTCTCTTTCATTTGCTGTGCATAAGCTTTTTACCCTGAAGAAATCTGAGAACTTCATTTTTGCTTTTGTTTCTCTTGCCTTTGAGATGTGTCTAGCAAAAAATGCTGTGGCTGATGTCGAAGAGGTTACTGCCTATGTTCTCCTCTAGGATTTTGATGGATTTCTGTCTCACACTGAGGACTTTCAACCATTTGGAGTTTATCTTTGTGTATGGTACAAGAGAATAGTACTGTTTCATTCTTCTGCACATGGCTGTCCAATTTTCCCATCACCATTTATTGAGGAGAGTTTCCTCAATAAAACTCTCTTTTTTCCATTGGTTATTTTTCATTTTTATTATTATTTTTTACTATGTTATGTTAGTCATTAGTTTTTGACTAATGACATAGAGTACATTATTGGTTTTTTATTTTTGTTTATTTTTTTGATTTCTTTTCAGTGTTCCAGAATTCATTGTTTATGCACCACACCCAGTGCTCCATGCAATACATGCCCTACATAATACTCACCACCAGGCTCACCCAACTACCATCATTGGTTTTTGAGGTAGTGTTCTAAGTTTCATTGTTCAGGTATAACACCCCGTTGTCTATGCAATAAGTGCCCTCCTTAATATTCATCACCAGCTAACCCAGCCCCCAACCCCTCCCCTATAAAACCTTCAGTTTGTTTCTTGGAGTCCACCAATGCATTGAAATAAACATAAAGAAAAAGGTAAAGGAGCGATACTCAAGGAAATACAGAACACTCATGAAAGAAATTGAAGAAGACACAAAAAAGATGGAAAAGCATCCCCTACTCATGGATCAGAATACTAAACATTCTTAAAATGTCTACACTGCCCAGAGAAATCTATACTTTCAATGTCATCCCAATCAAACTTCCAACATTTTTCAAAGTGCTAGAACAAATAATCCTAAAATTTGTATGGAACCAGAAAAGACTCCAAATCACCAATGAAATTTTGAAAAAAAAAAAAAAGGCTGGGGCATTACGTTGCCTGATTTCAAGCTTTATTACAAAGCTATCACTGCCAAGAAAGCATGGTACTGGCACACAAAAAAACAGCAACATGGACCAACGGAAGAGAGTAGAGAGCCCACATATGGACTCTATGCCCACATATGGACACATATGCAACTCTATCAACAAATAATCTTCGACAAAGCAGGAAAAAAATATCCAATGGTAAAAGGACCATCTAATCAATAAACAGTTACAGGAAATGTAATATATTTTCTCGCTTAGAACCACCTTTGCTGTATCCCATAGGTTTTGCACCAAAGTGTCTTCATTCTCATTGGTTTCCATGAATTGTTTAAGTTCATCTTTGATCTCCTGGTTGATCCAAGCATTCTTTTTTTTTCCGATTTTATTTATTTTTTTTCAGCGTAACACTATTCATTGTTTTTCCACAACACCCACTGCTCCATGCAAAACGTGCCCTCCCTATTACCCACCACCTGTTCCCCCAACCTCCCACCCCTGACCCTTCAAAACCCTCAGGTTGATTTTCAGAGTCCATAGTCTCTTATGGTTCCCCTCCCCTCCCCAATGTCCATAGCCCCCTCCCCTTCTCCCAATCCCACCTCCCCCCAGCAACCCCCAGTTTGTTTTGTGGGATTAAGAGTCATTTATGGTTTGTCTCCCTCCCAATCCCATCTTGTTTCATTTATTCTTCTCCTATCCCCCTAACCCCCCATGTTGCTTCTCCATGTCCTCATATCAGGTAGATCATATGATAGTTGTCTTTCTCCGATTGACTTATTTCACTAAGCATGATACGCTCTAGTTCCATCCACGTCATCGCAAATGGCAAGATTTCATTTCTTTTGATGGCTGCATAGTATTCCATTGTGTATATATACCACCTCTTCTTTATCCATTCATCTGTTGATGGACATCTAGGTTCTTTCCATAGTTTGGCTATTGTAGACATTGCTGCTATAAACATTCGGGTACACGTGCCCCTTCGGATCACTATGTTTGTATCTTTAGGGTAAATACCCAGTAGTGCAATTGCTGGGTCATAGGGTAGTTCTATTTTCAACATTTTGAGGAACCTCCATGCTGTTTTCCAGAGTGGTTGCACCAGCTTGCATTCCCACCAACAGTGTAGGACGGTACCCCCTTTCTCCGCATCCTCGCCAGCATCTGTCATTTCCTGACTTGTTAATTTTAGCCATTCTGACTGGTGTGAGGTGATATCTCATTGTGGTTTTGATTTGTATTTCCCTGATGCCGAGTGACGTGGAGCACTTTTTCATGTGTCTGTTGGCCATCTGGATGTCTTCTTTGCAGAAATGTCTGTTCATGTCCTCTGCCCATTTCTTTTTTTTTTATTTTTATTTGTTTATTTACAGCATAACAGTGTTCATTGTTTTGGCATCACACCCAGTGCTCCATGCAGTACGTGCCCTCCCTATTACCCACCACCTGGTTCCTCAACCTCCCACCCCCCCACCCCCCTGCCGCCCCTTCATAACACTCTGGTTGTTTTTCAGAGTCCATAGTCTCTCATGGTTCATCTCCCCTTCCAGTTTCCCTCAACTCCCTCTCCTCTCCATCTCCCCATGTCCTCCATGTTCTTTGTTATGCTCCACAAATAAGTGAGACCATATGATACTTGACTCTCATTGCTTGACTTATTTCGCTCAGCATAATCTCTTCCAGTCCCGTCCATGTTGCTACAAAAGTTGGGTATTCGTCCTTTCTGATGGAGGCATAATACTCCATTGTGTATATGGACCACATCTTCCTTATCCATTCATCCGTTGAAGGGCATCTTGGTTCTTTCCACAGTTTGGCGACCGTAGCCATTGCTGCAATAAACATTGGGGTACAGATGGCCCTTCTTTTCAGTACATCTGTATCTTTGGGGTAAATACCCAGCAGTGCAATTGCAGGGTCATATTGAAGCTCTATTCTTAATTTCTTCAGGAATCTCCACACTGTTCTCCAAAGTCCTCTGCCCATTTCTTGATTGGATTGTTTGTTCTTTGGGTGTTGAGTTTGCTAAGTTCCTTATAGATTTTGGATACTAGCCCTTTATCTGATGTGTCGTTTGGAAATATCTTCTCCCATTCTGTCAGTTGTCTTTTGGTTTTGTTAACTGGTTCCTTTGCTGTGCAAAAGCTTTTGATCTTGATGAAATCCCAATAGTTCATTTTTGCCCTTGCTTCCCTTGTCTTTGCCGTTGTTCCTAGGAAGATGTTGCTACGGCTGAGGTCGAAGAGGTTGCTGCCTGCATTCTCCTCAAGTATTTTGATGGATTCCTTTCTCACATTGAGGTCCTTCATCCATTTGGAGTCTATTTTCGTGTGTGGTGTAAGGAAGTGGTCCAATTTCATTTTTCTGCATGTGGCTGTCCAATTTTCCCAGCACCAATTATTGAAGAGGCTCTCTTTTTTCCATTGGACATTCTTTCCTGCTTTGTCGAAGATGAGTTGACCATAGAGTTGAGGGTCGATTTCTGGGCTCTCTATTCTGTTCCACTGATCTATGTGTCTGTTTTTGTGCCAGTACCATGCTGTCTTGATGACAGCTTTGTAATAGAGCTTGAAGTCCGGAATGGTGATGCCACCAACTTTGGCTTTCGTTTTCAATATTCCTTTGGTTATTCGAGGTCTTTTCTGGTTCCATATAAATTTTAGGATTATTTGTTCCATTTCTTTGAAAAAAATGGATGGTATTTTGATAGGGATTGCATTAAATGTGTAGATTGCTTTAGGTAGCATGGACATTTTCACAATATTTATTCTTCCAATCCAGGAGCATGGAACATTTTTCCATTTCTTTGTGTCTTCCTCAATTTCTTTCATGAGTACTTTATAATTTTCTGTGTATAGATTCTTAGCCTCTTTGGTTAGGTTTATTCCTAGGTATCTTATAGTTTTGGGTGCAATTGTAAATGGGATTGACTCCTTAATTTCTCTTTCTTCTGTCTTGTTGTTGGTGTACAGAAATGCAACTGATTTCTGTGCATTGATTTTATATCCTGACAATTTACTGAATTCCTGTACAAGTTCTAGCAGTTTTGGGGTGGAGTCTTTTGGGTTTTCCGCATATAGTATCATATCATCTGCGAAGAGTGATAGTTTGACTTCTTCTTTACCAATTTGGATGCCGATCCAAGATTTCTTAAGCAAGGTGGTCTTTAGCTTCCAGGTGTTTGAGTTCCTTCTGAACTTTTCCTTGTGATTGAGTTCCAGTTTCAAAGCATTGTGATCGGAGAATATGCAGGGAATAATGTCAGTCTTTTGGTATCGGTTGAGTCCTGCTTTGTGACCCAGTATGTGGTCTATTCAGAAGAAGGTTCCATGTGCACTTGAGAAGAATGAGTATTCTGTTGTTTTAGTGTGGAATGTTCTGTATATGTCTATGAGGTTCATCTGGTCCAATGTTTCATTCAATGCTCTTATTTCTTTATTAATTTTCTGCTTCGATGATCTGTCTATTTCAGAGAGAGGCATATTAAGATCTCCTACTACTATTGTATTCATATCAAAATGACTCTTTATCTTGATTAATAGTTTTCTTATGTAATTGGGTGCTCCCATATTGGGGGCATAGATATTCACAATTGTTAGATCATCTTGGCGGATAGTCCGTTTAAGAATTATTTATGTAGTGTCCCTCTGTATCTCTGACTACAGTCTTTAGTTTAAAATCTAATTTATCTAATATGAGAATCGCTACCCCGGCCTTCTGTTGAGGCCCATTGTCATGAAAGAGGCTTCTCCATCCCTTCACTTTCAGTCTGGGTATATCCTTAGGTTCAAAATGGGTCTCTTGTAGACAACATATGGATGGGTCTTGTTATTTTATCCAATCTGCAACCTTGTGTCGTTTTATGGGCACATTTAGGTCATTCACATTGAGAGTGATTATTGAGAGATAGGTTGTGATTGACATCGTGTTGCCTTTGAAGTCTTTCTGTCTGTAGATTGTTTCTATATTTCTGTTCAATGATATTCTTAGGATTTGTTTCTCTTTTATAGGACCCCCCTTAATATTTCCTGCAGTGTCAGCTTGGTGGTTGCATAGTCTTTTAAGCCTTGCCGGTCTTGGAAACTCTTTATCTCTCCATCCATTTTATTTATTTTTTTAAAGATTTTATTTATTTATTTGACAGAGAGAAATCACAAGAAAGGCAGGCAGAGAGAGAGGAAAGGAAGCAGGCTCTCCGCTGAGCAGAGAGCCCGACGTGGGACTCGATCCCAGGACCCTGAAATGATGACCTGAGCTGAAGGCAGCGGCTTAACCCACTGAGCCACCCAGGCACCCCTCCATCCATTTTAAATGTCAGTCTTGCTGGATAGAGTATTCTTGGTTGCATGTTCTTCTCATTTAGTACTCTGAATATATTTTGCCAGCACTTTCTGGCTTGCCAGTTCTCTGTGGAAAGGTCTGACGTTTTTCTAATGGGCTTTCCTCTGTATGTAAGGAGTTTCCTTGTCCTAGCTGATTTTAAGAGGGTCTGTCGTGAAACATAGTTCTTCATTCTAACTATAAGGTGTCGTGAGGACTTTAGAGAATCTAAAATCTTGGCAGGAAATCTCTCCGCCTCTAGTACATGAACGTTGTTTCCATTCGTGAGATTGGGAAAATTTTCATAGACAACTTGTTCCACTCTATCTTCTACACTTCTTTCTTTTTCCTCCCCTTCAGGGATTCCAATAATTCTGACGTTGGAACGTTTCATGGCATCGTTTATGTCCCTGATTCTGTTTTCGTGGCTTCTGAGCTGTTTGTTCCAGGCTTCCTCCTGATCCTTTCTCTCTATCTGTTTGTCCTCCAGATCACTAATTCTATCTTCTGTCTCAGTTACCCTAGCTTTTAGAGAATTTAGATTCGATTGGAACTCATTGAGAGCATTTTGAACATCATCCCTGGTGGCTTCAGTTCTTCCCAAACATTGTGAACATCATCCCTGGTGGCTTTCAGGTCTGCCCTAATCAATTCTGTTTGGTCATCCATGGCTTTCTCCAACCTAGCTATTGCCTGGATAATTGTTAGTCTGAATTCCTTTTCTGACATATTGTCTATGTCGATAGCCATTAGCTCTGTTGCAGAAGGCCCATTCTCTGTATTTTTCTTCTGTTGGGTATTCCTCCCCCTAGTCATTTTGGTAAGAGATGACTGAACAGATGCAGCTGGACGTATCGATTGTGGTGTAGTCAAGGTGCACCGTGGAACGCTTCTGTGCAATCAGGATTCCGCACCCAAATTAGAGAAAAAAGAAACGAAAAAGAAATATAGAAGAAGAAAGAAAAAAAAGGGAAAAGAAAAAAGGAGAGAGAGAGAGAGAGATAGGAAAAAAGGGAAGATAAAAGGGAAGGCTCAGCCCAAATGGGCCACAAGGTAAGATTTGTGAAGTATACAAAGAAAAACAGACAAACAAAAAGACTGATAAACGTATATGATAAGAGAAAAATATATATATGTATAAGCAAAAAAAAGGGAAGAACCTCAGCAGAAAGAACCCCAAGTATAAGATTTATATATTATTAGGACAAACACAACTTCACAGAAACACTGACAGAAGGAAAAATTGGGAAAGTGGTTATAAATTCTCAGTGTGGGTGAGGAAGGTTATTTTGATTCCTCCTGAATGTATCTTGATTTTTTGTTAAGGGACTCAACTTTCCAAAGTTACAGGGGGATTAGAAACTGGTTTGCCTATAGGGGCAGCATTGATTGGGGAAAGGGGATTACCTTGAAGTTTAACTCTATATGTATAGTAGAAAATAAAAATTAAAAAAGAATAAACTAGACTAAACTAAGTTAAAATTAAAAAAGAATTAAAAAAATAGAAAAGCAAAAGTTATCAAAAAGTTCAGGTTAGAAGGTTATTAAAGAATTTGATGAACTGGACATCTCAGTGTGGTTGTAAATAGGTTAAAAATTATCTGTATGTATAAAAAAAAAGAACCAGAATATTGGTAAAGAGTTAAAAATAAAAGTTGTATTTAGGAAGTAGTGGTGGTTGCTCTCTTGTAGTCTTTTTTTTTTTTTCTTCCTTCCTGGTTGGTTTTCTTTGGGAGGGGCCTGCCACGTGGGTTTTCAGACAATGATGTTCCCTGAGTTAGGTCCTCCCGCTCCCCTCAAGGGGGTGGGCTCTGAGGAAACTGTTTTTCTCAGGCTTCTGTTTTCTGGGGGTTTTTATGTTCTTTCATCTGCTTTCTCTCGCCTTGACAGCTTTTGATGGTTTTTGGAGGTTTAGAGGAGAGCAAACTGCACCCAGACCTCCCTCTCAGAGAGAAGCCTCAGAATGTTTTGCAAGAGCTGCTGGCAGAGTCGGTTCTGAGTCACTGTCCCTGGGGATGCATGAGCTCCTTCTTGTACCCAAAACCAGGGCAGCGGTGGCTGTCTAGGCAGCTCCAGACCCCCAGAGAGGTTCCGAGCAGAGGTCGCACACTGAGATTTTCCCGCTGTCCCAGGCAGGGAATGTCTGGATTTTCTGGATGCCAGAGCTCCAGGCTAGCGCCTATGAGCACCTATCCCAAGGGAGGGTGTGGGACGTGCGTGTTTCAGGATTGCCATCTGGCCAGGCTCCCTGCCCCTCACGGGAGCCAGACCCCACTCGTTCTTGGGCGCACTGGCTTTCAGGTGCACTGGCGGCTCAGGGACGGAGACCTGATTTCTCCGCCGCACTCTCTCTGGCTCAGCACCAGGGGAGGCTGTCCTGGGTCCGGGAACTTAGGTCCCTGACCCTAACCGCCCAGGTTCCCACTATTTCCCCCCGCGATCCTTTGCTCTTTGTTTTTTGAGTGCTTTCAACCAGACTCCAAGTTAATGCTGGTCCCCAGACGCAGGGCACTCTCGTATTGGGGTATTACTTTCCAATCAGTCACCTCTGGTGGCTCCCTCCCCCTTTTGTTTATCTTCCGATATCAGTCCGATGCTCCCAGTCTGCTTTACCTAACACTGGCATCTTCTGCTCCTGTAGAGATCCAGACGTGTATAATTTTGATCTCAGGCTGATTTCATGGATGGTCGGAGTTCTTTGGTAGGTAATCAGTTCACTTTAGTGTACAGGTTGAAATGGTGCCTCCTCCTACTTCCCCGCCATCTTGACTCCCCCCTCAAGCTTTTTTTTAAAGATTTTTTTATTTATTCGACAGACAGAAATCACAACTAGGCAGAGAAACACAGACAGAGTTAGGGGGAGGCAGCCCCCTAGGGAGGGGCCAAGCAGTGAGCCTTTGTGGGGCTCGATCCCAGGACTCTGGGATCATGACCTGAGCTGAAGGCAGAGGCTTTAACCCACTGAGCCACCCAGGCGCCCCTGTATTCAAGCTTTTAAAATTTAGGACATTTGCAACACCAGACACCTAGGAGAAGGTAAAGATGCTACAGGTTTTCTTTCACCTGCATAATGGTATAGAATCTTTTTTTCCCATTTACTTTTTTTTAATTTTATTTTTCCGGTGTTCCAAGATTCATTGTTTATGCATCACATCCACTGCCCCATGCAATACGTGCCCTCCTTAATACCCACCACCAGGCTCACCCAAGCCCTCATCCCCCTTCCCTCCAAAACCCTCGGATTGTTTCTCAGAGTCCACAGTCTTTCATGCTTTTTCTCCCTCTCTAATTTCTCCCAATTCACTTTCCTTTCCTTCTCCTAATGTCCTCTGTGTTATTCTTTATGCTCCACAAATAAGTGAAGCCATATGATAATTGACTCTCTCTGCTTGACTTATTTCACTCAGCATAATCTCCTCCAGTCCCGTCCATGTTGATAAAAAAGTTGGGTATTCATCCTTTCTGAGACTCTTTTTAAGTGTGTATTTGGACATGACAAAAACAGGAGAAATAAAAGAAAAAGTTTCTCATTATCTCATAACCTAGAAATAATTACTGCTAACATTTTAGCTGATTTCCTTTTAAATTATTCCTTTCCATACTAAATTTTGAGTCTCACTGGGTAAGCTGATTTATTTCTCCCATTAATATCAGTTGTATCACTCCCAAGGGAGAAAAACTTGGCCCCTACAGGAGTGGAAAATGTCTCAGCTAGTACAATGATTGGTGGTCCTCCAAAGACTACTGTACATGAACAGAGACACCATATAACTGTGATGTGAAAAATGTCACTGGGAGGAAGATACTGACAGTGACAACAAGACTAGAAAACCAATGTCTCAGTTTTATAGAACATTCTTGTCCCTGTCTGCAAAGATAACTGAGCTCTCCCTTGAGCCAAGACAATTCACAAGGAAACATTCCCAGGTTCTAGCACCTGAAGAAAGCATGAATGGTGTTATAGGTTGGTGACTGGTAGCTTGGGCCCAAGGATGGCCTCAGTCAAACGGGTTCAAATTCTGGAGATTGCCTGGAATACCATTAAAAAGTTTGGTGACACAATGTACTCTCAGGAAGATAAATCACTCTTTCCTGTGTATTAGTTTTCTTACTGCTACATAAACATTTTTTAAAGAAACAAACAGGACTGCTAGAAATGACAAACATAGATTGAAAATACCTTATCCAGAATTCTGTATCTTAAAGTGTTAATAACTCTGCTGGCAACAAAGTGTCCTAAGTGGATGTGAGGCTGTTTCTGCTTTCAGTTCTTTAAAGAAAAGATGGGGTGGGGGGATAGAGTTGTATTACAAGAAAAAAGATAAAATCACAAAGCAGACTTTGCTTTCAGAACCATTAAACAAATAAAAATAAAAATAAAACTAGTTCCTTCTTCTTAAAAAGGAATTCCTCCGTAAGAGCAAATAATATAAGCTATTTGTCATTTGTCAGAAACAGTAGCTCCGTTTTAGGGAGGACACTCACTATTACCATACCTACCATACATGTACTACCATAAAACTATACATTGTCTTAGGAGTTAAGGATTCAAGAAAAATTAAATTCCTTTAGGAGGCAGTGGCGGCATCAAAGGAAATATCCTAAAGAATAAGTTATCTTTCACATATTTTTATCAACAGTTATAAAAGTCCACATTTATCATAACCACATGAAAATGATGGGTCATATTTCGTGTTCCTGTTGTCAATGAAAATATCAAAACAAAAGTTTCTGTTCCTCATATCATTGTATCTTGCTGACAAGAACTGTCCCATGAACAGAAACAGATGTAGTGAAGAGAAGGGCCACCTGTACCCCAATGTTCATAGCAGCAATGGCCATGGTCGCCGAACTGTGGAAAGAGCCAAGATGCCCTTCAACGTAAGAATGGATAAGGAAAATGTGGTCCACATACAGGACGGAGTATTATGCCTCCATCAGAAAGGATGAATACCCTACTTTTGTATCAACATGGACGGGACTGGAAGAGAATACGCCGAGTGAAATTAGTCAAGCAGAGAGAGTCAATTAACATATGGTTTCACTTATTCATCGAGCATAAGGAATAACACAAAGGACATAGTGAGATGGAGAGAAGAAGGGAGTTGAGGGAAATTGGATGGGGAGATAAATCATGAGAGACTGTGGACTCTGAAAAACAACCTGAGGGTTTTGAAGGGGCAGGGGGTGGGAGGTTGGGTGAGCCTGGGGGTGGGTATTGTGGAGGGCACAGATTGCACGGAGCACTGGGTGTGGTGCAAAAACAATGAATTCTGGGACACTGAAAAGAAATTTTAAAAATTAAATTTTTTTTAAATTTAATAAATAAATAAATAAGAAATGTCCCATGAACTCTGAGTACAAATATGGTCTCTTGATTTTCTCTATTCCCATCATCCCCAATTCATGCATCAGCCCCACTGTAGTACTACCATACAACCTGTGTCTGCATTTTGGGCCCCAACCGTGAACGACCTCCAAATATCAAATTCCAAAACTAAGTGCCTATCAGAGGGCTTGATAACCCATAAATTTACCCTGTATTAAGTGCCCTACTGCCATGTCGACTCAGTGCCACACGTGCCAGCGCTCCGATTTGGGGATGATGCTACAGGAGCTGCAGGCACTATGGGAGGCGATAGTACTTCAGGTATAGGCCCTGATCACCCGTATCATAATGAGGGCTAGTATTTGAGATCTCTGCCTTGGGAGGCACAATCCCCTCTCTGCTTTTTCGTGACAGATGGGTTGCTGTGAGCCCTGCATTTAATCTCTCAGTTGGTTGATACCACAATATTTATTTTTTTAACATGTTAGTTAGTTAGCTAGCTAGTTAGTTAGTTAGTTGAGAGAAAAAGGGAGAGAGAGAGTACACAGGAGTCAGAGGGAGGGTCAGAGGGAGAGAGAGAGAGACAGACTCCCCACTGAGCAGAGAGCCTGACATAGGACTTAATTCTGGGACCCTGAGATCACGACTTGAGCTGAAGTCAGACACTTAAACCAACTGAGCCACCAAGGCACCCCAGCACCACAACATTTAAAGGCCTATGTAATAAGCCCACAGCAAGCATCAGATTTGCTGGTGGTTGTCCCTCCTCACCACTTCAATTCAGCACAGTACTAAAAGTCCTAGCCGGAGCAGCTGGGCAAGAGAAAGAAATAAAGGCTTTGAAATCAAAAGGCAGAAATAAAAAATGTCTGTATATGCAGATGTCATGATATCATATACAGAAAATCCTGAGGGGGGAGCCACGGTGGCAGAGTACAAGGATGACCCTAGGCTTCCTTTTCCCTTGAACACAGATGGAGAGATATCAAATCAATTACAAAAACCAAGAAATCTACCTGATGGCTGACAGAACAATCTGCACAACTAGAGGGAGAAAAGAGGCCTTATCTTTGGCATTATCTCACTGCCAGATCCATGGGGGTTCGTGGGTACTGTGAGGTACTGTGGGTACCATGAGGGTTGCTGTGAGAGGATCGTGGGTACTGTGAGAAAAGGGAGCCCCATTCACAGAGAGAGGTGAGAGAGAGACAGAGAGACAGAGAGACCACACAAGTAAAACACTTCCCCCCAAAACAAAGATTTTTGTGAGTTTTTACAAGAAGTGGGGCTGTGAGACTGGAGTTTTAGAGTCTGTGGCATGTCTGGTGTGGACCCCTGAGGGTGCTGAAGTGCTCCTGTGGAGGACAGCAGACAGCAGATAGCCTGGGAGCAAACTATGTGACCTAAGGATCCCCTGGGACAAACTGGGAGGGACAGTAGCCCCTCTCCATAAAGTGCATCTGGAGGACTTTGCAAAGTCTCACCATGGACAAAAGAGCTGGTGGGTGCCATTACCTCCCTGCCCCACACAGCATAAGCATGAAGACACCTGCTGTGTGTGGCTAACCTGACTCTTCGCTGGGCTTTACTCCATGCTCCCAATACCTGTACTCTGGTGCAAATGTGGGCAGTGAGACCCACCCCACAGAGGACCAGTATGGGTCCAGCCATGCCAGATCCCTGAAGTTTGGAGTTTTAAAACTCAGCCAGCCTGCCTGAGAGAGAAGACAAGTACACTGTGCTGCCAAGCAGGCAGATGGCCGGGACACAGACAGGGTGAAGGTATGGATCTGAGGGATGCCTGGGACACAAAAGGGGAGACTGCTCACTCCTTGGGAGGGTTTCCTGGATACTGGTGGGTGTGAAATCACCTCTCCAGGACAAGGGAAGGGGCTGGTACTATTGCTCTGCCCTGCCCCTTAGCATAAACTGACTTCAGTAAGCAGCAAGCAGCACAACGCCATGAGGAGTGGCCTAAACCACTTCAATCAAACTCAGCCACCCTGAACTCTGCAGGTGCTGCTTTTCCCAGGCAAGTGTGCCTGAGAACCACAGAAGTGGGCCACTCCCCCCAGGATTCCAGCACGAATCCCCTGCACGCACCACTTCTACTGACCAGGGCTCTACAAAGCTTCAGCTCTAGAGGAAATAGCACCAGATCTCTTTTAACAAGCAGATCAAAGCACACATAATTAAAATGTGCCACACCCTAGCCAAAGTCCAATATACGCCCCACTGCCGGCAAAGAGAAACTCTGCAGGTGACTGACCTGAGGGAAAGAACAGCCAAAAACAGCAGCAGAGTGCATGCAGCACACAACCCACACACCCCGAAGTGCCAGGCCCTGGACCATATATGACCTCTTCCTACAAAGCCATTACTCTCAGGAGCAGGGAACATAACAGGCTTTCCTAACTCAGAGAAGAAAACAAAGACCTAGACAAAGTACAAAGACAGGAATTCAATACATACACACACACACAAAACACACACAATGAAAGAGAGAAGGCCACAGCCAGGGATCTAATAGAACCAGATATAAGCAATATGCTGATACAGAATTTAAAGCAACGATCATAAGGATACTAGCTGGGCTTGAGAAAAGTATAGAAGACATCAGGGAGTCCCTTATCACAAAGATAAAAGACATAGAAACTAGTTAGACCAAAGAAGAAATGCTACAACTGAGACTCTGAACTGACTGGATGTAATGACCGCAAGGATGGAAGAAGAACAGGAATGAATAAGGGATATTAAGATAAAATTATGGAAAATAATGAAGCTGAAAATAAAAAGGGAAAAGATATTGGATCATGAATATAGACTTAGGAGAGTCAGTTACTCCATAAACCAAAATAACATTCTAATCACAGGAGTCCCAGAAGAAGAAGAGAAGGAAAAGGGGATAGAAGCTTTACTCAAGGAAGTTATAACTGAAAACTTTCCTAATTTGGGGAAAGAAACAGACATCCAAATCCAGGAGGCACAGAGATCTCCCAACAAAATCAACAAAAGCAGGCCACCAGTGAGACATATTATAAATCAAAAGTGAAATATAGAGATTTTAAAAACCCCAAAAGCAGCAAGATATCAGCCCCAACGGAGAAAAGGTGAAAGTTTCCCTCTGTGCTCAGGAACAAGACAGGACTATCCTCTGTCACCATTGCTACTTAAGAATACTGAAAGCCCTAGCCTCAGCAATCAGACAACAAAGAGAAATAAAAGGCATCCAGATTGACAAGGAAGTAGCCAAACTTTAATTATTCACAGACAACATGATACTCTATGTAGAAAATGCAAGAGATGGGGCACTTGGGTGGCTGTCAATTAAGTGTCTGTCTTCAGCTCAGGTCATGATCCCAGGGTCCTGGTATTAAGCACCACATTGGGCTCTCTGCTCAGCAGGGAGCCTGCTTCTCCTCTCCCCCTGCCTCCAGCTCTGCCTACTTGTGCTCTATCTATCTATCAAATGAAATTTTTTTAAGGAAGGAAGGGAGGCAGGGAGGGAGGAAGAGAGAGAGACAGAAAGGAAAGAAGGAAGAAAGAAAAGGAGAGAAAAAAAGAAGGGAAAAGAAAACATTAAAGACTCCACCAAAAACTTGGTAGAACTGATAAACTGAATAACACTACAGTTTGCAAGATCAAACTAAAGAAATCTATTGCACTGGGTGTGGTGCATAAACAATCTTGAAACACTGAAAAAAATAAAATTTAAAAAAAGAGAAATATATTGCATTTCTATGTAGCAAAATGAAGCAGCAGAAAGAAAAATCAGGGAAATTCAAATCAAAACCACATTGAAATACCACCTTACACCAGTTTGAATGGGAAAAATTGACAAGGCAGGAAACAACAAATTTTGGAGTTGTGGAGAAAGGGGACCCCTCTTACACTGCTGGTGGGAATGCAAGTTGGTGCAGCCACTTTGGAAAACAACGTGGAGGTTCCTCAAAACATTTTAAAAAAGAGCTACCCTAGGACCCAGCAATTGCACTATGGTGTGTTTACCCCAAAGATACAGATATAGTGAAAAGTAGGGGCATGTGCACCCCAATGTTCATAGCAGCAATGGCCACAGTCGCCAAACTATGGAAGAAGCCAAGGTGCCCTTCAGCGGACAAATGGATAAAGAAGATGTGGTCCATGTATACAATGGAATACTACTCTGCCATCAGAAAGGATGAATACCCACCATTTCATCAGACATGGATGGAACTGGAGGGGATTATGCTAAGTGAAATAAGTCAAGCAGAGAAAGACAATTATCATCTGGTTTCACTTATATGTGGAACATAAGGAATAGCACAGAGGACATTAGGACAAGGAAGTGAAAAATGAAGGGAGGGGAAGTCAGAGGGGGAGACGAACCATGAGAGACTATGGACTATGGGAAACAAGCTGAGGGTTTCAGAGGGGAGAGGGTGGGGGGATGAGTTAATCCAGTGATGGGTATTAAGGAGGACATGTAGAGCATGGAGCACTGGGTGTTATATGCAAACAATGAATCATGGAACACGACATCAAAAACTAATGATGTACTGTATGGTGACTAGCATAACATAATCAAATTTTAAAAATTAAAAAGAAAGAGGGGCGCCTGGGTGGCTCATTAGTTTAAAGCCTCTGCCTTCGGCTCAGGTCATGATCCCAGGGTCCTGGGATCGAGTCCCACATCAGGCTCTCTGCTCAGAAGGGAGCCTGCTTCCTCCTCTCTGTCTCTGCCTGCCTCTCTGCCTACTTGTGATCAAATAAATCTGTCAAATAAATAAATAAAATATTTATTAAAAAATTTAAAAAGAAAGAAAAATCAAGGAATTGATTCCATTTACTGTACATTAAAAAAAACCATAAGACTGCTAGGAATAAACCTAACCAAGGGGTAAATGATCTGTACTTTGAAAACTATACACTTATGAGAGAAATTGAAGATGACACAAAGAAATGGGAAAACATCCCATGCTCATGTTCTGGAAGAACACATATTGTTAAAAGGACTATACTGTCATAAGCAATCTACACATTTAATGCAATCCTGATCAAAATACCACTAGCATTTTACAGAGAGTGAGAACGAACAATCCTAAAATTTATATGTGACCACTAAAGATCCCAAATAACCAAAGCAAAATTTTGAAAAAGAAAAGAAAAGCAAATCACAATTCTGGACTTCAAGACACATTACAGAGCTGTGGAGATCAAGACGGTAGGATACCAGCACCAACACAGACATATAGATCAATAGAACAGAATAGACAGCCCAGCAATGAATGCACAACTCTGTAGCTAACTTATTTTTGACAAAGCAGGAACATCCAATGAAAAAGGACACTCTTGTCGAAAAATGGTGTTGGAAGAACTGGATGACTTCTTACACCATATACAAAGATAAACTCAAAATGGATGAAAACCTCAATGTGAGACAGGAATCCATCAAAATCTCAGAGGAGAACACAGGCAGTAACCTCTTTGACCTAAGCTGCAGCAACTTCTAGCAAGACACATCTCTAAAGGGAAGAGAAACAAAAGCAAAAACGAACCTTTGGGATTTCATCAAGACAAAAAGGCTCTGCACGGTAAAGGAAACAGTCAACAAAACTAAAAGGCAACCTTAGGAATCGGTGAAGAGTTTTGCTAATGAGATATATAAAAGGGTTAGTATCCAAAATATATAAAGAACTTGTCAAAATCAACACCCAAAAATAAATAATCTACTTAAGAAATGGGCAGAAGACATGAATAGACATTTTTCCAAAGAAGACATCCAGATGGTTGACAGACACTTGAAAAGATGCTCCACATCACTCAGCATCAGGAAAATACAAATCAAAACCACAGTGAGATACCACCTCACACCAGTCAGAATTGCTAAAATGAAGAAGTCAGAAAACCACAGATGCTGGCGAGGATGCAGAGAAAGGGAACCCTCCAACACTCTTAGTGGGAATGCAAGTGGTGCACCCACTCTGGAAAATGTTATGGATGTTCCTCCAAAAGTTAACAGCAGAACACAGCAACTGTGTTACTAAGCATTTGTCCAACGGATACAAAAATACTAATTCAAAGGCATACATGCATCTTAATGCTTACAGCAGCATTAGCTGCTATATTTAATTTAGATACAATAGTTAAATTATGGGAAGAGTCTAAACATCCATCAGCTGAATAGTAATAACCCATGAAAAAGAATCTTACCATTTACAATGACATGGAATGAGGTAGAGCATATTGTGATAAGCAAAATAAGGCAGTCAGAGAAAGACAAACACCACATGAGTTGATTCATACGTGGAGATAGGAAGCAAACCAAATGAACATAAGGGGAAAAGGGGAGAGAGAGGCAAACCAAGAAACAGAATGTTGACTACAGAGAACACACTGACGGTTACTATAGTGGTGGTGGGTGGGAGGATAGATTAAGTAGGAATATGAAGGAGGGCACTTGTGATGAAACACACTTGATGTGTGTTGTATGGAAGTGCTGAATCACTAAACTGCACACCTGAAACTTATTGCAGTCTAAGTTAATTAGATGGAATTTAAATACAAAATTTTTTGAAGAAAGAAATAAAGGGGAAGAGGCAAGATGGGAGAAGAGTAGAGGACTTCATTTCAACTGGTCCCCAGAATTTAGCTGGATATCTACCGAACCAGTTTGAACACCAACAAAATCATCCTGAGATGCAAGAATACATATCTTGATCTCTACAAACAGAAAAGCGGTTGTGTTTTGCAAGGTAGCATGTGCAGAGTCGTGAATCTGCGGGGAAATATTGGAAGATAAACAGAAGAGGGAGGTAGCCTTCATAAGCCGGCTCCTGGAAAGTGACAGAACACCAGAGCGCAAAATCAGAGCCCATAGACATCTGCTCTAGGACGGACATCCCTCTCTGAAAGGGGCTCTGGAAATGAAAAAGCAGAATTCTAGATAGAGCACTGTGGTCTCAGGATACCAGGAGCCACAGAGTGGAAGGGGGTGTCTGAACCAGTGCACTGCCCCAGCAGACAAGCCAGGAAGCAGGTTGTGGTCAGTGAGCCCAGGAGGGGGCTGTCAGCTCAGACTGCCATAAACCTCGAACTGCACTGGTGGATAATCACCCTTTTCCTGAGCAGCCTGAAAAAGTCAAGAACCTGTGCCCAACCAGGCAATAGCTACCAGGTGGTAGCAGCCCAGACAGGACATTAGAGAGGCACCCAGACATGCTCCAGGAGTCAAAGGTGCCCATGCACGCAAGCCCATTGCCACTCATGGTTTCAGAGTCACAAAAAGCAATGGCACTCCCAGGGCCCTGGGACTACCTCTGAGGGAGTTGCAGTGGGCACGCACTACAAGAGGCTATGGTTTGGAGCACCTACAGCCGTGGAGACTGTTGGCAGACAGAATTTTCGGCTCTGGGCCAGCGGTTTGGTTATGGCCACCCTTGTTCTGATCTCTAAAGAAGCTCAGAAAGACTCCAGGGAACAAAAGCCACACAGAGGACTGGTTTCCACTGAGCCCATCCCCTGACACATCCCTGACAGGGTGTGGGGCAACTCTGCCCAAGCAGGGATACCTGAGAAAGAGCGAGGTAGGCCCCTCTCCCAGAAGACAGGCGGGAAGAACAGGTTGACAAAAATCCAATGGATCCCATAAGACTGTAAAATTCCAACACCATGGGAAAATAGTATATTGAGCTCCAGGTCTTGCCTCACAACCCATTTATTTTTCAGACAAAATTCTCCTATTCTTTTTTTTTCTTTTTCTTACCATTTTCTTTTTCATTTTTACATTTTTTCTCATTTCAACTATTTCTCATTTCAATACTTATTATACCAAGTTATATTTCACAGTAGATTTTTAATTTGTATTTTCTCACACTTACATTTTTATAGATATATGCTTCATTAGTCTTTTCTTCACTCTATTCAATTTTATCCATATATATATATATATATATATATATATATATATAAGTTTTACTTTCCTTGCAATTTTGGGATGTAGTGCCTTCTGACACACAGACCAAAATTCACTCAGGAAAAAGTGGAACACCCTTCTTTGTTCACACTGTGAGATTATAGTTGCTCTTCCACTCCTTTTTTTAAATTTTATTCTTGTGTTTCACTTTGGCTTTATTATTCTGTGATGGCGTCCGACCACTCTGGATTTTGCTAGGGTGCATCTTGCTTGGGTCATGGTTAATATATTGGACTCATTCACCCACCCATCATTCTCTGGACAGAATAACAAGAGGGAGGAGCTCACACCAAAAAAGAACCAGAGGCAGTGTTCTCTGCCACAAAGCTAATTGATATGGATATAAGCAAATGTCAGAGAAAGAATTCAGGAGAGCAATCATAAAGTCAATAGCTAGGCTTGATAAAAGCATTAGTGACAATACAGGGGCGCCTGGGTGGCTCAGTGGTTTAAGTCTCTGCCTTCGGCTCAGGTCATGGTCTCGGGGTCCTGGGATCGAGCCCCGCATTGGGCTCTCTGCTCAGTGGGGAGCCTGTTTCTCCCTCTCTCTCTGCCTGCCTCTCTGCCTACATGTGACCTCTCTCTGTGTCAAATAAATAAATAAAATATTTTTTTTAAAAAGCATTAGTGACAATACATAATCTCTAATGGCACAAATGAGACCTAATCAGGCCAAACCTAATAACTCTATGAATAACCTGGTTACCCAGAGCCCAGAGTCTCTCACGGATTGTCTCCTTCTCTGACTTCTTCCCATTCAGTTTTCCTTCTGTTCCACATATAAGTGAAAGCATATGATAATTGTCTTCACTGGTTGACTTATTTCACTCAGCATAATCCCATCCAGTTCCATCCATGTTGATGCAAATGGTGGGTATCCATCCGTTCTGATGGCTCTGTGATATTCCACTGAATATATGGACCACATCTTCTTCATCCATTTGTCTCTTAAAGGACATCTCGCCTCCTTCCCCCATTTGGCGATTGTGGACATTGCTGCTATGAACATTGGGGTGCACGTGCCTCTTCCTTTTACTACATCTGTGCCTGGGGTAGATACCCAGTAGTACAATTGCTGGGTCATAAGGTAGCTCTATTTTTAAGTTTTTTTAAATTATGTTCAGTTAGCCTCTATATAGTACATCATCAGTTTTTGATGTAGTATTCAACAATTCTTTTGTTATGTATAACACCCAGTGCATATATTTTTTAACTTTTTGAGGAACCTCCATGCTGTTTTCCAGAGTGGCTACACCAGATTGCATTCCCACCAACAGTGTAAAAGGGTTCCCCTTTCTCTGCATCCTCGCCAACATTTGTTGTTTCCTAGCTTGTTAATTTTTGCCATACTGACTGGTGTAAGGTGGGATCTCATAGATGTTTTGAATTGTATTTCCCTGATGGCTAGTGATATTGAACATTTTTCAATGTGTCTGTTAGCCATTTGATTGTCTTCTTTGGAAAAGTATCTGTTCGTGTCTTCTGCCCATTTCTTGACTGGATTATTTTTTTTAAGTGTTAATTTGAGAAGTTCTTTAGAGATCTTGGATACCAGTCCTTAATCTATTATGTTATTTGCAAAAATCTTCTCCCATTCCGTGGGTTGCCTCTTGGTTTCTGACTGTTTCCTTTGCTGTGCAGAAGCTTTTTATCTTGATGAAGTCCTAAAAGTTCATTTTTGCTTTTGTTTCCCTTGCCTCTAGAGACATGTCTTGAAAGAAGTTGCTGTGGCTGATGTCAAAGAGGTTACTTCCTATCTGATGAGCACTGGGTGTTATATGCAACTACTGAATCATTGAACACTTTATCAGAAATTAATGGTGTACTATATGTTGGCTAACCGAACATAATAATAAAAAAGAAAGTTATAAACTGTCCAAAAAATTTAATTAATCAGTTAATTATTTATATTTTTTAAAAAGAAACAAAAAATTAGAAAAATGTTCTATGTTTATGGATTAGAAGAACAAATTTTGTTAAACGTCCATAATATCCAAAGCAATCTACACATTTAATGCAACCTCTATCAAAATATCATCGACATTTTTCACAGAGCTGGAACAAACAATCCTAAAATTTGTATGGAACCAGAAAAGACCCCAAATAGCCAAAGGAATGTTGAAACAGAAGCTAAGCTGTAGGTGTAACAATTCTGAACTTCAAACTATATTATAAAGCTCTAGTCATCAAGACAGTATGGAACTGGCACAAAAACAGACACATAGATCAATGGAATAGGATAGAGAACCCAGAAATGGACCCTCAACTCTATGGTCAACTAATCTTCAACAAAGCAGGAATGAATAGCCAATGGGGGAAAAAAACAGTCTCTTCAATAAGTGGTGTTGAGAAAACTGGACAGCCACATGCAGAAGAATGAAAGTGGACAAACTCTCAAACACACAAAAAAGTTAATATACAAAAAATATATTCAAACGGGGTGAAAGACCTAAATGTGAGACAGGAATCCATAAAAATCATTTACCTCTTTATCCCAGTCACACCAACTTCTTTCTAGACACATCTTCAGAGGTAAGAGAAACAAAAGCAAAAATAAACCATTGGGACTTCATCAAGACAAAAAGCCTCAGAATACCAAAGGAAATATTAAACTTAAAAGGCAACCTACTGAATGGGAGAAGACATTTGCAGATGTTTTGCCAGATAAAGGCTAATATCCAAGATCTATAAAGATCTCCTCAAACTCAACAACCAAAAAACAAAAAATCCAATCAAGAAATGGGCAGAAGACATGAACAGACATTCTCCAAAGAAGACACTCTGATGGCCAACAGAAACATGAGGAGATGCTGAACATCACTTGGCATCAGGAAAATATGAATCAAAACCACAGTGAGATACCACCTTACACCAGTGAGAATAGCTAAAATTAGCAAGTCAGAAAGCAACAGATGTTGGTGAGGATGCAAAGAAATGGGAAACCCTTACATTGTTAGTGGGAATGCAAGATTGTACAACCACTCTAGAAAACAGTATGCAGGTTCCTCAAAAAGTTAAAAATAGAGCTACCCTACCACCAAGCAACTGCGCCACTGGGTATTCTTCCAAAGCATACAAAAATAGTGACTTGACTGGGCATATGAACTCCCATGTTTATAGGAGAAATGTATATAGTAGCCAAAATATGGAAAGAGCCCAGAGGTCCACCAGCAGATGAATGGACAAAGAAAATGTGGCATACGTATATACAATGGAATATTATAAAGCCATAAAAAAGAAAGAAATCTGGTCATGTGCAACAATTTGGATGGAACTAGACACTACAATGCTAAGCGAAATAAGTCAGTCAGAGAAAGACAAATACCACATATTTCAATCATATGAATATAAAGGAAGGGAAGGAAAAATAAAATAAGATGAAAACTGTAAGGGAGGGGGAGTCAAGATGGCAGGGAAGTAGGAGGAGGCGCTGTTTCAACCTGTACCCTAAAGTGAGCTGATTACCTACCAAAGAACTCCGATCACCCATGAAATCAGCCTGAGATCAGAATTGTACATGTCTGGATCTCTACAGGAGCAGAACATGCCAGTGGCAGGTAAAGCAGAGTGGTAACATCAGACTGATATCGGAAGATAAACAAAAGGGGGAGGGAGCCACCAGAGGTGACTGATTGGAAAGTAATACCCCAATACGAGAGTGCCCTGCGTCTGGGGACCAGCATTAACTTGGAGTCTGGTTAAAAGCACTCAAAAAACAAAGAGCAAAGGATCGCGGGGGAAATAGTGGGAATCGGGGCGGTTAGGGACAGGGACCTAAGTCTGCGGACCCAGGACAGCCTCCCCTGGCACTGAGCCAGACAGATTGCTGTGGAGAAATCAGGTCTCGGTCCCTGAGTGGCCAGCGCCACCGAGAACGAGTGGGGTCAGGCTCCCATGAGGGGCTAGGAGTCTGGCCAGACGGCAATCCTGAAACGTGCGCCTCCCACACCCTCCCTTGGGAGAGGTGCTCATAGGCGCTAGCCTGGAGCTCTGGCATCTGGAAAAACCAGACATTCCCAGCCCGGGACAGCAGGAAAATCTCAGTGTGCGATCTCTGCTTGGAACCTCTCTGGCACTCTGGAGCTCCCTAGACAGCCGCCACTGCCGTGGTATTGGGTACAACGAGGAGCTCCTGCATCCCCAGGGACCGTGACTCAGAACTGACTCTGCCAGCAGATCTGCAGAGCATTCTGAGGCTTCTCTCTGAGAGGGAGGTTGGGGAGCAGTTTGCTCTCCTTTAAAACTCCAAAAACCATCAAAAGCTGTCAAGGCAAGAGAAAACAGATGAAAGAACATAAAAACCCCGAGAGAACAAAAGCCTGAAAAAAACAGTTTCCTCAGAGCCCACCCCCTTGAGGGGAGTGGGAGGACATAACTCAGGGAATATCATTGTCTGAAAACCCACGTGTCAGGACCCTCCCCCAGAAAAACAACTAGGAAGGAAGAAAAAAAAAAGAAGACTACAAGAGAACAACCACCACTACCTCATAAATACAACTTTTATTTTTAACTCTTTTCCAATATTCTGGTTCTTTTTTTTTAATACATACAGATAATTTTTTTTAATTTTTTTTTCTTTTTTACAGATTGAGAGAGAGAGAGAGAGATTACAAGTAGGCAGAGCAGCAGCCAGAGAGGGGAGGAAGCAGGCTCCCTGCCAAGCAGAGAGCCTGATACGGGGCTCGATCCCAGGACCCTGAGATCATGACCTGAGCCGAAGGCAAAGGCTTAACCCTCTGAGCCACCCAGGCGCCCCCATACAGATAATTTTTTAACCTATTTACCATCACACTGAGATATCCAGTACATCAAATTCCTTAATAACTTTCTAACCTGAACTTTTTGATACATACACCCGTGTTTTTCTTTTGCATTTCTTTTTTTTTAATTTTAACTTAGTTTAGTCTAGTTTATTCTTTTTTAATTTTGCTTTTCCAATATACATATAGAGATAAACTTCAAGGTAATCCCCTTTCCCCAATCAATGCTACCCCTATAGGCAAACCAGGTTCTAATCCCCCTGTAACTTAGGAAAGTTGAGTCCCTTAACAAAAACATCAAGATACATCCAGGAATAATAAAAAAAACCCTCCTTGCCTGCACTGAGAATTGAAAACCACTCTCCCAACTTTTCCTTCTGCCAGCGTTTCTGTGCATTTGTGTTTGTCCTGATAATATATAAATCTTACACACGGGGTTTTTTCTAATGAGGTTCTTCCATTTTTTTTTTTTTTTTGCTTATATATATTTTTTTTCTCTTGTCATATACTTTTTTTATTTTATTTTTTTTATTTGTTTATTTGCAGCATAACAGTGTTCATTGTTTTGGCATCACACCCAGTGCTCTATGCAGTACGTGCCCTCCCTATTACACACCACCTGGTTCCTCAACCTCACACCCCCCCCCGCCCCTTGAAAACACTCTGCTTGTTTTTCAGAGTCCATAGTCTCTAATGGTTCATCTCCCCTTCCAATTTCCCTCAACTCCCTCTCCTCTCCATCTCCCCATGTCCTCCATGTTATTTGTTATGCTCCACAAATAAGTGAGACCATATGACACTTGACTTTCTCTGCTTGACTTATTTCGCTCAACATAATCTCTTCCAGTCCCGTCCATGTTGCGACAAAAGATGGGTAGTCATCCTTTCTGATGGAGGCATAATACTCCATTGTGTATATGGACCACATCTTCCTTATCCATTCATCCCTTGAAGGGCATCTTGGTTCTTTCCACAGTTTGGCGACCGTAGCCATTACGGCAGTAAACATTGGGGTACAGATGGCCCTTCTTTTCACTACATCTGTATCTTTGGGGTAAATAGCCAGCAGTGCAATTGCAGGGTCATAGGGAAGCACTATTCTTAATTTCTTCAGGAATCTCCACACTGTTCTCCAAAGTGGCTGCACTAAAATGCATTCCCACCAACAATGGAAGAGGGTTCCCCTTTCTCCACATCCTCTCCAGCACACGTTGTTTCCTGTCTTGCTAATTTTGGCCATTCTAACTGCTGTCAGGTGGTAACTCAATGTGATTTTAATTTGAATCTCCCTGATGGCTAGTGATGATGAACATTTTTTCATGTGTCTGATACCCATTTGTATGTCTTCGTTGGAGAAGTTCTGTTCATATCTTCTGCCCATTTTTGGATATGATTATCTGTTTTGTGTGTGTTGAGTTTGAGAAGTTCTTTATAGATCCTGGATATCAACCTTTTGTCTGTACTGTCATTTGCAAATATCTTCTCCCATTCCGTGGGTTGCCTTTTTGTTTTGTTGACTGTTTCCTTTGCTGTGCAGAAGCTTTTGATCTTGAAGAAGTCCCAAAAGTTCATTTTCGCTTTTGTTTCCTTGGCCTTTGGAGACATATCTTGAAAGAAGTTGCTGTGGCTGATATTGAAGAGGTTACTGCCTATGTTCTCCTCTAGTATTCTGATGGATTCCTGTCTCACGTTGAGGTCTTTTTTCCACTTTGAGTTTATCTTTGTGTACGGTGTAAGAGAATGATCGAGTTTCATTCTTCTACATATCACTGTCCAGTTTTCCCAGCACCATTTATTGAAGAGACTGTCTTTTTTCCATTGAATAATTTTTCCTGTTTTGTCGAAGATTATTTCACCATAGAATTGAGGGTCCATATCTGGGCTCTCCACTCTGTTCCACTGGTCTATGTGTCTGTTTTTATGCCAGTACCATGCTGTCTTGATGACCACAGCTTTGTAGTAAAGCTTGAAATCGGGTAACATGATGCCGCCAGTTTTGTTTTTGTTTTTGAACATTTCCTTAGCAATTCGGGGTCTCTTCTGATTCCATACAACTTTTAGGATTATTTGCTCCAGCTCTTTGAAAAATACCGGTGGAACTTTGATCAGAATGGCATTAAAAGTATAGATTGCATGTCTTCATTGGAGAAGTGTCTGTTCATATCTTCTGCCCATTTTTTGATATGATTATCTGTTTTGTGTGTGTTGAGTTTGAGAAGTTCTTTATAGATCCTGGATATCAACGTTTTGTCTGTACTGTCATTTGCAAATATCTTCTCCCATTCCGTGGGTTGCCTCTTTGTTTTGTTGACTGTTTCCTTTGCTGTGCAGAAGCTTTTGATCTTGATGAAGTCCCAAAAGTTCATTTTTGCTTTTGTTTCCTTGGCCTTTGGAGACATATCTTGAAAGAAGTTGCTGTGGCTGATATCGAAGAGGTTACTGCCTATGTTCTCCTCTAAGATTCTGATAGATTCTTGTCTCACGTTGAGGTCTTTTATCCATTTCGAGTTTATCTTTGTATACGGTGTAAGAGAATGGTCGAGTTTCATTCTTCTACATATCGCTGTCCAGTTTTCCCAGCACCATTTATTGAAGAGACTGTCTTTTTTCCATTGGATATTTTTTCCTGTTTTGTCGAAGATTATTTGACCATAGAATGGAGGGTCCATATCTGGGCTCTCCACTCTGTTCCACTGGTCTATGTGTCTGTTTTTATGCCAGTACCACGCTGTCTTGGTGATCACAGCTTTGTAGTAAAGCTTGAAATCGGGTAACGTGATGCCGCCAGTTTTGTTTTTGTTTTTGAACATTTCCTTGGCAATTCGGGGTCTCTTCTGGCTCCATACAAATTTTAGGATTATTTGCTCCAGCTCTTTGAAAAATACCGGTGGAATTTTGATCGGAATGGCATTAAAAGTATAGATTGCTCTAGGCAGTATAGACATTTTAACAATGTTTATTCTTCCAATCCAAGAGCATGGAACGGTCTTCCATCTTTTTGTGTCTTCTTCAATTTCTTTCATGAGTGTTCTGTAGTTCCTCGAGTACAGGTCCTTTACTTCTTTGGTTAGGTTTATGCCCAGGTATCTTATGGTTCTTGGTGCTATAGTAAATGGAATCAATTCTCTAATTTCCCTTTCTGTATTTTCATTGTTGGTGTACAAGAAAGCCACTGATTTCTGTACATTGACTTTGTATGCTGCCACATTACTGAATTGCTGTATGAGTTCTAGTAGTTTGGGGGTGGAGTCTCTGGGGTTTTCCATATAAAGAATCATGTCATCTGCGAAGAGAGAGAGTTTGACTTCTTCCTTGCCAATTTGGATACCATTTATTTCTCTTTGTTGTCTGATTGCCGTTGCTAGAACTTCTAATACTATGTTGAACAAGAGTGGTGAGAGTGGGCATCCTTGTCGTGTTCCTGATCTCAACGGGAAGGCTGCAAGCTTTTTCCCATTGAAGATGATATTTGCTGTGCGTCTTTTATAGATAGATTTTATGAAGTTCAGGAATGTTCCCTCTATCCCTATACTTTGAAGCGTTTTCATCAGGAACGGATGCTGGATTTTGTCAAATGCTTTTTCTGCATCAATTGAGAGGACCATGTGGTTCTTCTCTCTTCTCTTATTGATGTGTTCTATCACACTGATTGATTTGCGAATGTTGAACCAACCTTGCAACCCAGGGATGAATCCCACCTGGTCATGGTGGATAATCTTTTGAATGTGCTGCTGGATCCTGTTTGCTAGGATCTTGTTGAGAATCTTTGCATCCATATTCATCAGGGATATTGGTCTGAAATTCTCCTTTTTGGTAGGGTCTTTGCCTGGTTTGGGGATCAGGGTAATGCTGGCTTCATAAAAAGAGTTTGGAAGTTTTCCTTCTGCTTCAATTTTTTGGAAGAGCTTCAGGAGAATTGGTGTTATTTCTTCTTTGAAAGTTTGGTAGAATTCCCCAGGGAATCCGTCAGGTCCTGGGCTCTTGTTTTTTGGGAGGTTTTTGATCACTGCTTCAATCTCGTTACTAAATATCGGTCTATTCAGGTTGTCAATTTCTTCCTGGTTCAATTTTGGGAGTTTGTAGCTTTCCAGGAATGCATCCATTTCATCTAGGTTGCTTAGCTTATTGGCATATAACTGTTGGTAATAATTTCTGATGATTGTTTCTATTTCCTTGGTGTTCGTTGTGATCTCTCCCTTTTCATTCATAATTTTATTAATTTGGGCTTTCTCTCTTTTCTTTTGGATTAGTGTGGCCAATGGTTTATCGATCTTATTGATTCTTTCAAAAAGCCAGCTTCTAGTTTCATTGATACATTCTACTGTATCTCTCATTTCTACCTCATTGATCTCTGCTCTAATCTTGATTATTTCCCTTCTTGCATGTGGAGTTGGTTTGATTTCTTGTTAATTCTCCAGTTCTTTAAGGTGTAGAGACAGCTGGTGTATTCTGGATTTTTCAATGTTTTTGAGGGAGGCTTGGATGGCTATGTATTTCCCCCTTAGAACCGCCTTTGCTGTATCCCATAGGTTTTGGACTGAAGTGTCTTCATTCTCATTGGTTTCCATGAATTGTTTAAGTTCATCTTTGATCTCCTGGTTGATCCAAGCATTCTTAAGCAAGGTGATCTTTAGCTTCCAGGTGTTTGAGTTCCTTCTGAAATTTTCCTTGTGATTGAGTTCCAGTTTCAAAGCATTGTGATCTGAGAATATACAGGGAATAATGTCAGTCTTTTGGTATCGGTTGAGTCCTGCTTTGTGACCCAGGATGTGGTCTATTCTGGAGAAGGTTCCATGTGCACTTGAGAAGAATGAGTATTCTGTTGTTTTAGGGTGGAATGTTCTGTATATGTCTACGAGGTCCATCTGGTCCAATGTTTCATTCAATGCTCTTATTTCTTTATTAATTTTCTGCTTCGATGATCTGTCTATTTCTGAGAGAGGCGTATTAAGATCTCCTACTATTATTGTATTCATATCAATATGACTCTTTATCTTGATTAATAGTTTTCTTATGTAATTGGGTGCTCCCATATTGGGGGCATAGATATTCACAATTGTTAGATCATCTTGGCGGATAGTCCCTTTAAGAATTATGTAGTGTCCTTCTGTATCTCAGACTACAGTCTTTAGTTTAAAATCTAATTTATCTGATATGAGAATCGCTACTCCGGTCTTCTTTTGAGGCCCATTGGCATGAAAGATGCTTCTTCATCCCTTCACCTTCAGTCTGGGTGTATCCTTAGATTCAAAATGGGTCTCTTGTAAACAACATTTGGATGGGTCCTGTCGTTTTATCCAATCTGCAACCCTGTGTCGTTTTATGGGCGCATTTAGGCCATTCACATTGAGAGTGATTATCGAGAGATAGGTTTTTATTGACATCATGTTGCCTTTGAAGTCTTTCTGTCTGTACATTGTTTCTATATTTCTGTTCAATGATATTCTTAGGATTTTTTCTCTTTTATAGGACCCCCCTTAATATTTCCTGCAGTGTTGGCTTGGTGGTTGCATAGTCTTTTAAGCCTTGCCAGTCTTGGAAACTCTATCTCTCCATCCATTTTAAATATCAGTCTTGCTGGATAGAGTATTCTTGGTTGCATGTTCTTCTCATTTAGTACTCTGAATGTATTTTGCCAGCCCTTCCTGGCTTTCCAGGTCTCTGTGGAAAGGTCTGACGTTATTCTAATGGGCTTTCCTCTGTATGTAAGGAGCTTTTTTGTCCTAGCTGCTTTTAAGAGGGTCTCTCTTGAAACATAATTCCTCATTCTAACTATAAGGTGTCGTGAGGACTTTCGAGAATTTAAAATCTTGGGAGGAGATCTCTCTGCCTCCAGTACATGAACGTTGTTTCCATTCGTGAGATTGGGAAAATTTTCATAGACAACTTCTTCCACTATATCTTCTAGACTTCTTTCTTTTTCCTCCCCTTCAGGGATTCCAATAATTCTGACGTTGGAACGTTTCATGGCATCATTTATTTCCCTGATTCTGTTTTCATGGCTTCTGAGCTGTTTGTTCCAGGCTTCCTCCTGATCCTTTCTCTCTATCTGTTTGTCCTTCAGATCACTAATTCTATCTTCTGTCTCAATTACCCTAGCTTTTAGAGAATTTAGATTAGATTGGAACTCATTGAGAGCATTTTGAACATCATCCCTGGTGGCTTTCAGTTCTGCCCTAACATTGTGAACATCATCCCTGGTGGCTTTCAGTTCTGCCCTAATCAATTCTGTTTGGTCATCCATGGCTCTCTCCAACCTAGCTATTGCCTGGATAATTGTTAGTCTGAATTCCTTTTCTGACATATTTTCTATGTCGATAGCCATTAGCTCTGTTGCAGAAGGCCCATCCTCTGTATTTTTTTCTGTTGGGTATTCCTCCTCCTAGTCATTTTGGTAAGAGATGACTGAACAGATGCAGCTGGCCGTATCGATTGTGGTGCAGTCAAGGTGCACCCTGGAACACTTCTGTGCAATCAGGATTCCCCACCGAAATGAGAGAAAAAAGAAAAGAAAAAGAAATAGAGAAGAAGAAAGAAAAAAAAGAGAAAGAAAAAAGGAAAAAAAAAGAGAGCGAGAGAGAGAGAGATAGGAAAAATAGGGAAGATAACAGAGAAGGCTCAGCCCAAATGGGCCACAAAGGAAGATTTATGAAGTATACAAACAAAAACAGACAAACAAAAAGACTGATAAAAGTATATGACAAGAGAAAATAATATATATATAAGCAAAAAAAAAAGGGAAGAACCTCATCAGAAAGAACCCCAAGTATAAGATTTATATATTATCAGGACAAACTCAAATTCACAGAAACACTGAGAGAAGGAAAAATTGGGAGAGTGCTTATAAATTCTCAGTGTGGGTGAGGAAGGTTATTTTGATTCTTCCTGAAGGTATCTTGATGTTTTTGTTAAGGGACTCAACTTTCCTAAGTTACAGGGGGATTAGAAACTGGTTTGCCTATAGGGGTAGCATTGATTGGGGAAAGGGGATTACCTTGAAGTTTAACTCTATATGTATAGTAGAAAATAAAAATTAAAAAAGAATAAACTAGACTAAACTAAGTTAAAATTTAAAAAGAATTAAAAAATAGAAAAGCAAAAGAAAAACACGGGTGTATGTATCAAAAAGTTCAGGTTAGAAGGTTATTAAAGAATGTGATGTACTGGACATCTCAGTGTGGTTGTAAATAGGTTAAAAAATTATCTGTATGTATTAAAAAAAAGAACCAGAATATTGGTAAAGACTTAAAAATAAAAGTTGTATTTATGAAGTAGTGGTGGTTGTTCTCTTGTAGTCTTTTTTTTTTTTCTTCCTTCCTGGTTGGTTGTCTGGGGGAGGGGCTGGCCACGTGTGTTTTCAGACAATGATGTTCCCTGAGTTAGGTCCTCCCACTCCCCTCAAGGGGGTGAGCTCTGAGGAAACTGTTTTTTTCAGCCTTTTGTTCTCTGGGGGTTTTTAGGTTCTTTCATCTGCTTTCTCTCGCCTTGACAGCTTTTGATGGTTTTTGGAGGTTTAGAGGAGAGCAAACTGCACCCCGAACTCCCTCTCAGAGAGAAGCCCCAGAATGTTTTGGAAAAGCTGCTGGCTGAGTCGGTTCTGAGTCACTGTCCCTGGGGATGCGGGAGCTCCTCATTGTACCCAAAACCAGGGCTGCAGTGGCTGTCTAGGCAGCTCCAGACCGCCAGAGAGGTTCAGAGCAGAGATCGCACACTGAGATTTTCCTGCTGTCCTGGGCTGGGAATATCTGGTTTTTCCGGATGCCAGAGCTCCAGGCTAGTGCCTATGAGCACGTATCCCAAGGGAGGGTGTGGGAGGCGCACGTTTCAGGATTGCCGTCTGGCCAGGCTCCCAGCCCCCCCCCCCGGGGAGCCAGACCCCACTCGTTCTGGGGCGCGCTGGCGTTCAGGCACACTGGCGGCTCAGGGATGGAGACCTGATTTCTCCGCCGCACTCTCTCTGGCTTAGCGCCAGGGGAGGCTGTCCTGGGTCCGGGGACTTAGGTCCCTGTCCCTAACTCCCCAGGTTCCCACTATTACCCCCCACGATCCTTTGCTCTTTGTTTTTTGAGTGCTTTCGACCAGACTCCAAGTTAATGCTGGTCCCCAGATGCAGAGCACTCTCATGTTGGGGTATTACTTTCCAATCAGTGACCTCTGGTGGCTCCCTCCCCCTTTCGTTTATCTTCCTATATCAGTCTGCCGCTCCCAGTCTGCTTTACCTGCCACTGGCGTCTTCTGCTCCTGTAGAGATCCAGACCTGTATAATTCTGATCTCAGGCTGATTTCATGGGTGGTCGGAGTTCTTTGGTAGGT
The DNA here is from genome assembly GCF_922984935.1 of Meles meles. Lineage (NCBI taxonomy): Eukaryota > Metazoa > Chordata > Mammalia > Carnivora > Mustelidae > Meles > Meles meles. Next base: position 154,020,165 of record NC_060070.1, on the reverse strand, counting down.
AATCAGCTCACTTTAGGGTACAGGTTGAAATGGTGACTCCTCCTACTTCCCCGCCATCTTGACTCCTCCGATGTACACTCTCCTGGATAATCTTTTTAATGTGCTGCTGGATCCTGTTTGCTAGGATCTTGTTGAGAATCTTTGGATCCATAGTCATCAGTGATATTGGTCTGAAATTCTCCTTTTTGGTAGGGTCTTTGCCTGGTTTGGGGATCAGGGTAATGCTGCTTCTGCCCATATTTTGATATGATTATCTGTTTTGTGTGTGTTGTGTTTGAGAAGTTCTTTATAGATCCTGGATATCAACGTTTTGTCTGTACTCTCATTTGCAAATGGTTAACTTTAAGTTATTCTTTCACATATTTCCTTTGATTCCACCAGTGCATTTAAAACAGAGTCTATTTTCTTTTGAATCCTCCAAATAAAATGTATAGTTTTATAAAGTGTTAATAATGAGTATTCTCTGAAGAAAATGACAAATGACATGTAGCTAGTATTATTCTATATTTCAAAGGAATTGTTTTAACACTGATCTGACTTTGTTTAACAGAACTGAAAGCTGGGAGCTGAAATAGGCTCATATCTTGTTAGGACAGGTTTGCTGCCAATAGAGTTATGAACAGAATTTTAGTTTCAGAATTGTGGGGAAGGGATATTCAACCTATTCTGTCATTGCTTTTTTTCCCTAATTAAAAAATTATTTTAAATCCAGTATAGTTAATACCCAGTGTTATATTAGTTTCAGGTATACAATATTCAACAATTCTATACATTCCATAGATTCAAAAATTCTATGCATTTCTCAGTGCCCATTAAGACAAGTGTACTCTCCATCTCCTTCACCTATTTCACCCATCCTCCCCCCTCCTCTCTAGTACACATCAGTTTGTTCTCTATAGTTTGGTTCTTAAATTCCACTTCAAGTGAAGTCATATGGTATTTGTCTTTCTCTGACTCTCATTTTGCTTAGCATTATACTCTTGAGCTATCCACATCATTGCAAATGTCAAGATTTCCTTCTTTTATATGGCTGAGTAATATTCTATTACATATGTTGTATGTTATAACATAATACTAATATATAATAATATATTTCTAGCAGTCCTGCTTTATCTTTAAAAAGTATTTTTGTGGCTCATAGAGTAGCTCTATTTTTATCTTCTCGAGGAACCGCCATGCTATTTTCCAAATAGAGCTACCCTATAACCCAGCAGTTATACTACTAGGCATTTATCCGAAGGATACAAACATAGTGAGTTGAAGGGCACCTGCACCCCATTGTTCATAGCAGTAGTGTCCACTGTAGTTAAGGTATGGAAAAAGCTCAGATGTCCATTGAGATGAACGGATAAAGAGGATGTGGTGTCTATAGATAATAAAATATTACTCAGCCATCAAAGAGAGTGAAATCTTGCCATTTGCAATGATGCGGCTGGAACTAGAGAGTATTACTCTAAGTGAAATAAGCCAGTCAGAGAATGACAAATACCATATGATTTCATTCATATGTAGAATTTAAGAAACAAAACAGATGAACATAGGAGAAGGGAAGGAAAAATAAAATACAATAAAAATAGGGAGGGAGTGGTGCAGCCACTTTGGAGAACAGTGTGGAGATTTCTCAAGAAATTAAAAATAGAGCTTCCATATGACCCTGCAATTGCACTACTGGGTATTTACCCCAAAGATACAGATGTAGTGAAAAGAAGGGCCATCTGTACCCCAATGTTTATAGCAGCAATGGCCACGGTCACCAAACTGCAGAAAGAACCAAGATGCCCTTCAACGTACAATAAGGATAGATAAGGATAAGGAAGATGTGGTCCATATACACGATGGGGTATTATGCCTCCATCAGAAAGGATGAATACCCAACTTTTGTATCAACATAGATGGGACTGGAAGAGATTATGCTGAGTGAAATAAGTCAAGCAGAGAGAGTCAATTATCATATGGTTTCAATTATTTGTGGAACATAACAAAGAACATGAAGGACATGGGGAGATGGAGAGGAGAAGGGAGTTGAGGGAAATTTTAAGGGGAGATGAACCATGAGAGACTATGAACTCTGGAAAACAACCTGCGGGTTTTGAAGGGGTGGCAGAGGGGTGGGGGGGGTGGGAGGTTGAGGAACCAGGTGGTGGGTAATAGGGAGGCCACGTACTGCATGGAGCACTGGGTGTGATGCCAAAACAATGAACACTGTTATGCTGTAAATAAACAAATAAAAATAAAATAAAAAAGTATAGATTGCTCTAGGCAGTATAGACATTTTAACAATGTTTATTCTTCCAATCCAAGAGCATGGAACAGTCTTCCATCTTTTTGTGTCTTCTTCAATTTCTTTCATGAGCGTTCTGTAGTTCCTCGAGTACAGGTCCTTTACCTCTTTGGTTAGGTTTATGCCCAGGTATCTTATGGTTCTTGGTGCTATAGTAAATGGAATCGATTCTCTAATTTCCCTTTCTGTATTTTCATTGTTAGTGTATAAGAAAGCCACTGATTTCTGTACATTGACTTTATATCCTGCCACATTACTGAATTGCTGTATGAGTTCTAGTAGTTTGGGGGTGGAGTCTTTGGGGTTTTCCATATAAAGAATCATGTCATCTGGGAAGAGAGAGAGTTTGACTTCTTCCTTGCCAATTTGGATACCTTTTATTTCTCTTTGTTGTCTGATTGCCATTGCTAGATAATACTATGTTGAACAAGAGTGGTGAGAGTGGGCATCCTTGTCGTGTTCCTGATCTCAACGGGATGGCTGCAAGCTTTTTCCCATTGAGGATGATATTTGCTGTGGGTCTTTCATAGATAGATTTTATGAAGTTCAGGAATGTTCCCTCTATCCCTATACTTTGAAGCGTTTTCATCAGGAACGGATGCTGGATTTTGTCAAATGCTTTTTCTGCATCAATTGAGAGGACCATGTGGTTCTTCTCTCTTCTCTTATTGGTTTGTTCTATCCATTGATTGATTTGCGAATGTTGAACCAACCTTGCAACCCAGGGATGAATCCCACCTGGTCATGGTGGATAATCTTTTGAATGTGCTGCTGGATCCTGTTTGCTAGGATCTTGTTGAGAATCTTTGCATCCATATTCATCAGGGATATTGGTCTGAAATTCTCCTTTGTGATAGGGTCTTTACCTGGTTTGGGGATCAGGGTAATGCTGGCTTCATAAAAAGAGTTTGGAAGTTTTCCTTCTGCTTCAATTTTTTGGAAGAGCTTCAGGAGAATTGGTGTTATTTCTTCTTTGAAAGTTTGGTAGAATTGCCCGGGGAATCCGTCAGGTCCTGGGCTCTTGTTTTTTGGGAGGTTTTTGATCAATGCTTCAATCTTGTTACTAGATATCGGTCTATTCAGGTTGTCAATTTCTTCCTGGTTCAATTTTGGGAGTATGTAGTTCTCCAGGAATGCATCCATTTCATCTAGGTTGCTTAGCTTATTGCAATATAACTGTTGGTAATAGTTTCTGATGATTGTTTCTATTTCCTTGGTGTTAGTTGTGATCTCTCCCTTTTCATTCGTAATTTTATTAATTTGGGCTTTCTCTCTTTTCTTTTGGATTAGTGTGGCCTATGGTTTATCGATCTTATTGATTCTTTCAAAAAACCAGCTTCTAGTTTCATTGATACGTTCTACTGGATCTCTCCTTTCTACCTCATTGATCTCAGCTCTAATCTTGATTATTTCCCTTCTTGCATGTGGAGTTGGTTTGATTTGTTGTTGATTCTCCAGTTCTTTAAGGTGTAGAGACAGCTGGTGTATTCTGGATTTTTCAATGTTTCTGAGGGAGGCTTGGATGGCTATGTATTTCCCCCTTAGAACTGCCTTGGCTGTATCCCATAGGTTTTGGACCGAAGTGTCTTCATTCTCATTGGTTTCCATGAATTGTTTAAGTTCATCTTTGATCTGCTGGTTGATCCAAGCCTTCTTAAGCAAGGTGGTCTTTAGCTTCCAGGTGTTTGAGTTCCTTCTGAACTTTTCCTTGTGATTGAGTTCCAGTTTCAAAGCATTGTGATCAGAGAATATGCAGGGAATAATGTCAGCCTTTTGGTATCAGTTGAGTCCTGCTTTGTGACCCAGGATGTGGTCTATTCTGGAGAAGGTTCCATGTGCACTTGAGAAGAATGAGTATTCTGTTGTTTTAGGGTGGAATGTTCTGTATATGTCTACGAGGTCCATCTGGTCCAATGTTTCATTCAATGCTCTTATTTCTTTATCAATTTTCTGCTTCGATGATCTGTCTATTTCTGAGAGAGGCGTATTAAGATCTCCTACTATCGGTGTATTCATACCAATATGACTCTTTATCTTGATTAATAGTTTTCTTACGTAATTGGGTGCTCCCATATTGGGGGCATAGATATTCACAATTGTTAGATCATCTTGGCGGATAGTCCCTTTAAGAATTATGTAGTGTCCTTCTGTATCTCTGACTACAGTCTTTAGTTTAAAATCTAATTTATCTGATATGAGAATCGCTACCCCCGGCCTTCTTTTGAGGCCCACTGGCATGAATGCCAATGAAAGATGCCAATGAAACATGAAAGATGTGTCTCCATCCCTTCACTTTCAGTCTGGGTGTATCCTTAGGTTCAAAATGGGTCTCTTGTAGACAACATATGGATGGGTCCTGTCGTTTTATCCAACCTGCAACCCTGTGTCGTTTTATGGGCACATTTAGGCCATTCACATTGAGAGTGATTATTGAGAGATAGGTTTTTATTGGCATCGTGTTGGCTTTGAAGTCTTTCTGTCTGTACATTGTTTCTATATTTCTGTTCAATGATATTCTTAGGATTTTTTCTCTTTTATAGGACCCCCCCCTTAATATTTCCTGCAGTGTCTGCTTGGTGGTTGCATAGTCTTTTAAGCCTTGCCGGTCTTGGAAACTCTTTATCTCTCCTTCCATTTTAAATGTTAATCTTGCTGGATAGAGTATTCTTGGTTGTATGTTCTTCTCATTTAGTACTCTGAATATATTTTGCCAGCCCTTCCTGGCTTGCCAGGTCTCTGTGGAAAGGTCTGACATTATTCTAATGGGTTTTCCTCTGTATGTAAGCAGCCTCTTTGTCCTAGCTGCTTTTAAGAGGGTCTGTCGTGAAACATAATTCCTCATTCTAACTATAAGGTGTCGTGAGGACTTTCGAGAATCTAAAATCTTGGGAGGAAATCTCTCTGCCTCTAGTACATGAACGTTGTTTCCATTCGTAAGATTGGGAAATTTTTCATAGACAACTTCTTCCACTATATCTTCTAGACTTCTTTCTTTTTCTTCCCCTTCAGGGATTCCAATAATTCTGACGTTGGAACATTTCATGGCATCGTTTATTTTCCTGATTTTGTTTTCGTGGCTTCTGAGCTGTTTGTTCCAGGCTTCCTCCTGATCCTTTCTCTCTGTTTGTCCTCCAGATCACTAATTCTATCTTCTGTCTCAGTTACCCTAGCTTTTAGAGAATTTAGATTAGATTGGAACTCATTGAGAGCATTTTGAACATCATCCCTGGTGGCTTTCAGTTCTGCCCTAACATTGTGAACATCATCCCTGGTGGCTTTCAGTTCTGCCCTAATCAATTCTCTTTGGTCATCCATGGCTTTCTCCAACCTAACTATTGCCTGGATAATTATTAGTCTGAATTCCTTTTCTGACATATTGTCTATGTCGATAGCCATTAGCTCTGTTGCAGAAGGCCCATCCTCTGTATTTTTCTTCTGTTGGGTATTCCTCCTCCTAGTCATTTTGGTAAGAGATGACTGAACAGATGCAGCTGGACTTATCGATTATGGTGCAGTCAATATGCACCCTGGAACGCTTCTGTGCAATCAGGATTCTCCACCGAAATGAGAGAAAAAAGAAAAGAAAAATAAATAGAGAAGAAGAAAGAAAAAATGGGGAAAGAAAAAAGGAAAAAAAAAAGAGAGAGAGAGAGATAGGAAAAAAAGGGAAGATAAAAGAGAAGGCTCAGCCCAAATGGGCCACAAGGGAAGATTTGTGGAGTATACAAACAAAAACAGACAAACAAAAAGACTGATAATAGTATATGACAAGAGAAAAAAATATGTATATATAAGCAAAAAAAAAAGGGAAGAACCTCATCAGAAAGAACCCCAAGTATAAGATTTATATATTATCAGGACAAACACAAATTCACAGAAACACTGACAGAAGGAAAAATTGGGAGAGTGGTTATCAATTCTCAGTGTGGGTGAGGAAGGTTATTTTGATTCTTCCTGAAGGTATCTTGATGTTTTTGTTAAGGGACTCAACTTTCCTAAGTTACAGGGGGATTAGAAACTAGTTTGCCTATAGGGGTAGCATTGATTGGGGAAAGGGGATTACCTTGAAGTTTAACTCTATATGTATAGTAGAAAATCAAAATTGAAATAGAATAAACTAGACTAAACTAAGTTAAAATTTAAAAAGAATTTAAAAAAATAGAAAAGCAAAAGAAAAACACGGGTGTATGTATCAAAAAGTTCAGGTTAGAAGGTTATTTTTTTTTCCATTTTATTTATTTTTTCAGCATAACAGTATTCATTCTTTTTGCACAACACCCAGTGCTCCATGCAAAACGTGCCCTCCCCATTACCCACCACATCTTCCCCCAACCTCCCACCCCTGACCCTTCAAAACCCTCAGGTTGTTTTTCAGAGTCCATAGTCTCTTATGGTTCGCCTCCCCTCCCCAATGTCCATAGCCCGCTCCCCCTCTCCCAATCCCACCTCCCCCCAGCAACCCCCAGTTTGTTTTGTGAGATTAAGAGTCATTTATGGTTTGTCTCCCTCCCAATCCCATCTTGTTTCATTGATTCTTCTCCTATCCCCCTACCCCCCCATGTTGCTTCTCCATGTCCTCATATCAGGGAGATCATATGATAGTTGTCTTTCTCCGATTGACTTATTTCACTAAGCATGATACGCTCTAGTAGGTTAGAAGGTTATTAAAGAATTTGATGTACTGGACATCTCAGCGTGGTGGTAAATAGGTTAAAAAATTATCTGTATGTATTAAAAAAAAGAACCAGAATATTGGTAAAGAGTTAAAAATAAAAGTTGTATTTATGAAGTAGTGGTGGTTGTTCTCTTGTAGTCTTTTTTTTTTCTTCCTTCCTGGTTGGTTTTCTGGGGGAGGGGCCTGCCACGTGGGTTTTCAGACAATGATGTTCCCTGAGTTAGGTCCTCCCGCTCCCCTCAAGGGGGTGAGCTCTGAGGAAACTGTTTTTTTCAGCCTTTTGTTCTCTGGGGGTTTTTATGTTCTTTCATCTGCTTTCTCTCGCCTTGACAGCTTTTGATGGTTTTTGGAGGTTTAGAGGAGAGCAAACTGCACCCCGACCTCCCTCTCAGAGAGAAGCCTCAGAATGTTTTGCAAAAGCTGCTGGCAGAGTCAGTTCTGAGTCACTGTCCCTGGGTTAGCAGGAGCTCCTTGTTGTACCCAAAACCAGGGCAGCGGTGGCTGTCTAGGCAGCTCCAGACCGCCAGAGAGGTTCGGAGCAGAGATCATACACTGAGATTTTCCTGCTGTCCTGGGCTGGGAATGTCTGGTTTTTCCAGATGCCAGAGCTCCAGGCTAGCGCCTATGAGCACCTATCTCAAGGGAGGGTGTGGGATACACGAGTTTCAGGATTGTCGTCTGGCCAGGCTCCCAGCCCCTCACGTGAGCCAGACCCCACTCGTTCTGGGGCGCGCTGGCGTTCAGGCACACTGGCGGCTCAGGGATGGAGACCTGATTTCTCCTCCGCACTCTCTCTGGCTCAGCACCAGGGGAGGCTGTCCTGGGTCCGGGGACTTAGGTCCCTGACCCTAACCGCCCACGTTCCCACTAATACCCCCCACGATCCTTTGCTCTTTGTTTTTTGAGTGCTTTCAACCAGACTCCAAGTTAATGCTGGTCCCCAGACGCAGGGCACTCTCATGTTGGGGTATTACTTTCCAATCAGTGACCTCTGGTGGCTCCCTCCCCCTTTCGTTTATCTTCTGATATCAGTTGGATGCTCCCAGTCTGCTTTACCTGCCACTGGCGTCTTCTGCTCCTGTAGAGATCCAGACGTGTATAATTCTGATCTCAGGCTGATTTCATGGGTGGTCGGAGTTCTTTGGTAGGTAATCAGCTCACTTTAGGGTACAGGTTGAAATGATCCCTCCTCCTACTTCCCCGCCATCTTGACTCCCTAATCTCATTTTTTTTAAAGATTTTATTTATTCATTTGACAGACAGAGATCACAAGTAGGCAGAGAAGCAGGCAGAGAGAGAGGAAGGGAAGCAGGCTCCCCGCTGAGCAGAGAGCCTGATGCGGGGCTCGATCCCAGGACCCTGGGATCATGACCCGAGCCGAAGGCAGTGGCCTAACCCACTGAGCCACCCAGGCGCCCCCCTAATCTCATTTTTTGTATAGGTTTTATTTTCTTTAAAATTTTGGCATACAGTTTCTTCTAATAGATCAAAATATACCCTAAATCTAGTGCACAGCTCTGTTCTAGTCCAGCCTGATCACATGCTTTCCTCTCTTTTTTTATTCTTTTTTCAACCAACTTATCAATTCCTTTTTCAGAATCTTTTTAAATTTTCATCTTTACAGTCATATTCCATTGCTTCATCACATTCACCCTTATTTTTGTGTGTGAGTGTATATATACATCTATAAGTTTTTCTTTCTTTAAAATTTTGGGAGGTAGTTTCTTCTAACAGACCAAAATACACCCAAAATCAAATGTGTGGTTCTGTTCTATTCACTAGTCTAATATATATTTTTTTTCTTTTTTCCCCCTTTCTTCTCCACTCAGTTTTGGGTCTCTTCTGATTTAGTTAGTGTATATTTTCCTGGGGTCATTGCTATCCTTTTAGTATTTTGTTCTCTCATTCATCTATTCATATCTGGATAAAATGACAAAGCAGAAAATCTCACCTCAAAAAAAAAAAAGGACAAGAGGTAATACCAATGGCTAGGACCTAATCAATATGGATATTAATAAAATGTCAGAACTAGAGTTCAGAATGATGATTATCAAGGGGCTAGCTGCACTTGAAAAAAGCATGGAAGATACTAGAGAATCCCTTTCAAGAGAAATAAAAGAACTAAAATCTAACCAAGTTAAAATTTAAAAAGCTATTAATGAGGTGCAATCAAAAATGGATGCTCTTACTGCTAGGATAAATGAGGCAGAAGAGAGAATTAGGGATATAGGAGACCAAATGATGGAGAATACAGAAGCTGAGCAAAAAGAGACAAACAACTACTGGACCAGTAGTAGTAGTAGAGTAGTAGAGTAGACCAGTCCTCTCTGGGGAGATAATTCGAGAGATAAGTGATACCATAAGTATTAGAATAATTGAGATTCCAGAAGAAGAAAGAGAGAGCGGGGCAGAAGATATATTGGAGCAAATTATAGCAGAGAATTTCCCTAATTTGGTGAAGGGAACAAGCATCAAAATCCAGAAGTCACAGAGAATCCCCTTCAAAATCAATAAAAATAGGTCCACACCCCATCATCTAATAATAAAACTTACAAGTCTTAGTGACAAAGAGAAAATCCTGAAAGCAGCTCAGGACAAGAGGTCTGTGACATACAACAGAGAAATATTAGATTGGCAGCAGACCTACCCACAGAGACCTGGTAGGCCAGGAAGGACTGGCATGATATATTCTGATCACCAAATGAGAAAAATATGCAGCCAGGAACACGATATCCAGCTAGGCTGTCATTGAAAATAAAAGAGATAAAAAGCTTCCAGGACAAACAAAAATTAAAGTAATTTGCAAACACCAAACCAGCCCTACAGAAAATATTAAAAGAGGTCCTCTAAGCAAAGAGAGAACCTAAAAGTAACATACCAGGAAGGAACAGAGACAATATACAGTAACAGTCACCTTCTAGGCAATACAATGGCACTGCGTTCATATCTTTCAATAGTTACCCTGAATGTAAATGGGCTAAATGCCCCAATCGAAAGACACAGGGTATCAGATTGGATTTAAAAAAAAAAAAAAAAGACCCAGGGGCGCCTGGGTGGCTCAGTGGGTTAAAGCCTCTGCCTTTAGCTCAGGTCATGATCCCAGTGTCCTGGGATCGAGCCCCGCATCAGGCTCTCTGCTTGGCAGGGAGCCTGCTTCCTCCTCTCTCTCTCTCTCTGCCTGCCTCTCTCCCTACTTGTGATCTCTGTCTGTCAAATAAATATATAAAAAATCTTAAAAAAAAAAAAAGACCCATCAATAGCTGTCTACAAGAAACTATTTTGGACCCAAAAACACTTCAGATGTAAAGTGAGGGTGTGAAAAACAATTTACCATGCTAATGGACATCAAAAGAAAGCTGGGGTGGTGATCCTTATATCAGAAAATTAGATTTTAAGCCAAAAACTATAATAAGAGATGAGGAAAGACACTATAACATATTTAAAGGGTCTGTCCAACAAGAAGATCTAATAATTTTATTTTTTTCAAAGATTTTATTTATTTATTGGACAAAGAGAGATTACAAGTAGGTAGAGAGGCAGGCAGAGAGGGGTGGGGGAAGCGGGCTCCCTGCTAAGCAGAGAGCCTGATGCAGGACTCTATCCCAGGACCCCGAGATCATGACCACAGCCAAAGGCAGAGGCTTAACCCACTGAGCCACCCAGGCACCCCTAAAGAAGAATTTTTAAAATTCACAGAAAGAAATGAAAATGAAAACACAACCGTTCAAAATCTTTGGGATGCAGCAAAGGTGGCTAAGAGGGAAGTATATAGCAAAACAAACCTTTCTAAAGGAACAAGAAAGTTCTCAACTACACAACCTTAATAAGTAATAAAGATTAGAGCAGAAGTCAATGACATAGAAACCAAAAGAACAGTAGAATAGATCAATGAAACTAAGAGCTGATTCTCTTTTTTTTTTTTTTTTTTTAGGATTTTATTTATTTGACTAGAGACAGAGAGCACAAGCAGGAAGAGCAGCAAGCAGAGGGAGGGGGAGAACCAGACAACCCACAGAGTAGGGAGCCTGATATGGGGTTCGTTCAATCCCAGGATCCTGAGATCATGACCTTAGCTGAAGGCAGACACTTAACCAACTGAGCCAGCCAGGCACCCCTAGGAGCTGGTTCTTTGAAAAGATTAAGACTCACCGTTTAATCCCAGCCAGCTCCTCTAGATCTGAGGGAGACTGCTGCAGAATCTCATTGCACACACTCCATCAGAAATAATCTTTTCGGGGCGCCTGGGTGGCTCAGTGGGTTAAAGCCTCTGCCTTTCGCTCAGGTCATGGTCCCAGGGTCCTGGGATCGAGCCCCGCATCGGGCTCTCTGCTTGGCTGGGAGCCTGCTTCCTCCTCTCTCTCTCTCTCTGCCTGCCTCTCTGCCTACTTGTGATCTCTATCTGTCAAATGGATGAGTAGAATCTTAAAAAAAAAAAAAAAGAAAGAAATAATCTTTTCCTTCAGCATAAACAAAGCAGCCCAGTAAAATGTGCCTTTGCCTTTCTGGGACCAGAAAGCTGATTCTCTGATTTAGTTCCCTCTTGCTACGACATGTTTATATATTTGTGGGAGTTTTTGGGGGTGGGGGTGAAATCATATTGGGTATAAGGTGTGCAGAAAAGTGTGCAAATGGTTAAACGTCCAGCGGGATGAATATTCATGAAGCAGAAGCACCCACGTGACTACACTCTGTGCACCTCGGTTGCTTACTCCTCTGTGCCCCCTTCAGGCAGTGTCTCCCTGCCTCCCACCTCTACCTGAGGTAGTAATTTTCCTGGCTTCTAACCCAATTGGCTACTTTTGCTTGTTTCTGATCTTATATGAAGGGAACAAAGCAGTATACATGCTTTTGTGTTTGGCTTCTGTCACTAGTCACAGCTATTTGTGCATGTGTTGTGCCACGTGGTAATATTACACTTTGTTATTTCACCGATGGACATTTGAGTTATTTCCCGTTTTGCTTATTAAAAGGGTGCTGCTGTGAACGGTGGGAACCTGTCTCGTGGTGAAACGATGTACGCATTTCTGCTGTGCTCGTCACTAGGAGCTGTTGGGCTGGAGAGGGTGGGAGTTTCCCGAAGCCGTTGTATGGTTTGCAGTCCCAGCAGCCATGTTAAAATATACCATTGCTCGGCAAGCCTGCCAACACTCAGAGCGCCCTGTTCCTTTTAGACACCGCAGTACGCATGCAGTGAGGGCTCCTGAGGTTTTCACTGGCACTTCCCTGTTCACCAATGCAGCTGAGCCTCTGGAAATATTCTCTGGCTATTTAGATTACTTTGTGATGTGCCTCTCATTTTGCCACACTTCTACTCAGTTGTCTGCCTTCTGGTGATTAATTTGTAGGAGTTATTTATAAGTTTTGGATACTCAGAATATTTTAAATCCATCTGTCATTTTGTCTCAGCTTATTTATTCCCCCTGATCTCTATGGACCTCTTACTGACCAGAAGGGTCGGACCAGGCTTTGAGGTGGCTTTATTTTACTCTCTAGGTAATCATGCCCCATTCCCTTCCCTACAAGGAGCACTGCAGTTTCCCAGACATACTATGACCTCCCCAATGGAGTGAGGTCAGAGGTCTTATGTTTCTGATCCGTGAGCAGCAGATTTGAGAAAGCCCCAGAAGCTTCTGTGCACCAGGTGAGTCCTAAAGACTCAGAGTTTCTACTTTCTGTTGTCTTCTTTCTTTATCTTAGCAACTTCAGGACATTTCAAGAGTACTCCCAACTATGAATCTTAACTTAAAATCTTCCAGAAGAAAAAATACAGAAAAACTGCACACCAGATTACAACCTATCCTTCAAAGAGCATGTGGATCCCTTCTACTTGGATCCATTTTATTTTTATCACCATAGATACAAGTGTGCAATCCCCTCTTATCACACTCTTAACCCACAACCTTCGTCTTGCCACAGGCTTGGTCAGTCACTGTGGTACAGTGGGAGTTTCATGCCAGTCTTCCTTGATGTCCTCTTGGCTTTGTTTTCAAAAGGCATATTGATCAACTGGAGAGTATTTCCCTAGTGATGTGGAAAGACCACTTGAAACTGAGTCAGTGGAGTGCTCATCACAAATACAGATTCCTGAGCAGCACCTGGACCTCCCAGTTAACACCAGGGCAGGACTGAATCTGCACTCTCAGTAGCACCCCAGTTCATATGCCCACTAATGTTTAGGAAGCACTGTACTAGACTGTGAGCTTCCTGAAGTGAGGGACTAGTTATCCCTAGAACACAGTGGCGTGGACTTCATGATACATAAATATTTGTTATGTGAGCTCTGAAAAGCCCAGGGTATACTATTCCCTTATTTCAGTTGGCACGACTGTATCACATCTACTGACAGCTTCCTCACTGGGGGATATATTTTATATCATACAGATACTGAAGGTAAACTCTATTCTGGATTTTGATGAAGACATTATTCATAGAATAGTGGAATCTATGCTAGAAAAGACTTTGCATTCATGTTAGGGAGACAGAACAAATATATTCTCACCTGATTCAATGAGAATTAACAAAATAGCATCTGTAAAAATTCAGATATTAGTGCAGAGTGAACAGTAATTTCTTTTTTTCTTCTTGGGGGGAAATCATTTTTAATTTAAATTCAATTAATTAACATATAACATATTATTGGTTTCAGAGGTAGAGGTCTGTGATTCTTCAGTCTTATATAACACCCAGTGCTCATTAGTACATCAGGTGCCCTCCTTAATGCCCATCACCCAGTTACATCACACCCACCACCCCCCCTCCTGCAACCCTTAGTTTGTATCCTGTAAGAATCTCTTATAGTTTGTCTCCCTCTCAAGTTTCAACTTGTTTTTTTTTCTGTTTCCCTATGATCCTGTTTTGTTTCTTAAATTCCACATATGAGTGAGATCATATGATAATTGTCTTTCTCTGATTGAGTTATTTCACATAGCATGATACCTTCAGTTCCATCCATGACATTGCAAATGGAAAAATTTCATTTTTGATGGCTGTGTGATATTCTACTGTGTGTGTGTGTGTGTGTGTGTGTATGCGCGCGAGCACATCTTTATCCATTCACCTATCAATGGACATCTGGGCTTTTTAACAGTTTGGCTATTGTGGACATTTCTGCTATGAACGTTAGGATGCATGTGCCCCTTCTTTTCACTACATCTGTATCTTTGGGGTAAATACCTAGTGTAATTCCTGGGTCATAGGGTAGCTCTATTTTTATCCTCTTGAAGAACCTCCATACTATTTTCCAGATTGGCTGCACCAGCTTGCATTCCCAGCAACAGTATAGGAGGGTTCCCCTTTCTCTGCATCCTCGCTAAAATCTGTTGTTCCCTGACTTATTAATTTTCGCCATTCTGAGTGGTGTAAGATGGGATATCACCGTGGTTTTGATTTGTACTTCCCTGATGCCAAGGAATGTGGAGCATTTTCTCATTGTCTGTTGGCCATTTGTATGTCTTCTTTGGAGAAGTTTCTGTTCATGTCTTCTGCCCATTTCTTGATGGATTATTTGCTTTTTGGATGTTGAGTTTGAGAAGTTTTTTATAGATCTCAGATACGAGCCCTTCATCTGTAATGACATTTCCAAATATCTTCTCCCATGCATAGGCTGCCTTTTAGTTGTGTTACTTCCTTCACTGTGCAGAAACTTTTTATCTTGATGAAGTCCCAGTAATTCATTTTTGCCTTTGTTTCCCTTGCCTCCAGAGATGTACGTGTCTAGTAAGAACTTGCTATGGCCAAGGTTAAAGAGGTTGCTGCCTATGTTCTCCTCTAGGATTTCAATGGTTTCCTTCTCATATTAAGGTCTTTCATCCATTTTGAATTTATTGTTGTGTATGGTATAAGGAAGTGGTCCAGTTTCACTCCTCTGCATGTGGCTGTCCAATTTTCCATACCATTTGTTGAATATCCACTGGATATTCTTTCCTCCTTTGTTAAAGACTAGTTGAGCATATTAGTTGTGGGTCCATTCTGGGTTTTCTATTCTCTTCAATTGATCTTTGTGTCTGTTATTCTGCCAGTACCATACTGTCTTGATGACTACAGCTTTGCAATAAAGCTCTAAGTCCAGGATTGTGATACCTAATCTCCTCTGTCTGAATAAACAGAAACCCTGATTGGGTTGGACAGACTCTGTTTCTTTTTTTTTTTTTAAGATTTTGTTTATTTATTTGACAGACAGAGATCACAAGTAGACAGAGAGGCAGGCAGAGAGAGAGAGGGGGAAGCAGTCTCCCTGTTGAGCAGAGAGCCCAATGCAGGGCTCAATCCCAGGACCTTGGAATCATGACCTGAGCTGAAGGCAGAGGCTTTAACCCACTGAGCCACCCAGGCGCCCCTAGACTATATGCAAAATAACCTAGGTTTGAGATCCGAGACTCTGGAGTCATTGGTTTCTCTTCTTTTCTTTATCCTCCTATGTAATTTTTGAACATTTTTTAATGTCTTGAGCCTCAATCTTCTCAAATGTGAAACGAAGGAATTGTACTTATTCTTTTTTTGTGATCACTATGTACCATCCAGACTTGCAATTCTATTATCCTAATCATTAAATTTGATGCCAGGCAACATATTAAGTGATTTCAGTACATGACCTCATTTAGCCTTCAGAACAACTCTAAAAGTTAGGTACTTAGACAGGATCCAGTTGACAGATGAGGAAACTGGGACATGAGGTACAACTTGGTCAGGGTCTCCCACACACAGGAACCAAGTGCGTTAACCTGAATTCAGTCCCATGGTTAAGTAAATTTGGTTCAATTTTGACGTGCTTTAAGTGAAGTTAATTGTGACCATTCACAAAGATATGCAGTCATTGGACCCACTGAAAGGAACAAAGACTCCTAGAGAAATTGATTCTGCCTTGGAGAAATGAGGCAGGAAATATGCCAAATAAGTTTGAAGTATCTTGTCCTGCTACAGAATAAAAAAGCTAACAAAGGCTTTCAGAGTTACATAAAAAGGACACAGGAGACAAAACAGAGGCACTCCCACACGCCAAAGAGGAATCATCTGAACATCAAAGATAATGACTCGAATGTGTTTTTTTAAAAAATCCATGAGTTTGCAGGGGCACCTCGGTGATTCAGTTGGTTAAGTGGCTGACTTTGGATTTTGGCTCAGGTCACGATCTCAGGGTCCTGGGATCAAGTCCTGCATCAGGCTCTGTGCTCAGCAGCAAGTCGGCTTGAGGACTCTCTCTCTCTCTTCCTCTTCCTCTGTCCCTCACCCCTGCTCGTGCTCGCTCTCTCTCTCACTCTCTTCTTCTCTCTCTCTCACACATAATTAAACCTTTTTTAAGATAAATAAGTAAAAATTAAAAACCCATGAGCTTGTAATGAGGTTCAGAAGGAGAAACCAAACCAAAAAAATTAGTTATCAATTGCTGCATAAAACCGTACCCTCAAAGCTTAGAACCAGACATCGACTATTTATGACCTCCCAGTGTCTGTCGAGCAGGAACCTGAGAGCAGCGTAGCCGTTGGTGCGGGGTCTCTGCGCTGGGCTGCGGTCATCGGAAGCCTTGCTGGGGGCTGGAGGATGCAATCCTCAACTCGCTCCTATGGCCGCTGACGGGGGGCTTCAGAGGGAGGGAGGGAGAGAGACAAAGCTGGAAGCCACAGTCTCTTTCATGACTTAACGTAACGTCACTTCCGCCACAGTCCGCTGGTCGCACACAGCAGCCCCGGCCGCGTGCACGGGAGCGACACGGACGGAATCCTGAAGGCTCGTTGCTGGCCACCTCCACGGAGGGCCAGCCGTGGCTGGTCACGGCCCGCGGGGCGAGCGACGACTGACTCTGAATCCCGGCAATTAAACTGAAAAGGAAACATTCATTGTCCTTCTGTTCGTACTACATTTCAGGACAACCAAATAGCCCTCCACTTGTGTGTGGGTGAGGAAAAACCCCTTCAAAAGAAACGCCTGTTCATCGATAAGACAAAAACCACCAACGAGAAACATCCCCATTTTGCAAACCCGAATGAATGGCTGATTTGGGCAAAGATCCGTGGGCGAGCCCCGCCGATGAGGGGGTGGTGGGGACTTCTCCGCAAGGGTGCGGCCGTCGCGCGGGGCTTCGCGGCGCACGGAGCGAGTCAGACGTCCTGTGCCTCCGACGCGCAGCGAGGACGCGCCGAAGGGCAACCCGCGCCCGTCGCGGTAAACCGGCCTCGAACCGAGCTCTGGGGCCGACTTCTAGTTCACGGGAAACTCAAGGCTGGCGGAGTAAGCGAGGATGCAAACGGACAACACCGGCCCGCGCGATTCAGGACACACCGCCCAGTCTGTTCCCGGGGCAGGAGGAGCTGTTCCAGCTCTGAATTAAAAGATTACGAGAAACGACCCCGAACAAGCACGGAGACTGTGTGTCTTGTTCGGAGACGCGTGTCGCGTGCGTCTGGGGCCCGGCGACAGCGGCCCCGCTCCGGGCCCTCGGCGAGCAGTACGCCCGCAGGACTGGGGTCGTCAGCGCCCAGGTTTAGTGGAAACGGCCGGAGAGCGCCCATGACGCAGTCCGGGGCCACGACGCCGGGACCACGTCTCCGGGTTTGCGGTCAGAGGCTCCCGCCCGAACCCCGGGGCTGCGGGCGGCCGGCGGGCTGACGGGCCGCCTCTCCGCGTTCGTGTCGGCGGCAACTGCTCGGAACCTCGTTTATAACTCCTTAGAAAGCACTGCGTCATTTACCTCGCGGTTTGGGCTCACATTTAAAGTGACTTTTTCCCGTATTTACGTCAGAAAACCCCGCGCGCCGCAGCGGGAACGCGAGCCCGCGCTACAACGGGCTGCGGCGCTGACGCACGCACGCTGCGACCCCGCGCCCCTCGCGCCCTCAGACACTCGCGCGAACTCCCGGGATGTGCGCGCGCGAGAGCCCGGAGGAATTTCCGGGGAGGCCCGGACCAGCGAGGGGTCGCGTTTCCTAGAAAGCCACCGGAAGTGGGTGGTGGAGGACTGGGAAGCGGCGCAGGCGCAGAGGTCCCTGGTTTCTGGTTGCTTGAAGGAGGAGGGGCGGGAAGGCCTGTGCCTGCAGCCGGTGCGCGACGGGCGCTCCCCCGCGGGCTCGCGAGCGGCCAGCGGGCACCGCAGGGTCTTCCGCGGGAGGGGCGGGCTCCGCGGCGGGCTCGCCCCGCAGATCGGGCTTTCCCGCAGGTGCTCCGGCCCGCCCCCTCCCTTCTTTCATCAGGTCGACTGTCCCCCCCCCCCGGCGTCCGCGCAGGCGCTCATTCCTTGAGCCGCTGGTGCAGGCGCTGTTTGGGGCGTTGCAAGCACAGCCGTGCACACAGTGGCCAGAACTCCCTGCCCTCCAGAGCCTAGGAGCCTAGAGTTAGCGAGGGAGGGACGGACCAGACGGAACAGACGCGGGACTAGAGTAATTTACCGTGTTGGGAAGTGGGCGAGCGCTGTTGGAAAAGAGAGAGGAAAGGTAAAGCCAGGTAAGGCGTCTGGGTTGGAAAGAGAGAGCAGGTGGCGACCTTAATAGGGCACCTAGAGTCGATCTCGGAAGAAGACAGACCATTCGCCATGAGGATTGCTTGAGGTGCAGGGACAGCTGGTGCAAAGGCCCTACGCTGGAAGCCAAGGGTCTGTGTGCGTGAGGTCGGCTGAACAAGGAGACTAGCAGGACCATCTGTAGACGTGTATGCCCCTGGAAGACCAGCTTTATTCTGAATAAGCGACAGAGATGGCCAGAAGGAATGGGCGCATTTATACAGCTTTGTACCACTGCTTTGAGTAAACTGGAGACTGGGAGGCTTTAAACAGAGATGAAATAATCCAGCTTAGTTTTAAGCCTACCCGTCCAACCGTTGTATTGAGAAGAGGCAGCAGGGAAGGACAGACGCAGGGAGACCAGCTAGTAAGAATGGAGAGCAAGGCAGTGGGTGGCGGCCTGGACCAGGATGGTAGCTGTGGAGGTTCTGTTCCAGATACGTACCATTTTCCGCTTGTCTTCCTGTGCTCCCTCTTCCACAGATAATCCCCGGCGACTCCTCCCTGTGTTCGCGGGCCTCTCTTTTCCTTTTCACGGAATATTCAGGAAGACAAGGTGTGAGACCACAGCTAGCTCAATGCTGCTGAGAAACTCCAAATCCAGGGCACTGTGTGACACATCGGGCCAAATAGCAGCTGCCCTGTGGGTCAGCAGGGCCACTGGCATCCCACAGGCCACTTCCAGACTTGTCTGGGCAAAGCCAGAACTGACTCGGATTTTGACCCAAACAGCAGGGAAGAATCTGGACTGTGGTGGAAAACTAAAGAAAGCTGAGTAAAAAGATGCAGCAGGTAAGGAAAGGAGGATCTGCGACACTTCTCCAGGAGGAGGAAGGAGAAGCGAGTACAGAAAAGGAAAGCAGTGGGGGACGTGGTGGAAGTTTCCCGCTTCAAAATATTTTTGCTGGACGGCCTTGTGACCATGAGAGCTTTCGAGTGATAGAGAGGAATTGGAAGTCTTCTCTGTTTTTCATAAAGTGTATCAGGGACTGAGTCCCTGAATTTCTCTCCCCCTCCCCTGCCCGGAATGTCTGGGAGTTGATTTCCACGGACAAAGCTTCATAGTTGGTTAGAGCTTGTTTTCCTCCCATCTGTAACTTCCCTGAGTTTTTCTGTGCTTTGTAATAGGTGATGGAGTCACATGAGAGTCCAGGCCCTCCACGCCAGCTGCCTGGGACCCCTGATGCTGAGCTCCTGCGGGAAAGAGGTGAGGCGCACAGGGTATTGTGCCAGGAGGACGGCAGCTTAAAACAGCTGGGACGTGGCCTGGGCGGTGGGTGGGGGGCAAGGAGGACATGCTTCCTGGAGTCTGGAAATCCACTCATTACTGAGCATTTGCTGGACATCTTCTCTTATTTCTAGGCTTGGGTCAGTATTGAGAGGAACTATATTCCGTTTCTGCCCTCATCCTATATCCAATTTGGAAAAAAATCAGAATCATAAGAAAAGATCCTATAAAGCAACTTACCAAAGAATAGTATTCCTTATTATATATACTTAACGACATGTACAACTTGACACGTATGATAGATAACTTACATGTGTGTACATGTGTGTACATACATGAAACGTATGGTATCATTCAGTAACTCCTACCCCACCAGTTTTGCCACCATGTCCATGTTAAGCGTATATAATTTTACTTCTGTAGACCTTTTTGGAACCTTGAGATTTTAAAAGTATAGAATGAGTCCCTGAGAAACAAGATAAAATAGCGGCTTTAGAGCAAAGGTTTAGTCGTGAAGCTTTTGGAAAAATAAAGGAAGATGGGGAAAGGTGAGGCTGGGCTTTAGAGGTGCTGAGTGGTGACTTGTGAAAAGCAAAGTGGTCTAGACTGTGGAGAAGTGGCTGATGGAGCTAAAACCCAGGAGACGCCATTCAGCAGTTCTGGAGTCCCAGTCAGACCCTAAAAGGCACAGACTTTTGGGCAGAGGACTAGGCACTTGGGAACCCCAAAAGTAGGCTTTTAGTATATATTATCGAAAAAGAAGAAAAGTATATTATTGGAACTTCCAGAAGAGATATCCTGAAATTTCCACCGTATAAGGAATCATAAATGAAAATTAAAAATACAGAACATCTTCAATATAAATTTAGGTAGAAGATAATCAACATTGCTTAACTTGGGTATTATTTCTTTTTTAAAATATAAAATTATACACACTTCTTATGGTTCACATCAGACCTGAGTCTCCCGGTCCTCCTTTTTCATAAGATCTTAAATTTTCTTCCCATTGGGAATTGCGGGGACCATAAAGTTCACAGTCATCTGACATAAAACATAAGTGGATGAATGTCATCCTAGATTATATCCATACACTGCTTTAACAAATAGTTGCCGACTGAATGTTTGTGTCCCTCAAAATTCACATGTTGAAGACCTACCTCCATTGCGATATTTAGAGGTGGGGCCTTTGGTAAGTAATTTGGTTGAGAGAAAGACATAGGGGTGGGGCTGCATGAAAAAATTAGTGTCCTTGTTAGAGGAGGAGACCAGAACTCCCATGGGGTCCCCCAGGTGAGGACAGAAGGATAGCAAGCCAGGCAGAGCCCGTGCCGGCTCCTGGATCTCAGGCTTGCAGCCTCCAGAACCATGAGCACTAGGTTTCCAGTATGTAAGCCATGCATTCTGGGGTATTTTGTTATGGCAGCCTGAATTGGCAAAGGTAGTTTTATGCCATTTGAGCACATAGCCTGTCTCCCAAGTTCATGTTTAACTTGAAAGCAGAAACTGACCTTTCAAAATCTGAAGCTAAAGAACAAAGCCTAAGAATCACTGTAGTGACCAGGGATTGAGGAGGGACAAACAACGACTATGTAACGGGTATAGAGTTTCAAGTTTGTTTTTCTTTTTAAGATTTTATTTATTTGACGGAGAGAGATCACAAGTAGGCAGAGAGGCAGGCAGAGGGGGAGGGGGAAGATCCCAGGACCCTGAGACCATGACTTAAGTGGAAGGCAGAGGCTTTAACCCACTGAGCCACCTAGGAGCCCCTAGAGTTGCAGTTTTGCAGGATGAAGAAGTTCTCGAGATTACACAACACTGTGAGTGTTGTCAACGCTGCTCAACTGTACACTTAAAAATGGTCAATGCAGTAAAATTTGTTACATTTTTTCCCCACAATTCAAAAGAATTCTTAGTGTGATGAGCACTTAGAAAAGAAGAAAAAGAAGAACCACTGAGCACAAAACTCCCAGTCTGTGAAGGGGGTATAGTAGAAATGCTCCTAGGATATATCCCAAGGGCAGTTTGGGTTACATAGGGGTGTTGGTCAAAGCTCATCCAATGGGTTACTCAGGACTTGTTTATTTTACTGTAGGAACTTTCTCCTCAACAGGAAGGTAAACAGATAATGAACTCTAGTTCATGGTACGTGCCATAAAGTGTTTTGGGGTGCAGTATGCTGGTATCTTCAGTTACTTTGAAATGCAGCAAAAAATAAAGTGGGCTAATAGAGGGCTAGTTAGATGGACAGATGTGTGATCGAGCACGCACTCTGAACATTTAGGTGAGTGTGTAGCTGCTTACTAAACAATTCTTTCAGTTTTTCTCTATACTTGAAAATGTTCGTAACAAAATGTGGATCGAAAAAAAAAAAAAATACAGTTGGAGGGTTTCTGTTTTTGATGCCACGAGGAGCCGAGCAGAACGAGCAGCTGCCAAGAGCTGTGCACAGGCCTGGCGGGTGTGGGACGGTGTGCGACCAAGAATTGCAGAGCGAGTGACGGGGGCACCCACAAGGACTAAAACAGCCCAGGTCTTGGTCAAAAGCTGAGAGTAGCCTAAACCGAAGAAGAATTGTGGGAAGTTTCTCTGGGGAAAAAACCAGTTTGCTCCCAAATTGAAGTTTTGGTAAAACTGGAATGAAATTTGGGGGACCTAAGGCCACAAGGTAATCCTCAGTTCTCACCAACTGGTGACTAACCCCACTGGAACCTTCCGACCCGGATTTGGGATGTGCTGATGAAGGTTCTGGGAGGCGTGGTTGCCGCCGACACTGAAGCCGGGGAAAGGCCGAGCTCGCCCCGGGAAGGACTGAGGGCCGGGCAGTGGGCTGCGCTGCAGTGCTCTGGGCGGGAGGGCTCCTGCTCGGGGGTTGCTAGGACAGATCCCGTCACGCAGGGGGAGGCGGTGTCCCTCTAGGAACTGACTGCAGGTGGAGCAGCCGTTAAGTTAGTGAAAGGAGTAAGCTTCGGGCCTGCCCCGGGTGCGGCCGCTCCACACCTTCCTCCTTTCCGCTGCCCCGCCCCGTCCGCGCCTCAGGTCTCTCTGGAAGAAGTGACTGGAACGTTCAGATACTAGAAGAGAGGTTATCCCACGAGCCAAGAGTCAGTGATGTGCTCGGGGAGGGGTGAGGCCATTCTAGGAAACGCGCAAGGTGAGGGTGGGCGCTGGCCATGGGCCCGACTTGGTGCCACGGCCCGCTGCCCAACACCGAGCCGAGGCTGGAGAAATAACGCGGAAAACGGAGCTTGAGACGCTTCTACGTCGGGGAAGACGGGAGGAAAGCGGAGGTTTCGAGATTACTGCGCCGCATTGACCCGCCTCCTTTCTCTCTCAGCCCCG
Source organism: Meles meles (assembly GCF_922984935.1). Lineage (NCBI taxonomy): Eukaryota > Metazoa > Chordata > Mammalia > Carnivora > Mustelidae > Meles > Meles meles. The sequence continues at coordinate 153,997,154 of NC_060070.1, read as the reverse complement.
CGGGCGCGGCAGCACCGGGCGTCTGCCCTGGAGGGAGGCCGAGCAGCCCCGCCAGGAGCGAAGAGCAGCGCACGGGTGAGCCGCAGCCCTCCCCGCCCTCGCCCCTCCTGACAGCGGGCATCCACGGGGTGACACGTGTTTCCCTCTGGTTCCTCTGCCGTGTGTGGCCTGTCCTCTCACCTCAGCCCGGGTGCACGCACAGGCATCAGCTCTCGTTTCTGCGAACCCTCTCGCGCAAGGCCTCCCGTGTCCGTGTCTGAGTGCACGCGGGGTTTCCTGCAGGACCGCCGGCGCGCGCGGCCTCGGGACTCGGTGACGTTTGAGGACGTGGCCGTGCGCTTCAGTGGCGGGGAGTGGCGGCGTCTGACCCGCGCTCAGCGGTGCCTCTACGCGGCAGTCATGCTGGAGAACTACGGGCTGGTGGTCTCGCTCGGTAAGGACGTCCCCGCGGGGCTCGGCGCCGTTCCCTCTCCTTTCCCTCCAGTCGCGTTGTTGGGCGACGCCTGTCGGGCCCCCTGACCCGCCTCTGTCACCGAGCAAGACAATCGCCAGGGCAGGGACTGCTCCCCGGGGTCTCCCCCTCTGCCTCCTGAGAACGACTCTTTGTGAGCGTCCATACATGCGTCTCCATGTGACCAGACCCCTGAGAACCTGCTCTCCACACCAGTGGCCATTTCTTTCCTGTTTTCCCTGCACACGCAGAGGGGTCAAGGCTGGGTGCTAGGACCCTTGTCATGCCGCTCTACGCGCTCATTCCTTCTCCACAACCAGGCTTTGCCGGCCCCAAGCCGCCTCTCATCTCCTGTCTGGAGCGGGGCACTGAGCCCCGCGTTCGGGATCTGCAGGACTGGGGGCTCCTGAGCTGCTCCTTCCCGGGTGAGTGATGGAGGCGCTCCGGCCTCCTGCTGGGTGCCCTGGGGACGATGGTCAGACAATGTTCTTGGTGCTGGGTCATCCGTCCCCACCTGCCCAGGCACCCGAACACAGAGAAGACGAACAGCAGCAAACTATTCAAGCAGTTACTCTGTCCGTCATCTAATTGCCTCTTGGCACCTATCTAAAGGCCGTGCAGTTTGGCCCCAGAAACAGCTCAGCGAATTCATCTCCCTGCTGGGTATCAGTCACCCCAGTGCTCAGGGAACGCTGCTTTTCTGCGCTGAGTTTTTGCTCAGGACCTTCCCTACATTGAGCCTCGTGCCTCTGACCCTTTTCCCTTTTCTGTTCCCTCATGGCCCCAGCTCTTAGCTCCGCATGGACACGGCTCACTTCTCCCCTTTCCCGGCCAGCACTCTCGCTAACCCCTGGTGTTTACTGGATAGCGCATTGCCCTCTGAAGAGGCAAACTCGTCTCTCCCCGCAGCCGGTCTCCACGGAGCCCTCCCTGTTTCTGTACTTGGGTCTACCTCCTTCTCATGTTGCCTCTCACACTCCCTGACCCGCCTACTGGGTCAGCTGTGAAACAGTACCAGCTCCTCATTCAAACTGTTTCCCTACTAGTCCATCAAAAAAGCGTCCCTTATTTGTAGACCAGCCCAACTGCCCTATCACAATAACGGCTCTTCCTTTCTCCTCCCTCCTGCCATCCTGCAAACATTTACTGAGCAACTACTGTATACCAGTCACTAGATAAGGAACTAGAGATGGCGGCAATGTTATTGCCTAGTAGGGAAGGCAGGTAGTGAGTGATGGCACGGCACACAATAGTGAGAGCCACAGATATGTGCCTGGGACATGGAACACAGAAGAGAAGCATCTGTCCCTGACCTGGGGCCCAATGACTGTGGAAGGACGGACCATGAACTAAGCGTGCTGCATAAGTGATATGGTTTAGTGGAAGAAGGGGAGAGGCATTCTGGGAATGTGGGCCGGTGTCGAGGAGGGAAGACATGAGTGTGAGCTGCATGACCAGAGCAGAGGGCCCTGGGAGGCCAGGGTGGGGAGCCGTGATTCAGAGGGGTTTTTGCAAACTGCCAACTTTGAACTTCATCCTGACAGCCGTAGCTGACGCTGCTGAAGCATGCACGTCCTTGTGGCAGTGCTTCACACACATGAGCTTCGGTACTGATCCCGTCTCACAGACGACTGCTGAGGCCCAGGGTCCTGCAGTCGTCCTCCCAGGTTGCACAGCCAGTAGGAGTCAGAGCTAGGATTTCAGCCCGGAGGGCCACTCCAGAGCTGGGACTCTGGCCTACACACGGCTAACATACAGTGCCATTGAGATATTTAAGCTGAGGCATGTCATAAGAGGATTTGATTTTTAGAAAGAAAAATCTGGAAGCAGAGTAGAGCATAGATTCAAAGGGAGCCAGGTTAAAGGACACTTAAAGGGGGTGGGGTGGCAGTTAGGGAGCGAGAATGCCCTGGCAGGAAAAAGAGAGGAAGGGGTAGAGCTGAGATTAAGAGAAGACTGATTTAAACTCTGGTTGCCGGCAGTAGAAATTGACTCAAGCTAACTTGAGCAAAACAATGAGAATTTATTATTTGGGATGTCCTGGAAGCTAAGAGCAGGGGGACATCAGGCCCCTCACCCCACCGTCCCCTCTGCCTCTTGGTAGGTCTGCTGTCTCGCTGGCTGCTAGGCTGCTAGGGGCTGGGGCAGAATGTTCCCTCCCCTGAGCCGTGTGCCATCCCCCCAGCACCGGCTGTTGGCAGAACCTGGGTCCAGAGTCTAAGCAGAGAGAACCTGGCCTGTTTGGGGGAGGGACAACCCAGACCAGATGTGCCCTGCACCCCGGTGGGCAGAGCTACACTGCAGAGCAGGGCAGACGGGTCCCTGGGGTGCTAGACCGGGTCCCTGGGGTGCTAGACCGCAGGCCATGTCTCAGGTGGAATTTGTGAAAGGTCAGCTGAGCAAATCTGAGGGAGGGAGAGGGTTGGGTGTGACTCAGTCTCCTGACCCGGGTGACCAGGGTATGAATTTGCCATTCACTACCCCAGGAGAGTCTCGAGAACATGCAGGTTGCTAGGGGCGTCTGTAAAGTCTGCAGAGTCCGAGCTATCCTGTTACTTCTCACTATGCCAGCTGCCCTGGCCTTTGGCCATGACGTAGGGCTCTTCCAGCCTGGGAAAGTCACGAACTCTTCCAAGGGCTACACCCTTTCCCCTCCCCGATCTGCCGTGTTTCTTTCCTTAGTGTCAGCGGACGGGACCCAGCCCGGGACTGAGAGGGCAAGTTCAGAGCAGGAGGTGTCTGAGGGTGGGGAAGTCGGCGGCGTCCTGTCCAGGCACCCTGAGGCTGGAGGAGCTTGTGTCCAGGATGTCAAGTCGGAGAATGCACGGGACCCGGACGGGGTGGAGACACTGGGAGAGAAGAAGGGGACCCGCCAGGAAGGAAGGGCCCGGGCGGTGCTCACCAACAACTTGAGCGCAGACTCCAAGTGCACCCCGCGCCCCCGAGGCCTGCCCGCACGGAGCCCCCGCCCAGGTGCCGCGCGCAGCCAGAGCTTCCCGCTTCTCCACGGGCGCGTCTGTGCTGGCGAGAAGCCCCATGCGTGTCACGAGTGCGGGAAAGCGTTCAAGACTAGAAAGCAGCTGTGTGTGCACCGCGTCACGCACACGGGGGAGAAGCCCTTCCGCTGCGCGCAGTGCGGGAAGGCCTTTAGCAGCCCGTCGGCGCTCTGCCGGCACCGCAAGGCGCACGGCGGGGAGAGGCCGCACGGCTGCAGCGCGTGCGGGAAGGCCTTCAGCAGCGCTAGCCGACTGCGGCGGCACCAGCGGGTCCACAGCGGCGAGCGGCCGCACGAGTGCGCGGTGTGTGGCAAGGCCTTCCGCTTTCGGCACTGCCTTACACTGCACGGCCGCACGCACACCGGGGAGCGGCCATACACGTGCGGGCAGTGCGGCAGGGCCTTCCGCGGCAGCTCGGACCTCGCCAAGCACGGCCGGATCCACAGCGGCGAGCGGCCGTACCCGTGCCGCGCGTGCGGGAGGGCCTTCCGCCGGAGCTCCGACCTGCGCAAGCACGTGCGGACGCACGCGCGGGAGCCGGCCGCGGGCTGCCCCCAGTGCGGCGGCCGCGCGGGGCCGCGCCGCCCCCCAACAGCCCACGCCCCCGAGAAGCCCTATCCGTGTGGGCGGTGCGGCCGGGCCGGTCGCCCCCGGGGCCGGAGCAGGGCTCCCGGGCGCGCGCGCCGCAGCGAGAAGCCGCACCCGTGCGCGCACTGCGGCAAGGCCTTCCACGACCGGCACGGCCTGGCCGTGCACCAGCGGCTGCACACCGGCGAGAAGCCGTTCGCCTGCCCCGAGTGCGGGAGGGCCTTCCGCGGGAAGTCCAACCTGACCAACCACCGCAGGATCCACACTGGCGAGAAGCCGTACGCGTGCGAGGCGTGCGGGAAGGCCTTCCACCACCGCTCAGGCCTGACGCAGCACCGCCGGATCCACAGCGGGGAGAAGCCCTACCCCTGCCGCGAGTGCGGCGCCGCCTTCCGCCAGCGCGCCGCCCTGGTCGGGCACCAGCGGGTGCACACGGGGGAGAAGCCCTACGCGTGTGAGCAGTGCGGAAAAGCCTTCAGGGTGAGCGCGAACCTCACGGGACACAAGAAGAGGCGACATCGAGGATGGGGAGGGTGGGAAGGCCCCCTCCCCAGGACCGGTCCGACCTCCTCCGTAGGCGGGGTTTGACCCGCAGGCCCTGCGGATGCCGTCTGTGTGGGCGCTTTCCGTTCTCCTTCCGCCCCGGAGCCTGGTTCTATCCGGCTTGCTGCCTCCGGCTGAGCTCCCTGGAGCCTGACCGCCCTGGGTAGTGCTGGGGCGAGCACCTGCACTGCCAATCGGGAATGCCAGTCAGTGATGATACCAGATCCCTCCTGGCCTCGGAGCATGCCAGCCACTCTTCTAAGGGCTGTGCAGTGCTAACTCGTTGACTGCATAAAACAGCCCTACAGGATGGGGAAATTAGGGCCTAAAAAGATGAAACCTGCTCAGAATCACTTAGCTACTAAGTTCTGCACACACACCTCCAAGCCCCGCCAGGCTCCAGCCTGCACCCCTCCAGTACGCCTGCGGTACATCTCTTAGATGTGAGGTTACAGCTCAGTTCAGCACGGAGCACGTTTTAGTTCATAAAATATTGATCAATTTTAGCAAGGTTTTGGTTTGGTTTTAACTTAAAGACTGAACAGTACTTTTCCATGTGGGATCAGAATTGCTGAGACCCGGATGGGAAAGGAAGACAGGATGGGGCAGATTTAGAAATCAGGTAAGTGGGATCTAGCTATGCGCTGCTCCAGTAACAGTTTACATATGGAAAGACCATGAAGCCCATCTCACTTTGTTATAAATACATCAAAGTGCCAATGTGTTGATTTCTTAAAATTTGCTGTATTTATTTGCATGACATATGAAATGCTCTTTCAAATGTATGAGAAGTTTGCATCTATCTTTCCAGGTCTTTCAGTATCTCTTAGCAGACACCCTTTCTCTTTCAAACATTACAAGTATTTTTTACAGACAGAATTAAAATAAATAACCACAGCCAACAAGGCTGTTAGACATTGAAAATCCCAGGGGCACCTGGGTGGCTCAGTTGGTTAAGTGTCAGACTCTTGATTTCAGCTCAGATCACGATCCCAGGGTTGTGAGATTGAGTTCGCTGCTGGTGGAGAGTCTACTGGAGATCCTCCCTCTCTCTCCTCTCTCTCTCCCTTCCTCCCTCCCTCTCTTAAAAAAAAAAAATTGTAAATTTTTAACCTCATCACCTTAATGCAAAATCTGAGAAATATGTCATTCTGAACATTGATACAATGAGACTGTTTTCACTTTATCTTCACAACTGAAGTAGGGAATGTACACTTCATTCAGTTTTCAGAAGTGGAATAAGATCCAGGTGTCAGATTTTGAACCACCCATGAGCAGAGATGTGTCCTACAGCTTCTACACGCGGTGCAGTTGGGTGCCCTGCCATCCCCACAGAGCGAGTTTCACTCACTGCCCACAAAACAGTCTTTCAAAATTTTTAAGACAAATCAAGCACTTCTTTTTCCACAAGGCAAAATACCTGAAATTTCTTTAATGCTTCCTCACTGTTTATTTTAAAATGTTCAGAAAACAGCTGAAGATTCCTGGAGCTGAAGCTAGCCATCTGGGGTTTCTCACTGCAGACCCGGGAGCCCACTGGCAGTCTCCCCGGCGGGTGTCTGGGTCACAGCAGTGTTCTAGGAAGACAGTGGCCAAGTGGAAGACGGGTTTGTGAGGGTCATGTCTCGAAGTTGGCCTTTCCTTCTGTTCCCTTGGTCTACTGTCTGTCCTTACATGGCGCCAACCTGGTTAATTACCACAGCTTTAAACTCTGTAAGTCCTATTTCTTTTTCTTCAAGACCGACTCTACTGCTCTTATCAAGGCTGTATGTGTCTGTGCAGGGGAAGACTCGGTGTTATAAGGATGTCAGTTCTTCCCAGAATTGATCAACAGCTTCATTGCAACCTGAGTAAAAAATCCCCATAGCGCATTTTTGTGGACAATGACAAACTGACACTAAAATTTATTTTGCAGTGCAATTCCTAGCCAAGACCTACAAAAGGCAACCTTTTATCCTTCTATGAGTAAACTCTGGATAATATTTGTACCTTCAGGCTAAGAAAAGATTTCTCAAGACATCAAAAAAGGTTAATTTTAAAGAAAATTTTCTGATAAATACAGCTAGATTAAAGTGAATTTCTTTAATCAAATTCACCACAAAAAAAAGGGAAAATACAATTTTCTCATGACTTGAAAAAAGATATTTTGAACACACACACTTGGCAAATAATTGTCATCTAAAATATTTTAGGTTGGGGTGCCTGCCTGGCTCAGTTGATTATGCGGCCCTGGATTTCACCTCAGGTGATCTTGGGGTTGGGAGAGACACTCCTGCATCAGCCATTGAGCTGAGCACGGAGTCTGCTTAAGATTCTCTCTCTCGGGGTGCCTGGGTGGCTCAGTGGGTTAAGCCTCTGCCTTCGGCTCAGGTCATGGTCTCAGGGTCCTGGGATCGAGCCCTGCATGGGCTCTCTGCTCAGCAGGGAGCCTGCTTCCCCCCTCTCTCTCTGCCTGCCTCTCTGCCTACTTGTGATCTCTCTGTCAAATAAATAAATAAAATCTTAAAAAAAAAATTCTCTCTCTCTCCCTCTGCCTCTGCCCCTCCCTCCCCACTTCACAGTCTCTCAAAAATAGGTAAATAAATATTTTAGGTTGAGTCTCATGACTTACTGTATCTAAAGGTTGAGTTGTGGCAGTTTAATATGATTTGACCTTATATAAAAATTCTTTTAGGGGCACCTGGGTGGCTCAGTGGGTTAAGCCTCCGCCTTCAGCTCAGGTCATGGTCTCAGGGTCCTGGGATCAAGTCCCACATCGGGCTCTCTGCTCAGCGGGGAGCCTGCTTCCCCCGACCCTACCCCACCCCGTCCCCTGCCTCTCTGCCTACTTGTGATCTCTGTCAAATAAAAAATTTCCCAAAAAAAATTCCTTTAAATCGACAAGCAAAAGACAACCCCAAAAAAGGCAGAAAGCATGAAGAAGTACTTCACAGAAAATTTAAAAACAGCAATGACTAAACACAGAACAGAGTCCAGTCTCCATAATAAGGAACTCGGCACAGTGACAGCGTGAGACTCCTGCTAGACTGAGAAAGACGAAAACAACGGGCCTCGCCAAGTGTTGGCCTGGACGTGAAGCTGCCATATGTCCGGCTGAGGCTGTGAACTCGTGCAGCCGCTTTGGAAACGAACAGATGCTGTGGCATAAAGCTGACCAATCCCCTACCAGCTTACAGATCCATCCCTCGGGATACGGGCAGAGACATGCTCGCGCGCTCGCACTCACAGCCGGTACAAGGGCTTCCCCGGAGCTGTCGCTCGTTATCGCAAAACCCGGCAACAACCCAGATGTTCAGCAACACTAAGCAGAAAAACGTATTTTGCCATATTTAGACAATGGATGCCTTACAGAAACGAACGTGAACGACCGAATCGCATTATCCACACAGGAACGTGGGTCGAGAGTGGACAGTCCAGATGGGAAGAGCAAGGCCCGGGAGACAACGTACAGTTTGGTGCCGTTTGTATGAAGTTCAGAAGGGAGGAAGACAAAGTCGTACATTGATTGGAGAGCTATTCGTAAGTGCATTATTTGTGTAAGTAAAACAACAATAAACAGAATTTAGCATAGGGGTTACCTCTGAAAAGGAGTCACAGTGATGGGATAGGAGAGAGGCACATAAGTTGATGCAAATTTCTTAGTAATATGCTAGCCCAGACCTGTCCAATAGAAACGTAATGCCAGCCACAAACATAATTTAGAAAAAGAATGAAATTAATTTTAGTAGTGTATTTCAAAGTGGCCGACTATGTTCAAACTATCATTTCAACATACAGTCAAAAACATATTAATGGGGGCGCCTGGGTGGCTGAGTGGGTTAAAGCCTCTGCCTTTGGCTCAGGTCATGATCCCAGGGTCCTGGGATCGAGCCCCACATCCGGCTCTCCGCTTGGCGGGAAGCCTGCTTTCTCCTCTCTCTCTGCCTGCTTTCTTCTCTCTCTCTGCCTGCTTGTGATCTCTGTCTGTCAAATAAATAAAATCTTTAAAAAAAAAAACATTAATGAAGTACTGTATTTTTTGCTGTATTCTATATTTACAGCTACATTTTCATTAGAAATACTATACTTAGGTCTGTACTTCGATTTCATAAAACTTACAGTTGAAAAAAATAAATTCACAAATCAAGTTGTCCCAAACATACTAAGAAGTTTTCTGATAGGCTGCTGGGGCTGGGGGAGGGCCGGGGTAGCTAGGGGACGGGCACTGGGGAGGGCGTGTGCTATGGTGAGTGCTGTGAACTGTGTAAGACTGATGATTCACAGACCTGTACCCTTGAAGCAAATAATCCATTTCATGTTACTAAAAAAATAAATACATAAAAAAGGAAGTTTTGCAGTAACAGAATGCAGAATGCTCTTTTTAAATTTAAATTTTAAATAGAATTAAAAATTCACTTCTTCAGTCATGTGAGCCACATTTGAAGTGCTAACTCACCACCTGGAGCTTGTGGGTACCATATTGGACACCGCAGCTCTGTATTTTGAGTGATCTGTTCAAAAGTGCTCATTTTGATATTGTGCTTCAAAATGTTTATACTTGCATATCTTGTCAAAAGTATAAAATAAAAGGGAAACAAAAAAATCTAGAGAAGGAATCCCATTTAGCAGAAGTTCCAAAAGAATGAAATGATCAAAAGAGACAGAAAATTATCTAATCCTGTAAGAAAATCAGTTCCTACAGGGAAAGGCCTGCCAAGCACGTGGTTCAATGAATGGCAAAACATCTGCCCAAGATACTGTGGATAAAAGAAAGACGTCAGAGTTTTCAGGCAGGAAAAAGAAAAGTCAAAGATAAAGGATGAGAAAATAAATTACCATTGGAATAATCAAGAAGAGCACTTGAAGATGACAGACAGCAGAGTAATGCCTTCAAAATCCTAAGGGAGGGGTGCCTGGGTGGCTCAGTGGGTAAAGCCTCTTCCTTCAGCTCAGGTCATGATCTCAGGGTCCTGGGATCAAGCCCTGAATTGGGCTCTCTGCTCAGCAGGGAGCCTGCTTGCCCTTCTCTCTCTCTGCCTGCCTCTCTGCCTACTTGTGATCTCTGTCAAATAAATAAATAAAATCTTTAAAAAAAAATCCTAAAGGAAACAATTTAACTTAGATTTCTATAATCAAATGATTAATCAATTGTTAGGTAAAATAAAGGTATTTTAAAGACATGAAAGGTCTCAAAATTTTATCTCACGTGTTTATCTTATCATAAACTCCACTCAAGCAAATCAGTGAAATCAAGAATTTACAAAAAGAGAGATGGGACCCAAGAAGCAGACTTTACAGCAAAAGGAAGGAGGCGTCAAAGGCAAACCCCCAGTTCTGTGCAGTGGATCCTGACGAACATGATGGAGAAGCAGTCTGGGAGGAAGGTCTCCAGGGAAAATAACACCCGATGCACTGACCAGATAGAAAAGAGCATTTAGGAGTTTCACTGTTATTTTGAAGAATTAGGGAATAATATCAAGACTGACAGGAAACTAATCAAGTGACAAGATAAGGCAACCAGTAAATCCAACATGTTCAAATTTTACAAAATGGAAAATATCCGGTAGTTCATCCGTATCAACATAATTTCAGACATGTCTCAGCATGAAAAAATGCATTGTAGCGGGAGGACAGAAGCTGGGAATGAGTTGTGGGATAATGAGCACCAGAGGGCAACTCTCAAATTTCAAAGTGGAAAGAAAGGACAAGTGACTAAAAGGGCAAATAAGGAAATAACAATAGGAGTGTGATTTTTTGGCTTTATGCAGTCCCCTATGCTGCCTCCCTTCCTAGCAGTGTAATTCTTAAATTTCAGTTGTGACTTACACATAACTGGTAACAATTTAAACACCTTTCCTTTTCTCTGCCTGTTGACAACATGTGTCTATCAAGAACTGTGAATATTCTGATACTTCACTCTGTTTATAAGGTAACTAATTAACCTGTCAGTTTCGAGGTGGCTGGTGGAACACAAGAGACTGCTGAGTCAGAGATGGAAGGCAAACATTTACCTTACCCTCTCAGGATTTTCATCGGGGCCTGACAAGGGACATGGACAAGAGAAAACCATACAATCTTACTTCATGAAAGTTTTACATGACAAGGGAACCCTCAGAAGGAAACGAATATCCAGAAAAGTGGCAAAACTGAACTGCTTTTACACAAGGTTGGACAAAAGAGAGGCAATGGTGGACAAGTAAAACAGATGAGGAGGCTAATGGGAGAATTATTTTAACAAGATGGGTACAGAATCCTTCCAGCTTCGACCTCCTACCCTGGAGGTTAAGAAAATTACTTTCATCTTGGTACATAAGGAGGATATCTTCCACATAAGGGTTATCTCCTGCTTTCCAGAAGAAAAAGGAGAGGGTCAGAGCACCCTTCTTGCACCTGTATTGTTAAGTGCCTTTAGTTCGGAATAATTCTTATGCCAAAGTGACATATTCCGCCACCCTTCAGAGATAAAGGACATTTTATTCTCAGGTAAGAGCAGGAGCCACATTATCAGCCTCCCTGCAGGTGCTTCAAAAGCACCCATTCCCACAAGGTGGCTCGGATGGGTCAGACGGATGCTGCACAAGGAGTGGGTAGTGTCGCAGGACAGGAAGCCTGGGCACAGGGAGCTCAGAACTCCTGTCCTTTGCACCAGACAGAGACACCATCTCTCTCTTCCAAGGCTATTCTTTATTTGCATATCTTTGGAAGGCAGTCCAGGCAAAGGACAGTTACAGACTCTGTGGAATAAGAAAGATATATTTTGTCTTTGTCCCCAGCTGCTGACATAGCCTCTACCTCTCTTGGAATTTCCTGCGTGCCAGCAGCGTCTTTTATTCTAACAAGGCCATGCAGGGTAGATTCCCACACACTTCCAGAACAGTCTAGTAACTGAAAGACCAAGTCATAGTTAGAAGCCTAGAACCTCCAGTCACCACCTCCTTCCCCAACCTTCCCAGGCCGGGGGGAGAGGCTGGGGATTAGAACTTGTCGTGCCTACATGATAAAACTGCCCATTAGAAAAATAATAATAATCTAAGTGACAGAATTAGGAGAGCCTCAGAAATGTTGAAGGCATGCTGGTGCTGGGAAGGCGGCCCAGCTGTGGCCGGCACCGAAGCTCCAGATCCCCCAACCCCCGCCTAGCTTGCCCTGGGCCTCTTATCCAACCGGAGGACCGGGTCTCTGGAAGCCCGCATTTACAGCTGCTCAGTGAGAAGTAAGGGAAATCTGGGACTTGTAAATGTCATCTAACGTGGGTTGCAGTTGGGGTGTCCGGCTGGATCAATCCCACAGCCTGTGCCTCTTCATCCTGGGGTTGTAAGTTTGAGCCCCACCTTGGGTGTAGTGATTGCTTAAGAAGTAAAAATCTTTAAAAATATAAACAAAGTGGGGTACAGTCTTGTGCGATTTGTTGGTGTCTGCAGAGAATCAGAGAATTGGTTTCGGTGAGTGAAATGATAAGGACTCGGTGAAGACCTGCGGCCATCCCACCAGTGGTAACCACGGGAACACGGGCGCGGCCTTCCAGCCAGCCTGCGGCGGCCCGTGCTCTCTCTAACCTCTCCATCCTCTCAGTCTGGAGCTTCGAAGTCCACACGCAGAGAACGATCTTCTTTGGCAGAAATTATACCGTGTTTGCACAACAACTTACCTAATGCTGAGCTTCATGGTGAGGGCGGCGTACTCTGAGCTCCCCTCCTCCCTTACCCCTCCCTACCCCTCCCTGCCCCTCCCTACCCCTCCCTGCCCCTCCCTGCCCCTCCCCGCCCCCTCCCTGCCCCCTCCCCACCCCCTAACTGTGACGCTGGAGCTGGTAGGAGGGAGAGGGGGAGGCCAGGGAAGGCTTCCAGGAGGAAACAGCCTCCACGCTAAGGGCTGGAAGATGAGAAAGAGACGCCCTGTGTGCCTATGGTCCGCTCAGGGCGGGAGCCCCCACCGCCGGTCGCAGAGACTGCCGCAGGCGAGTGCAAGCAGAAAAGCACGCAGAGGGCGAGAGAACCCGCGACAGACGGAGGCGCGGGAGCGCACCCGACTCTGGGGGCCCCCGACGCTAGAGGGCACCGAGGGCACCTGACGCTGGGAGTTGGGGGGGGGACCCGAGGCCGGACGGCGCCCGAGGCCGGGGAGGCACGACGTTGGCGGGGACCCGGCGCTGGCGGGACGGGGGAACCCGAGGCCGGACGGCGCCCGAGGCTGCGGGGACCCGGCGCTGGCGGAGGGGTGGGGGGCCCGAGGCTGGACGGCCCCCGGCGCTTGGGGGGTCCGCAGTCGTGGGCCCAGCACTGGCGTCTTCCGATCTGCAAGTGAGGCCGCGGCAGCAGGAAGACGAGCGACGGCGAGGGCGCGGGCGGCTCGGTCCGAGCGCGGAGAGGGTGGCCGCCCTCCGAGGTCCTGGGACCGCGCCCCCGCCGCCGCTGCCCCGCACTGACCTGTCCTCGAGGCCGAACGTTCCCGGGCGGCCCGCTCCGGCCTCTGCGCAGACAGCGGTCCCTGCAGGACAACCGACCGGAGGACGCGGCCGCCCTGGGCGCGAAGGAAAGAAAAGTCTTGGCAGCGGTGGGATTCGAACCCACGCCCCCGAAGAGACTGGAGCCTTAATCCAGCGCCTTAGACCGCTCGGCCACGCTACCACTTCCGGTACGGGGCCGCCCTCTCGGCCCCCTAGAGACCGGAACAGCGCCCCGCCGGAACCCCGCTTCCGACCCGCCGCCGGCTTCCGTCACTGCGCGCCGGGAGCCCCGCCCACCCGAGCCGCCCGGCGGCCGCGCACAGTCCCTTGTGTCGTCACCGCGCAGGCCGTCGGCCGCACGCGTCGCGACCCCTCTGCGCAGGCGCGGGACTCCCCGGCCCGACGGCGGGAGGGGTCACGGGTGCTCGGACGCGGGCACGCGCGCTGCGCGTTTTCCGTCAGAACTAAGGTCGAGGTAGCGTTAGCGGCCGCCGTCTCTGCTCGGCGCTCCACCGTCAGCTGTTCAGGGCGCGGAGCGAGCGGGCCTTGCGGTGAAGACCGGCCTTCCTCACAGGCCCCCGAACGGCTGGTGGGGGGCTCTGCGCGGTCACGGCTACCGCCGCCCCGGGCCGCCCCTCACGGTCAGCTCCCGCAAAGCTCTCCCCGCTCGGCCTTCGCAGGCCTCCCCTCGTCTAAAACGGCGCACACGGCTGAGGGGGTTCGCCGGAGCTCCTCCCGCGCAGCCCGAAGCGCCCGGGGCTCAGCCCACTTCGACCCCCGCTGGAGCCGCAGGCCGCGGCGGAAGGGGGGTTGGGTCACGGGGCTTCCCTGGAGGGCCGGCTTCGGGAGACGTGCACAGCCCGGGCCGGGCCAGACCGCCTGGCGTAGGGAGCCAGAGACGCCCCCGAAGTGTCGGCCTGACGCGTTGGCTGCGGAGCCCCCAGCAGGCCCGAGAGCGCCTGCCCCACGGTCGCAGCGCTCGTCCGCCTGCGGAGGAGGAGACTCCCGGATGGCCGAGCCCCGGCTTTGCACCCTGTGGATGGCGGGACTGTCTCCCACCAGCGCCAGGAACTCCCTTACTCCCAGCCCAGGACAGGGCCTCTTGCTGTGTTCACTTTAAAAGAGACATTACCTACAATTTATTATTTTAACCATTTGTAAGTGTAGAGTTCAGTGGCATTGGACCCGTTCACAATCCTGCTCGTGGCGTTCTCTCTTCCCATTTCCATTTTTTAAACAACTCCGGGATCACAACTCAGAGCCCAAAGAGAGCCCCACACACCCCTCTGTGTGGGACTGGTTCGTGTTGTCCATCGTCCACCCTCCTTTTAGTGGAGAGAAGGTGGCCTATGAAACAGCCCCTGGCTATGTGGAATGAGACTGAGGATTTCCTTGGGAAGCCGGTGGGAGGGGAAGGACAGATGGATGAATACTCAATCAAGTGATTGTGTTGCTACAAAAAACAAATAGATACGTAAGTAATGTGAAAGGTCACAAATGATTCACGGTGTCTCATCATCCTTAGTTGCAACACTGTAGCAATTCCCAATGTTCTTAACTGGGGAGAGAGAATCTTCTATCAAGAGAGCAAAAGCAACACTGTCACTCCCTTCCAGATTTCCTTGCCAAAGCCTCACTGTTCCCTGTTTCACCATGCATCCCCGGGTGGGAGCCTCCTTCCTCGCCTGCGGTGTCTGCTGTCCTCACCTGGGCGCTGTCTGGTTCTCCCTCAATCCCTCATCCCAGCAGCAGACTCCTCTCCACTGTTGGGACTGCGTGTTCCCAGGGGTTCTAGATCTCTGAGAGCAAGATAGCCAGAGCTTGGTACAGACCAGGCACTTGGTGACCATTTTAGGCTTAGAGACACAGAGCAAGAGTACCCTCCTGGGTGTTGAGTCAGTGGTCCCTCAAGACATCAGTCCAGGAACCAGTTTTCTCTTTCTCTTGTTTGCATTCCTGCATGATGAACTCAGGGGGAAATGTACAGAACGATGAGGACATAAGTTGAAAGTGATTGTATGGGCAGTCCACTCACTCATTCAGCAAGACTGACCCAGTGCGAGCTACAGACAGTATAGTCTGTCAACTCGCCATATGTACTGAAGCTGTTCTGTGCCTTTCTGCCTAACCTCTCACTGGAAAGCAGCACTCCAGGCCTGATGGCAACTGCTTCCTGAGCGCTGCCATATTCTGTGTTCTCTGTGTTTACAACAGTCCTTTGCTTCATTTCTTTTTACGTCTCTTTTTAGGGAGCAGTCTGGATGGGACCCCCGAATGTGGGTAATGCTTTTTTTTTTTTCTTTTTGGTAACTCCTCCACATAAAGCTCATCAGATTAGAGACAAGGGACTCTTCTTTGTAAGCTGTATGATTTTTCTCCTTCTCTAATAAACTGGTACTCTTTTCCACAGAGAAAAAAAATGTCCCTAAGCTGTATCTTAGCACAGTGGGTCCTGGCCATGTTCGCCCACCAGACTGCTCCTTGTGGACTTTGGTTTCCTACATATACTCAGTGCCAAGCTAGTGTCCAGGTCCATACTAGGCAAATTTCTTACACGTGTGTCAAAGTTACTAACTGGAGGAGAGGATTGACCAGATGACCAAGGAGTGTCCCAGCTCACAGAGGTTTTGGAAATCATTAATTTTATATGGGAGTGGGGGGAGGAGGGAGAAGGCAGGGGATGTGCAGTTAACCAGAAGACTACAGCTTCATTTCATAGGGTCAGGTACAAATCACGTCCCCATCTGCTGGTGACGCGCGATGAGACGCATCACGGTGTTTGTGTGGCGGGTTGCAGAGGTCCGACGTGCTTGGAACTTTTACGAGAAATGAGAAGGAAATAAGCAATACAATGTGACCCCTGCTGAGACGGACCGAGTCTCAAAGACTCCGGCCGGGGCGCTCGGCCGGGACCCAGGCAGCACAGAGACCAGGAGTCTGCGCAGAGTCGGCCGGTGACAATCTGCGTTCGCGGGTGCGCGGTCCGGGATGCTGGGGCCGCGCGCGCCAGCGTCCGGGGGTCCCCCCGGCAGTTCCCCGCCCCGGACCCCTGATCCGACAACTACAGCCACCGGCAGCCGGGACTGGGCTGGGACCCCGCGGGGCGGGGACCGGGGTGGGGGCGACCCCGCGCGCACCTGCGGCGGCCGCCACGTGACTTCCCGGCCCCTCCTCTCCTAACCGTCCTGCGGGTGCTCGGCTGGTGAGGAACGACCCTGCGGGTGGCCGCTTCGGTCCGAAATCCCCCGGGGGGCCATCAACCGACCTGAGATGGCCCGACACGCCGC
This sequence comes from Meles meles, assembly GCF_922984935.1. Lineage (NCBI taxonomy): Eukaryota > Metazoa > Chordata > Mammalia > Carnivora > Mustelidae > Meles > Meles meles. Next base: position 153,980,864 of record NC_060070.1, on the reverse strand, counting down.
CTCGCGGTCCACGGGGGGGGGGGGGGGGGGGGGGTGTTCTGTACAACTCCGTTGCCTGTCGTTTACACTTGCAACATCAATACTGCCGGAGAATTTCTAAGCAAAAGGCACCTCGTGTGAAAATGACGATTTTACTCTTCCAGAATTCAAGACCGAGTCTTTTATAGGATCCTCCGGGCCTGGCAGCGAAAACACCCGACGAAGCGGGAAGAAAAGGGCAACCATTCCCTGACCGGGAATCGAACCCGGGCCGCGGCGGTGAGAGCGCCGAATCCTAACCACTAGACCACCAGGGAGGTTGAGACACGGCCTTCTGAAGCAGACTATGGGGCTGGACGCTCCTGGCCCGCCCTCCAGCGCCTGCAAGTGGCGGCCGCACTGCACCTCCCGGCGCCCATCCTGCCGGGAGGACCAACAGCAATGACAGGCCCCAAGCGGTCCTCCTGTTTGTCGTGGACCCTGCGCGTCCCAACGCGGAAACAGCCGTGGGACTGACCCTGGGCTCCCTCCGAGCGCTCGTCGCGCTGCGTGTCAGGCGAGCACGTACCGCGGGGCGCGTGGAACGACTCCGGCGACGAAGTCATCTGCGTTACGACGGGGCCGGGGGCGGAGCCGAAATAGCTCAGTTGGGAGAGCGTTAGACTGAAGATCTAAAGGTCCCTGGTTCGATCCCGGGTTTCGGCAGGAGAAGGCCCTCTTTTAGAGCCTGTAACCGTGAAAATACTGAATTCGCCTACAAATATGAAAATATTCGTTGACCCGAGAAAAAGCGCGGCCTTTTTCCCAAACAAAGACATGGGAAGGCCGTGCGGTACGAGGGTGGCCCCGGGGCAGGGGCGAGGCCGCGAGCGCGCGGGGATCCCCTTTCCGTGGGCAGCGGCCCCGGCTCCGGCTGCGGCCCCGCGCGCCCGCCCTGGGCTCCTGCGCACCGACCCGCGGGTCTCGCTCGCACGGAGCTTTCCCAGCCGCCGGGGGCCGCAGTCAGGAGCCGCACGGTCGTTCCGACCCCACCCCCGTGCCCCAGTCCCCTGCGCGCGGGACCGGTGCTCCGGGGAGCGGCCGAGGAAGGTCACCGTGAAGGACCCCGCACCCCGCGGCGTCCCGCACCCCACGTGCCTTCAGCCAGCGGGTGCTGAGTAGGAGGACCCCGCAGCTCTGACGCGCGGCAGAGGCCGGCCAGGGGGACGGCAGGGCGGGGGCCCGGGCCGCGGAGCCGTCGGAACTGAACCCCGCGGGCCGGCGGCAGGGCGGCGGGAGGGGAGGGACAGGACACTGCCCCGGCCTCCCTCCTCCCCGTCCTCCTCATTCCCCGGCTCTGCGCACATCCCAGTCTCGCCTTCCTCCTACTCGAAGGAGCAGTGCTCCCTCTTCCAGGAGTCAACAGTGCTCCCTCTTCCCAGGACGCCCTCCCAGTTGTTCCGACCTGTCTGTGAGCGCTCTCCCTTCGCTGCCTGTCTTCAGAGTCCGGAACGCCTAACCGTCCCTCTTCAGATGGCAAAGACAAGCCCTCCTGTCCTGCCCTCATGACTCTTGCCCAGACGTCTTCCACCCACCACCAAGCTTGTTGCAGGAAAAGCATTTTTCTCCCCTCCGCTCCTTCCTGGGTGGCTCATCCGCTGAGGTGTGGCTTCCAGTCCCAGGAGACTAGGACCCTCCACTTCCCAGCCTTCAAATGCCGTGGTTCTTGGTAGTCCTAAAGTTAACTGTGTGCAGGCTGCAAAGGACAGACAACCCTTCCCTCCTGGAGCAGTTCCTGTGCTTCTCCGGCTGCTCCTGCCACTCTTCTGTGCGCTCTGGCCCTCTGTCTCTGACTGTCCTCTCCCCCTCTTGTATGGATCCTTTAGAAATGGCTCCTTTTCAGTTCCTGAACTCCATCTTCTTTAAATTAAATCTTTAATTCTGTATTCCAACTAGGCCCCCTTTGCCTCGGGGTCCCCAGTGGTGACATCTGCCAAACGTCAGGGCACCAGCACTTCCAGGATACAGACTCTGATAAAGTCAAGGTACAAAACCCATCCTTCACCACCATCACAGATCCCTGATTCGACCTTTCCTAGCCACGTCCACTTTGCTCCTGCCCCTCTTCCCCATGTGGCAATCCCTGATCTGCTTTCCATGTCCATAGCTTGGCAGTTTCAAGAGTGGGGTGTAAATGGATTCGCCCAGCATGTCCCCTGTTGAGATGTGCAGGTGGGCTTTGGCTCTCGCCGTAGTTTTCTGGGGATCTGGCCAGGTTTTCCACGGCAGGCGTCCCTCCCTTCCTCTTGATGGGTCTTGTTTTGTGCTATGCATTTACCACTGTGAACATCCTCTCACTGAGAGACATCGGGGTCATTTCCAGAGTTTTACTATTGTGAATAAAGCTGTTGTAGACCGCTGTGTACAGGATTTTCTTGTTTTGTTTTGTTTTTGTAAATACCAGCCTGCGTTTCTCTGGAATAAATAGGAGTGCGACTGCTGAGCGGTATGGTACTTGGATGTTTGGTTTTTAAAGAAACTGCCCGGCCGCTTTCCAGAGAGCCTGCACGGCTTCAGACTCCCAGCGGCCACGTGCACAGCCACAGCCCCAGCGGGCTGGCAGGAGCTGTCTCAGCCACTGATACGGAGACATTGACCTGTCCTTGTGCTTGTGATTTGCCTTTTCCTAGTGGCTAATGATGTTGAAACCTTGTGCCATCTCTGTACCTTCTTTGGTGAGCCATCTCAGGTCTTTTGTCCAATCCGGTAAGAACATTCACATCCAGGTTTTTGTGTGAGAAGTCCCTGAAAACACTTGAAGTTCAGACCCGTTGCAAATCTGTCCTGGATTATACAGTCCTCGCACTGTGCAATTCCTCCATAGCAGTATTTACAAAATGTGATACAGTCTTACTGTTTACAAAATGTGATACAGTCTTACTGTTTTGGGAAAGGCCCAGGGCAGAGTGCAGAAATCCCCAGGATAGTAGGCGAGTAAGAAGAGTTTCTTCCAGTCCCAACCGACTACACCGCCCTTCCCCGCGGGCAAAACCCAAAGGCCAACCATAGGATAGTGGTTTTTGTTTTTTTTTTAAAAAAAGGCCCAAAATGGAGTCACTTATGTTAAGCCCATGTCACCAAACCAAGACTTAAGGACAGTTGGGCTCTCCCAGAAATGGAATCTTAAACCAAACAATTGAGAATCTCCTGACCAGCACTAGGGAGGTAGCCTGCCTGAGAGACACCCGCCCAGCCCCCACAGAAGTCAGCCTTCCCAGAGGAGAAGGGGCCTGTGGGTCGTAATTGGTGGATGACCTCACCTTCCTTCGAGAGGCTGGAGAAGGCCCATGCGACAGATTATCTCTTTGGTACAGATCAGAAAATTCCCCACCGACCTGTTAAGGCTCATTTCTGGGGGAGGTGGACATTGTAGTCAGGTTAAGTATTAAGCCCAGGTTAGGTGACTTGGCCTCAATGACACCATCTGGAGCCTGGGGTTGTCATTTTTAACAATGATAAATACGTATTCAGTCTTCATGGTGTTCCTGGAGCAGAGCTCCGACAGTCCTTGGAATTTCCTCAGTGAGGAGAGCCACAGAGGTGCCTTTGTTATGTTAATGAAGTGACTTTGGAAAGCTCTAGGTCCTCTGTGGAAGGACACCGGTTGCCAGGGAAACCAACCTTGCAAATCACTACTTACTAGTTCAGCTAGACCCGAGGAGAGAGTCAAAGGTGCACGGGTTGTGTAACAGCCCCGGAGACAAACCCAACGGTCACATCCTGTGGCCCAGTCCCAGTGGATCTGAGCTCACCTAATGGAATGTCACTGAAGTGACCCTGTGACAGTTCTGCTGGACAGGACAGTTACTGAGGCTCTAACAGGATGCCCAGAGGCCAGCAAGGAGGCGGCCACGGCCTGCTGTGGGGAAGGTCAGAGGCGGGTCCTGGCAGCACTCCAAAACAAAGCAAGAAACTGGATTAACCCAGACCAGCTCAGGATGGCTGACAGAAGTAGGCCGCAGTTCCGTCTCCCTTGATTGTGCTATATTAACATACTAAAATCTCCTCCCTAGGGTGCCAGGACTAGAAACCCCTAACCAAATAAGGGGGGGGGGGGGGCAGTAACCAGAAGAAAAGCAAGTGAGCTTGTTTTCAAAAAATCCCTCCTCTCAGGTAATGACTATGCTGCCCCCTCGTGAACAGCTGTGCATTAAAGAAAGCAGCCCAAACCCCAGGGAGGGCAGCTCTCTGTCCCATGACCTGCCTGCTCTCAGCTCTGCAGACAATAAACCTTCTTGCCAGGGTGCCAGGGGGCTCAGTCCTTAAGCATCTGCCTTCGGCTCAGGTCATGATCCCAGGGGCCTGGAACTGAGTCCTGCTTCAGGCTCTTTGCTCTGCGGGAAGCCTGCTTCTCCCCGGTGTCCCCCTGCTTGCGCTCTCTCTGTCCCTCAGGCAACAGTTCCAGGCTGACTCATAAGGACTCTCGCAGCTTCTAACACAGTGTCTTGGAAAGCTTCCCTCCTGGACAGCTCCCTCGGAGAGCACAGCTCTCCCAGACTGCGAGAAAACCTAGCTGGGAGGGGAGGCCCAGGCACCCCAGGCAGCAGCCCCAGCTGAGCTCCGAGCACATCAGATGACCAGCGTCAGCCAGTCCCGAGAGCAGGCCCTCCGGGACACCCCAGCCCAGTCAAGCCCTGCGGGCTGGAGTTCTTGCTGACTCCCTGGGACCCAGCTCCGAAGGCGGCTGTGGTCTCACCGTGCTGAAATCCAGGCGGTGGCGGGCTGCATCCCTCTCCAGGAAGCTTGCAGAAACTGGGTCTTTGTTTCCTGCGGGCTGGAAGCGGGTAGTCAGTCTGGCTCGCACAGGCTGCTGGGGGCCGTGCTCTGGGAGCCATCAGTCGTGGGCCTTCCGACATCACACCTCTCGTTCTGGCTCTCTGCTTCCCCCGCCACTTCCAAGGACTCCTGTGACTAGGATCACCTCCGTGTCTCACAGTCCTTAACCTTCCCGTCTGCAGAGTCCCTTTGGCCCATACCATTCACAGGTTCCAGCAATTTGTGGGTGTCCGCGGGGGGCATCACCCTGCCCACCACAAGCCACTCTGCTTTGGAACCCTTCGTTTCATTGTGGTAGATCGTCAGAACACCTGTGAGCTCTACCCGACAAGGCTCAAGACTTTGGGCTTGACCTCAGAGACCCTCGGAGCCAGAGAAGTGTCCCTCTGAACACGGAGGTCAGGGGAGCCGGTATTATCATGCCAGCACTGTGCAAGGGTGACCACAGCCAGCACGCAAGGTGCCTTTACGCAAATCATGCAATAATGACCCACTTGACAGATGAATTCCAGAAAGGCAGCCCTCGGTCCTGATGAAGTTCCAGAAGGGGGAAGGCCACCTCTCTTCAAGGACTCCCGGCTTGGCTCCCAGGGCTCAGGCCGACCTCAGCCCCCATACCCTGGCCCTGCCAGCATCTTGCAGGGCACCTCCTGGGAGAAACGGTGCAGACACCCAAGAATAGAAGCCAAGAAACCAGACTGGAGGAAAGCCCTGGGGAGGAGGAGCAGGAGGACACAAATTTGGCAGCGCGAGAAGACAGATCCAGGGAGTACAGAAGAGGGAGAATTCCCGGGACTGGCAGAGTATGGCAGGTACGACCGAGCCGGCACGCTGGCACGTGGACTCCCCACGATGGGGTCCAGAGCTGGAGGAAAGGAAGCCAGCAGAGCTGATGAGGAGCGTCGCCAGCAATCAGCTCCTAAACCCACTGGAGCATTGGCTTGGAACGGGGGTCCCAGCAGGGGAGGAGGACAGGGGAGGAGACTGAGAAGAAAAAGGAGGAGAAAAAAAAAGGATATTGTTGGGGCCGGGCAGGAAGGGAAACTCTTCAAGATGGCGGATACCCCAAAATGGCCGAGGTTCCCATCATCACCTCCTCTCAGGACGCCAATGGATTGATGACCTGCTGACAACTTGACGCAGACCCCTACACCTCCCCTTTGGACTTCCCCAACCAAACCCAATACCCCTCAAACCCCAGAAAGGGAAGTAACTCTGTCTGGTCAGACTATAACCCTTCCTTTGCATAGAGGAAGCCACTCTGACTGGTCATATCACAATCCTTCCTTTGCATAGAGAAAGTAACCCAGACTGGTCGGATTACAATCCTTCCTTTGCATAGAGGAAGTAACTCTGACTGGTCGGATTTCAATCCTTCCTTTGCATAGAGAAAGTCACTCTGACTGGTCGGATTACAATCCTTCCTTTGCACGGAGAAAGTAACCCTGAATGGTCGGATTACAATCCTTCCTTTGCATATGACCCGACCAATAGGAAACAGTTCTGCTTTCCAACTTTCCTAAACTCCTGCCACCTTGTCTTGGGCGACTTCCCCGAATCACCACCCTCTTTTGAGTCGTGGAACCTCGCCCGAGGGTGCCCACAATAAAGATCTGTTCTCGAACCCTCGCTTGTCTTGGCGGTCTCATTTCCATTTAGTTACCAAGAAACCTGACATTTGGTGCCGAAACCCGGGAGGAGATCAAGCCCCTGCAACAGCACGGAGGCTCTCTCCTCCTTCGTCGGACTGGGACTCCGCTCTCTTTCTCTACTCGGGTCACGGAACTCCTTGCCGTGAGTGTTCCCTGGTCTCTAACCCTTCCCCGGGGCACCCTGTCCTAATCGCGGCCGCGTCAGGGCAATCCCTCCTCCGCCACCTGGTGGCTCTGCGGTTCCGGGAGTAAAGGAGACGTCCTCACTCCACGGTAACCATTTCCCTAAGCTGCAGCTCAATTCACCGCCGAGGGGACGCCCTCCTCCAAGTCTAGAGCTGATAAGGGAAGGAGCCATGGGAACCTCCCAGTCCAAATTCGATCCCAAAACGCCTTTAGGATGCCTCCTGCCTAATATCTGAACTCTGGAGTTAGACCAGGACCTACAAAGGCAATGCCTTATTCATTACTGTACCATCGCTTGGCCTCAATATCGGCTGGACAACCAATTGTAATGGCCACCTGAAGGCACTTTTGATTATCAGATACTTATGGACCTTGATAATCTCTATAGACGCCAAGGCAAATGGTCTGAGGTGCCTTATGTCCAGGCTTTCTGGACCTTGCGCTCCAGACCAGAACTCTCTCTAGCTGCTCAACCTCTCAAGGACTCCTAGCCTGCTCTCCCCCGCCAACTCTTCCCCACTCCACCTCTAAAGACTCTTAACTCGGCCTCTCTATCTCCTCTCGCCGAGCCTCCTGAAAATCTCTCCAGGCCCCCTGTAAGGGTCCCACACCTGCCTCCTCCTCCCTACCAACCCGCTCCCCAACAGCCTATGCCCCTGACTCCTTCTCCAACCCCCGAAGCTCCAGGCACAGGCTCGAGCACACCCTCTTCCCCTCCCAGCCCCCTCCCTTCCCCTCCTATCTCCACCCATACCAGATCCAAAAACCCTTCCCTGGACCTGGTCTGCCCCTTGAGGGAGGTTGCAGGGGCTGAGGGGGTTGTCCGAGTCCATGCGCCCTTTTCTCTACAAGACCTATCCCAAATAGAAAAATGCGTAGGTTCCTTTTTGGCCAATCCAACAGCTACATCAAGGAGTTCCAGTATTTAGCCCAGGCCTATGACCTCACCTGGCATGACTTACATGTCATCCAGATGACCACCCTCACCACAGAGGAAAGGGGACACATCCAGGCTGCTGCCCGAGAACACGCAGAGCAGGTTCACCTGACTGATGCTACGATGCCAGTCGGGGCTCAGGCCGTCCCAGCCGTGGAACCAGGCTGGGACTACCAAAATGGCCAGAATGGTCGTTGATGCCACGACCGCATGGTCCAATGCCTCATTACCGGCATGCGGGTGGCCTCTAACAAGGCTGTCAACTACGACAAAATTAGGGAAGTCATACAGGCCCCAGACGAGAATCTGGCCATGTTCCTTAACCGGCTGACTGAGGCATTAACCCAATACACGTGCCTAGATCCGGCCTCCCCTGCGGGGGCGACAGTCCTAGCCACACATTTCATCTCCCAGTCAGCCTCAGATATCCGAAGAAAGCTAAAAAAGGCCAAGGAGGGCCCACAGACCCCCATTTCAGACCTAGTGAGAATGGCCTTTAAAGTCTTTAACTCCCGCGAGGAAGCCGCTGAACTTAAACGGCCCGCCAGGCTCCAGCAGAAAGTCCAACTACAAACCCAAGCCCTGGTTGCAGCCCTGTGGCCGGCCGGCTCCCGGAGCCAGCAACAAGGGGAACCAACCGCACCCCACCGGGGGCCTGCTTCAAATGCGGGGCTGAAGGTCATTGGGCCTGTCAATGCCCTAACCCGAAGGCGCCAACCCGACCATGCCCTCTCTGCCATTTGATGGGCCATTGGAAATCCGACTGCCCTAGCCTCGGGGAATCCTCGACGCCTCAACGCAGGGGAAGACCCGAGACGGTAAGTCCAGCCTTCCAACTGCTCGGGTGGGAGGACGACTGATGGAGCCCAGACTCAGCCACCCCTCTCACCCAGGCCGAGCCCAGGGTCATGCTCCAGGTAGCGGGTAAGTCCGTCTCTTTTCTGCTGGATACCGGGGCTACCTATTCTGTTCTACCTTCCTATGCAGGACACACTCGACCCTCACAGGTCGCTGTTATGGGGATCAGTGGGAATTCCTCCACTCCTAGGGTCACCCCTCCCCTTATCTGTAGCCTGGATGGGTTCCCCTTCTCCCACTCATTCCTGATGATTCCCTCATGCCCAGTGCCTCTGCTGGGTAGGGATACCCTCCAAAAGCTAGGGGCAACTATCCAGTTGTCTCCCTCTCCTCCCTCCTCACCCTCAGCTCGTCTTATCCTATATCTCTCCACTCCATTTACTCCTGCCCCCGATCAATTACCCCTCGTGAACCCCCAAGTATGGGATACCTCGGAACCCGTAGTGGCCTCCCACCACACTCCCGTCAAAATACAACTCAAGTATGGTTCCAAGTTCTCCTCTAGACCCCAGTTCCCTATCTCCCTCCTCCATCGCCATGGTCTCAAGCCCATCATAGAACGGCTGAAACGTCATGGACTTCTGATTCCCATAAGTTCTCCTTATAACTCCCCCATCCTGCCAGTCCATAAACCCTCCGGGGCTTATCAACTGGTTCAGGCCCTCCGACTCATCAGTGAGGCAGTAGTCCCTCTCCATCCGGTGGTTCCTAACCCTTATACCTTGCTATCCCATATCCCTCCAAGCACCACTCACTTTACGGTGTTGGACCTGAAGGATGCCTTTTTTACTATCCCCCTACACCCCGATTCCTATTTTCTTTTCACCTTCACGGAAGACCCAGACACACATACCTCTGGACAGTTAACCTGGACTGTCCTACCCCAGGGGTTCCGCAACAGCCCCCATATTTTCAGTCAGGCCTTGGCTGCGGATTTACAGCCGTGCATCCTTAAGGCTAGTACCTTACTACAATATGTAGACGACCTCCTCCTCTGCAGCCCTTCCCGCGCCACCTCCCAGGACGACACCTCTCCCTATTTAGCTTCCTAGGGAGCAAAGGGTATCGGGTCACACCCTCTAAGGCACCGCTCTGCACCCCCAAGGTCACTTACCTAGGCATCCACCTGACCCCCACCTCCAAGTCTCTTACCGGGGACCGCATCCGCCTCCTACGAGAGGGGACTCCAACCCCCTCAGACGGCAGATGAGATGCTCTCCTTCCTCGGGTTGGCTGGCTTCTTTAGGCACTGGATTCCAAACTTCTCCATCCTGGCCCGCACCTTGTACCAAGCGTCAAAGGATACTCCCCAGGGTCCACTCAGTGATCCCTCTTCGGTCCGCCGCCTGTTTTCCAAGCTAAGAGACTGTCTCACCGCTGGGCTGGTACTAACTTTGCCTGACCCTTTGAAACCATTCCACCTGTACACTGATGAGGGGTTGGGTTCAGCTACTGGCCTCTTGGCCCAACCGGTGGGACCTGCTTACCGGATTGTAGCCTATCGATCTAAGCAGCTAGACAGCACCGCCCGCGGATGGCAGCCCTGCCTCAGGGCGCTAGCAGCTGCTGCCTCCTTGACTAAGGACGCTGTCACATTGACTTTGGGACAAGGCCTCATGGTTTACTCCCCCATCGACTTGGGGATCTTCTTCGCCACCGATCCCTGGCCCACCTAACCCCCTCTCATCTCCAAGTCTTCCATCTGCTATTCATCGAAAACCCTCAAATCACCCTCACTACCTGTCCCCGCTTAAATCCTGCAACTCTGTTGCCTACACCCTCGCCTACCTCCGAACCCACTCACTCCTGCCCGCAGCTCATGGAGGATCTCACCCCTCCCCATCCTGGACTCTCCGATCAGCCACTCTCCAACCCTGACCGTATACGCTTTGTAGATGGCAGCTCCCTCCTGGCTGCAGACGGTCAGAGACATGCCGCCTACGCTGTATCACCTTGGAATCAATTGTTGAGGCAGCTCCCCTCCCGACGGGGACCACATCCCAAAAGGCAGAAATTACAGCCCTCACTAGGGCATTACATCTGTCCAAAGGACAACAAGTCACCATCTACACTGACTCAAAATATGCCTATCTCATTACTCATTCCCACTCTGTCCTCTGGAAGGAGCGGGGATTTCTGACCTCAAAGGGAACACCCATAGTCAATGGACCACTCATTGCTGAATTACTCGAGGCCCTCAGTCTGCCCACTGAAGTCGCGATCGTTCATTGCAAGGGCCATCAGGCCTCCAACGATATGGTCTCCATGGGAAACAACAAGGCGGACTCAGTGGCCAGGCAGATGGCTCTGAATAGCCCCATATCTCCCATCCTTTTTCTCAATACTCCTCACCAACCATCCTACTCAGAAAAAGAGACCCAAGCCCTTCACGCCCTGGAGGGAAAAACAGGAGATAAAGGATGGGTTTACATTCAGAGCAAAATTGCCCTCCCAGAGAACCTGGCCCATACCCTAATTACTGATATCCACCAATCTCTCCATATTGGCCCAAGGGCACTGAACCAGTTTCTCCAGCCCCTGTTTTACTATCCATCCCTACCTAAGGTGATTGAGGCCGTCCATAGGGCTTGTAAAACCTGCTCGGCTATAAATGCACAAGGAGGAATCCGCTGGCCAGGGCCTAACCATCAACTCTGAGGCCATCAGCCGGGGAAGACTGGCAGCTGGATTCACTCACATGCCCCGCCATAAAACCTTTCGTTATCTCCTGACTTTGGTTGACACTTTTACAGGATGCCTTGAGGCGTACCCCGCAGCCAGAGAGACTGCAGACGTGTGGCCACAATCCTCATCGAGCACATCATCCCGAGGTTTGGGTTACCCCGGACCTTCCAGTCGGACAGCAGGCCGGCATTTATCTCCAGCGTGACCCAACAGGTGGCCGAAAGCCTCAACATTACCTGGAAGCTGCACATCCCCTCAGTCTTCAGGTAAGGTGGAAAGGGCCAGCGGGCTACTTAAGGCTCAACTCACTAAACTTACCCTGGAGACTCGCCTTTCGTGGCCCGCATTGTTACCTCTAGCTCTCACCAGACTCTGGGCGTCCCCCCGAGGACCATCAGGTTTGAGTCCCTTTGAGCGGCTGTATGGTCAGCCTTTCCTTATCGACCACAACCTCCCGGCCATTCCTCCACCTCTCTTATCCTATCTGCCTTACCTTACCCTCCTCTGGGCCCTCTTGAGAGCCCATGCCCATGCTGTCATACCGGCCCCGAACGACAATACCTCCGAGGAAGCCTGCCCATGAGACTTATCCCCAGGGGACCAGGTCCTTCTCAGAAATCTGCCAGGCCAGGCTCCCTGCAGACCCGATGGACTGGGCCCCACACGGTCATCCTCACCACCCCGACTGAGGCAAAATTGCTGGGACATACCGCATGGGTGCACATCAACAACCTTAAGCGGGCACCCACAGGTAACGAATGGACCTCCCAGATGGTGGGACCCACCAAACTCCGCCTGGCTAAGACTCCTTCTCATATTCCTCCTGAGCCCCCCGACCCAAGCAATAGAATGTGAATGTATGAGGAGCACATCCAGAGACTCAAAATATCTCCCTCAACTCGCCTCCCGGTCCACCACCTACTTCTCCTCCTATACCCATATGCCCGCTACCTGTTACTCGGGGAAAACCCCAACTACCTGTACTTCAAAACACGCCCCGGGAAAAACCTTCTGGACCTCTGAACTCTCTCAAACTAGTCAATCCCCTTGCACCCAGTACCCCAAAACCGGTAAAGTTTGCTGGAACTATCTGGGTCATGCCGGTCTCACTGACGGGAGAGGAGTCCAAGACCAGGCGGCCCGGGAAGTAACCAGACGAAAAGTCATTCAATTAAATAACCGACTCCAAGCCTCAACCCAGCTTACCTATAAGGGTACTTCCCTTGACAGCATAAAGAGATCCCCACCGCCGAACAACTAACAGTAACTCTCCTAAATGCCAGCTGTCGCTTATGGCGGAATGCCTCTGGCAGCGGGGACAGCAGCTGCTGGATCTGTCTTCCGTTCTCTACACTCTCTAACTTCGTAGGATCCCTCTCTCAACCAGCTGGCCACTCCCTAACAACACGATCATCAACCGGCCCGTCCACATCGGACCTGTTGGGGGAAAAATACCAATCATCAATTCCTCCAACTCTCTCACCTTCAACCTGACTAACTCCTCCCTCCCATATTGTACTCCCTCAGGTGTATTCCTCTCATGCCCTCAGGGTACCTATCGTTGCTTAACTATCAATGACTCCCTAGACTGCACATTTATCTTACTATCCCCCTCAACTAACATCTGTTCTGATCCTCAACTCCAGTCCATACTATTCTCCCAGCACCGAACCAAAAGGGCTGCCTTCCTCCCCTTCTTGATAGGCGCTGGTTTAACTATGGGAGTTGAGACCAGAGCAGCGGGGTTGGGGACTTCCATGGACTTTTACTATAAACTTTCCCAAGCTCTTAACGATGACATGGAGCGGATCGCTGATTCCCTCACAGCCCTACAGACTCAGGTCACCAGTTTGGCAGCTGTCGCCCTACAAAATCGACGGCTCTTGACCCCCTAACCGCTGAAAAAGGTGGAACATGTCTATACTTAAATGAACAATGCTGCTACTTTGTTAATCAGTCAGGTATAGTTACTTCCAAGGTCAAAGAACTCTGGGACCGGATCCAGACCAGACGCCAGGGCACGTCTTTCTGGGGCTTAGACCCCCACACTTGGGTAACGTGGTTACTCCCTTTGGCGGGACCCCTATGCCTAATCCTTCTTCTCATCTCTGTCGCTCCTTGCATGTTTCGATGTTTACAGGAACGCCTGCAAGAACTCACCTGGGTATCTGTCAACCAACTTTTTCTTCAGCCCTACTCTCACCTGCCCACCTCCAATTACCCCTAACAATGCCCCACCGTCAGCAGGAAGTAGTCAGAGCAGAGTCGACGCCCCCGACACCATTATATAAAACAAAAGATCGGAATGTTGGGGCCAGGCAGGAAGGGAAACTCTTCAAGATGGCGGATACCCCAAAATGGCCGAGGTTCCCGTCATCACCTCCTCTCGGGACGCCAATGGATCAATGACCTGCTGACAGCTTGACGCAGACCCCTACACCTCCCCTTTGAACTTCCCCAACCAAACCCAATACCCCTCAGACCCCAGAAAGGGAAGTAACCCTGACTGGTCGGATTACAATCCTCCCTTTGCATATGAGCCGACCAATAGGAAACAGCTCTGCTTTCCAACTTTATGTAAACCCCTGCCACCTTGTCTTGCGGGCGACTTCCCTGACTCACTGCCCTCTTTTGAGTCGTGGAACCTCGCCCGAGGGTGCCCACAATAAAGATCTGTTCTCAGACCCTCGCTTGTCTTGGCCGTCTCATTTCATTTAGTTACTGTGGAACCTGACAGATATGAAGATGGTAACAGGAAAATATTTCAGGATAAAATCTAGGCTAGTCTTTTTGTCAAAAGGAGAGAAATCTTAACACGTCCCTTAATCTGAGAACTGTGGTTTCCTCCTGCTTACAAGCCAGTTTCGGTACATTTGTCCGAATCGCTCTGTCAGGACCTGAGCTGCCTGTACGTCTCACCCTCTCCAGGTATATGTGAAACTCGAGAGGAAAAATCCTGCCACGTGGTCTTCCTTCCCCTTGTTGAGCAAACGGGTCCAGGTGTGCACACGGGGTGTGGGTTCCCTCAGCCTTTGCTGTCAGTCCCACCCCATTTCTAAAGATTGTTTCCTTCCCCTTCCTGCCCTGATGTATCTCAAACTTTTCTACTGGGATCCATAATTAGAAATACCATTCAGGTCACAACCCTCACTTACCTGTAATGACGCCGACATTTTGTACTCAATTCTTCATCTAAATGAAATTCTACTTCCGATCCATTGACGTGATTTCCTGACACACAAAGGCACCCATAACCTGCAATTTGAAAAACACGCAATCTTTGACCTTACACTTAATTTGAATTTCCAGTAGCAGCCCAAGATGCGCATTTCAGTCGTACCTTATACTGACCACTTCTGGTCTTTTTAGCTCTTTTTCTCTTGACCACTGGCAAATGATTTGATGCATCCCCTTCCTCTTCAGCTCTTTCCGCCTTCCCTCTGCAGCAGAGCTCTCATGGGTCATCACCAGCATTTCTAACTCGGGCAGCCTTCGTGTCCTTCGTCCCACTCCCAGCCCCTGGGCAAATCAAACACAGCACCACTTTCTCCACAATCTCCGTGTCTTCGTGGGTAGAGTCCCCCTAACTGTGCTCCTGTCTTTAACCCATATCTCCTCTCTTTGAACCAAACCGCAGCCTCCACGGCCACAAACCCAACCAAGTCCGAGCAGACTCCATCTTGAGAAACCCGGTGGGCGGTGCTTAGTGTCAGTTTGCTCTGCTTCTCAGGAGCATCTGGCCAGTCGGTTTTTCCTCTTTATGGCAGACGCATTCTTCCCTTGGCTTCTGGAACACCCCACCCTCTGTTTTCTTTCTACTTCATTGTAGTTCCTCCTTTATTTCCTCCTCTTCCCAACCTCTACGTTTTGGAGTTCTCCAGGGCTCTGACCTGAGTTCTCGTATATTCTGTACATGCACCCTCCGCCTGCCCAAGCTCACCTGATCATGTGACTGTAGGTACCGGCTACACCCTGATGATTCCCATGACTCACGCCTCCAACCCCATTTCCCACCGAGCACAGCCACGGCTGGGACTGCCATCTCCACTGAAGGGTCAAAAGGTGCGAACGTGCTCACAGAGGCCTTGATCTCCTCCCCAGCCCACAGACCTGCTCCTTCTCCAGCTCTCCTCGTCTTGATAAAAACACAGAAGGAATTTGAACTTGGGAAATAAAACCTGGATTTAAATAAGTTACACGTTTAGTAAAGAAATGAAGGGGGCGCTAGGGCGGCTCAGTGGGTTAAGCCGCTGCCTTCAGCTCAGGTCATGATCTCAGGGTCCTGGGATCGAGTCCTGGAATCGAGTCCCACATCGGGCTCTCTGCTCAGCAGGGAGCCTGCTTCCCTCTCTCTCTCTCTGCCTGCCTCTCTATCTACTTGTGATCTCTCTCTGTCAAATAAATAAATAAAGTCTTTCAAAAAAAGAAATGAAGGAAGTCCTTTCACTTGGCTGCTTGGCTGTCCTTTCCTGGGACCATTGTTTTTTCTTTCTGAAGCAATCTTATTTCCACCAAAAAATGACTCTTTCACGCACACACGTGTATGTGTGTGTGTAAGCCTTTGTCACAATCTACATCACATACCGTTAAACAACGTTGGAGAAAGAGCACACACATTTCTGTTTTACTGTGGTCTTTTTCACAATCCTCATTCTCCAAGTGTTTCTAAATTCAAGAAAGACATTCTTTTTATCCTGTACTTTGGAAGTAAAGATTTTACAGAAGGCCGATGTTTTAACCTTTTCCTACAGCCCGCAGTAATGATAGCCATCATTGAGACACACACCTAAGAAGGCTATTTCCTTCCATTTCTATAAAGTCAGAAATCTCATGTGCATATGCACATTTTGAAGAAAGTAAACAGTGACCATAAAGCTCCATAAACCATGACGGCCTCAATCATGAGTCAACAACCACATTTGTTTTTATCAGTGCTGCCTATAGGATGCGTGGGACATTCACCAGATAATATCTTCTCATTCTCTTTGGTAAAAAGTTTATCGGCTAAATGGAATTTGGAGCAAATTCCCATTTGTATTTGAACAAGACACCAACAATCATTTGTTTTGTGTGTCTGATAGTTTCATTAAGTGTACACACTGATCAGGAAGAAGGTTTTCCGTGCTCTGCACCAAGTAAAAGTCGGTCGGAGCTGGGAGGGTTTCTGCTGCTGCTGCTGTGTTTTGACACATGACTCAAGTTGACATTATATCGTAGAGAGCAGTCATCTGACATCATATTGTAGAGAGCAGTCATCTGACATCATATCATCGAGAGCAGGTCATCTGACATCATTCTGTAGAGAGCAGTCGTCTCACATCATATCGTAGAGAGCAGGTTATCTGACATCATATTGTAGAGAGCAGTCATCTGACGTCATACTGTAGAGAGCACGTCATCTGAGGTCATATTGTAGAGAGCAGGTCATCTGCTGGAATCAGCTCCTCCCTGCAAGAGGCCAGTAGGCCCTATGGAAATGCTGCGATGCTTGTCCACACAACCTCGGAATCAGGAAATAGAACCATCAGTAAGATAATGCCTGGGTGTTTTCTAGTATTAGACCCAGCGCTATTTTCAACCGAGTGTTGGTGTCATTTAGGGAGAGAAAAAAATCCTTGATTCAGAATGTCCTGGACTTGTAGGTTCAGTTTCCCTGTGCAAGTCCACACTTCCTTCTCCCCCAGGTCAGGTCCCAAACCCTCTTCTGCATACTGTGCCCTCCCCTCATCCACATCCCTCTGTACCTGGTCGTCCATCTGGCTTTGAAATAACACAGTGGCTTCGACTTTTTCCGTGACGTCTGGGTCGTGCTGGCGTTCCTACGGCGATCGTTCTCATTTGCCCGATCTAAACCCTTAGACAGTGCAGTCACGCTACTCACAGGAAAACAATGAAACTAGCTTGGGAACGACCAAGTCGGGGGGTGGCAGGTACGAAGCTCAGGGAATAACCAAGAGTCCCGTAACAGCGCAGCGCGGGGACAGCGGAAGGCAGACTTGTCCAACACCCGAGGCCGCTGTCCCACCGCGGGTCAACCGCACTGCAATCAAAAGTCGTTAAGCTGCACGACTTGAACTCAGAGCACAGCGGTTCGTCTCCAGGCAGAATCACGCTTGGTGCTTGGCGCAGCAAAGTCACGGAGGGCCGCAGCTCCGAGCGCGCGCCCCCGCGAACGGCAGACCAGGGCTCGCCAGCGACGGCAGGTGCAGAAGCGGGATGACACAGGGCAGGTGCTCTTGACAGTCCCGGGTTGGCTGGAGGGGCGAAGCCTTGCAGGATGTGACACCCCTGCGCGCTGAGCTCCGAACCGAGGGGGTCTCCGGGCAGGTGGACACCCGGGGGGACCCTCCTCCCGTCCCGCACCCCAGCCCGGGAGCTGGCACACCTCGACGTGCGCTCCGGACGCTTCCCCCTAGGGACCGTTCACAGTCCCGCGGGTCCTCGGGCCGGACTCCTGCGGCCCCTGGACTTGGGGCTGTCTCCTGAAACGGAGGGCCGCAGGCCGCAGGAGGAACTTGGCCGTGTTGTGCAAGGTGGTCGCACGCGAGCGCGTGGACTGCTGGTGCGCAGGCGGTCTCCGTGCAGGGCGCGCGCGGGTCTCCCGGACTGACATTTGGGAAATGTCCTTCTGGGGCCGGGGGCAGGGTCGTAGCTCAGAGGAAGGGACCCAAGGCAGGAGCGCCAATGGCTACTTTCTCCTTCTGACTGGGGTTTTAGAAGCTGTTGCAGCAGAACCTTTCACTTTCGAAGTGTGAGGGGAAAGAAACCTGGGACAGAGCGATGTTGAGACAACGTAAAATCCACTGTTAAATTTATGTACTTAGAAAATTTTCTCATCTGCCTCCTTAGCGCAGTAGGCAGCGCGTCAGTCTCATAATCTGAAGGTCCTGAGTTCGAACCTCAGAGGGGGCAGTTCCACCTTTTGCACTAAGTCGGGAAAGGGCAACCTGGCCACTGGGCCTGACCTTCCGCTGTCGGAGGGCAAGTCCCAACTTTCTTCTTCCTGATTGGTAGATCAGTACACACGGAGACCCTTTTTTCCTTCTATACCTGCAATAACTTCATCTCTTTCCAATGAACAAGTTCCTCTGATTTCTATCCCTTCCTGGGAGGTTATTCCTCTATTGATGCAAATTAATTTATTGGGGAGGGGGGAGAAAATGGACAAATAAATGAAAACCTGACACTGAATTTTCTCAGCAAGTGTTGTGGCTTCCTCTTCTTAGATGCATGCTATCTTCGTGCCCTGGCCTCCCTGTCTAATCTGGTCCTAACTAGTCTCCCATCTGTACTGCAGCGGTCAGTGAGCTACAAAAACACATGTCCAAGGATTGCCAGCAGCCACCAGAGCTGGGAAGAGGCAAGCATTCTTCCCTGGAACTGTCAAAGGCAGCACAGCCCTGTCGATAGCCTGATTTGGGGATTCTAGTCTCCAAAACTGGGAGTAAGTTAATTTCTATTGTTTTAAGCCACCTAGTTTGTGGCAACTGGTTAAGGCAGCCCTAGGAAATTAACACTCCATTCTACCTCTCAGCCACCAACCTCCCACTACATTGATGCCTCCGTTTTTCTTCTTCTTAGCGCTTACTACTATATGAGGTTACCTTCTCCTTTTATTTAATACCAGTATTGTCTATTACCCATCTCCCTGCTTAGACTGTATATTCCATGAAAGTCATTCCTGGTCTGTCTCATCCACTCCTGTATACCCAGTGCCGAGCTCAGCATCTGACAAGGAACACTTGTCAACTAAGTCAATGAATTCATTAGAGTATTAAATCTTTTTCTTCCACATTCCTTACCACTCTCTTACTCAAGGCAACGGACATCTCAAATCTGGATTTTTGCGATAGTCCCCGCAGGAGACACACCTGCTGAAGTTCATCCTGCAGGCCATACCTCTCTGATTCAGTCAGTGTTGGAAGGAGTGGGTAGTACTTGAACGGCTCCTGCAAAACGTCTGGACCTGAGAACTTGAATTTCAGGGGAGCTCTCTCAACAGTTCATTCTGATGCAGACTCAAAAAGGCATATAACATGGCTCATCTTAGTGTCTTCCAGACCCTCAGCCTCTGGTTCCAGAAGCCTCCATCTGCTGCAGTTTAAGAAACGTGCTTAAAGATTTGGGAGAGGCCAAAGAACTGGATGGGCTATTCAGCCAGGTGCTTAGAGAATGCTTGATCCTTGTTGGAGCCATTCCAAGCAAGAATGTGAATATATTACAGTCATATTTGTGGTGTATTAGCATATTCTCACCTGTATAAAATAAACTCTCCAGTGGAAACCGAATCTGTGCGGCTGTTGAATGGACAAAGAAGTTGTGGCGCGCGCGCGCGCACACACACACACACACACACACACTGGAATATTATGCAACCAACAAAAACCCCAAATCTTGCCATTTGCAACAATGTGGATGGAACTAGAGGGTATTATGCTAAGTGAAATAAGTAGATCAGAGAAAGACAACTACCATATGATCTCCCTGATATGAGAAACCTGAGAAACAAGACAGAGGATCATAGGGGAAGGGAGGGAAAAATGAAACAAGATGAAACCAGAGAGGGAAACAAACCATAAGAACCTCTTAATCTCAAGAAATAAACTGAGGGTTGCTGGAGGGGATGGGGGGGGCCGGGGCGGCTGGGGGATGGACGCTGGGGAGGGTCTGTGCTAGGGTGAGTGCTGTGAACTGTGTAAACTGATGAACCACAGACCTGTACCCCTGAAGCAAATAATACATTTTATATTAATAAAAAATGTAAAAAACTGTGCATCTGTGATAGAAGTGGAAGTAATAAAATATCGATGACTATGATATCGAGCAATAATGGCTGGTACGTTCACCCCCAAAAACGGGGCCAAGCTGATTTAAAGTTGTGTTCGCCCATGGAGTTGGCCCCGGCAGACACAGAAACGCGGAGTTCTAATCATAGCATGTTATTTTCCTAAACAAGATTACAATGCCTTTAAAAGGTATTTTACAACGCAAGGTTAGGTGGGAGTCTTTAGTTCTATTTAATTTTTATGCTTGTCACCCTTATGAAACTTGAATGTCCAAAAAAGCCTCCACAGCCAATCACCCCAGGAGATTCTAGAAATGGCCAAACACATCCTGTGCAAAGGGGGTGTAGTAACTTCACTCTGGCCCAATTTGTTTTAGTTAAATGAGGTCAAAGGCAAAGTTTACGTCTCTGGGACCATACGCAGTTAGTTCTCTTCACAAAGTTTTGGGCCATCTTCCTGTAAAGCTCCCACTTTTTCACCACTATCTTTTTTCACTTACTTACCCATTTTGTGGGCTAGAAATATTTGACCCTACAGGTTTTCTGTTGGTGTTGCAACCTGGGTAAATCTGTCCTTGTCCTGCATAAAACAGACAACCTAACAAAGGTGTAGCTAGACCTAGACACTGCAGATCAGGAAATACACCTGAATAGGGGGCTGGAACCTTGGACCCTTAGATTAAAGGTCTGATGCTCTACCAACTGAGCTACACAAGCCCCATAGTAAGACTGCTTCCTTTTGTGTCCTAATGTGAAAAAAGTGTATGTCCTGAATGCAAAAGCTTTCTTTTTTTCTTTCATTATTAATATTTTTAATGTCTCTCTTTTTAAATTTTGTTTGTGTTCCTTTTCCTTATTCCCAACTCCATCTGTTGCGCCTTTGAATAGGGCTCCAGACAAGTTCTGCCCCCAGGTCACTGGGGAAAAGTAACTTACAGCCTTGTTTTAACACCATGATGGTCATGTGGTTCATTTCCAATTATGCATTTATTCATGCCACCAGTAAAGGCAGATTTGAGGTGGTCTTCACAACTTCACTATAATAAGATTAAAGTGGGAAAAGTTAATAGACTTAAATCAGGATAAAGGGAGAACAGAGGTAGAAAATTATTTTAAAAATTGCATATTATCAATAATGCTCCCAACACCCTCACACACAACTCCAATAGCTCGGAGTGTAAAGGGAGGTGACCCCTTCAAGGGGGTGACAGGAGACTTCTCCCAGGAAGTGTTGTTTAAACGGAGAACTGAAGGCTTGGTATAATAAGTTGGAGAGAAGCCAGCAGTCCCGGAAGAGCCGAGAGCACAGCACCCCCTCAGAGAGCTGAAGGCAGGCCCCAGTGCCGGCAGGAAGAAGGCTGGGGGGAGCGCTGAGGGCCGGGAGCGGGGACAGGAAGGCCTGATGGCCGGAGCGGGGACAGGAAGGCCGGGGCCTAGCAGAGACCGACAGGTTCTGAGGTTATTGTGGCAGGTGTGCGGAGTAGGGACCTCACCCTTGCAGCCATGCAAAGTCACTGGGGACTTTAAGCAGGGAGAAACGACATGACCGGAAATGATCTTGGAGAAACTGTGCTGGTCTCACACACAGAAGGGCCAAGACGTGATGGGAACACAGAGTAGGCCAGTGAGCCATAGAAGGCCGCACGGATTTGACCTAGTGGCCGTATGGCGGGAGGACAATGGTGCAGAGCGCGTCCTAGGCCCAGTATTCCAACATGTGGTTCAGCTGATCGCATTCAAGTCCCCTGGCAAAGCTTTGGGAAATGTAACTGGCGGAGGCCCAGCCCTGACGTCACAGCGTAGAGTATACAAAGATGGATTTAAAGCTGTAAGAGAGCGGATTCAGACGGAAGGACACAGCATGGACTAGTGCCTGGTGTATACTCGGTTCCCTTACACTTACTCTTCCTGAGTAAATGCTTGCTCCAGAAGCTGCGATGTGAAGAGCAAGGTATTAAATATCCATCGTGTTCGCTTTTGTCTGAGCCAGGTGTTTTCCTTGACTCGGAACATCATTCCGTGTTTCTCTTTGGTGACTTAGAGTCTGGTAAAGAGTGCCAGGCACAGGAAAAGAGGGACAATGTGAGGAGACTGAGCAGGATAATTTTTTTCACATAGGATGTCACGGTGATCTGGCGGTAAGCAATTTCAGAGGAATGATAAGAGATGACGAATGCGTAATAATAAAAATGTGTTGCACCCCAACCTGCATCCCCCCATCCCCAAACAGCCTTCTGTCCACCCCTGTTCTCAGCACCCCAGAGCCAGTTAGTTTCTGACCCTGGTGTTTTTGTTACAAAAACAATTGCCAAGCCTATCTGAAAGGCGTTTTGAAAATCCTACTGCATCAGCAATTGGTATAAGAAAGAACCGGAAGAAGTTTGGAATATTGAATGCTTAGTGGAAAATCGCTATTTTGTAACTGAACATTACATGGTTCTGTTGAACAACAGCAAATTGCCCTTCAGTCTTATGAAGCGATTTCCTCGAATAAAAAAATTATATATATAGTACAGTTTGGGGCGGGGAAAAAGATTAAAGAACAAGATTAGTCAACCTTGAAAGCAAAACTTGTGCCCCCTCTGAGGTTCGAACTCAGGACCTTCAGATTATGAGACTGACGCGCTGCCTACTGCGCTAAGGAGGCACCTGTGTCGCTGGTCTGGCTCAGTGGGTTAAGCCGCTGCCTTCGGCTCAGGTCATGATCTCAGGGTCCTGGGATCGAGTCCCGCGTCGGGCTCTCTGCTCGGCGGCGAGCCTGCTTCCCTCTCTCTCTCTCTCTGCCTGACTCTCTGTCTACTTGTGATCTCTGTCAAATAAATAAATAAAATCTTTAAAAAAAAAAAAAAAAAAAAAAAAAAACCGTCTACCAACATCACTATGCGACCTAATGGCCTCCAACTCCGCGAACCAGGGTTTCAGGACAGCTCGCGCGCCGGGTACCCAGTTGGGAGCTGGGAGCTGCGCTGGACAGGGCGGCCGGCCCCTCGCGGCCCTTCCCGCGGAGACGCGGCGGCGCGCGCACCTGAGCCGGGCTGGACCGTAGTCCCGCCGCCGCCCCACCTGGGGCACGGGGACCTGCCCAGAGGCGGGACGCAGGGACCGGTCCGCGGGACTCCTCGCTGGCTTGCGCTCCTCCTTCGCGGCTCCGAACCGCAGGACTTGCTCGCTCCTGGGGTCGGGGGGCTCCCTTCCCGCCGACCCAGCTCATCTGCAGCCACACCCTCGCTGCAGCGCCGGTGCCCGGCGGGTGGGGGGCTCCGCCCGCGGCGTCGGGTTCAGGACCAGCCTGGAGTCGCGAGGAGACCGGCCCGTCCCCGCGGGAGCTGGGGCTGGGAGCTACGAGGGGACGCGAGGAGGGCCGGGGACGCGCGCCCTTCGGGTCGGAGAAGCGCAGGCGGCGGGGGAGGCACAGGCGGTAGCGTGGCCGAGCGGTCTAAGGCGCTGGATTAAGGCTCCAGTCTCTTCGGGGGCGTGGGTTCGAATCCCACCGCTGCCAAGATGTTTTTGACGGCTCTCCGCGTACAGGTCATTTCTCGCTCGCAGTGCGGACAGTCACCCACAGGCTCCGAGTCCAGGAAGCGGCCTCTCTGTTTTCCCCGGGCCACGGAGCGCTGCCGTGCTCAGCGCCCCGAGTGCGCGGCGGGTGTTCAGTCGACAAGAAGGTAGTGAGCATCTACTGCCTGCGCTACCGACGCCCCCACCCGTGTTTTCGCCCCCCAGCAGGGTCCGACGTGCGTCCGACCTCCATTCAATACACTATGGAATCTAGACGCTATTCGTTCGGCACCTTCTGTGTGCCGGGGGCTTTCTTGGGCCCTGCAGACACAGCAGCACTCACTAATTATTCCATAAACGCCGGACGAAGGAACCGCGGTCGGGCCGCCGGAGTCCGCCGTCCTGGGCCTGCCCGCAGCCTTTGGTTTCACTCTCTGAACCTTCGCGGCGCGGACTGGAGCCGCGGCGACTGCGCGCACCGCCTCGCCTCTGCCGCGCTCCTGCCGCGGAGCAGAGGCGCCCGCCCCTCCGCGTCCCTGCGCGCGCGTGGGCTCCCTGTGTTCCTGCTCCAAGCACTTCCCTGCGCCCTAGGTCTCAGCTTGGAACGCCTTCCCGTGAAAGCCTCCCTTGATCTCCCCCTCCAGAATTACAGTTAGTCTCTGAAGACGTGGGGAGGAACAACAGCAAGGTTTGGTGACAAGCATTAGACGCAGGACGCCCCAACGCGACGCGACTTCTACCGTCCCGAGTGCGCTTCGACTCGGAATGCGAGCTCGGTGATCGCGTTAGCGGAGCCGGCAGCGTAGGCGGACACAGAGCAGGGTGGAGGACACACTTGTTCTGCTGGTAACAGTGTCCAAGGACGGAAATGGGGGAGATTATAAGTTCGATTTGTTAGAACGAGTGCACACTTGTTTCATAAATCAAATGAGTGGATTCATGACTTTATAGGTGAATTTTTGAAAATCCCAGTCTCACAGCAAAGGAGAAAAGCCGCGAGCTGGGGAAAGTGAAGCAGGCCTCCGCGCGCCGGCCTGTCCCCCGCCCACCCAGGCTGACCTCGTTTGCTCCCTGCCCTTCGCTGGGTATCGCTGTCGGTCTGTGCAGGCATGCTCTAATTGTCGCTCTAGCCCTCACGTGGCCTTTACTGTAACTTTTGGTAACTTTTGTGCAATTGCCTGCTTTCCCTTGTGCATCATAACCTTTCTCAGATACAGAACCACGTTTCTCTGGCTTCCCATATCAGGAAGACTGAAGAGATGTTTGTGCTAAATGCCAATGAATAAACATACCAAAGAACAGCTTTCTCGTGTGTGGACTCCTGGTTCTGCCACAATGACTCGCTCTTTCTGGATTCAGTTCTGCTACCAGGTGCCTGCAAGTAGATTAGCAGACAATAGGTCGTTTCTTGCATTCACCATGCAGTATCTGTGAGCCCCCACTGGGCAATCCAAGGGAAAGGTGCAGCCTTTTGAATTCCGCCCTCCCAAATGAACCAACCCGTGGCCGTCTGCCCCAGTTTCCAGGTCTTTAGCCACTGTCCTTTCCTGGGGAATAAATGTGCGAAGGTTGAAAAAGCAGTCATTCATGCCTTCCCGCTTGCCCGTCCTCAGAGAGGAGCTGAAAACCTATAGTTAAATACGGGACTTTGGATGTGCTGGTATCCTTTTAAAGCCAGTGGACATTTTTCTGACTCTTTAAGGAATAAGGTTCTGGCTCATGGGAATACAAAGGACACCACCTGTACTGGGGGAAGAAGAGGTGGTTCATTACTCAGATCAAAGATTAAATTAGAGCTTCTTCTAAGGCCAGGAGACCCGGCCTTGGAATGCAGTTGTGTGTGTAAATTCGTGGACTTCGGTCACCCCGCCCGAAGTCTTCCAGTTCCACGGCTCCCATCCCTCCACCGTGTTTGCTGAGCCTCCGTTTTGTGACAGGCACCTTGCTGGGTTGGAGATCCAGCAAAAGGATGACTCACAATGATCTGAGATTCCTTAGCAATTCAGCCTTGGGAGACCATCAGAGCACAGTGAGAACAGAGGGTCAATGCTTAATACTCACATTGAGTGAAGGGTGATTGACACCTGAGTATTTCCTCCAGCCACGCTGTATATACAATCTCTCTGTTGTGTGCTGCTCTGACAGTTACTCGTAAATAATCATGTCATCCCACCGAAGTTAAGATTTTGGAAAACTTAATGAGAATGCCTAGCATTCTTAATGAGGATGCCTTCTCTTGGCCGAGGACACCCGAGGACATCTATTTGTTTCCAAATGAATACTGGAATGTCCACCTGGGAGCTGGGACCTGCAAAGGACAAACCAAACCAAAACCAAACACAGGATGCAACAGTCACCCGCTCGACCTTGACCGATTCAGCCTATGGAGACAAAGAGAAGGAAACCCTCCCCAAAGTCCATCGCTGGGCTTTCCCCCTGAATATTCCTGCACGCATCCTTCTATGTCCCCAAGCAGCGCGTTCAAAGAAGCTTCTAGCAGTACCAGAGCTGCGGTGTCAGGAAGAAAGAGGCGCGTCCGACGCTGGAGACAGTTTGGAGCGGGACCACAGATTTTCCGATTCCGAGCCCATCGCCCTAGAGGCGTCTGCAGACACTTTGATGAGCAAGTGCAGCTGTAGAAGGGAGATGTTGTACTTTCCTTTTCTCTCTTTTGAACGGTGAGATGAAAATGCAGTTTGCCTTTGCGCGA
This sequence comes from Meles meles, assembly GCF_922984935.1. Classification (NCBI taxonomy): domain Eukaryota; kingdom Metazoa; phylum Chordata; class Mammalia; order Carnivora; family Mustelidae; genus Meles; species Meles meles. The sequence goes on along the minus strand of NC_060070.1, from coordinate 153,954,759 downwards.
GTCAGAAATGAAGGCAAGATCAAAACCCCCAGAAGAACACCCTCCGGGACTGCGCCTGCCTTACATCGAGGGAAAGAAACTGGGAGTCAGGCGGGGTGAAAGCGGTCGGGAGGGCCCCCTCCCACCACCTGCCACCCACCTGCCACTCCGGTATTTGACTGGTCCATAGCCCTGAGGCTGGGAAGTACAGGGACGTTCCATCCCTCCGCCCCCCACCCCATGCCCTCGTAGATGTAAAATAAATCAGTTAGACCGTCGTTTAAAGTGGCGCTTCTTTTTCGGCTGTATTCTATACAGCACTCATTTAAATTTAAAAAAAAAAAAAAAAGCCCACGAAGGAAGAGATCTCAGATGGACAGTGCAGAGATGTGCCACCAGGCGGGGTTCCATGGTGTAATGGTTAGCACTCTGGACTCTGAATCCAGCGATCCGAGTTCAAATCTCGGTGGAACCTTCCTATTTGCGGCCTTTTTGCCTGACCTCCCCGCTTCTCTTTGGGCCGGCGGATTTTTGATGGGCCGCGGCAGGACCCACGCGCGGGCCGCCACCTCTCTCGCCCTGGGTCCACGTGCGCCGGGGGACGGCGTGTGATGCACAAACAGGGTACAGGGGTCGGCGAGGGCCCTGGTCGACTGCAACCAAAACGGGGGGAAGAAGGCGACCGACCTCCCCGAGGCCTACCGTTTGGGTCGCAAAAGGAGAAGCAGAGAGAAGCCGGGAGAAAAGCGGTTGAGACGAGAGGCGGGGAAAAGGGTGTGTCAGAAGTGGGATTCGAACCCACGCCTCCATGCGGAGACCAGAACCCTCTGTCGGAGGAAGCGGAGCTTGAGTCTGGCGCCTTAGACCACTCGGCCATCCTGACACCCGCGGGCGCGGCCCCCAAATGAGTAAACTCTGTCGTTGTTACGAACGAACACCCACTCGGAGTCGCTGGGACTTCCTGCCGCCTAGGGCGCATCTGAGAAGCGGAACGAACGGAACCACTTTCTCGGCAGATCCGGAAATCCGAGCGAACGCGCGAGGCGTGCTCTGGCGCAGGAGGCGATTCGGGATCCCTCCGCCGCCCTCCGCCTTCCCCGCCCCGCCGGACCCGGGGCGCAGGAACGACCCCGGCTGACCCTGGAGAGCCCCTGTGTCGCCCCGCGGCGCAGCTCGAGAAGGACGCGCGCAGCCCAGCCGGGAAATGGGCGAGCGGTTGTCGACTGGGACAACACGGGCGCGCGGGTGTAGACCGCAGAGGCGCGGGGTGGGGGGGGGAGGCGCGGGGCGGGGGGGGGGGGGAGGCGCGGGGCGGCGGGGGGGCGCGGGCCCGGTAGCCGCAGGCGCACTGGACTGCGCGTTCAGGAACCTGGCGCGGCGCTAAGGAAACGTCGGGCCGGGTCCCGACCCCCTTCGCCGCGGATCCCGGAGCCCGAGGACAGGTCCGCCGGTTGGGTGTGCTTTCCGCGGGAGCCGGGGTCCACGGGCGACCAAGGACACGCACCTTGAAGTCCCCTCAAGTCTCCACGCGTCCGCAGACACTCCAGCCAGGACCTTGCTCCGCGCGCACAGTCCCAGAGCCGGCCTGCGGGTGCTTCAACCACGAACCACGAAAAAAACTCATCAGATGCTTGTGAAAATGTTTCTAGGATAAAGACCAAAACTCACAGACAGGACCAGGGAAAAGAACTAAAGCGAAACAAACACATGCGGGAAACTGAATTGTAAAAAATTAAAATTAAGTCCTCAGGTAAAAGAAGATACGGCATTCCTGGAACAAAGAAGGGGGAAATCTGAAAATTAATATTATGATGGCAGAAATGTCTTTTTAATAATTTCAAAATAAGATTGCAGAAAGTTCCTTTGAAGTGTAGGGTGGAGAAGGAAAGCAGGACAGATTCCAACAGAACATAAAAGGGTGTTTGGTAGAGGTGTGCCATCAAGCCACCGGGGTGTCCAGGGAGAGAAAAGAGGAAAATGAAGGAAAGGGGATACAAACATGACACAAGATTATTTTCCAGAACCGAAGACCTTAAATCTCCAGGCGAACACAGGGTCCATCAAACGCCCTGCGCCACGTGTGAGAAAATCCCCACATCATGAAATCAGAACCTCAGGGATAAAGTGAAGATACTACACGTTTCCAGAGAGAAAAGAAAAACGTGGCACGCAAAGGGCTAGGATCAGGATGGCATCTTCTCCACAGCTGGAAGACAGAGCAGGACGTTGGAGATCACGTCCACGAAAGAGAACCCTGCACCTGCGGGTTCAGAACCCAGCCTCGCGGCCAATAAAGCGCAAGCGGGCCTTTCCGGTCTTGCAAGGTTTCAAAAAATAAGAAGAAGAAATAAGATATTGCCTCCCATGTCCTCTTTCCCAGGACACTTCTGAGGAACTGTTCCTCCAAACATGGAGTTCCAGTAAAAAAAAAAAGATGTGAAATCTGGAATAGGGACTCAGGTGCGGACCCGCTCCTGGGTTGGGGCGCGCACGGGAGCAGCAGGTGCGGGCCCGCAGCAGGCATCAGGGATCACAGCCCAGGAAGTTGCCCCGCGCTTGGCGGTAACAGGGTCAGAAAGCTGCTGTCGAATTAGGAATAAACACTTAGAAAAGTAAGCAAAGACAGAGGGGGGCAATTAGGTCTGGGAGGAACAAAGGTTGTCAGAGGGAGGAAAAGTAATTATGGTAGATCATGTAGCCCCGCTCTGCAAACTATTATGAAGTCATAAGGACGAGAACTCAACGCTGATTAAACTAAAAGTGAAATACATATTTGAGAATTTATTTAATAAATATTTGTTGAATTAATAAGGAAGTGAGTAAATAAATATATCCACAAAAAGCAATTCATAAAGAACATATGCTTAAGTATGAAAGATTCTTATGGATATATTCTTATCATAAATATGCTTTCAAGAATATATGCTTTTTACGTCCCTCAATCTGTTCTTTCTCTGCTCAGCCAAGGACAAATTAAGTCTTCCCTAAAATGCCATTATTAAGACAAATAATGATCTTAATGGTCAAGTATAACCTCACAGAAATCTTTAAAAGCTGCTAAAACCTCCCCAATGTATATGAATTGATGTAAGTTTTATAATTAGTTAAAGGAAACAAGTAAATTTGGTGAGCTGGTTTTCCATTAGCACATCTACTTTCTGGTCTTAAGGACACAGTGCTAAAATGAAGTGAACAGACATATAAGCATTTGCAAATTTATGATCCAGCTTTTCATTAACTGGTGCTGGACCAGCTGGGGAAAAATGGGCCTAGACCCCTATCTCACACCTGTTAAATAACACAAATTCAACTGACTAAATTTTAAGGATCTGTTGGCTTTGTTAATCAGCTCGTGAATTGGGCAGCTCCCCATCTGGCAAGTAGAGGGTAGCTCCCAAGGGCTACAGAAAGGGGAAGGTTTTTAAAGGCAGGACAAGAAAGTCATCAACGGAAAAGAAGGATTATTTCAGGTTCAATCACCTTCATTTGGGGACAAAAGGGTTTAGTAGGCGGATGACTTTTGGGGGATGAAGAGGGCCCATGTGACAGGTTAAAGGGCACTGACCAGGATATTCCCTGTTGACCAGTAAAAGCATGCATTCCTGGGGGCTGAAACTGCATTCCGGATAGGGATTAAGTCTTGTTCATGACTTGGGGCCTTAACCTAAGTGGTGCCATATTGGGATTGTGGTTTTCTTTTTAACATATCAGACACGAAAATGAACTCAAACTGGATCATACACCTAAGTACGAAAGGCACAGTAAAGCTTCTAGAAGAAGGAGGATATCTGAATGAACTTGGGGTAGGCAAAGATTTCAGGAACAGCTGTAGTAACCAAAAAGAAAAAAAAAAGTTGATAAAGCGGAATTCATCAAAACTTAAGGACTGCTCATCAAAAAAAGATCGTTAACAAAGTTAAAAGGGAAGCCATAAACGGGGAAAAAATATTTGCTATATACATATCTGGCAAGGGACTCGTGCCGAAGCACTCCTATGAATCAACAAGAAAAAGACAACCAAAAAAAGACAAAAAAAAAATACCTTAACTTTTTAGGGCAAGACTTTATCATGCACTTCCCTGAAGAGGCCATTCAATGCTTGGTAACCCTATGAAAAGAGGCTCAAGACCGTTAATTATCAGGGAACTATAAATTAGAACCACAGTGAGTTACCGTTACAAATCGACCTGAATGGCCAAACTTTAAAAAACAAAGCAAATATACCAAATGTTGGTGCGTACATAGAGCAATTAAAATTCCCATATATGACCGCTGGAAATGTCAATTAGTACCTTCCCTTTGGACTATTGTTCGTCACTGTCTAAAAAACTGGACATAAACCTACCTTTGACCCATTGATTCTGCTCCTAGAAATGAGTGCATCTGTCCATCTACAGACATGTGTGAAACGTTCAGGGAAATTTTATTCACAACAGAACAGAATTCTTTTTTTTTAGGTTTTTTTTTTTTTTAGTTTTTTTTTAGAATTTATTTATTTATTTGACAGAGATCACAAGTAGGCAGAGACAGGAGGAAGCAGGCTCCCTGCTGAGCAGAGAGCCCAATGCAGGGCTCGATCCCAGGACCTGCTTGATCCCAGGACCCTGAGACCATGACCCCAGCCGAAGGCAGAGGCTTAACCCATTGAGCCACCCAGGCGCCCCACAACAGAACAGAATTCTTAATACAGCACAATACCCACCAGTGGGAAAATGATCAAATAAATCGTGATATATTCACATAGTGAATGCCTACAGCAGCAGACATAAAAATTGAATTACTGCTATAGATAAGACTATATCTTACACTATGGACTCTGAAAAACAACCTGAGGGTTTTGAAGGGTCAGGGGTGGGAGGTTGGGGAAACAGGTGGTGGGTAATAGGGAGGGCACGTTTTGCATGGAGAGCTGGGTGTTGTGCAAAAACAATGAATACTGTTACGCTGAAAAAATAAATAAATTTTTAAAAATCTAAAACAAAACAAAAACCAAATATGCATTATGTAGGATGTTACATTTTAAAATACTAACATATTAGATTTATAATAACATATAGATTAATTTGAGAAAACTTAATTTCTGCTGTATTACCAAATAAAAAATGTATGAGTTCTGTAACTAAAAAAAAAAAAAAAGACTATATCTTACAAAGGTAATGAGTAAAAAAAGAAAACAAAGGGGAAAAAAGGCCAGACACCACAAAATATTCATTGTGTGATTCTATTTATTTTTAGTTTTTTAAAATTTTTGATATATAATTCACACAATGATACATATTAGTTTCAGGCGTACAAGGTAATGACTCAGTATTTGTGCACATGGTCACCACTCTAAGAGGTGACATGATCTTCTTCAGGCCCAGCCGACTCTGGTCCTTCCGTGATTTCCTTCTTGCTTTCCAGGATGACACTCCCACCCCCCAGGGTCACAGTTGTAACCACATGCTGATTTAGGCATCACCCAAGGCCGCTCCTTATTATAACTCTTTCAAACGGGTAACAAAGTACACCCCAACGAGGGCTCCCTGGGGTGACCCCTTCTCTCCGGGAGGCATCGACTGGTCAATCAGAAGGCAGGTGCTCTCTGTTCACCTACAGCCCTGTCAGGGAATGGCTGGAAGGAAGGGCCCAGCGGAGCCCTCTCCCCTGCTGCAGAGCTGCCACACATGGTCACGGACTGAATCGTGTCTCCTCGAAGTTCACATGCTGACGCTCTAACCCCCAGTGCGACCCTATTGGGAGACAAGGCCTTTATGGAGGTAGTTAAGGTGCAGCGAGGCCATGAGGGCACACCGAGTGTCCTGAGAAGAAGAGGAGGAGTTCCAGGAGCCAGTCACAGGGGAGAGGCCCTGAAGGACACACCGGGAGAGTGGCCACCCGCACATCAAGCAGAGAGGCCTCAGGAGAAACCGACTCTGTGGACACCTTGATCTTGGACTTCTAGTTTCCAGAAAACAAACTGAGCAAATGAACTTCTGCATGTGCAAACCAGCCAGTCTGGTATTGTCACGGCAGCCAGAGAAGACTAAGACAACTTCCCTGGTGGCTGGTGGCCCCAAGACGCCACGGCAGAGGATGTCAGTCCTCCTCAGGCCTGCCCGGCACAGGGGTACCACTCTGCCCTACTCTGTTCACAGGCCAGCCCAGACTCAAGAGGGTGGAATACAACCAAACATCTTTTTTTTTTTAAAGATTTTATTTATTTATTTGAGAGAGAGAAAGCACGGGAAGGGGTAGAGGGAGGGGGAGAAGTAGACTCCCCACTGAGCGGAGAGCCTGGTGTGGGACTCAGGACCTGGGACCAGGACCTGAGCTGAAGGCAGACACTTAACCCACTGAGCCCCCAGGCATCCCTAGACCTCACAACTTCGCGGCACCGGGTGCACATGGGGAGGACAGAAGCTGAGGGTGAGCACCCTGGGGGTCGCTGCTGCCCCTGCCCCCACCCGGCCCCCAGCGGTCTGTGAGCTCCCAAGGGGTGGGTGTCTTGGCTGGGCTGTTCAGCAGGCCCTGTACTCACATCAGTGTCTATGCAAAATGCTCCCGGCTGCTCTCCCGCTGAATGAGGGCTAATCGGAGGTTTGTCATACACGTCCCTCAACCTTCCCGTATGCTGGAAAATTCTTATAACATACATTTTGGTTACGATTGGTGGCTTAGTTATATGTCTTCTCTACTTGAATATAGAAACCATAAGGGCAAGGAACATGGCTTTGTTGTTTATCGTTGTACCCCAGGGGCTGTATTATGGTGCGTGCTCAAGAAATATGTAATTAACCATGAAAAGAAATAAATAAAACTAACAAGAAAACAAAACTGAAAAATCCCCCAAAACTCTAACTTCTCAGGGGCTTGCACAGACTTCTCCCTAGTTCAAGAGTCCCTTTTCTTCCTTATGATTATCCTTTTGAATAAAGTCTCTGCTAAGTCCAGATTTGTTTTCATTAGACAAATGTTTCTGGATAAACATTACTTACAAAAGTTAAAATACTTAAGGTTAACTTCTTTTATGCCACAAAAAAATGTCTATACTAAAGAATTTCTGTACAGTGGCAATAAAATGTAAACAGGATAAAACTATGTTCCCATCATCTGTCAGGAAATCATAGCAAATGTAATGCCTTCCATTACACGTACTTTTGCTTCTTTTGTTTCTGTATTTTGTCTTTTTTTTCCTTTTTATAAACAATAAAGTTTTTTTTCAATTAAAAAAAAAAACCCAAGTGCCCGCACTCAACAAAAATCCCCCAAACCCTTGCTGTCTAGAAGGACAGTTCAGGGGCGCCTGGGTGGCTCCGTCAGGTAAGCTGCAAAGGATTTGAGCAGAAAGAGGAAGAGTTTTAAGTTTTGAGGGAAAAAAATCTGAGAAGAGAGAATGCCTCAACTGCTTGGCTTGTAACCCTCTGGTCTCTTGCCTAGCTCTCTAAAATCCCTCCCCTTTTATAACCTTTAAATCATCTGTACTGAACAGTGTTTGCTTGTAGTAAAATAAAACATATATTGTAGAAAAACGCAGCCTAGACAGTAGACTTCACTCATCTCCTCCTCCCGGTTCTTCTGATACATCACACCCATTTTTTAAAACTTTATTTATTTATTTTAGAGAGGGAGCGAGAGCAGGGGGTACTAAGGAAGAAGGAGAGAGAATCCCAAGCAGACTCCACACTGATTGATCTCACAGCCCTGAGATCATGACCTGAGCCGAAACCAAGAGTTGGACGCTCAACCCACTGAGCCACCCCGGCACACACAATGCATCACACCCTTACAAATTTGGGTTATATTCCTCTATGTATTTTTTTAGTGTGTACATTTGTACATTATTATCTTACCCAAAAAATTCATTCTAGGGGCGCCTGGGTGGTTCAGTGGGTTGGGCCTCTGCCTTTGGCTCCGGTCATGGTCTCGGGGTCCTGGGATCGAGCCCTGCATTGGGCTCTCTGCTCAGCAGGGAGCCTGCTTCCTCCTCTCTCTGCCTGCCTCTCTGCCTACTTGTGATCTCTCTCTTTCTCTCTCTCTCTCTGTCAAATAAATAAATAAATCTTTAAAAAAAAGATTCATTCTACACAAGATGCTGCAACTTGCTTCTAACAAAACTGAATGTGGTGTCCTTTCACATCAGTACATACATTCTTTTTTTTTTTTAAAGATTTATTTATTTATTTATCTGAGAGAGAGAGGAAGGGAGAGTGTGCATGCACGTGGGGAGGGGCTAGGGGAGGGAGAGAATCTCAAGCAGGCTCCCCGCAGAATGTGGAGCCCAATCTCAGGACTCTGAGATCATGACTTGAGCCAAAACTGAGTCAGATGCTTAACCCACTGAGCCACCCAGGCGCCCCGGCCAAGGAAATATTTTGTAATTATTTTAGATTTACTTGTATAAGATTTAAGATTAACTGAACCCATAACTATCATAAAAAAACCCAACTTTTTTTAAAAATTTCTTTTCAGGGTAACAGTATTCATTGTTTTTGCACCACACCCAGTGCTCCATGCATTATGTGCCCTCCATAATACCCACCACCTGGTTCCCCAACCTCCCACCCCCCGCCCCTTCAAAACGCTCAGGTTGTTTTTCAGAGTCCATAATCTCTCATGGTTCATCTCCCCTTCCAATTTCCCTCAACTCCCTTCTCCTCTCCATCTCCCCATGTCCTCCATGTTATTTGTTATGCTCCACAAATAAGTGAGACCATATGATACTTGACTCGCTCTGCTTGACTTATTTCACTCAGCATAATCTCTTCCAGTCCCGTCCATGTTGCTACAAAAGTTGGGTATTCATCCTTTCTGATGGAGGCATAATACTCCATTGTGTATTTGGACCACATCTTCCCTATCCATTCGTCCGTTGAAGGGCATCTTGGTTCTTTCCACAGTTTGGTGACCGTGGCCATTGCTGCTATAAACATTGGGGTACAGATGGCCCTTCTTTTCACTACATCTGTATCTTTGGGGTAAATACCCAGTAGTGCAATTGCGGGGTCATAGGGAAGCTCTATTTTTAATTTCTTAAGGAGTCTCCACACTGTTCTCCAAAGTGGCTGCACCAACTTACATTCCCACCAACAGTGTAAGAGGGTTCCCCTTTCTCCACATCCTCTCCAACACACGTTGTTTCCTGTCTTGCTAATTTTGGCCATTCTAACGGGTGTCAGGTGGTATCTCAATGTGGTTTTAATTTGAATCTCCCTGATGGCTAGTGATGATGAACATTTTTCATGTGTCTGATAGCCATTTGTATGTCTTCATTGGAGAAGTGTCTGTTCATGTCTTCTGCCCATTTTTTGATATGATTATCTGTTTTGTGTGTGTTGAGTTTGAGAAGTTCTTTATCGATCCTGGATATCAGCCTTTTGTCTGTACTGTCATTTGCAAATATCTTCTCCCATTCCGTGGGTTGACTCTTTGTTTTGTTGACTTTTCCTTTGCTGTGCAGAAGCTTTTGATCTTGATGAAGTCCCAAATTTCATTTTCGCTTTTGTTTCCTTAGCCTTTGGAGACATGTCTTGAAAGAAGTTGCTGTGGTTGATATCGAAGAGGTTACTGCCTATGTTCTCTTCTAGGATTCTGATGGATTCCAGTCTCACGTTGAGGTCTTTTATCCATTTTGAGTTTATCTTTGTGTACGGTTACAAACATTCTTTTTAATGACAGAATCACATTGTAGTGTGTACCATCAGTTTTAAACTAACATATTTTTTTATGATTTCTTTCTTTGCTCTTTTTTTTTTTTAAAGATTTTATTTATTTATTTGACAGTGAGAGAGATCACAAGTAGGCAGAGAGGCAGGCAGAGAGAGAGGAGGAAGCAGGCTCCCTGCGGAGCAGAGAGCCCGATGCGAGGCTTGATCCCAGGACCCTGAGATCATGACAGCAGCTTAATCCACTGAGCCACCCAGGTGCCCCTGCTCTTTTCTGCTCTTTTCTTTTTAACTACTTCGGTTCTCCTCATTTTTCTCACTAGACCCCCCCAAAAAAGATTTGAATAGTAAAAGAACTTGAAAATAGCAAGATGGATGATTTCTTATGACAGAAATTTTGAGAAGCTGAGGAATTGAGAGACTGTTATCTCAAAATGAAATACTTTGTTTCTTTTACTGTTAGAAGAAATTTCAGAGCTTATTTGTAAATGGACCAATACTTCTCAAAATCAAAAAGGCAATTTCTGCAACAAAACTCATTCCTTTACTCAGGCAAAGCCATTTTGACAGGTCAAAATTTAAAGCAGAGTACCCATTTTCTGTGCAGAATGGAGTGCCTTCTATCCTTGAGAATTCGTCTGTGTCTTTATTTTCTTTTAATTTGCCTTGGATAATGAAGGCATGCACATGGCACAAAATTCAAAAGATACAAAGGGTCCATCAACTTTTCACCCCAACGCAGAAATGTGGAAATGCCGCCAGATTCCTGGGAGTCTGATCACTTCTCGGCAGGATTTTAAACTTGTGGACCTGGCAAGCCCCTCCCTCCACCTTGCTCTTTGCACCGCTCTCCCCTGCCTACCCATCCGTCCCTTCCAGAACAGCAAGATGGCAAAGGAAACGAGAAGCTGACGAGGGGCTGTAGGGCTCCCGACTCTGTCCCCTTCTGCACACTGCCGCGAAATGCTCATCTGTCTGGGGTAAGATGAGCGATAGAGGAGTAGGCTTCTTACCTTGACTGCACTAGAGATGGTTCCAATTTTGTTCTGAAGGTTTTCTCATCTTGCGTTCACAGTTTTTGTGCCGTCAGGAACTGGGCCTTGGCTAACGACAGGTCTGGCCTTCATCTTCTCCGGAATGTGGATTCCCCCCAGCAACAGTGGTTTCCGTTATTCCGTGGGCCCTCCCAGCGCCCATGACAGCTTGTGTGGCCCCCGTGACTCAGCCTGCATCGCACACACACCCCTCAGGCTGTCTTCCTGCGGACGTTTGGCTTTGGGCTGAGGGAAGATGCTGGAAGATGAAGGAGACAAGGACGAGATGCGGAACAGGGCAGGACTGGCTCTGGTCATATTTCACCTACTATTTTGAGTGACGTCAGAGAGATGGAGGGAAGGGAAGAGGCAAAAGAAGGTGTTTCCTAGACACTGAAGTTAGGTCACAGACATTGCTGACTCGGGGTTTGTGACGGAAACTGCTAATACTCACATTCACCTTCCTCCTTCTTTGCATAGGAACCCCGGTGTTCATACTGGTTAGCACTGTGTGCTCAGAAAGACTTGCCCTTGCTGACGTCCTTCCACAGGGGCCAAAGACATTTCAGGGAAAGTGGCTGTAAGTAATTACTTTCTGAATAGGATTTTCAAGACAGTGTGATGATTTGTCTCCCTTTACTGGGACGATGTTGACAAGGGAGCAGGAGACTGGCTGAGGACAAAGCAGAAGCTGACACCCTGTGACCTCCCCTAGCCCCTCTTCCTGGGTGGGACAAGAGCACATTCCTCTAGGATCTCCCAGCCTTCTCAAATGTAATACCTTGCTAGAGGCAAAAACAACCTTCACGTGACAATGGCAAGGCCTCCGGTATCTTTCAGGTCCTCTTTAGCATATGAAAGTTCTTTCAAACCGCCCCTTTTCCTTACCTCCCCCAAACTCCCTGGTATATAATCAGCCACCCCCCACAACCCCCAGGCAGCAGCTCTTTCTGCCCACAGGCCCGGTCCCCATGCCTTAATAAACCACCATTTTGCACCAAAGATGCCTCAATAGTTCCTTCTTGGTCATGGGCTCCAGACTCCATCCCATTGAACTTCACATGTATTCCAAAACCGCATCAATGTGGTATGATGTTGGGGTCTGACAACAATAGTCAAGAAGGATTTCTTAAGATATTTTCAGTACAAGAAAGATGGTTTTATTAGAGCGTGGGTGATGGGGTCGATCCTGCTCAGTTTAGTGCCCTGGGGATGAAGGGTCCAAGGAGGAAGGGGTCAAGAGTGTCAAATGTCCCCAAACCATTAAGATAAAGACTGCAAAGTGCCCTCTGGATTTAGCTAAGACTAGTAGAAATTACTGTACCCTTAGGGTAGCTGGATTGAGTAAAGCGAGTAGGTAGGAAGGGGCACCTGGATGAGCATCTGACTCTTGGTTTTGGCTCAGGTCATGGTTTCAGGGTCAGGGGATCAAGTCCCACCTCAGGCTTCATGCTCCACACAGAATCTGCTTGAGATTCTCTCTCCCTGGCCCTCTGCCCCTCCTCCTGCTTGTGCACACTCTCTCTCTATAAAATAAATAAATAAATCTTTAAAATGAAGTAAAATATTTTATTAATATAATACTTGTATTTTCAATCAAAAGCACAATGAGATACCACCTCACACCCATCAGAACAGCTAAAATTAACAAGTCAGGGAATGACAGATGCTGGCGAGGATGCGGAGAAAGGGGAACCCTCCTACACTGTTGGTGGGAATGCAAGCTGGTGCAGCCACTCTGGAAAACAGCATGGAGGTTCCTCAAAAAGTTGAAAATAGAGCTACCCTATGACCCAGCAATCGCACTACTGGGTATTTACCGCGAAGATACAAATGTAGGGATCCGAAGGGGCACGAGCACCCGAATGTTCATAGCAGCAACGTCCACAATAGCCAAACTATGGAAAGAACCTAGATGTCCATCAACAGATGAATGGATAAAGAAGATGTGGTACACACACACACACACACACACACACACACATATGCGCGCACATACATAGTAGAGTATTACTAAGCCATCAAAAATTGAAATCCTGCCATTTGCAATGATGTGGATGGAACTAGAGTGTTTTATGCTAAGAGAAATAAGTCAGTCAGAGAAAGACAACTACCACAGGATCTCACTCACACGGAATTTCAGAAGCAAAACAGAAGAGCATAAGGGAAGAAAGGGGAAAATAATACAAGATGAAATCAGAGCAGGAGACAAACCATAAGAGACTCTTAATCATAGGAAACGAACAGGCTGCTGGAGGAGAGGTGGGTTGTGGGAATGGGGGATGGACATTAAGGAGGGTGCCAGATGCAATGAGCAATGGGTTTTATATAAGACTGATGAATCAATGACCTCTACCTCTGAAAGTAATAATACACTACATACTAGTTAATTAAATATAAAATTTTAAAATACGGGAAAAATTTTTTAAATAACTGTATTTTATTAGTTAGGTTTAGTTTTTTGTTGCATATGCAGACAAACCAAATAAGTGGCTTAAACAAGACACTGGCTTTAGTCCCACTCACATATACGAAGTCTGACGCAAGCCCTCCGCAGTGCATAAGGACCGGCTTATTTACCTTTCACTACACCATGCTAATTGGCTCCCGGTGTTCAAGACTGCTTCATGGTCCAGGGCAGCTGCCCAAGTTCCAACCATCCTGTGCACATTCCGGGCTGAAAGAAGAAGGAAGGACAGATGTTAATCCCAGTGTTAGAGCTGACAGTTAGTTTAGGCTCTAACAGGAGGCCTGGAGGCCAGCAAGGAGGAGGCCATGGCTGGCTGCGGGGCAGGTCAGAGGCAGGTCCGGGCAGCACCCGAGAGAAGCTGGATCCCACCAGACAGGCCCAAGATGGCGACGCCACAACAGGAAACCCTTCAGCAAGTGAGGAGGAAAAAGCGTCGAATCCCTGTTTCCAAGAAATCCTTGCCCTAGTTCACAACTGTTGGTAGAAGACAGAAGGTGAACCCCATAGGCAGGCGGCTCGCGGGCTTGCACACTCCCTTGCCCTGTCCCTCTCCACCCCTGTAGCCCACTCCATCTCTCTGTCTGTTTCTTGCTCTCACATCTTGAGATGGTACTTTCACTGCTTTTTAAAAAGAATTTATTTATTCACTTGCCAGAGAGACGGAGCACAAGCTGGCAGAGCGGGAGACAGAGGGAGAAGTAGACTCCCTGCTGAGCGAGATGCCGGAGGCAGGCCTCCATGCCAGCACCTGGGATCACCACCTGAGTGAAAGGCAGGTGCCCAGGTACTTTCACTTTAGTAAACTTACCTGGTTGTGTCTCTCATCCACTATGTTGTGTGTCTGTCCTTGAATTCTGTCTCCTGATGAGACCAAGAACCTTTGGTGACGTTGTTGGGCCAGGCTGGATGGAGGCCTTGGGACCTGCGCAATGGACCAGAAGCAGCCAGACATGGTTCCGCCGGCAGCGTTGGCTTCGTGAGCCTGCCTGAGAGTTGGCCACAAAGGGCAGTACCTTTGAGCTGAGTACATCGCTATCTGGAATAAAATTAAGGAAGGAGTGGAGATTGGCAATATAATAGTGAACAGTCCTTTCTATGCTGTATTAATTTTGAAAAGAACTTATTAAAACAAATATGTGTACCAGAGGTCCCAGGCTGGAGGCCAGGAGCTCGACCTTGTCTGCACAGATGATTTTACAATTTTTAGTTTTCAACACTTAAAAGTCAATAGGTTTCATATAAAACTCCAGATTTCTGGGAGGCCTGGGTGGCTCACTTGGTTAAGCTTCCAACTTGGTTTTGACTCAGGTTGTGACCTCAGGGTCCCAGCATCATTCCAGCATGGGTGGCTGCCCGCGGCACGGAGTTGGCTTGTCCTTCTCCCTCTGCCCCCGCCCCCAGCGCATGCTCTCCCAGCCTGTAAGGGTCTACTTAGCCAGAGTGAGCCATTTTGTTGTTTATGCAGCAGACTTGGATTTACCCTGCCCCCCGCCCAGGAACTTACTTAGAAACAAGTCTGGGAAAGCAGTAAAATATGACTGACCAGCCCCTGATATCAGAGCCCACATACCCGGACGTGTCAGGTCAGGGGGAGATAACAGAGCCCAGAATACAAGGATGAGTCAAGCCAGGTGGAGACATCCAGTCAGGAAAGCACCTCCCTAACCACCCAAGAATGTGGGCCCTGCCTTTTGGGCGCCAATTCTGACCAGAGTGATAGGCTAGTTCAAATAGCTACTATAGGGTGAAATGTAATTCAACACCTGTGTGTGGCCAGGCTCAACCACATGGCCTTTGCTCTATGAAAGTTAGTCTGTGAGGCTGGGAGGGGTCGCCTCTTTGCAAGAGACGGCCCTGGCCAGGCAGTTTGATTCTTGATGCTTGGCGTGAAATAAAGCTTTGCTGGACCTTCGCTTTATATCAGTCTTGCTCCTTTCACCATGGACCCAAAGCGGCCCTCTAAAATAAATAAATAAACCTTTAAGAAAAGAAAAACCCTCCAGATTTCTGCCTTCTCTTGACTGAAAATCTGGCAGTATGTGGGCCCAGATTCTCAATGGCAATCTGTAGCGAGAGAAGTAACTGCCTCTGGGGAGGCACATCCACCCTACAATTAGTCACTGTCCTGTCTTTCCCTATTTGCCCCCAGTCTAGATGGCTCATTGCAGTTCCCCCTCTTGTTTTTAACCAGCATTTATGTTTGCATGCTGGTCACATTACAAATAGATAAATAATAATGATTACTTTCAGTGTGATGAGAGGTACGACAAATTGAGATCAGAGAGAGAGTCTGGAGAGGAGTCTCTGTTTCCATGTAAGCATCTGATACCAGTTTCCTTATTTATTCATTTGTTTGTTTGTTTATTTGTTTTTTACGATTTTATTTATTTTTTTGACAGAGAGAGACACGGCGAGAGAGGGAACACAAGCAGAGGGAATGGGAGACGGAGAAGGAGGCTTCTCGCTGAGCAGGGGCCCCAATGAAGGGCTCAGGGCTCGACTTCAGGGCCCTGGGATCATGACCTGAGCAAAAAGGCAGACGCTTAATGACTGAGCCACCTAGGTTCCCTGTTTATTCTTTTTTAACAGGGGAAAGGGTGAACATAGTCCCCCACTCCCACAAATTATGTGGTCGAGTTTCCCACATTTGGGGAAATCTCAGGCGTTAGCAAGATGTTGAACTACATGGAAACCAAAGACACTTCCTAATTTAAACATATGGCCTGATGGAGAACTTTGAGAGAGAGGTTAGTGTTCTATACACAGTAAACAAAGTCCTCCCCCAGAAAATAAGTACTCAGAATTTGAGGTCCTATGTGAACATGGGAGGCTGACTGGAAAGGAAAGAGGTCAGTGTGGTCATTTGTTTAGGCTATGCTCACAGGAAGGAGCAGGACTGCTGAGCAGGCCTTGCAGAGGACTGTGGTGGGCACAGCCCAAGCCCCACCAGGCTGGGTTGGGATGATGGCTTCCTAGGAGGAGAGTGAAGGCGTTAGGTTCATGCTGGAGGCCAAAAGTGCTAACCCCATGCTAAAGGGTTTGAACAATGTCCTGGAGGCCCAAAAGGCTATGAAGATTTCTGAGTGAGAAGGAAGAGAAAGAAAGGAGCATTTTAGGGGTTTTCTAAGGATGACTCTCACCCTGCAGGTGTTCTATAAAGAGGTTAGAGGGAAAGACTTGCAACCGGAAAATGAGTGCACATGCTCACAGCCAGCCTGCTACCAACTCATCTAAAACACACCTGCAAACTGACACGTGTTGAAATCATTCCCGTCAAGGTGTAATAATGGAAATGACAGTACCTAGAGGCAAGTTGAGAAATAAAGCAAGGCAAGGCCCTCTGGATTCAATGAAATTAAGAGGATGAGGTCAATACTGAGGAAACAGCAAAGGAAACCTGGAAATGTCAAGGTAGGAACGGTGGGTCAATCTACTGGATCGTATTGGAGTGGGATTGTCGCTCTCCTGCGCTTCGGGAAGGAGCACGCGCCAGCTGGGTCCTATTCAATGCCGTACGCACTGTGTATTTTCTACGCTAACGGATGAACACCGGCTGGTTAAAAACCTCAAAGATGTGATGAGGTCTCCCTCCTTGTTGGACTATAATGCTCATCCCAGTTTCTCGGGAGAGGAGAAACCAGTGGGCTCCGGTACAGTGGAAGAACCGGAACAGGGCTTGTCTGACTCATTCCGTCTTGCAGAAATGTTGCCATCAGGTAATTAACTTTCTTTTTCGAAACAAAATTGCGAGGGCAAGTAGGGATGTTGAATGGTGCAACTCAGTTGGCTACTACCCTCCTCCGGCCTCCTGGGGAGGCCAGGCGTCTCCGGAGCCGCACCCACATCAAGCCCGCGCTCTGGGGCGCCGAGGCCTGGGCGCCCGGCAGGACACCCAACAAAAGCCTCGGGGTCCAGGCCCAGGCCGCGGGAGCTCGGTGCGGGGCTCGCCGCGCGCAGGCGGGGTTACCGCGTCCCCGCGGGACACCGTCGGCCGCGGTCACCGGACCCCGAGGAGCTCGCCCCCGCGCGCCGCGCCCGGGGCGCTGGCAAGGCCTCCCATTCGCTCCGGGAAGAACCGTGCGCCACCGACGCCGAGAAGGCGCGTCGCGACGGGGGCCCGCGCCAAGCCCCGCCCCGGGGCCGCCCCTTCCGCTCGCGCCGGGATCCGCTCGGACGCGGCCACGTTGTCCTGCGCGCCCCGAGCGCCGGTTGCGCGAGTCCGGCCGGCGGCGCCCCTCGGCGGCCCCTCGCGCAGCCGCGGGGCTTGGCGGGGCCGCGCGACCCCCCAGGCCCGGTCGGCGTCAGCGGGGGCACCGCGGCGCAGGGAGGCCCGAGCCACGCCGGGGACCCGCACGCGCGCGCGCGCCCGAGATCCGGGCCGGGAGGCGCCGCCCTCCGCCCGCCCGCCTCCCCGCGCCGCCCGGAAGCTGCGAGCGGGAGGGCGCGCGGTAGAGTTGGGCTCCGCGCAGAGCTGGGCGCCGGGGCCCATGCCCGTGCGCCCCCGCGGGCCCGCGCCATGGCCTCCGGGAGCGTGGCCGAGTGCCTGCAGCAGGAGACCACCTGCCCCGTGTGCCTGCAGTACTTCGCCGAGCCCATGATGCTCGACTGCGGCCACAACATCTGTTGCGCGTGCCTCACCCGCTGCTGGGGCGCGGCGGAGACCAACGTGTCGTGCCCGCAGTGCCGGGAGACCTTCCCGCAGCGGCACATGCGGCCCAACCGGCACCTGGCCAACGTGACCCAGCTGGTGAAGCAGCTGCGCACCGAGCGGCCGTCGGGGCCCGGGGGCGAGATGGGCGTGTGCGAGAAGCACCGTGAGCCGCTGAAGCTGTACTGCGAGGAGGACCAGATGCCCATCTGCGTGGTGTGCGACCGCTCCCGCGAGCACCGCGGCCACAGCGTGCTGCCGCTCGAGGAGGCGGTGGAGGGCTTCAAGGTGAGGGCGGCGCGGCGCGGGAGGGGCGGGAGCGCGAGCGGACAAAGGGAGGAGAGAGCCAAGGGGCTTCCTCTTTTCCGCCTAGAAAATGGCTGAGCCGGACGTGTGGTTCACAGCCGTCATTTCCTTTCTGTCCGCTCCAGAGCCTCCGCACTCAGATTTGGGAGAACCTGTAGCTGGTGAGGAAGCCAGAAGTGTCCCCACCCCCACTCCCACCCCCAGGGGCCCCTGGGTCTCCCGGCTCTCCGGCACGTTACGCACCGAGAACCCGCCCGCTCCCTGACGGTGTAAAGGATGTGCGTAAAAGCAGGCACCCACCGCCACGCTCGTGCTCCTATCGGATCACGGGTGATCTCACACAAAACACACTCGGACGTCAACTGGCTGTGTGCCCCGCCCGCAGGTGCCCATCACTTAGTCTGTGAGCATTTCCCCAGCGCTTCCCTGTGCTCCCGCCTGTTCTAGAAGCCCATGGAAAAGAGCAGCTCTTTCCGGCTGAAGTCCTTTAACCAGATACACAGTTACCATGAAGATTACACGAAATCAAATGAGTGGGTAGCTCTTTGTGAACCGTTGGATCCGTGGAGGCGCAGGGCCAAACAATGACATGGAAACGAAGTGTTGACTAGAACAGTTGTAAGGCAACATTCTGTTATCTGTGATTTCCCCGCTGGAGGACAGAAATGTATACAGTTATGTTTAAATGTGTGTACGTTTGTGCATAATTAATCACTTAGTATTCATGGTACTTTCGGATATATTGTTTTACGCTGGCAGTAACCTTG
This sequence comes from Meles meles, assembly GCF_922984935.1. Lineage (NCBI taxonomy): Eukaryota > Metazoa > Chordata > Mammalia > Carnivora > Mustelidae > Meles > Meles meles. The sequence goes on along the minus strand of NC_060070.1, from coordinate 153,935,911 downwards.
GTAGTAGTAGATGCTGGAGTAGGTGTTCGCCTATGCCACAAGTGAGGAAAATGAGAAGTTAACTCATTTTCTCTGTATGCGTCTGTGGAGAGCCACAACCTAGCTCTAAGCCTCACAGTCCATTCACCTTTCCACTGAGCCCTGCGGTATCCATCCAGGGATGGGCAGGTGACCCACCAGTTTAAGATACACACAGACTGCCATGGAGAGGTGTGGAGACCCCCGTGCCCTGCCGAGGGCAAGAAGTCCAAGGACAGGCGCTAGGCAGGGACGTGGCCTCAGGAGTGGTTGCACGTGATAAGGACATGAGCCATGCTCATGCTAAGGTCTGCCTCATCTTGAACTGTGCACCTGTTTGTGCTTTTCTCAGGAGCAAATCCAGAACCAGCTGGATCACCTGAAAAGAGTGAAGGACTTAAAGAAGAGACGTCGGGCACAGGGGGAGCAGGCACGGGCTGAACTCTTGGTAAGGGGATTTGGAATTCACAGATGACACCGCTTTTGTGGGCCACTGTGTGTTTTGTAAGGCTGATGTTACTTCCCTTACCCGTAGCCCGTGAGGACGCCCAGAACTTCAGGTGTGGGTGAAACAGCCCCAGCTGGGAGTGGGGAGCTCACCCGGAGAACCAGAGGTGTCCCATGTTCGGGGGGAAGAGATGGAGGAGCTGAGTTGGAACCTGTGGGGATCTGACCGATCGGAAGTTTATCCCGCTAGTCTTGTGTAGATAGGGCTGATCCTTGACGACACTGATGTAGGGTAAGTTCTTGGGCACAGGTAGCCTCCTTTGGTACCATTCTGCAGATGGCTGCTGACGGTGGCTGACGAGGGGATGGATGTGCCCATTTGTGATAGGGATATATGGGGCTTTTGTTCTGACAACCAAAAAATTAAAAAAAAAAGTATGGAGACTTTTATAATAAATCCTTATATCCACCACAGAGGTGCTCAAGCAGTTTTGTTTTTTTTAACAGTAAATAAAATATGAGAAATTCTCAAGAGAAGCAAACTGTTAACAAACTTGTGAGATTTCGTCAGTCCTGGCCAGGGTGTCATAAAGGACTTTTGGGCAGGGAACGTCGGATTCCACCATTTGTTCTGCCCCCACACTCCCCCCTGAGACCTTGTCTCCCCGAGCATGAAAACAGGGCTGCCGGTTGGACAGTCTCCTGGCGCGCCTGCGTAGAATCCCCACGCACACAGCCGTTGTGTCCCCTGTGGGAGGACTCTTGGAGGAGAAAAAGCCCTTCCCTGAGACTCAGGACAATTGGACATACTTCCTGGCTCCGACCCTCCCTGCTGGATAGACGGGGAGAGTGGTGCACCGTCTCTGGCCTGCTTCCTCCTCTGTGGAATGAGGACATTAGACTCGACCTGTGGTTTTTCGGCAAGGCTGGTGCTGCCCTCTCCTTCCCTCCCGTGGCGTGTGGCTGTTCCTTGGGTTGTCACTCGAGGAACTGAGTCACTGGGGAGGGAGGGCAGAGATGCCAAATGTCCTGCCATCTAAGGGAGTTCCATGCTGGGCAAAATTGTTGTCCCGTTGTCCCGCCCCCCCCCCCCCCCTTGCCCCAACGAACCTGCCCGCCAGGAGCGGCTCCTTCTAGAAGATGAGAATCAGTTGTTCTTTACCGCCAATTTCAGCTTTGGTTTTCCATTTCCAAGGTTACATTGTATCATTTGTGTCTTTGAAAGGCTCTGGCTGAGGGAAGCTGTAACCTTACCAGAGCGACTTGGAAGGAAGGTGTGTGCTGCCCCGTGAGTGCTCAGGAAGGGCTGCGAGAGGGACGGAGAGGACCGTTAACGGGAAGATTCTCGGGGAGGGGAGCTGAGGGCAAGTGTCCACCAGCTTCCGGAAAGGGCCGGACAGTGTCTTTGGCTCTGTGGGCCACATGTGGCCGTGCCCCCCAAAATCTTCCTTCCCCAGGAGTAAAGGAAGGGAGTTGCTGACGAGTTCTTGAGCACAGAGCCCTAGAGTCCTGTCCGGGGTGCGGGGGGGAAGGGAGGGCACCCTGGCTTCGGAACCAGATCTGCAGGAGAAGGAGCCGCACCCGCGACTGTGAGGGGTGGTTGCAGAACACTGCCGGGAGCCAGAAACGGGGTCCAGGCTGCACAGGAAGGGCCTCAGGGCCGTGGTCCCGGTCCCAGTCCAAGGATGGAGTGTCCCTACCCCCGCCACACGGCACCTGGCTGACCCCGTGGCTCCCAGTTGCCTCAAGTCTGGCCCCACCTGCCTGCCGGGTGTTTGACCCGTGTACCTTCTTTGGCTTCCCCTCTGCGCTCATGGCTCTGCCGGACGGAGGCGTTGCCTCTGCTCGTCCTTCCAGCGTCATTTCCCCTGTCAGGAAGCCCTGTCTGCTCTCCGACCCCAGGGGACAAGACTGCCCAGTGCTCCTGTGGAGGATGTACCAGCTGTCGCAGCGCAGCCGTCCTGGCTCACATCTGGGACGGCTGTCACGGGACTCATAGCTTTATTATCCCTGGGGCCACTCGCCTCTCGGCTGCTGTGTGTCTCGTCCGTAAAGCCTGGCACCGGGAGCGAGTGAACGGGATGCTGGGAGGAGGTGATAAGCTCTTGGGCTGGGCAGTCGGGAGCAAACACGAAGGTCAGTGCCCTTCCCTGTCGTCCACACAGAGCCTGACCCAGATGGAGAGGGAGAAGATCGTCTGGGAGTTCGAGCAGCTCTACCACTCCTTGAAGGAGCACGAGTACCGCCTCCTGGCCCGGCTCGAGGAGTTGGATTTGGCCATCTACAACAGCATCAACGGCGCCATCACCCAGTTCTCCTGCAACATCTCCCACCTGAGCGGCCTGATCGCGCAGCTGGAGGAGAAGCAGCAGCAGCCCACCAGGGAGCTCCTGCAGGTGAGGCTCGAGGTGCCCCTGCCCGAACGTCTCCCTTCTCGCTTTGCAGGGCGGCTCGGGGCCCCTCCTCCCCTGTCTGCTCCTGCACGGAGCGGGCCCTAGCTCAGCTCTTGGCTTGTCGGAGGGAAGACGTGCCTCGCGGAAGCTCTGGTCCCCACGGCTTGGATCGGGCGGTTGTGTTGTCTCACAGAAAGGGCAAAAGGAGGACCGTATGCCCAGGCCCGTCCTGTGCCACCTGGTCCGATCACACGCAAGACTCTTGACCTCTCTGGGCCCGGTGACCCCATGGAATGAGGGGTTCGGCCCCCATGCCATTTAGAGACTGTCTCAGTGCATTATCTTGTAATGTGAACATCTGTGTATATACCGGCCCGGCCACGAAACAGCGAGGCCTTGAGAGGGAGCGGCTGGCTGAGTGGTCCCTGCTTGCGGCTCCCTGTTGTGCAGGCGATCCCAGGTGATCCCAGGTGATCCGGCTGCGCTGACCTCAGCAGGACCACAGGACACGAGCTGCTGTGCGTTTGGTGCATGTGAATTGTCTGTTCTGGGTCAGCCAGTGTTCCAGGCAGTGGGATTAAGTGGTGAGGAAGCCCTCCTGGAATGTATGATCTGCTGTGGAGGGCAGACGGGAAAGAAGTGAGCCGTGGGGATGACCGGTGTTGATAAATGTCCTAAGAAGGGCCTGGTAGGCCTAGGGCAGGGGTCAGCAAACTGCCTCACCCTCCGCTTCTGTATGTCTTGCAGGCTAAGCATGGTGTTCACAGTTGGGGGGTTTTTTGTATGTGTTTTTTGTTTCTTTGTTTTCTCGGTGTTTCTCTTGTTGTTTTTAGTGGGGAAGGGGCAGCGGGGGTGAGGGGAAGAGAGCATCTGAAGCTGGTACCACACTCCGTGCAGAGCCCGACGGGGGCTCGATCCCACTACCCTGAGATCATGGCCTGAGCTGAAGTCAAGAGTTGGACGCTCCACCGGTTGAGCCCCCTCGCCCCGGCACCCCTGGTTTTTACAGATTTATTTGTTTAGATTTTATTTCTTTGCGAGAGAGAGGGAGAGAGCACAAGCAGGGGAGCAGCAGCAGAGGGAGATGCAGGGTGCCCGCTGAGCAAGAAGCCAGGTGCTCAGCGGGCACCCTCAGCGGGACTCGATCCCAGGACCTTGAGATGACCCGAGTCAAAGGCAGGTGCTTAACCGACTAAGCCACCCAGGCACCCTGATTTTTATTTTTTAATGATTGGGAAGAATCAGAAGCGTTTTATCTCACCATAAGTGAAATCATATAAAACTCAGGCTCCGTTGTCCGTCCGTCGGCATTAGCCACACGCGCCCCCGGACGTACCGTGCGCTCTTACCTTCCCCCCCGCAGCCGGGCAGAGTTGCACCTGTCAGATGGCGCGTGGCTTACGAAACCCAAAATATGGACCATCCAGCCTTTAGGAAAAAGTTGCCTGGCTCCTGCTTCAGACTCCCAAGAAGGCCTAGCCTTGAGCCTTAGTGAACACCAGTATTTAATTGCCAGGGAGAAAAGGAGGAGTTTGCAGGGGGAACACTTGTCCAGAGACGCAGAGTATGACCAGGAAAGGGAGCGGACAGCAGAGTCTCGGGCCCGGGGGCTGGCATCCGAGTGGTTTAAAGCCGAGGGCGTCACTGATGCGGGCAGAGGGACTGCCGCGGTGCGCAGTTTGGGCAGGGGCTGCGGTCAGGGTGGTGGGCACTGGCAGGGTGAGGGCCCGTGCGGGAGGAGGTGACTGGGTCAGGCCATGAGGACGGGTGGGCCGGTGGGGCTCCGGGGAGGGACGCTTCAAGAAACCAGCTGAACTTGCTGGAAAAGAGTCCGCAGAAGAGTCTGGGGGTCCAGTGCAGAGTGTCACTGAAGCTGTGATTGATGAACTTGGCCCTCCCGGCTGTGTGGACAAGACAGGCAGGAAGGGGACTGAGGCGCATCCAGGAGGTGGTTTTGGGAGATCCTGTGCGGGAGGCAGGGGGTGCGGTGGCAGGCAGGTGCGGCAGTCAACGTTGGGTGGCAGGAAGCGTTGGGGGCAGGAAGCGGCTTCTGTTCTCCCGCGGCTTCTGTTCTCCCACCGTGGGAAAGCAGGTTCCATGGGGCCGGTGAGCAGGAGTGAGGAGAACGTTTGCTCTGAAGACGGGGGCGGTTCGCAGGTAGCTTGTGAGACACGGGGGTTCCCCGGGCAGCCAAGTGCGTGTGTCCCGGGGCGGGCGGTCGGCCTCGTTGGGGTGACGCTCGCTCTCACGGGACTGCTGTGGTGCAGACGGGGGACGCGCAGGTGCGCCCACCTTTGGGCTTCGTCAGATGGAGCCGAGGGCTTGGGTTTGTTCTGTTCTGATCATGAGATAGGTGCGGCCGTACTTTGTCGTTTCAGCCGTTTCAGGGTATGCGACTCAGTCGCGTCCGGCGGGTCAGGAAGCGAGCATTCGGTCACCACAGCTGTGTCGCTCTGGAACGTGGGGCTCGCCGCAGAAGGACACCTTGTGTCCGCTGAACAGTCGCTCGTTCCGGTCTGCCTGTGTCCCCCGGCTTTGCCTGCAGTACGTCTCCTTTTGCCTGGGATTTCTTTTTTTTTTTTTTTTTTTTTTTTAAAGATTGTTTATTTATTTATTTGACGGAGAGAGAGATCACAAGCTCAGGCAGAGAGGCAGGCAGAGAGAGAGGAGGAAGCAGGCTCCCTGTGGAGCAGAGAGCCCGATGCGGGGCTCGATCCCAGGACCCTGAGATCATGACCTGAGCCGAAGGCAGAGGCTTAACCCACTGAGCCACCCAGGTGCCCCCATAAGTTAATTTATAAACTTAATGCAATCCCAACAAAAACACAACACACTTTATCTGGAGCTAGACGAATGGATGGTACATTTCAGATAGAAAAATAAGCCCAGGGGCGCCTGGGTGGCTCAGTGGGTTAAGCCGCTGCCTTCAGCTCAGGTCATGATTTCGGGGTCCTGGGATCGAGTCCCACATCGGGCTCTCTGCTCAGCGGAGAGCCTGCTTCCCTTCCTCTCTCTCTGCCTGCCTCTCTTGTGATTTCTCTCTGTCAAATAAATAAATCTTTAAAAAAAAAAAAAAAGAAAGAAAAATAAGCCCATAAAAATAGCCGGGAAGCACTGAGAACGAAGAGCTGTGGGTGGGAAATGGCCCTGTTAGACACGGAAACATACTGTGATGCCGGCGTAACTAAGACAGCTCATGACAGCACCACAGAAGAACACACAGACACTGTAACCATTCAGAAGACCAGTGTCACAGGCTGCCTGGGTGGCTAAGTCGGTTGAGCGTCCAGCTCTTGATTTTGGCTAAGGTCATGATTTCAGTGCCCTGGGACTGAGCCGCATGTCGGCCTCGGTGCTCAGCAGGAGTCTGAGATTCTTCCTCCCTCTCTCTATGCTCCTGTGTACACACAGACCGTCTCTCCCTAAAATAACAAGTAAGTCTTCAAAAGACCAGTGCCAAATTGAAAGAAAATTGCATCAAATATCACAAATAGGGACCATAGAAATAGTATATAAAGAACATTCAGAAAATTGGGGGGGGGACAAGTTCTATAGAAAAATGAGCAAAAGATATGAATAGGTGCTTTGCAAAAAAATATGAAATTGGACCATGACTTTGTGAAAAAGTATTCTATTGTACTTTTAATAAGATGCTAATTAAAAACCATACTGTAATACCCTTTCTCCCCCATTAGAATAGCAAAATTTTCTTAATTCAGTACACTGTTAGCAAGGATGTGGGAGAGAGCTCTCATATTCCGGTGGGAAGACAGATTGTTTGGCAGCATTTAACAAAAGTATACATGCAGTTAGAATTTGGCCAAGAGTCCTTTCAGGAATTTACCTTGAAGATATACTCAAGTATGAAAGTAGGTACAGAAATATATATGTACAAGGTACTCGGTGTAACACTGTAACTGCAAAATATGGGGGGAAACCACCTTCCAAACCAAGAAAAGTGGTTGGACCAACCGTGTGTGTATACAGTGGAATACTATGCAGCTGTGTAGAGGAGTAAGGAAGAGAACCTCTGAACTGAGCGTGGTTTCCAGGAGTGTGCTGTTAAGTGAAAATCATGGTACACAATGTAGAGTGTGCTACTTTTTGTGTAAGAAAAAAGATAATTGGAACATCATGTATCTGGTTATTTTTGCAGGGAAATGGGAAGGATAAACCAGATGGGAATGGGGAAAATGGGGTGGGAAAATGTAGGATAAAAAGTGACAAGAGACTCTGACCCAGTTTCAGATTTCTTGCGCACCAAAATAAATAAGAACAGTGATGGATCATAATCTGTTAAATAAGAATTTATGGGTCCATGCTAATAATAAATGGGGAAATTACTCTAGGTAAAATGTCGATTAATATAGAAGGAATTTTGAAGGTAGCCAATGATCCTTTAATAACCATCATAGTAAGGTAATTCAGGCAGTGATTATCAATGGATGCTAAATCTGGTAAGGAAGTCTGATAAGGGTTGGAGTATTAACATAATTTCGAAGTATCACTTTTCGATTGGTTCTTAGTTACAAAAGGAAAGATAGTAGCTATACAGTGATCAGAATAGAGCCAGTCAGGGGCACCCGAGTATCATGTACCTTTCGAAGGACATACCATGCACTAGTCAAAGATGATACAGCCTGGCCTTAGTCACGCGGGGAAGAGCCGACAGACGCTGTGGAGGGATGGCCGCCTGTAGACGACACAGCGTGTGTGAAACCAATGGCGCCGCCACGAAAGACAGATCGGTGCGAAGGGACTGTTCCAGATACGTGTCGTGATGCTAAGTGTGGAGAATGGTCATGGAGGGGAGCAGCTGCGAGGAGCTTCGTTAAGATTTGGTCAAACTGGGCTCTGGACAGTGGGTTAGATAAAGGTTCATTTAGACTCTTGATTCATTGATCTTTAGATCACTGTTGCTTATAACTACTGTAGTTGTGTAAGAAAATGTACTTGGCCTTAGGAAATACAGAAGGCTAAGGGGGCAGGGATGCATTATAGAATGTAAAGAGTGATCTCTCAAATGGTCTGAATATAAACGTGGGTATAATAACCTGGTAAGTCTGGGAGGAAATATACAGGAGCTCTGTGCTAGCAGCTTTTCTGTGTATTTGAAAATTATTTTACAATAAAAAGTCAAAGCAAGCTGGACAGGTAGGCTGTTGTGGTTCACAGGTGGAGCGCTCATTAGGAAGTTTGAAACCGTGAGATCCTTGGCTGGTGGGGCAGGAGCAGGACACGGGAAATACTGGCTTGCCTCCCAGATTTCTTGCTCCTGGACTGCGAGTCCTGTTCCTGTTCCTTGTCCCCCTGGCTTCTCGCAGGAGGGTCAGGTTAGCTGGGTTTCAGCAAACAGCTGAAAGAGAACTGAAGTTACGACTTCTCATGGTCATCCTTTTCCTTTCTCTTGTAGGACATCGGGGACACACTGAGCAGGTACCGTATCCTCCTCCCCAGTGTTAAAGCAAGTGAGGAGGCTGTTTTTGCCTCATGCTCAGGAAGCCTGGAAGGAGCCCATAGCCGGAGAAGGACAGCTTACCAGAGCGACATGTGCCCTGCCCGCCTCTGCACAAGTCACTCGTGTGCACAGAGCTGGATGGACCAGTTCTCCGTAAAGCCCAGGACTTCCAGACAAGCCGGGAGGGGGTGCGGGCGGCTGGGCTGCCATGGTTCGTGAGGACATAGCCGTGGTGAGAGTGAAGGCTCCTACACATGTGGGCACAGTGCAGGGTTTCTTGTGGTCATCGCTGCCTCCGGGTTTCAGAATCCTCTCCCGACGACCCCCACCCCCCGACCCCAGTCCCTCTGTGGGGAAAATACGGTCTTAGAAGAGTGTGACTGGCTCAGAGTTACCGAATTCGCGTGAGTGTCCTGGGTCCTGGCCCTTGTTCTCGTTGTTGCACGGCGGCATCAGCTGCGGAGTGAGAAGAGCTCCAAGTGTCCCGGATGCCGGGCTCCCTTGTTGGCAGGGCGACCAAGTGGGCCGGCGGGGCCGGCGTGGGGAACGTGCTCCCTGTGCAGGAGTGGCCACAGGGCAGAGACTGGCTTTGCAGCTGGCTCACGTACTGGGCGGGGAAGACCCTCCAGAGGCGGGCAACAGGGCTGCATGGGAGCGTTTGATGGGCCGGGCCAGGCATGGAGGTGGAGTAGGTCGGCTGCACCGTGCGGGGATAGACCGTGTGGGTAGAGTTGAGGGTTTTGAGGGAGAGGAGTTAGTGCACGTCCGTCCCAGCCAGATGGCCCCAGCGATTACTGCCCTAACTTGTCACTTTTGCTTTCTGAGGCCAGTCTGGTTCTGGTCCAGCATGGGGATACAGATGTCCGAGCCTCGCACTCCGTGACGTTCGTGTTTGGCTTTGGCTGTATGAGAGAGGAATCCCAAAATGTCATTGGCTTAAGGCTTAAACATAAGTTAAGACTTTGTCGCCATGTAGGAAGTGTGCAGGTAGGGACCCCTGGGCTGGGCTGCTGGTCTCCTTCCCTTCACTCTCCTGCCTCGATGTGACAGCCCGAGATGACAGTGTGATGGTTGCTGGAATGCGACCCGGCACGGGAGAGAGAAGTCACAGCACAGTCCTTTTTTCAGCAGGCTTCTCAAACTGCCACAAGACACTCCTTACCTCTTACTGGGCAGAACTCAGTCACAGGGTCACATCTAGACTGGGCAGCCACGCACCCTGTAGAACTTGGATGATGGGAGACGGGATATTGGGGAGGCAGCCAGCAGTCCATTTTCGCCATGGACCTGAGCAGGGCGGGCACCTGTGTGGAGGGGTTCTCACCGTTTTGGGAACCTGAGGACTTGGGTTGTTGCCCACTAGGGATCTCTAGGATCTTGTCTAGGAATCCAGGGCTTTCTGGCAAGGTCAGCCTTGTGTTCAGTTTGGTTCTGTAACCCTTTCTGAGGACGAGCGTTTGAAAATCCATGAGCTAGGGGCTGTGGGGGTAGTGAACATGAGTAAGCTGCTTCTCCTGCTCCCGCGTAGAGCAGTACAGTCTAGGAGGAGGTGTGGGGAGCTGGCGCGGCTGCTCTCAGAGACTGCCGGTTGGCTTAACCGGGCTTTGTCTGGACTCCTCGAGGTGTGGGGTTGGGGGAGGGATTTACTTTTTTTTTTTTTTAAACTTAGAGCGGAAAGAATCAGGATCCCTGAGCCCTGGATCACGCCTCCAGATCTGCAAGAGAAAATCCACATTTTTGCGCAGAAATGTCTATTCCTGACCGAGAGCCTAAAGCAGTTCACAGGTAATAGGAGAAGAGGCATCCATCAGGGGAATGCATTCGTGCTCTCGATGTCTGTCTTGCCTGAGAGGAGGGTATATTTTTCAGCCAGGCGTGGGATGAAAACTGATTGTCTTCTTTTCTCCCCTTAGAAAAAATGCAGTCAGATATGGAGAAAATCCAAGGTAAATTTATGTACTTACTGGGCTTTTGATGTTGAAATTTTCTGGGAAGATAGACATCTGCTTTAAAAGTGGGGGAGACAGGGTGACACCCACTGGCAGCCTCTTTGGTCTTCTGAGTCTTCCTTTTCTTTGTTTCAGTTAATGGCCTCGCATGCACTCAGTTCTCAGTCTCTATTATTGGGGCTGAAAAACAGGCAATCCGAAAATTAATCCAGAATTTGCTTAATTCTTTTTTTAAATGGGAAGAAGAATGAACAGAAACTATCCTAGCTGCATTTCATTTGAGGCAGTATTTAAAGTTGTAATTCGCCGAGCTCCTCCCGCTCATGGACATTGGTGCTGGCCAGGACGGGGGGATCAAGCAGCGCTTACTAAATACAGTGGCTTAGGTATTCAAGGGAAGGCCTTCTAAATGTAAAATTTTCTGTTCATGAGCCACATTCAGTAAAGAGTTGGCTGTATCCCAAATGCTAAAATTCCTGGACGGTGTACTGGGATCTGAAATAGGGAAACCCTTTTCTTCTTTGTTACACATCACAAATCCCCCTAATCTCAGGCGATTTCCTGTGCAATGTATCCTAAGACTTTGTTTGGTTTTATCGTTCCAGATACATATGTAGGAGACACTCCGATGTCTTCCACAATCACACAAATAGGGACAGGCTGCCCTAGACACTGCGGGTGACACGGGAAGGCAGGACTTTCCTTGACTGGTTCACACTGATTTCTCCTTCTCTCCTGCCACTTAAAAGGCTCATGAGAGCTTGTTTGTGAACATGCTTTGTCCTCTCTTAAGTGCCTCTCAAGAGAGTGGTCATGTTTGCCCCTGCATGGTGGTGGACAACCACGCGTGGAGCCCCCCAGCCGTGGAACAGAGGTAGCTTCGGAGAGCCGAGAGTGCGCATGACTGGGGATGTGGAACCGTGTTTCCCGCTGCAGGGCTGGCTGCTGGCTGGAGGGCGGAATCCGTGATCTTGGCTCAGTTTGACCCCATTTGCTCGCCGTCTCAGGCACATGGTTCTCTTCCACCCAAAGTTCCCAGTCCCTGTTCCTTTAGGGCTCTTGGTGGAATGATGGAGTCAGGTGTCGGTAGGGCCTGTAGCCACGGCCGACAGCAGCAGTCCCAGGCTGTCTCCTGAGACCATGGCTTTATGCGGGCTCTGGCGGCTCGGTTCGGTAGTTCTTGGAAACACTCACAAGTCCATAACTTCTTCTCTCTTGTTCTTTCAGAATTGAGGGAAGCTCAGCTATACTCAGGTAGGTGATGCAGACAAGAAGGTGATGGAAACAGGAGGAAAACTCCTAAACACCTAACTGCTGTTGTGAATGATCTTGGAAATTGTCTGAATTGGGGTTCTTAGATGACGTGTATCAAAGAGATAAACAGCAACCATGAAAAAAACCATTGATTGTTTCTATGTGTTTACAGTATCTTTGCCTCCTAAAATGCCTCAGAGCTGAAGCTGGTGGCCTTTGGAGTAGGAGGAAATCAAGGTCAGGTGCTTGAGTAGAAAGTGCAGTCCCCAAACAGGGGTTCTGACTGCCTGCCTGCCTGCCCTCCGGGCAGCATGTGCTCTGCAGAAAGCAGTCATCCTTCCAGAAAGAGTTAGGGCGTTCGGCTCTTCTCCTGAGTCTGGGGAGTGTTGGGATCTCGGGTCATGCCTTCCCTGTGCCAGGGCAGGAGTGGAAACTGTCCTTGACCGTCACCATCACCGAGGGGTCGGGGACTGGGTAGTTCTGTGGTCCCCGGGGTGTTCGCATCTTGGGTGTGTACTTCCCATGGTGACGCGGCACCCTCCCCGTGGAGAGAGGCTGCAACAGGTGTTCTTCCCATGGTGTCCTCCCGTGTGGTCCATGTTTCGTTCTTTCAGCAAGTGTTAGCTGGAGACCGTGTGCATGTCCCACACGGTCGAACATTGTGTGGGCTTTTGTGGGGGCGCAAAAGAGCCTGGAGTTCGCTGTCTGATTGGGGGAGCACACCCATGGCCTGGGGGACAGAGCGGTACTGCTGTGCACGGTGGGTGGGTGAACCACGAATCTAGGACCTGGCGCTCCTGGTCCCCTCCACGGTTGCTCATCATGAACCTTCCGTGGGAGTCCTTCAGTCCGCCTGAGCCGTGGTCTGGGGACATGGTGTTGGGAGTTTTTAGCCTGAGCAAGATTGGAAAGCCAGGACAGGGAAGATGGGTTTAGGTTCAGGAGAGGGCGAGGGTGAAGGTTGGTGAGCAGCGGCGCTTGGAGGGGGATGCAGGGGTTGCATGGACCTTAGAAAAGGATGAAGGAGTTTGCAGGTGCTGAGTAAGATCTCATGGAATGGAGAGTATAAAAGAGTGATTTGGGGGTTTTTTTGTTTTTAAAGATTATTTATCTTAGTGTATGTCACAAGTGGTGGGGATGGACAGAGGGAGAGGGAGAGGGAGGGATAGAAGCCCGGGCAGACCCCTCACTGAGCACAGAGCCTGTCACAGGCCGGTTCCAGGACCCTAAGATAAAGACCTGAGCCGAAACTAAGAGTGGGAGGCCCAGCCGACTGCACCCCTGAAAGAGTCATACAGGTTCGCAGTTCCCTGTTCACATACCCAGACTGCTAAAATTTAAGTAGGGAATTCAGTTTATAATGGATAATGTGGCTTAAGGTGTTTTTGAAAAAGGGAGCAGAGGTGAAATCAGTAGTTTCCACGTTTGTTGGCTTAGAAAGGCAGTCGGCCAACACAGTTTCTGGAGCGTGACCTCCAGGTTGACCTTCATGAGAGAACGTAGCTTCTCGGGGGGAGCTGGGCCACGAGCTGGGTGTCCTCCGCTAGGCGCCCAGCCCTTGGCTGACCGCCCCGTCCCCCCCGTGTCTCTGCAGTGGATGTGACCCTGGACCCAGACACGGCCTACCCCAGCCTGATCCTCTCTGATAACCTGCGGCAAGTGCGGTACAGTTACCTCCAGCAGGACCTGCCCGACAACCCCGAGCGGTTCAATCTGTTCCCCTGTGTCCTGGGCTCTCCGTGCTTCATCGCTGGGAGACACTATTGGGAGGTGGAGGTGGGAGACAAAGCCAAGTGGACCATAGGTGTCTGCGAAGACTCCGTGTGCAGGAAAGGCGGAGTCACCTCGGCCCCCCAGAACGGATTCTGGGCAGTGTCCCTGTGGTATGGAAAGGAGTACTGGGCTCTCACCTCCCCGATGACGGCCCTCCCCCTGCGGACCCCCCTGCAGCGGGTGGGCATTTTCTTGGACTATGACGCCGGCGAGGTCTCCTTCTACAACGTGACCGAGAGGTGTCACACCTTTACTTTCTCTCACGCTACCTTCTGTGGGCCTGTCCGGCCCTACTTCAGCCTCAGTTACTCGGGGGGGAAGAGCGCAGCCCCCCTCATCATCTGCCCCATGAGCGGCATCGATGGCTTTTCTGGCCACGTTGGCAATCATGCTCATTCCATGGAGACCTCCCCTTGACGCGGCGAGGTCGGGCCGGGAGGGCTGTTGGCCGTGACCGTGCCCCAGGCCTAAGGCATCTGGCTGCCTTGCCTCTTCCCACGTGTCACAGCTGGATGTCCTTGCCGTTCCCCGTGACCCTGCCATGGGAGACGGCTGTCCGCTGCCCTCTCCCTTCCCATGCACACTGTCAGAAGATTGCCCAGACATAAACACCCGACATCCACCTCCGGTGTTTCCACGCTTTGGTTCTGTGCGTCACTGGCGGGGTAAAGAGCAGGGATGACCTTGGAGAGCCAGACCAGATTCCTTGCTGCGGCTCACCTGGCTCCCCCCAGTTCCGCCCCACATAGTAATCGTGGATGTTCGCTGTTTCCGGACCAGGGCTCCTTTCTGAGGACTGGACCTACCTGGCCCTGTGAGCATGGCTCCCCCGTCCCAGTATTTCCTTTGGGAATAGGACCTCCGCCCTGACTCCCACTCTGCCGTAGTTTGATTAACTCCAGTAAAGAGGCCTCTCTGTGTTTTGATGCGTTACAGTTACTTGACGGTAACGGTGGGAAGTGGCCCCACCTCTGTTCCGGGATAATGTTCTAATCAATGTGCTCTTTGCCTCTGCATCTTTTCCGAGGGCTTTGTCTGCTCCCTTCACGCTAACGGAAGGTGCATCCTGGTGTTGGGCGCCCCTCCCCCAGGATAATTTTCTGCCAACACCATCCATGGTTCCTGGATCCCCTCCCGCTCACGTTTGTGGACTGACGGTCAGTCGTACGCCGTCCCTGGAATGATTCTGAGGCAGTATTGCGGGGGCCCATTGACTTTGTGCCCCCACTGGGGAATGGGGGGATTGACCTTTCTGAGACGTGTACCATCAAGGGGCAGTGCCATCCCCACGGCCACCGGGTCACGAGGTGTTCTGGGGCCAGAAGGCTAAGGCAGATGACTTCAGGCCCCCACAGTGGTTCTTAGTCCTGCTTCTCTTTGGATACATGCCCTCTGTTTGAAAATAAAGTGAGTATGGATGTTGTTTACATTGCTGTTTTCTGAGTCTTGGTAGGACTGGGTTGGTGGAGGTCGGGGTGGGAGTGAAGGCCTTGGTTAAGGGTGTCGATTTCCCTTGTGGGTCCAGAATCCTGCTCCGGCCAATCTTTTATGTCAGACTGGACGATAAAACTGCTGGGTGGTACCATGTCGCGGTCTCAGGGAGTGGAGAAGCCTGCGGTTCTGTACTGGCTGATCTTGTAATCTCAGTAGGAAAGGGTTCTCTCGAGCCCTTTTTATAGCTGGCAGTGGGATAACGCAGCAGCGCTTGGCATAGATCAGAGGGCCCAGAGCCACCAGCCTCCGCCTGTGGGGGTGCAAAGGTCGCCCCGTGCTGAGGAGGCAAGACCAGGCTGAGAACAGCTTCGTTCCAGGGTTTTGGATCTTTTCTGCATCTGGACATGGCCTCAGAAGACAGCACTGTGTGTTCTGTACTTAGTCCTATCAGAGCATTGAGGGTCCGTATTTGAAGATCATGAATAAGGTCCTAATGCATTCATTTCATCCTGTTAAAGGGAGTAATACACCCAGGGCCTGTGGAGAGGGCTGTTTACATACATACGCCGTGTAAAATACTCTAACAGATACGGACCAAGGCACACAGTAGTTTCTAGGGCTGCCCTTAATTTACGGATGCACAAACGGAAGCACAGGGGGGCACCTGGCTCATCCATGCATAGCCCGGAAGCAGCCGAGCCAGGAACCCAACGAAGATGGAGCACTTGACCACATACACCTCGCCCCTCCCCTCAGGATATGCTGACTGTGCGCTCGTGTGCGGGAAGGCAGAGCATGGGCTGGAAGCCTCCAGAGCTGGTCCATTGACCGGGCCCCCTGCCCTTCCCAGGAGCTGTCTGCTCCATGTAAGGGTCTGCCATTGGGTGAGAGTCCCAGTCCACGCTGCATTGCAGGCTCACCTAGCTTAGTGCAGGGGGCAGGGAGGAGGAGTAAGAGTTTGCAAAGAGGACGCCCTGCGGGTGTTGGAGCAAATGTCCTTGGCGTGAACGCCCAGTCCTTGGGGCCAGTGTTGGAGCTGTCTGCAGGCTTCCAGGGTCTCCCCAGGACACCCAGGGCTCTGGGAGCAGCATTTTTTCTAACAGCCACAGCAGCTAGAGCAGTGATGAGTGTCGAGTTCAACAACACGACTCCCGGCACGATATGGATGTGCTTTCAGGAGTGAGTGTTCCCAGCCATGCTGGGGGAGGTGTCGGGGGGTGTCAAGAGACCAAATACCTCATGATACCTTTTTTTTTTTTTAATTTGACAGAGATCACAAGTAGGCAGAGAGAGAGGGAAGCAGGCTCCCCACTGAGGAGAGAGGCTGATGCGGGACTCAATCCCATAACCCCGAGATCATGACCCGAGGGAAGGCAGAGGCTTAACCCACTGAACCACGCAGGCGCTCCATGATACCCTTTTTATAATATGAGCAAAGGATTGTGGTTACCAGTAGAGTGTGGGAGGATGGCAAAGAGGTGAGGGAGAGGTTGGTATGTTACTGGTTAGCTTCTGGTTCTTGTGGGTTCCTAAGTATTTAAGCATTATTTAAATTTTTAATTAAAAAAAAGCAACCCTGCCATTTTGGACGAGGTTGCATGAACTTGTGATTCTAAATTCACGCATCTGCCAAAAGGTACGCAGCATCTGAGTTCGTTGAATCAGGATTTGGGCCCTCAAGGCAAACACGGGGCCCAGTACCATCCTTTTGGCTCCTGCCCTTTCCTCAGAACGCCAGAAGTTGTTGATTATGCAGCAGGACTTCAGCTACTCGCTGGTTAGACCTTGCTGCCCCAGGATACTTATTACCGTCTGTCTCCAGCTGCCCCTGTTGTGTCTGATACTGGCCTGGCAGGCTGAGAAGAGCATATCGCCCTGGAAGAGGCCGGGGCAGAGAACAAGAGGAAACAACGTGGGTCCTGCCGCCCTAGGATGTGCAGTGGAGAAGATGAGAAACACTTGGGATAAGTGCCTAACACCGGTGCTGTGTAGGAGATGGAAAGCTAATCGCTGTCCCGACAGCAAATGAGCCATTTGTCCATTCCCCCCGTGTCTGCAATCCCAGTCAAAGTCACACACCTTCCAGCAAAATCAAAAAACTTCAAAGGTTCTCTCTTTGTGCACTAATGCTGGGTGACAATGATTCTTTGATTCAAATGACACAATTACCCAGTGTTGGGGACCCCAGCGGAACTTGACTACCCAGGAGGGGACGAGAACATGGCTTCTGTTCCTGGAGAAGTTCATGAAGTCAGGTAAGAGGAGAAAAAATAATGAAAATGCAGTGTCGACAGAAGCTGATTTGTGGGCGAGTGCAACGTGTGACACAGATGGCCCTGGTCTGAGGAGGCCGCAGTCCCACCGCCTAGCTCCGAGGGTGAGGGGCGGGTGAGGGAGCTCAGGCCTGCGGTAGAGAGACCCAAGCACCTCCCCTAACCCCGGATGTCCCCTGCGCGGGGTCTTGGGAACAGGGAGTGAGCCCAGGCACGCTGGGGTAGATCACGGGCACTGGCCTTGCTAGTGTGTGACTCGGGTAGCTCGGATTTCAAACTCCACACCGTAACTGACCATGATAGTATTGGCCGCCGCAGTTCCTTTTTCCCTATTGGAGAGAAAGCACAAATACCTCAGGTTTGGCTTATTTGTGGGCTTAATTTCATCCTTGAAATTTGAATGAAACCAGGGCATTTGAAGGTCACTTTTTGAGGTACACTCTTCCCTGATGCCTCATTCAGAAGGCACAGGATGTGTCTGGATAATAGTCCGGGACGCAGTTGCCAAGTCTAGTTTGGGACTTGTGATGCACGACAAGAATGTAACAGATTTTTATTTTCATGTAGAGATGCCACATTTCTCAACCTACATTTTTTTAAAACCATAAAGAAATATGCCAAAGTATTAACAGATGCTTTTGATGAGATTATGAATGATCCCCCCCCCCCCCATATTGAACCTTTCACTATGGAAACCTTTAAGCACACACAAAATGAGGGAACGATTTGGAAACTCCCTATAGCATCCCCTAGCTTCAACAATCAATTTATGGCCAGTTCCATTTCCAGTATAACCTCCTTTGAATTTCCGCCCTATCCCTGTTTTTTATTTTTTTTAAAGATTTTATTTATTTATTTGACAGACAGAGATCACAAGTAGGCAGAGAGGCTGGCTGCGCCAGTGGGGCGGCGGGGGAAGAGAAGCAGGCTCCCCACTGAGCAGAGAGCCTGATGTGGGACTTGCTTGCTCCCAGGACCCCAGGATCAGGACCAGAGCTGAAGGCAGCGACTTAACCCACTGAGCCACCCAGGCACCCATCACCCTATCCCTGTTACTCTAAAGCCAATCTTGGACATGATAATCAAAAATTCAGATGTGTTTTTATTTTTTAAAGATTTTATTTATTTATTTGACAGGCAGAGATTACAGGCAGGCAGAGAGGCAGGCAGAGAGAGAGGGAGAAGCAGGCTCCCCACTGAGCAGAGAGCCCGATGCGGGTCTCGATCCCCAGACCCTGAGATCATGACCTGAGCCGAAGGCAGAGGCTTAACCCACTGAGCCACCCAGGCGCCCCTCAGCTGTGTTTTTAAATCAAAACATTGATTTAGAGGTTGGGAATTAAATTATTTTTTTTTAAATAGGTATAGACCACTGTCAGCTTGTTTTCTTTTTAGTTCCCTCTACCCTTTAAAATTTTCAGGTCCTTCAAAGTCCCTCTTGTGGAAGATGTTTTCATAAAAACCTAGGATGGGCGGGTCCTATTGCACAGCAAATAATGTTAGTAAATAATAAAATATTTACATATTTAATTATACCTCACCTTATTCCCAAAAGGAGCAGGAGTTTGACATGCCATAAAAGAAGAAAGAGAAATAAGGATGGGACAGAAGTGACCAGGAAAACAAGTAAATGTATAGCATGATAACGAGAAACAAATATGACCCACACCTTGGTTTTTAAAGATTGTTAAGGGAACTTTGTTAATTTTATAGCTCATAGTTTCTATGAGATGAAAATTGAGTGAACAAGGGACAATGAGATTAAAAGATAAAATATAGTAAAAGGAATTTCTGCCTGGGTTCTTGGTAAATAGAACCTATCACAAGGGTTTATCTTTCATCTAATGAGTCTTGCAAATGAATAAGGAAAGATGAACACCTCGATAAGAATTGGATAAGCAACTAACTGCAAACATGAATGCTGAACCTCACTAATAAAGTTCTGGAACAATGACTTGCCACCTTTCACCCATTAAAATGTTATGCTGTTGGGTGCCTGGGTGGCTCAGTGGGCTAAGCCTCTGCCTTCGGCTCAGGTCATGATCTCAGGGTCCTGGGAACAAGTCCCGCATCGGGCTCTCTGCTCGGCAGGGAGCCTGCTTCCCTCTCTCTCTCTCTCTGCCTGCCTCTCTGCCTGCTTGTGGTCTGTCAAATAAATAAATAAAATCTTAAAAAAAAAAATGTTCTGCTGCTTAAAAAAAAAAAAAGAAACAAAAAAAAATGTTCTGCTGCTTAATCATAGTATCCTTTGTTGGTCAGGTTTGCCGTATCTAAATTGCTTCAGATTTTCTGGTAGGCAGTTGGACAGTATGTATCAAAAGCTTTTAACACTGGATAAACTTTAATCTAGGGAGTCTACTTCTAGAAATGTAAGGAAATAACTAGACACATTTGCAAATATTTATCTACACAAGAATGCTCTTTTGAGTGTTGCTGACAAGAGAGAAATTAGAAATAATCCGGTGTCCAACCTGCCGGTTTGATACGGGGTGTCTGCAGTAGCTTGCAATCACAAGAGCAGGAGCAATCATGTTTCTAAGAGGTTACAATTGCCGCCTCTAGAATCACTTCTGGGGTAACTTCCTTCCCATAGAAATATCGCTTATGAAAGAAAGTACAGCAAATCTCTCATCTCTGAGGGAGGGAAATTAGGAAACCATTGTTTCCTGTCTTCCTCACTACCATTTTCTTTCCTTTTTTTTTTTTTTTGAAAGACAGTATTTATTTTAAGAAAAAATGAGCAAATCAAACTCGTAGGAGGCTCGATTCTGAAAGTCATCTATTTACTAGAATACACATAAGACAACCTTAAAATTGAAGTATGAATGAGGCTTACAACATAGACCAAAAAATGTGCTCTTTCCTACAGAAAAATATAATAATGAAAAACACATGTTTTTTTCTTCCCCTTTCCAGAAAAAAATGGCATGGCTTGATAATAAATTCTAAATGAAGCCTAAAAATATTTACCTGTGCCACCAATTATGAAAATTTTATCCCATAATGTAGTGTTCTGGTTGTATCTTCACTAACAAAATGTTTAACTCCAAAAGCAGCAGTCATGTATGGTAAATCTGGTACCAATATCAAAAGAAAAAATTTTTTTAAAAAATGGTGCAAAAGCATTTTAAGTACAACATATCACAGAAAAGAATATGAATTCAAATTTGCAATTTTATACATACACACTCCAAAGAGGCTGTCAGTACCCAAAGTATTTTATTGCTACATTAGCAGTGGATTTTCCGATGTTTTTAAGGGCTACATAAAAATAGATTCAAGGAACATATTAAACTGAAGTCCTAGATCAAAGTGTTTGGAAAATTTGGAAATTTGGAAATTTGGAAAATTCTTTAATTTTCTACAACAAATTTTATGTTTATGTAGGAAAAGTTATATAACCTTATATGAAAATGTCATTAAGCATTTTCTACACCATATTAAATGTATTCCCCTAGAGGAAAAAAAAATAAAATAGCTAAAATATATTAGAGAAAGATTACAAAACCATCGTAGAGCTGTTGAACATGCATCTGTTTACAGAATTAACAGTCTACAAGATGTTTATTTCATTATGGGCCATAAAGAAATGACCTGGTGACAATTATCGTTTGCATAACATTATCAACTCACTTCAGCCACGAGTATATCCTTGTAGGCGTGTAGAAAACACATGTCCGCTTACCCCGCACTAAATCATGCGTTTATTTAGAAGATGAAGGCGCAGAAATACTGCAAGTTATTTTTCTTTCTTTCAAACAACATCCCAAGCATGGCATAAACAGCCTAAAAGGATAAAATACTTAACGGGGCTTTTAGTTTTCTACACAGATGGCTAAAGTGTGAATTAAGTTGCCCAAATTAGTACATCAAGTAACAAAATCAGCCATAAAGCATTAAGGCTGAAAAGCGGGTTTTAAAATTATTTAATGTCTAGAGAAAAATTTCATTCACAATATAGCGTGAGAGAAAGCGCCAGGGAAATGCTAGACTGGTGGCAAGAAGGTTGCGCGCCACAGCAGCTTGGTATTTTGTAGCGATTTTTGTTGATGAAAACCAAAGCTCTCCAGCCCTGGTTCCCAGGCGGCCTTAGGTTTGGGGGAGGAACGGGTGAGGCCGCGGAGCCCGGACCGCCAACGCACGGCCACCGAAGCCCTCAGTACTTCCCTGTCCTGGAGAGGAGACCCGGCCTGTGCCTGCACAAAGAAAAACGTTTCGCGTGAACGCAGAAAACAACCCACCGGGACAAAGTCTCAAACCCGTCTCCGCGCCCTGAGCGTGGCCCCCGGCAGAGCGGCCGAGGCCTGGGGACGGACCCCTGCGGCGCCCCGGGTGCTGGCCGGCCGCGACCCCCCCCGCAGGCTGCGCGGTCTCCTCCGCGGCGTCCCCGAGCCCCCGCGCTCGCGTGCGGCCGGAGGACCGGCTCCCGTCGAGGCTCGCGGCTTCCGTCCCCGAGCCCGGAGGACCCGCGCACAGCGGGCAAAGCGGGGAAAGCCCGCGTCGGGGGCCGAGGCGCCGGGCCGCAGCGGTCCCCCGCCTGACCCGGCCGGAGGGCTCGGATCCCCGCGCCCGAGAGCGGCCCGAGGACTGGGAGGAGGGCCTGTGCCGCTCCCTGACCCTCCCCCTGCCCCTGCCGCTCCCCTGCCCCGCCGCTGCCCTGTCCCTCTCCCTGTCCCCTGTCCCTGCCCAGGCGGGCCGGGACGCGGGCGCTGCCGAGCCCAGCAAACTCCCTTAGGCGTGCGGGGCTCTCCTGCGCAGGCGGGCCGTGCCCCCGGGGTCTTCCGTCCGGGGTGTCGTCGCTCCCTTCTCGTCAGAGGAACGCCGCTAGCGCCGGGACGCGGCTGCGCGCGACAGGCTGGAGCCGAGCGGGGGTCGGGGAACCCGGCGCTCGGTCTTCCAGGCGCGCCCGCCGCCGTCCCGCCCGGGAAGCTGCGTCCTCCCGCGAGTTCCCTCCTGCGGCGGCCGCGCCTTGTCGTCAGCGCTCCCGCCCCTGCGCGGGAGTACGTCACAGCCGCGTCACTCCCCCACAGCTACTTTAGCGGAAAATCTGCCGCCTTCTGCAGGGTGTCAGGATGGCCGAGTGGTCTAAGGCGCCAGACTCAAGCTTCGCTTCCCCGCGCTGGGGATTCTGGTCTCCGAATGGAGGCGTGGGTTCGAATCCCACTTCTGACACATCATTTTTCTCCACCTCCTAATTTCGTACACAACGAGACGGATCGGATCGGCGGGGATAGAGGTCTTACCGACCGACATTATTAAAAATTGACTTAAACTTTTCTTATACGGACTCTTAAAACACCAAAATTAGCGGAAGCGAAAATATCGCGATACGTTCTGAAAGCCGAGCGATCTGGCGCCGCCTTAAAGAGGAGCCGCGACCCTGGAGGATGGCATCGCGAGATGTCTGGAAAGCGCGAGACTCGGGGCCGGCGCCGGCTTCGCGCGCGGGAGGGGCGGCGTGATGGCGGGTCTCTCCCCGCGGGTTCGCGCGGCCGGGTTTGCTCCGGACCGCGTCCCCGCCCGGCACACCCATGCGGCAGTTTCCCGCCGCCGCGGGCCCAGGAAGGCCTTCACGGTCCTCCGTGCCGGTCGGCGTTTGCAGCAGCCGAGGAGCCCGACGCCCCTCCCCGCCGCAGCGTCCGGGTCCGCGTGCTCGGTGCACGCCGTCCCTTCTGAGCGACCCGGGACAGGACGGCTGCCGCCCGCTCCGGCCCCGCTGGTCGTGTCGGCTCGCCGTCTTCTCGCGGAGCGCCCGGCTGCCCCCGCGGCAGCTTCCCCGGACCACCGCGGGCCGCAGGTGCCCCTGCGCCCCGCCCCGGCGGCGCCCGTGCGTCCCCGAGGGAGGAGGGCCCGCGTGCGCGCGGGGCTGCGGCGGGGACGCCACCCGCAGGGCAGCGTGAGATAGTTAGCATAAAGTACATTCCTGCCCTTGTGCCTGTGTCACCGTTGGAGGACCTCGGCTGTGCCTCCGGAGCGCAGGCCCGCGCGTCCTCGTCTCCCGGAGCAGCGTCCGCCCCAGTCGGGATTCGGCGCTGAAGGCCGCTCTGGACACTGGACACTGGGTTTGGGAGCCCGAGCGCTTCTCGGCGGTGACGAAGCCGAAGCTGGCGCCCCGCAGCCCCCGCCATGGGTCCGTGCGCCGTCCTCAGGGACTCGGCCCTGAAGGAAGAACCGACAGCGCCTGGGAGAGATCGCGATCCTGCGAGACCGGAGTCTCCCTCGGTTTGCGAATGTCCTGGTGATTCACAAGGAAGAGGCTTTCTCACTCCTTCACTTCACTTTCTCACAACTTCCAGAGACCCAGAACTCCGTTCCTGATGCCCTGACACCGCCCTGCCCTCCCTAAAATGGAGGGAGACCTAGGCAGAAAGAAGTATAAATAACACTGAATTTGTTTTAGAACTGCAGCCCCTTGATAGGACGTGGGATAGGAGAAGTGGAACATTCCTGCTCCCGACGGTCTTACAGTGACGGCCCGACTGGAGGGAAAGCCACCTTAACGGGACAGGAGCAGGCCCTGGTGTCCTGTGAGCCCCCCTGAGCACCCGGCAGGCTCTCCGGACTCCCTTTTCCTCACCTCCCAGCCCATCGTAGTGCAGCCACCGCACAACGGAGGCCACCCCCCACCCTCACCTGCATTCCAGGAGCGCAGCATCAGGACCACTCAGGACCCTACTCCTCTCGTTCTCGATTTTACAGGAATCGTGGAAATGGGAGAGAGGGTGCGGGTGAAGAGACAGCTGTTCTATTCAACAAGGGAATTCTCGGGAGACATTCGTCATGGACGAGATCCAGCTGTTCCCTCTACTACCAAACAGGCTCACTCCCTGCGCTGCTTAAGTTAACTGTGCTCAGGCGAGATGTGCGGTAAAATATAAGACGAGGGGAAATGAAACCAGCTCTGACAAGGTTTCTATTATTATTAAACACCCGTACAGCACATACCATATCTTATGCATGTATGGACACTGTCCTCAAAATCATTTTCAGAGGAGCCGGTAAATGGGTTTCTGAAGACCCTGGAAGAATGTGTAGCTTCTGACTCACTGGGTGAGTTACAAAAAGGCAGGAAGATAATGTGAGGGAGAGGAGATAGTAGCTGTTTCACCTGGAAAATTCTAGAAGGAAAAAAATAAAGATGCTTCTAACTTTTCATATCTCTGGCATATTGGATTTTATTTTTTTTCTGGCATATTGGATTTTTAAAAGGTTGACTTTTGTTTTATATTTTTGAACTTTAAAAAAAAGATTATTTATTTATTTATTTATTTGAGAGAGAGAGACCATGAGAAGAGGGAGGGTCAGAGGGAGAAGCCGACTCCCTGCCAAGCAGGACTTGATCACAGGACTCCATGATCATGATCTGAGCTGAAGGCAGTCGCTTAACCAACCAAGCCACCCAGGCACCCTAATTTTAGTTTTAAAACAAATACCAAAAAATATGATTACAGAATTTTGACAAAACTTCTTAAGAGGAATTTTCCCCTTTCTGTTTCACTCATAAATGCCTCTTGGAATTATAAGGGAAGATACTTAACTGTCTTCATCCTCTTCTTTGTCCTCTCCATAGGAAGAAAAATCTGAGTGAGAATAACAGTTTTTCCCTCTTGGGTTCACATTTTTGGGTGGCAGTAATATTCAGCTGTGGTCCGGTGGTCTCTTTAGCTCTTCGTATTGGTGGTTTAATAGAATACATGTGCCTTCACAGAGCTGCTGGATGAGTGTGTCTGCTGGGTTCCAGGTATAGACACGGGAAGAAGGAGTAAAGACAGCCCCTTTTAGTTTCACATCCAAACTGTGTTCTTCAGTCTACATTTGCCAGCCACAGGTTGGTATTTTTTTTCTGCTATTGGTGTATACTCTTAGTTTCCAAATTGTTAAAAGACTGCGTTTAAAAAAATTACAAATTTATGATTCTTATATAAATGAAAATGAGTATGTGTCAAATAATGTAACAACAGTAAGATGTTACAACTGGCTCAGAAGAAAATTCATGATGAATCACAGGCCTCTGCCTCTGAAACCAATAATATACTATATGCTAATTACTTGAATTTAAAAAAAAAAGTGTTAAAAAAATCGATGTGCTCCATATTTATAGACAATCTGGAATGCTGAAGTAAATTTACAAATAGGTTTTTTTAACTGTCAATTTGCAGGGCGATGATCATTTGCATTCCAGTGGACACAATTTCCCTTGCATTTCTGTGGATGAAAATCATTTGCACTGTTACCAGTTTCCTACAACTCAGAGTTCTGAGATAGCTCAAAATCAGCGAAAATCACTGTTGTGGACTGAATGGGTCCCTCCAAAACTCGTATGTTGAAACCCTGCCCCTAAGGTCAGGGTATTAGGAGATGGGATCTGTGGAAGGTAATTAGGATTAAGATGTCAGGAAGGTAGAACCCTCCGAAATGGCATTAGGGTCATTGTCAAAAATCCTGAGAGATCCTGCTTCCTTACTGTGCTTTTCAGCTATGTGAGAACGTAGCAAGGAGATAGACTTTGAAACACAGAAAAGGGCCCTCACGAGAACCTGACCTCAGGGATCCCCCTGGTCTGGGACTTTACACCTTCTGGCACTCCAAGATATAAACTTCTGTTAGTTAAGCCGCCAGTTTTGGGCGTTTGCTACGGCAGCCATGCTAAGATAGTCGTCCCACTCAAGAAACCTTAGAAACTTCGTGCCGTCACTTCAAACTCTTTGAAAATTTTTCCTGACAAATCTTTTCCTGAAAATTTTTCCTCACAGTGGAGGTGGCTGTGATCACAACCCTCAAAACTGAATTATTGTCCTTAATTCACTAATACACTCATATGGAATTGGGTCTCAGAGCTGAGTTTATTAAAAAGTGGAAAATAGGCATTTATCTTATCACATCCTGACAAGCACCCTCCAACTGGCAATAATTCTCTAGCCAACCAATATTGTGTGTGTGTGTGTGTGTGTGTGTGTGTGTGTGTGTGTGTGATTTTTTAAAAAGTAATCTCTACACCCAACATGGAGCTCAAACTGAAAACCCCAAGATCAAGAATCCTATGCTCTATTCACTGAGCCAGCCAGGTATCCCTACAACTCTTGGTTTTGTAATCTTGCTTTGTAATACTGAGGAGCTCAGCCTTTATTCTGGGGCTGGGTGAGGTCATCTATGTCTAAAGCCTGTATCAACTGAAAGAATTAAAGAGTAAAATTAGAAGTAAAGTATACATGTAGTCTTGACCTGGAGAAACCTATTAGAGAGGGGAGTTTGATCTGGACAGCTCAAGGACGTTGGAAGATGTCCTTACATGTTAGGAAAGGAAAAGGTGTAAGACTGTTATTCCTTCCTTTCAAAATCTGGTCACAAATCAAGAGATTATAATAAGGAAAGGGATCAGAATAAGGCAAGGGTTTGAAGGGCAGCAAAATATGCTTTTTTGGCAGTAGGATTATTTTGAGAAGCAGCAGACAAGGAGCTCTGAAAACAGAGTACAAGTTACCCTTTTGTAAAGGTGTTACCTCTCTATGAGAAGAGAAGGATGACCCCAAATCACAAGGAACAAGAAGGTACTAACAGACCTTACTCCCATTTATACTTTTCCTGGCCAGCTCTTGTAACTGACCTCCCCATACCCTCTTTGCTTCCTCTTATCTGAAAATGGTATTCAAGCCTGAATTCTCAACTATCTCTGAGAGTCACTGATTTTTCCCTGGGTCTCTCCCATGTGTACATGAGATATACACATTAATAAACTTGTATGCGTTTTTCTCTCATTCATCTCTTTTGTTATTGGGACCCCAGCCAAGAACTTACAAGTTCAGAGGGAAGGGCAGAGGGAAAATTCTTTTGTACTCTTTTACAGGTTTAAAAATTGTACAGAAGCCTTTTCTAGGAGTCTCATCCATTGCTTCATCTACTTAAAGTTAGGGGAAGCAATTAGTATTTGCTCAATTAGTAATTAGCAATTAGTATTTTAGAGCCCAAGTGAGTCTAGAGAGGTTGTGGAACATGAGTTAGACAATCAAGTGATGGGTTTTCAAAGGTGTCAAACTGCAGACTTCTGCTATCATAGGCGTGGGGGGAAGCACTGCTACTGAGTAAAATTGTGAAGGTCTGTGGCAAGAGGTCACCTCCCAGTTGAAAGTTCTTTGACTATCAGACCCTTTAACCTCATGCCTCATTTCCATGATCAATGAGATAATGTGTGCACCGTGCACACCTCTTCCCAGCCCAGAGAAAGAGGTCTGCAGGGCTGTGGGCGGTGCTGGTGGGAGAAGCAAACTTAACTCTGGAGGGACCGTACAGTGGTCGCAGCTGGATGGCCTGGAAGGCCTCTGAGCACAGTGAACGGAGACCAGGACACCACTGAGAGCGCGAGACCGTCCGCGTCCTAGAGAGCCCTCCGGAGCGACTTTGGTTCCCCCGCCGGCTGCTCTAGGACGCGCCTCTTTAAGGTCCGTCGGAGGCGAAGTTTGCTTCCGCTCCTGCGGCGCGCGCGGCCCGGGCCTCTGCGGGATCCCTGCTCAGTCCTCCGGCTGCGGCCGGGGGCGGGGGGGGGCCGAGCCCGCGGGGAGTGGGGTGGCGAACCTGCCTGGTTGGGCCCCTCGGCTCGGAACGCGGCCTCCCCGCGGCCGGGCGCACGCCCCCTCCTCCAGGCTGGCCGCCGGAGCTCCCGCGGGGCTGCGCGCGGTGCGGGCTCGGGGACGTTCACGGGAAGAGGCTCGAGCTCGAGACCTCCCTGTCTCCGTGGTCGGAGCCTGCAGTCACCGGGAATGCCCGAGCACTGCTGGTTCGCGCGCGTATCCTTATTGGTTGTGACGTCAGGACGTTGGCGGGAGCGCGGGGACCGCCTCGGGTCCCCCACCCCGGCCACGGAACCCCGCGCTCGGGGGCTGTCCCCGCCGGAGCCAACCAGAAGGCTGCGCCCCTGGAGCCGCGCGTCCCGCAGGGATGGGGGGTGGGGTCTGGCGAGCGCCGGACAAACCAGTCTGCGCCGGGCGGACCCGGCCTGAACTCCCACGGGCTCCCGCTCCGAGAGCAGGGACGGTCGCCCCGGGGTGGGGATGGAGCGCGGTGGGGGACCTGCGGCCCGGGAAGGAGCACGACCCTGCGGGGCGTGGGTGCTCTCCGAGCGCCGCCCCTGCCCCCGGCCCCGAGCCTCTTCCCACCTGACCTAACCAGGGGAGCCCACGTCTAGAAGAACATTACTGCATCCAGTGTCAGAAGCTGCAGAACTGAACTGGGAGGACCGAAACCCCGGCCACGGGGGACCGTGTTTTAAGTTACGCTCTTAAAAAAAAAATAAAAAGCAACACATTTATTAAGTACCATGTACTTGTTGATACAAGTGTTCCATTCAACCTAAAACTCTGAAGCGGTGTTCTGTTTCTCGAGGTTTGCCCTGTCTAGGAGAGGCTGTCTGTGCTCTCCACTGACTTGGGAAATGGCCTTTCTTTACTTGCTACTGTGGAAGCACAGACACGCCGCTTCTTTTTAAAAGAAGCTAAGGAGGGGCGCCTGGGAGGCTCCGGCGATAAGCATCTGCCTTCGGATCAGGTCATGATCCCAGGATCCTGGGGTGGAGATCCTGGGATCCAGCCCCACATCAGGCTCCCTGCTGGGCGGGAAGCTCGCTTCTCCCTCTCCCACTCCCCCTGCTTCTGTTCGCTCTCTCTCTGTGTCAAATAAATAAATACAATCTTTTTAAAAAAAAAAAAAAAAGGCAGCTAAGGAATATGACTCTCCCTTCCAAAAAGGAATCAACTTTGAATTAAAAGGAAACTATAGAGCAAATCACAACAAAACACTTTGTGTATTCCAGCAGTAAAGAAACTCTGTACCAATATTCCCTGGTCCTCAGGCCAGAGCATCGCTACCTTGTGATCTACACTTGGAAACATTTGGGGATATTTTTTGGTTGTTGCAAGGGTTGGGATGTGCTACTTATATTTTGTGGGTGGGGTCCAGAGATTCTAAACATGGCATAGTAAATAGCACATATTCTCACATGTCCTACAGACAGTTGTATACAGGAGAGTATATTGCAGTGGAGTATAAAGAAAGAATTTTTCCATCCAAAATGCTAGTAATATTCATTTTGGAAAACACTGAAGTAAAGCGTAGGGAGTATTTTCAACCCAGGGAGTTAAAGGTTTGTTAATTCAGTTAGGTTCAAGTTGCAAGTAAGACTGAACTGTGCTCTCTTCTTATACAACGTGTTGCATTTCCTTTATGTTAATGCGTGCAGTGTGATAAGAGAATTAAAGGGTCTGATGCGGTGGCGGCTAACGTAAGGAGGCCAAAGTCTAGGCCTATCGGTGCTTCAAGGTTATGGAATTATATTCAATGGTTGCAAAGAGCCAAGGAGGCTTTAAGTCTCTGTCTGTCTGTCTCACAAGCGCACACTCCCCTGGTCCTCAAACCTCTTCCACACCCTCCTCTGGGTGGCCCCCAAACCACCCTGCGGATGTTACTGTCTAAGTTTACTTGTCTCTTTGGCTCACTTCCTGTCTAGGTTCATCTCCTGGAGGAAGAAATTGTGTCTTTCATTCACCTTCAAATGAGCAAATCTGACTCTGGGGTCCTGAGGTTTATTTCTCGCTCGCTATCTCGCATTCTGTCTCTTCTATGCATTGCATCTTCTGCCTTCTGGAATTGCACGGATGCAGAACAGCCCTGTTTAGCTCTGATGGTCGGTGGGGATTCCTCTCAGCTCCTGTCCTCCTTGCCCTCTGCTTGTCTGCACCAAGCCAGCACCCTGGGAGTATGTTGTCCCCTTAGACACTTACTCTGGTCACTGGAAGTTTATTCTAACCTGCTTATTTGAAATCTGACGCTTCGAGCTTCATTACAATTTCATTCAGTACAAACTACAAATAAAATTTACCTTCCCACAGGAAATCTTAGTCTACTTGCAGACTCAGGGCTGTGTAAGTAGTGAAATGCAGTTACATATAATATTTTATTTTGTTTACTGTGTGTGGCTATTGGAAAGCCAAATATTGGACAGTCCTTGAAATCAGCTTATATGGTGAAAAGCTCCAAAAGGCAGAAGACTGGGCCCTTCCTTTCTCTCCCAAATGACCTTGGTTTTGAATGCCTTTTGTTCATCATACTCTGAGACTCTTGCAACCAGTTATTTCAAATTTGGATTTGATACGTTTAGATAAATATAAAGCCATCTGGTTTGAAACTACAACTTTTATTATTATTAATCATTAATTTCTAAAGTGTCAAAACAAGGAGTGGCCTTGGTGGCTCAGTGGGTTAAGCTTCTGACTTCAGCTCGGGTCATGATCTCAGGGTCCTGGAATCGAGTCCCACATTGGCCTTTCTGCCCAGCAGGGAGCCTGCTTCCCCTTTCTGTCTACTTGTGATCTCTCTCTCTCTCTCTTTCTCTCTCAGTCAAATAAATAAAATCTTTTTTTTAAGTGTCAAAACAAAAGGAAAAGCATTTTAAACATCAAAACTGAAAAGTACATGTGCAAAGAATAAAAATCCTTAAACTAAGTAAATGTAATTTTGTGAGAACTCATTGCACAGTTTGTCTTTTTCTCCTTTCCCTACAGGTTTGTGAATACATTATCATGTGTTTTGGTGTTTGCAGTTAAGAACCAGTGTCCCCTGCTGACAGCCTCCCAGTCTTCCCTCAATCTCACTTCCTCACTCTCTTTTTTAATGTTTCTTTCTTTCTTTTTTTTTTAGTAATTTCTACACCCAATGTGAGGCTTGAACCCATGACCCCAAGATCAAGAGTAATACACTCTTCCAACCGACCAGCCAGGTGCCTCTATTCTTCATCCTTTAGAAGCACAGACTTCTTAGCAGAGTAAGAATTTAGGTGGACAGCACTTTAGGACAATCCATGGATTGTGAAAGAAACAGTAGCAGGTCTCTCTAGGGGTCATCACTTCTCTGTCCCCAGCGTTTAATTCCCAGATCCGTTCTGCTTCATTTGGGTCTTACACAGAGCAGCTTGCTTGCAAGTGAATCCGACCGGCGCGGGCAAGGCTACGAATGAAACAGTTTGGAGGGTAATACAAGGTCAGCACCTGACTCCTTTGGCTTTTAACATGTGAGTAAGATAATACAGAATAGTGCTGGCTTGAGCACACATACACCAGAGTTAAAGTGAACAGAGGTTAGCTTGAGCCCCGCAAAAAGGATGTCATGCAAAGTCATGAAGCATTCCATATTTTTTAAAAACTAAAAATTAAATCAAGCAGGAAATGCGGGTTTGACTAAGCTCTCCGTGGAATGGTAAATGTCATCCTAACAATTGAGTTCATATCATTGTGAAGCCAATATTCCCCAGGGTAAAGCATGTCTAGGATTTTAAAAGTCAAGTTAAAATTCAGCTGAATTGTGGCTAGCTCCTGCTTCACTGAAAATGAAGACACATTTTTAAAAGGGGCAGAACATTCAGCACAGAAAGTGGGTGCAGAGGTCAGGTGACCCAAGTACCTGAAACCTCCCCCAACAAGAGAGCATACATGAGGTAAGTGTGCTCCAGCAACAGAAGGCTCCTAGGACAGTCCCGGACAAGTACCCGAACTTGTTTTCTCTCTGAATGATCAGGCCAGGACTCTTCAATAGAGAATTCAGTGAGTCCTCTGGGATCCTTCAGTTTTTTAATAAATTTGGTGTAGACTTGGTTGAAATGACACAGTATTCCTATTTTGACTCCATTTCATTCCATTTTGTTATGGATATTCCCCTTTCGTAGAACATGAGATAAAAAGAGACTGTGATTCACCATTTAAAACAGCCTGGCCTTCCTCAGCATGATAAAGGGCATTTATGAAAAACCTACGGTAAACATCGTCCTCAATGTTGAAGGAATAGAAAAACGTTCTCCCTAAGATCGGGAATGAGACAGGATGCCTTTCTCACCACTATGCTATTCACATTGCACTGAATGTTCCAACCAGAGCAATAAGACAAGAAAAAATCAGTCCAACCAGAGCAATAAGACAAGAAAAAATCAGTCTAAGATACTGTCTCAGTTCACAGAAGACATGATCCCAAAGAACACACAAGAGCTAACAAATGAACCCAGCAAAGTTGCACGTACAAGACAATCACAAAAATCAGTTCTGTTTCTATCTACCAGCAGAGAACAGCAATCCACAAAGAAAATCAAGAAAGCAATCCCAATTACAATAGCATAAAGTACCTGGGAACGAATTCAGCTAAGGAGGTAAAGGACTTGTCCACTGAAATCTATCAAACGTGCCTGAAAGAAATTAAAGAGGACCCAGAAAGGACATCCCATGTTCCTAAATAGGAAAACAGATCTGTTAAGGTATTGGTACTACCCAAAGTGGTCTACAGATCAGTACAATCCCCATCAAGAGTCCAACAACCATTTTTTTTTTTTTGCAGAGAAGAAAAAGCCATTCCTCCAGTTCATATTTAATTTCAATATGAATCGCTGAAGCAATCTTGAAAGAGAAGAACAAAGGTGGAGAGTCACACTTCCTGATTTCAGAGCTTCGTGAAAGCTACTGTAACCAAAGCTGTGTGGTACTGACAGAATGACGGACAGATCAGTGGGACAGAACTGGGAGTCCACCAGAAAACAAATAATCCAATTTAAAAAGGGCAGAAGACCTGAACATCCTCCAGAGAAGACATGTAGATGGCTTAGAGACGCATGACAAGGTGCTCAGCATCACTCATCATCAGGGAAATGCAAATCAAAGCTGCAATGAGATGTCACCTCACACCTGTCAGTATGGCTCAAATCAACAGCTCAAGAAAGCACAAATATTGGCGAGGACGTGCAGGAAAAGGAACGCTTGTGCACTCTTGGTGGGAACACAAGCTGGTGCAGCCACTCTGGAACACAGCATGGAGGTTCCTCAAGACGTTAAAAACAGAACTGCCCTAGACCCAACAATCACACTACTGGGTATTTGCCCCCCAAATACAAAAACACTAATTCAAAGGAATACATGCACCCCGTGTTTGTTGCCGCTTTATCTACAACAGCCAAATTATGGAAAGAGCCCAGATGTCCATCGACGAATGAATGAATGGAGAAGATGTGTACATATATACAACGGAATATCACTCAGTCATCAGAAATGATGAAATCTTGCCATTTGCAACAAGAATGGCTCTAGAGAGTATAATGCTAAGCAAAATATGTCAGTCAGAGAAAGAGAATTATGATTTCACTTACATGGAATTTAAGAAACAAAACAAATGGACAAAGGGGAGATGAAGAGAAACCAAGAAACAGACTCTTAACTATAGAGAACAAACTAGTGGTTACCAGAGGGGAGGGATGGAGGAAACAGGTAATGGGGATTAAGAGTACCCTTGTCATGGTGAGCACTGGGTAATGTATGGAATCATTGGATCATTACACTGTACAGCGGAAACTCATACAACACTGCATGTTAACTATACTGGAATTAAAATTTAAAAACTTCATTAAAAATTGAGAGTTCAGAAACAAATCCATATGTTTGTGACCAAATGATTTTTTTAAAATGTATATTAATGTGTATTTGTAGTTGTGATTTAAAACCCCATAAAATTTTCCATCTTAATCATTTTTAAGTGTGGTAAGTAGTGTTAGGTATATTCATATTGTGGAACAGATCGCCAGAACTCTTTACTTGCAAAATTGAAACCAGATACCCATTAAAAGATTCACCATTCTCCCTTTCCCCACAGAATGGTAACCACCATTCTATTTTGTTTTGAATTGGACTATTTTAGAAACTTTGTATAAGAAGAATCACACAGTACTTGTGTTTCTGTGACTGGCTTATTTCATTTAACATAGCAAGCTGAGGGTTTATCCATGTGTAGCATGTGACAGGATTTCCTTCCTCTTTAAGACAAAGTAATATTCCATTGTATGTGTGTACCACATTTGGTTTATCCATTTATCCTTCCAACGACATCTGGGTTTCTTTCCCCTCTTGACTATTGTGAATACTGCTGCTGTGAACATGGGTGTGCAAATATACCTTTGAGACACTGCTTTCATTTCTTCTGGATATATACCCAGAAGTGGAATTACTGGGTCATTTTTAAATGGTACTATTTTTAATTTTTTGAGGAACCTCCCTGTTGTTCAGATCCATTTATGGCATTTGCATTCTTGGTAAGACCGAACCCGTGATGACTAAACTAACAGAAGTTGCTGGGGAGGACAGTTAAGTGTAGGGAAAGAACCTTTGGTGGCTTCTGTATTTAGGCTTCTCTCTGAGATCACTACTCAGGAGTTGGTGTTATATTTGTGGTACCTAATGAAAGCCTGGAGAACACCGATTTCAAACCATGTGCAAAGGCATAGGGAATCCTAGTCAGGGATCTTGTTCCTAGAAATTCAACCCATCCTTATCCCCTTTTCACTGATTTTTTTTTTTTTTTTAAGTGAACCCTTCCCCTTTCCTCCCCGCTCAGAAAAGTTCAGTGATACGAGCTTTGGGAAGAGCAGGTGTCTCCAGGTTGTCCACGAGTTAGTAGTTTTCCCTTCTGCCAGGAACACGCTGCCCTAAGACCCCTCCTTGTTCTTGATCTCCCCATTGCTTATCTCCTTCCTAGGACTTGCGACGCGTTTTAGTCGCTCTGTTGGTTTCCTTGATGTCCTCTGTCGGCTCTACTAGAAAGCAAGAGCCTTGAGGGCACACCTGCTACTTGTGCCCTGTGCGTTGGTGAAGCAAGTGTCGCAGAGTGAACAGCCCGAGTGCGCCTGTTAAATGGGAAGGAAAAGGTTGCCCAGAGGACTGGAGGGATCGTGCCCGCCCTACTCGCGCCGGAGGAAAACAGCGACCACGAAGGGACTCGAACCCTCAATCTTCTGATCCGGAATCAGACGCCTTATCCATTAGGCCACGCGGCCAGCCGGCGGGTCGAGAGCTCTCCGCTGGGCACCAAGAGTACGTGGCCCGGTGGGAAAGCGTCCCTCCGCGGCCGGCGCGGGGGATGCTGCTCCTCCACAGCTCCTCGTTCGAGGTTAGCTCCACCGACAACCCAGCCGCGGAGCCCGCGGAGCCCTCCAGGACGCACAGTCGAGCCCGCAGCCCGCGAGGACGCACAGCGGAGCCACAGACCCCACGGAGCCCGCGAGGACGCACAGTCGAGTCTGGAGCCCGCGAGGACGCACAGTCGAGCCCTGAGCCCGAGAGGACGCACAACTGAGCCTCGAAGCGCGCGGAGCTCGCGAGGACGCACAGTTGCGTCTGGAGCCCGCGAGGACGCAAGCGGAGCCTCGGAGCCCGCGAGGACGCACAGTCGAGCCACAGACCCCGGGGAGCCCGCGAGGACGCACAGTCGAGTCTGGAGCCCGCGAGGACGCACAGTCGAGTCTGGAGCCCGCGAGGACGCACAGTCGAGTCTGGAGCCCGCAAGGACGCACAGTTGAGCCACAGACGCGCCACAGACGCCGCGGAGCCCGCGAGGACGCACCGCTCCGCGTCAGGAAGGGAAGGCCGGCTGCCAGAGGGGAGCCCCTCCGAGGCGTTGACTGATAATCGGAGAAGTGGCGCAGGTACGCGGGGCTAACATTGCCGCCTGTCCCGGGGCCTGGAGGGCGCTGTGAGCTCCGGGGACCAGGAGCGTCCCTGCCGTCGACGCGGCGGTGTGCCCAGCCTCGTCTCGGGTTAGTGCACAGAGCAGCAGGGGTTTGGAGCGGGGGAGGGGGACGGTAGTGGCTGTGAATCGCCCAACCCTGCGAGTCAAGCAGTAGCTCCCGTCTGTCCGTGGACTCGATGGTTTGGGTCCCTTGGAAATGACGAGTTTTTGAAGCAAACCCAAGTCAAAGCAAAGTTCTCCCCTCCCCTCTCCCACTCTCCTACGGAGAGGGTCTCTCCCGCCGCCGTCTTCCGCGTCTCCCAGTTTTCCCCAGCAGTGTGTTCCCTGGGGGTTAAGGCAAAGCCAGCGTCTTTGGATGTGGGCTGTGGAGGCCCGGGGTCCGGGCAGGGCGACCAGAGAGAGACGCGCGGCGGCGCGGAGGGTGTCCCCGAGGAGCGCAGGGCCTGGCGCGGTGACGCGTGGGTTATAGAAGCCGCTGCCCAGCAGGAACGGGGACAAAAATACCCCAGTTCATCTTAGGAAGGTCGTGTCGGGGAGGAAAGAGTGACCCTCTTTGGATCTCTGGCTGTGTCCAGAAGAGATTATCAGGAAGAAAGCATCCAGCTTTATTAGTGTAAGTTTTGGGTGAGGTGGGAAGCTTCAGAGGAAATGAAGACCCTAGGAAACGGTTCAGTCTGAGTATTTCTATGCTGGGTTCCATGAAGAGTGAGGAGACACGTGGCAGAGGTCAAAAAGCACGAGGTAAGTGTAGGGAACGGACTGTGCTTAGCAAGGCCTGTTTGTAGGATTCTTCCTGATTTCCCTTTGTTTTCTGCAGGTAAGGACGCCCCTTTCCTCTCAGTATAGGGAAGGGGCCTCTCACTTGATGGTTTTATGACCTAATTCAGGGGTGGGAGGAGGGTCAGAGTGACCCTCCCAAGTCTGCTATTTTGGGGGGCAGCACCCTGAACCGCAGAGTATCCGTTGGGTGAAAGGTGAAAGATTTACTATTCCTGTTCACCAAGCATGGTCACGCTAACATATTATTTCTGCAAGGAGTGGGGTTCCTCAGTCAATTGCGTTTGGAATAGGGCCAGGAGAAAATGACTTCAGTGAAATGTAAGCTCTTGCCGCGGAACTTCAAATCTTGGTTCTAATGCAGGGCCACGGAACTATTTCAGTCGTTGAGAACATTTTGTGGATTCTTTGCATGAGGTGATCTTTCCAGCATTGATCAGGGAAAGGTGGCCGAGTCCTGGGGAGGGCTGGGTGGACAGAGAGCATGAATCCCCACTCAGTTTTCAGCTACCCAAGTAATGGTTGGGTCCACTTGCCACAAACCTCACTGAAAAAAAGCTTCACATTGTCTCTCGAAATCTCTTGGACCCTAACTACCTTCTCTCTGTCTCTCTCCCCTTCCCCTCCTTGGCCTGATTAACAAATTTCCCTTCCTCCACTCACAATGAGAAATCAACATATTTGCACTGTCTTAAAAGTAACTTTAGGGCTGAAATCTTAGCGTTTTCCTTCAGAGAGGGAACAAGGAGATGTAAAGGAAGGGGGGGAAGAAGGGAAAACATTCTGACATCGTAACATTTACACCTATAGCTGTCTTCCTTCTCATCTGCAGGCCCAGTTTCTGGATTTTTGTTGACCATGACACGCCCCTCTGTCCTTAGGGATGCAGGGGAATTCTGTTTTCCGCTGAAACAGAAACCTGTGGTTCCAAATCTGGGGGCTTTTCTCTGAAGGGATGATGGGAGGAGTAGAGAGGGTGGGGGCAGGAGGAGGGACGGACAAACAGCTCAGCAAACTATGTAGACCTGCCAGCTCTGGAATGGCCCAAAAGGCAGAAACAAAACCATATGACACATAATTCTAAGACAAAGAACATGCTAGAGTTCATGATTTTATTAATAATCTTTTGGTCAAAAAGTGAAAATACAGATGGAAAGAATCTTCATGCTCCCCAGCAAACAAATTTAGAAATGTGAAGGTGGGTTGCAGATCCAAGCTGGGAATAAGTTTTGCACAACAGTTAAGTAGCACTCTTCAGAAACAGGTGGCCACATTCTAGAGGAGATAGCATTGAACTTAAAAAAAAAAAAAACCACAACATTTATTTTTTAATTTACACTCGATTAGCCAAGGTTTAGTACATCATCAGGTTTTGATACAGTGCTCGGTGATTCATTAGTTGAGTGTGTCACCCAGAGCTTGTCCTACCGCGTTGAACTTCTGGAGTCCAGACTCTGTAGTGGATTCTCTTGGGTTTCTTTCTTGACATCATTACATCTCCCCTAACCCAGTTTTGTACTTTTTCTTTCTTCCCTTCATTGTTCTTGTTCGTGGTGACACTAGACTGACCACACTATTCCTTAAATATGGTGCTGGCTTTGGATTCATAGGGACGATCCGATTCTCTTAAGAAAACACTCGCTTTTTAGTTTTAGGACATGGTGGCAGCATAGAAACAAGCTTCCCCGGTCTGCCTGGGAAAGTGTCTGATTTTTTAGTTCTTTTCCTTTTTAGACCCCATGCTGTACGTGACATCCCCGGGACTTATTTGCCTGATAACTGGAAGTTTGTACCTTTTTATTCCCTTCACCCATTTTGCCCCCACTCTGGCAACCACCGATCTGTTCTCTGTATGGAAGAGAGTTTGGGTTGTGTTGTTTTGTTTTAGGTTCTACATATAAATGAGATCATAATAGTATTTGTGTTTCACTGTCTGATTTATTCCACTTCACATAAAGGCCTCCGGGTCCATCCATGTCCTCACAAATGGCAGGACTTCCTTCTCTTTTTGGCTGGATTACATTTTCTTTATCCATTCATCCGTCAATAGGCACATCGGCTTTCTTCTCATATCCTGGCTATCGGAAGCTGAAGTAAACACAGGGGTGCAGATAGCTTTACAAATTCGTGGTTTTGCTTTCTTTGGATAAACACCCAGAAGTGGCATTGCTGGACCGTGTGGTAGCTCTGTTTTTAATTTTTTGAGGATTCTCCATACTGTTTTCCATAGTAGCTGCACCAATTTGGAGTTTGAATTTTTCCAAATTCCTTTTGACTCCTACTGAGATCATTTCATTTTTTTCTCCTTCAGGTTTCAAAGCCTATCATCATTTTAGGTGACCACATTGCTTTTCTTTAACCAGCTGCTCGAGGATTTCTGAAAATTGTTACTATATCCTGAATATGTTTTCGGTTCTATGTAAAATTTGAAGCAGTTCTGATAAGGCACTGGAGAGTTATTGGTGGAATGAGTTAGGGATAATTAGGAGCAGCTCAAGTTCCCTGAAAACCAGTAATTTCAGAGTTCTTTTCTTTTCTTTCTTTCTTTTTTTTTTTTTTTTTTGATTACAGAATTGTCCAATAAGAAGTTATTTCAAGTTGGAGTACCTCAACTTTGAGAATGTTCTTCTCTAGCAAGAAAAGAAAGTCAAGACTGAGGTCAGAAGGCTGAGATTCAAATTGGCCGCATGTCCGTATCTTGCTAAGCAGTACTGGGCACAAGGAAGGCGCATGCTACTCATGGTACTAATATTGTCTTTTCCAACACAATTAGTGGTATCCTGGCCACAAATAACTCTTAGCAGCAGGCTGGACTAGAAAGGAAAGCTGTTGTGAGCAAGACTCAAGCTTGCACAGGGGAGCCCCAGGAGAGTTCAAGCCCAGCACCTCAGCATTTGGCTATCGCAGCACTGGGCCTCCCCCTTCTTTGTATGTCCATATCAACCATAACGTTTTGCTGCAACATCACAATGATTGGGGTAAACATGGGTGATTTTAAAAATCCAGTGGCAGGGGAGATTCATGTCTAATGGAACCCAAAACTTATATAATATTGGGGTGCCATCTTTAAGAAAAAAACACAAAACTGTGAATACAAAATTAGCTATGAAAGTAAATATTTATTTAGAATAAGAAAAAAATGACAAATTATAAATTTTTTAAAAGTTCATGAATTCTGCAAACATTAGAAAAAGTTAACTTATTAATATACCTCTATATTTCTTCTCCATTATTTAGCTGCTTTATTTTCTATTACCTTTCATATAATAACAGTTTTGTAGCACTATTTTCTATAGAGAAAATAGATAATTCAGTCTTCTAACATGGTTAAATTATTTTTTTAAGATTTTTTTTTTTAATACAGAGAGAGCTCACAAGTAGGCAGAGAGGCAGGCAGAGAGAGGAGGAAGCAGGCTCCTGCTGTGCAGACAACCCGATGCCGGACTCGATCCCAGGACCCTGAGATCATGACCTGAGCTGAAGGCAGAGGCTTAACCCACTGAGCCACCCAGGCGCCCCTAAATTATTTTTTAATATAGTTTAGAAAAGGTGTTTTTTGTTTTTGTTTTTTGGTTTTGGGGGTTTTTTTGCTTCACAACTGAT
This sequence comes from Meles meles, assembly GCF_922984935.1. Taxonomy (NCBI): domain Eukaryota; kingdom Metazoa; phylum Chordata; class Mammalia; order Carnivora; family Mustelidae; genus Meles; species Meles meles. The sequence goes on along the minus strand of NC_060070.1, from coordinate 153,895,995 downwards.
TGTAATGCCAATTATGTTTTTTGAACTGTTGTTACATTTGGGAAACACTTGAAGGTTGTTTTGTTTTGTTTTGTTTTTAAGATTTATTTATTTGAGAGAGATTAAGGGAGAGGGAGAGAGAATCCCAAAGAAACTTCCCTGAGTGGGGAGCCCTGGACCTGGGGCTCGTGGGGCTCAATCTCATGACCCTGAGGTCATGACCTGAGATGAAACCAAGGGTTAGATGCTTACCCCCACAGAGCTACGCAGGCACCCCTGAAGCTTTTTCTAGTAGGAACTGCATTTCCACGCTTCCACAGCATCCCGGGAAGAGGGAGTGAGAAAGAACCATGGCTGGGGAAGGAAGTGTGCCGGGAAGCTCACAGGAGCCTGCAGCCCAGCAGCTCCAAGTCCTCTTGCAGAATCCAGGATGGTGGCTAATCCTTGCTCTTCGGTGTTAAAGAATGGTAAAAGAAAACCATTTAGGTGATCCAAACAAACTTTTACACTTCATGAAACTGACATTCTCCTTTCAGAGAACTGCAAAATGGGGGTAAAAGGCAGGAAGCTTTATCGTATAAAGAATAAAGAGCAAGGAAGAGAAAAAAATTTGCTGATCCGCTGGGCCACATCAACCTTGTTTGGAATGCGAAGGCCCAGAGCTGGCCGGGCATTTGGGGAATGACTGGACATTCTGCAGGTCTGGCCAAGCGGGTCATCCACAGGGACTTGGAACTCACCTAAGTCTAGGCCTGCAGATGTGGCACCCCTGGCAGGAGTGGCTCCAACCTGGGCTGGGAACGTGATTTACACAAGTTTTATTATGTAAGAAGAAGGAAACAATAGAGAAGTTATCTGGAAGAGTTCCAGAATGATCCAAATTCCCTCAGTACCTTTTACTTGCTAAATACTTTCACAAATGCAGAAAGAGTCAAAATAAATCAAGTCAGAAATAAGAATGTCTACCACTCTGGATGGGATTTCTAAAGATTCCCCTTTCTCTTCCCCCAACTGGAGCCGGAGTGGAGGAAGGGCAGGGAGGGTGGAATCATGAGCTCCTGTTTCCCTCCTTGGGCCTTTGCAGAAAGCTTTCCATGAGCAAGTTCCACGTGGGGCTGGCTCTCTGAAGCTGAGGAAATCTCTTGTACAGTACAACAGAAAGACACAAAAGTGGGAAGTGAAGAAATCAGAGATAACTCCAGGTAGTTCAACAAGCAATAGGAATTCTAAACAAGAGAGGGAGGAGAATGAGAAGACAGAAGAAAAGAAGAAGAAAGGACAAGAAGAACAGCAAAAAATTATCAAAGAAATATTTTAGAATATGTTCCTTGAATCAAGGGCTATGATTTACAGATTAAAGGTGAATTAGTTAAGATCCTTCTAACTGCATAAAACCTAACAACCCCCCCCATATGTAATGACTTAAGCAGAAAGGAAATGTATTTCTTGTACACACACAGTAGAGAATCGGGGTCCTGATCAATGGGGGGTGTTCCTTTAGTCAACAGGTCAAGGACCCAGCTCCTTTCAGTGTGTGGCTCACCATCTTCAACACATGGTTTCCAAGTCAGCCTACTCATTAGGATAGATGGAAAAAGAACTCGGAGGACTAGTTTAGAAATGTTCTTATGGTGCTAAGGAAATGTTGAAAAACAAAAACAAAACTGGAGACATCACGTTACCTGATTTCAAGCTTTACTACAAAGCTGTGATCACCAAGACAGCATGGTACTGGCATAAAAACAGACACTTAGACCAGTGGAACAGAGTGGAGAGCCCAGATATGGACCCTCAACTCTATGGTCAAATAATCTTCGACAAAACAGGAAAAAATATTCAATGGAAAAAAGACAGTCTCTTCAATCAATGGTGCTGGGAAAACTGGACAGTGATATGTAGAAGAATGAAACTCGACCATTCTCTTACACCGTACACAAAGATAAACTCGAAATGGATAAAAGACCTCAATGTGAGACAGGAATCCATCAAAATCTTAGAGGAGAACATAGGCAGTAACCTCTTCGATATCAGCCACAGCAACTTCTTTCAAGATATGTCTCCAAAGGCAAAGGAAACAAAAGTGAAAATGAACTTTTGGGACTTCATCAAGATCAAAAGCTTCTGCACAGCAGAGGAAACAGTCACAAAACAAAGAGGCAACCCACGGAATGGGAGAAGATATTTGCAAATGACAGTACAGACAAAAGGCTGATATCCAGGATCTATAAAGAACTCCTCAAACTCAACACACACAAAACAGATAATCATATCCAAAAATGGGCAGAGGATATGAACAGACACTTTTCCAATGAAGACATACAAATGGCTATCAGACACATGAAAAAATATTCATCATCACTAGCCATCAGGGAGATTCAAATTAAAACCACATTGAGATACCACCTGACACCAGTTAGAATGGCCAAAATTAGCAAGACAGGAAACAACGTGTTGGAGAGGATGTGGAGAAAGGGGAACCCTCTTACACTATTGGTGGGAATGCAAGTTGGTGCAGCCACTTTGGAGAACAGTGTGGAGATTCCTCAAGAAATTAAAAATAGAGCTTCCCTATGACCCTGCAATTGCACTACTGGGTATTTACCCTAAAGATACAGATGTAGTGAAAAGAAGGGTCATCTGTACCCCAATGTTTATAGCAGCAATGGCCACGGTCGCCAAACTGTGGAAAGAACCAAGATGCCTTAATGGGTAAGGAAGATGTGGTCCATATAAACGGTGGAGTATTATGCCTCCATCAGAAAGAATGAATACCCAACTTTTGTAGCAACATGGACGGGACTGGAAGAGATTATGCTGAGCGAAATAAGTCAAGCAGAGAGAGTCAATTATCATATGGTTTCACTTATTTGTGGAGCATAACAAAGAACATGGAGGACAAGGGGAGATGGAGAGGAGAGGGAGTTGAGGGAAATGGGAAGGGGAGAGGAACCTGAGAGACTATGGACTCTGAAAAACAACCTGAGGGTTTTGGGGGGGGGTGGGAGGTTGGGGAACCAGGTGGTGGGTAATAGGGAGGGCACGTATTGCATGGAGCCCTGGGTGTGGTGCAAAAACAATGAATACTGTTACACTGAAAAGAAATTTTTTAAAAAGTGAAAAAAAAAAAAAGAAAAAAGTGTTCTTATGGGGCCTCTGGGTGCCTCAGCTGGTTAAGCCACCAACTCTCGACTTAGGCTCAGCTCACGATCCCAGCCTCCTCAGGCTCCTACTCAGAAGTCTGCTTCTCCCTCCCACTCGACTCCTCCCTCCTCTCATGCTTGCTCTCCCTCCCTCTCAAATACGCAGAATCTTGAAAAGAAAAGTCTTTATGATTCAGCCCTGCAAGAGCAACAAGTCACAGCTATTTTCGCGGGTACTCTGTTCCACGGGCAGACAAAAATAAAAATCCCTACATCCAAGGTCTCTGCGGACTTCCAGAGCCATCGTTATCAGACGTTTCCAGAAGCTGTCCCAGACTTGTCTAAAAATTCTTGTCCAGAATCAAACTCATGCTCCTCTTCTGGGTCCCATCCCACTGACCACAAATAAACCAAATGATTAAGCAGCAGCTGGACTGCTCCCAGCTTACAAGCTTGGTGAAAGACAAGGACATCCACTGAGTCAAGTGGGCTCTAAATCCTGTTTACTCACGTTCCTGGTCCGGTTCAAAAGGTCCCACCCTTCCATCTCCGCAGCCTCTGCGGGTTTAGGCCTGGAGCCTGGTTCCATGGGACCACCCGCAGGTACCACCCACCGAGCAGCCTTCCCTGGAGCAGGACAGACCCAGGCCCTGATTAACAAAGCCTTGAGCAATTGGCGGTGCCACCGTGTGACAGTCAGTCCTGGCCTCCCTGTCTTCCCCATCCTGCTCTTCAGATCGTTTTCCGCCGGCTGAGTGTGAGTGCGGGAGGCCCCGGCGAACTCGACGAGACCCTCCAGGGCCGGCCGGCGGTGACAGCTTTACCCTCGGAGGAGAAAGACAGTTTGCACGCCCATGAATAGAACCTGAACCTAGGATCCTGTAGGTAAAACATGAGTAGATGTCTACATTCAGAAGCTTCGTTTTTGTTTGTCTTTTGTTTTGTTTTGTTTTGTGTTTTTTTCGGAGAATCTTGTAAAGCATACACATTTGTCTACACTGTCTTTCTGTCTCTGCGCAAGATTCCCAACTAAGCACCCAAAGGGCAAGCGAGCACCCAGCTGATGTTTGCGCTCACTGTCCCCGCGGTGCAGGCCTGGCCGTCCGGAGCCCCCTTGCACACCCGGCACCGCTGCGGGACGGCCGCAGGCTGGCTTCCCTGCTTAGGACAGCCTCGAGTAGTGACAGGCTTCCAGGGCAGGGGAGGGAAGGGAGCAGGTCTTCCGAAGTTGAGGTCTAGGGACTGCGAAGGGAGGGGAAGGCATTCGCAAGCAGATGGCAGAGTGCATGCTTGATAAAGTGTGCCCTGGTGTGCAGGGTGCGTGCAAGAGTGCATGCTTGATAAAGTGTGCCTTGGTGTGCAGAGAAGCCTTTCCTGCGTCTGAGCCGCACGAAACAGAACGTGGTCGTGGGACAGCTCCTGGCGGTGTAGGCTCCTGCTCTGCGCTCCGGAGCAGTGAGCCACGCGGGAGGTCAAGAGCCTTTTCGAGCCTGTCCGGGCTGACTTGTCGTCCCCGGGGACTCGTGCAGCTGCCCCGCGGCGCCCTGTGGTGGGTGCTGCCGGGGTCTGCGGGCGGCTCGCGCCGGCGGGTTTTGCAGACGCAGCCTCCGCCGGGGGCGCCCCCTTCCGCGCTCTCGGCCGTCGGTGCGGGCTCCGGCCGCGAGAGGGCGCTGCAGGGGCCGCCTCGCCTGGGGGCTCTGCGCGCCCGGGGCACCCGGCTCCCGCCGTCCGCCGCTCGCCGCGGCAGGTGCGGCCCCCGCGGGTGCTCCACGCGCGGCCGCCCCGGCCCCGCCGCACTTCCGCTCCTCCGCCTTCCGGCCGCCCTTTCCCGCACCGAGGCCGCCTCCGGGGCCTCACGTCCCCGGCAGGTGGCGACCGGAGTGAGGTCTGCGGACCGGACGGGGACCGTCGTGGACACCGGCCGGCCGCACGCCGGAGTGTAGGACGGGAGGCCCAGGACTGACCCCAGCGCGGCTGCCATCCGCGGAGAGGAGCCATAGTGGTGCTCCCGATCCCATCTCGAGCGCGAGGGGGTGTAGCTCAGTGGTAGAGCGCGTGCTTAGCATGCACGAGGCCCCGGGTTCAATCCCCGGCACCTCCACTTTTGAGATCGCTGATTTTGCTGCAATTTTTGCCCCCCTGGTCGCCTCATCATTTAAGTTGTGTCTGCCGCTCGCTTATTCTCGCCTTTCGTTCCCTTGCAGTTCTTTGAACGCACACGGAAAACGAGAACGCACGCGGCTCTGCTCCAGGCCCGGGCAGCCCCCCGGCTGCCAGGCCTGCGGGCACCTGCTCGCCCCGTGCCAGGCCTGCGGGCACCTGCTCGCTCCGGAGCCCCCGCCCCGAGAACACGCGCCGCACCCAGTTAAGCAGCGCGTCCAGAGGTTCCGTCTCGCAGTATTACGGAAGAACAAGACGCTCAGAAAGGGGAAAAGGTAAAAGCGGAAGCAGGGGAGCGGCGCACGGGACATTCCCCTCAGCGGGCCTCTCTTTCCGCTCCGGAGCCCTCCCTCCCCGCCGCCTCCCCGGGCTGCGCCCCTTCCCCCTCTCCCCGTCCTTCTCCACCCCTCCCTCTGCTGTCGTGCGTCTGGGACGGTTCTTTAACCCGCTGTTCTTGACTGTAATTACAGGAACTTTTAAAGCATACAGTAAGCTCCGGATGGAGATGAAAGTTCCTTATCGTGTTAAATAAATTAGATCCTTCTTACCCGACTTGAAGAAGCACCTGCTTGGCTCATTTTGAAACATAAATTAGGGAGACGAATCAGAAAATAAAGACAGAGCCCCGTTCCCTTTCCTTACCACTCCTGACTCCATCCCACGCTTTGTAGGGCTTCCCACCTGCGTGTGTGAACATCCCAAGACACACTCCCAATGTGTGTGTGTCTGGTAGTATTTCTTTTGGACAGAGACCCTGTACTCGCTGGACACAGGACTGTATACTTGCCATATACAATATTCGCAAAATCAGAAGGTTTTGTAGGGGAGGAAAAAGATTCCCTCCACCCTCCCAGGGTCCCTGGCTGGGTCTAACATTAAAACAACAAAGACAGATTAACAGGACAAAACAATAGTCATTTATTTAACAGAAGTTCTACATGACACCAGGACATGAGAGTCTTCCCCAGGAAATGAAGCCCCAGAGAAACAGGCCTGGGTGTTTTTGGCCTGGTTGGATGCAGTGTGGGCCGTCGCGGGTGGGGGGGGTTGGGGGGTTGGGGGGGTGGGGGGGAGATAGGTTAAGGAGCATGAGGTCAATTGCAATAAATTGTAAATAAATAAATTGTAAAAATAAAATAAGTTATAAGAAATTATTATAAATACAAATAAATAAACTGTAAAAAATGATAAATTGAGGAATATGAGAGGTTAAGCAGTATGAGGTAACTGCAAAAAATAAATTGGTTAGCGAGTATGAAGCGATTATAGTAAATTGGGGGAACTCAGCAAGGTTGCTTTGTTAGGAATCTTCTTGACATCCCTTTGTCTTTGAAAGTGAGGCTGCCCCTTTCCATCAGCGGGAGGGCATCTCATGGGTCACCTTTTACCACCTGTTTCAGGGAAGTAGGGCAGTAGGGGAGATCAGAGTGACCTTTCTGCTTTTGCTGTTTCCTCAGATTCCTTCGGCTTAAAATATTGAATATGCCCAGTGCCATCTTTTGGGGTAGCATGTCCTGAATTCCCTCGGTAACAGGGTCATCTGTCAGAGGAGGAAATCAGTCTGAACTTCACAGAGTCCTCTAACGATGTTCCATGGCAAGGGTTTGTGAGGATTTGGGGGCATAGCTCATATTATGTTAGAACTCGCAAATCAATTAAACACGGAGGCCAGGGGACAGAGGGGGCTCTAAAGCCAGTGTAAGCAGATTGAAAGGAAGCCTGTGTGTGTTCGAGGTTGGGAAACAGAAACAAGGACAACCGGTCACAGCCAACATTGTAGACACTCAGATAACTGCCTTTCTTTGCTTCTACGGGTTTTGCTTCCAGCCTGTCCCCCAGCCTTGGGGGTGGGAGCAGCATGACACTAGCTGATCTGAACCAGGTTTTGCTCAAATAAACTCTCAACATGCTTCAGCTTCTCTTTCACTGGGTCTAAAGGTAGAGTTTTAGGATAAAAAAAGCTCTTCTGAAAAGGTGAAAATGTTGGTTTAAAAAACCATCAATTTAATTTGGCTGCTTTCTCAGTTTTTGTACGTTTCTTAGTTGTATGTTTCAATGGGAGAATCTTAAGAATTTTATCAGAGCTTTAGTTTTGTTGCGGTGGGGAGGGATTATGTTAAACTGAGATAGAAAAGACTCAGCCACCCAAAGAACTTCCTGGGTAAACGTTTCCTCACAGTAACTGTCAGGTTTGGAAGAATGTGTCCTTGCCCTTAGGAGTGGTCTGGAGAATGTTGTGCGCGCCACCAAATGGCCATGTTGGGAACACAAAGGTCATTTGCTGTGCATGATGGTTTTGAGGGGGCCAGTAACTCTGTCCTAGTAGACTGTTGTTTGTGATTATGTCCTTCTGGATTCTCAGAGTCACATGGAGACACTGTTTTTATGACACCGAGAACAGGTGTCTAGGGTATTTTCTTTAGCTTCAAAAGGTCGATGCTACTGCCCCTCAGAACAATTTGTTGCTTAAACTATAGCTCCTAGAGGCTTTTACTAGTTGCCAAGCACATTTAGATATGGCCTTAAGAAAAACATATACTGGCAGCAGGTCTTTGGGGAGAAGGACGATATACGACCGTGAAGCTGGGCAGCTGGGGATGCCCGGCCCCCCCCAGGGCGGAACGCCCGCCTGCTTCAGGGAAGCGGAGCACGCGGGAAAGCCTGGTCAGCTCAGGGTGGAACGATATACCGCCTGCTTCCCTTTTCCATTATCACTCCTTTGTCTTCCCAGAAGTGCCCGTTGTCTTTTAGATGGGTTCTTTGAGTGTACTTGGTTAACTATAAACTTTATCCTCCTCCTTGCTTGTTGTCCACAAGACGTGTGACTAGCGTTTGACCTTCATCGATTCTTCTGTTGGCTATTGTTTCAATCTAATAAAAGTGAGACTGTGGAGTTGTTCCTGGCCGCAGTCTTTTCAACTGTTGCCCCCTGCTCCCAATCTCTTGAAGCTGACTTGTTTGTGCCTAATTCTTCTCCCGTGGTCATGGACTGGAAGCGGCAGGTCTAATTTTAGAATAGGCTTCAATATCCCTAATTGACCTTTTTTCAGATGTTGATTTCCCTTTAATAAATTATTAACATTTTCCAATTTTTTTAAAGTAGGCTCCGCGCCCAGCATGAACCCCAACACAAGGCTTGAACTCATGACCCTGAATCAAGACCTGAACTGAGCTAAGAGTCAGACTCTCAACAACAGAACCCCCCAGGTACCCCTCTCTAATTTTTTAATTGCGGTTCCCAAGACAGTTAAAAATCTCTGTGTTTCCACTGTGGTGAGCAGAAGCGTAATGTATAGAGAATCTCTTGTCACCTGAAACTCATGTGTCAGCTATATGTCAATTTAAAAAAAATCTCCTGGTCCCCATACCGAGGCATTTCAGAATCAGTCCGAATCAGAATCAGTCCGAAGTCACACGTACTCTGGATGTAGATGTTAACCCTTCCGCTTTCAGCAGGTTCTCCTGCTCTCCGTAGAACTCTTCAGTCCCACCATCTGAGTAGATGTTGGCAAAGGGGTAGGTAGCTTCCTTTACCGAATTTAAAGAAGTTCCAACACAAAAGTATACCTTGAATTTTTAAAGCTATGAAGCATCGATGCATCACGGTTGTTCCCGGGGACTCAGTCAGCAGGTGGCACATATCCCCCCTTTCTCTGACACACAGTGAGGCTCATTGGTAGACTCATATTAGCAGAGAATTCTGGTCACCTCCGTCTCCTGCACCGGCTCAAAAATACACTCATGCCTGACCTCACTAGACCTTTTGCCTCTGACAAGCTTGGCAGGGACCACAGGCAGCAGCCCCCCGGCATGGGCCCTAACAGGATTGTGTTCTAGAACTTCTATTTCTGTATATTCCTGCTCATACGATGCATGTCTTTTCATAGCTCACAAAAACCGGTGAATCAGAAGATTTTTCTCTGTCTCACTGTTTTCCCCCTCCTCCCCTCTGAACTGTGTCCAACGGGTGTGAGGCTTTCCTTGGGAGACCCACCATGTACGCCGTCTACATACATCCCATGCTCTGCCAGGTGCTACGCCCGGGGGACAGCTGCTGAGGGGAGCGAGTGCACCTGCCTAAGGCAAGCAGCCAGCTCCAAGGGAGGGTGACTGCTTTGGTCTCTGGGACAGTGAAGGGAGAGGAACCTAGTGTTCTGGGGTGGTTGGTTGGTATAAGATTTTTAATTTTTTCATTTTTAAAATTCTTTATTTTTAAAATTCAGTTTAGTTAACATACACTGTATTAACTAGTTTCAGGGGCAGAATTTCGTGATTCATCAGTTGCATAGGCCACCCAGCGCTCCTTACATCCCATGCCCTCCTCGATGCCTGGCACCCTGTTACCCCATCCTCTCACATCCCACCCCTCCAGCAACCCTCAGTTTGTTTCCTAGACGTCAGTGTCTCTTTTTTTTTTTTTTAAAGATTTTATTTATTTCTTTGTCAGAGAGAGTGAGCACAGGCACACAGAGTGGCAGGCAGAGGCAGAGGGAGAGCCCGATGTGGGACTCAGTCCAAGCACGCTGGTATCCTGACCTGAGCTGAAGGCAGCCGCTTAACCAACTGAGCCACCCAGGCGTCCCTAGGTCAGTGTCTCTTATGGTTTGTCTCCCTCTCTGTTTTCATCTTATTTTATTTTTCCTTCCCTTCTCCTAATCCCTTCTTCTCTGTTTTGTTTCTGAAATCCCACATATGACTGAAGTCAGTGGTAGTTGTCTTTCTCTGATTAACTTACTGCACTTAGCATAATATCCTGAGTTCCGTCGCATCCTTCCAATGGCAGGAGTTCATTCTTTTCCGTGGCTGAGGAATATCCCGCTGTCTTACACACACACCACCTCTTCTCTCACCATTCATCCATCGACGAACAGCTGAGCTCTTCTCATGTTTTGGCTCTTGCGGACATTGCTGTTGTAAACACTGGGGTGCTTGTGTCCCTTCGGATCACTGTGTTTGTGTTCTTTTTTAAGTAGTCTCTGTGCCAGCATGGGGGTGGAGCTCATGACCCCGAGACTGAGAGTCACCTGTTCTGCTGAGCAAACCTAGTTTACTAAAGCGGTTATCTACTTTAAACCACGCTTCAGGCCACTGGCCTACAGAGGACCGGATGGGGTTTTAAATCAGAGCAAGATTTCAGGGCGCCTGGGTGGCTCCGGCCTTTGAGTGTCTGCCTGTGGCTCAGGTCATGCTCCCAGGGTGCTCGGATCCAGTCCTGCGTGGAGTCGTGCACTGGGCTTCCTGCTCAGCATGGGGTCTGCCCCTCCCCGTCCCTCTGCTCCCCCTCCACTTGTGCTCTATCTCTAATAAATAAATGAAACCTTTTAAAAATTATTTTAAAAAAGAATCTCTGTATAGTGGTTTACCAGCAAACAGAAAGGCAACAACACTTCGGTCATCCGTGAACTTTTTTCATTTTTCGGTTGAAGCAGCTGTACAGAGCCAAGTACAGTATATGCATCAATGATTTGCTCTTCCTCAGTCAAATTATTTCCAGCTCATTCCCGATGTCCAGTAAAGGCCCAGAGAACCAGACCCTTGGAGTTCTGCCCTCCATATTATCAAATTCTCTTATCTGTATCATTATTTTGTTTCTCATAACCCCACAGATTCGATGCGAAGTGGTGTGTTAGGCGCATGTTAGGACGTGAGGATTATGACACCAAAAAGAATTGGACAGAAACATCATGTTGAGAAGTGTCCGTCAATTCTTTTTTGAGTACTTTTAGCACATTTGGGTTAGTTTGTTAGGGCTACTGTCACAAATTATCACAAACGGGTGGCTTAAAACAATATGAATTTATTCTCAGACTTCTCTAGGCCAGAGTCCAAAATCACGGTGTCAGCAGGGTTCTGCGTGCTCTGAGTCTCTAGGGAAGACTCCTTCTTTGCCTCATCTTAGTTTCCGGAGACTTCTGGCACCCCCACCCCAATTCCCATCTCTGTCCATCCTGGTGTGGCCTCCTTCCCGCTGCGTGTCTGTGTCTGCATGTTTTCCTCATCTTATAAGCACATCAGTCAGTGGATTTAGGGCTCACCACATTTCAGTATGATCTCCTCCTAACTAACCGCATTTACAAAGACTCTATTTCTAAATAAGATCACAAATAAGGTCACCCTATTTCTAAACAAGGTTACAAAGACCCTATTTCTAAATAAGGTCGTGTATTTCTAAATAAGGACTTCTAAATAAGGTCACATAAATGAAGCCAAGTGGATGTGAATTTTTGGAGGACACCATTCAACCCACTACAGTAGCAAATATATGTTGTTTTTTGTTAAATGGTTTTTAGAATCTATAGAGATGGTCGTGTATGTTTTTTCTCCTTTTCTCTATCAACATGGTTGATGGTCTATATTCATGTCGTTAAAGATAAGCCAGAGCTGGATAGGAGCTAAAGCAGGAAAAACAGATTTCATTCAGGAATATTGTAATAGGGGAAAGGGACTTCAGTATATCACTGGGACCAATTCCAAATATAGTATATGACAAGTGGGAATTTATAGCCAAGAGTGGGGTGGGGGTCCCTTGGTGGATAGAAAATTATTAAGAAGGAGCATCAGGCAGAAGGGTGGGTTCTGGCTGCGTGGACCTCAGAGGATTCTTGCTGGAAGCCGGCCGAGGTAATCCTACCTCATCTGGGGGCACAGAGGATGAGGAGCCCAGTTAGATATCACAGATGATCACATATGGAGGGTGGGGGAGTCAAACCCAACTAATCCACCCAACTAAGGATTTTTGCTAAAACTGAGCCCTGCAGAGATGAAATGGAAGTCCAGAAGTCGGGGCCCTCTTGGAAAGGAGTGCAGGGGACCCTGAGTAGCTTGGTGGAGAAGAGAATCTTTGTCGATGTCTTTCTTAATAACAAGCAATCTCTGAATTTCTGGAATAAACCCCAGTTGGACGTCCCGGATTATATGAAATAGGCCTGTAGTTTTCATTTTTTGTGCAAACTGAAAAAGTTTGTGATCAATGATAGGAAGTTTTTCTTCTTTTTCTCTGCCTTGAATAATCTAAGTAGCATCATGACTTTCTGATATTTAAGTTTGGTAGAATTTGCTTGTGAAACTATTTTTGCCTGGTGTGGGGGGCATGCCTATTCAACTATTTTCTGTTTTTTTCTAAAGTAATGGTCTGTTACTCCTGTCTGTACAAGGATTAATTTGGATAAACTGTATTTACAAAATCCACTTCCTCTAAGTTTTCAAATCATTTGAGTTGTGCTGTGATGTTTCTTACGATTTTTTAAAAGCTCTTTTGTTTTGATGGTTACTTTCTCCAGTCAGTTCAATTTTATGTATTTGCACTATTTTCCCCCTAATTAGGTTAGCTAGAGGTTTGTCTATTCTCTTGCCTTTTCAAATGTCTAGTTTTGTGTTTTTTTGTTTTCTTTTTTACTAGTTCCACTTCTTAAAACTCATTGTTTTCTGCGTTTGTCTCCAGCAGTCCTTCCTTCTTTTAGTTTATTTTGGTTCCTCTGGTTCATTTTGTTGTTCATTTTCTAAGGTCTTAGCTGGGCATTGGGTTCATGTATTTCCTCACTGGCTCTCACTGGCCAAGCCCTGGGGAACCACGTCAAGTTATTCTGTCTTTTGCCTAAGTGGGCGGCTTGTCCGGTGCAGGCTGTAGCGGGCTGGGGCTGCGGGGAGGGCGCGGCGCGCGAGTGCCCCGCAGTACCACGCAGGTGTGGGTGACAGGTGCGGGTGACAGGTGCGGGTGACAGGTGCGGGTGACAGGTGTGGGTGACAGGTGCGGGTGACAGGTGTGGGTGACAGGTGTGGGAAGCTGGCCCCGGGCGGGGTCCGCGCCTGTCCTCGCCGCCTCTGCTCCGGGGCTCGGCGGAGCGCGCGCATTCTGTCCGTGTCCCCGCACGGTGCCCTGTGGCCTTCCGGCAGCCCGGAAAGCGGGGAAAGGAGAGCAGGGAGCCCCGAGGGAAACCTGGTGCCCGGCTGGGGGCGGGGCGCTGCGGGGAGGCGGCCCGGAGCGGACAGATCCGGATACCCCCGGGCCTCCGCTCTGGGACGAGGTTTCTCTTCTGTCGGCGACAGGGACGCCGCTGCTGCTCCGGAGACGTCGGCGCGGGAGATCGTGGGGGCTGGGGCCCGGCGCAGCCCCGGGGCGACCCGCCCGAAGGGCCCGCGCTCCCCTCGACTAGACGCTGGGCGCAGCGGTTCCCTCGCGGGGGTGTAGCTCAGTGGTAGAGCGCGTGCTTAGCATGCACGAGGCCCCGGGTTCAATCCCCGGCACCTCCACTTTTGCTCCCTCTCCCCCGCGCGGCGGCGGGTCTCGGAGCTGCGGCGTCTGCGAGCCTCGGGCCGGGCCACGCCGAGAGGCTGCGCGGGCGCGCGGGGACAGGAGGCGCGGGGGCTGTCGCGTCGGCTGCATTTTGCGAGATCGTTAGTGGAGCTGCGAGGAAAGGCGAGGACGGGCGGCGGGAGGAGCGAACGACGCGCTCCCGGACCCTGTTCCCAGGCCCGGGCTTTCCGGCCGCGATGGTTTCGCCCGCGCCCGCCAGGGCGTCTGCTCGGGCTCCGGCACTGCGTCCGGCCCGGCTCGTCCCCGCTCGCCCCGAGAACGCGCTTCGCTGCGGGCTTAGCGGGCGCGGAGGCGGTGTCCCCGGCAGAGGCGCGCTGTCGCCGTGGCCGGGGGACCGGGAGGGCGGCCCTGAGAGGCGCTGCGGACGCGGGCGCCGGCCCCACCCAGACCCTCCGAGCGAGAACCTGGGGCCTGAGCGGTTCCTTCGCCCTGAGCCTTGGAGAAGCACTGGGTTGGGTGCTGGGTGCTGGGTGCTGGGTGCTGGGACGGCTCAGGACGCTGTATCTCATGTGTCTGTATTTTCACTTTTCCCCATTTCCGATTCCAACGTAGAAAAAATAATTGCAAAAATGTCCTTCTATTGTTGGGCCAGTTCTGTGTGACCTTGTTCTCTCCCATGGTAATATAGTATTTATTAATACTTTCGAATCAACACACATAATTGAATTTGATGTGAAGTTCCTTTTTATTTTTAATAAAAATGTGCAAGTTTTGCAATCAAAACTGTGCTAACTTCCCATATGAACCTTTTTGTGAGGAGCTTCTAGTAATCTAACTAGTATCTAGGTTTCTGCAGGAGCAATTTAGGGGTTAATTATTCGATGACCCTGGCAACTTTCACAGTTGTGTTTTCACACATCCAACAGCCTAGATAATATTCCACCATCCTCCCAACACTTACACTCACACACTCACACAGACACACAAGCACATGCAAGAGCTCGCAGAGCTCTGTGGACACCGTGGCTCTAGCACTGAATTCCAGAGAGAACTGGCACGTGTCTTTCCTCCTATCTATGCCACCAGACCATGAGCCGACCAAGAGAGAAACTCTGCCAAGTGCAAAAGGTCCTCTGAATTTTAAGAGACTCGATGATGTACTTACTAATATAGCAAAGACATAAGATGAATGAAGACGAGAGAACACCTACTAGGAGAACGGTACCAGGAAATGAGTCTTTTGGGTGTTCCATGGAAGTTTCTAGGCCATGGTGCAAACCAGTGTGGTTCTTAGGGGGTCGAGACCAGTCTGGGAAGAAGAGTTCTTTTGCTTGGGTTTCCACAGCCATCAGTAAATGAGTTCCTGGATACTTGCAGTTCTCACGCACGACGACACCTGTGCCTCACGGTCACACCCACGCCCAAGCACTCGGGTCTGGGCGTTGGGTGGGGTTCGCTGTGCCGCATCCGGGACGGACCCTATAGATGGATGTGTTGAAGCGACAGGCCCCAAACCACACCCATCTCCTCCTCTCCGTCCCCTCCCCATCCCCCCCGCAACGCCGATGAGAACAAACCTCTCTCCTGCTTGGGAGAACCGCAGGGTCTCTTTCTCCAGTCACCCTCTCTTTCTGGCCCTGGAGGCCGGTGGGGAGGCAGCTCTCCGCATCCCGTGTCTAGCTACCCACTAACTTACTTTCAGAATTGCACGCTTCCTTCCGTCCCCGAATCTGCCGCTGGGTCTCGCCGCAGGCGCGATCGTCCTGGAAGATCCCTCCACGGTCCTCAGCTGCCCCAGGCTGTGAGAGCTTGGAGGAGCCTCCGGTCCGGAGTCGCTGACCCAACTGCTCCCCTGGGGCTTTCCCATCAAAATCTTGCCCTTAACGTTCCTGTGGAGCCAGCAGCAAAAGCAGCAAGAGCCGTCCCGGGAAGGCCGGCCAGTTTTCCCACGAATGTTTTCAATATTGTGTGCCCCCTTTCAGGCTTCGTTTGCTGAAGGATCAGTCTCCTGCCACAGCCCGCCCCGGCTCTCGGTCCGGAAGGAGTCACTCCACCCACCTGCTGCAGGGATGAGCACAGCCCTGGGACGTGAGGTGGGGGGTGGGATGCAGGGAGGCCATCCCCTCCCGCAGCCACCGGCTGTGTCTCAGTGGGAGAGCGCGTGCTTCGCAGGTACGAGGCCCTGGGCCCCACCCAGGCACCTGCAGCTGCGGGCGCTCGTCCTTACAGGATGCCCAGGGCGCCACCCTCCTTTCTTGCTTCCCTTACTCGTTTCCTGCTCACCGGGAAAACCACCCGCTTTGACCCAAGAGGATCGTTTTGACTCTACCCTGGTTAGACCCCACCAGCGTCAGAGCCACTCAAGGCGGCGGCAGACTAGAATTCACGCGGTCTCTTGGTTTCCTGCGGCAGGTGCAGCGCGTTGACCCCGGCGGCCGGGTGCCCCCCCCCCCCCCCCCCGGCCTGGGCCTCAGGGTCACACTGTCCCCTCCCCTGCGCGTGGGAGACCTCCCTCTGCATCTCTCTTGTGCGGACGCCTGTGCTAACGGTGGACCCGCCACACTATCCAAAGCGAGGGCCCCACTTCGAGACCCCAACTGTAATCACACCTGCAAGGACATTCCTTCCGTGTAAGGGGCACAGGGGCCAGGGCCTGACACCTGCGACCTTGAGAGCCTTTATTCAGCCTAGGATCCCCTAAACTCGAAACAGCGAGTGGGCACCATACCAAAAACCTGTCATGTCGGCCTCTATTTTCCACTACAATTGAGAGAAGGAACAACGGAGAAGGGAAGAAGAAAAAGAAGAGGTCTGAGGAAAAGTTTAGTTTCCTTTCTTTCTCGTGAAGTTTTTGGGAGGAAGAATCAAGTCTTCCGTCTGACTTTTCTACAAATCTCCTTCTCCATCACCAAAACGTTGGGAGGACACTAGGTGACAGGGCGGGGCGTGGGGGCTGCTACAAAATGACGGCTGTTGAGTCCTGATTCTGCCAAACAT
Organism: Meles meles; assembly: GCF_922984935.1. NCBI lineage: Eukaryota > Metazoa > Chordata > Mammalia > Carnivora > Mustelidae > Meles > Meles meles. Next base: position 153,879,465 of record NC_060070.1, on the reverse strand, counting down.
TAAAACAGACACAAAACTGCCTTAAATGGCCCAGATAGGCCGCATGTGCGAAGGGCTAATTCGTGCTCTACAGTTTCCTTTCCTTCCATCGCTCTATAGTTTCCTTTCCTTCCATTGCTCTACAGTTTCCTTTCTTCTTCTATCACACCTTTTCTGAAAAGTATACCCAGAAATGTCCGTTAACATCAAACATGCTACTGTGAAGAAATGGCAAAAAAGAAAAAAAAAACTTTTGGTATGTGTCACAATGGCAATTGTTAGCTGTCCAGACAAGAAGACAAGGAGTTCATGGAAGTCTGAGACATCCCACTGCAGGGAAAGAGCGGTCACTCCCTCTACCGCTCCTTGTCCGCACTTCTGCTCTGCATTTTCCAGGCGCTCCTCCAAATTCCTAGTGCACGGAAGACCTCACTCAAGGGCTGTTATGGCTTCAGTCCAAAGCTACCTGCCCCCATCATCGTCCTCGAGCATAGAGAGGAACAGTGCACCAGCTCCCATCATCGCTGTTTCCTCCCCAACCACGGGAGCCCCTCTCCACTGCCCAGGTCTCAGAAAGAAATCTGGTCTCTTTCTGATGTCCTTCGTGTGAAAGGGAAACAGAGTAACACACCTGCTAAGTTCTATTATAAATCGGCAAGACTGCTCTTTGTCTCTGCTTAGCAATATTTTAAATAGGGTGGGAACCACCTGAGAAGCACATACTGTCCCCAGGTCAGGAAAAAGGTCACCCCTCTCCCTCAACCAACAAATTGATGTATCTACCTATATACCTACCTACCTGGAGACATCATTATTTTTCTATACTATTTGAGAACCATTTCTGGACATTATGTCTTTTTGTCCACAATCTTTATTGCAAACTTCCACCATAATCTTTTTATTATACATGGCAGCATATTTCTTAAGAGCAAGGACATTTTCTTACCACAGCACAGACTTCAAATTCAGAAAATTTAACACTGGTAAAATAATATTATCTAGTATACAGTCTACATTAACTTGAACTTTACTAACAAAATCCGTTATAGAAATTTCTGTCCCAAACTAGGGTCCATTCCAGCACCACGTTTGAATTTAGTTACTCTTTAGTCTTCTTTAATCTAGAATGGTTTCTCAAGCTTCTAGTTTGTTTGTTTGTTTTAGATTTTATTTATTTATTTGACAGAGAGAGATCACAAGTAGGCAGAGAGGCAGGCAGAGAGAGGGGGAAGCAGGCTCCCCACTGAGCAGAGAGCTCGATGCAGAGCTTGATCCCAGGACCCCAGACTCTGAGATCATGACCTGAGCTGAGGGCAGAGGCTCAACCCACTGAGCCCCCCAGGCGCTCCTCAAGCTCCTCGTTTTTTCATGAGATCGACATGTTTCTGAACAGCACATGTCTATGATTTTGTAGAATGTTCTTCAATTTACGTTGTGATTAGACTGAGGTTGTGAATATTTGGGAGGAATATCACGGAAATGGTGTTTCCCTCCATTACACCCGAAGGCATGTGATGTCAGTTTTCCCCATTATTAGTAATGTTTGCTTTGATCACTTGGTTAAGGTTGTGTTCACCAGGTTTCCTCCCTTAAAATGATCATTCCTCCTTGTAATTAGTAAGTAACCTATAAGGAAATACTCTGAGACTGTATAAAATCCTGATCCTCATCAAAATTTTACCTATGTTTTTAGCACTGATTTATGAATTTTGCCTGAATCTATCATTGTTCTGATGGCGGCCAAGGGGTGGTTTTCTAACTTATTTTTACTTCTATTACTACTTCACATCCCACCACAAGGAAAGTTTTCCCTTCCTCCATATTTATTTAAGTAACCAGGGGTTATAATCACTTGTCATTATTCATGCTCAAAGCATGTCCAGTTTGACCAGTGAGAGGCCTTTGAGGTTGGCTTCTGGGTCCTTCCGAACTGTCCGCATTATTTTTAAGCACCGACATTCTAGTACAGAAAGATGCCTCTGATCCATCTTGTTCATGGAAATGCCAGACAACTGTAGTCGGGAGAGGGTGGTCCAAAGTCCTCCAGGGCCCAGTGGAAGCAGGGGGTGTAGCTCAGTGGTAGAGCGCATGCTTAGCATGCATGAGGCCCTGGGTTCGATCCCCAGCACCTCCAGTTTTGGTTTCCCTTCTCCACCTGCACTTCTCACCTCTCCTGCTGCCCCAGATGGCTCTTGTCCAACTTGACTTGTCCAGGCTGCTGCTGTTTTTTCTTGACCTCTCTGGGGCACAAGAGGTGGTTTTGCTCGTTCCCCGAAGTTCGTTGTTCATTCTGCTCTTCGCCCGGTCCGTGTGAGTGCTCTCATCACGAGCTGTGGGCCGCCGTCAGCAGGCCGCAGACACCACAGTGACGTCAGTTCCAGTCCTAGAGTCAGTGATTCTAAAAGCATCTCTGGTTCCTTTTAGTGGAGGATGGTATTTAAAAGTCAGGATACTGGGTAGCATTGGTATGATTTCTTCTAGGCCCCGTTAGCAGACAAATCTGGGGGAAGGTGGCAGGTTTATATATGTATGTTCCACACTGACGCCTCTAATTCCCACCCTGAGCCAACCAGCCTATTCCTTCCTTCCTTCCTTCTCTCACAGGGAGGGCCTTGATTTCCAACACCAAATATGTATTCATTTTTCCAATCACACAAAAATAAATTCACTCAGGTACACACAAATGAAAGCAGTCACACAAAACAGCAGAACTGCCACACCCTTAAACACTAAAACAAAACAAAACAAACCCCACCATGTAGGGTCAAGGTGTTTGCCTTTCCCCCGTCTTCACCATGAAGACAAGCATTGTGTGAAACGTTTTACTTGGATCTGTCCTTTCTGTCAATGTGATTATGTTCCGTTCGGTTTGTTTCTGTTTGTGTTCAGTTTTCGAGTATTTGTACACACACACTTGGGTGAGTTTAATTTTTTTTATCATGTAAAACATTAATGTATCCAAGAGTTAAAACAATGTTAAATGTAATACTCAGGAAAGCTGCGAGAGGATGTTGTCCCGAGGTGCACGCGGCCGTGGGCTGACGTGCGCTCCCGGCAGTGTATGGGACAGGGGTTGGGAAGCCGACTCCAAGGCGAGCTGGTGGTGAGCTGACCGGGAACCAGGAACCCGCCTTTTTCTGCCACTGAGGTCCTTTCTCCTGCAGTAGCCGAGCCGCAGAAAGGATGAAGTGTAGGGAGTTTAGAAATAACGGAACCGAACTTCTAGTGGTTCTGCTTTGATGACTTATTCCTGAGACCAAGACAACGGTAGTCAGGAGAGGTAGTCCAAGGTCCTCCAGGGCCTAGCAGAAGCAGGGGGTGTAGCTCAGTGGTAGAGCGCATGCTTAGCATGCATGAGGCCCTGGGTTCGATCCCCAGCACCTCCAGTTTTGGTTTCCCTTCTCCACCTGCACTTCTCACCTCTCTTGCTGCCCCAGATGGCTCTTGTCCAACTTGACTTGTCCTGGCCACTGCTGTTTTTTCTTGACCTCTCCGGGGCACAAGAGGTGGTTTTGCTCGTTCCCCGAAGTTCGTTGTTCATTCTGCTCTTCGCCCGGTCCGTGTGAGCGCTCTTGTCACGAGCTGTGGGCCGCCGTCAGCAGGCCGCAGACACCGCAGTGATCTCGCGTGTGCGGGGACACCTCAGGCCCTGAGGCCCTGACCCTGCCCGTTGAAAAGATGTTGCCAAAGGTTCTCGGTCGCACGGCTGAGAATTCAAGGACAGACACAGCGGGGTCATAAGCACGAGCCGGAAGGTGGAAGTGGAGGACCGTCTCACGATGAGAGAGCAGGAGCTGATGGAGACAAGGCTGTGTGCCCTGGGGCGTGGGTTCTGCCTTTCATCGACAGCTGTTTGCAGTGGGGTGGGGGCAACTCATTATGTGGGTTGGGCATTTCTTGCAAGCGTTTTCCTCCTAACAAGGTCAGGGGTTTCGGGTCGTGGCGCTGCCATCTTGGGCCTGCCTGGTGGGATCCTCCTTCTCAACGGACGCTGCCAGGACGGGCCTCTGACCTTCCCCTCAACTGGCTGTGGCCTCCTCCTTGCTGGCCTCCGGGCCTCCCATGAGAGCCTCACTGCCTCCAACAGTAGCAAGCAGTTCCATTTCCGCACAGTTTCCTGTTGTGCCGAATCTGAAAGCATCTGGGAATGTGGGCCTGTGTGGCCGCATGGACAAGCCTTCGGATTCTGCATCCGGGTACGCTCTCACATTTGCTCGTGGCATTCTTCTGAAAGACCCGCGGATCCCCGTACCCAAGAATTCAACACTGCCACAGGATGCAAACAGCAAGAGGATCTTTATTGTAACGCGGGCGCCTGCGGGTGGTCAGCAGCTCCTGCCAGCTGAGCACCCCAGGCTGGGGTGGTGCAGGGTTTTTATAGACAGGTACAAACAAGTTTTGGGTGGGGCGGAGCAGATTGGCTGACAGTTTGAACATTTGAAAAAGGCATACTTGGCGTTAGCGGATTGGCTTTGGAGGACCCGCGCACGCGAAGACGAAGGCGGGAAGGGGGGTAGAACAGGAACCTGATTGGTCTATTTAAATTAAGCACAGTCAGGCGTTGGGTTCAAGACAAAGACATAGCTGTTTGTTCTGGCGTGGCGGCCTTGTTTCAGCACTCTGGAAAAAGCCCTCAGCAAGGAGGAAGGGGGTCTTTCATTCCCCCCTTTTTCTTTATCATGGATAGAATCTTATATCCATTTGTCCTGTACTTATACTATGTCAGTTTGGGGTTCGGCTTGTTTGAGGAGTTGATATTGCTGTGTCAGTACCATTGTCTGGATTACTGACAAGCGGTCTTTGATGAACTGAACAAGCTTATTTAGGATGTAAGGGCCAATTGATAAAATCAGTAATAGAATAACAACGGGTCCCAAAAGGGTGGATAATAAAGTGGCGAACCAAGGTGACAGATTGTACCAGCCTTCAAACCAGCCTTGCTGGGATTCAAAATCTCTTCTTCTCTGGGCCAATCTTTCTCTGAGTTTATCCATTGTCTCCCTAACTACCCCTGTTTGATCAGCATAAAAACAGCATTCCTCTTTGAGGGTTGCACATAACCCTCCTTCTTTTAAGAATAACAAGTCTAACCCCCTTCTGTTTTGTAGAACGACCTCGGAAAGGGAGGTTAAGGATTTTTCTAAGGCAGTGATTGATTTTTCTATAGCCTCTAAATCGGCGGCCATGGCAACTTGTAATTGCATAAGCTGGGTGTTTTGAAGTAGGGGATGTTGGTGGCTTATTGGGATCATCGTGTTGACCTATGTCCCAAGATCCCATAGCCAGTTTACAGAGATCCGGATACAGGGTAGGCCACCATGTATTAGGGGCGTGTTGGGCCGTACTGGACCAGATAGCTTCCCCCGTTTGAGAGAGAACCTGCCAGGTTAATTGCTTGGGGAGATGTGGGCTGGTGCCATTTATAGGGGAAAGGAAAGAGAATAAGCAAAAGAGTAAGATCAACGGCAAATGAGTCTTATCTTTAGTGGGTTTGGGGAGCGTTGGACGGTCCGTTCCGAGTTCTGAGGGTGTCCTGTTTGTTCTTCCGGGTGTGCCGCTTTCACATGGGAGGCGTGGATCCAGGCTGCAATCCCGTCAACTTTTAGTGCCGTGGGCGTTGTCAGGAGTACCGTGTGGGGTCCTTTCCAACGGGGTTCAAGGTTTGTGGCTCGATGTCTGCGGACCCAAACGATGTCTCCGATTTTGTAGGGATGAGGCCGCAATGAGGTGTTAAGTTTTTTTTCTCGTAGGCGGCTGCCAGGGGTTTCCAGACCTCTTGTTGCACCAGCTGCAAGGCTTGCAGATGGGCCTGTATGGAGGGGGAGGGGGAATGAGCAGAGATATCTGGCGCAAAGAACGTGACAGCGGGGGGCGGAGCACCATAGAGAATTTCGAAGGGGGTTAATCCATGGGGGCCTGGAGTATTTCTGGCCCGATAGAGTGCTAGAGGTAGGAGCAATACCCAATCTTTAGAGCCAGTTTCAAGCAGTAATTTAGTTAGAGTCTCCTTAATGGTTCTATTCATCCTTTCTACCTGTCCTGAACTCTGGGGTCTGTAAGCACAATGTAGTCTCCAATTAATCCCCAGCAGCTTGGCCACCGACTGACTTACCTGGGAGACAAAGGCGGGCCCGTTGTCGGACCCTAGTACCTCGGGCATTCCATACCTTGGAAAAATCTCTTCCAGTAGCTTCTTGGCGACTATGTTGGCGGTTTCCTTTTTGGTAGGAAAGGCTTCTGCCCATCCTGAAAAGGTGTCTAGAAAAAATAAGAGGTATTTATATCCATACATGCCAGGTTTAATTTCGGTAAAGTCAATTTCCCAATGTGTGCCAGGTCGATGACCACGTACCCGGACACCTGGTCCAATAATAGTCTTCCCAGGATTGACTTGGGCGCAGGCTTTACAATTAGCGGCCACTTGACGAAGAAGGAAGTTTTGTTTGGGGAAGTAGTTTTTTAAATTGGCCCTATCCATAAGAGATCTCATCTTGTTCGCGCTCAGATGAGTCAGCTGATGGAGGTGATTTATTAGTTCCTTCGCCATCTTTATAGGTACTATGGCCTTTCCTCGGTATTCCCATCGGTTTAGGGCTGAGTTGTAATTGGCCCCTATCTTCTGTATGAAGTCCAATTCAGCCTGCTCATAATTCCAAATGGGGGTCTCATCTGGCTCTCCTATCTCAGTGAGTATAGTAACAGTTAATAGTTGGGGCCCCAAAGCTGCCTGTTTGGCTGTCGCATCAGCTAGGCGGTTTCCTCTCGCCTCGGGGGTATCCCCTTTTTGATGGCCAGGGCAGTGCATTATGCTCAGCTTCTTGGGGAGGAATAAGGCTTTTAATAGGGCCAATATTTCGGTCTTATTTTTAATCTCCTTACCGTCAGAGGTTAGTAGTCCCCTCCGCCGATAAATTTCTCCGTGAATATGGGCAGTGGCAAAAGCATATCTGCTGTCTGTATAGACATTAAGATTCTTACCTTCTGCCAATTGGAGGGCCTGGGTTAAGGCGATCAATTCTGCCCGCTGCGCCGAGGTGCCTTCTGGTAGCGCGCTTGCCCATACAATTTGAGAGTCGGTCGTGATGGCCGCTCCTGCCCGTCGTTTTCCATCCTGCAGGTAGCTACTGCCATCAGTATACCAGGTCAGGTCTGCATCCTTCATGGGCTGGTCAGTTAGGTCGGGCCGTGTCCCATGTGTTTCAGCAAGGATCTGGTGACAGTCATGCAGCGGTGCCTCCCCAGGAGTGGGCAATAAGGTTGCGGGGTTAAGAGTCACTATAGGTCCGAACTGGATCCTGTCTGAGTCCAGGAGGAGGGACTGATAATGAGTCAGGCGGGCATTAGACAGCCAGCGGTCTGGTGGTTGGCGGATTAAAGACTCCACTGTATGTGGAGCCAGGATGGTTAGGGGCTGTCCCAAAGTTAGTTTGGTTGCGTCCTTGATGAGGACCGCGATTGCTGCTATCATTTTTAGACATGGTGGCCAGCCTGCCGCCACGGGGTCTAACTTTTTGGACAGGTAGGCAATAGGGCGTCTCCAAGGCCCGAGCCTTTGAGTTAGGACCCCCTTAGCAAATCCTTGTTTTTCATCAACAAAGAGGTCGAAGGGTTTTGTTATGTCTGGCAGGCCTAACGCCGGAGATGTAAGGAGTGCTTGTTTGATATGGTCAAATGCCTGCTGTTGTTGCTCAGTCCAAACAAAAGGAGTATCTTGTTTTGTTAAGGGGTACAGAGGAGCCGCTATCTCCGCAAACCCCGGAATCCATAGTCTACAGAAGCCTGCGGTCCCTAAGAATTCCCGCAATTGCCTGTGGTTTTGAGGTGCGGGAATGCCAGAGATAGTCTCTTTTCTCGCGGCTGTTAGCCATTGTTGGCCATTATATAGCTCATAACCCAGGTAAGTGACTTTAGTCTGGCACATCTGGGCCTTCTTTGTGGATGCCTTATATCCCAGTTGGCCTAGGGTTAATAGGAGGTTCCCAGTACCTGTTCGGCAGTCCTCTTCATTGGTAGCCGCTAATAGAATGTCATCGACATATTGGAGCAGGATCAGAGAGGGATGTCTTACCCGGAAGTCGGCCAGGTCCTGGTGAAGGGCTTCGTCGAACAGCGTTGGGCTATTCTTAAACCCTTGTGATAGCCGTGTCCAGGTTAACTGACCTGATACTCCCAAGTCTGGATCCTTCCATTCAAAGGCGAAGAGGGGCTGACTCTGAGGACTTAGTCTCAAACAGAAGAAAGCATCTTTGAGATCTAGGACCGTATACCAGAAGTGGGTTGGAGGCAGGGTACTAAGTAAGTTGTAAGGGTTGGGCACCGTAGGGTGGATGTCTTCTACCCTCTTATTGACCTCTCTTAGGTCTTGGACCGGCCGGTAATCATTGGTGCCAGGTTTCTTGACGGGTAACAGAGGAGTGTTCCAGAAGGACCGGCATGGGGCCAAAATGCCCTGGTCTAGTAACCGCCTTATGTGCGGTTTGATGCCCTGGTAGGCCTCATTGGACATAGGATATTGCTTAACATTGACAGGAACGGCCGTTGCCTTTAATTGTATGTGAATGGGGGGCTGCTGGATAGCTAGTCCCATTCCTCCTGTTTCCGCCCAGGCATCCGGGTAAGACGCAAGCCAGGACTCTATGTTTCTCTGAGGTGGGGAGGGCTCCTCATGTAGTCTATATTCTTCTTCTAACTGTAGGGTAAGGATGTGTAAAGGAGTCCCGTTGGGGCCGGTCACAGTGGCCCCCTGTGGCTCAAAATGGATTTGAGCCTTGAGCTTGGTTAATAAATCTCTCCCCAGGAGTGGGTAGGGGCAGTCAGGCACATGAAGGAATGAGTGAGAAACTTTACCTGAAGCCAGATGTACTTTTCTCTCCGTAGTCCATTTATATTGTTTTCCTCCTGTTGCTCCTTGAACCCATGCCATCCGGTCACTTAATGGTCCGAGGCTCTTGGTTAAAACGGAGTGTTGAGCCCCTGTATCTACTAAGAAGGTGACTGGTTGCCCCCCAACGGTTAGGGTTACCCGGGGTTCAGGGGGGGGCTCCTGACCCTGACGGCCCTAGTCTTCGCCTAAAGCCATAAGTCTTGTGACTTGCTTAGGATTTTCCTTAAGGTGTCGGAATTTCTTCGGGCATTCGTTGGCCCAATGTCCCCTTTCTTTACAGTAGGCACATTGGTTTCGGTCTACTCGGGGCCTCCTTATGTCTCCCTCCCTGTCTGACTTTCCTGCCTCTGGTCCTTGGCTGCCTTGCACTACGGCGGCCAAGATTTTGCTAAGTTCCTTACTTCATTTACGTTCTCGTTTCTCTTCCCTTTCCTCAGCTTCCTTCTTTAGTTTCTCCTCTTTTTCTTCCTGCAACTTTCTAAGTCGTTCCTCCTTTTCTTCCTGCAACTTCCTAAGTCGTTCCTCCTTTTCTTCCTGAGTCTCTCTTTTATTAAAAATCTTTTCTGCCTCCTTTAATAAATCTTGTAAAGAGAAATCTTGTAGATTCTCTAAACGCTGTAGTTTATTCCTTATATCTGGTGCTGACTGCCAAATAAATGTCATTGAAACGTTTCCTCTCTGCTCATTGCTATCTGGGTCAAAGGGCGCATACCTGCGATAAGCCTCCTTAAGCCTTTCTAGGAAAGCGGTTGGAGATTCCTCTGACCCCTGAGTGACCTGTCTTACCTGAGCCAAATTGGTGGGGCGGCGCCCCGCATTATGGAGACCTGCTATAAGTAACTGGCGGTAAAGATTTAGGTGGGTCCTACCTTCAGCCGTGTTGAAATCCCAGACGGGACGAGTCAAAGGGAAGGCGGCATCTATCACATTAGGGAATTGTGTGGGCCTTCCGTCTTCCCCTAAAACGTTTTTTTTCTGGCCTCCAGGAAAACCTTTTGTCTCTCCTCAGTGGTGAGGAGAGCCTGCAAGAGTTGTTGACAATCATCCCAGGTGGGTTGGTGTGTGATTAGAATGGATTCAATTAAGGCAGTTAGGGCTACGGGGTCCTGCGAAAAGGAAGGGTTATGGGACTTCCAATTATATAGGTCGGAGGCCGAAAAGGGCCAATATTGGAGTTGATTGCCTGGCCCTCCTCCTTGGCGCAGGGGAAAGAGCTTGGAAGTTCCTTCTTGTGTTGGCTCCCTGCGACCCCTAAGTCTTCCCACCATTGGGGATGGCAAGGGGTCCCTGGTCGAAGACTCGTTCTTTGACCTGCAAAATAACATGGATGTTAAAGGTTCCATCTTTGGGCCACCCAACGTTAAAGGTAGGCCATTCTGAAGTACAAAGGGTCTGCCATTTCCTTCTTCTGACTTCCACCGACAGGTTATTGGCTCGGATTTGGACGTCTCTCCAGTGGCCTAAAGTGAGACTCAAAGGGGTGGTAAGAGTCTGTCCCATTTTGGAATCAAGGGAAACCCAAAGGGCAACGAGAAAGACACACAAAACACACAAGACACTTAACGAGCCGGCAAAAAGAAACGCTGCGCGATTTCGGTGCAAAACCGAAAGTACAGATTCAGACGGCCGTGAGGAATCCTCTGTGGCCCACAGACGGACGTATCCCTCAGATACGTGTGGGGCCCCGAAAAAACGGGCCCCTCTGATCCCTGGGGCGTCCCCCAGGGTGGCAGGGGAGAAGTCCGAGTTCGTCAACTCCTTCTCAAGCTGCCCAGAATACAGATCTACTACGCGTAGTAGTACAGTCCTATACAGGCGTATAGGCAGAACAAACGGAAGACGAGAACACAAGCACGAGACAGAAAATGAGAACACAGTTATTAAGGCTTAAATGCTGGCCAGCTTACCTCCCGGTGGGAGTCGGTTGGATCCTTGGGCAGGAGTCCGATGATCTCGGTGGGACCTCCAAATGAAAGACCCGCGGATCCCCGTACCCAAGAATTCAACACTGCCACAGGATGCAAACAGCAAGAGGATCTTTATTGTAAGGCGGGCGCCTGCGGGTGGTCAGCAGCTCCTGCCAGCTGAGCACCCCAGGCTGGGTACAAACAAGTTTTGGGTGAGGCGGAGCGGATTGGCTGACAGTTTGAACATTTGAAAAAGGCATACTTGGCTTTAGCGGATTGGCTTTGGAGGACCCCCGCGCGCGAAGACGAAGGCGGGAAGGGGGGGTAGAGCGGGGGAGCGGGAAGCGGACTTACAGAAGCAGATGCTTAGTTACAAGAACCTGATTGGTCTATTTAAATTAAGCACAGTCAGGCGTTGGGTTCAAGACAAAGACATAGCTGTTTGTTCTGGCGTGGCGGCCTTGTTTCAGCACTCTGGAAAAAGCCCTCAGCAAGGAGGAAGGGGGTCTTTCACTTCTTCTTCTGTCTCTTTCTAACCCAGCCTGCAGCGGCTCCGAAGCTTTCCCGGAACTGCTTCAGCAGACCGCACTGTGGCTGGCGGATGACCTGCCAGCCTTTCCCATCAGAGACCCTCAGCTCTGGTGCCGTGCTGCCAGATATGACATGTGAGCATAAGACAGCCGTCACCTCCGCTGAAATCTGGTGGAGAGAAACGTCCTTTCTGGGTGTTGTAGGGTGCTTGTGGGCTGAAATGGTGACCATTCCGACCCTTCCGACCATTCCGACCGCCAGTGTCCACGATTAGTCTGGGGGTGGCCCATCTCTATTTCCCTGTGAAGAAGGAGCTCTTCCCACCCCCCACCCCCCACCCACACCATCGGTCTTGTCAACCTCAACGCACTGATTCTCCAGGAACACCTTCCCTCCTACCTCCCGATCAGAGTTCTTGGCAGAGTTTCGGGGGCTGGTGTCACTGCGCGTCAACAGAAGTCCATGGGGCACAGGGCAAGCATCTTAACGCCACCTTGCTTTCACCAGTCGAGTCTTATTTCAGTCACCAAAGAAGCAGTCAAGGTACTCAGCATCCAGACAGCAAAAAAGCAGCCTCCTCTCCACGCAGAGAAGCTAAGGAAACTGGGGGCCTTCCACGCTGCACCCCCCCATCCCTCCCTGTGCCCCGGGAGCTGCACCACCTGTCCCCACCCTCTGATGGCCGAGAATTGTGAGGCTCTGAAGCCCCCACAGACCAGGACAAAATGGGCCAGACCCTCTGGTGGGAGCAGTCTGCCTCCCTGGAGAGAAGAGGAGCGCCCCTCTGGCCTCACCCCTGCAGGAAGCCAGGGAGAGGTGGTGCACACCTTTGCCAGCCTTGCCTGCCTGCATATTCTGTTCCTTCTGAAGATGCTTTTCTTTGCCCTCCTCCCCTTCCTTCCTCCCTGCACCAGGCGCCCCACTGTGTGCCCCCAAAGACCTCACTGCAGCCCAGTGCACCCTTAGGACCCCTAGGACTCATCGCACACCTCCATCTCTGCACTGACATTGTCCACATTGCTTTCTAGTTTTCCTCCTTCCCTAGGCTCCCAGTTCAGCTCTGCCCTGCACAGGCAGAGGCTTGGCCTGGCTGGGGACGGGCCCTCAGTAGATGAACGTTGTTTCCTGTGCTGGGGAGGAAGAATCTGGAAAAGAATGAAAATAGTTTTGGAGAAGATCATTCAAAACCTCACATCCAAATTCACACTGCTACCAAATTTGGACTAAAGGCCAAAAAGCCTTGACTAGACACAGGGATTTGATAACCTGTCCAGAGAAACTCAGGGTTTCCTTAAAATTCACCCGAAGGGGGTGGGGGTCACTCCTAGTTGCCATTTCCTGCCTCCAGAGAAAACCTTTCGTGAAATTCTGAAAACCCCTGAAGTTGTTTCTACCTTATTTAACCAGAGGAGTCCAGAGTCCCTGCACTGTCGGGTTGTTAAGAGTTTCCAAGGCTCACAGATGGACAAAACCGGTTTTCAGGCACCATTGTGGAGACCACAGTTTGAAAAGCAGTAATGAAGAGGCAGTGTTCTGTGGGGGCAGGGAGGTTTTCAAGGACTTCCTTCTTTCCGGGCTGCTTTTCTTGTTATTTAAACTGAGGCTTAAAGTAAAATGAGTAAGACTTAACTAAAGAGCTGGGTGGTTGGGACAGGTTCCTGCACTAGGTAACCAACACCCCAGGCGAAGATCCAAGATTCAGCTCCCAGGAGCTTCCTTGGGCCCGGTCCCAACCTGTATCACTTTCCGACATCTACTATCATAGAGTAGTTCTTCTTGTGCTTTGAAATAATACAGACTCAGGCAACATGTACTCGCTTGAGTTTTAGACAATGAAACCATACCTTTGTGAAGAATTTACAAGACAAAGGGGTTTGGGCTTGGGGCAGTAAATGGGGAAGAAGCAACAAGGCTCATTTATATGCTTTCTCCATCCTGTCCCCTGGCTCTGTGCTAAGGATGCCTCCCACCCTCTCTGTCTGGGGAGGGTACCCTTCATGTCAGAGACTTAGCTCCTGCTTTCCGGGACACCAAAGCGAATCAGAGTGTCCTTGCACTAGCTGTTGCTCAGATACCTTTAATACAAAATGATCAGTACCCCAAAGTGGCATACTTTTGATAAAGTTCTAGAACATAGGTGAGGTTCGGTGGGGTGAGGTCTGGAGCCGATGACCAAGAAAGAATTCTTGAGACATCTTTGGTGCAAATGGTGGTTTATTAAAGCACGGGGACAGGACCCGTGGGCAGGGAGAGCTGCTGCCCTGATATCCCAAGGAGTGGCTGATTATATACACAGGAGTTGGGTAGGTGAGGACAAAGGGGTGTTCAGAAGGGCTGTCACGGTAAAGAAGACTGTCAGGACACTGGAGACCTGGTTGTTGTCAAGCCAAGGCTGTTTTTTCCTCTAATGAGGCACTAACATGAAGACAGTTGAGAGTTTCCTTGTGGAATGTCACACAGGTCACCGAGGTTGGAAGAGGGAGAGGGTGTAAGGTGCCAGCTTCTGCTTTGTCCTCAGCGAGCCTTCTGTTCCCTCATCACTTGGGGGTGGTGCGCCCTACTCTCTTTCACAAGGGAAACACTCCTGCATGTCTCTTAGGCCTAAGTGTGGAGGCTCAGGGCCGGAGGTTATAGGTCTGTTTAGTTCTGGTCAGTATTTTTGGCGGCAGCTGGCAGGCTCACACAATGGAGCCTGCAGCTCCCGGTCTTCTGGTTGCGAGTTTGAGCCCCATGTTGGGTGGAGAGATCACTCAGAAATAAAATCTTAAACAAATGTTTCCAAATGATCTCCCAGGGTGGGTGCGTTCGCAGTCTGTCAGCAATGCGTGAGAATCCCCAAGTCCCCGTCGCCACACCCCCAGCAGAACGCCACCCTGTCTGTCCTCAGTTGCCGGTGATGCTGGTGAGAAGTACAAGGCAGTGATGTTAAATCTGAATTTCCCTCTTAGCAAAGGATATTGAGCACCTTCTACACCGCTTAGTGGTTATCTGGGGTGTGCGCTTTCCTGGTACGTGTGTTCATTTGCTCTGTTTGAGATTTTAATCTTTTCTTGGAGTTTTGTAGTTCTTCACATATCCAAACAAGAGTCTGCTGTAATTTAGAGTGTTGAAATATCTTCTCAGAGTGTGGCTCATTGGCCTTTCTTTTTTAAAAGATTTATTTATTCGAGAAAGAGAGACAGCAAGAGAGAGCACAAGTAGGGAGGAGAGAGAGACAAGCAGGCTCCCCACTGAGCAGGGAGCCTGGAACCAGGACCCTGAGATCATGACCCCAGCCAAAGGCAGACGCTTAACCCACTGAGCCACCCAGGCGTCCCCCCCCCCCCCCCCCCGCTTTTAAAGATTTATTTATCGGGGCGCCTGGGTGGCTCAGTGGGTTAAGCGTCTGCCTGGGACTGAGGTCATGATCCCAGAGTCCTGGGATCCAGCCCTGCATCGGGCTCTCTGCTCGGCGGGGAACCTGCTTACCCCTTCTCTCTCTGCCTACTTGTGATCTTTCTCTGTCGATTAATTAATTAATTAAAATCTTTTTTAAAAATAAAGATTTATTGACTTATTGATTTTCATCTCACTTTCTGAAGGAGGAGCAGGCTTGAAAAACTTTCCAAGAAGAGGAAACAGAAAAGGAGATGTTGAAGACGCAGGACAAAGTTCCATCCGGTGACCTTCCCGGTGAGCTACTAAGATTCACTGACTCGTTTTAAAGCGAGTGTGGGAGCGAGCAGCGTGCGCGCGGGGAGGAGAAACTCGCCGCTGGGAGAGAGCCCACGCGGGGCTCCGACCGAGGACCCTGCGATCGTGACCTGAGCCGAAGGCAAGCGCTTAACCGCCCGCCGAGCCACCAGGCGCCCTTCCTGGCGCTTCTGCAGGAGAAGACGCCGAGCGGTGTGTGGGGCTGCGCCCGAGTGCCCGGGCGGACCGTCCTCCGGCGCTCCCGGCGCGGCTCCGCGGGGTGCGGCTGCGGCGGGAGGGAGCGGGGCGGGGGCCGCGGACCGAGCCCGCCCGCCGTGGGAGAGACCCGGCTCGCGCCTCCGGGGGCCCGTCCGTGGGGACCGTGCGGCTCGCGCCAGTGCGTCCTTTCCTTGGTGGGGTCCCCATACCCCGAGTCCCCGCACGCTCCTCGCGTCCGCGCACGCTCTGCACCGCGCCGTCCGGGGGTGTCCCCGACGCCCCCGCCCCTGCGCCCGGGGACCCTCGCGGACCAGACCCGGGGAGCGCAGGGAGGGAGGCAGGCAGGCGGCCCGGCTGACGTCCTTAGCCCCGGGCAAGGAGCCCGTCGTCGCGCTCCGGGGTCCGCGTGTCCTCCGCTCCCGGTGGCGCCATCCCGCAGAGCCACGGGAGACCCGCGGGTCATTCCGTGCCGAGTCCGCGCCGGAGCGGGCTGGCGGGTGCGGCGGCCCAGGGCGGCCCCGCGGAAAGCACCTTCCGGACCGGCCGCGTCCCCCCGCCCGCCGCCTGCGCTGCTCGTCCGCGGCCTCTTCCCGCGCGTGGCTTCAGCCGAGACGGCGGCGGACGGGGACCGAACAGGGTCGGGCGGCGGGGCCGGGCCTGCAGGTGCGGGGCTGACCGCGCGGGAGAGCGACCGGAGGACGCGTCGGCCGCTTCCGAGGGAGCGCGGCGGGGAGCGCGCTAGACTGAAGGTCCGCGGGTGCCGGGTTCGGTCCCGGGTCTCGGCACCCGGTTTTGCTTTGGCGTCGGGGTCCCCCTACACAGTTGCGCCCCAGTTCCAACTGCGGGCCTGTACCGACGGCTGCCACCGCTCTGTGCGATCCCATCCGCCGTGTCGCCCCTCTCGCTTGGTCTCTGGTCACCGAACTTTTCCGTGAGATCTTAACTGACACAATGAGAAACTTCATTTGAAGTTTTAAAACCTAAGAAATTCCAATATGCTACACGCGGTTCCACCTATGATTCATTTCTGTTTTGATGGCGCGCGCGCGCGTGTGTGTGTGTGTGTGTGTGTGTGTGGTTTTTAATCACAACGGGGGGGGGCGGTGCTGAAACCGGAAAAGGAGCCCCGGCAGTGTGCGTCGTCGGAGGTATGCGGTGTGCGGATGCATGGGGCTGTGGTACGCGCGAGGACAGTTCTGCGGTCGGAAGATCCGGGCTTCTATCCTGAGTCCACTGTTATGAAGCTGCTGCAATCAGGGACACTCTTGAGCATCACTGAGCTTTGAAAAGGTTCTGAAAACTCTCCTTTCAGCCTCGCAAACACCCCCCCGCTAGAATTTGCACATGTTACGTTATTCCTGTTTTGGTATTCAGGAAAGAATGAAAATAAGCATTGCAGTAAGAATTATTCTGTTCAACATTCACAAGGGAGCTTAGAACCCAGAAAAATCAAAGTGAACGGGCGGTAAAGTCATCAAAACTCAGGGACAAATGCCCCATATTTTTCTTCAACTTCTTTTTTGAAATTATTTGTTAGGGGGCGCCTGGATGGCTCAGAACCCCAGGTTCTGGGGTTACCCTGCCCCCATCAGGCTCCCTGTTCGGTGGGAAGCCTGCTTATTCCGCACCCACTCCCCCATTTCTGTTCCCTCTCTTGCTGTCTCTCTTTGTCAATTGAATAAATAAATAAATAAAATCTTAGTAAAATTAAAAAATTATTTGTTAGGAAGAATAGGTAATTCTTGTGTCTGTTGTCAGGGTCTCCTACATTGCCTGCGTGCCAAGATTCAGAATGAAACGACCCTTTAAGCAAAATGCTGAATGCACCGCTCTAGGGTTTCCTTCTAGGGTCATAGCTTCTTTCCATCAAATCCGGTCTCTAACATTCTGATGGGGCAAACAACAACTACTATGACACATTCTAGGCAAGAAGAAGCTGAATTTCAATGGTCTTGTATCTCATGTGATCAAAACAGTTGAAAACTGGGACTTGATTGATTCCTTGCTAGGAAGGGGAGAAGGAAGGAAACTAACCACATTTTAAAGCCACAGTGGAAACTTTTGGGTTATTATCAGGCACGTTTCCAACCTTCCACCTCAAGCTCTACACTCTGAAGAATCAGTCCCTTTTGCTAGTTCCTGCAGGTCTCCTGCCCAGGGCAGCTGCTGATGTCTCTTAGCTCTGAGACCATGATGCTCAGGGAGATCAGGGACCTCAGAAAACAACCTTATCTCCAGATAAGCCTTAGCAAAGGGCTGTTTCAGAGGGGGATGTAGCTCAGTGGTAGAGCACATGCTTTGCATGTATGAGGCCCCGGGTTTGATCCCCGGCATCTCCAACTTTAGTTGCTTTTTTTCCCTTGCTTTTTCCTAACATCATTCAAAGCTATTCCTCAAAAAACACTGATTTAGCCCTCCTTTTTTCTTGCTCCATTCCTGCACATGGGGAATGAAAAAACATAACCTAACAGAATGCCTTGAATTCTTCATCTCTTGCTGTAAACCTCCATATTGCCTACAGCGACGGGGACAGAAGACAAAAGGAAGAGGGAGGAGGAGAACCAGCCCTAGAGCAGCATCTCTTACACCCGAGGAAAGCCGTGCCCAAGAATGAGTAACTCACCTTGGTTCCCGTGGCAGACTATTACTAAAGGGAGAGACAGTGAAGAACAGCATGGCCCCGCCTCCGTTTTCTTTAGTTCTGTTTGTTTTCCCGGCCGAAGAGGAAAGGGAGGTAGCATGGCCCCACTGACTGCTCCATCAGGACCCCCGGGGCCTGCGTGGAGAGCGCCACCAACAGCTCAGTCCCACAATGGGTGGGGGGACCCCGAGTCCTTACGGGTGAGGGAGCCACAGGATGCTGGACGCGGGAGGAAAGATTGTCAGGGAATTAATTAGGGGCCTTCCGAACGCGAAAGAAATAAATGCGGATCAATGCATTCTCAACCGATAGTCCATAATATTAATTTTCCTGTATTTCTTCACTCACCGCGTTTGCACCATTGTTTTAAATCTTTAAATCAAACATGGCCTGCAGACTTCAGTTAATGTCAAATGAAAGCCCTCATATGAAGAGGTAGGAAAAGTTTTTCTGTCACAGTGGAAAAGAGATGCAAAGCCTGGGTGGCAGAGCACAGGTGTGTCGGATGGCTCTGCAGGAGACGGACAGCCACTGCCTCTGTCCTGTTGTGGCCCATCCTGTCGCATGAGCTTTGTATGACCAGGGGACTCCCAGGAATTTCTGCTCCAGCTGCGTTTGTCCGTTCGGGCTGCCGTCACAGAATAGTGCAGACCGGGTGGGTCACACAGCAGGATTTACCTCCTCAGGGTTCTGGAGGCTGAAGTCTGGGGTCAAGCTGTGGGCAGGGTGAGTTTCTGATGAAGCCTTTCTACCTGGCTTGCAGGCAGCTGCCTTCTCCCTGCGTGCTGTAGCCTCACAGGGCCTTTCCTTCATGTGCATACTCTGTGTCTCTTCCTCTTCTTATGAGGAGGGCCCCACCGTAGGGCTTCATTTAACCTTTACTACCCCCTAAAGGCCTGACTTCAAATACAGTCACAATAGGGGCTGGGACATTGACAGATGTATTTGTGGGGGACAAATATAATTAGTCCAAATATAATTCAGTCCATAGTAGCACGGGGTTTTTTTGTTTTTTTGTTTTTTTGAGAGAGAGAGAGAGCAGGGGGAGGAGTGGAGCTTGATGAGGGGCTCGATCTCATGCCCCTGAGATCATGACGTAAGTTGAAATCAAGAGTCAGACACTTAACCCACTGAGCCACCCGGCATGGCTATAACAGCACCTTTTCAGAAATTCTAAAGCTCTGTGGTCTCAAAACTGCTGCTATCTGGGGAGGTGTTTCCTGTTGGCTCAAAGTGTGTTCAGGAGGAAATGAAATTTGTTTTCATTTGGTGACTGTGACCCTCCACCCGGCTGGGGTGTTCTCATTTCCAGATCCCGCGTCCTCCAGTGAAAAGGCCTACAGCAGGCTCTCCCCAGCGGGCCAGCCGCCTTCAGAAATCTGCTTGGCTTCGGACTGGCCCTGTGCCCTGTGGCCGATTATTTGTTATAGGACGCATCTTTTGGAGGGAGATAATGTAGTCATTTCACGTATTTTCTATTATGTTTGTTTTCTGTAGGCATTTAAGAAAATAGTGTGTGAGGTGTTAGGACACTAAAGTGGGGTGTCGTGTGGCGTTAGAGTGCTGTCGACTTCCAAAATCCAGGTCCAACCCCAGAGCGATAGTTTAGGTGACTTTGTGGTCACACCAAAGACCCCCTGAGGTTTCTCTGGATGAATTCAAACGGGCACCAGAAGACTTTACCAAAATGCCCGGGGTCGGATCAAGCTATTTGGGTCTCTCTTGGGCGCCTGGGTGGCTCAGTCGCGATCCCAGGCTCAGGTCATGATCCCAGGGTCTTGGGATCAACCCCCCATCGGGTTCTCTGCTCCACGGGAAGCCTGCTTCTCCCTCTCCCACTCCCCCTGCTTGTGTTCCTGTTCCCGCTGTGTCTCTCTCTGTCAAATAAATGAATAAAATCTTAAAAAAAAAAAAAAGGCTATTTGGGTCTCTCAATTAGAAACCCAAACTGGAATGACTCCAACCCCCCCCCCCAAAGTGCAAGGGTCGCGGTTGGGAGTCTGACTGGCCACCTGTCCAGCCCTAGTCGTTTGGCCAGTTCTGTCGTCTAGGATCAAAGCGCTAAAACTATAATCGAGTGAATCGTGATGAAAACATCTTGGGTCAAGTCAGGCTCCTGCTAGGGACGGAGACTTGGCGGCTCCCATGCCGCTCCTCCCAGTCCTCCATCCTGCCCCTACGCACCCTTCTCTCCCCGCCTCTGCCCGGCCGCTGCCTACTTTCCCCTGAACTCCGTCCTGCCGAGTGTGCGAGGAAATCCGAAATCTCCCGGGACCGGGTGAGCCAGGAAGCGCCCGCGTTTAAGAGCCGCGCGAGGGGATTCTGGAAACCCGGGGGTTTGGCCGCGGGAGGCCTATCGACCCCGCGGTAGGTGGGTCGAGCGGCGGAGACCAGGAGCGCGGCGCGTGCGGCGGGGAGCAGAGCGGAGGCGCGGGGGGCGAGCAGGTGCCAGAGGGCGGGCGCGCGCCGGTGCGCGGGGTCTCGTGAGCTCCGACGGCGCGGAGGCGGGGGTGGGGGTAGGTGGGCGAGATCCCGGGGGCGCGCGGGAGCTGCGGGCGGGAAGGCCGGGGCTGGAGCCGGGGGTCGCGGCTGGCAGAGCCCCTTCCGAGGGCCGGAAGCGTCTGCTGGGGACCACGGGCTCCAAGAGCGCACGGCCAGCGGCGCGCTCCCGGCCCGCCCTCTGCTCCGCGCCTTCCCCGCCTCCCGCCCCTGCGCGTCTCTGACCCGAAACCCGGGCCGGATCCGCCCCCGCCGCGCTGGGCCCCGCGACGGCCACGGTGGGGACCGCCGGTGACTGCCCCCCCACCCCACCCCACGGGTCTTCAAGGAGCGGGACTTTCCCGCTTCCTCGCGGGGAAGTATATTTGTATACGATATATCTGATAAGGGTTAACGTCCGAAGTATATAAGCAGCTCACAAAACGGGATGGCAAAAAGGCCCAGCTAATCCGATTAAACATAAGCAAAGAACGCGAGTGGACATTTTCCCAAAGGAGTCACAGGAACGGCTAAGAGGCGCATGAAAAGATGCTCCGTATCACTAACCACCAGGAACGTGAAGTCAAAACCGCGGTGAGGTCTTGTCTCACACCAGTCGGAGGGGCTGGTATCAAAAGACCAGAAATAACAAGTGCTGGGGAGGGTGTGGAGAAAAGGGACCCTGCTTCCTGCTGTTGGCGGGAATGCGAACTGCTGCAGCCACTGTGGACCGAAGTGTGGGCCTCCTCAAAAAACTGGAAATAAAACTACCACATGATCCAGCAACCTCACTTCTGGGAATGTATCTGAAGGCGAGAAAGCATGTTGTCCAAGAGGTATCTGCGGCCCTCTGTTCACTGCGGCGCTGTTGACCGTAACCAAGACCTGGCAACAGCCCAAGTGTCCGTTGGGAAGAGTGGATAAAGAACGTGTGGTGCACACACACACACACACACAGAGGAACACTATTCAGCCGTAACAAATAAGGACATCCTGCCATTTTCGACAACATGGATGGACCTCAAAGGCTTTGTGTTAAATAAGTCAGGCAGAGAAGGACAAATACTACATGACATTAATTATATGTGGAATAAAAAGAAAATCACCCCATCTTGTGTGTGTGTGTGTATACACTACTCAGCCATCAAAAAATGCAATCTTGCCATTTGCAAGGACATGGTTGGAACTGGAGGGTTTTATGCTAAGTGAAATAAGTCAATCAGAGAAAGACAGTTATCATATGACATATCATATTCCACTGATTTTTGGAATTTAAGAAACTAAACAGAGGATCATAAAGGAAGGGAGGGAAAAATAAAACAAGAAGAAACCAGAGAGGTAGAAAAACCATAAAAGACTCTTAACTCTAGGAAACAAATGGAGGGTTGCTGGGTGAGGGGCAGGGTAACCGGGGGGGATGGGCATTAAGGAGGGCACGTGTGGTGATGAGCACTGTCTGGTATATTCAACTGATGATCACTGACCTCTACCTCTGAAACCAAGAGTACTTTACATGTTAAGTAATTGAATTATTTAAAGAAAGATGTGGCTAAATGGGGATAAAAAGATCCATTTTGAAAAACTACAGTTAATCGTTCAGCAAATGACTCATCCTAAAGTCTGACACATGCATAAGATAAAATAACAAAAGCAACTTTTACATGCATGCAGCATGAATTTAATGCATTTAAAAAATCTCATTTGACTTTGACAATAACTTTGTGAATCAGGCAAATCAGGAGTTACCTGCATCCTATAAATGAAAAAATAAGCTGGACACTTACAAAAAAAGTGCCTCCTGTTTAAAAAACAAAACAAGACAAAACAAAACAAAAAAAAAGCCTTAAAAAGCACCCAAGACATTAGCAGGGGAAAAGGATCAGACTATGGTTCCAGAGGCAGGGGGTGAGGGAATTTGATGAATGTGGTCAAAAGGAAAAAACTACCAGTTCCAGACAGATAAGCACTGGGGATGTAATGTTCAACGCGTTGTCTGCAGTTAACTCAGAAAGTTGTTGAGTGTAAATCCTGAGTTCTCATCACAAGGAGAAAAACATTTTTTCTTTTCTTTCTTTCTGTTTCGGATCTGTATGAGATGATGGATGTGAACTCATTGCAATAACCATTTTGCGATATATGCAAGTCAGTTATTATGCCGTACATGTTAAACTTACAGTGCTGTCTGTCAGTTATCTCAGTAAAACTGTAAAAGAAAGTAATTTTTTGTGTGTGTGTAGGTTTGATTTATGGTACAGGATGTGTTCTTTCTTTCTTTCTTTTAAGATCTTATTTATTTATTTGACAGACAGAGGTCACAAGTAGGCAGAGGGAAGCAGGCTCCCCCCTTGAGCAGGGAGCCCGATGTGGGGCTCCATCCCATGACCCTGGGATCGTGACCTGAGCCGAAGGCAGAGGCTTCAACCCACTGAGCCACCCAGGCGCCCCTACGCAGGATGTGTTCTATGTTGTCCCACGTTCTGGAAGCCTGGAAGCAAATGTGTGTGCTGCTTTTGTTGGGCGAACTGCTTTATGTTGATGGGGTTCCGTTGGCTGACGGTATTTTTGAGTTCTTCCATGCTTGATCATTTTCTGTTTCGTTGTTCTATCAATTATCCTGAGAGAGGTCTCGAAGTTTTCCACTGTAATTGTGTGTGGGTCTGTTTCCAGCTCTGTCAGTTCTCAGTTTTTCCTCCCCATAATTTGCAGCTCTGTCATGTGGTGCACACGTGTCACAGTTGCTCTGAGCTTCGTGGGGGACACTTACCATTTTATGATGGTCCTTCTGTCTCCGTTAGTGATCTTTGTTCTGAGGTTTACTTTTCTGATGTTAGTATAGGAACTCCAGCTGCCTTTCAATTGTTTGCATAACATATCTTTGTTCACCCTCAATGTTTCAACCTCCCTGTTCAGTTATTTTTTTTTTTAAAGATTTATTTTTAGAGGGGGGAGGGGCAGAGGGGAAGAGAATCCCCTGCAGACTCCAGGCTGGGCATGGAGCCCAGTGCAAGGCTGATCCCATGACCGTGAGATCATGACCTGAGCCGAAATCAAGAGCTGGACATTGAGCTGACTGAGCCACCCAGGGGCCCCTGTCGTTCTGTCTGAAGTGAGTTTCTTGTAGCAGCGTAGAGGTGGGGCATATATTCTAACCCACCCTATTAATATCCGTCCTTTAATGGGTGTGCTTAGATTACGTTTAACGTAATTATTGGTACATGAGGGCTTCAGTCTGGCATTTTATGTTTTTTCCTTTCTGGCTGTTTCTGTGGTTTTCACTTTTTGTTTCTTTCTTTTTTTTTTCTTTTTGCCTTTTTATGGACCACTTGCACATCTTTTTGTATCCCATGTTCACTTATCTGCAGCCTTTTGGACTGTCTCTCTTTGCAGAGGTTTCTAGCGGCTGCTCCAGGATTCCATCATAGGGATTTACCCTACACAGTGTTCTCATGAGCATTTTGCCAGTTCATGTGCTGTACTGACCCTTCCTCCCTTCTTGCCACTCTACCTTCCTCCTTTGCAACATTTAACTGTCTTGGCAGTTTCTCTCACAATCATCGGAACCACTTCAGTGCTATGCCTTTTGCTGTGAAGTGTTAAACATAACGTAGAAAGCTCTAGATAAGGAAAATTTACTGTATTTAGCATGTTTCTTGCTTAAAATATATATTTTTTGGTTCTTCCTGATCTCCAACATTCCTTTTTTTTTTTAAGATTTTATTTATTTATTTGACAGAGATCACAAGTAGGCAGAGGGTGTGGGAGGGGGGAGCAGGCTCCCTGCTGAGCAGAGAGCTGGATGTGGCGCTTGATCCCAAGACCCTGAGATCAGGACCTGAGCTGAAGGCAGAGGCTTAACCCACTGAGGCACCAACATTCCTTCTTTTATCATTTTCTGTCTGTTTGGAAAACTTACTGGAGCCATTGTTTTAGGGTAGTTCTGCTGACAGCAATTATCTTAGTTTTCCTGGGTCTGGAACATCTTGTTTCCCCTTCATTCCTGAAGGATATTTTCTCTGGATACGGTATTCTGGATCGACAATTCTTTTTGCTCAGTGCTTGAAAATGTGCCACTCTTCCTGACCTCTGTGGTTCATGATTCAAATTGTTTTTCTGGTTTCAATTTTCTTGTTTTTAAGAGTTCAGAAGTTTTGATTACTCTTCATTTTCTGGCCAACTGATGACTCTTCTCTGAAAACCACATAAAAATACAATTCTCCAGGTTGGCAATCTTTATAGAGATCATGTCTGTGTAAACAAGGTTCCAGTCAAGGTACACATGGACCCATTCACTGCCAGACCCTTGGTGTACTCATTGGAAATTACCTAGGGTAAAATGGGAGGAGATGCGCCTGAACAGGGACTTGAACCCTGGACCCTCAGATTAAAAGTCTGATGCTCTACCGACTGAGCTACTCAGGCTCTCACAACATGTTCTTTCCATGGGTATCTAATCTAGGCTTGCTTATTTGGCCAGTCCTGACTAAGCTTCATGTCCTAGTTCTCAAACAATATACCTTGAATTCTACTCACATTGAAGAAGTGCTCTTTGAGAGCGATGTTACAGTCTCTGCAGAGCCCGTCTCTTCTTTCTCTCTTCCTTGTCTGCCCCCCCGCCCCACCCGCCACCCCATGCAACATCTCCCAGCTAAAGCCGTCAGGTTTCAGGCCACACTGCTAGACACAGAGGATCCCACTTCTTGTCAAGCAGCTGCACTTAAGTTTCCCAAGTTAGCACTCAGGCTGCTCCCCACTTCTGTTCTGTTCATATCCTTCTGCGTTGTCTTGCAGCGTTTGTAGTGGGGGGGGCGGGGAGGGGGGAGCCAGTGAAGGAGGAAGATCCTGAAGATCTGGGCCCCTCTCCGTTGGCGGGTGGGACTGCCTCCCCAGCGCTCCCTCGGCCAGCAGAGCCAGGGGCTGAGCGATGACGGGGACAGCCACGCAGGGCAGGGCGGTGCGTGTGGCAGGGTCACCCTGGTATGCAGGCTCTTCCTGGGGTGATCTTGCCCTAAAGATTTTAGACATAGTCGTGCGGGGGCGCCTGGTGGGCTCGGTTGGTTAAACGTCTGCCTTTGGCTCAGGGTCCTGGGCTTCAACCGCATTGGGCTCCCTGCTCAGTGGGAGTCTGCCTCCTCCGCCCCCTCTCCCCCTGCTTGCATGTGTGCGCTCCCTCTCTCTCTCTCTCTCAAATAAATAAACAAATCTTAAAAAAAGAAAGAAATAGCAGTGCTAAACACAGCCTTGTTCTGCCAACTATTCCTTCTCCAAACACAGACAATGGCGGAAATGAATCAGGGACTTTTTAAACAGCCAAGTGTCCACAGCCTTGTACGAGGGAAGAGGGAGTGTCAGCAGACAGGGCCTGGGGTCAGTGTCCACACTTTCCTTCAAGCTGAAACTGTCCACTACGCTCCTTCCCTTTAACGTTCCTTCTCATTCCCCGCCTTCCCCCACCAGATTCTCGACCTCTTCCTTCTTCAGCTCTGTCTCACTGTTTGCTGCTCACATCGCAAGTGACAGGGTTTCCGCGGGCCGCGGCACCACTGGGCTGCGACTGAGCCCGCTCGGGTCCCTACGTTCCGGAGACAACGGAGGCGTGGCGGAAGGCGGTCATTGCGCACGAGCCGACACCCCTCCGGTTCCAATCCCGGCGTCATTAAAGAGCGAGAAAGAACAGAAAGAAAAGTCATCAGAAAAGCTGACCGCAGAAGAAATGAACAGACACTTCTCCAACGAAGACATACAAATGGCTATCAGACACGTGAAAAAATGTTCCTCATCACTAGCCATCAGGGAGATTCAAATTAAAACAACATTGAGATACCACCTGACACCAGTTAGAATGGCCAAAATTAGCAAGACAGGAAACAACGTGTGTTGGAGAGGATGTGGAGAAAGGGGAACCCTCTTACACTGTTGGTGGGAATGCAAGTTAGTGCAGCCACTCTGGAGAACAGTGTGGAGATTCCTGAAGAAATTAAAAATAGAGCTTCCCTATGACCCTGCAATTGCCCTGCTGGGTATTTACCCCAAAGATACAGATGGAGTGAAAAGAAGAGCCATCTGTACCCCAATGTTTATTGCAGCAATGGCCACGGTCGCCAAACTGTGGAAAGAACCAAGATGCCCTTCAACGGATGAATGGATAAGGAAGATGTGGTCCATATACACAATGGAGTATTATGCCTCCATCAGAAAGGATGAATACCCAACTTTTGTAGCAACATGGACGGGACTGGAAGAGATTATGCTGAGCGAAATAAGTCAAGCAGAGCGAGTCAAGTATCATATGGTCTCACTTATTTGTGGAGCATAACAAATAACATGGAGGACACGGGGAGATGGAGAGGAGAAGGGAGTTGAGGGAAACTGGAAGGGGAGATGAACCATGAGAGACTATGGACTTTGAAAAACCACCAGAGGGTTTTGAAGGGGTGGGGGGTGGGTGGGAGGTTGAGGAACCAGGTGGTGGGTAATAGGGAGGGCACGTACTGCATGGAGCACTGGGTGTGGTGGAAAAACAATGAACACTGTTACGCTGAAATTAAATAAATAAATAAATAAATGAATGAATGAATGAATGAATGAATGAAAAGCTGACCGCAGACCACTTCCTCTCCCTGTGCTGTGTCTGCATCAGTGAGACACGCAGGACACGGGACGTGCTGCACTTCCCACATTCAAGAATTAAGGTAATTCCTAGGGTCCTAGATGAGGTGGCTGGCATAACCCCTTGGGAGATTCTTGCACTAAAGGTGTGAACGTGAGATTTGATCCATGGTTTGGCAAGTCGTCTAAGGAAATGGGCGGGAAGGGGGACTTTTTTTCAAACTCCAGGACAGGAGTCTCTTCTGACTATGGACACCCTCCGCCACCCATTTCCTCAAGGAAGATATCTCAGACGGAGGCAGCAAGAACAGGAATAACGCGCTTTCCAATCTTCCTTGGCTTCCTCACAAAATACTTTGTTCAAAACATTTAAAATTGTAAAGAAATGCTCCCTGGAGCGCGTCGGATAAAAATCTCAGAGAAAGAAGCCGTGGATGGCTCCGGAGGGAATGGGGTCATCCGTGTAAGGAAAGGTTTATGCAGTTTTCAGAAGCTATTTATTAGCTGTTTAGTATCAGTTTTTAAATCTCGGTGCCAGTCTTTGCCGTCGGGCCACCGCTGTCTCTGGAAAGAAGAAATGTCGCTGCTTTTGCCCTGCGCACCAACTTACTCTGCGGCTAGGCCTGCCCCTGAATGTTTTCCTCTCTCGGACCGAACAAAAAAATACCGGTTTAAAAAAAATGTGGTGGCATGTTGAGGTTTTAGTCTGTTATTCCTCCAGCACAAAACCCACCACAGCTGAGGACAGCCTCAGCATGGGAGTGAGTCTGAGGGTCCGCTGGACTCGTGCATACGGGCCGGGGGCTGTCCGGGGATGGATCCGGGCGGCCACAGGGAGCGGAGCACCTTTAGGCAAACTGCTTGGGGCGTTAAGGAGCGGGTGAGGCAGCCGGTCCCCGAAGCCACTGTCGCCCTCCCCCGCTTCCCCCCCTGGGCCTAGTTTGGAAGTCACCACACTGCACCTCAGACGTGGGGACAGAGTGCTCCACTCTCCCCGGGAGGTGGCGAGCCCACTGCCCCGACCCGCGTGCGGTGATTCTTCTCATCGCCTGGTGGAGAGTCAAGTTGTTGCAGCCTCCGGCATGAATGAATCATAGTAAAATACTTTCACGATCTCACCGTGCACTAGTTCTAAGTGATTGTTAGGGACTCCGGATGGAGTCCTATTCTACACCCCCCGCCTTTTTTAATGCTGATAATTAAATCCTCCTCCAGCTGCAAAGGTAAAACTTTGAAAGCAGAAACCTATTTCATCTCAGCTTCCAGGTTTGGAAAAATGGCTTCAGCAGCTGGCCGCGTGGCCTAATGGATAAGGCGTCTGATTCCGGATCAGAAGATTGAGGGTTCGAGTCCCTTCGTGGTCGCTCCTTTCTTGTCAAACAAGAAACAGAAACTTTCATTTGACGTCCACCTGTGGACTCTGGAGTAGTCTTTGGAAACTTGAAATTAGTCGAAAGCCTGGGTGCTGCTGAGATACTAATAACTCACATTTCGTCGCTGGCCTCTAGTCACTGAATAAGACTGGAAAAGCAGTGACGAGTGGTTGTTGGCAGTGTGTCAAGTCTGGATTTCTGGCTAGAAGACCCGCTGAAGATCCTGGCCAAGAAGAGGAGGGGAAGGGTAGAAAGCCAATTATAATCATTTCTCTGGAAAGCAGGGTTCCAAAGGCTTCTATTTAAAAGTTAGAAATAGGAGTTTGGAGGGGGTGGGGAATACTGAGCCCAGAACAGGCATGAAATGTGAACCCCTCCCCTCCATAGTGTCTGTGGCTTATCAAACTGAACTATCTGGGCTCAGGGATCCAGGTTCTCCTGAGAATATTCTGAAAGCCAGTAAGTCCGTTATTCTCCAGTCTTTCCACTGTTTGGCTTTACTGTGAGCACAGGCCGTTGGCATTTTCCATCCCATGATTTATGGAAAAACTCTCTGAAGGATGACTGAACGTTGACCAAAACATCCGATCAACTTACCCAACCTTGGTTCTGAAGCAGGGATCAAGTCAGCCCCAGGCTGTCCCATCTGAACTATTCCAGGCCACGCGGACGGATTAATATTTCAACCGCTTCTTCAGTTGTTCATAAGGTTTTTAACTTTCACTTTTGGAAGATCTCATGTTCCTTAAGCATCGCCATTTTCTACCATCCACCCACCCACTTACACTCACCAGGAAAGATTTGGGATCCAATTTTCAGTTTTCGGGGTGCTGAATGGATGCTGTGGGGGGAAGCCAGAAGAAAAGGGTGGGGAAGTTCCGTGGAAACGACTCTGCTTCCTGTTTCCCAACTCAGAATGAAAAGACTCAGCAAAGACGGCTGTCAGGTTCTTTATTTTTCCTCCT
The DNA here is from genome assembly GCF_922984935.1 of Meles meles. Classification (NCBI taxonomy): domain Eukaryota; kingdom Metazoa; phylum Chordata; class Mammalia; order Carnivora; family Mustelidae; genus Meles; species Meles meles. The sequence continues at coordinate 153,850,210 of NC_060070.1, read as the reverse complement.
CTTCCATTTTTTTTTTTTCCTGTTCTGCTCTTCGAAGTTACTGAAAAATAGAACTCAAGGTGAACTTTTAACTATTGTGGTTAGCATGTTTGATGAAAATTTAGGGCAAAATGGGTTCTCCTGCCCCATCTTGTCTTCCTTTTGCCAAAGCAGCGGTCCTGCATGGCACCGAAGAACCGTGGGGTAGGACCAGGCAGCAGCAAAGACAATGCACTGGATCATTGCATTTCTTGTCATGTAGGCAGGGAAGGCAAGAGAGAATGACTGAAAAGTACAGGAGCAGTTTGGTTACACAGGAAAGAGCACACGCAGAGATACAGGGGCTTGTGCTCAAGACCTTGCACGTCAGTCCTGACGGACAGAAAAGTCAGCTTGTGCTACACATTCTTCATAAAATATCAGGGTCATTTTTGGATGGTTTTGGAAAACCTAGTTTAAAGGGAAAGTCCACTAATTTTGAAATCATTGAGCTAGAGCCTCTCTTGGCATTTCTGATTCAAGAAACGTCCCACTCCAATCTGAAATTGGTACACAGTCGCTGAAGCATACTTCAGCTGAACGCACCAAGGGGGGCCTGGCCGAATGGGCAGAGCCTGCAGCTCTGGATCTCAGGGGTCGTGAGTTCGAGCCACGCACTGGGTGTGGAGCCTGCTTGAAAAGGAAGTCTATGAATTTAAACTATTTACCCATTACATGCAATAATTAGTCATTTTTATAACTGTGTAATTAATCAACATAGGTACGTTTTCTCTTTTTCTGAATGTGAAAATTTTAACAGAAAGCATCACAATTTTTAAAAAGATTTTTCATTTATTTATTTGACAGACAGAGATCACAAGTAGGCAGAGAGGCAGACGGAGAAAGAGGGGAGGAAGCAGGCTCCCCGCTGAGCAAAGAGCCCGAGGTGGGGCTCCGTCCCAGGACCCTGAGATCATGACCTGAGCCAAACGCAAAGGTTTTAACCGACTGAGCCACCCAAGTGCACCCATCACAACTTTTTTTGAGCTAATTAAAGATGTGGAACACAGCAAATACAACTCATTACTTTTGGTCTCTTTTTCTACAAAGAGGTGGGAAAATATTTGGTGTAGTCCAACAGTTACCTGGAAGACCTCCAAAGACAATTTTTTGAAAAGTTAAAATCAACAATGATAAGTCATGCTGATCATATGTACCCTTAATATGTGATGAAAAAATATATATGATCTGTACATAGATTTATATATATAATGTAAGTATATAAAATGTATCTATATATTTATGTCCAGTCTTCTTCCCAAAAACTCATAGCCCCAGCCTAATCATGACAAAAAGAACAGCTGAGTTCCAGGAGAGGGGCATCCTACAACATACCCAACCAGAACTCCTCTCAACTATCATAGTCCTTGTGATTGCTAATTTTGTGTCAGCTTGACTGGACTAAGGGGAGCCCAGATAACTGGTAAAACGTCATTTCTGGGTCTGTCTGTGAGAGTGTTTGAAGAGGTTAGCATTTGATTCAACATACCCTGTTACAAAAAAATAAAATGGAGGGTGCCTGGGTGGCTCAGTGGGTTAAGCGGCTGCCTTCGGCTCAGGTCATGATCTCAGGGTCCTGGGATCCAGTCCCTATCAGGCTCTCTGCTCGGCAGGGAGCCTGCTTCCCTCTCTCTGCTTACCGCTCTGTCTACTTGTGATCTCTGTCAAATAAATAAATACAATCTTTAAAAAAATAAAATAAAATGGAGAATTTGCTTGAAAATTCCCTAACCAGACAAAGCCACATAAGCAAATCTAGCTTTTTTTATGAATACAGGTGAAAACTTAACTGAAGTTATTGCTTGCAAATGTCTTTAATAATCATAAAAGAAACTTAAGTCATTTTCCTAAAGTGGTGTAAGATAATCACTCTCAACCATCCCTGCTGTCTGGAAACCTCCACTGTAATAACCAATCACTGTAACAGTTAAAAGTTTCCTCCTTTTCATTTTACAAGCCGTCTTGTGATGTCCTGCCCCCACGCTTCACACCAGTTTTGTTAACTGATTACTCTCGGTTCAGAAACTGTCCTTTTTTGCACAGTAAAACCTGTCAATACTATTTCACTGACCTGGCTTTAATTTTTACTGCTTTTGAATTTTTGACAATCTCTTTATAGCCTATTGGTTTTGTCTTTCTGGAGAACCTTGACTAATACAGTCATCAAAACAAGAAAAATCTAAGAAACCATCAGTTTCTTCTGTTTTCTTTTGTTGCCACAACAACAACAAGCCTAAAGCCACGTGACAACTAAATTACCGTGGTATTGGGGAACAGGCAAAGGCTGCCAGGCTTAAAAACCCAGGAAATCCGAACAGACTATGGAATTTAGTTGATAAAAATGTATGGGGCACCTGGTGGGCTCAGTTGGTGGGGCTGTGACTCATGTTCTCCAGGATTGTTTGCGCCCCACGCTGGGTATAGAGATTACTTCTCAAAAATAAAATCTTTAAAAAAAATAAAAATGTATCAATGTTGGTTTATTATTTAAAAAATTTTTAAAAATATTTTTAACAGAGATCACAAGTAGGCAGAGAGAGGGAGGAAGGGAAGTACGATCCCTGCTGAGCAGGGCCCCCGGTGTGGGGCTCGATCCCACCCACTGAGCCACCCAGGCGGCCCCTAAAAAACATGGGGGTTGATGGGGGTGGGGTCAGAGGGAGCAGACTCTCCACTGAGCAGGGGGTCTGAGGCAGGGCTGGATCCCAGGACCCCCGGGTCATGACCGACTGAGCCACCCAGATGTCCCTAAAGGTATCCTCTCAATATTAGATACTAACAGGAAAAACCACACGCAGGGTATGTAAGAATCTCTGTAATATTCTCCCAGTTTTTTCCCTGCGAGTTTATTACTGTTCCAAAGTTAAGCTGTATTTATAAAACAAAAATGATCTCTCTTTTAAACAAGAGAAGAAAGTGTTTTCAGAGCCAAGATGCTGCTGAGTGAGTGCATTTCTTACACAGCTCCTGGACCCTTCAGTGCCCACATTGGACATGAGGGTGACTTCGAGGGACTCTGCCGCCCATGTCTATGGAGATGTCCTTGTCACATTCAACACGGGATAAAACAAAATCATAACCACATGAACGGTGAAGTACACTTCAAATGTTCCCGGGGCTGCTCCAAAAGGGAGCTCGATTCAACCCTTTGCATATGAGTTTAAAAGAGGTCAGGGTGCCACTTCCAGTCGAGAACAGGAGAGTAATTAGGCACAAACAAGTCAGCTGCAAGAGAAAGGGAGCAGGGGATGATAGTCAAAAAGACTGCTGCCCCAAGCAACTCCTCAGTCTCGCTTATATTAACCCACGAAGAGCCGATGAAGGGCAAACATTAGTCACGTGTCTTGTGGAACGAGGAGGAGGGTAAAGTTTACAGTTAACCAAGCACATTCAAAGGACTCATCTAACAGGTGCTTTTGGGAGGAGAGAGGAGAGATAACGAAAAAGGGAAGCAGGCGGCATTCTGCCCGGAGCAGGCCTGGCGTTCCCAGCTGCTGGGCTTCAAGGTCGTATATCATCCTCTCCCCCAAAGGCCTGCTGCCAGTCTGCGTTTTTCTTAAAGCGTATCTAAATGTGCTTGGTAACTAGTAGAATCCTCCAGGGGTTACAGTTTAAGTGATACATTGTTCTGAGGGGCAGTTGCATTTCCCCCTTTTTGTTTTGAAAAGTTGATTTTGCAGCTTCTTGATTCTTCAGTCCTCGGAGGGATTTTCGTGTGCATCTGAGGACTAAGCATAAAGAGATTATAGCAGTAAGAAGAATAATCATTCCACCTATAACGCCAAGACCAGTTTGTTTGATCCAAGTAAAAGGGTTTAAGTTAGATAGAGTATCATTAATTCTTTGAGTAAAACTCACTCCTGGAACTGATCGTAATGATACGTGAGTAATACTTGAAGTTGTTAATATCTAAAGTTAGATTATCACCATAATGGTTAGTAGTATGCCGGCGAATTTTACTCCCAGATATTTCTGATTCATTATAGGCATGGGGAGTAACACAGAAAGAAGAAACATTCCAGTCACACAAAATACGAAGTCTAAGCTTTATATTTTGTATATTGTCTCCTATATATATCATGGCTGCTTCTAAATTACAGATACTTTAATTTCTGATCTATGATCGTTTGTTGATTCCAGGCTTTGCTAGCATTCTCGTGCCACTTCTGTACACATTGTGTGGTTTGTACAGTTTGATGCAAGGCCATTCCTGCAGTGGTGGCCATAGCAGTAATGGCTCTAATTCCTAAAATAGCGGTTAGAAGCAACCCAAGAAATCTTCTTGTTCTGTGGACCCAGTCCTTCAATACTGTTAAAAGTGTATGTACATCTGGAGAGCTTTCCCAAACAAGGTGGTGTTTCACCGGTAACCAGATGCCTGTTCTTCTAGCTATGAGAATGATAGAATTGTCTGTATAAACATTCTTATTTACACAGGTGGACATTTTACATTTGAGACAGCTTATGTCTCTATTATGATCAAAAGTCATTTTTCCAGTAACAAAAACATAGGGATCTCTAACACAAGCTTTTACCCATTCTTCATCCACTAGGAAAAAAGAAAATGCACAGTCATTAGACTGAAGAATGTAAGAGCCATTCCAAACTCTTATGTGATTTAAAGCAGCAGTGACCTTCCATAAATTCTTGTCTTTTATGATAATTAATAAAAGGAGAGGGCATAGAGAGTCCTTGCCCAAGCCAGACCAGAGGTGCATCTCCTGAGGTTAAGGTTTGTGGTAAAACGGGATCATCAAAAACTTGCCATTTTAAATTTCGATGAGAAGAGCAGGGTCTCCCAGTATAACTGGTGACTGCCATCCCCTTAGGGGACCAGACCCATACAAGTCCATAGGAATCATTAACAACAATACTGGGCTGAGCAGCTCAGCAATCCTCCAGTAAAGGGCGAATTCCCTCATCAGAGCACATTTGTGCTGGTTTGCATTTGCGAATAGGAGATGCTGCTGTGTTATGGCTAGGACCCCGGTATTCACGGGCTAGGAATCCCTTAGTGGAGAGTAAATGTAACTGAACTGTAGTGAGATAATTATCCGTAGGAAAGTCCACCACCATCTTTGATCATCAGGGGTAAGATAACTGGAGTGATTGCCGATACGTATTGGTCTATGTTGGTATCCTAAGGTAAGATTAGTATTTGTGCCCTCCTCTAAGGGCAGTAGCAGCAATCTGGGATCCAAAATTCCAGGGACCCATTTTCAGGCATTTAAATATAAATCGGCATTAAAAAATATATATATATAAATCGGTATTACATCTTCTCCCCACTCTGCTGGATGGAGCAGGGGAGGATTGGGTACATAAGCCCAGTAAGTAAAGTTATGTATTTGTGCGTGACATCCAGGAAGACTTACGGCTACAGTGATGAGAGCCATCATAGTGACCGCCAGGTTGTTAGGGGTCAGAGGACGTTGCTCATTCTTCAGAACTTCCTCCACTTTCTTGGTCAGCTGCTTTATCTGGCCCCAAGTTGGAATCTTTGCTCTGTCTGTCCCAGGTATCATGACTCGAGTGTTCTTTAAGGTGAGACCCTCGAAGCTGATCATCAGTGGTGGGTCTGGTTCGAATTCCAATCTTTTCCTCTCGCTCGTGACGAACCTTTATGAAACAAGAGGGCACCCATATGGGCTCGACAGCCTCGTTGGGTAGTACACATGCATATCCCTTTCCCCAGGTAACTAAGTTACCAGGGAGCCATTGATTAGAAGTACTATTTTTCTACCAGATTGGAGGGTAAATTTTGTCTTGTTTTTGTTTACTAAAGTGTCTTTCTATCGCTGAAGTGTTTTTATCATCACGATTCAAAAAATTAAGAGTAAATAAAAGTTGTGCTAATACTTCTTGAGGAGGACCTTGTATTTTCTCTTTTTGTTTATGATTAGCCCATTCTCCAATTCCTTGACCTTGAGGATTATACGTGATGCCAGTGGAATGTTTAATATTCCATAGATTAAAGAAGGATTGTAACTTGTTGGAAACATAAGCAGGTGCATTATCAGTTTGTTTTTTTTTTTCCATTTTATTTATTTTTTCAGCGTAACGGTATTCATTCTTTTTGCACAACACCCAGTGCTCCATGCAAAACGTGCCCTCCCCATTATCCACCACCTGTTCCCCCAACCTCCCACCCCTGACCCTTCAAAACCCTCAGGTTGCCCCAACCTCCCACCCCTGACCCTTCAAAACCCTCAGGTTGTTTTTCAGAGTCCATAGTCTCTTATGGTTCCCTCCCCTCCCCAATGTCCATAGCCCGCTCCCCCTCTCCCAAACCCACCTCCCTCCAGCAACCCCCAGTTTGTTTTGTGAGATTAAGAGTCATTTATGGTTTGTCTCCCTCCCAATCCCATCTTGTTTCATTTATTCTTCTCCTATGCCCCTAACCCCCCATGTTGCTTCTCCATGTCCTCATATCAGGGAGATCATATGATAGTTGTCTTTCTCCGATTGACTTATTTCACTAAGCATGATACGCTCTAGTTCCATCCACGTCGTCGCAAATGGCAAGATTTCATTTCTTTTGATGGCTGCATAGTATTCCATTGTGTATATATACCACATCTTCTTTATCCATTCATCTGTTGATGGACATCTAGGTTCTTTCCATAGTTTGGCTATTGTAGACATTGCTGCTATAAACATTCGGGTACACGTGCCCCTTCGGATCACTATGTTTGTATCTTTAGGGTAAATACCCAGTAGTGCAATTGCTGGGTCATAGGGTAGTTCTATTTTCAACATTTTGAGGAACCTCCATGCTGTTTTCCAGAGTGGTTGCACCACCTTGCATTCCCACCAACAGTGGAGGAGGGTTCCCCTTTCTCCACATCCTCGCCAGCATCTGTCATTTCCTGACTTGTTAATTTTAACCATTCTGACTGGTGTGAGGTGATATCTCATTGTGGTTTTGATTTGTATTTCCCTGATGCCGAGTGACGTGGAGCACTTTTTCATGTGTCTGTTGGCCATCTGGATGTCTTCTTTGCAGAAATGTCTGTTCATGTCCTCTGCCCATTTCTTGATTGGATTCTTTGTTCTTTGGGTGTTGAGTTTGCTAAGTTCCTTATAGATTTTGGATACTAGCCCTTTATCTGATATGTCGTTTGCAAATATCTTCTCCCATTCTGTCAGCTGTCTTTTGGTTTTGTTAACTGTTTCCTTTGCTGTGCAAAAGCTTTGGATCTTGATGAAATCCCAATAGTTCATTTTTGCCCTTGCTTCCCTTGCCTTTGCCGTTGTTCCTAGGAAGATGTTGCTGCGGCTGAGGTCGAAGAGGTTGCTGCCTGCATTCTCCTCAAGGATTTTGATGGATTCCTTTCTCACATTGAGGTCCTTCATCCATTTGGAGTCTATTTTCATGTGTGGTGTAAGGAAGTGGTCCAATTTCATTTTTCTGCATGTGGCTGTCCAATTTTCCCAGCACCATTTATTGAAGAGGCTGTCTTTTTTCCATTGGACATTCTTTCCTGCTTTGTCGAAGATGAGTTGACCATAGAGTTGAGGGTCGATTTCTGGGCTCTCTATTCTGTTCCACTGATCTATGTGTCTGTTTTTGTGCCAGTACCATGCTGTCTTGATGATGACAGCTTTGTAATAGAGCCGGAAGTCCGGAATTGTGATGCCACCAACTTTGGCTTTGTTCTTCAATATTCCTTTGGCTATTCGAGGTCTTTTCTGGATCCATATAAATTTTAGGATTATTTGTTCCATTTCTTTGAAAAAAATGGATGGTATTTTGATAGGGATTGCATTAAATGTGTAGATTGCTTTAGGTAGCATAGACATTTTCACAATATTTATTCTTCCAATCCAGGAGCATGGAACATTTTTCCATTTTTTTGTGTCTTCCTCCATTTCTTTCATGAGTACTTTATAATTTTCTGTGTATAGATTCTTAGTCTCTTTGGTTAGGTTTATTCCTAGGTATCTTATAGTTTTGGGTACAATTGTAAATGGGATTGACTCCTTAATTTCTCTTTCTTCAGTCTTGTTGTTGGTGTACAGAAATGCAACTGATTTCTGTGCATTGGTTTTATATCCTGACACTTTACTGAATTCCTGTACAAGTTCTAGCAGTTTTGGAGTGGAGTCTTTTGGGTTTTCCACATATAGTATCATATCATCTGCGAAGAGTGATAGTTTGACTTCTTCTTTACCAATTTGGATGCCTTTAATTTCCTTTTGTTGTCTGATTGCTGAGGCTAGGACTTCTAGTACTATGTTGAATAGCAGTGGTGATAATGGACATCCCTGCCGTGTTCCTGACCTTAGCGGAAAAGCTTTCAGTTTTTCTCCATTGAGAATGATATTTGCGGTGGGTTTTTCATAGATGGCTTTGATAATATTGAGGTATGTGCCCTCTATCCCCACACTTTGAAGAGTTTTGATCAGGAAGGGATGCTGTACTTTGTCAAATGCTTTTTCAGCATCTATTGAGAGTATCCTATGGTTCTTGTTCTTTCTTTTATTAATGTGTTCTATCACATTGATTGATTTGCGGATGTTGAACCAACCCTGCAGCCCTGGAATAAATCCCACTTGATCGTGGTGAATAATCCTTTTAATGTACTGTTGAATCCTATTGGCTAGTATTTTGGCGAGAATTTTTGCGTCTGTGTTCATCAAGGATATTGGTCTGTAGTTCTCTTTTTTGGTGGGATCCTTGTCTGGTTTTGGGATCAAGGTGATGCTGGCCTCATAAAATGAGTTTGGAAGTTTTCCTTCCATTTCTATTTTTTGGAACAGTTTCAGGAGAATAGGAATGAGTTCTTCTTGAAATGTTTGGTAGAATTCCCCTGGGAAGCCGTCTGGCCCTGGGCTTTTGTTTGTTTGGAGGTTTTTGATGACTGTTTCAATCTCCTTACTGGTTATGGGCCTGTTCAGGTTTTCTATTTCTTCCTGGTTCAGTTGTGGTAGTTTATATGTCTCTAGGAATGCATCCATTTCTTCCAGATTGTCCAATTTGTTGGCGTAGAGTTGCTCATAGTATGTTCTTATAATTGTCTGTATTTCTTTGGTGTTAGTTGTGATCTCTCCTCTTTCATTCATGATTTTATTGATTTGGGTCCTTTCTCTTTTCTTTTTGACGAGTCTGGCCAGGGGTTTATCAATCTTATTGATTCTTTCAAAGAACCAGCTCCTAGTTTCATTGATTTTTCCTATTGTTTTTTTGGTTTCTATTTCATTGATTTCTGCTCTGATCTTTATGATTTCTCTTCTCCTGCTGGGTTTAGGGTTTCCTTCTTGTTCTTTCTCCAGCTCCTTTACGTGTAGGGTTAGGTTGTGTACTTGAGACCTTTCTTGTTTCTTGAGAAAGGCTTGTACCGCTATATATTTTCCTCTCAGGACTGCCTTTGCTGTGTCCCACAGATTTTGAACTGTTGTGTTTTCATTATCATTTGTTTCCATGAATTTTTTCAATTCTTCTTTAATTTCCTGGTTAACCCATTCATTCTTTAGAAGGATGCTGTTTAGTCTCCATGTATTTGGGTTCTTTCCAGCTTTCCTCTTGTGATTGAGTTCTAGCTTCAGAGCATTGTGGTCTGAAAATATGCAGGGAATAATCCTAATCTTTTGATACCGGTTGAGACCTGATTTGTGACCCAGGATGTGATCTATTCTGGAGAAGGTTCCATGTGCACTAGAGAAGAATGTGTATTCTGTTGCTTTGGGATGAAATGTTCTGAATATATCTGTGATGTCCATCTGGTCCAGTGTGTCATTTAAGGCCTTTATTTCCTTGTTGATCTTTGGCTTGGATGATCTGTCCATTTCAGTGAGGGGAGTGTTCAAGTCCCCTACTATTATTGTATTATTATTGATGTGTTTCTTTGATTTTGTTATTAATTGGTTGATATAGTTGGCTGCTCCCACGTTAGGGGCATAGATATTTAAAATTGTTAGATCTTCTTGTTGGACAGACCCTTTGAGTAGGATATAGTGTCCTTCCTCATCTCTTATTATAGTATTTGGCTTCAAATCTAATTGATCTGATATAAGGATTGCCACCCCAGCTTTCTTCTGATGCCCATTAGCATGGTAAATTGTTTTCCACCCCCTCACTTTCAATCTGGAGGTGTCTTCGCGTCTAAAATGAGTTTCTTGTAGGCAACATACTGATGGGTTTTGTTTTTTTATCCATTCTGATACCCTGTGTCTTTTGATTGGGGCATTTAGCCCATTAACATTCAGGGTAACTATTGAGAGATATGAATTTAGTGCCATTATTAGCCTGTAAGGTGACTGTTACTGTATATTGTCTCTGTACCTTTCTGATCTATTACTTTTAGGCTCTCTCTTTGCTTAGAGGACCCCTTTCAATATTTCCTGTAGAGCTGGTTTGGTGTTTGCAAATTCTTTCAGTTTTTGTTTGTCCTGGAAGCTTTTGATCTCTCCTTCTATTTTCAATGATAGCCTAGCTGGATAGAGTATTCTTGGCTGCATGTTTTTCTCGTTGAGTGCTCTGAATATATCATGCCAGCTCTTTCTGGCCTGCCAGGTCTCTGTGGATAAGTCTGCCGCCAATCTAATATTTTTACCATTGTATGTTACAGACTTCTTTTCTCGGGCTGCTTTCAGGATTTTCTCTTTGTCACTAAGACTTGTAAATTTTACTATTAGGTGACGGGGTGTGGACCTATTCTTGTTGACTTTGAGGGGGGTTCTCTGCATCTCCTGGATTTTGATGCTTGTTCCCTTTGCCATATTAGGGAAATTCTCTCCAATGATTCTCTCCAATAGACCTTCTGCTCCCCTCTCTGTTTCTTCTTCTTCTGGAATCCCAATTATTCTAATGTTGTTTCGTCTTATGGTGTCACTTATCTCTCGAATTCTCCCCTCATGGTCCAGTAGCTGTTTGTCCCTCTTTTGCTCGGCTTCCTTATTCTCTGTCATTTGGTCTTCTATATCACTAATTCTTTCTTCTGCCTCATTTATCCTAGCAGTGAGAGCCTCCATTTTTGATTGCACCTCATTAATAGCTTTTTTGATTTCAACTTGGTTAGATTTTAGTTCTTTAATTTCTCCAGAAAGGGCTTTAATATCTCCAGAGAGGGTTTCTCTAATATCTTCCATGCCTTTTTCGAGCCCGGCTAGAATGTTCAGAATCGTCATTCTGAACTCTTGATCTGACATATTACCCATGTCTGTGTTGATTAGGTCCCTAGCCTTCGGTACTGTCTCTTGTTCTTTTGTTTGTGGTGATTTTTTCCGCCTTGTCATTTTGTCCAGATAAGAGGATATGAAGGAGCAAACAAACTACTAAAAGGGTGGCAAAGACCCCGGAAAAATGCGCTGTAACCAAATCAGAAGAGACCCCAAATTGTAGGGGGGAGAAAGGGGATAAAAACAGGTTCTGAAAGAAAAAAGAAAAAAAAAGAAAAAAGAAAAAAATTTTTAAAATAAAACAAATAAAAAAATATAAAAAAGAAAGAAAAAATATATATATTTAGATGAACTAGTCAAAAAATGTTAAAACAGAAAAGGGTAAAAGTTTTTAAAAAATTTAGCAGAAGAAGAAAAAAGAAAAAAGAAAAAAAATTGAAAAAAGAAAAAAAAATTGAAGTAGCCGCAAGACTAAAGAATCATGGGGAGAAAGCCATGAGTTCCGTGCTTTGCTTTCTCCTCCTCTGGAATTGCTCTGCTGTCTTAGGAATTGAATCTGCTTTCTCCTTGATAGATGAACTTCGTCCTGGCTGGATATTTTGTTGATCTTCTGGGGGAGGGGCCTGTTGTAGTGACTCTCAAGTGTCTTTGCCCGAGGCGGGATTGCACCGCCCTTACCGGCGGCCGGACTAAGTAATCGGCTCGGGTTCGCTTTTGGGAGCTTCTGTTCCCTGAACGCTTTCCGTAGAGTTCCGGAGGACGGGAATGAAAATGGGGCCTCCCAGTCTCCGGCCCGGAGGAGCCGAGAGCCTGGGGCCCCACTCCTCAGTGCGCCCCCAGAGGACAGCACCCAATCACTCCCGTATCCCCAGCCTCTAGCCGCGCTCCGAGCTCACCCAGCCCGCGACCAGTTCAAGGTAACCCCGAGCTGAGAGTTCAGTCCTCGGCTCTGTCTCTGCAGCCGGCTTCTCCGTTCTAATACCTGCGAGCTCTCCGACACTCCGACACCCCTGATCCTTCTGTGACCCTGCGGGGCCTGGGGCCACGCTGGCCCCGTGTGGGCTTCACCCCGGTTTAGCCCCTGGAGCAATGTCCCTCAGTGGAACAGACTTTTAAAAGTCCTGATTTTGTGCTCCGTTCCTCCGCCGCTTGCCGGGAGCCGGCCCCTCCCCCCGCGGTCTATCTTCCCGTCGTTTTAGATTCACTTCTCCGCCAGTCCTACCTTTCAGAAAGTGGTTGATTTTCTGTTTCTAGAGTTGCTGTTCTTCTTCTCTTCGCTCTCCCGTTAGATTTGTAGGTGTTTGCAATGTTTAGATAAGCTATCGAGCTGATCTCCTGCTACCTGATGTAGTCTCAGGCTGCTACTTCTCCGCCATCTTGACTCCTCCCGCATTATCAGTTTTTATGGCTTTAGGCATTCCCACGACTACAGAGTGGAGATGTCTGATAACATGCGCAGCAGTTTCTCCTGTTTGTGCTGTAGCCCAAATGAAGTGAGAATGTGTGTCTCTAGTGACATGAACAAAAGATGGTTTCCCAGGGGCGCCTGGGTGGCTCAGTGGGTTAAAGCCTCTGCCTTCGGCTTAGGTCATGATCCCAGGGTCCCAGGATCTAGCCCCACATCGGGCTCTCTGCTTAGCAGGGAGCCTGCTTCCTCCTCTCTCTGTGCCTGCCTCTACCTACTTGTGATCTCTCTCTGTCAAATAAATAAATAAAATCTTTTTTAAAAATTTTTAAAAAAGATGGTTTCCCAAATGAAGGGTTGTGAGTAGCATCCATATGCCATATTTCACTGGCTGTTATGCCTCGTGGGTTGATGCCCGCTGGCTGTGTAGGCAGATTGACTGCAGCACAAGAAGGGCAGGAGTGGACAATAGAATTTGCTTTTTCCTTAATGATAGGGAATTTGTGTTGAAGTCCTTTTTGGTTTACATTGTGTAAGAGTGAAAATCAGAGGCTTCCTGAAAAGCTGAGAAAACAAGAGAATCAGCTATTTCATTACCTTTGGTTAATGGCCCAGGAAGGCTGGTGTGACTTCGGATATGAGTAGCATAGAAAGGGGCAGAACGCTGATGAATGAGGGATTGTCAATGATGAGATAATGAGTGGAGGGAGACATCAGTAGTAGAAAGAGTAGCAGTTTCAATATGCTGTAAAACATACACTGTATACAAAGAATCAGATAACAGATTAAATGCATAAGAAATGTCTTGAAACAATGCAAAAACATTCCTTGTGGAAGAACCTTCCATTGATATCGTTTGGCTGGTTCTTTTAAATTTACACTGGGAACAGTAAAAGCAGAATGAGGACAGTCTTCCTTAGCAAGTGGTATAGTATAAAAGCAAGCCTATAACTCTATGATAATTATTGGCCATTCGCGTGGGACTAGATTAGGCGAAGGCAATCCAGGTGGGAGAGACCCCATGGGTTGGATAGCAGAAATTAACCCCATGCAAGTCTGTTAGAAGTCTCCATCTTCCTGATTTTTTTCTTAATAACAAAAACTGGCGAATTCCAAGGACTGTGAGATTCTTCAGTATGTCCCTTTTTTATCTGTTCCTCCACTAAGGTTTGCAAAGTAAGTAATTTCTCTTGTGTTAAGGGCCACTGCTCCACCCAAATGGGTTTGTCATTCTTCCAATTTAACTTAATGGGTTCAGGAGCAGTGGCCCTCAGTGAGAAATCTGGGAATCTTTCTTAGGGGAAGGTATAACCAGGGAGGCTTCCCACTGACTTAGTAAATCTCGCCCCCAAAGGTTAATGGGCAAGTCTACAATATATGGCTGTAGATAACCCTTTTGACCCTCAGGTCCTTCACAGAAGAGAATATTGGAACTCTGACGCACACTGCCAGCCTGGCGTAATCCTGTAATAGTAACAGAAGAGGAATTATATGGCCATTTTTTAGGCCAATGTAATGAGCTTATGACAGAGACATCAGCTCCAGTATCAATTAGACCTGAAAATTCCTCTCCTTGTATTCTAAGATGACAAATTGGTCTATCTTGATGAATTTTCTCAGTTAAGGGACGCCTGGGTGGCTCAGTGGGTTAAGCCTCTGCCTTCGGCTCAGGTCATGATCATCGGGGTCCAGGGGTCCCGGGGTCCAGGGGTCCTGGGATCGAGTCCCGCATTGGGCTCTCTGCTCAGCAGGGACCCTGCTTCCTCCTCTCTCTCTGCCTGCTTCTCTGCCTACTTGTGATCTCTGTCAAATAAATATATAAAATCCTTAAAAAAATTTTTTCTCAGTTAAATATGCTCCAGTTTTTCTAGTACTTCCAGACCCACTGGAGTTTCTTTGTTTTTAGACTGACCCTGGAGATAGGGTAAAAGTAACAACTGGGCAATGCAGTCTTCTTCTTGAAAACGGTATGGAGCCGCAGTAGTCAACACCACTGGAATCTCACCAGCATCATCTGAGTCAGTAACGCCAGGATGGACTAGTACTCCCTTTGAAGTGAGGCTAGATCTCCCCAAAAGTAACCCAGTGGTTCCCTTTGGTAAAGGGCCATAAATATTCATTGGACTTTTAATGGGAAGCTGGGTAGGCACTAGAAGACAGTCTCTGGGAATGGGGATCTAATCCAGCACTACCGGGTGTGGACTAAACTTAAAATGGGACATTTGTCTGCAGGCTGGGTGTTATGGGAGAATTGGCCCCCTTGTTTTTTGGGGCTGAAGGCTTGCCCCCAAATAAGTTTTCCTCAAGGGGGATCCATCCTTGCTAACTTTGGAACGACATCGACTTGTCCAATGATTTCCCTTTTTACATTTGGGACAGAAACCAGGTGTTTTATTTTTTACATTTTGCAGAGGGAATTTTCCTCTTTGCCTACATTGCGTTTTAGTATGCCCTGCTTGCCCACCATTGAAAACACTGCCCTTGAAATTTTCCTGTGGTCAGAGCAGCCATTGCTTGAGCTAACAAATCAGCTTTATAGGTCTCTGATCCTATTCCTTGGCATAGCTTAATATAATCTGTCACTGTTCCCTTGCCTTTAAAGGGTGCTATCAATTTCTTACAATCAGCATTAGCATTCTCTAAGCCAACAGCTTAAGAATGGTATCCGCAGCCTCAACATTATTTATCTGTCTTTTGACAGCCTCTTGTAATCTTGCAGTAAATCAGTGTAGGTTTCTTTTGGACCTTGTATCACCTTTTGAAAAGAGCACTTCTCTCCTTGGGATTCTATTCTCTCCCAGGCTCTCAAACAGCAACGGCGGGAGCTGCTCAATAGCTTGATCATTCATTAGTACCTGGTCTTGCACCTGGGCCCATGGCCCAACACCCATGAGCGGCTCCATGGAATAGGAACATTACGAACTCTGTTATGGGCAGCTGCTGTTTCTTTCTTTTCTTTTTAAGATTTAATTTATTTGACAAAGAGGAGGGCAGAGAGAGGGGAGGGGGGAAGCAGGCTCCCCGCTGAGCAGGGAGTCCCATGTGGTGCTCATCCCAGGACCCTGAAATCAGGACCTGAGTCAAGGGCAGAGGCTTAACCCACTGAGCCACCCAGGTGCCCGGCAGTGGCTGTTTCTGCATGATCTAGCCACCATGTTTTAAATTGTAAGAACTCACTTGGATGCTAACAATGACCAATCAATTGGAATAAGTTGATTGCCTTCTGCGATGCCTTGAATGATTCCCGTTGTAAATGGAGAATTAACTCCATAGTTTTGGACTGCTTGTTTTAGTTCCTTCAATAGTTTGAAGGGAAATGGCTCATGCTTGGCCTCATAGACACCATTAGGGCTGTTAGGATCATGTCCTCGGAGGACATGTTCTGTACTAATAACCGGGAAATTAAAATGTAAGGCATCCAGGTCTCCCGCTTGCTGTGCTTCAAGGAGGCCTTTCTGAATAGCTGATAGCATGTATTTTCCCTCTTTTTCACTAAATGGTGTCTTATAGGACAGTGGAGCCGACGGCGACAGGGCCATGGTCACCTTTTGTTCTGTTATTGGAGGAGGAGAAGGAGATTCCTCCTTTATATATTACTTTCTTTCTCCTTTTGAATGGCATGTTCAGGTTCCTCTTTTTTAGTTTCTCCTGAACCTTCATTATCTCTCTCCGAATTGGGGGTTTGTAAAGACTCCAAAACGGAGCGAATAAGGGTCCAAGTAGGCCATATAGTAATTGGAATTGGTTTTCCTTTGGTATACAAAAGTTTTAACTCACGACCTACTTTTTCCCATGTTTGCAAATCTAAAGTCCCTAACATAGGGAACCAGGAGCAATGTTCTTTAATTACCTTTAAAAGCTCCGTGCGTTGGCCCTCGCTGACTTTCGCTCCTCCCGCCTTTAGGAGCCGTCTCAGGAAGCAAACATGAGGGCGAAAATCGTTTGTGCCCCCTAGATTACCCATACCCTGCGATAATGGCCCACAACTCACGGGGTGGGGGGGGAGGCACAGCTGGGCAAAACCTCACGTTGGGGCGGCTTCTTCTGTTTCAAGTCCGTGTTTGGGCGCCACTTGCCGCTTCCAGTTGGACGGGAGAAATTTGGCACAAACAAGTCAGCTGCAAGAGAAAGGGAGCAGGAGACTACAGTCAAAAAAACTGCTGCCGGGAGCAACTCCTCAGTCTCGCTTTTATTAGACAGAAACAATAGCCCACAGAAGAGCCCAAGAAGGGCAAACATTAGTCACGTGTCTTGTGGACCAACAGGAAGGAGGGTAAAGTTTACAGTTAACCAAGCACATTCAAAGGACTTATCTAAGAACAGGCGCTTCCGGGAAGAGAAAGGAGAGATAAGCAGTCGGGGTTCCCAGCGGCTCAGCTTCAAGGTCATATACCGTCCTCTCCCCCAAAGGCGGGCTGCCAGTCTGTGCTTTTCTTAAAGCCGTATCTAAATGTGCTTGGTAACTAGTAAAATCCTCCAGGAGTTACAGTTTAAGTGATACATTGTTCTGAGGAGCAGTTGCATCAGGGGGAGATGGAAGAATTGCCACTAGCGGGGGTGGTGAATCCTCAGACCTGGGCGGCTGCAGGTGGGCAGAACCACCTCGGAGCACCAGGGTTTCGGTGGGAATTCACACCAAAGACCTTCGTCACGCTTCACCTTTCCCCCTCATTCTTTCCCTTGCATTTTGAACCCTAACCGGCGAACAGCCCCGTCAGTGAAACGCCCAAACAGAAACGAGGTTCCGGTGGTTCCCAACCCCGCGATGCCCCCACCTGGGGTACACACAGCCCCGCCCATCCCAAACTGCCACCACGGCGGCCACTGCTCCGGATGCTGGACCGCAGCTGCCCCCCGAAAACGCTCAGCCTCCGCGGGCTGGGACAGGAGTCACTCAGAGTCACACCATCCTCACCGAACCAGAGGCATCTGTGGGACGCACCCTTCAAAGCCCTTACCCTGTCTTCCGAGGGCCTGGAGACCGTGCGGCAGGAACTCCGGTGCGGCCACTTTCTGCCTTCAGACCTGTCTCCACCCTACCTGTGCATTGAGACCCGACCCCAAATCCCTCCTCTCCCGTCCTTGCCCCTCGCTGTCCCTTCTCCGTCAGCTGCACGTGTGTCCCGCCGGGCGCCTGGCCCCTGTCCCTTCTCCAGTCCTCCCCACTGGCCCCTCCTCGCTCCCTCTTTTTCCAGGGACTTGCCTTTCCCGACGCAGGACCCCCGCCCTCTCCTCCCGGGCTCCTCTCTTGCGGGAAGGCTTAGATTTTCTCCAAAATTCCTCTGTAGGTTCACAGCCACACCCAGTCTTGCCTGGAGGTGGGAAGTGGCGACTTTGCGCCTCGGGGCCTGATGACACCTGCGGGCCGGTGCGGGGGACACTGCTCCCTGCGGCGCTGCACTTCCCCCGGACGCGAGCAGCTCGGTCTGAGACAGGCGCTGTAGCCACCCGGGCGGGGCGTCCCGTCGTCCGCCTCGCGGGTACTGTCTGCCCAAGCCGAGCGGCCGCCCGAACTGGCCGCGGTCGCGTCCCCCACGCCGGGCGCGAGAGCGGCCGCCGGGACACGCGCGTGTGGCTGGTTTCGGGCCCCGGACCGCCAGTTAAGTACGTCCTGTCGCGCGGCTCCGCGGCGCTCAGCGGGCGCGTCTTGGCGCCCCCCGCGCCCCGCACTACCTTGGGCGGTGCGGGCAGCTGCGTGGGCGGAGCGGGAAGTTTCTGAGACGCGAGGACCAGAGGACCGACACGGATTCCCCGCTCGTGGCGCCGGGAGCTGGCGGGACCCGCAGCGGGCGGAGGGCAGCCCGGGACGGGAAGAGTCGAGCGCGAGGCGCACTCCCGCCTCTCCCGGCGCCCCTGGGAGCCCCGGTGCGGCGCAGACTTCGGGGATGGAGGCGAGCATGACCGCCCCGGACGCGGCTCGGGATAAATTCCGGGAGGCGTGTCCCAGGCGCCCGGAGCCGCGGGGGTGTAGCTCAGCGGGAGAGCGCGTGCTTAGCATGCACGAGGCCCTGGGTTCGATCCCCAGCACCTCCACCGCCGTGCGGCCCAAGAGCAGGTGAAAAGGGGCAGTCCGGCCCTGCGCTTTTCCTTTAAGTTGCTGGCGGTCTGGCGCTGAACCACGTACACCGGAGCCCTGCCGCGCCTCGGATCTCCGCACAGCGAAGCCAGAAAGAGCGCGCTCCCCCGAAGCACCGTCCGGGGCGGCCGGTCCTCCTTCGCGGCGGCTTCTACCGAGAAGTGGGGAAGAACCAGGCGAAGGGGGCGGGGGGGGGTCCCTCGGGGAAATTCCTTTAGATCCCCCACCCCTGTCCCTCGGCTGCGCCCGGGTCGGTGCCCCGCCTGCTGCTCCGGAGACCTCGTCCCGCCCGCACTCGGCCCTGCACGCCCTCCCCGTGCCCGCGCTCGCGCCGCGGCAGGCCGGCGCAGTCACTCGGCCGGAGCGCTGCGGCCCGGCTTCTTCCTGGGACGAGGTAGGTGTTCAGTGTCCGGCCTAAGTGTTCGCCGTGCCGCTCGGAGGCTTCCAAGGCCCCTTGTCCAAACTCGGATTTCCACAGGAGCCGGAGCAGCGGGCGGCCGTCAGAGCCCAGCCCTGCAGGTTTCAGCAGTCCCCAGGAGCGCGGAGGCGCTGCGCCTTCCCGCCGGACGAACGCTTTGAAGCCCCCTTTCCGTAGGAGGAGGAGAACCTTCTGGTCTCCTAACCCCCCCGGTGGAACCGGAGGCAGAGGCAACGCCCGCCCGAATTGCGGGAAGTGTCCGCGCGGGTGACGACCCGCGGGCGCCCCGCGCGCTTTCCTCGCGGCTCCTGCCGGGTCATCCTCCTCTGCCCCCTTCTTCACCACGGTCCTGTGTCGCCTTCTCCACTCCCCCCCCCCCCACCCCGGCGCCAACTGAGCCTCGCCCTGTGATTTGAGGGAGAGAGGGAAGGCATCTGGGGAACCGGAGAGGTGATCGAGAACTTACTGGGATATTCGGGAAGGTACAGGTTTCGCACCCGGAGAAAAGTATCCGAATGGAAACTGAAAGAGAAGACAATCGTTTATGATTACCTCCCCCCCCCCCCACACACACTCATATTTGGTCACTACCAATTTTGCCAACAGGAGGGAAGCTCTGTTCTTTGCGCCCTGGTGATGGCTGAGCTTGGAGGCGCGCCGGCCAGCCGGAGTTGGGGTGCGGAGGTTGCTATGAATGGAAAGTGCTTCTGGGAACCGCTTCTTGCTCTGCCTCCAGAAGGCCTCCGTGTACTTCTCTGGGGGTCCCGGAGACAGAAGGCAGAGTCCTCCAGACGAAACCACTGCCGGGTTTCCGACCATGCTGCTGGGCTCCAGACTTTGCTATAGCAACCACCGACGACACACAATCACTGCTTTTTATTTGGGATGTTTCCTTTTCCCATCTGGATCTAACTTTCCAGAGGCAACCTTTCCGGTTCTGTTTTTTCAGGCCCTTCCTCTAGCATTTCCTGCTGGAGGGGACAGCCAGAAGGGCTGGAGGGGCAGAGCCTCCTGTGTAATGATGTAGAAAACCCCTCATACCGCACCACTAGCTCTAGAAGGAGCGACACATTCGGAGCCCCAGCCTGCAGCCACTGAGTCACGGTGGGCCATGCTCTGAGGGGCTAGGGCTCAGGTACTCCCTTCCCCTGGAGAAACATATTCCACATACAGGTGCCCTCGCCGGTTATGTGACCAGAGTTCCATTGCTTTATGGCGACTTCTCATCTCTCATCGCTTTTAACAGCTGCTTGGGAGAGTCCCTAAGAGATTCTTCAGGGCTCCATGCGAGGTACAGTGAAAGTGTCCACTTGCAAAGAGCAAGGGGAAGATCACGCCCCAGAATGGGTGCTTGCCAAAATGGAAGAGGGGAGTCCAAGCTGTTTCCCCCTGCTGATGACTCTGCATCCCAGTCAGGAGGCAAGAGAGTGAGAATCAGAGAGAAGGAAAACTCATTCCCTTAGCTTTAGCGCTGAAATAATTTAGGCGGCAGCGTGACTACAACACACCTGGATGGGGGTAGCCCCAGATGGCCAGCTGGGTAAGGGGCTGTCTGGGGCTTGAGTACTCAAGGAAATGGAGCTTGTGGTGGATCCCTGCTCCCTCTCCTGATCTGATCTCAGAGGAACTAGGAGGAACGTGCTTTTAGCTTTTCCAAAGGAGGGAATTTAGACGTCATCTTTTAAATTTCGACTTCACATTTTAAAGCATCCCTTTCTAATGCAGAAGGTAGCATGTAAAGGCTTTGCAAAGGAAAATGGACCGATTCTGGTGCATTCACCCAACATACGACCTGCCAAGATCGCTGCTATTCCATATTCCCAGGTCGCTGCTATTCCATATTCTGGAGTTGGTGCAGACTCTCTAACAAGTGATGTCTACTTGTTTGTTTTAATACAAGCAACTTATGTATTTGTCCTTATTCCCACCCAAACAGCTTTGGCCACATCTTCCTCCAGGGCATTCGCTATGGTGCTGCCGGGGGTGTGAATTCATTTACAGCTCTGGGAACAAAAGAGATCACGAGGACATGTGGAACGTAAGGAATCTAAATCCGCTGTTTGCCGTTTTCTGAGACTTAGCTTCAGCGAGGTGCTCCCGTGAATGTGTTGTGTAAACTTTTGTGAACATCAGCTTAATAAGGAGTGCGAGTAACCGTGCTCCAGATTCCAGGATCTTTCCTTTGCGGTCGGTGGGCGCTAGCTCGTCCGAGGGAGCCAGCGGTCTCCGGCTCCCAGAGGATGCTCTGGACGTGCGCGAGGCTGGGGTCAGGGTCGCCGCAGGCTCCAGGGCCGCGCCCCGCTCCCCGCCGCACAGAAGCCGGGCTCCCGGCGCGCTCACCAGGCGGGGGGTGAGGAGGAGCGGGGGAGACCGGTCCCTGCGCTTTGGACCGCGCAGTCCCCGCAAAACCTGGGAGACTTCCCGGATCTTTTATTTTCCTCTTTTCTGTTGGGGGATTCCGCCACACGAGACGCACCGGGCACGGTCTGTGGGTGTGGCCGCGGCCTGGTGTTTCGGGCAGTCTTGAGGCTGAGGAGTGCCGCCGTCTTTCTTTTCTCATCTCTTCCGTGAATGTCCGCGTCTTGGGGGGGGGGGGGGGCGGTCCCATGAACTAGAAGTGACACAATATTGAAAGGAACATGGTAAAGCGCGAGAAAAAGCTCGGATGGAGGAGCCGGGGGTCGAACCCGGGGCCTCGTACATGCGAAGCACGCGCTCTACCACTGAGCTACACCCCCTCCTGCTCGCGGGCTCCGGGGATCCTCCAATAAATTTGAAGTCGTGCGTGTGGCTCGCGTCCTGTTTCTGTTGGAGAAACCAAATGTGTCAGCGCGACTAGGTTTCGGGAAGCCCTTGTGTTATCAGATGGGACAGGTCGGTCGTGGAGTCTGAGCCTCTTCATGTGAGATTTAAGAGTTTCATCAGTTCAAGGTCTGTTGACTCATTGTTTTCTTTTTCCTGTCCCTTATTTCCAACAATTACACGGCAGCCGCGGGGAGCTCCCCCAGAGCGCGCGTCAGTGTGTGCTCCCGCACACCTCGCCGCCTGCTGTGGGCTCGGCGGCGCCTGGGAAGCAGGACCGGGGGAGGCGAGCCCAGGCTGCCGCAGGGGAGAGCCTTACCTGTGCACAGTGCCCTGATTGTCTCGCTCTGCCTAGTCTAAGCAGCCGACTTCGGAGGCTCTTTCAGGATCTACTAGATCAATAAGATGATGAATTTAACAGTGAAAGGCACGGGAGAAGTTTGAGGAACAAGGTAGACTGACACGGGCCTTGGGCTCTCTCACTGAAGTCTGACACTTAGTGCTGAGGACGACCTGCAGGTTGGATGGCAGGGATGGTGATGACTTCTGCAAAGACTAGTAGATACAGGAGGAAGGGTGAGAATTCTGCTCGGCTGATGTCGTTACTGGTTGCTTGATTTGGTTTTGCTTTGGGAGCATAGGTGAAGCAATAAGGGGGAAATGTATAGTTTGGGTTTGGACATGACATAATTTACGTGTCTGCACGATAGCCGCCTGAGGATGTCTGCCTGAGACCATTACAGTCGGAGTCTGGAGCCCTGCAGATATCTCTGAACCTGAATTTCCTACACGCACGTGCCTGGGAGGAGAGGGCATGTTACAAGTGCGTGGAGCAAGGGCTTAAAGTTATCCACCAAAACTGGTAAATAGGGAACTTATTACTTTTTTAAAAATAAGAGTGCCTTTAAAAGTGGTTCTTTATTTAAAAAAAAAAAAATGAGAGTGCCTTGGTGGCTCAGTTGGTTAAGTGGGGGCTTTCGGCTCAGGTCATGATCCCAGCATGGTGGGATCGAGTCCCACGTGGGACTCCTTGCTCGGCAGGGAGTCTGCTTCTGCCTCTGCCTGCCTGTGCTCTTTCTCTTTCTGACAAATAAATAAAATCTTCAAAAAATTAATAAAAATGAGAGTGCTTCTAGACTGATCTCATTTTTAAAAAGATTTATACTCCTTGTTGTGGTCTTAACTTTTCCTTTGAACACCAGTCAGTCCCCTTTCCCACCATCAGCTTCCAGATAACGTGATCATCTCCGCTTTGCCCCTCTTTGCCAATCTGTGATTGTTTTAGCTATATAATGCTGCGTATCAAACCTCTCAAAACCGAGTGACTTTAAACAAACGTTAATTACATTTGCTGATAATTCCCGGGGGGGCAGGAACTTGGGCCAGGCCTCCCCTGCTCTTTGGAGTTGGGGCTGTTCATTGCCCTTCGCGGAGCTGGTCACAGGGCTGGACTCGAAGGTCAGAACAGCCTCCGCTGCAGGGTATCGGCACTACCCTGTGTGGCTTCCCGGTCACTTTGCCGTCCCCAGTTCTAGCTCGGGCTTTCTCCTAGCCTGGCAATCCCATGGCAGTCACACTCCCCACGGAGCGCCTTCGGAGAGGGGCTGTTTCAAGAGAAACCAAAGCAGAAACTCCGTTTACAGCATCTGTGCAAGGAACCAGCATCGGTTCCTCTCGTCCCCAGAGGACCACTTTGAGCGGAAATACTGTCCACAGGGAGGGTCTCCTGCCTCCAACACACTCGGAGTGCAGAACAGCTGTTCTCAACGTTTTCAGGGACAGTGAAGGGAAGGAAACAGGAGAAGGCTGACTTCTTAGAAGCCAAGATCTCTCCATTATGTGGATTTATCTGCAAGGGAAGCGTTCTATACTGTGGGGGACGAACATCAATTTGTCTCCAAAATTAAAGCAGACTGATGATGGGATTTTCCTTACTTTGTCATTTCTCAGGTTCTTACAGGAAAAGCAGAAGTCCGTGTTTGAATTCATGTGATCTGTTTCTGGTATGTAATAAAGGATCCGGATAGTTGTTTGTCCGAGGCATTCCGCTTGCCATCCAAAGTGTTTTCCAGACACAGCTGGACTCTCACGTCACCTGATTTTTCTCATGCCCTTGTCTTTAGGATTAGCTTAAAGAAATCACACTGGTCTCCCTCTCTCTCCCCTCCTCCTCCTCTTCCCTCCCCTTCTCTCCTCCACTCAGCTCTCCTCTCTCCCTCTCTCTTCCTCGTACTGTGGATCTTCCTTCTTAAAGTCCTGTTGTAAGATGGTGGTCCAGGTGGCAAAACTGGTTGCATTCGCAGATGTGGAATCAGCCTTTCCTTCTCCTTCTGCCTTCTGATGTCACACCAATCACTTTTAAACAAAGAATTAGCAAAAAAGAAAAACAGAAAAGAAGATTATCCCAGAAGGAGTGTGCGGATGTGGAGCACATTGGTGATAGGGAAAAAAAAGCAAGTGCCTTTGGAGGTGCTGGGCATCGAACCCAGGGCCTCATGCATGCAAAGCATGCGCTCTACCACTGAGCTACACCCCCAGGCAAGGGCTGCTTCTTCTGTGATATATTAGAAAATATGACTATCTTCTGTATTCTTTCGCAAGGCTGTGTGTGTGAGAGAGAGAGAGAAAATTTATTCTCTTAATGGTACTAGTTCTACAATTTCTAAATTGGATTTTTTTTTTTTTTTTGCTAGACTCAAGTATAGTAAATTCTAAGTCCAAATTGATACCATTCCAGCTCCCAGGTTCTTCCCAGCTGGGGTCAGTCTTCTAATAATGCCTGTATTTTGTCTTGTTTTGTTTTGTTTTTGACTACTCTTCTCTGGAGAGTCTCAGGTTGGGAGTTTCATTTGCCTTCATTCTTTTTCTCTGTGGTGTCTTTCTCCTCCATAGATCACCCTATCTAGTCTGCACTGGCCGTCTTGTCTGTACCCACCTCTTCAAGGGTCTGTAATTACTCTCTTCCCTCACTTTCTACACTGAACCTTGCCTTGCTCACAGCCATCTTCAACACCAGGATATCTTCTCCAGAAAACCAAGGAAGCACTTTGACAGCCTATGTACGGAATGAAAATGATTATTGCTTATTTCCAACTGTGCTGTGTCCCTCATTCCGTATCTTGAGAAATAGTCTTCACCCTGCAGACGGCTGGCAAGTCTAGAAAAGAAAAAGGAAGGGGAAGGAATGAAGGGGGGGAGGAGAGAAGTAGAGAGGAAGAAAATGTTTAAGTTCAGTTTCCTTCCTTCTCCCTGCCTCTCCATTCCCAAGCAACCACTGACCTAATTCCCTGTCACTGTAGTTTAGTTTGCATTTTCTGACATTTTATACAAATGGGATCATATCATATTTACTTTTTTGGTTTTACTTCTTTCACTCATCATAATTGTCTTGAGATCACCCATGTTTAATGTATCAGTAGTTTATTCCATTTTATGCTGACTAGTACTCCGTGGCATGGACAGACCACCACTGGTTTATCCATTCACCCATTTATGGTAAGCATTTGGGTTGTTTCCAGTTATTGGTGATTACAAATAAAGCTGATGTGAATATTTGTATACAAGAATTTGTATGCGCATAACAGTTTTACTTCTTTTCCATTGGATACATATTTAGAATGTGCATGGCTGGATCATGGGGTTGGTACACCTACAGCTTTTTCAGAAACTGTCAAACTGTTTCAAAGTAGTCTTCTTTTTCATTACTGCTGATGGTGTATGAGAGTTTCATTTCCTCTGCATTCTTACCAACATTTGATATGGCTAGCGTTTTTAAATTTTAACAACTCTTATAACTGCAATGGTCTATCATTATGGACTTAATTTGTATTTTCTTAATGACTGGTGTGCATCTTCTGTTTCTTTGCCATCCTTATATCTTCATTAACAGCCTCTGCTTAAATATTCTGGTATTTTATTTTATTATAAAAAATTTTGTTCGTGTATTTGTCAGAGAGAGAGAGAGAGCGCGCAAGCACACAAACAGGCAGGGGCAGAGAAAGAAGCAGGCTCCCTGTGGAGCAGGAAGCCCAATGTAGGACTTGATCCCAGGACCACTGGGATCATGACCTGGGCCAAAGGCAGCAGCCTAACTGACTGAGCCACCCAGGCATCCCCATTCTGGTATTTTAAATCAGGTTTTCTGATTGTTGACTATTAAGAGCCCTTTATATATTCTAGATGTAAATCCTCTATCAGATATAACGTTTGCGAAGATTGTCTCCCAGTCTGTGACTTGCCTTTCTGTTCTTTTAAACATTCTTTGCACAGAGCAGGATTTAACATTTTTGATGAGGTTAAATTTATCAAATTTTATGCTTTCATTGTCATATCTACAAAATATTTGTCTGACCCAAGGTCACAAAAAGTTTCTCCTGTGCATGGGACCCCGCGAATTTTTTTAGTTTCCTTATTTTTCTGAGATGTATCTGGGTTTACTGGCAGGGTGAGGAAGAGAGGAAAGGCTTTATCTTTTGGAATCCTATTACCTCTCCTGTGTCTTACTCCTCCACCTACCGTTCCCTGCTGCCAGGAACTGGGTCCAAGCGCTATCGGTGGAAGATAAGATAATAGATGCCCCCCAGTTTCTGGGTGGATAATGTACTGGACATTTCAACAGCAGCATTTGAAGAATCTAGAATCTCTTAAAATGGAAGTTGTAAACAATCCAAGTATTAAAAAATAAATATCGGGAAGGGTTGCTTCCAGGCCGCCGAAATAGCTCAGTTGGGAGAGCGTTAGACTGAAGATCTAAAGGTCCCTGGTTCGATCCCGGGTTTCGGCAGGAGGAGTAGCTTTTGTCCACCTCCGAAACAACCGGCCTGCCACTCCAAGACGTATATTTGCCATCTTGAAACTCGACAATAATTACACCGTGAATTTGTGTTTTGTAATTTATGTTCAAGGGGACAGCCGAACGAGGCATCTGAACAAAGGAAAGGAGGGCAGTATGCGCGTCTGGCTTTCGTTGCTTTTCCTTCTGCGAACAGCGATCGCCCCGCCCCGTGAATCTTGATGTGTGAAATGAAGGTGAACAGAACATTCCTGCTGATAATTTACAAGTGGAGTCCACTTAATTAGAGTGACATTAAATAAGCAAATGAAAAATATATTAACAGGTCGAGAGAGACCAAGAAAGAAAGGGGAAAAAACTTTATATTTTATTACTACTTTTAACGGCACTTTGAGCCGCTGCCTTCGGCTCGGGTCATGATCTCGGGGTCCTGGGATCGAGCCCCGCGTCGGGCTCTCTGCTCCGCGGGGAGCCTGCTTCCTCCTCTCTCTGCCTGCCTCTCTGCCTACTTGTGATCTCTCTCTCTGTCAAATAAATAAATAAAATCTTTTTAAAAAAATAAATTCATCCTTTCATTCCTTCATTCGTGTGTTTGCTGGGTCACAGGGACAGCCAAGAGGGAGAATCGATGTCGGGATGAAAGCCACAAACCTGCTTACACGTGCGCCCAAGAGCGACCGCATTACACCTCAGATTCTTACTGCACAAGAATGCAAGCGAGGCCTTGGCGCACCGCGGCAGAGATTCTGGATCTCCGTTAGCGCTCGGCCGGGGTCAGCCCCGATCTTACAGCTGCGGAGGGAGGGGCAAGTCTGATGTGGGGTGCAGCGGGTGGCGAAGACCCGCGCAGGGCCAAGCGGACAGTGGGCCGCAGACTTCTGTGCTGTTTAGGATGAGGGACCTTACATTTTCATCTGGCACCGCGCGCCCCCGATGTAACCCGTGCAGATCACCATCCATCAACATTCACATCCCTCGGATCCAGTACATCTACCCCATGGCCACCCCAGGCTCCCCACACACTCGCCGCTGAGTTACGATCTCCTGAGCACTGGCAAGCATCCTGTTAAAGTCATGTCCACAGTTCCGTCTCTGAACTTCAGTGAGTCCGTTCGTGAACTCTGCAGTCGGGGTTGGAATACCCCAGAAAACGTTGCCCGTAAAATCCCGAGGGAACTCATGGTTTGTGTTTACGAAAAGACGCACCAAGAAAACAGGGTAGCACGCCAGTGTCCCTTTACTGCTCCCTGCTTTCGCGGCAGTCCTGCTTTGTGCGCAATACCAGAATCGGTGCCATTTTGTGTGCGAGGCCTTGGGATACTACCTGTTACGTCCACAGTCGGCGGTGGAGGGGTGAGGGGTGAGGGGTGAGGAAGGCCGATGGTCGAAATAGAAAGAGCAAGTGTAAGAAAACCGGCAAAACGCCTCTTTCGTTAGCAAGAAGCACACACCCGTAGCTGCCCAGGCCCCACTGGGATTCGAACCCAGGATCTCCTGTTTACTAGACAGGCGCTTTAACCAGCTAAGCCACGGAGCCACGTCGGAGAGGTGCGGGAATTCCCGAATCCGAGGAGGATTTTGCCGCGCGGCTATGTTTCTGAGCAGACCCGCCCCTTTTGGGCCTTTCTTCCGCCCAGAGCAACCCAGACGGGAGCAACCGTGGCCCGCCACCGGCCCAGTGGTCTTCTCGCTGCCTTGCGCTGCACAACCTCGTGGCAGTTGGCTCGGATTCTCGATGCGGCCTCCGGGAAGCGCGCGCAGACGGAGGCCAGAGGTGGGCGGCGAGTCCCCAGGCCCCACGGCGTCCCGGCCGACCAGGTCCTGCGCCTCCCGGCGTCCTGCGTCGTGGCGCGGGGCTCCTCCTCTGTTCCCGGGGTCCGAGCCGCTGCCACCAGCGCTCGGCGGGGCTGCAAGGACGCGAGTCTGCAGAGCTGCCCCCGGACCCAGGACCCGAGACCACCGGGAGCCAAAGGGAGACGGGCGAGCGGGCAGTGCGCCACGGTCTTCTTTCGGCCCGGCAGGGTGGTCGGGCGCCCGGCGCGGGCGTCTACCCCCTAGTGTTGAAAAACCCAGAGGAGACCTCCCCGTCACCCTCGGCCGTTGTGGGGGGTCGC
This sequence comes from Meles meles, assembly GCF_922984935.1. Lineage (NCBI taxonomy): Eukaryota > Metazoa > Chordata > Mammalia > Carnivora > Mustelidae > Meles > Meles meles. The sequence continues at coordinate 153,821,464 of NC_060070.1, read as the reverse complement.
CTACCTGATGAAGACCGCAGGAGGGAAGTGGCGCGCGCGCCCCCTCCTCCTCCTCCCGCCTCCTCTCCTTCTGTGAGGTTCGGCTGCGGTGGGCGCCGCCGACTTGTGTTTTCTCGGTCTGGGGCAGCTGCTCTCCTGCGGGTTGGGAATGCTGTGGCGAGTGTCAGCCTGGCCGTGTTCATGGAGATTGTTTTCCTTCAGCAAATGTGTGCCGTCCTTGGATTCCGTTTCTCGGCATTTTGGGAGAGAATGAGAGACGAAAAGAAGAGGAAAGGACGAACCTCAAGAAGTATTTCCTTTGGTTTCCTTTATTCTCCGAGCGGTGCGCGGGTCCGCTCACAGGGTGCGGAGGAGGGAAAGGCTGCGGGGCTGGACCTCACCGCCGCCCCTCCCCCGCCCCCTCCTCCACCTGCCCCTGACCTCGACGCAGGCACCGCCGCCCTCCCCCGCCCCCTCTCCACCTACCACTCCCCACCCCCAGCCTCCGGGAACCGGACCAACCTGCGCCCACGGGGCCTCCGAGCCCGTCCCGGTCGGCACAGAGCTGCACACCCGGACAGTCACACTTAAGGCATCCAGAACCGGAACGAAGGCCGAACCCGGTCCGCGGAGTGCAGGGGTGGGGGAGCGGCAGGGAGAGGGCGCGCGTGGGCGGCCGGAATAGCTCAGTTGGGAGAGCGTCAGACTGAAGATCTGAAGGTCCCTGGTTCGATCCCGGGTGCCGGCAGGCGAGCGTTTTGGCCCCGGCCGGGCGGTTGCGGCTCCCGGGCCGGTGACAGTGTCCCTGGACACAGTTAGCCACCCCACAGCGGGAACTGCACGGCCCCGGACCGAGGGGCTGGCGGTGGTGGCCCACTTTTGTTCCTCCCCCGTGTCGTGTAAGCCCCGGGGGGAAGGCAGGCAGCCGACGCTCCGGGCGGACACGCACCGGGCCCTGACGAAGTTGGGGACCCGTCGCTGTCGCCGCGGCAAGTGGCGCGCGCGAGGCGGTGCGGAGGGAGCGCCTCAGGCCGTGTCCACGCAGCGCGGGGCTGCAGCCCGCAACCAGCCGGGCAAAGCGCGCGGGGTGTGAGTGCGGCCCGAGCCGGCGACAGCGACTACTCCAAAAATCTGTAAAAACTGAGCATATTGTGAGAGGCGGAATTTATGAAATCCGGACTTCACTGTGCATCTCCTAAGTCTTATCGGCCACAGGCGTGTCCTTCGTTTACAGTCCCGGGCGCCCGGGAGCCGCAACCGCCCGGCCGGGGCCAAAACGCTCGCCTGCCGGCACCCGGGATCGAACCAGGGACCTTCAGATCTTCAGTCTGACGCTCTCCCAACTGAGCTATTCCGGCCGCCCACGCGCGCCCTCTCCCTGCCGCTCCCCCACCCCTGCACTCCGCGGACCGGGTTCGGCCTTCGTTCCGGTTCTGGATGCCTTAAGTGTGACTGTCCGGCTGTGCAACTCTGTGCCGACCGGGACGGGCTCGGAGGCCCCGTGGGCGCAGGTTGGTCCGGTTCCCGGAGCCTGGGGGTGGGGAGTGGTAGGTGGAGGAGGGGGCGGGGGAGGGCGGCGGTGCCTGCGTCGAGGTCAGGGGCAGGTGGAGGAGGGGGCGGGGGAGGGGCGGCGGTGAGGTCCAGCCCCGCACCCTTTCCCTCCTCTGCACCCTGTGAGCGGACCCGCGCACCGCTCGGAGAATAAAGGAAACCAAAGGAAATACTTCTTGAGGTTCGTCAATTTTTCTCTTCTTTTTGTTCCTTTGTTTTTCATTATCTCCAAAAATGCTAAGAAATTTTGATGATGGGGAACAGTAACTTTGAACCCCAATTAAGCAAATGTTATCCCCAAAGATATTTCCATTCTTCTAATTATTAGTAGTAATAATAACTGGACTCAACTATTTCTACTTTTTTTTTAAGATTTTATTTATTTATTTGACAGGCAGAGATCACAAGTAGGCTGAGAGGCGGAAGCAGGCTCCCTGCTGAGCAGAAAGCCCCATATGGGGCTGGATCCCAGGACCCTGAGATCATGACCTGAGCCAAAGGCAGAGGCTTTAACCCACTGAGCCACCCAGGCACCCCTATACTTTAAAAAAAAAAATGATTTTATTTATTTATTTGTTGGGGAGAGAGAGAGAGAGAGAGCGCGCGCACAGGCAGACAGAGGCAGAGGGAGAAGCAGGCTCCCTGCCGAGCAAAGAGCCTGATGTGGGACTGATCCCAGGATACTGGGATCATGACCTGAGCCCAAAGCAGCTGCTTAACCAACTGAGCCACCTAGGCGTCCCTCAACTATTTATATTTTAATTTCATTTTTAAAAGTGGAAATTTTTTCTCTGTTTTATATAAGTACCTATATCCTTGATTTTGCCATGTGACCTGCAAATTCTAAAATATTTACTTTTTGGCCATTTACGGAAAAAGTTTGCCAAGACTCCTGCTCCAGTGGACTATCTTCACCGAGTCCTTGTGTTGGTGAGGGGAGAACAGCCTCTTCCTGAAAAGTCCCTGCGGTGGCCGTGCTCTGCTGTGCAGGAGTGGCCGTCGTAGGTGCTATGGTGAAAATGACTCCCTGAATCCCGCTGTGGTGATGGGATGCGGGAGCGGTGGGTGTATCTATTCCAGCTGAGCGTCCTGGGTCCTGGCAAGTACCTATGGGGCAGATTCAGGGGTTCAAATAGATGCGCAGTGAAGTAGGCCTGGTTCTATCCATCGCACGACATGTATAAGCCACCTCTCCGACCGGGGGACCACAGTGGCATCCCGTGTTCCAGTATTTAATGTCGGCTCAGAGTCGGGTTCAGTAGTCGCCACACACTGTCTCCAGCAGTTGCCTTGGTGAGTGCACTTTCTTTGGGGAAGGCTGGAACAGAAATATTCGCCACATACATTTTTCATTGTGTACCAAGTTCCCTTCTCACATGGAGCCAGGCTCCTCTTCATTCAAGGAGGCCTGGACTGGATTCCTGCATGTGGGCAAAGGCCAGCTGGAAGCCATGAGTTGTCTCTACGCACCAAAATAATAGTCACAAAGGACACTGCGTTCTGGAAGAATTCTCAAGACAAGTGCCATTAGCAAGGACATGAAAGCCGTACAGGGAGGTGTTCTTACCACATGTCCACTCAGCTTGCCTGCTGGTCTGTGCAGAAGACAGATCATCGTGGCCCGTGGCAGCGAGCAGTTGTGAATTTAAGGAAGCGGTGATTTCGGTTCCGGCTGCCGTCCCAGCGACAGTTCCGTCACTGGGGCAAATCGGCGGGTCGCTGCTGCTTCAGGCAAGCTTTTTTTTTTTTTTTAATTTTATTTATTTATTTGACAGACAGAGATCACAAGCAGGCAGAGAGGCAGACAGAGAGAGAGGAAGAAGCAGGCTCCCTGTCAAGCAGAGAGCCCGATGGATGCGGGGCTCGATCCCAGGATCCTGGGGTCATGACCTGAGCTGAAGGCAGAGGCTTTAACCCCCTGAGCCACCCAGGCACCCCTTCAGGCAAGCTTTTGCTGTAAAACACAGTTCGCTCTTTACGCAGCTAGAAACTGGCCACTGTTTGGGGCTGAATCCTGTCTCTCCAAAATTGTATATTGAGGTCCCACCCCACAGGACCTCAGCCTGGGACTGTACTTAGAGACAGGACCTTGAAAGAGATGATGAAGGTAAAAATGAGGTCATATGGGTGGGCCCTAATCCAGGGTGACCCCTGCAAGGACTGTGTCCCTGTAGGAAGGGAGGCAAGGACACAGACAGCATGCAGACCGAGGAGAGACCTGAGACGGCACAGCAAGGTTGCCTCCAGGAGAGGTGCCTGGAGAAACCAGACCTGCTGACATCCTGGTCTTGGACTTGGAGCCTGCAGAACTGTGAGGAAATGACTTCCGTTGGGTAAGCCGTCGAATCTCGGTGTTTTGCTCCGGCAGCCATAGTAGCGGAGCCACACAGGCGTCACGCAGGGCTTGTCTTTGGTCGGCAGGGCCAGGACGCATTTGGAATTCTAGCATTCTTCTGTAAGGGAATCACAGAGCAGACCCTTGGGATTGGAGGCAAACTATGGCATCCTCTGCAAATTATCTAGTTTCCGGCTTGCTGCTGACTGCAGGAGAGTGCGAGTGCCTGAGCACGAGTCGCCAAGTTACCGTGAGCGCCGGGCTTCCAGGCGTGGCACCGTCTTCCCTCATATGTGCAGTAAGGCCAGCCATGCAGAGCATCGCTCGTCACTGGGCAGAAATAGGAAATCGGAGCAGCTATCCCCGTGGAAGGATTTGTGGGAGAAACCGTGTATATTGTCGTGCCCTTACACGTGGTACGTTTCTTCAGCCGACATCTGCAGCCTCGTAGGGTGTTTCTCTGGGGGTTTCCTTCACATTTTATTTAAATTCTAGTTCGTGTACACACAGTGCGACGCTGGTTTCCGGAGCAGAGTGCAGGGACCCATGTCTCACATGCAAGGCCGGTGCCCCGTGCAGCAGGTGCCTCCTTAGTGCCCATCCCCCAGGCAGCCCATCTCCTCCCTCATCCCTCCGTCAACCCTCACCGTATTCTCGGTCGCACAGCACTGCTTTCGGGTGTTCAGGAAGCCTGCGGCAATCCCGGACTTGAAGCTAACCTCTAGGGTTCTCTCTGAGAGTCCGCCGGCAGTCTCTACGGCAGGGCTCCGCATCCCAGCGTGTCCTGGGATGACAGTGGTCACGAGGAAGGTGCACGGGAGAGGGTGAGTCTAGAAGGCTTGTGTTTGGGCTCCGTACAGAGGCCTCTCACGTTCCACACCAGCATGTCAGACCTGCGACCCCCTCCAGTTAACTGGTGTCTGAAGATGGAAGATCTCCAGTCAACAACGCGACACGGCACCCTTGAGGACGGTCCAGAATCGGAACTGGCCGCCTCGCCGGATTCTCAGGCTGGGAGACTGAGTCCCAAGTCTGAGAGCACCAGAGCTGTGGGGGAAACAACGTTCCGAACATGCGTACATGTTCTCTAAAAGCTTGTGCGTGCTGTTGTGAGATGCGAGACGGCAGATTTCTAGGAGCGCACGACAGCATTCTGTCCAGCATTCCCCGAGCCTCCGTATGCTGTCTTTCCACAGGGAGCCGCTACACCCCCCGCATCAGGTCCACGACGTTTGGCCACAACCATATGAGAGGATCAGTGTATATTTTCACCCAAATCGATACTTACCCCGGGGAATCGATTTGCCTTTACCTCTCGCGATGCTCCCTCAAAAGCACCATCCACGAGTTTACCGAACGTCTTATGTTCCACGGCATTCCACGGCATTGCTTCTGAGATAATAAACCATTTTACAGCAAAGGAAGTGTGGCAGTGGGCTAATATTCTGGAGTTTGCTGGTCTTGTCACATTGCCGTCACTCTGAAGCGAACAACTGGCCAGACAGGACGCGGGAACAACTTTTCAAACATGGGGTGTGGTACCAGCGAACAGAGAGCCTCCTGGAGCGAGGGTAAGACATCGGAGAGGTGGGAAATACTCTGAACCAGGGACCGGTTTACAGTGCTGTAACTCTCTAACAGAAAGGCAGACTGGCAAGAGAAAAACAGAGTTTATTATTATGTGCAGTGAGTATCACCCTGGATTAACCTCGATGAACACTAACGAAAGCGGCGGCTTAGAACTTCTCAGCATCTCCTGCAAAGAACAGTAAATTTGCAGAGAAATGACAGGCCAGAGGGAAGCAGTTTGAGGCTCTGAGGGCAGAGAACTGGGAAGGTAGATCCACAGGAGGAAAGTAACGGAGGAAGGTGCCTCTCTGGGCTAACAAGTCTCCGTCTCCTGTAAAAGGAGAATTTATGTCCTGACTTGAGTCAGAAATGGGGGATAGACAGATTTTCTTGTGTTTGCTGATTCTTAACTGCGTTCTGTTCAAAGTAATTTTTTTAAAGATTTTATTTATTTATTTGACAGATAGAGATCACAAGTAGGCAGAGAGGCAGGGGGAAGCAGGTTCCCTGCTGAGCAGAGAGCCCTACGTGCGGCTCGATCCCAGGACCCTGAGATCATGACCTGAGCCAAAGGCAGAGGCTTAACCCACTGAGCCACCCAGGCGCCACCCCCCCACCCCCATTCAAAGTAATTTTTATGTCAGAGTGGTATATTTCGGGTGCAAATTTTGGTTTCCTTCCCTTCCCTTGTCATAGCTAATGGGACCATGTTATGGCAGGTGATATTTTAGGGTTAATTTGTCAACTAACCCAAAAGTTACAACTTTGCTTTTTGTATCTTTTTTAAAAAAGACTTTATTTGTTTATTTGACAGAGAGACACAGCGAGAGAGGGAACACAGCAGGTGGAGTGGGAGGGGGAGGACCAGGCTCCCCGCCAAGCAAGGAGTCCGATGTGGGGTTCTGGGATCATGACCTGAGCCGAAGGCAGTCACTTAATGACTGAGCCACCCAGTGTCCCATGTCTTTTTGTATTTTGTTATATTTAAATGCTTTTAATTACGTCCATTTAAAAAATTTACAGTTTAACATTGGTAGCTAAATTAGAATTTTAGAATTATGTCATTTATCAAAGCAGGAAAGACTAACCAATGGAAAAAATATAGTCTCTTCAGTAAATGGCGCTGGGAAAATTGGACAGCCACTTGCAGAAGAATGAAACTGGAGCATTCTCTGAGTCCACACACAAGGATAAACTCAAACTGGATGAAAGACCTCAACATGAGATGGGAATCCATCCAAATCCTAGAGGAGAACACAGGCAGTAACATCTTCCATATCAACCATAGCAACTTCTTGTAAGACATGTCTCTAAAGCCAAGGGAAACAAAAGCGAAAATGAACTTTTGGGTCTTCATCAAGATAAAAATCTTTGCACAGCAAAGGAAACAGTCAACAAAACCAAAAGAGAACCTACAGATTGGGAGAAGATATTTGCAAACGACATATCAGAGAAAGGGCTGGTACCCAAAATCTATGAAGAACTTATCAAACTCAGCACCCAAGAACAAAGAATCCAATCAAGAAATGGGCAGAGGACATGAACAGACATTTCTCCAAAGAAGACATCCAGATGGCCAACAGACACATGAAAAAGTGCTCCACATCACTCGGCATCAGGGAAATACAAATCATAACCACAATGAGATATCACCTCACACCAGTCAGAAAGGCTAAACTTAACAAGTCAGGAAATGACAGATGCTGGCGAGGATGCGGAGAAAGGGGAACCCTCCTACACTGTTGGTGGGAATGCAAGCCGGTGCAACCACTGTGGAAAACAGCATGGAGGTTCCTCAAAAAGTTGAAAATAGAGCTACCCTACGACCCAGCAATCGCATTACTGGGTATTTACCCTAAAGATACAAATGTAGGGATCCGAAGGGGCATGTGTATCCGAATGTTTATAGCAGCAATGTCCACAATAGCCAAACTATGGAAAGAGTTCAAATGCCCATGGACAGATGAATGGATAAGAAAGGTATGGTATATATGCAATAGAATGCTACTAAGCCATCAAAAAATGAAACCTTGCCATTTGCAACAATGTGGATGGAACTAGAGGGTGTTATGCTTAGCGAAACAAGTCAATCAGAGAAAGACAATTATCGTATGGTTTCACTCATATGTGGAATTTAAGAAACAAAACAGAGGATCATAGGGGAAGGGAGGAAAAAATAAGACAAAACCAGAGAGAGAGACAAACCATAAGAGACTCTTAATTTCAGGAAACAAACTGAGGGTTGCTGGAGGGGAGGTAGGTGGTGGGATGGGGTAACCGGGTGATGGACATTAAGGAGGACAATTCATGTAATGAGCACTGGATGTTACACACAACTTATCAATCATTGAACTCTACTTCTGAAACTGATAATACATTATATGTAAATTAATTGAATTTACATGTTTAAAAAGAAAATTCAAAAAATTATATCATTGACTTATTAAAGAATGTATTTATTAAGGGTTTTATTTATTTTACTTGAGAGAGAGAGAGAGCGCACAAGCGGGAGGAGCCCCAGAGGGAAAGGGAGAAGCGGGCTCCCCACTCAGCAGGGAGCCCAACTCAGGGCTGGATCCCAGGACCCCAGGATCATGACCTGAGTGGAAATCAGATGCTTAACTGACTGAGACATCCAGGCACCCCTACGTAATTTATTTTTAAACTTAGTTTATTGAAAACTAAACTAGATTCTTTTTTACTTGTTTGTTTGTTTTGTTTTTTTTAAAGATTTTATTTATGTATTTGATAGACAGAGATTACAAATAGTCAGAGAGGCAGGCAGGGAGAGAGGAGGAAGCAGGCTCCCCGCCGAGCAGAGAGCCCGATGCGGGGCTTGATCCCAGGACCCTGAGACCAGGACCTGAGCTGAAGGCAGAGGCTTTAACCCACTGAGCCACCCAGGCGCCCCTTGACTTTTTTTTTTTTTGACAAAAAGCAGTAGTATCTCAATATGATGAGGAAAGAAATTATTGCAAAAAATGAAGACCAAAATTGGTCCTGCTGGTTTTAGGTGGAAATGTGGTCTTTCATAGGTTAAATTTGGCTTTGCAGTCTTCATTGATAGTGAAACGCACTCGGGGGTATTTGCAGAGAAGCGTTGGCTAATCAAGCAACAATGTCATTAAAATAAGTTATGTTAACACCAAAACATGAAATATAGTCAAAACTAATGGAATTTTTTAAAAATAGAGCTTCCCTATGACCCTGCAATTGCACTACTGGGTATTTACCCCAAAGATACAGATGTAGTGAAAAGAAGGGCCATCTGTACCTCAATGTTTATTGCAGCAATGGCCACGGTCACCAAACTGCAGAAAGAACGAAGATGCCCTTCAACGGATGAATGGATAAGGAAGATGTGGTCCATATACACAATGGAGTGTTATGCCTCCATCAGAAAGGATGAATACCCAACTTTTGTAGCAACATGGATGGGACTGGAAGAGATTATGCTGAGCGAAATGAGTCAAGCAGAGAGAGTCAAGTATCATATGGTCTCACTTATTTGTGAAGTATAACAAATAACATGGAGGACATGGGGAGATGGACAGGAGAAGGGAGTTGAAGGAAATTGGAAGGGGAGACGAACCTGAGAGACTATGGACTCTGAAAAACAACCAGAGGGTTTTGAAGGGGCGGGGGGGTGGGAGGTTGAGGAACCAGGTGGTGGGTAATAGGGAGGGCACGTACTGCATGGAGCCCTGGGTGTGGTGCGAAAACAATGAACACTGTTACGCTGAAAATAAATAAATAAATTACAAAAAAAAACTAATGGAATTTTTTGAAAGGAAGATTGAATCCAAAAGCAGATGTTTAATATTTGCATAATATTTTATTTTACATGGTTTTAAGCATTTTACATAATATTTTTTACATTTTACATATTTTACGTAATAACATTGTTTTACAATATGTTACATAATAACACTTAGTGGTGCAGGCTGTTACAAAATCATACTTTATTAAAAACTGTGATTGCCATGACATTAGCGAAAGGTTTCATCAAAGATGTCCTAGAAGTGGTGAATGAACATATGGCAAAATAAAATAAAATAAAGTGATTTAGTATCCATACCAAAGAATACCAAGAAAGAAGTTACTGATGAAATTGGGTTTTCATATCTGAATTTTTATGACCTTAGTTTTTGTCTGCTTTCAGTTTTTAGTGTTCTAATCTCAGTAGTGGACTTACCCTTCATTTAAGAATTTTAAATGTTGTTCTTTCCTGGAACCCTTAAAATGTAGACATTCCAGACAAGGGCAAAACTCTACCAGTGATGGTATGTTACCCGCAAGTCTGTTTGGCAGTAAGAAAAATTAAAAGGCTCAGTTAAAATGACCAGAGATGTTCGATAATTTTCGCACGTCGCCAGAGAAATCAAGACGGCCTAGTGTCACTGTAAGAACATGCACAGCACATTCACACACACAGACACAATAGAGACTCTTTTATGGGCCATTTCACGGTGTCTTTTGACTGACCCTCACCCTGCATGCACACACAGACAAAACCTCAAGGTAGAAATGAATTAAAAAGTGAGTTGCAGGAATGCCTGGGTGGCTCAGTCAGTTAAGTGTCTACTTTTGGCTCGGGTCATGATCCCAGAGTCCTGTCCCGCATCAGGGTCCTTGCTCAGCGCGGACCCTGCTTCTCCCTCTGCCTGCTGCTCCCTGCTTGTGCTCTTTCTCTTTCTCTGACAGATAAAGTAATCTTAAAAAAAAAAAAGTGTGTTGCTGAGTAGCATATTGGAATTCTTGCTCTCCAACTTTTTTACATTTTTCCAATTAAACTTTAGATTTTTAGGGGAACCTGGGTGGTTCATTCAGTTGGGTGTCTGATTCCTGGTTTTGGCTCAGGTCATGAGCTCAGGGTCATAAGATCGAGCCCCAGCTTGGGCTCTGCACACAGCTCAGAGTCTGCTTGAGATTCTCTCTCCCTCTCCCTGGGCTCCCCCCTCCACCTCGTGCATATGCGCACTCGTGTGCTTGCGCGTGCTCTCTCAAATAAATAGACAAATAAACAAGAAATAAATAAAATCTTTTTAAAAACCTTTAGATTTTATTTTTTAAATTTTAAATGGACTCACGACCAGAATAGATTGGCTAGCGCAGTTGATGGATGTATGATAGTCCCGTTTGGATTGTGCAGTTTTGGTACCAAGCTCTTTATCAGAAAGGGGGATAGATTACAAATCAGAAAGACCAGTTGGTTTTGAGGTACTCCCGTGATTATGGTTACGTGTGCAGTACACGCTCAAGCGTCTGGCGTGGAGAAGCCTGAGCCAGAGGCTGACTTTGGCCACGAAGGCAGACAAAACGCCACAAGAGAGGACAGGATGGGGGAGCGAGCCAGGGATGGGATATTGGGAAGATGGGAGTGTCTGAGGAACAATGCTCCAGAAAGAACCTACAAGTGGTAACTGATCAACCGACATCTTCCTTAGAAGAGAAAACCGTCTTTCCTACAATCCGGGTGTAGTGTGGATTTCAAGAACATGATCTTACCAAAGTTGAGGAATCACTGCCCTCAGGAAATTATCTTCTCAGGACTCTGCAATAGATATGAAGCTGTGAGTCACGTAGAATTTTCTTTAGGATTCCTCCTAACACTCCTAACAAATTGAAAAACCCACACTGTTTACAGGTTGTAGTGTGACATGAAAACATTTCTCTCTTATGAATAACTACGTATTTACAATATGTATAGAATTCAAATTAAGGAGTGAAGATATTTGGAGGAAAAATGAAAGAGTGTGATCTTCTTGGAACATGTTTGGCAGAATCACCAGGGGATAGGGGAGAGTGGAAGGTGTGTCTTCCTGGGCCTGTCGCTGTGTGAAACCCAGAGGCGGGGAATTGCTTGGAAAGGAACATTTACTTGGGGTGGAGCGCACCCCCTAGAGTTTGTAAGGCAATTCCCGGGACAACTGGTGATTGGGCAGGACTTCCAATGTTGCCCACATTTACGGGATGGGAGAGATGCACGGTTCCGAAACTCCTGAAGTAAAACTTTCACAGTGCCTCTTGATTAACACGGCAGTCTGGTTTCCTGAAAGGGGTGCGTTATTTGCCACAAACACTGAATTAACACAAACCAAACCAGTCACCTCTTTTGTGATGGAGAATAGCCATTCTCCTTCACTCAGATCTCTTGCTTTGCCCTGAGGTCTCCCTGTGCAATATTTCCTTCTGGCTTAGGTCAGCCGTCACAACTATTTTACCTGACGAACTGGGTGCCATGATCAAATTCAGGAGGACTCATCAAAGTTATCATTGTTATGGGGACTGTGGATTTAAAACTCCCTGGGGAAGAAGGTAGGATTGTCCCACAAGCACAAAGCGATTGCCCACGTCGGGGACAAGGTGCCTCTGCGTTCTTTGACTCTCCCCTAAGTTCCTAGAACACCTGCTCTGCATCTTTTGTGGCCTTTCCAAGAGGCGGTGCTCTGACAACACCACCAGAGTCTGAGCTCAGGGCCAGTGGGATGGGGAACTTTTCCTGCACTCTAGTCACTTCTTTGATTTTGGAGTCCAAAACAGGGCCGCGTGGCAGGGAGCAGGTCCGCCTTCTCAGCTCGCACCCACCTTGAGCACCTCTCAGTCCTCCCAGAGACGGTGAAGGGACAGAGGGCGGCCTGCTTCTTTGGCTGGGACGGATTGTCCCCGACCTGACAGACCTGTCACCAGACCTGTCACGAGGGGGCGGTCACCTGCGCCATTCACAGGGCTCAGGACCAGCAAATTATTAGTGCCGCTGCTCATTGCTGGGCAATCGTGTGTTCTCCGTTCCAGAGGAGAAACCGTCCTCCCAGGAAGCGCTCGAGCAGGCTGACGTTTCCAGATTTCCTAGGCCTTTAATTTTAAACTTTCCCTCACCTCCAGGAGAGACCCTCTTGACCTGGTTCCGGATGCTAGTTTGGGGTGCCCGGAAGGCGAGGTGGGTGTGGGTGGACTGTGTCAGGAGCTGCCCTCCCAGGTCAGAGGGGTTCTGGCTCTCGGAACGCACATTTTCCCCACAGCGCGGTTTTTGTGGAGTGTGAGACTTTACAGACACAGCAGCGCTTGCTCCGGGTGGATGGAAAACAAAAACACCGACTTTGAGCAAATGAGCTTCAACTACTACTTTGTATTCCAAAATGCCTATCTAGGGAGTTCGCCGAGAGAGCATCTCCCTCGCAACAACAGGAAACTGTAGACAGAAACCTGGAGTTTTTTCACTCAAAGATCAAAAGGTGTCTGCCCTAGGAGATGCTGGGGAAACCAGGAAATGGAGGTGCTGGGGATCGAACCCAGGGCCTCGTGCATGCTAAGCACGCGCTCTACCACTGAGCTACACCCCCCCACACGCTTTCTCCCTTTTTCTGTTTTTTCCTTTTTTTCAAAAGCGTTTTAATCACAGTCATCTACCTCCCCTGGAGTCCCGAGGACCTGAAGCTGCTAACAAAAAGACTCTTTATATACAGCTCCCTTATTTCGGAAGCCCCTAGATTGCATTCTCTTTCCAGCTGCATGAAGAGGAAGGCAATGACGCTGGACAGAAAGGCACCTGCCCGAGACCCATTCATGCTGGTCAGCCCACCCTGAAACGGGGGCCACGCAAAGCTTTAAGAGAAGAGCCGGGTCCCAGCTCTGTTGGAGGAGTGTGGAAACAGTGTGAGACAGCTAGTCCCCTCCTTAATTTCCTAATACGGATCCCCACAAGGAACCAAGGCTGCGCAAAGAACTTGCAGTCTCCCGGGTTGGAGCAGGGAAATCACAAGAGGAGCCTGGACTGTCTCTCCCTGCCCGAAGGTAACCAAGTGCTCGGCAGGTGAAGGTTCGCTTAAGGACGCACGAGCCACTACACGAATCTTGGAAGCACTGAGCGTTAACATTAACCAAGAGACAGGGGCGCCTGGGTGGCTCAGTCGGTTCAGCATACGGCGCTGGATCCCGGCCGCGAGCCCGAGCCCCGCGCTGGGTGGAGGGGGGGCTCCCTCGAACAGAAATAAACGCACGAACTGAACGTCTGAGTCCTCTGAGGAGGGAGAAGTTTTCTTTGCAACGGTCTGCGCGTTAGTAAGTGTTGGACCACCGAGTCTCGTCTTCGGTGGAGGGAACCTGAGTTCAAAACAAAGATGCACCTACGCCTACCTCGTTGCGGTTGGGAGGGACTGATTTTTAGTGTGTTGCGCGAGGAATGGGCTTACAAAGAACAGATGCGTTTCTTTCCCTTCCTTCAAGTTCCCCTCGGAAATGACTTCTGGAAGAGGTGCACTGTCCACAGGCGCTTGTTTCCTAATCCCCTCCCCGCCTCCGGCCCTGGGGCGCTCAGGACCCGAGAAGCGCGCGCGGGGCCGTGAGGACGCCCCTCTCCAAAGACGCGGGGCGCAGCGGTTTCGGAGAGGAGGGACTGACGCACTCCTTGCCCCTCATCTCACACCGGTCCTGTGGAGTAGGTTCACCGCAGCCTCACCTCCGCACCAGGCCCGGGATTTCCTGGGCACCGCTGCTGGCGCCCGCCTCCCTCCCTCCCGCCCTCCTCCCTCAGTCCCCCACCCCTTCCTCTGATCCTGTGCAGGTGCGGGTCTTTGCACGGCCTGCGCCGCCTCTCACAGATTTCTAAGGGCGCCGCAGATCGGAGAAGGACGCGGAGGACCAGGAGAACACTCGGTCCTGAGACCGCCCTGGGGCGGAGGGGCAGGCGGTGGGCGGCGAGCAGGGAGCGCAGCGGCTGCAGCTCGGAACACCCGTCTCTTCCCGGGAGCGTTCCCGAAGCAGGAGCGTCGCGCCGAGCGGACCCTGGCCCTTCCGCAGAGTCCCGCACCTGCGGACGCTCGCCGCAGCCAGCGGGGTGGGGCCCGCAGGCGGTGCGCGGGCGGGGGTGTAGCTCAGTGGTAGAGCGCGTGCTTAGCATGCACGAGGCCCCGGGTTCGATCCCCGGCACCTCCACGATTGCCCGGGTTTCCTTGCGAGCTCCGTGGGCTGGGCCCTTCCCGACGTGGCTGCTTCAAGACGGTGTTCTCTTTTCTTGCCAGGCATGTGTGGGCGGATAGGGAAGAGCAGAGAGTAGGGAAAGAAAGTGCAAGTTTTCTTCTCTATTGACAAAATAGCGCGAGAAAAAGGAAGAGGTCCAGCGGATTTTGTCCGAGGACGTTTCAGTCTTTTTGTCTTTCCATTGCCCTTTGTCTTTCCTGTTCCTGCAAACTTAACGCTCATTCATTGCAATTCCGAACGCCGCAGCGACAGTACCCGAGGCACTCAGATCTCCTCCCGACTTGCTTGTGCCCAGACAGCCAGGTCCTGCCAGGGCGAAAGGAGTCAAAGCCACCGAGTTCCTGTAAAAATGAAGAGGTCCCCAGGGCCCCCCACTGGAGGTGCCGGGGATTGAACCCGGGGCCTCGTGCATGCTAAGCACGCACTCTACCACTGAGCTACACCCCCTCCGGTGCGGTGCCTGCGGGCCCCACCCTGCTGGTTGCGGGGATCATCTCCAGGTGCACGAGACTGGAGCGAAAGGGTCAGGGTCCGCCCCGTGCAACCCCACTGTTGGGAAACCCTCCAGAGAAGAGACGTTGCATTCCTGTGCGACCGGGTTACAAAGGAATATGCGGAACTCAAGGAGATTCCGGGGGGGCGGGGCGGGGGAGGGACGCCTTTCACAATCTCTGGTATGCGATGAAAGTCATTGAGAAGTATCATGACCCGCTCCGCAGACCAGACTCCCGGCAGGGAAGGTCTGACTCCCCCGGCCAGGTAAGAACCTGCCGGCCGCAGGGTTTGATGATGGGACGGGGATGTGGAACGCCGGCCGGGCGGAGCGCTGTAAAGGCCGGTCCCGGCAGACTCAGGTTCTTGAGAGCTGGGCGCCCGCCTCTCTCGGCTTCCTGGGTTTGCAGCTGCACGACTCCAGACCCTGCGTCTGTGCTCGCGCGCCGTCTCCTGTGTGTGTCTGCCCAAATTCCCTCTCCCCGTAAGGACACCAGTCGGCCTGCGTTAGGACCTGCCCTCAGGACCTCATCTGGGCTAGATGACACCAGCAAAGACCCTATTTCCAAATCAAGTGATATTCTGAGGTTCCGGGAAGCCCATGACTTTGGAGGGAGGGCGCCATCCACCCCGCACAGCTACCCTACAGCATGAGATGTGTTCATCGTGGTTTTCTGTCTGTCTCCGAATTTGAGTAACAGGGAAGTTAAATACGACTTAAAGAGGCTTGTGAGGTGCCAGGGAAGCTGCAACATTATTTACGAAACAGGGCTGACCCTCACCAAAACTTAATGATACCAAAGCAGAACAAAACCCCAACAAACCCCCCGTCAGCACCAGTGTTGGAGGGACACAGAGATTAAAGCACCGAGAAGCTTCGGAGAGAGCATTGCTGAAACCCAAGTTCAGCGGCCGGTCTCTTTTTTTTTTTTAAAGATTTTATTTATTTATCTGACAGACGGAGATCACAAGTAGGGAGAGAGGCAGGCAGAGAGAGAGAGAGAGAGAGAGAGAGAGAGAGAGAGAGAGAGAAGCAGGCTCCCTGCTGAGCAGAGAGCCCCATGCGGGACTCGATCCCAGGACCCTGATATCATGACCTGAGCTGAAGGCAGCGGCTTAACCCACTGAGCCACCCAGGTCAGCGGCCGGTCTCATGAAAGGCCAGTACTCGACAGATGAGTTGTGACTGGAAAGAGATATGACCTTTATTCAGGAGGCTGGCGCCAGGGGAGAAGGCAGACTCTGGTGCAGAAGCTGACCCTGAGGTTTCTGCCTGGCCGGGGCGGGGGGGGGGGGGGGGGGGTATAGTTACTCAGTTAAGGGGCGCAGTGGTCTATGGCATTCTTGATGACGATCGTGCTAGCGACGGACGTTATTGTAGTGCTGGAGGCTGTGCAAGACGGTTCGGTTCCTTGGTCTTCCCGTGACTCTGGTGATACGGAATTGTCTCCCTTCACCCCCTTTCTTCTTGCTATTTTCTGCTCCTTGACAACAGTGGACCGTCCTACCCAGGGTGATTGGGACCACGTCAGAGAGAAATGAGCCACAAGTAGCCCCTGGATTCATCAGCTTTTTCACCCAAGCTACCACTTTGCAATATTATTGAGGAGAAAGGAAGGTGAAAATGAGAAAAAGAAAAAAAAAGAAGCCCATGCAAAGACATATGCCGCCCACTTCTGAAGTCCCTTTCTGTCCTTGCTGTTACTCTCTGTTTTAGTCTGTGTGACCTTCGTTGCAGACTTTTTCTCTACCCCAAGTCCAGCCGTCAGGACTGGTGTTCCGAGCTAGTTTGTGACCTCGGTGGGCATTACCAGCAGGAACTATGACGCTTCCTTTCATTTTAGTCTATTCCATCTAAGAAACAATGTAGAGAGGTTTCAGAAAGCTCCAAACTCTGAGTCAGGAAGCGTTATCCTCAGTTTTGCATTTTCATGAGGCTAGGAAGAGGAGGGGCTTGGAGAATGGGTAGTGGGAAGGGCTCAAAATTGCCCATTGATATCAGAAGATAAGGAGGTTTTACGATGTTTAATTGTGAGCTTTTAATCTTCCGGCTGGGAATGAGATGTTTTATTGTTATTGTATTAACCTGCATTGTTAATTCATGTGCAGGTGTTCTCAATGCTAACACAGAGCCTAAAATCACACAATGGTGGCAGGAATTTTCTGTTCCTTGCTTCTAATACAGAAGTAAATTGACCTAAAAACAACAAAAACCCAGAAGAAATCCTGTCCTTCCCTGTCCCTCACTCCCACATCCAAACGTGGCTCCAAATTTTGTGTCAATCTACATTTTCTTGTATCCTCAAATCTGTCTTTCCATTTTCATGTGTTCACCCGCCTCAGCCTCCTAAGGGTCTCTGAAATTGCTTCCCGCCTGCGAGGGGTGGGGTGGGGGGGCTGGATCCAAGACTCGCTGGGTTGCCCGTGCTCCACCCACAGTTCTCTCGCTCCCTGCGGCTCTGGCCTTGCTCCCTCAGAGTCTTGGCTTCGGGGACAGGAAGCTGTGTGGGAGGAGACGCACCTGTAAGAGAAAGCCCGGCTTGGTTAGCCTCCGTCTAAGAACGAGGAATACTCGGGGGAAAGGAAAGCCTGGCTATAACAGCGGCTGGAGTTCTGAAACCTCACGCTGGGAGAGGAAACCCTCACCCACTGGGCTATGCCGCTCCATAGGCAAAGACATCGTGGAAATCTAACCGAGTGGACTTTTGCCTCGTACTTTCTCCTTATTCCAGGTTTCCACACCGACTTGGCTCCCACTTGTACCTGAGATGATCAAACCAGAATCATCGCTGCTCTGACATAACTACACACGGGGTTTCAGAAGACTTGGCTTCCCGGGTTTGTGCGGGAGCTGCCTGTTCACAGGGGCCCAGACCCCCCGCTCGTGTTCACCTCGTGTGCCAGCAGCACGGAGAGCAGCAGGGCAGCTGCGGACTAGGCATGTCCGATCTTCCTGTGGGACAAAGGTCTTCAGGGCCTTCTCTTTCTCAAGAAGGGGGACCTTGTCCATTGTGTGTGTGGTGTGTGTGTTCAGAAGATGGGGAGAACGATACAGTAGTTATCTGTATCAAAAGTAGATATATCTCCTTTTGGGTGAAATCCTGCCAATAATCACTCCAGTCTTAGGGTGCTTGGTTTTTCCAGGCTAGTGGCTCTCAGAGTGGTTGATTAACAGAACCACCTGGGAGATTTTAAATCATAGAAATTATTGACTGATTCTTCTCTGGATTTCGGCTCAGGTCATGATCTCAAGGTCGTGGGTTGGAGCCCTGCTGGGAACCCTGTCTTGAGCACCCAACGTGGGGCTCTGCACTCAGTAGCAAGTCTGCTGGAGTCTTTCTCCGTCCCTCCCTGATCCCCACTTCACCACTCCCTTTCCTCTCAAAAAAACCTTAAAAACAACAATAACAAGGTTCCTGTGGGAGTTGACTGTCCCACAAAACATTGGCCAGACTCAAAGCTACTCTTTGCGTCTTACATGACACAGTTCAGGACTTCTCTAGGCCTGCAGAGGTTTTGTAAGGTCTTAGATCTTTGTGAAGGCTTTACAAAACCTAGTGTCCCAGCTCACGTATTTCCTCTTTGATCTTTCTTTCTTTAAGGGAGGATTCTGTCCGAACAAAGCTCTATAATGAACTGTAGCTTTTCCTTCCTTTTCTTCTCCCTCTTCTTTGTAAGGGTCTCCGGAGCCCAGAGCGGAAGCATCCGCTAGCTGGGGCTACACCAGGGATTACCAGAGCAGTGATGGTAAAACACCCCGTGTTTCATTCGTGACCAAGTTTTGCAATCAGTTCATTCCTCTTCTGTTGAATCCCCCCTCCCTTAGCTTAAAATTTGAGACCAGCACCATGTCACCCATCTGACTGTGTCTTCTTTCTCACCAACATTATTACTTTATTCCACTTCTTTCCTTTTTCTCCCACCTGGACCGAAGTTCCCCGAGGTGATGCGCTGCTAACCTTCTATATATTTGCACGATCTTATGGGTTATCAAAAATCAGAATAGCAAAATTAAAACCACGTAATCAATAAAATAGTAGCTAGTAAGCGTTTATTGTGTATATAATAACAGCTATGAACTGGGAGATTTCACATTTAAAGCCAATGTGAAGCTCAGGGCATGACAGCACGGGATTTGGCTTATAATGTGAAAAGGAGGAAGCTGTTTAGTTCTTATGGTAATTGGTTATTGCAGTGGGGGGTTCCAGATGGCAAGGGATTGCTTAAGGGTGATTATTTTACACTGGTTTTAGGAAGATGGCTTATTTCTTTTATGATTATCAGAGGCGTTTACATAAAGTAACCTAAGTTTCCCTTGTGTTCATGTGATAAGCTAGATTTAGTTTGGCTTATGTGGCTGAGATTGTTTTGTCTGCTCAGGCAATTTTCCCGTCTGGTCTGGGTTTTGTACTTAATTTTAACAGGGTCTTCCTTGCCTTGTAGTCACAACAGAAGTTGAGAGAAAAGGAAATTGGAGTCAGACGTGCACATCCCAGCTGGGATGCTCTGTGGTGCAGAACTAGAGCTGGTGCTCTTGTAGACTTCTGGTGAGCAGACGGGGCCTCTTAGTGGCAGAAATGCTCTTTGGTCTAGCATTCAGATACCCTTCTTACGACATAAAAAAGTTTCGGGCTAGGATTTTGTGGAATAGGGATGTTAAATGCAGTAAGCCTTGTTCTACCAACTGTTTGATCCTGTAACGGTGCAGAAATCAGTGCAAGCCTCCGTCGTTGGGATTTCCTGTAGTCTAGGGTCTATGCAGGTGTGCAGCTCGTGCAGGGAGACCAGGTTTAGGCATGGGTTCCTTCAATACAGCCTTTCTCTCTCCCCTTCCAAGCTGTACACATCTGAGTTTCATCGGCACAAGGAAGACAAGAAGGAGCGAGAGAGAACGAAAGATCGCGCTCACTTAGGATCTCTGGAAGGAGACCAATAAGCGTGTATGGCCACATGAATAAGCTCCTGCTGCTTTCTGCCGTGTCACAGTTCACTGAGGAACAGGACCGGGAAAGAAAGAGGAGGGGCAGCTGGCTGGCTCCGGCCGGCCGTGAACCATGCAGCTCTTGCTCTTGGAGTTGTGTGTTCCAGCTCCACATGGCGGCTGGGGGGGGGGGCAGATTACTTAAAAATAATATCTTTTTTAAAAAGAAAGAAATGAAAGGGTAAAGGAAAGAAAAGCAGGCCACTGTGCAATGTCTGTTAGATGTTCTTTTTTGTATCCTCAGTTGAACGTGTGTGAAGGCTGAGGAGCAGAAAACCATTGATTTTTCTCTGCCCTCATTTTCCTTACACACACACACACACAGGGAGAGACAGACAGACAGACACTTCAGTAAGCCAGAATAATCACCAAATGTGTCAGGATGTCAATCCCAACTTCCGAGGGAGGAAGCAGGGGAAAGACCCTTCTCCAGGAATGCGGTGCTTTCTGAACCGAACTCTGGGGAAACGATAAGTGTCTGAAGTCCGAGGTGTGGTGGAAACAAGCCAGGAAAGCCGTGGACTAAAAGGTCCACCAGTCCCAGATCCCCAGTTTGGAAGGTTCACACGTGCCGTCAAGGAATTCTTCCCATAGCATGTCAGCTGACAGCAAACCTCCTCTGCTATCACGGTCCCCAGTAAATCTGCCAGAGGACCCGGGGAGGAGAATCAGAACTGGCCGCCTTCCGTCTTCCCCGCCTTCGCTAGCAAACGCTTAACGCTTTCAAGTCTTTAAATGAAAACCCGCTGGAAACATGTTCGTCAGTATTACAGGAGGCTCTTAGATGAAGAGCCTTAGGTCTTGAAGTCAGTGAGATGTTTGATGACACGCTGAGCTGAAAGCCAGCTTTCCAGAACAAATGGCTTTTCCTCTGTCTTTCCCAGACCAGCCATTCCTACTTGCTTCGAGGTGTCGGGACTTCCGAGTTTTCCAGCCCACGCCGACACCAGGTGGAGGCGTCCAGGCTCTTCGACTTCATTCTTTCGAGTATCCGCATCCATCGCGGCTTTCTCGCTGTGTCAGCGGGTTCGGAGCTAAGGGAGTTTGCCAGCCTCGCTGGGTGGCCCAGCTTTGCTCGCTGCCCTGCACCTGCCCTCGCTCTCGCCCCGCCCCTGTTCATTCCTCCAGTCCCGGGCCCGGGCGAGGGGTGGGGGTGGGGGGAGTCACTTCGAGAGAGTTGAAGTGGCTGTTGTTTGTAAAACCCTTTGTGGACATAATTGTCCAGAGAGGGACAGAGAGGGAGAGTGGAAACAGACTGAGGCCCGGCGCTGAGAGGGGGACGCCAGAGCCAGCAGGTGCCAAGTTTAGTGACTGGTCCCCCTGAGGCCGGGCTGGCTGGGGTCCAGAGGCGCGTGGAGCTGAACCGTTACCGCTGCGGTCTGCGCAGGAGATGTTCTTGGAGCTTCCCTGGTGGAGGCAAGTAGCTGTCCCCCAGCACTCTGCTCGTGAGCGGGCCCTGGAGCGGGTCACCCGAGTGCGGACGCCTGAGATCCGGTTTACAATCTGGTTACCCGGCGATTACTTACTACCCAGTGTAGTAATTTCACAAAGAGCAACATTCAACCCGGTAGACACTCTGCAGGCCAATTCTAATAGTCTGAAAAATGGGAAAACGGAAG
This sequence comes from Meles meles, assembly GCF_922984935.1. Classification (NCBI taxonomy): domain Eukaryota; kingdom Metazoa; phylum Chordata; class Mammalia; order Carnivora; family Mustelidae; genus Meles; species Meles meles. The sequence continues at coordinate 153,799,959 of NC_060070.1, read as the reverse complement.
TAATATTTTACCAAACAGGAGAGACAGAGGGAAGTGAGGGGGTGTAGCTCAGTGGGAGAGCGCGTGCTTCGCATGTACGAGGCCCCGGGTTCAATCCCCGGCACCTCCACTGCCCGTTTTCTCCACGACTTTTCTTGTTTTCGCGTTTCTTCCCTGCGGCTTACGGCTCCGGCTCCGGCTCCCGGCACCCGCAGCTGCACACAGAAGACAAATGGGAGGAAGCTCGAAAGAAGGGACCAAGCCCACCAGAAGCTCCTCCTTCCGAAGCCATTCCCACCCGCAGGTTCTAAGTACGTTTTATTGGGTCCAACCATAAAGGGCAGGACAGAAACAGGACAGACTGGAGGCAAACAGAAATCTACACCCTCCCTCAGTGTCGGTTCTCTGAGCGGTCAGCTGTGCTCATCCGACCTGGGTGTCTGGCAGGAGGAGGACAGCTGTTCTCCCAAGGTCTGGGGGTCTGGTCCCCTCTCCACTCGCCCCGCGCGCGTGCCCTGTGCGCGCAACCACCGCCAATCACCGCGCGCGCAGCTGAGGTGCGGGGGCGGGGAACCCGGGGGATCCCAAGCCTTCCACTGAGCGATTGTGCGCATAAGCGACTGTTCCACCCCAAACAGCGGCGCTTCGGGACCGTGGACGCTGCCAGCGCGAACGTTGAAAAGACAATTGGAAGCTTCGAGGCTGGAGGCTCTCAGACCACAGGAAAAGCTTGATTTGGGAAATTAGGCGTAAGGTATTAAAGGCATTTTGCTCGACGCCGGATTTGGGGAGAATGGTTGTTCTTGTAGATGGCCAATTGAGTCTCACCGGAGATTTCCACCTGCCACGTGGCAGAAAACATCCAAATCTGTGCACACACGCAGCTGAGATAAGGTCGTGAGGAGCAGAGTTCTTTCCCTCCCACACGTCTTACTCTGCGCACTGAATTCTAGTTTCTTGTGTTTGAAATATTTTCCAGGCCCAAGATGGAGCCGCTTCGGGGGGGGGGGGGGGGGAGGGGTGCCACGTCAGCAAACCTAGACTTAGGTTTCCACGACCCTGTGGATGACCTGCTTGGCCAGACCTGCAGAATACCCGCCCATTCCCCAAACGCCCGGCTAGCTCCGGGCCTCCCTGCCCTAAACAAGGCTGAATCAGAAATCTTCTGTTTGTCACTTCCTTGTCCTTTCTTCTTCTTTTTAAAAATTCTTTCTCCTATAAAAGATTCCTGCCTTCTACCCCATTTTGCAGTTCTCTTACTGTCCACATCATGAAGTGTTAAAGAAAGTCTGCATCACCTCAACTGTCTTCTGCAATCATTTTTAACACTTGTTTTTAGAACTTTAAGGAAAGTCATAAAGTGGAATCCCTGAGTTATCGCCACACCAGAGATCCCAGAGAGAGATGCAACCCAGAGGCTGTGTGTGTGTGTGTGGTTGTGGGGGTAGGGGGAAGAGTAAGGGCAGACAGATGTGTGAGTTTCTTGTGTTTCCTAAAACAAACACTGTCCTACACAGAAGGAGCCAGAACACTATAGGACTGCTTTTTTCTAAAGACCAGTCTAGGGGCACCTGGGTGACTCAGTGGATTAAGCTGCTGCCTGCAGCTCAGGTCATGATCTCAGGGTCATGGGATTAAGCTGCTGCCTGCAGCTCAGGTCATGATCTCAGGGTCATGGGATCGAGCCCCGCATGGGGCTCTCTGCTTGGCAGGGAGCCTGCTTCCTCTGCCTCTCTGCCTACTTGTGATCTCTGTCAAATAAATTAAAAAAAATCTTTTAAGGATGAGTCTAGGCTGGGTGTATGTATCAAAACGAGTTCTATTTTCATTTCCTTTTGGATGCCAGTTTGTGTATCAACAGAAAGAAACAGCAGAAACTGTAAATGCTGAGTTTCAAGAGACAGAGCAAGGCTTGAGTCGTGTGCACACAGAAGAGCTCCCTCAAAGGCAATTGGGCCAGAAAGGGTGGGATCGGCCATTCACGCAGGAAAATGGAACAGGCAAGACTCCAGACTCCACGCAGGATGCCATTTATACAGCCTGCGCTGTGACCACCCAACGCACCCGCGTCCGGGGGTGTTGCTTTTGGACTCTCCAGGCTAAGAACCGCTTTTAGGAATCCATGGCTATTTCAGGGCAGATGCCAAGTAAACACTGCTTTTAAATTCCTTTTTGGGTGAATTAGCTGTTCTCTCGAATTTTCCTTCTGGTAACTCTAGGCAGAGAGCAAAAGGTTGTGCTTGATAGTTTTCCCTTCCAGGAGCAACAGTGTCCTTTTTGTCTTCCTCTTCTTATTCTCACTGGATTAAACACGAAGCTTCTCCATGGCCTCAAGTACGGCAGTGGGGCAGGACCATGAAAGAAGGTCTGGAGTGCACACTGGGAGTCTGGCCGCTGTGGTCTCCTGGGGAATCTAGATGCTGAGCACCCTTTCGAGGGAAGGGAAACAGCTACTGTACACAAGGCATCAAAACCTCACCTTTGGCCCCACATGGCCACAGGGGTCAAGTGGCCCTGAGCTTGGACCTGCAGATCTGTCCTTGTCTGGCCAATCTCCGTGGTGGCATGGGTTTCCCACACCATCACCGCAGGGTCCACTGCTCCTCGGTACCAGAGACCTGTCGGCAAATGCAGAGGAGTGGGCACAAAGAAAAGACAACACTCAGAAAGTTGTCTCTGGAAATCATAGGGCCAGATGGAAAGGGAAGACAGAAAATCTTCAGCTACTCAAGGAAAGGGGAAGAGTCCGCTCCGATCACTGTTCGGGCACTGTCCGGACAGAATGAATTTGAACGTCAATGAAACATCTTCCTGAGGACGGTGACAATGTCTGGCCAGCTCGGTCACCCCGAGCGAACTCTGCAGAGAGCTTGCCTCCGGGACCTGGAATTTTACGTGGTCATCAGAGAGAAGATGGTCTTGTGACCTTTTGAGGGCCCAGAGAGACCCTTTGGAAAAGGAGAGTTAGGAATCCTCGGTTCGTATTTCTGGAAAACAAAGGAAAGGCTGGCTTGAGACTGATTTTGGACCCTGGGCTTCGTCCTCTGTGCTTCAGGGATCTTCCTGCTCCTCTCAGCTTGCTCCAAGGTCCCGGTCCTCCGCTCATTCTCGGGAAAGCATTTCCATCGCATCCGGGACAAGTCTCAGCACGGGGACGTTTACCTTGTGTCTTCGAACTCCTCCTCTCCCCGGACTTCTCTGCCTTCGAGCCTCGGAAAGGGCCGCGGGGGTCCTGCGGAAGGATACGGAGACGAGGCCTGTGCGGTGCGCCGAGGCCCGGACTCCGGTCCTTACGCGGACGCGGCGGCGCGGTGGACGTCGCGGGACCTGGCGGGACGGACGGCGCGACGGTGAGTGCCCACGCGGACCCCGGCCCGCGGCGCGTCTGCTCGGGCGGACGGAGGGGGACGGTGGAGAAGAGCGCTCGCGTCGGACCCAGAACGGCTTTCGGAGGGGACTGTCCGGAGTGAGGAGCGCGCGAGGACGCCGGGCGGGCCCGTACCGCGTCCGCATTCAGGTGCGCCGGCCGCCCCGTTCCCCGTCCGCCGGGCGCCCCGTTCCCCGTCGGCCGCCGGGTGCGCCGGGCGTCCGGAGCGCGTCTGCAGCCAGACCCGGGGCGCCGACGGCCGTGCGCTCCGCCTCCGGCCACCTTGCGTCGCACTCACGCGGGGCTGCGCAGAAATTTGTACTGCTGAGAGGCTCCCCGGATTGAAAGTCTGGCAGGTCCCGGAAGCCCAGACCTCGAGAGCTGGGAACGCAGAACCTGGTAGTTTGGACCGCGTAGCTGGGAAGGCCTCCTGTAGGAGGCGGCGGGATGAGGCGTGGGTGGATGGGGCGAGCGAGGGGGCCAGCTGGGGCTGCCGCCGGGCGAACCGGGAAGACCCTGGCCCTGGGGCCTCCCCAGCCCAACCCAGAGATGTCGGGGAAGGGTCTGCGTCTCGGCGGAAGGAATTCAGGAACAGACGGCAGCGCCGGGGGAGCGACGCGCGCGGGACAGGACACCTCGTCGCCCGAGAGCAGGGGAGAGAGACGCGGAGACGCGCCCTGGGGATTCGGTTTCTGTCTGACGGACGGTTGTTCGCTGCACGGCGGGAGTAGTCACTGCTCGGGCCCTGAAGCAGGGTCTCCTCACCGGTCCAGGGGTTTCGGGTCGTGGCGCCGCCATCTCGGGCCTGCCTGGTGGGGTCCGGCTTCTGGCGGACGCTGCCCGGACGGGCCCCGACCTTCCCCACGGCCGGCCGTGGCCGCCTCCTTGCTGGCCTCCGGGCCTGCCGCAGTGACTGCCTGCTCGGACTCCACTAACGACGTAGGGCGCCGAGGGCTGAATGTGGATCTTTAAACGCGAAGAGGGTGTGGGTGGATGGGTGGGAGGACGCGTCCGCTCGCGCCTGCTCTCTGCGTCCTCCGCGTGCAGGGAACCGCCGGAGTCTCCGAGTTTTCAGGGAGGTGACACGAAGACCTCTGTCCCACGAGAAGGTCCACTCACTGTTACCCAAACGGTGGCACTCGAGAGCGTCGCGGGGGCTCTGCAGACTTGAGCCCTTCGGAGCACGGCCTCTGCCTGCGTTTCTGGAGGGAAGACCGGCTGTTCCGGGCCGGAGCCCGCTGCGTGGGGCACTTAGTGCGGGGGGCGCCGGCTGCTCTGGGTGTGGGAGCTCCGTGCGCACATGGTTGCTTTCAAGCGTGCGAGCAGGTGGACCAAAGTCCCCGGGAGGCCAACACCTTACCTTTACTAGGCTGGCGGAAGACGTGGGGCGCATGAGCCCGGATAGCTCAGTTGGCAGAGCATCAGACTTTTAATCTGAGGGTCCAGGGTTCAAGTCCCTGTTCGGGCGGTAAGGGTCGCTCTTTTTTTTTTTTTTTTTTTTCCGTGTATTCTCACTTCCAAAGAAGTGTTAGGGGTACCTCCGTCCCTGGTCGAGGGGACTGGATCCTGGCTTGGGGAGCGGGTACTCTGTCTTTGCTTGGGGAGCGGGAGGAGTCTTTATCAAGCTATATGAAAAGTCCTGTCCTGGTTATTGATAAGGTCGCTCTGTTTCCTCCAGAAGGGGAGAGGAACTTGGATTTGAACCTGATTAATTTAAGATACCTACATATTTAAGGTACAGTCTTGTGAAAATATTTGACAACCACAGCAATCCCTGAAAACTGCTATTCTGTAGGAATCTCTAAGATTTTCTTTAAAAATTATTATTATTATGTAGCTACAGAGGAGAAGGACAGTACATAGAGTGAGAATTGAGAAGGGTTCATGCTGATTTGAAGATTGGGAACGCATTGATGGTATTCATGGAAAACCATATAGAGACCCAGAGTGATCTTGGGCTCTGGATTCATTCCAGATAGCATAATGCTTCTGGAACTTCCTTAGAAATCCCAGGAAGTGCTTAGAAATTGAGGCGAGGTTATTGCTATCTCCTCTTTGCCTTCTGCAAGAGGCTCTTGTTCTTGTTCCCAGAAATCCCCTGCCATCGATTGTGAACTTCCCAGGATTTTGTTTTGTCTGCAGAGCTGTCTCTCAGTTGTGTCATTCCGCTGCGAGACTGAGGAAGAGAGGGGTGTGAGCTGGGGAAACGGGCTGTTCTAACTTGGCTCTGTGTCCTGGCGCAGACTGCAGCGAGGCTTATGCCCAGCGCTCCTGTAAGTCATCACTGCACCGCAACAGGAGCAGGCTGGTCCCCAAGTGGGCTGTTGTGCATTCCTGACATGGAGGGGTTCTTTTCCATTCACTTGCAGCTACACCTCCAAAATTTGCCCTGAATTTTTGTGGCCAGTCATTCTTTGCCAATGTTACTGAAACGTCTGTTCAAAGGAAGGCTGTGGGATTAACTCTGAAGTTACAGAATTTTTTGACAAACTGAGGAACTCATTTTAATCAGTAGACAGAACACACCCATGACCAATATACTCTCTGCAGAAAATGCCCAAATGTGGGCCCCTGAGGTGGGGCAGCCCATGAAGTGTCTAACTCTTGGTTTCAGGTCTGGTCACGATCCTACGGTCTTGGCATTGAGCCCCACATTGGGCTCTGTGCTCAGCGTGGAGTCTTCTTGAGCTTGTCTCTCTCCGTCTCCTTCTGCCCCTCCTGTTCTTGCGTCTTTCTCTAAAATAAATAAAGTCTTCAAAAAGAAAACCCCCAAACATGAAGTGTATGTCTAACCCATCTATGCCCTGAGGGAAAACAGAAGCCTTCTGTGCCTTTTTGGAAGGACTCCAGGCCCATTGAAGGCATTCAAATGTTTGTTTAATGATGCTCCCGCTTTCCATTAGGATCTTTGGCAAATCCCCACAATGACATCATAGGTCAGTTGTCAGAACTTACATCAAGTGATTTTTTTCATGTCTGCAATTTGGAGTAAGGAAGTACCAGAAAGAACAGAACAGAGTAATCATGAGGGATGGATTTAGAGGAATACAAGGCCTTTTCAGTTAGGACATGTGGTCGTCCTGTGCCAGAAAGTTCTTACTTCCCTTTTATGGCAGGGGAATGGAAGAAGAACTCTGTTACTTGCCTATCCAATCCAGTTTTCTCAGGGATCCCTTATAATACAGCAATATTAAAGGGAGGATATAAAACATTTTCAATATTAAAGGAAGAACTAAAACACTTTAAAGATTTTTGTTTATTTATTTGATAGAGAGAGATCACAACTATGCAGAGCAGCAGGCAGAGAGAGAAGGGGAAGCAGACTCCGGGCTCCCTCCTTCCCAGGACCCTGAGATCATGATCATGACCTGAGCTGAAGGCAAGAGGCCCAACCTACTGAGCCGTCCAGGTGCCCTGAAATAAAACACTTTAATAGTTAGAAGGAAATACAGGGGAAACCTGGAAACTAGTTCATACAAGTAACCTGGGAGAGGCCAGAAGGTGATGCGGTTCTTCAGGTTGCTGTGACCAACGTCAGTGGTTGTGAAGATGAGGCTGGGAGTGGGGAACCCTGAGGGAGGAACTCAGTGTGTCATGAGAAGTCATACTTGTCTTCCTCGTAGGCATTAACTCAAGGATTACTTCGCAGTGGACTCATTTAGGAAAACACTTAAGAATTTGCTCCTCCTTACTTCCCAGTCAGAGGAAAGGACGTATATCACATCACATGTTATAGGGGGTCTGCACACACACATGCACGCGTGCTCGCCCACCGCTCATTCGCAGGCTGCCGTCCGTGGAGTACCTGATTCTAACAGTGGTCCGCAGTAAATGCTGAACTCACGATTGAAATAAGATTTTGTTTTGCTTTACAGACTACGTTATCCAGTACTTTATAATGCTATCCTGGAAGCTGAAATTCACTTCTTGAAATTGAGCTTCATTGCTGTTGTTACACATGCCGTCATAGAAAAATAGCAAGGGAGGAAAAATTTTTAGTGAGGTAAATTACATGCATTAAAAACCATAGCCATAAAAAAATAAATACATAAAAGCCATAGTCATTCTTACTTGAAAGAATCATTTGTCTGGCTAAAGTCAGGAGCAACAGGAATGACATGAGAAGAAAAAGAGGCATCATATCAAAAAATATTCCATTGCTGGGCGCCTGGGTGGCTCACTGGGTTAAGCCTCTGCCTTTGGCTCAGGTCATGATCTCAGGGTCCTGGGATTGAGCCCCGAATTGGGCTCTCTGCTCAGCAGGGAGTCTGCTTCCTCCTCTCTCTATGCCTACTTGTAATCTCTCCCTGTCAAATAAAAAAATAAAATCTTTTTTAAAACTTACAACATCATGTTCTGATAATACAATTACATTTATGTTACACTTATGTTCTGATAATACAGTTTGCTCTATCAAAAGACAGAAGCAGGGGCGCCTGGGTGGCTCAGTGGGTTAAGCCTCTACCTTAGGCTCAGGTCATGATCTCCTGATCTCCTGACCTCAGGATGGAGCCCCGCATAGCATCCATAGCATCGGGCTCTCTGCTCAGTGGGGAGCCTGCTTCCCTCCCTCTCTGCCTGCCTCTCTGCCTACTTGTGACCTCTCTCTTTGTCAAATAAATAAATAAAATCTTAAAAAAAAAAGAAGCAGCTAAAAACCCATATAAGAGAAAGTTCATACAAAGGCTAAGCAGGAAATAAATATCTACCAGTGTATTAGTTACCTGTTGTTGCATAAGAAATTACCCCATCTTTTATGATTGGTCCCTCAAATTGTGCAATTCTTCTGCCTCATTCTAGTCATTAGAAAAGAGTCATTAGGTCCAGTCTATATTCAAGGGAAGGGAAATTAGTTTCCTCTTCTTGAAGAGAGGAGTTATCAGACAGAGATCACAAGCAGGCAGAGAGGCAGGCAGAGAGAAAGGGGGAAGCAGGCTCCCTGCTGAGCAGAGACACCCCCTCCCCCAAGCAGGGCTTGATCCCAGGACCATGGGATCATGACCTGAGCCAAAGCAGTGACTTTAACCCACTGAGCAACCCAGGTGCCCCTATTTTATATACATTCTTAAAACACCATGACAGGCAGTAATCAATTAGAAGGACATATAGGGGAGATAGATATTTTTAATTGTAATAAAATGTAAACTCATAACAAATTAAGCTAAAAGTACATCAACTATGTAAAGAAAAAAATCTTTTTTTTTTTTTTAAGTGGAGGAAGAAGGAGAGGGGCAGATAGAATCTTAAGCAGGCTCCACACCCAGTGGGGCTCCATCCCAGGACCCTGAGATCACAACCTGAGCTGAAATCAAGAGTCAGAAGCTTAGGGGCCCCTGGGTGGCTCAGTCATTAAGCATCTGCCTTCAGCTCAGGTCATGATCCCAGGGTCCTGGGATCCAGCCCTGCATCAGCCTCCCTGCTGGGTGGTGGGAAGCCCGCTTCTCCTCCTCCCTCTCCCCTGGCTTGTGTTCCCTCTGTGGCGCGCTCTCGCTCTCTCTCTCTCTCTCTCTGTCAAATAAATAAATAAATAATCTTAAAAAAAAAAAAGACGCTAAACTGACTGAGCCACCCAGGCGCCCCCCCCCCCCAAAGCAACATTATCTTAATGAGGGGCTTATATATCTATTCTAGTGCATGGAGAGAATATCCTGTTCCTGGTTCAGAATGCTTAGTATTTTCAAATATCAATTCTCCCCATATTAGCGTATAAATGAAAAAATTCTTCCTTAAAATTCAGATGTAAATTAGTTTCGATATTGAAAAAAATCTCAGAATGGTGGGGCGTCTGGGTGACTCAGTGGGTTAAAGCCTCTGCCTTCGGCTCAGGTCATGATCCCAGGGTCTGGGATCGAGCCCCCCATCGGGCTCTCTGCTCAGCAAGGAGCCTTCTTCCCTTCCTCTCTCTGCCTGCCTCTCTGCCTACTTGTGATCTCTGTCAAATAAATAAATTTAAAAATCTTTAAAAAAAATCTCAGAATGGCAAGAGAAGGTTTGTCTTAGCAGATATAAAACATATTATAAATCTACAGTAATTAAACCAAAATGGAAATGAGTCCATTTTGTATATATATGTATGTATATTTAGTGCCATTACTTTTTTTTTTTAAGATTTTATTTATTTATTTGACAGAGAGAGACCACAAGTAGGCAGAGAGGCAGGCAGAGAGAGAGATAGAGGGAAGCAGGCTCCCTGCTGAGCAGAGAGCCCGATGCAGGACTCGATCCCAGGACCCTAAGATCATGACCTGAGCCGAAGGCAGAGGCTTTAACCCACTGAGCCACTCAGGTGCCCCTAGTCCCATTACATTTAATAGGACTAAATATACATAAACTCTTAAGAGGTTTAAAATAAAAAATAAGGATTGCCAGTGAGGTCTCCCTGCTCAGTAGGGAGCCTGCTTCACCCTGTCCCTCTCCCTCCCCCCAACCAACTCATGCTCTCTCTCGCTCTGCTCTTTCTCAAATAAATAAAATATTTTTTTAAAAACAAAATAAAAAAATACAACATACATGCTGAAGTCCATTATCTTGGGTTGAAATCCCAGCTCTGTCGTTTACTAGTCATATGACTTCAGAGGAAATATTTGATCTCTCATTTTCTGGGCAGGATAATAATAGTTATCTACTGCACAAGAACTTTATGAAGGTTAAATAAGATAATATAAGGATAAAATAATACAAAGATTCTAAACCCAGAGTCCAATGATCCCCAGTGGAGTCTATGGATAGATTTCAGGGGTTTAAGAACTTGGAAGGGGAGAAATTACAAATTTATGTTTACCCACCTCTAACAATAATTTATTATTCCTTTACCGAGTACAGGCAGCAAGCCTCAGCATCTGTGGCAGCATCTGTGGTTTTGTAGTCAAGAGAAATCACAGATGTGGTTTATATTCATCGTGAGTTGGAACTGTGAAAGTTCGAAGACCCGCCATCAAACTCTCTTACTGGACTCTGGGCAGCTCTCTACCACACTGTGAGGTCTCCTGTCCTCACACTGGTGGTCCCGGCAGCTGCGCTGTGTTTCAGGATTCCATTCAATCAGTATGAAAAGATAGCAGTTGTCACTGTGCAAGTTTTGTAGCGCCAAGTGTTTCAAATGAAAATTTTAATTCTTGGGAGGCAGTGTGGCCCTTTGTGGCAAGGATGTGCACACCAGCTTGCACTGTGAAACAGGGACGGTGGAGACAGTCATTCAGTTGTGTTTCTTAAGGAAAATTCCTATTCAAAGATTTTCCAGTGATAGTGATCATTCACGTTGTTTTCCTTGTTCACTGGGGGTCTTTTGAGTTTATTCCCCTTGGCTGCTTTTGTCTATAAACAATGACTATTTTGGGGTTTTTTTTTCCCCAGTCATTTAAACCTCTTGCTTTTATTTTGCTGAATTGTACTCCTACTGCATTTGTTTACTATGAGAGAGATAAATTTTAGTACATTAATATAATATACAACTACTAAAAATGACACTGTAGACATCGAAGATACAGAGATGAAAAAGATACAGTTCCCAGCATGAAGGAACCCACAGGTTTGTGGGGCTGTACCTAGATACACTTTTTAAAAAACATTTTATTTATTTGAGAGAGAGAGCACGAGAGAGGGGAGGGTGGGAGGGAAAAGCAGACTCCCACTGAGCAGGGAGCCAGACCTGGGACTCGATCCTGACCTGAGCCAAAGGCAGTCCCTTAACCAACTGAGCCACCCAGGCGCCCTACCTAGATACATTTGAAAATATATATGACAGTATATTTCCAGCTTATAACAAAACTAGAACAGAACGGGAAAATACTGGAATCACATAAAATGCTAACAGATTTGAATTGGAACTAGTGGAATCTGTCCTGATTTTTATTTCAACCTTCTTGCTTATCTGCATTTTCCCATATTTTTTGCAAAGAACATGCAATTCTTCTAAAATAGGGGGGAAAAAAACTGTAAAAGTTATCCTGAAATTAAATCTTTCTAGAACTCACAAAATTTGTTTGGTCCCTTGCCAGTCACTACAAGGAGTTAGTCTTCTGGAAGCAAAGAAACAGGAAACTAAGTCTCACAGCACAGCGTGACAGGCCCAGAGCAGGGCTAAGAGGGGGCAGTCTGGAGAATTCGGTGTCTCCTAGAGATCATGTGATTAATCACTGATTTGCAGAATCGAATGTTAAAGATTATAAAACATACCTTGCTCTGTCACCTTGGAAATACATTAAGCAAAAGCATGGTAGTGTTCTTGGGAGGCACTGCCCAGTACAATGGGCCACAAATGCCAACCACATATAGAATTTAAATTTTTTTGTTTTTTTTAATTAAAAATTTTGTTTTATTAACATATAATGTACTGTTAGACCCAGGGGTACAGGTCTGTGAATCGCCAGGTTTACACACTTCACAGCACTCACATAGCACATACCCTCCCCAGTGTCCATAACCCCCTCCCCCTCTCCCAACCCCACCTCCCCCCAGCAACCCTCAGTTTGTTTTGTGAGATTAAGAGTCTCTTACCGTTTGTCTCCCTCCTGATCCCATCTTGTTTCATTTATTTTTTTCCTACCCCTCAACTCCCCATGTTGCCTCTCAACTTCCTTATATCAGGGAGATCATATGATAATTGTCTTTCTCCGATTGACTTATTTCACTAAGCATGATACCCTATAGTTCCATCCACGTCATCGCAAAAGGCAAGATTTCATTTCTTTTGATGGCTGCGTAGTATTCCATTGTGTATATATACCACATTGTCTTTATCCATTCATCTGTTGATGGACATCTAGATTCTTCCCATAGTTTGGCTATTGTGGACATTACTGCTATAAACATTCGGGTGCACATACCCCTTCGGATCCCTACATTTGTATCTTTAGGGTAAATACCCAGTAGTGTGATTGTTGAGTTGTAGGGTAGCTCTATTTTCAACTTTTTGAAGAACCTCCATGCTGTTTTCCAGAATGGCTGCACCAACTTGCATTCCCACCAACAGTGTAGGGGGGGTCTCCCTTTCTCTGCATCCTTGCCAGCATCTGTCATTTCCTGACTTGTTAATTTTAGCCATTCTTACTGGTGTGAGGTGGTATCTCACTGTGGTTTGATTTGTATTTCCCTGATGCTGAGTGATGTTAATTACTTTTTCATGTGTCTATTCGCCATCTGGATATCTTCTTTGCCAAAGTGTCTGTTCATGCCTTCTGCCCATTTCTTGGTTGGATTATTCATTCTTTGGGTATTAAATTTGATAAGTTCTTTATAGATTTTGGATACTAGCCCTTTATCTGATATGTTGTTTGCAGATATCTCTCCCATTCTGTCAGTTGTCTTTTGGTTTTGTTGACTGTTTCCTTTGCTGTGTGATCTTGATGAAGTGCTAATAGTTCATTTTTGCCCTTGCTTCCCTTGCCTTTGGTGATGTTCCTAGAAAGAAGTTGCTGTGGCTGAGGTCGAAGAGGTTCCTGCCTGTGTTCTCCTCAAGGATTTTGATGGATTCCTGTCTCACATTGAGGTCTTTCATCCATTTTGAGTCTATTTTTGTGTATGGTATAAGGAAATGGTCCAGTTTCATTCTTTTACATGTGGCTGTCCAATTTTCCCAACATCATTTATTGAAGGGACTGTCATTATTCCATTGGACATTCTTTCCTGCTTTGTCAAAGATTAGTTGACCATAGAGCTGAGGGTCTATTTCTGGGCTTTCTATTCTGTTCCATTGATCTATGTGTCTGTTTTTGTGCCAATACCATACTCTCTTGATGATGACAACTTTGTAATAGAGCTTTAAGTCTGGAATTGTGATGCCACCAACTTTGGCTTTCTTTTTCAATATTCCTTTGGCTATTCGAGGTCTTTTCTGGTTCCATATAAATTTTAGGATTATTTGTTCCATTTCTTTGAAAAAAATGGATGGTATTTTGATAGGGATTGCATTAAACACGTAGATTGCTTTAGGTAGCATAGACATTTTCACAATATTTATTCTTCCGATCCATGAGCATGGGACATTTTTCCATTTCTTTGTGTCTTCCTCAATTTCTTTCATGAGTACTTTATAGTTTTCTGAATACATATTCATTGTCTCTTTGGTTAGGTTTATTCCTAGGTATCTTATGGTTTGGGGTACAATTATAAATGGGATTGACTCCTTAGTTTCTCTTTCTTGTGTCTTGTTGTTGGTATACAGAAATGCAACTGATTTCTGTGCATTGATTTTATATCCTGACACTTTACTGAATTCCTGTACAGATTCTAGCAGGTTTGGAATGGAGTCTTTTGTGTTTTCCCCATGAAGTATCATATCATCTGCAAAGAGTGATAGTTTAACTTCTACTTGGCCAATTTGGATGCCTTTAATTTCCTTTTGTTGTCTGATTGCTGAGGCTAGGACTTCTAGTACTATGGTGAAGAGCAGTGGTGGTAATGGACATCCCTGCCGTGTTCCTGACCCTAGCAGAAAAGCTCTCAGTTTTTCTCCATTGAGAATGATATTTGCAGTGGGTTTCCCATAGTTGGCTTTGATGATCTTGAGGTATGTACCTTCTATCCCTACACTTTGAAGAGTTTTGATCAGGAAGGGATGTTGTACTTTGCCAAATGCTTTTTCAGCAACTGTTGAGAATATCATATGGTTCTTGTTCTTTCTTTTTTTAATGTGTTCTATCACATTGATTGATTTGTGGATGTTGAACCAAACTTGCAGCCCTGGAATAAATCCCACTTGGTCATGGTGAATAATCCTTTTAATGTACTGTTGAATCCTATTGGCTAGTATTTTGGTGAGAATTTTTGCATCTGTGTTCATCAAGGATATTGGTCTGTAATTCTCTTTATTGATGGGATCTTTGTCTGGCTTTAGGATCAAGGTAATGCTGCCCTCATAAAATGAGTTTGGAAGTTTCCCTCCCATTTCTATTTCTTGGAACAGTTTCAGGAGAATTAATTCTTCTTTAAAGGCTTGATAGAATTCTCCTGGGAAGCAATCTGGCCCTGGGCTCTTGTTTGTTGGGAGATTTTTGATGACTGCTTCAATCTCCTCACTGGTTATGGGTCTGCTCAGGTTTCTCTTTCTTCCTAGTTCAGTTGTGGTAGTTTATATGTCTCTAGGAATGCATCCACTTCTTCCAGATTGTCAAATTTGCTGGCATATAGTTGCTCATAAATGTTCTTATAATTGTTTGTATTTCTTTGGTGTTGGTTGTGATCTCTCCTCTTTCATTCATGATTTTATTTATTTGGGTCCTTTTTCTTTTCTCTTTGATAAGTCTGGCTAGGGGTTAATCAATTCTTTCAGAGAACAAGCTCCTAGTTTCATTGATTTGTTCTACTGTTGTTTTTTTTGTTTTGTTTTGTTTTTGTTTCTTTTTCATTGATTTCTCCTCTGAACTTTATAATTTCTCTTCTCCTGCTGGGTTTAGGGTTTCTTTCTTGTTGTTTCTCCAGCTCCTTTAGGTGTAGGGTTAGGTGTGAACTTGAGACCTTTCTTGTTTCTTGAGAAAGGTTTGTGCTGCTATAAACTTTCCTCTCAGGACTGCCTTTGCTGTTTCCCAAAGATTTGAACAGTTGTGTTTTCATTTTCATTTGTTTCCATGATTTTTTTCAATTCTCCTTTAATTTCCTGGTTGACCATTCATTCTTTAGTAGGATGCTCTTTAGCCTCCATATATTTGAGTTCTTTCCAACTTTCCTCTTGTGACTGAGTTCTAGCTTCAGAGCATTGTGGTCTGAAAATATGCAGGGAATGATCACAGTTCAGACCTGATTTGTGACCCAGGATGTGATCTATTCTGGAGAATGTTTCATGTGCACTAGAGAAGAATGTGTATTCTGTTGCTTTGGGATGAAATGTTCTGAATATATCTGTGATGTCCATCTGGTCCAGTGTGTCATTTAAGGCCTTTATTTCCTTGTTGATCTTTTGCTTGGATGATCTGTCCATTTCGGTGAGGGGAGTGTTAAAGTCCCCTACTATTATTGTATTATTGTCGATGTGTTTCTTTGATTTTGTTATTCATTGGTTTATATAGTTGGCTGCTCCCATATTAGGGGCATAGATATTTAAAATTGTTAGATCTTCTTGTTGGACAGACCCTTTGAGTATGATATAGTGTCCTTCCTCATCTCTTATTATAGTCTTTGGCTTAAAATCTAATTGATCTGATATAAAGATTGCCACCCCAGCTTTCTTTTGATGTCCATTAGCATGGCAAATTGTTTTCCACCACCTCACCTTAAATCTGGAGGTGTCTTTGGGTCTAAAATGAGTGTCTTGCAGACAGCATATTGATGGGTTTTGTTTTTTCATCCATTCTGATACCCTGTGTCTTTTAATTGGGGCCATTTAGCTCACTTACATTCAGGGTAACTATTGAGAGAGATGAATTTAGTGCCATTGTATTGCCTGTAAGGTGACTGTTGCTGTATATTGTCTCTGTTCCTTTCTGGTCTACTACTTTTAGGCTCTCTCTTTGCTTAGAGGACCCAGCTTAGAGCTGGTTTGGTGTTTACAAATTCTTTTAGTTTTTGTTTGTCCTGGAAGCTTTTTTTTTTTTAAGATTTTATTTATTTGACAGAGATCACAAGTAGGCAGAGAGGCAGGGAGAGAGGGTGCGGGGAAGCAGGCTCCCTACTGAGCAGAGAGCCAGATGTGGGGCTCAATCCCAGGGCCCTGGTATCATGGCCTGAGCCAAAGGTATAGGCTTTAACCCACTGAGCCACTGGGGCACCCCTGTCCTGGAAGCTTTTTAACCTCTCCTTCTATTTTCAATGATAGCCTATTGGGATATAGTATTCTTGGCTGCATGTTTTTCTCATTTAGTGCTCTGAATATATCATGGCAGTTCTTTCTGGCCTTCCAGGTCTTTGTGGATAAGTCTGCTGCCAATCTATTATTTTTACCATTGTATGTTACAGACTTATTGTCCCGGGCTGCCTTCAGGATTTTCTCTTTGTCACTAAGACTTTATTAGATGACGGGGTCGAGACCTATTCTTATTATTCAGGTGGGTTCTCTGCACCTCCTGGATTTTGATGCTTGTACCCTTTGCCATATTAGGGAAATTCTCTACAATAATTTGCTCTAATATACCTTCTGCCCTCCTCTCTCTTTCTTCTTCTGGAATCCCAATTATTCTTTTTTTTTTTTTTTAAGATTATTTATTTATTTATTTGACAGACAGAGGTCACATGTAGGTAGAAAAGCAGGCAGAGAGAGAGAGGAGGAAGCAGGCTCCCCACTGAGCAGAGAGCCCGATACGGGGCTCAATCCCAGGACCCTGAGATCATGACCTGAGCCGAAAGCAGAGGCTTTAACCCACTGAGCCACCCAGGCGCCCCATGGAACCCCAATTATTCTAACGTTGTTTCGTCTTATGGTATCCCTTATCTCAAATTCTGCCCCCATGGTCCAGTAGTTGCTTGTCTCTCTTTTGCTCAGCTTCTTTATTCTCTGTCATTTGTTCTTCTATATCCCTAATTCTCTCTTCTGCCTCATTTATCCTAGCAGTAAGAGCCTCCATTTTTTTATTGCACCCCATTAATAGCTTTTTAAAAATTTCAGCTTGGTTAGATTTTAGTTCTTTCATTTCTCCTGAAAGGGCTTTTATTTCTCCAGATAGGGTTTCTCTAGTATAATCCATGCCTTTTTCGAGCCCAGCTAGCACCTTGAGAATCCTCATTCTGAACTCTAGATCTGACATATTACCAATGTCCATATTGATTAAGTCCCTAGCCTTCAGTACTGCTTCTTGTTCTTTTTTTTGTGGTGAGTTTTTCCACCTTGTCATTTTATCCCAATAAGAATATGAAGGAGAGA
Source organism: Meles meles (assembly GCF_922984935.1). Taxonomy (NCBI): domain Eukaryota; kingdom Metazoa; phylum Chordata; class Mammalia; order Carnivora; family Mustelidae; genus Meles; species Meles meles. Next base: position 153,782,824 of record NC_060070.1, on the reverse strand, counting down.
ATAAAATACTAAAAGCATGGCAAAGACCCCAGAAAAATGTGCATTAACCAGATCAGAAGAGACCCCAAATCGTGGGGGGAAGAAGAAGGGTAAAAAGAAGTTAAAAAAAATTTTTAAAGAAAATATATATATTAGACTGGTGAATAGAACAGAGCCACCCATTTAATTTTGGGAGTATTTTGGTCTCTTAGAAGAAACTACCTCCCAAAATTTTAAAGAAAGAAAAACTTATATACACACACACACACACACACACACACACACACACACACACAAATAAGGATAAACACAATGGAGGGATGGAATATGACAGTAAAGATGATAATTTAAAAAACAATTCTAGGGGCGCCTGGGTGGCTCAGTGGATTAAGCTGCTGCCTTCGGCTCAGGTCATGACAGGTCATGATCTCAGGGTCCTGGGATCGAGCCCCGCATCGGGCTCTCTGCTCCACAGGGAGCCTGCTTCCTCTTCTCTCTGCCTGCCTCTCTGCCTACCTCTCTGCCTACTTGTGATCTCTCTCTCTAAGAAATAAATAAAATCTTTAAAAAAAAATAAAATAAAAAACAATTCTAAAAAAGAAGTTGATAAGTTGGTGGGGAAAAGAAAGAAAAAGAAAGTGGAGAGAATTTGCTCAGGCTGGAGACTAGAACAAAGCCCTGTGCTAGATTTAGGGTGTGTTTTGATCTATTAGAAGAATTCCCCCAAAATTTTTTTAAAATTTTATTTATTTATTTGACAGAGAGAGAGAGAGATCACAAGTAGGCAGAAAGGCGGGGGGGTGGGGGGCGCGGGGAAGCAGGCTCCCTGCTTGAGCAGAGAGCCCGATGCGGCTCGCTCCCAGGACCCTGAGTCCATGACCTGAGCCAAAGGCAGAGGCTTAACCCACTGAGCCACCCAGGTGCTCCCCCAAACTTTTTAGAAGGAAAAAATCCTATGTGTATACAAAAAATAAAATTAGATACAATGAAGGATAAAATGTGACTATAATAATGAAGGTTCAAAAAGATTTTTTTATGAAAGGTATTGTTAAGATAAACTAGTTAAAAAACATTAAAAGAAGGAGCAAAAGTTAAAAAATTAGAATAAGAAAAAAAATTTAAAAAATCAACTTTGCCCGACTAAAGAATCATGGGGAGAAAGCCATGTAGTCCATGCTTCTCTTTCTCCTCCTCTGGAGTTCTGCTGTTCTCCTTGATCAGTGAGTTTGGTCTTGGCTGGATTTCTTGCTGATCTTCTGGGGGAGGGGCCTGTTGCCCTGATTCTCAAGTGTCTCCCCGAGGCAGAACTGCACTGCCCTTGCCAGGGGCCCGCTAAGTCATCCACTCCGGTGGCTCTCGGGAGCTTTTGTCCCTGAGCGCTTTCCTAGAGTCCAGAGGACGGGATTGAGCATGACGGCCGCCAGTCTCCGGCGGAGGAGCTGAAAGCTCGGGCCCACTCCTCAGTGCGCCCCCAGAGAAAAGCGCCCAATCCCTCCCGTCTCCCTGTCTCCGGCTGCACTCAGGCTCACCTGGCCTGTGACCCAGTGTCTCTGTCTCTGGCACACGCCCTGCCTGGAGTCTCCAAACTCTGCAGATCCCTGCCGCTCTTCCAGGGCGGTCTCCCCGGATCTGCCCTTGTGGGGTCCCGGCTCAAAGAGCAGTGGCCTGTGCCAGGGATCGCAGTTTACGGTAACCCCCAGCTGAGAGCTCAGTCCTCAGCTCCGTCTCTGTAGCCGGCTTCCCCGCTCTAATACTTGGGAGCTCTGCGACACTCAGACGCCCCATTGTTCTGTGACCCCGTGGGACCTGAGACCACACTGTCCCCGCAAGGGCTCCACCCCCACTTAGCCTCTGGAGTGACGTCCCTCCGTGGAGCAGACTCTACAAGTTCAGACTTTGTGCTCTGCTGCTTGCTGGGAGCCGGCCCCTCCCTGCAGTCCATCTTCCCATGCTTTGGATTCACGTCTCCGCGGTCCTACCTTTCAGAAAGTGGTCGATTTTCTGTTTCTAGAATTGCTGCTCTTCTGCTCTTCCATCTCCTATTGGTTTGTAGGTGTTGGGAGTGGTTTGATGACTGTCTAGCTGATCTCCTGCGACCTCATGTCGTCTCAGTCGCTACTTCTCCATCTTGACCCTGTCCCCTAGAATTTAAAATTTTCTAGTAGTCACACTGAAAAGAGGAAAAACAGGTGAAATGAACATTTTATTTAGTTCAGTATATACAAAATATCTTTTCAATAAGTAATCCATATAAACATATTGCCTAGCTATTTGTTTTACATTCTTTTTTTCATACTAAGTCTGAAACTGGTCTGTATTTTCTGCTGACAAGACATCTCAAGTCAGACTAGCCATGTTTCAAGGGGCCAAAAATTCCCTGTGCCAGGCTATCATATTGGACAGCAGAGTTCTGAGAACTAACATTTGAACAGACAGAATAAAATATATAGAACGTGCAAAGTGCTCACACTTGAAAGCCGTCCCATAACTCACATTCAAAATCTGTATGCAAATCCTCATTCATTTTTGTGAGGCGATCCTGAGGCACTGGGTAAATTGCCACTGTTCAGAGCTATCTGGGACACCTGGGTGGCTCAGTCGGTTTGGTGTCTGCTTTCTGCTCCGGCTGTGGTCCCAGAGTCCTGGTTTCAAGCCCTGTATCAGGTTCCTTGCTTGAAGGGGACCCTGCTTCTCCCTCTCTCTGCAGTTCCCCCTACTTTTGTGCGCGCGCTCTCTCTCTGACAAATAAGTAGACAAAATCCTGGGGGAAAAAATAAGTTATCTGAATTCTTCCTGATAAAGTGCTTCACATTTCATATTCTTTTACCACCTTTCTTCTTTCTGGTACCTAAAGACTAATATATTTTTTCTGTGAATGACGGAAGACTGTCTTCTAACCAGATTATTCATTCACAAAATGGATTCACAAAATGAATGGATCTGGAACAAAAGAGCCATCTGACTCTCTGTCCGTGGATATTCCCTCCATTACTTCCTGCAGGCAGAAAGCCATATTTAAATTTTCCAAGTCTGTGGTACTTTTTCCACAGCCCTCGGAATCCCTTGATGTTCCAGAAATTACTTTGTGATCCACTGGCGAGAGAAATTCTTGTGCTCACACACAAAAAATCACCTTAAAAATGTTGATAATATACTTGTAAAGCTATTCAAGTGTGTATATCTTTAAAAACAGAATGTGTAATGGTAAAAAGCTAAGATGTATATTTGAAAAGAGATTCAGATACACATATTTGCAACAAAGGAAATTGTCCTAAACAAGGTAAAATTCACATCTGAAAGGAACCTCAGGTAATATTTGAAAAAATAGCAAGTCACGGTATCTTTCAGGGGAAGAAAACGAGGTAAGGAAGTAAAACAAATAATTTTTAGTTGGGCTTTAGACTCTGTATTGGTATAAGGTTATTTTGATCTTGAGAGAACTTTGTTCTCAGGAGTTCTATATATATATCTGTTAATCAAACTAGCTAATTGTCGTTAACTAGTTAACTAGGCTCAACTATTCTATATCCATACTTTATTTCTGTCTGCTAGATTTATAACTACAAGTCTAGTGAGTTACAGTCTTCCATTCTGGGTAAAGATAGGCTGTTTACTAATTGATGTAGCAAAATCTGGGTAGTTATCTAGGAAGAAAAAATTGGTTCCATATTCCACAATATAAAGCAGGTTGAATTCCAGATGGTGTTTCCAACTGTGAATTCAAAAATTCAAGACTAGGGGTGCTTGAGTCTGACTCTTGATTTTAGTTCACATAATGATCTCAGGGTCTTGGGATCGAGCCCCATGATAGGACTCCAAACTCTACTTGGGATTTTCCCTCTCCCACTGGCCCTCCCCCTGCTTGCGCACGCTCTCTCTCTCTAATAAATAAAATCTTTTTAAAACTCCAAGATTATTTGAAGGAAAATACTGACAAATTTTACTTCCAGAGAGTTTCTGAAAGAGTGGTAAGAGTATAGTGAATTTTTCTTTAATATATTTACCCTTCTCCTACTTCCCAAATTTTGTGCAATAAATATGTATTATTAGAATAATTGTGGAATAAAACAAAACAAAACATCCTGTATGACAGAGTAAAAATCCACAAGCAAATTCAAAGAGAAATCTTAAGCTAGGAAAACAGAATTGCTATTCATATCACCAAAAGGATTCCCCGTGTCACTCAGCGTAGGCTTGTTAGAGTGTAAGAGGAAACTAGCCACAAGATCTCAGCGACTTAATAATAAAAGCTTATTCTTAGCATATGATATTTTTTTCCTCATTGGTTGGCTGATGGCTTTCCTGCCTGTATGCTCAATCTGGGATTTATGATGATAAAGTGGTGTAGAGGAGGAAAAAAAATCTAATTCTACTATCCAGTTTCAATTCATTGCCTGGGGCCCTGCAAATTAAACTGACAAAAACCAGATTAACAGGCAGAAACTGAACACAGGTTTCATGATACATGCAGCCTGTGTCACATGGGAGTTCTTCGTGATGAGTAACTAAGAGGGGTCGCTCAAACTTGGGCTTATAGAGCATCTTAACAAAGAACAATACATTTGTAGAGAAGTGACAAAGGACAAGGGCTTTGGACTTTGAAGGGCAGCAAACTGTGGGAAGGCAAATCTAGAGGAGAAGCCAGTGGAGTGAGACTTGTCGGGGGGAATCCATCTCAGCACCAACTTTCCACTTTTTCATGGCCATAAAAGCTCCCCAGGAGAGGGAATTTGTGACAGTCCTCATTTCTCAGAAGTTTCTGTTTTTACTTGGAGTTCTGGGAAAGCTTCTTTTTTGCATCTGTTTCTCATTCGCCTTTTAAAGTTTAAGTGAGAAGCCACAAGTCTTTGGGGTGGAAAAAAATGGTCACACCTAACTTCAAGGGAGCAGAAAAGCATGTTCAGAACATGTATCCAGAAATGGAGAAGGGATATATTTGGGAAATACCAATTACTGTGCTCCTCTACATATAAAAGGAGCCTACAAATCAATCAGAAAAATATCAAAGATTTATCAGAAAATTTGGCAAAGAATATGAAGATTGTTCACAGAAGGAAAATAGAAATGAGTCCTAAAAAAACGGATCTTAAATATATGAAATATATGAAAAGATGCTGGAACTCATTCATAGGAACAGAATCGAACATCAAAGCTACTCTGATTATGAGGCAAATTGGTTATGAGTTGGTAATTAATAAAACTGAGGATATGTGGAAATTCATTACAATATTCTTTTTTGTTCTCATGTATGTTAAGATGTTCTGTAATAAAAAAAGAAAAGGAAAAATTACACTGATTAATTCACACAAAAAAATAAAAAATCTGAATAAATCTACATATGTTAAAGAAATTGAATCAATAAGCAATAACCTTCTGAAACAGCACCGAGACCAGATGCACTCGCTGGGGAATCTACCAAACATTTAAGGAAGAAACTATACCAATTCTCAACGGTCTATTCCAGTAGAAAGAAACATCAGGAATACTTACTTAATCATTGTATGAGGCCAGCTTTATCCTAACACCAAAACCAAAGACGTTCCCAATAAAGGAAACTAGAGACCAATATCTCTCATGAACATAAATGCAAAAATCCTCAAAACATAGCAAATCAAATCCAACAATGTATTAAAAAAAAAACCACTCTACATTATGCCCAAGTAGGATTTACTGCAGGTATGCGAGGGTAGTTCAACATCTGAAACTCAGTTGATGTGATCCATCATATCAATAGGCTAACGAGAAATCATATGACCATATCAGTAGATGCAGAAAGCATTTAACAAAATCTACCTCTTGTTTTTGATAAAAACTCTCAGCAAACTCAGAATAGAAGGGAATGTCCTCAGCTTGATAAAGAATACGTATCTACAAAAATCCTCCAGCTGACAGCTAGTGGTGAGAAATGGAAAGCTTCTAGCTAAGACCAGGAGTAAAGCAAGGATGTCCCTTCCCATTACTTTCTCCACATCATTGGAAGTGCTAGCTGATGTAATAAGACAAGAGGGAGAGATCCAGGTACACAGGAAGAATGAACAGCTGCATGGATAGCTCATCACACAGAGGTCATGGGCTACCTTACGTTCGCTTCAGTGTTGCACATTCTGTGGGTTCTGACAAATGTATCAAGGCATGGGTCCACCATTAACAGTATCACAGCTTGTGGCTTATCGCCAGCAACAAACCAGTTGCCATAGTTCCACACCCTCCCCACCACTTGGTGCGCTTGGTGTGGTGGGTTTTGGCCGTCCCAATAGGTGTGTCCTGGTACCTCATTATTGGTTTTTTTTTTAATTTTTAAGATTTTATTTATTTATTTGACAGAGATCACAAGTAGGCAGAGAGGCAGGCAGAGAGAGAAGGAAGCAGGCCCCTGGGGTCATGACCTGAGCGGAAGGCAGAGGCTTTAACCCACTGAGCCACCCAGGCGCCCCATACCTCATTATTGTTTTAATTTGCATTTCCCTGATGACTTTTGGTGTGGTCCATCTTTCCATATGCCTGTTTGGCATCTGTATATCTTTGGTGAGAGTCTGTTAAGGTATTCTGTCTGTTTCCAAAATCAGTTTTTTCCTTGTTGTTGAGGTTTAAGAGTTCTTTTTATATTTTGGATACCACTCTGGTACCATGTTTGTGTCTTTCAAGTATTTCTCCCAGTCTATGGCTTGTCCGCTTCTTGTCTTGAGAGTGTCTTTCTCAGAGCAGAAGTTTTTAATTTTAATGAAGTTCCACTTCCCAATGACTTTTTTTTTTTTAATCTCATTTTTACTTTTGAACAGTCTCTATTCTCTCCTGTATGACTTCGTAAGGGAGAGAAAACCGGGGGCGGGGGAGTCCCAGGGGCCTTTTGGTGGATGGCGGCTGTCGGGGGGCTCGGGTGGGCGGTGCGGGCTTCCCGGGGGGCGGCCTCGCGGGGGTCGGGCGGTCGCGAGCGAAGAGAAGCCGGCACGTGGCTGGAGGAGAGCGGGACAGAAGGAATCTCGGGCTTCTTGATCCCTCCCGGAGCCCGGGTTCCCGGGTGGGCGCGCCAGGGTCCGCGGGCGGAGGTCAGTGCGTCCGAGCCGGTGCCTCGGGGACCCACGAGCGCGCAGGACTTGCGCGGGTCCGCGGGTCCGCGCAGGTTGTTCCCGAGCGGGGTCGCGCCGGGCGCCCCCGAGATCCGCGCGGCTCTCAGCCGACTGGGCGGCCGGCCCGGGCGGGCATTTTCCGGGAGCCTCCCGCGGCAGGACGTGCCTCCGAGCGTCCTGGAAGGCCCCTGCGCGCTTCCTGCGGGTCGCCACGCCGGGACGGCCGTGGCGCTCTGCCCTGCGCGTCGTGCCCTGCCCTGGCCGGCTCGGGACGGGGGCGGCGCGGGCGCGACCGACGAGGCCGCGGGGTTGTCCCTCCCGCACCGCCACGCTCGGGTCGGAGAGCAAACAGCGCCGAGGCGTCGCGCGCGTTTAACAGGACAGGAAGGCTGCCCGGCCGGCGCCCCTTGCCAGGGGATGTAGCTCAGTGGTAGAGCGCATGCTTCGCATGTATGAGGCCCCGGGTTCGATCCCCGGCATCTCCACGCCCGCTCTTTTATTCCCTTTGCCAGCTGGTTGGGCCTCTGCCCTAAAAGTTCCAGATGAAACGCTTTAGCCCTTTCTCACCTTTAACCATTATCGTCCCCTTTAAATAGAGCTATTGCCCGTCGGTATGTTTCCCTCTGTAACATTTCACTAACCATCGCATATTCGCTGCTCTCTGGAAATTTCCCTGGGGTGTTTCCTCCTGTGAAAGCATCCAGGAAGAGGGAGTGCAGCTGCGTATCACAGAATGATTTAGCTCCGTTAAGTGAGGTTCCATCCATTCTCACTTCCCGCTGGAAAATAATCAGTGAAAGTAAAATACCTTTTAGTAGTTTTTTAGGGGCTGGTAGGATAGGATTTTGGTATTGAGGTAGGAGTTGCGTATCAATATTCAAGGGTCCACCCTAAGACCATTAGGGAAATTTCTTCCTAGACCATAGTTATTTAACGTAGTTCCCATTTCATTTCTCACTGCCTCTTTGGCTTTACTTAGGATTCCACGCAGGAGAGCTGGTCCTGTCCAGCGCAGGAGGTCTGGGAAAAGGTTAGAAATAGCTCATGGAAGTGGAAAGTACAGTCCGTTAGAAATCGGCAGGCGACGGTGGGACAACACTGGAGATCCTAATCCTAATGAGGCTGCATTCTGGCCACCTCTCGTCAGATGGTGTCTGACTGCAGGTACATTCATGCCTTGATCCAGCTCAGTGCTTTGAAATAGTGATAGTGCAATAACAATAATTTACTGTTGTTTCTGTTCACATTTAAAAACACAGTAAAATGGCACCATGTATTTGTCTGCCCTTATTAAAAGGAAATCCAATAATTAATAAACCTTTGTTGGGTGGTTTTTCAAGATTACTGTGTAACTGTGGTAAATCGGGAGAAAACAACTGAAAGGAGGAGAGGCAATTTATAAACCATATTTGCATCTCGGTTGTAATTAGCATATTAGAGGTTTGTAGGAGATACGCTGGGACAGAGCAGGGTAGGATCCGTTCTTGAGGAGGTAGGTCAGGAAGATCTTCACAAAGATACCAGTGAGTAAGTGGGAGGTTTGCAGCTGGAAGTGAGGGTCATGGTGTGATTCTGGTCACAGGAGTCATGGACATGGCATGAAGACATGACACAGAACATCGGAAAATTTAGATCGTTACACATGCCTGGATCACAGGATGCTGTAGGGAAATGTAGGAGACGTAGGACTGTATGGTTTCTCAAGGATTTTGGGCTCTATCAGTGTTCTTGGTTGCAAAAAGCAAACACTGAGTATGGTTAACTTAAGTGGAAAAGAATATCTGCTTGGCCAGGTTTAGATCAATGCTAGTAGCCTTGACAGTAAGCATCTGGCTCTGAAACTGTCAGATTCCCTAAACATAATAAAGGAACACACACACACACACACACACACACACACACACACACACACACACACACATTTCTGATACAGTGTCCCTGTGGCTGCTTTCCCAGAGAACCCTGTCAGCAGCGAGAAGACACTGAAGCATTATAGACAACACATTGCTATAGTCAGATTATTCTGCAAACAGTGTGAGAAATGGATTAGGAATGGTGGTAAAAGAAGACGAAAACAAGATGTATTTGGTCGTTACTGCAGGAGTCCCAGGAGCTGTGGTGGGGACCTTCTCCGAGGAGTGAGCGTCAGGACATCAAGACCTGTGCTAAGACCATTCCTTACGAACCCCAAAGTAAGGGAGTCAGAGGCTTGAGTGCTCCCAAGGATCTGCACAATAGGCAGGGCTCTTTTTTTTTTTTTTTTTGAAGAGATTAAGGTCCAACAGAGGATCCATCTCTGGGATATAGCTAAATTCTGAGAGCATTTCAGTCTTTTAATTTCTTAATCACTCCTTCGCACCCATTTTTCCACTTCCATTGTGATCTTTTGGGCTACAGAGGATGGTTAATTTACTGGGAAACCATTTGGCTAGCTAAGCCCTCTGTTTCTCGTTCTTACTATCCCAGTTCACCACTGCAGACGTGAGCCCTGCAGTGCTCTACCCTGTCTGGTACCTTGCAAGATGGACACGCCCCCTGTCATTCCATTTTCAGGCCTTAGAGGTGCTTTCCGTCTCCCCCGGGTGCTTCAGCTCCACTCTCTGTAATTCACAGTTCTGTGTTTGACAGACCTCCTAGACCAACTCTCCTGCTTTAACTTCAACTGCCTCTTCCTAGTAACATGCCTGTTTCAAGTTGAATCAGCACAGTCTTCAGTCTTGGAGTCAGGAGGTGGGTTGGCACCTTCATGAGACCACATTCCAATTTCCAAACCATTAATTTGTATCTGCATTTAAAAAAAAAAATGAGGGGCGCCTGGGTGGCTCAGCTGGTTTAGCAACTGCCTTTGGCTCAGGTCATGATCCTGGGTCAGGTCACGGTCCTGGGTCAGGTCACGGTCCTGGGATGAGGTCCAGCATAGGGCTCTCTGCTCAGGGGGGAGCCCGATTCTCCCTTTCCCTCTGCCTGCTGCTCTGCCTACTTGTGATCTCTCTCTCTCGCCAAAAAAAAAAAATAAATAAAGTCTTAAAAAGAAAGAAAAGGAAATAAAAGAAAAGGAAAGAAAGAGGCTTCTTCCCAGATGAGTGGAGACTGGAGTCTCTCTTCCTGAACCCAGTTTGGTGGCATCAGCACGCATGTAGACAGGTCACCCAGGACCTCAGCCTCTGGCTGCTCCAATCTCTGTTTCCCCCAAACCCTCACTTCCATGCTGGTTTAGCTGCTCACATCCGTGACCATCTTCTCCATATTAGCATGCATCTGTATTATGCTGAAATATTAAGTCCATGTGATATACAGTGATTTAAATTTTTTAAATTTAAATTTAATTTAGTTAACTTACAGTGTATTAGTTTCGGGGTTAGAACTGAGTGATTCATCAGTCTCATAGAACACGCATTGCTCCTCACATCAGGTGCCCTCCTTAATGCCCATCACCCAGTACCCATTGCCCTACCCACCTCCCTTCCAGCAACTCTTTTTTTTTTCTTATCGTTAAGAGTCTCCTATGGTTTGTCTCCTTCTGTTTTCATATTATTTTATTTTTCCTTCCCTTCCCCTGTGTTCATGTTTTATTTCTTAAATTCCACGTGTGAATGAAATCATATGGTATTTGTCTTTCTCTGATTGGCTTCTTTTGCTCACTCTTTGCTTTACAAGGACCCTTGGGATTACACTGGGCTCACATGAATAATCCAGAGTAATCTCTCCATCTCAAGATTTTCAAGTTTGTTGATCTTCTAAACCCCAATTACTGCATAAGGTAACATTTGCAGGCTTGGGAATTAGGACATGGATGTCCTTGGGGGCCATTATCCTATGAACCACACCAATTCTAATCTGTCTCTCCCGGCAGTTTCATCCAGGTACTTCCACAACTTCTGTTTTTCTGCTGAATTTTTCTCCCTGTGACTCTTCCGTTCCTCCACATTCTTCTTTCCATATTGCTGTAGACTGAATGTTTGTGACCTCCCAAAATTCATAGATGGAAACCTAATCCTCAGTGTGATAGTGTTTGGAGGTGGGCCTTTGGGAGGTGAGTAGGTCATGACGGTGGGGTCTTCGTGATAGGATTAATGCCCTTATAAAGGGGGATTCGGGGGCACCCGGGTGGTCCAGTCGGTTGAGCGTCTGACTCTTGGTCTTGGCTCAGGTCATGATCTCAGGTCTGTGAGTGAGAGCCAGCCCCACCGCGGGCTCCCTGCTCAGCAGGGAGTCTACTTGTCTCCCTCTCCCCCGCCACCCACCCGCTTGTATGAGCTCTCTCTCTCAAACAGAACTGAATAAATCTCAAAAAAGTAAAGAAAGGAGACCTCAGAGAGCACTCATGTCCCTTCCCCACTGTGAGGACACACGTGGTTCAGGAAGCCTGTTCTCATGAGACACCAGATCTGCCTGTGTGCTGACCTTGGACGTGCCAGCCTCTAGGACAATGAGAAATACATTTCCGTTGTTTGTAAAGCAGCGGGTCTGTGGCATTGTTAGAGCAGCCAGTACACGCCACACCACAGGTCCAGCTCAGATTCCTTGATCCTTCCCTTCGACCACATTTTGACAATGTCCGCAGGCTCCCTTCATACTGAGCAGGCTCCCTCAAACGTCTGGCTGTAGGTGGTTCCAAATGCCCCTTCGAATTGGCCGCACAAAGACTGCTGCGTCCTGTCGGAGAATACCCCACTGCCAGCTGCCGAGAAGTGAGCCGGCCTTCACGCTGGTCTTCCGTGTCCCCACCCAGCCTGAGGTCCGGGATGCTCGGGGCTGCGCATCCCCCCTCACCCACTTGGAGTAAGAGCAAGGAGACCTGGCCTGTCTCTGTCTCCTGTGTTGGGATTCAAGTTAGTGTCGCTTCAGAGATGAGAGAATGAGCAAGACCAGCGGCGTCATTACGACTTTTGTCCCTGTGCGTCTGAATAGGACTTCAGGCAACTTCAGTCCAAAGTTCATCTTCCAGGCAAGAGAAGAAGCAGAGAGGCTGCCGAGTTCTCCATTAACCTTTGCTGATACCACTCTCCCTCTGTTGCCCTAACAAGGTTTACAGGAACTACATAAAGAACTCTTCGCTTATTTGAAATGTCTAATCCTACTTTGTCTCTTTGGCTAACTTTGCTTCCTACTTTAGACATAAGATGCAATCAGATGAAAATGCAATCACTTCCTTCTCTGTGTGTCGTGCCTGCTTAAACAGTGTGCCGATGTGTGTGTGCATTGCTGTCTGCTAAAATGAAACAAACGTCCTTGTCTCAGTGCTACAATGGCTGGAACGTCCATACAAAATCCCCTGGGAATTTTGCTAAAATGAACCTTCCGTGGGTCTGGGCGAGGCCCGAGATTCTGTTTTATAACCAGCTCCCAGGCGATGTCAGTGCTGCTGGGCTCCACAGGACACTTCTCGTGGCAAGAACTTAACCCCCCTCCCAGGACTAGTCCTCTAGTGCTCAAGCCATCGTGTCCTGCATTCACAGTGACCCTGCTCTCCCAACTCTTCCGACGTCCGCCTCTCCCTCTCTTCTGGCTTCTTCTCATTGTTATCTGCAGTGGCTCAATTTCTCCCTGGCTGCACATTCTCTTACAGTCACCACTCTCTTCCTCTCTTCCAGATCGCAGCCATAGTTCTCGAAATGCCTATTTCTACCCTGTGCCTCCATTCCCCATCTCACTCTCTCTTCTCAGCTCTCTGAATATGGCCTTGAGTCCCAGAGCTTTAGTGAACTGGTTATCAGAATCACCAAGGAGTCCTTTGTCTCTGAATCTAATAACATACTTTGGTAAATGTTGGTGTTTTTCAAAGTTCGGACCTAGATGATCTTTCTTCATGCGGTCCGCATTCTTCCTAAGCACTCCTGTGTGCTAAACTGCTCTGAATGCGCTCCGGAAGCGGATACATCACAAAACACATCTTTAGTCCCTTCCAGGAGTCAGAGCCCTGTAGCCTGGGGCACATCGCCACCTTGCTGTTCCATGGGTGCCTCTGCCCTGCCCCCCCAATCTAATCAATCACCCAGTGATACTCTCCATCGCCTCTCAAAACCGTACACCACTTTCCTACTTACCCGCTCTGGTATGCGTCTCCAGCCCTTCTTTACACTCATAAATACCCATGAGTCAACTTCTCTTCTCTTCTTGCACTGCACTTATGGGCAAGGTCCTTAATCAAGGTTGAAACTAACTGTGCCAGTGCCTGGGAAGCCCAGATTTTCCAAAGAAAAACAGTCACCCTGCTCATGGGATTCATTTTAAAATCACAACGACAAGTGTTAAGTGGGTAGACAGTGCTGCCTGGAAATCCCAATACTGTTCCCTAGTGATTTGCCTTCTCTCTCTTAATCATCATTTTTTTCATTGTGACATAATAAATATATTGTCTTTGACCCAGCTCCTAGCATAGAGCTCTCAAAACACTTTACTTTCCTAAAAGATAGGAATGTCTTTTGTGACCCACGAGGAGCTCTGTTTGAGCACCCATGACTTGATGCTAATGAGGCGACTTAGAGTGGGGCCCTACAGAGCCTTCCCTGGGCTGATCACAGAAAGACTGAGCTGTTACAGTGTTGCAACTTTCAGCCTCAGTCAATGGCCTCCAGGAAGTTAGCGTCTAAAGAGAAAGCTCTCTGAAAGCTCAGGGGCAAGAGGGTGTGATGCATTCTCATGCTGGGAGGACGGTGGCGCCCCCAGGGCCACACGGACAGGAGCGCCTGTGCTCAGGATCCTTCAAGAGCTCAGCGCGTGGAACTTTTCCTCTGACTGCTCACCTGTGTCTTTTATTACATACTTTATAATAGCTCAGCCAGGTGGGTAACCTGGTATCCACAACCTGGCGGGGAGATCTGTGAGCTAGTTTCGCAAATCAGTTGAATCTGAGGAGGCAGGCTTGTGAACCTCTAGTTTATATCCAGTCAGGGAGCAGCAAGGCAACACCCCGGCATCTGACAGGGCCACATCTTGTGGGACTGGGCCCTTAGCCTGTGGGATCTGACACGGTCTCCACGTACACAGGGTCAGGTCGGAATTAGATCCGAAGGACGCCGGTCGGTATCTGCCGGTAATTGGAGAATTGCTTGGTGGTGTTGGGGAAGAAAACACATCAGACTCATACTGTTGCTTAAAACTGGGTTTGCCTCTTGGGGAGGGGGGTGTCCAGCCAAAAGACACAACCGAGCCAAGGAATAGAAAAGGGATGGTTTTATTTGCAACAAGCAAAGGAGAAAAACCAGGGGTATTTCCCAAAGCAGTGTCTCCACAACAACAAAACTGGGAAGTTTTAACCTAGGAATGCATACGTATTCATGAAGGGGCTTTTGCAATGAGGAATTCAGCTTGGAACTGGGGCAGAAGTAATTTTCAGGTGACAGGGTCCAGGTCCAAGTCCCGGGCCAGCAGGGGTCAGCAGCATCAACTCTCTTGAGTTGATCTAGTGTGTCTGAGGCTCAAAGAGGGTTGGGTCCTGCAAAGTGCTTTGGACAGTCTTTACTTTGGAATCGGTGTTGGGAGGGTTAGCCGTCTGATGGGATTGGGTAATCTCCTGGTCTGATAGGGGGTGTCTTATACTCTTTTGTTTCCTTTTGAACTGTGGGCTACTGAGGCGGATTCCTCGGCAATTTCTACATATCTCAGGAACTTCTGCCAGAAATGTTTTTTGGGCAAGTAGTGTGGGTCAGGCATAGATCACAAAAGATGTAATTAACATAAAACTTAAAATATTTATAGGGCACACTGTGGGTGATTTGATATGCACACACACACACACACACACACACACACACGGAAAGGATTTCCCCATCTAGTTAATTAATACAGCCATCACCTCTTTTAAAGTTTATTTTAGAAAGAGGGAGAGTGCTCACAAGCAGGGGGAGGGGTAGATGGAGAGGGGGAGAATGGCCAGCAGACTCCCCACTGAGCAGGAATTCATTCTCAGGACCCTGAGTTCATGACCTGAGCCAAAATCAAGAGCTGGACGCTTAACTGACTGAGCCACCAGGCGCCCCCATCCATCATTTTCTTTATTTATCTTGTGTGTGTGGACATGTAAGTTCTGCTCTCTTAGCAGATCTGTTACACAGTCCATTGTAACCAGCTACAGTCCCCATGTTTTACGTGAGGTCCTCAGACCCTGCTCATCTCAGAGGTGAAGGTTTGTGCCCTCTTATCACCCCTCTATTTCCGCACTTTCCACCTCTGGTAACCACTTTTCTGCTTTCTGTTTTTATGAGTTTGACTTTTTGCGCGCCCCCACCCCCGCCCCCATGGAAGTGGTACCGGGCAGGGTTTGTCTTTCTCTGACTTACTTCACTTAGCACAATGCCCTGAAGGTCCTTGGATGTTGTCACAAATGGCAGTGTCTCCTTCCTGCTCTGGTGGTAACATTGCATTGAATATATAGACCACATCTCCTTGGTCCGTTCATCTCTTGATGGACGCCTAGGTTGTTTTCATGTGTTGCTACTGTGATCAATGCTGCAGTGAATGTGGGAGTGTGGGTGTCTCTCTGATATCTGCTTTACTTTCCTTTGAGTATTGACGGGTGGTTCTGGTCACCAGATTCCACTGTGTGTGCGCAGGCAGCTTTCCCACACCAGTAAGCAACGCTCTGTATATCAGCCGAGTGTCCAGTCATTCGGCTCAATTCTGACACTATTTTCTGGAGGCCTAATGAGATCCCATAGATTAAGGGCTCGATCCAGCAAAGAACAGCTTCCCCTCCCACTCGCTGTCCCTGCTTCAGACACCAGCACTGTACTTCTCACTGACTGGCTAGAAATCAGAGGTTTCCATGACCCACTCTTCTTGGGTTTGATAAATTTGCTAGAACAGCTCACATTACTCAGAGAAACATTCTACTTACTCAGTTAAAAGGATATATTTCAGAAACAGCCGGATGGCAGAGATGCTCAGGAAAAGGGCATGGCGCTTCTGTGCGCACCAAGTGCACCGCTCACATCAGATCTCTACGTGATCGCAAACCCAGAAGCCCTCCAAGTCCTCTTCTCTGAGGTTTTTATGCGGAGAAGTCTCCATGCCTAGGTATGGCACGATTGATTAAATCATTGCCCACTGACGATTGATCCTCCCGCCCTTCTCTCCGTGAAGGTCAGAGAGGTAAGACTGAGAGTTCCAACCTTTAATCTCAGAGCTGGTCTCCTGGCAACCAGCCTCCAACTCTAGGTGCAGCCACTATTAACAAAAGTCACCTTTGTTGCTGTTTGATGTAGGAAATTCTACAGGCTTTAGGAGCTCTGTGCAGAAAGCAGAATGCGTATTTCCTATTACAAACCACAATATCACAGATATACATGATGTGGGAAACAAAAGCAGGACAAGAATTAAATTTCCTTAATACTTAAGCCCATTCACAAGTCCTTAAAACAGGCAGAATGATCTTCCTTCAGAAACTCCACTGCCTGGATGTTGACACTTTGCTAAGGGCAACCGGCCAGACCCCTGTAAGTCTGCTTTAAAAATAAAAATTCTTTTGGAAACTTCTATCTCTACCACCCTTGCCCAAAATATATGCTGGCAATCATGCCCCAAGCCTGTGGGCCCCAATATTCATCCGAAGGGTCTCATGACTGAATTGTTACTAAACAGTAATAAATGCCCTTTCCTAACAATAGCTAGCTCCCTCAGAGTCCTGGAAACCTTGCTTCCAAAATACCTTGGAGGCTTGTGCTGTCCCTGACCCTGTCCCAACTTGAAACTATGTGGTGGGCCACTGTCACAGCGCCGCTCTTTCTGCCCACGGGTCCTGTCCCTGTGCTTTAATAAAACCACCTTCTTGCATACAGACGTCTCAAGAATTCTTTCCTGGCCGTTGGCTTCGAATCCTAACATCCTTCCCACATCAGTAAACACCCAGAAGTAGAACTGCCGGATCCATAGTAGTTCTGTGTTTTTTGAGGAACCTCTGTACTTTTTTCCCTAGTAGCTGTGCAAATGCAGAAGGGCTCCCTTTTCCCCACATCCTTGCCTACAGTCTTGTGTTTTTGCTGACAGCCGTTGGAACAGGTGTGAGGGGGAGATCTCAGTGTGGCTTTTATTTCTATTTCTCTGATGATGAGTGATGTTGAACACTTTTCCACATACCTGTTGGCCATTTGTATATCTTTGGGAAAATGTTCAGTTCCTCTGCCTACTTTTAAATTGGATCATTTGTTTGATTTTGCTATTGAGTTGTATGGGCTCTTTATATATTTATATATCAGCTATATCACCCTTATCAGCTAACTAACCAGATAGATGCTTTGCAAAATTCCTCCCCCCTCCCCGCTATTAGTAGGTCGCCTTTTCATTTAAAATGTCCTAACAGAAAACATTGTTTATTCATGTATACAAGCATCTCTATCCATTCACTCTTTTACTCTTTCTAAAAAATGATTCCAGTATTTACTTCTGCCAGTTGCTGTAGTCAGCAGTGAGGCACCATTAAGGATGACGCAGTGTCTTAGCCCGCGCTCAAGAAGGCGGGCTGAGACCCTTCCCTCCTGATTAACACCTTGGGGGAGCCCCCTCCCACGTAAATCAGTCGGTGGAGTCCTAGCTGAGTCGGGACCGAGGCCTCCTCCCAACATCTTGAAAGGGTCTTGCAGACAGAGTCAAACCTCCCGGCCGAACACCTGAGTTCTGCTTCACAAGACACCTGTGGCCAGAACCCAGCCAAGCCGCTCTGGAGTTCTGACCCACACAATCCAGATTATAAACATTTATTTCCTTAACCCATTAAAATTTGGAGTATTACTCAACAACAGATAACTAATATCCACAGCAAGACTTTTAAAAATGCCCTTTGGCAAATAATCATTATTTACAAAAATAATTGTTATCTGTTTCTCTCAAGATACCAGACTATTATCAGAAACCATATTCCTTGCAAATCGACTTGGAAGGCTGAGACAGCGTTGCTGTTTTTCTCCCGTTTCCCTTTTGATGCTGACAAAAACCTGACGTCCTCCGCGGGACCGGCTTGCGTGTCAGCCACCAGAGGGTCGCATACCTGCCACTGAAACAATCGCGGGCAAGAAGAAAGGGTCGGGCCCTAATTATTTCAGACAACTCAAGATTTGCGCAAACCGTGTGGGGCGCCATCCCTGCCGCTGAACCACACTTTAGGCTCCGTCGGCCAGGTGCAAGGAGGACGTGTGCTGGAGCCCTGGGGTCTCCTCGGAGGTCTCCCCCCAATCCCCCCGGTGCAGCAGCCCCAAGCCACACGCACGTCGGCGCCCCTGCGAGCCGCAGCCTCAGCTCCCCCTCCTTTGTCCCTGACATCCCCTCCATCCTTGCAGACTGGCTCACAGGTCGCCGGGCTCGGGCCTTGCATCCTCCGAGCACGCCCCCGGGGAGGAAGGGGCCACTCCTTCTGCAGCGCATGAGGCATCGGGGAGGCAGACGTTTCAGCTCCGCCTCGAAAGTACCGCGTTTCTCCCTTCTTTGCATCGGAGCGGGGTCTGAGGATTTAGTCTCTAGATTTGGCTGGCATTTTTGCATAAAATGGGGTCATAGGCCGCAGGCAGCAGTCCAGCATCTCTCCCCTTCAGCCCTCCCAGCTGTTCGCGGTCCAAGGTTACTTTGTAACAATCTCTGCCCCGGCTCGCAGTTATCTAAGTAAGAGAGGGCGCCCGGCGGCGTCCGGAGCCCGGGAACGAGGTGCAGGAATGCGGGGACTCGGGGTACTCTGGTGTCTTCCTTAGTTAAAGACAGTCGTTGGGAACGCGTTTTCTCTTCCCTGGAAGCATCCTTCCTTTGGCCCACAGACCTTTTGGAAAAGAAGAGAAGAGCGCTCGAAGGGTGTTTCTCGGCGGGATCCCCACCCGGCGCGTCCTCCGCGTCCCGGAGCCGGCGGTTGCGGGTTGGTCCGGGCGCCTTCCGGGGGCACTTCTCTAGGGAAGAGTGGAAATTCCAGTTTTCCGTCACCGAGAACAGGACAGGTTCGTTTGAGACGTGGAAGGGGGTAAACTGGCTCTATTTCATGAAGACAGTTTAGAAAAGGTTGGTTTTGTGAAGTGGGGATGTAGCTCAGTGGTAGAGCGCATGCTTAGCATGCATGAGGTCCCGGGTTCGATCCCCAGCATCTCCATTCCTTTTCTCCCCGGCGGGGAAGTCGCTTTCTTCTTCCGGCCGCAGCCTGTTCCCGCAGGCTCCGAAAGGTCGTCGTCTTGCTCCCGAGCGCTCGCGGTCGGCTGGGGCCTCGCCGCTGGCGCCCTGCGCGCACCCGCGCCAGCAACCCCTGCCTGTGCTCGCGCCCCGGGCGGATCGCGAGCGGCTTCGCTCCCTCCCGCGTCCGGGAAAAACGCACTTGGCGTTCACTCGCGGCAGCCCTGAGCTGGGAGGTTTGGGGACGAGTTCCTGTCTTCGCTTAGCTTCCGGGCCGGGGCGCAGGGCAGCGAGCCCGCCCGGGCTTTCCCCGGCTGGGGCTCAGCTCGAGCGAGGAGGGTTGCTTCCGCGGACGCGCCGGGTGGATCAGCCCCTCCCCCAGCCCCCTCCCCCTTCCCGATCGTGACCTTCACCCCGAGGTCCCGCCGGCGCGGCGCAGCAGGCACGCTTGGCCGGGAGTGAGCTCTCCGCTGGGTTCGCGGGCAAGGCAGGGAGAGCTGGTTAGCGAAGTGTGGACTCCCTCTCTCCCCATCCGCCTCCCTCCCGCTCCTCCCATCCCTCCCTCCCTCGCTCTCCCTTCCTCGCTCCCCATCGCTCTCCCTCCATCTCTCCCGACCTCTCTTCTTCTACACATCTCCCTCCCCGCGGAGGGAGGCGGTGGGAGCTGGTTTGCTAAGCGCAGACTCCCTCTCTCCCCAGCCCTCTCCCTCTCCCCCCCTCCCTCCCTTCCCGCCTCCCCGTCATCCCTAGTTTGCAAAGCTGGTCATTGGGAAGAAGGTAGATCACTTAATAATTCAGGGCCTTCTGGTACAGAAGGGGTATACCCTAAATCCTGCTCCCCCAGATTTAAATTTGGAGGTATCTCTCAGTGAACTGAGAGACCTAAACTTACAGGTTTCCTGAAATAAAATTATCTCCAGAAAAGGGGAGATGATACCAGTAACTTGGGGCTAAGTCTTCATAAGGGAGGACTTATTTTAATGTATCATGTGATTCTGGTTCCCTGAGAGAAAATTAATAGTGTTTTTAACAATATTTCAAGAGATGACTATTTTAATTAGATAAAGCGAGATCTCATTTTCTGTATTTTTTCTGCCCAAAGAATATTACGAGGAGCGAAGGTAGAAAGAAAAGGGGCTATTTTCTAAGAACATAGAAATAAGCAGAGCCGACATCAGGGGAGAATTCTCCTTGCTGATCATGATTCCCTAGCACTGAAGAAAAGGCTAAAGACTTCTTTTATTTAGCAACAGTGAAACTTCTCTGAGCTGACACTGAGTTTGGCTGCATTTAGTAGTTTGCACAAAGACTTGTAGCTAGAGAAAATTAGAGGTGAACCTAGGTCATTCTGTGAAAATATACACCTTATTCTTTTCACTTCAAGGAGAATGAGGCATAGCAGACCTATATTGTAGTATGGGGCAATCCTCATACCGTTTAATTTTAAATTGTGACCACTGATTTCTTGGTGATTTACAATAAAATATGTCCAGGTACGTAGCTAGCATAGAAGGCTAAAGTGTCTCTTCTTTCTTGTCTGTATTGGGTCTTCAGGTATAAAGAGAGGACAAACCAGATCAGAATGAAGAAGCCAATCAAGCTCTCACAAAGACATTTACATATGACCAGAGTCCATTCCAAGCCCTGGGATCTCAGCAAAATGCAGCAAATCTGGGAGAGTTCAAACCGGCATGGAAAGAAATCTGGCATACTTCGCCAGAATCTCTGAAACTTGAAGGAAGTTGCCACCTCTGGTCGCCTGAAATGAACAGCCTACTGATGGGAAGACTTTGGGGACTAAGGCGCTCTCCCCTACAACAGTGTGAAAGGTGAGTGAGAAACTAGGGGGATGGTTATACCTTATACATTGAATGTGTTAATGGAAAAAATGTTCCTAAGTATCTTAATGGTCTGCTCAAAGCATCAAAGGAAGCCTCAGGCTTTCTGTGACCACAGAAAAGGAATATTGTTTGTGAGGGGGCATTTACCAGCTGTAGCTTCAACCTGTGTGTCGCTGGATTATTGAATCAGCGAAGTTTCTAAGTTCTCTAGGTCATTTTGGGGCCTGATGAGGAAAGAGTGATGTTGAGAATTGGGGTAAGGGTTAGGGGTCTGGGAGTTCCCTGAGCCCTCGGTTTGTGCTGGTCTCCTGGGGGTTACAGCGGGTGTTTTTCTCTCAGCAGCTGAGCATCTTCTCACTTTGTGAGCTAGTCAGGTTTCTCTAGAGAAACATAGTAGCAGTAGTGTGTGTGTGTAAAGAGACACATAGAGAAAGGGAGAGATCTATTTTAAGAAGTTGGCTCAGACAACAGTCTGAAATTTGCAGGGCAGGCTGGCAAGTCTGGCAAGGGGTGGTATTGTAGTCTTGAATCCAGAGGCAATCTGGAAGCAGAATTTCTTCTTCTTTGGGGGAACTCTGGTATTCTCTTAAGGCCTTCCACTGATTAGATAAAACCTACCCACGTTATGGAGGGTCATCTGCTTCACTCAAAGTCTGCTGATTTAAATGTTAATCACATCTAATCAAAATACCTTTGCAGCAACAACTAGACTGGTTTTTGACCAAAAAACTGGGCAGAGAGCTAGCCGAGTTGACACGTAAAATTTAACTGTCACACTTTGTTCTGAGATCCTGCAATTCTCTTGTGTAAATTTTTATCCAACAAAAACTGCCGGTTCTCTAGGAAAGCAATGACCCCCGCATTTATGAAGATGTAAGAATCACTTTAAGGAGGAACAGAATGTGTTCCAGGGAAATTTCCAGTATCATTACCAGTGGACGCATTTTGTTTTGTCAGTTAACATTGTAGCCACTTAAGGACAAAGACTGTTGCTCTTTCCTTTGTGATTTCCCTCAGGCATTTAATTCAGAGCTTTGAAAGTCGAGAAATTCTAGCAACGTCTGATGAGTGGATGAGACTCTATTGTCTGTGGGGCAAATGGGCTCATACTTGGAGTTTTGCAAGCGCACTGGACTCTCGCTTTACTTCTGCATTATCTTCTGCTGTGGTAATGTGAGCGTTTATGCCAAACACTTTCTTTCACTAAAATTAAAGTTCATGATGAGATATTTAAAGTATAAATACAGAGAATACAACAGACCTCATAAACCCATTATCCAAATCTTTCTAAGAAAATAATTTACCCCTCAGTTTTCATTTCTCTTCCTCTCTCCATGTGTACCCTTCTAGGATGCGTTTTTTTTTTTAAGATTTTATTTATTTAACAGAGAGAGATCACAAGTAGGCAGAGAGGCAGGCAGAGAGAGGGGAGGAAGCAGGCTCCCTGCCGAGCAGAGAGCCTAATGCGGGGCTCGAAGGCAGCGGCTTAATCCACTGAGCCACCCAGGTGCCCTCTAGGGTGCATTTTAATCTTTTACCACATGTGTGTATATCTATAAAAATTTTACACTGTTTATCTGTCCCACTGCCCGTATTTATTACGTTCTTTTTGTTCACTGTTTCCTACTTCATACAAATTCCCTGTGACCAAAGGAGACACAGCGCATTAAACTTTAGTTGTTGTTAGGTAATCAGTTGAAGAACACATATGTCCAATATCTGCTTCCCCAGCACTGCCACAAAGGACGTCACTGTACATGACTGATCAGACATGCACGTGTGCTTCCCTCCCCCCCTCCCCCCCCAGCCACCTCCTTGTCTCCCTCCTCACCTCCTTGCCTCCCTTCTTTCCTTCCTGCCTTCACTTTTTTACTCTCCCATTCTTTTTGCCTTTGAACTTTAGTTTTTGTTCAGCTTTTTACCTAGGGTATAGAATCCTTTCACATGTTTCTCCCATCACCCTCTGTTCACTAGTTCCCTTTTGAAATAAATTTATTTCAGTTAAGTTTGGGGCAAAACGTAGGGGAAAAAACTTACTTCTTCAGAGGCTGATGCCTAGGATGGTCTTAACCAAATAAGGCAAACTACGAGGCTTCAAGAATGGGAGTGTGGCATCTCTCAGTTCTGGAGACTACAGACCCAAGGTCAGGGGCCAGGCAGGATGTTTCTTCAGCTCCATGCCCCCCCCCGCCTCCCCCCCATAAACTTCGGTAACTCACCCGCAGTCTGTGACGTTCTTTGGCCTGTAGCTTCATCGCCGAGATGCCTGCCTTCACGTTCACGTGTGTGTGTCTGTCTGTCTCCAAATGCCCCCTTTTCCAAGGACATGAGTATATGTAGATACATAGTGTATATGTCTAATTTATCAGAGAGGCCCACCCTACTCCAGGATGACTCGGTCTTAACTGCTTACATCCCAGGGGTTAGGATGTCAACATACGAATGTTTAGGAGGACAGAATTCAATTGATAACACCTGTCAGCTTTATTATGTTGACTCACCCTATTCTCAACAGAGGAGATGGTCATGAGAAATCACTGCAATTACGAAAAACCGTGTTCCCGTATCCACACTCAGGCCCTCATTTCGCTGTTTTGGGTCTCATGTGAATCAAGCGGTTTTACCTCAGATTGCCCCCGGGTCTCCTGTTGTTTGCTGTGCCAGACTCTCACAAGTCTATTTCTGGGAGGTCCTCACTGGAATGGGTTCCACGGGCTCTGCCTTCCACACCTCCCTACTCTTGGGCCATGGTCAGATTGATTTCATTACAGCTTGACACAGATTCCTATTTTGGTTAAACACTTGGAACTAACTTCAAAGTATTAAAGATGTTTTCAAGTGCTGCTTGGTACTTAGCTATTTGCCTGGAACTGTTAGCTCTCAGTAGAACACAGTAGGCTCTCAAGACCGCGGCTCATGTTGGGCAGCGGTTCACTGTACATGTTGGCACCTCAGCCGCACTTTTGTGACAGAAACTTACTCAGTCCTTATCTCAAACAGTGCGGCCAATTAGAATTCAGAAACTCCGTGATCCCTGGTTCACTATGGTTTGGGCGTGCTGTTTTCACACTCGGTAAATACACAGTAAATGGAGTAGTAGTGTCGACCTAGTCCCTAGTCACAGAAGTTTGCTAACATAAATTAAAATTTTTTAAAAGTGGCCATCCCGGTTTGCAAGAAACTAAGCTTCTCTTCACTGCAAGGCATTCTGGGTGGACGGAAAAAAGCGCCAGAACATTGGCTCAAGGAAGGAGTTAAAAAAGACGGCGATTCCAAGGCCTCGGCATCCCAGAGCTCCTTCTGGCTTTGCTTGGGTCAACACCACATTTCTCCGTATTGTACTGTAACCGGGCAGCGGGAACCGGGTGGACGGTGAGCTCACGGCCCGCCCTGTGACCCCTTGTTCTGATCAAAGGCAGAAAACCAGGGTGCGATCCCTGAAGAATGAAAGCTTCGGGTAGGGACTGGCCAGTCAGGTGACTGTATTTAGCTCTCCAAGTTGAGGCTCCCCGGGGAAAATGCAGGAGAGCGGCCTGTGCAAACAGCAACAGGAAGAGTGGAGAGCCAGGCATCTGCTCGGCCGCCGCCGCGAGCCGTGCGTCCACCTGCGCACCGTCGTCACCCCGTGGGACCAGGAGCCGGGGGCGGAAGCACCGGGTGGGTCAGTGACCCCGGCGCGAGCCGCCTTCTGGGGCTGCCGCCGCTGCGTCCTCAGGCCAAGCCTTCTGGAAGGCGCTAGGAGTCGGGGCGCTGGGGTTGGCTCTGGATTTCAGGGCACAGGTGCGCGCTCCTGCAGCAGCCCGAAGCGCCGTCCCGGGGACACGCGGGAAGCACGGCTTGCGCTAGAGTCGCCGCCGCCAGCGCGCGCGTCGCAGAGCCGTGTGGTCTCCCCGGCGGAAGCCCGGCCCTGCGCACGACGCCGGGCGCGGCTCCTCCCTTTCCCGTTCCGCGGGGGGCGCAGGCGGTTCCCCGGGCCGAGAGCGCGCGCATGCGTGCTGCCCTGCACGCCGACCTCGGGCTCCCGCGCCCCCTCCGCGCGCCTCCGGCTCCGGCCGGGCTGCCCACGCCTAAGGACTCGCGCGGACGCGCACGAGGGAGGCGCGGCCGTGCGCCTAATCGAGGACACAGTGATCAGAAAAGCACCTGAGCGGCCCGCGTGGCTGGCTCCGTGGCTTAGTTGGCTAAAGCGCCTGTCTCGTAAACAGGAGATCCTGGGTTCGACTCCCAGCGGGGCCTTTGCAGATTGTTTTGTTGTTCTGGCAATTCACATTTTTTTAGTCCAAAACCAGCTTCCATCTCAATGTCGAGGCTCCTGCTTGGGAGCTCTGATCCCTGCAGCTTCTCCGTGCACCTGCATTCTCCGTCACTCTGCCTCTCGGCTGGTGACTTGTATGTTTCCGCTGTGGATTTAACTACTTGGATGCTCAAGATCCATCATAGACAGAATTTCTAAAATAAAACGAAAATTTTAATTCAAGCCATTTAAAAATATATTCTGCTGGTTATCCAAATCCAAGCCGTCTTACTTATTACCTCCTGCATACATAAAAACGGCTATAATTTATTGAACACTGTGTTTCACTTTGTGTATTTTCTCACATACCTTTAAAATCCCTAAGAAATACCCATAAAAGTAAGCATTATTCACGTTTTATGAATGACAAAAGAATCAGAGAGAAGCGAAGTAACTTGCCCAAATCACAGCTAGTAAATAAATAATCAAGCTAGGGTCTTACCTAATATTTCTCAGTTCGAAGTCATGGTCTTGCATTTCAAATAATTTTATTTATAAAATCAAACAGTATCCATATGGTTTAGAATAATGGTTCCTAAAACTGTATGACACATGAACTTATTAGATTATCTGATGAAAATTTGCTTATAACCACCACCAAAAGCAAAAAGCCAACAGACATACAGATAAATTTTGCATATTCTTTCAAGATGTTCACTGACCTGGGAATGCAAACCGGTGCAGCCACTCTGGAACACAGCAGGGAGGTTCCTCAAAAAGTTGAAAATAGAGCTACTCTATGACCCAGCAATTGCACTACTGGGTATTTACCCTAAAGATACAAATGTAGGGATCCAGAGGGACACCTACACCCCAATGTTCATAGCAGCAACATCCACAATAGCCAAATTATGGAAAGAGCCCAGATGTCCATTGACAGATGAGTGGACAAAGAAGATGTGGTATATATATATGTATATATATACAATGGAATATTACTCAGCCATAAAAATGAAATCTTGCCATTTGCAACAACGTGGATGAAACTAGAGGGTATTATGCTACGTGAAATAAGTTAAACAGATAAAGAATTATCATAGGATCTCACTGATATGTGGAATTTAAGAAACAAAACAGAGGGTCATGGGGAAGAGAGGAAAAAAATGAAGCAAGACCAACCCAGAGAGGGAGACAAACCATAAGAGACTTAACTGTAGGAAACAAACTGAGGTTTGCTGGAGGGGAGAGGGGTGGAGGGATGGGGTCACTGGGTGATGGCCATGGGGAGGGTATGTGTTGTAATGAGCACTGGGTATTGTATGAGACTGATGAATCACAGACCTATACCCCTGAAACAAATAATACATTATATGTTAACTAATTGAATTTAAATCTAAAAAAAAAAAAAGATGTTCACTGATCTACATTCTTGGGTGCTCATGAACCACTGAATTAAATCCTTGACTTCCATAAAGTAATAGATTAAATAAAAATTGGTGTTAAGCAAGTATTAATGGGAGATATTTTATTGCTTGATGTTGTTTTTTATAGGATTCTTGATCCCTCTCCTAAGTGGACTTAATTTGGGCCCATGAGAGGCAGACATCTGGTCAGAGTTGTCATGACTCTGGTCCAGCATGCCAGTTTCAAGAAGTTACACTTCTGGCTCCAAGGTCACCGAAATGAGTTCTGGAAGGAGTTCTGCATGCATAAACAGCTCTTGTAGCTGGTCCCAAGAAGTAGATCTACCTTCGTCTCTTAGCTAACAGTTACGAAGTTCATTCATTCATTCCCTCAATATATAAAGAATTATGTATTGTATGCCTACTCCTCCAAAATACGGAACAGTAAGTGCAGCAGTTCTGGTCTCCACCTCAAAGGAGATAAGAGCTTAGTGGGGGAGGAGGAGGAGATGGAATCAATTACATGATCACTAAGAGAAAGAAAATGTCATAGCTATGATAAATGCTACAAAAATAATGACTAAGATTTAGGAGAACATATGCAAGAGATGTCATTTACTCAGGGAATTCACAGAAGGAGACTTGAGTTGGAAAGTAAAGGAAGAATTTTGTAGGAAAGAGAGGTAAAGCATAGAGTCATCCAGGCAGAGGAAACCAGGCAAAGTGCACAGGACCGAAGGAAAGCCAACACAGCTAGAGCAGAGAAGATGCACACAGGCTGGGGCGCCTGGGGGCCTCAGTCGTTAAGTGTCCGCCTTCGGCTCAGCCCCTGATCCCAGGACCCTGGAATCAAGCCCCACATGGAGCCACATTGAGCCCCACATGGAGCCCCCTGCTCAGCGGGGAGTCAGCTTCTCCCTCTCCCATTCCCCCTGCTTGTGTTCCACCTCTCACTGTCTCAGTCCCTGTCCAGTAAGTAAATAAATTCTTAAAAAAAAAAAATGTACACAGGCAGGATGAGAAACGAGGCAGGAAAAGGATCCGGTTAACCCATGAGAGGCTTTTATCTGCCATGTTGGGGTGTTTTAATTTTATACTAAGAGCAACCACAGTGTATGTGAGTCAACATGAACACATAATCATTCTGAAAAATGACTAACCAAGAGAAAAGTGTGAAATTTCAGATTTATTTTCCTAAGTTATTTATTGTTTTCTTTTTGGAAAATAGATTTAAAATTTAAAAAAGATTTTAATGGAGCACCTGGGTTGCTCAGTGTCTGCCTTTGACTCAGGTCATGATCCCAGGGTCCTGGGTTCAAGCCCCGCATCGGGCTCCTTGCTCAACACGAAGCCTACTTCTCCCTCTCCCACTCCCCCTGCTTGTGTTCCCTCTCTCAATGTGTCTGTCTTTGTCAAATAAAATCTTTTTAAAAACAAATAAACAAAAATAATTTTTAAAAAGATTTTAAGCAATATAACAGAGGTGCAGAAAGCATAAATATAAGAAATAAGGGGATTTGGCATCAAGTTTTAAGGAGAAAATTCCCCAGATTGAGAAAGCCTATCTCTATAGCTCCCAGGGAGGTATTGCTTGAAAATGACTCTTTTCCAAGATGTTTTTAGAGTGATCTTTGGCAGAAAAATCAGTAGATAGATCCATTCCTTCTGCTTAATTATAGAGCAGTAAGGAACAATCCTGTTCTCTTTCTCTCTTTGCTTAAATGGGTGAACTCACTGATGTATTCCTGAACATTCATTTGTGCTAATGGTGAGTTCTCTCTGGAAACTTAAACTCTCCATTCTGTTTCTTCTTGGATCTTCCTAAGTATTGATGTAAAAGAATTTAGAGGTTAATATTTCTAAGTTTTTTTCATTTTGCTTTGTTTTTGTTTTTGAGTTCCAGGAGGGTTTATCTAAGGTGCCTTAATGGAGATTTGCCATCTCCTCAAACTCCACCAAAAGTTAAATCAGTTTCTTTTTTTTAAAATTAACATACAGTTTATTATTTGTTTCAGGTCAGTGACTCATCAGTACTACACAATTCACAGCACTCACCATAGCACATACCCTTCCCAGTGTCCATCACCCAGTCACTCCATTTTTCCTACCCCAGTCCTCTTCAGCAACCCTCGGTTTGTTTCCTGACATTAAGAGTCTTTTGTGGCTTGTGTTCCTTTCTGGTTTCATCTTCTTTCATTTTTCACTCCCTAACCCCATGATCCTCTGTCTTGTTTCTCAAATTCCTCTTATCAGTGAGATCATTTGATAATTATCTTTCTCTGATTGATTTAGCTTAGAATAATACCCTCTGGTTCCATCCACGTCGTTGCAAATGGCAAAATTTTGGTTTTTTGATGGCTGCATAGTATTCCATTGTATATACATACCACATCTTCTTTATCCATTCATCTGTTGGTGGACATCTAGGTTCTTTCCATAGTTTGGCTATTGTGGACATTGCTGCTATAAACATTCGGGTGCACATGCCCCTTCGGATCCTACATCTAGGGTAAATACCCAGTAGTGTGATTGCTGAATTGTAGGGTAGCTCTATTTTCAACTTTTTGAGGAAACTCCATGCTGTGTTCCAGAGTGGCTGCACCAGCTTGCATTCCCACCAACAGTGTAGGAGGGTTCCCCTTTCTCTACATCCTCACCAGCATCTGTCATTTCCTGACTTGTTAATTTTAGCCATTCTGACTGGTGTGAAGGTGGGATCTCATTGTGGTTTTGCTTTGTATTTCCCTGATGCCGAGTGATGCGGAGCAATTTTTTGTGTGTCTGTTAGCCATCTGGATGTCTTCTTTGGAGAAATGTCTGTTCATGTCTTCTGCCCATTTCTTGATTGGATTCTTTGTTCTTTGGCATTTGAGTTTGGTAAGTTCTTTACAGATTTTGGGTACTAGAGCTTTTATCTGATATGTTATTTGCAAATATCTTCTCCCAATCTGTTCTCTTTTGGTTTTGTTGACTTTCCTTTGCTGTGCAAGAGCTTTTGATCTTGATGAAGTCCCAGTAGTTCATTTTTGCCCTTGCTTCCCTTGCCTTTGGCAATGTTTCCAGGAAGAAGCTGCTGTGGCTGAGGTGGAAGAGGTTGCTGCCTGTGTTCTCCTCAAGGATTTTGATGGATTCCTTTCTCACATTGAGGTCCTTCATCCATTTGGAGTCTATTTTCGTGTGTGGTGTAAGGAAATGGTCCAGTTTCATTTTTCTGCATGTGGCTGTCCAATTTTCCCAACACCATTTGTTGAAGAGACTGTCTTTTTTCCATTGGACATTCTTTCCTGTTTTGTTGAAGATGAGTTGATCTTAGAGGTGAGGGTCTATTTCGGAATTCTCTCTTCTGCCTACAGTGCCTTTTTAGCAAAAGAAAATCTTTGATTGTGTGTTGAATTCAGCTGTCATTCTCTTTCATCTGTGGGCTTTCTTTTCTTTTTATGACACTGGCATTTTTGAAGAGTACAGACTAGTTATTTTGTAAAATATTCCATAATTTGGCTTAGTCTGCTATCTACTCACAGTGAATTCAGGCTATGTATTTTGGATGGGAATACAAAACAACTGGCAATGTGCTTTTTCAGTGCATCATCTCAGTAGACAAACAATGTCAGTTGTCCCATTACTGGTGATGTTAATTTTGATCATTTGCTTATGATGATGTCTGCCAGGTTTCTTCATAATTCCTTTATTATTATTGTAGTTAATAAGTATCTTGTGAGGAGATACTTTGAGACTATGTAAATATCCTCTTCTCATTCAACATTTAACCTATTTATCACTCATTGATGATCCTTGCCTAAATCAATTACTAATTTAGTGATTTCCAAGTGGCGATTTTCTAAATATCATTCTTTCTGCATTTATCTTTTGACTTTTTATTATAAGAAGAATATCTTTCTTCTTCATTGACTTTTTTTTTTAAGATTTTATTTATTTATTTGACAGAGATAGAGCACAAGTAGGCAGAGCAGCAGGCAGAGGGAGAGGGGGAAGCAGGCTCCCTGCTGAACAGGTGTCCTTATAAGAGATGGATCCCAGGATCCTGAGATGAGTTCCGTGTAGGAAACAGGAAGCGCTTGGAATGTTTTTAAGCGGGAAGGGTATAAAAAGTCAGTGGGTTAGTAGGAAATCAGCAGAAGTGATTGAGAAACAGACTCTAACTCAGGCCTTCAAGTGTAATTCCGGACAGTGTCTGTCGGACCGTGTTCGCGCTGTCCCGGATCTAAGACATAGCGTGCTGACCAGCAATCTGCAAGGAGCCCGCAGGACCGCTGCGGGGTGCCCGGCGCGCCGCGTCCCTGCGGTCTGGGGGACGCGGGGGTGAGCTTGGCAGATTGCTTGCTCCAGCTCCGCTGTTACTTTCTCATCTTTACAGAGGGAGTCGGCCGAGCTGGCACGCTGGGGTTAAAGCAGAGCCGGAGCTCAGCCACAATACCTGGCTGGCTGAAAGGTAAAGGCGGAGGCCCCTGGGGGCCGGGTAAGGTTTCGGAGGAGGGGGGCCTTTGGAATGCTGCGGGGAGTTGCCCACAGGAGCCTTCTTAGCCGGAACAGCTGCCCCGGCATTGCCCCTAGGCTGTGCTCAGCAGAACTCTTAGAACTCGCTGTTTCCTGTAAGCACATCCTCCTAGTTCCAACGAGACCCCTAATCACACATCCTCGCTGAGAAAGTGATAAGGATTTGTGACTCTCCGGAAGGACCGGTAAAAGCGGGAGCAAAGAAGAGCTGCGGGTCTAGGTCTCTGAGCGTGGACCCCCTGCCTTCTCGTCTCTTTCCCAGCAGTCGGGAGTCCTCTTGCATCCAGCTGTCTGGGCAGGGGAGTGCTGACCGTTCCGGCGCTGCTGCAGGAAGCTCGTGGCCACAGTCTTGCTTGCCCAACAGGGAATTGCCAGCATCCGCAGGGTAATACCCTGTTTTGTAAATCTCACAGCAGAGCGCCTAGTAAATGTTTGAATACCCTTTGTATCAAGATCCTTAGATAAAGGGGCTCTGGGAAACATACTTGCAGCTTTCCAAGCCCTCGTGCAGAATGTCAGCCAGAAGAAAGTGGGAACGGATGCTGACTCCCAGTACGTGCCCAAGAACGGATAGCTCTTACCCTGGCATGTGAAGAGAGTGGAAACAATAACATGGGTTATTTTTTAGAAATTGCTTCCTGGGGGCTCGAGCCCCACATCCTTGCGGAGCAGGGAGCCCGCTTCTCCCTCTCCCTCTGCTTGTGTTTCCTCTCTTGCTGCGTGTCTGTCAAATCAAGAGAAAATTGCCTCCTGGATAGCGTCTAGAATTGCATCAGCTTTCTTGGGCTGCCATAACAAAGAAGATCATCCCTCAGAAGGGATGTCTGAAACAACAGAAATGTGTTTTCTCACCACAATTCTTGAGCACTGTAGTCTGCGGTCAGTCTGGGCTGGGTCATTGCTAAGGTTTGTCTCCTTGGCTCGTGGATGGCCAACCTCTTCCACTGTCTGCGTATGGTCTTTCCTTAGGGCGTCGTGTGGTCATCTCTTATAAGGACACCAGTTACATTGGATGAAGGCCTACCCTCATGAGCTAACTTTAACCTAATTACATCTTTAAAGAGCCTATTTCTAAGGACAGTCACACTCTGAAGTACTGGAGATTAGGGCTGCAACATTTGAATTTTGGAGGGACACAATTTAGCCCATAACAAGGATTAAGCACATTTGGAATTTTCTTCAAGTTTTTTTCATTTGTTCATTCACTGTTTTATTTACCCTTCCGACCCTCCCTCCTTCCTTCCTCAAACTTTCAATAGGGATTTGAGCCAAAATGTCCAATAATTCCAGTAAAATATTAGCAAACCAGAAAGGTAGAGTTATGTTTCAGTGCACAACTTAAGAAAGCGTCAATGACTGAGTGAAACATCCCTTGGAGTTTCTGTGATATTGTGAATCATAAGAAATACATATTCGATCCTCATCCCTATTCCTGGCACAGAGTTCCTAAAACCCTTTAAAAAATCTTTTGTTTCTTTTATCTTTTTTTCCCCTAAATATTTGTTTTGTGTGTGTGTGTGTGTGTGTTGTTTTTTTTTTTTAGAAAGTTAGTGTGAATGCAGAGCCCAACACAGGGCTTGATCCCATGACCCTAAGATCATGATGACTGGAACTGAAATGAGTTGGATGCTTAACTGACTGACCCACCCAGGCACCACCCCCTTATAAATTTTTAAGTTTATAAGAGCACCAGGAGCATCTTTTGGTCTAATGAGGTGGCTCTGGATGGCTCGTGGATGGGGCCTTGTCACCAGAAAGACTAAGTTTAGTTAGAAGCTTGGGATTTTCTGCAGCGCTGCCTCCTACCTCCCATTCTCCAGACAGGACAGAGGGGCTGGAAATTGAGTTCATAATCATACCTACACGAGGAAGCCTCCATAAAATCCTCAAAATGTGGGGTTTGGGGGTTTCCAGGCTGATGAACTTGTAGGGCGACACCCAAACTCTACAGGGACAGAAGCTCCCGTGCTCAGGATTCTCCCGGACCCGTGCTCACCCCGTGTATCTCATCTGGCTGTTCATCTTTGTCCTTTACCATGCCTTAAACTGGTCAGTGTGTTTCCCCGAGTTCTGTGAGCTAATAACCAGGAGAGCATGGAAACCTGTGCTTTGTAGCCAGGTCAGACAAGCTGTGGGTAGCCTGGGACCCACATTTTTTGCACCTGGCTTCTGCATAGGAGACAGTCTCATGGGACTGAGCCCTTGTGGAATCTAACACTATCTCCAGGTAGTGTCAGGATTGAGCTAAACTGTAGGACACCCACTGGTGTCACAGAATTACTTCATATGGGAAAACCCCACCCACACCTGGTGTCAGAAGTGTGGTTGTCGTGTAAGAGCAGAGGAGAAGCCCAGGAGGGGACTAATGTGTTCCCTGCAGTTCCTGGTGGGCAAGATAGAGTCAAACACTGGCTACAGAACTCCTGTTGCAGCGCAGGGAGCCTGACAGACTCAGAGAAAGAATATCTGTGCACCTGAGGTTTGAGACTTCTTCCTGTCTTCCTCCCTCCCTCCCTCCCTCCCTCCCTCCCTCCTTCCTTCCCTCCCCTCCCTCCCTCCCTCCCTCCTTCCTTCCTTCCCTCCCCTCCCTCCCTCCCTCCCTCCTTCCCTCCCCTCCCTCCCTCTCTCTCTCTCGGCCTTTCCTTCCTTCCTTCCTTCCTTCCATCTGTCTGTCTTTAACTAGAGATATAAACTTATTAATATAATTTGTCTGAATTCAAAACAAGTGCTCATTGGTAAATGAGGGTTTCAGACAAGATATTAACATCTCTTCAAAATACTGTTAAAAGAAATGGCACGTGCAGCTGGTTTTAGATGGAAACAGCATGTGGCACACACACCCCGTTATGGGTGTCATCGTGGGTTAGCGTCATCATCAATCAAGGCTGCCTTATACAAGTTCTACCTTTGTCCCAGTTGTTGGGTATATAAAGAATAAATTTGCTTATTTTTGAATTGATTTCCTTTAGAAATTGATTTATACAATTTTCTTACTTAGGTTTAGTAACAACTTTCATCATACTTAGCATATGTAAATATACTTAAAAGTTGAGTTTATCCCTGGCTAATCAGTTTCTCACAAGGTTCACTTAAATTTGATCCAGGCAAGTGAATCATTTTTTTATTTATGTAGGGTTTTTTGGGGTGTGTGTGTGTGTGTGTGTGTGTTTGTGTGTGTCTTTAGTAGGATTTCCCTATAGAAAGTTCAAGAACCTTATTATTTAGTTTATTATGCTAGTCACCATAAAGTACATCATTAGTTTTGATGCAGTGTTCAGTGATTCGTTAGTTGTATGTAACACCCAGGGCTCATCACCACAGGTGCTCTCCTGAATACCCATCCCCCAGCTCCCCATCCCCTCACCCACCTCCCCTCTGAAACCCTGTTTGTTTCTCCCAGTCCATAGGCTCTAATGGTTGTCTCCCCTCTGATTTCTCCCCCTTCCTGTTCCCCTCCCTTCCCCTGTGGTTTTCTGTGTTTAACATATGAGCGAAACCATATGATAATTGTCTTTCTCTTTGGCTTACTTCACTTAGCATAATCCCTAGAGTTCTGGAACTTTCCTTTCAATTTTATTGAGAGACCAATTTCTGTTTCTTAACCTCCAAGTACCTCTTTTTGGCTTCTGTATTAAAAAATTAAAGTTGCTCAATCTTAACACATAAAAGATGAACTTCATCTTTGCTCAGGCAAGGGGGGAAATGCAAGTAGAAGTATAGACTTTGACCAAACAAAGGGGCAGAGTTGTTCCAGAATTTGGGGGTAGGGGGTGGGCAAGAAGTTTAACTTTTTGATTT
Source organism: Meles meles (assembly GCF_922984935.1). Lineage (NCBI taxonomy): Eukaryota > Metazoa > Chordata > Mammalia > Carnivora > Mustelidae > Meles > Meles meles. The sequence continues at coordinate 153,747,906 of NC_060070.1, read as the reverse complement.
AATATAATTTGGTTCAGTTTAATTGAAGCAGTGTTTTGTAGAATCAACGCAAAGCAGGGCTGTGAGTAAATTGGTGGCATCCTGTTTTCTTAAAACTACAGAGTTATGAGCAATTTTAAAAGATGTTCCTGAATCCTTACTGTAACTCTGGAAAGTGGTTGGAAGTGGAGTCTGAGATTCTGTGTCAGACCATAGCCAAGTTTTGTCAACGTCTCGGTCACTTGAGCCACATCACTTAGGTAACTGGGATACTCTGTTCCTATGATATGATGTCCAAGAACAAACTTTCTCAGCCTATGTTTTTAGAGAACACTTGCTTAGCTTGTGTCCATGAGGACAACTGTTAAGAGCAGTTTTGTGTAGTTTACAAAAAGAACCAAGGAGAAGCTAGTAACCCCCTCCCTCTCTGCCTAGATTTCTAGTCGGCTCCCTCTTCCCTCTCATACCTGAAGACAATTTCTCCTAGCTACACTCTAGCTTCCAGCAGCCAGCTAATTAGGAATTAGTCATGCTCTTACCATTTATGCCAGGAGGGCACTTTCTGTTCAGCTGTTGACTCCAAATACGAAGTCTTCTAAAATAGAAGGAATGAGAAAAAGTGTTTTTAAATATTTTAAAAAGAATGTAGAAGCGCCGTGACTTGGTCACAGAATGGTTGAAAAAGCACAGTTGCAGGAGTAGAAACACACCAGTCCACGGTCTCTGCCTAATCTCTCTTATCTCTCCTCCAAGGGAGGGTAGAGCACCAGTCTGAGTATCCCAGGCAGGGGAAGCACAATGTGTTGTTTTTTCCAGCAGCATATTTGACTTTATAACTGGAATGAAATCTGATTTACTTGTTGAAAGTTTAAATTGCTTAGAAATAACAAAAGTGCTAAAAATCAAGTACATCTGGTTCAAGATGCAGCATTTCAAAAAGGCACACAGTAGACAGCAACAGACTGGAGATGCCAGGGATTGAACCTGGGGCCTCATACATGCGAAGCATGTGCTCTACCACTGAGCTACATCCCCAGAGCTGCAGGGATTATGTGGTAAAAAATTTTTAAGAATACACATCAACTTTTCCCTAAAATATATTTTGTTATACTTTGATGTGCAAGAATAATGTGGATTTTATAGGTCTCGAATGTCAGAAAGAAGGTGTTTGTAAACCAATATCACTAAAGACTTTAGAGTCCTTTGAGTCATTTGAAATAAGCCCAGGCCCAGGTCAGGGGGCGGGGGGGGGGGGGGGGGGGGGGGGGGGGGAGAACTGGGCTTTATCGTAGCAACTACCGTGCATATAAGTCATTCAGATCAGCAGCCTCTCTGACAGGCCGGCATCAGAAAAAATAGACCCGTGGGTGGCCACAGCAAAGCCCTGGAAAAAGGAACCATGTGTAGCACAAAATCCAGCGGTAGGCAGGAGCCACTCCAGCAGGTAGAGGACTGGGCTAGCCTCTCCTTGCAAGATGCATTCTGACTCAGGTTCCAGGCATGGCCTTGTCCACAATCTCAGCCTGGCCAAAGAAGGAAGAGCCTACTCCCTAGACTGGGTAGTAAACCTGTATCCTGTGGAATAAAAAGTGTAAGAAAAATGCTGAAGGTTCAGATATAAATCCAGGTTTTTACAGTTTAGAAACAGGTTTTAGCATCAGGCACTGGTTCTCCAAGTGTGGTCTTTGATCCACCCAGCATCAGCATCACCTGGGATCCTGCTAAAAATAGATTCTCAGGCCCCGCTGTGGTGGGGACTGGGACGCGGGGTCCAGCTATCTGTGTTCCGATAGGACCGGCCACGCTGCGGAAGTAAGAGTCAGGGACCGCTGGTGTAGGCCAGCACATGACTACATTATTTTCTAGCAATAGTACCGGACTAAGGTGTTTCCAATGTTTAAAGATAAAATCATTTAACAGATTACGTCTGAATTTTTCTAAATATATTTTTTAAAGATTTTATTTATTTATTTTCAAGACAGAGAGAGACATCACAAGTAGGCAGAGAGGCAGGCAGAGAGGCAGGCAGAGAGAGGGGGAAGCAGGCTCCCCGCTGAGCAGAGAGCCCAATGTGGGGCTCCATCCCAGGACTCTGAGATCATGACCTGAGCTGAAGGCAGAGGCTTAACCCACTGAGCCACCCAGGTGCCCCTGAATTTTTCTAAATATTTAAGTGCGTGAGGGAAATCTAATTTTTGAGTTTAATTTTTAAGTGTACTGTGAAAATAGGATATGGATATTTAAAATGTTAGTTTTAAAAACTTAATCGTACACGAACGCAGCAAGAGCAGCAGATACAGCTCTCGATATCCAAACGCCCTTGAACATTAGATGTTCTATCCACGAGCCATTCGAAAAGGAAGATAAAGATGAGTAAAAACAGATTAAGAAGAGCAAATCCCCGAAATAAAGCACATCTGCAGCTTCCGATCCTGCAGCTGGACACAGCTGGACGCGCTGAGGACCCCGAGCGTGGGGGGCGCGAGATGGGGAGGGAGGAGGGACCGCCGGGCTAGGACTTCACTCCGCAACCATCCGGCCCTAGGAGCAGCTCGCACAGGGGCACAGGTCTACGGAGGTTTGGAAACAATCACAAAAGTTCCTCATTCGTGGGGAACAGAGTTGCAACCCCGATTCCCATCACGAACGGGATTCAGGGCAGCAAAGACTAGTTGGACGGTGTGTCCGTGGGCGGAGCGTCCGGCGGCTCCTAGACCCCGCGGGGCTCAGACCCGGCAGGCGGATTCTCTTAAGAAGTTGGTAACTCGGACGGTTCGGGGATCGCGGCAGAGGCTTGTTCCTTACCTCGGGCCGCCGGAGCGCCCGCCCCACCCCTGAGAACGGCCCCGTGGCGCTGGTCACGCCCTGGAAACGAGCTTCGGAGCGCATGCGGCTCCGCCGGCTCCCGGCGCCGCAGGTCTGCGCGGGTGGTTGCGGGCCCTTCGCGCGCCCGCCGCCCTCCTACACGCGGCGGCCCGTGTCCCGGGCTCCTGCTCCAGCACCCGGCCTTCGCGACGCTTAAAATGTCACCGACGCAACTGCGTTCCGGGTTCTCGGAAGCCGCAGGTACGCGCGAACCGGCTCCTCAGCTCCGGGCTCCCTGGCAAGGGGGTTTCCTCTGCAGACAGACAGGGACCCCAGACAGGAACGACAGCGGCGACGACGCTCGCCGCCTCGGCCATTCGCACCGCCGTCGGGAGATTTTAGTTCGGGAACGAATGCAGCGATCTGAGTAGGAAAGGACGCATGGTCACCGTCCCCATGAGGCATCCTTAGCTGTGCAGGCGGCGTCTCAGAGACGAGCCTGTGCCCCAGAACGAACCAGGTGAGGACTCCCACTGGCAGGTGCAAGGGGAGGGGCCACGCGCGGCAGTTGGCTCGGGGTCAGAGGGGCCCTACGGACGGAGGCGCGGGGAGAACGTTCCGCACCTCCGCAGACGTCTGCACGGCCCCAGAGGCGGCCTCAGCCCCGGGGCTCCAGAGGGATCCTCCCGGCCGGATGGCGGCGAGGGGTCCCGCCCTCAAACGCCAGCCCAAACCTCGCTGGTTGGGATCAACGCTCGCAACACTTCCCAAGCCCAGCCGCTGCCCCACACTTGAGCCCAGAGACCTCGAGCCCGCGACCCCGAGAGACCGTGCAGACTGGCCGGCGACTTGCTGCAAGGACCAGGCGGGGATGGGGACTGAGGAGGGGGGAGAACCAAGGAGGGAGGCGGTGGCTCCACAGACGAAAGAGTGCACGCCCAAGGCTCACCCCGTGTCTGCAGGTGCCCTTCCCATCGCCGGAGTCTCCCAGCTCCGGCGTTCCTTCACTCCCTGGTGTCTGTGATGTGTGCTCTGCCCTGACCGGAGAGAGAGGAGGGAACTGGGACGAGGGCGAAGTGGCAGCCGGGCGGGCCGGGGCCCACCCTCCCAGCGGAGCGCACCCCGCCGGCTCAGGAGCGCACATCCCACGCGAGCCTGCCAGTCTGCTTGCTGCCCTGGGGCGACTGCCCTCTGGGCCAACGCGGGACCCGGCACGTTCACTCCGCAACGCACAGGCCTTCGCGGTAGACGGGGACCGATATCCTCGTGGTCACCGGGACCAGTAGGTGACCAGCGCGTCCTTCGGCCATCGCCGGGGGCTGGCGCGCCGGGTCAGGCCCGCGGGGCTCCCCTCCGGCGGGTCGGTTTTGCGAGGCGGGGGAGGTGGCAAGTGGTGAGTGGGCCCGGCCCCCCCCCCCCCCCCGCAGGGAGCTGAAGCCGCGCGGGGACTGCCGTCGAGAGAGCGCGGGGCCGCTGTGAGCTTGTACCGACCTCACGGGGCAGCGAGTAGGGTGATGGGAGGTTTGCGCCCCTTGATCCAGGCGTGCTTGCCCCTACTCACAGGGGGGCTTTCGGTGAAACATCACCTTCGCCAGTCCTCAGGAGGATGAAACCAGTGGCTTTGTTGCCTGTTTGTAGACATTATATTTAGTTTCATGTCTCCCTGACTTGGTCCCAAGTGTCTCCCCTTAGCGTTGGCCTTTTGTTGTCCTGTTGGGTGTGATGAAGTTCTAGAACCTAGGTGAGGTTCCGTGGGGTGAGGTCCGGAGCCGATGACCAAGAAAGAATTCTTGAGACATCTTTGGTGCAAAGTGGTGGTTTATGAAAGCGCGGGGACAGGACCCGTGGGCAGAAAGAGCTGCTGCCCCGGGATGTGGGGGTGGTGATTATATACACAGGGGTTGGGTAGGTGAGGACAAAGGGGGTGTTCAAAAGGGCTGTGGGGGTAAAGAAGACTGTCAGGATATTGAAGGCCTGGTTACTCTCAAGCCAAGGCCGTTTTTCCTCTAATGAGGCACTAACATGAGGACTATTGGGAGTTTCCTGGTGGAATGTCACATTCCTGTTATCAAGCATCCCTGTTAGTGAGATTTGGGTTTAGAAGAAATTTAACTTTTTTTACATTTCCTTCTGCCTCAGTCTCCTTCAGTTTTTATGGAGGGGAGGGCGACATTAGGGCTTGAGGAACTGAGTTATGTGCCTCTGGAAATTGGGCTATTGGAAAGGTAAGTTCTTTGTTGTGAATCTCAAGGACATTTGTAAACCAAGGGAGACTCCTGCCTTGCAGGATTGTGATCTCTGCAAGTTAACTGTTTGTTTTTCTTTTAGGGCAGCCAGGGGTGCCTGAGGAATGTCACACTTATTACGGAGGGGAGCGGGTGGAGAAGGGGTGCAAGGTGCCAGCTTTTGCTTTGTCCTCAGCCAGTCTCCTGCTCCCTCATCAGGCGTCTACGGTCTGGACCGCCTCCCGGCTGTGCAGGGCCGGGGGAGTCTTCGGGACTGTCGCTGTGCTGGGCATTTCTGCGGGGGCGCAGGGCTTCAGAGGCCCGGGGCGCCGCTGGCCGGGCAGCAGAGCCTGGCTCGTCCCAGCCGGAGGAGCGGCCTCCGCGGGGAGGGAAAGCCGGCGAGGCCACGGACTCCAGCCTGAGGGAAGGCGAGAAACTGAGGCAGAGCGAGGCACGCGTTGAAGCTGTTCATGTGTTTCTCAGCCCGGCTGCCCCGACAGCCCTCGTTGCAAGATTCCCTGCGCAGTCTTAGCGGAGCCGAGCGGAGCGCGCCGGCCACGTACCCTAGCGGCTCTTTCCTGAGCGGCTGCTGCGGCCGGCTCTGTGCTGCCGGCGTGGGCCGGGGCGAGGCGGGTCGCAGGCGCAGCCTCCGCGCTCTAAAATCAGCCCAGTCGAGAATGAAGCAAATGCGATCCAGTAGCATAAATCTGCAAATATAAACTGCGCTAAACGACGTTGGAAGGAGGTATTATTCGTATGCATTTGTTCAGTTGGCTGACTGATCGTCTTCCTGTGAATGCGGACCGAAGAAACCCGCGGAATCCCAGTCGCAGGCCTCGCCAGTAAGGCAGACCCACTGGTCGACAATTGAGGGGGAAAAGGAGCAACTTTGTCGTGGGGATGTAGCTCAGTGGTAGAGCGCATGCTTTGCATGTATGAGGCCCCGGGTTCGATCCCCGGCATCTCCACTTTCACAAGGCCAGACCAGGCAGGAGTCCTGGTTTACTTCTTATTTAACCCTTCGCAGGCCTTTCTTCAATTATTAAAGTTACTGACAGAGAGGAATTTTCTTCCAGCCAAAGGTCTTACTGGGCTCAGAATTAAATTGTGGCTAAGGGAGTTTTATTACCTGTGCACAGAGGACTAATAATGAAACTGAGACCTATTCTGGACAAAGGAAATAAATTTGTGAGGACTTGACAGGACGAAGAAGATAGATGCTTGGGAACTTTAATTAATAAGAGATTTTCAGTGGAATTTGGGCTGAAGTAGATTAGTAATAAAGTAACAAGGTTTATTTCTACAGCTGTCTCAATTTTAAATTTCCTATCTCTGGTGATAAGGATGTCTTTTACTTTTACCACAAGGAGGGTCCCTTGAATAGGGGAGATTTGTTTCCTGCTTTCAGGGAGGACAGAGGAGGGTGTGATGTCCTTGTACCTGCTGTTTCCGGAGTAGCTTCCATTCAAAATACTTACCATGCCATTGTGGGACAGACTGCCCTGGGCCCCTACAGTACTTAAATAAATAAGCCATTGGGGACATATAAAGTTAGGCATAGTACATTACTGGGAAGTTTAAATATTGCCAAATTCCTCCACTTAATTGAAAGTATAAACCTAATATATAACAATCATGTAAATACTTTAGAGCATGGAATACTACTCAGCTGTCAAAATGAACTCTTGCCATTTGCAACCACATGGATGGAACTCCAGGGTATTATGCTGAGTGAAATCAGTCAATCAGAGAAAGACAATTATCATATGATCTGACTCATATGGAATTTAAGAAGCAAAACAGGATCATGGGGGAAGAGAGGAAGAAATAAAACAAAATGAAACCAGAGAGAGACGAACTGCAAGAGACTCTTAATCATAGGAAGCAAACTGAGGGCTGCTGGCGGCGGGGGTAATTGGGTGATGCACGTTAAGGAGGTCACATGATGTGAGGGGGGGGAGTGGGGTGGGGGGGTGGGGGGGGGAGTGGGGTGGGGGGGGTGGGGGGGTGTTATATGGGACTGATGAATCATTGACCTCTACCTCTGAAGCTGATAATACAGCCTGTTAATTAACTAAATTTAAATAAAAAACTAAAAAATAGATTCATAAGTAGATACTTTACAACATCTTTAAATCTCATCACAGATGAACAAAATGTTTATAAAACCTTCCTCTAAAATAAGTCTCGGAATGCGGTTTACATAGAGACAGACATCAGGTGACCGAAGGTGATGACTCCTGACCAGAAATAGAATTCTCTGCAGTACTAGACGCCTGGGTGGCTCAGTTGGTTAGGCGTTTGCCTTCGGCTCAGGTCATGACCTCAGTGTTGTGGGATCAAGGCCCTTCTCCCTCTCCCTCTGCCCAACTCTACTTCCCCCACTCATGCTCACTCTCTCTCAAATGAATAAATAAAATCTTTAAAAAAAAAAAAAAGGAATTTTCTGCCGTACCAATGAAGATGAGCCTACTGTCTTTTCTTGCCTATTTGGATCATCCTCTTTTAACAGACTTTCAAATATTTTTTTTTAAAGATCTTTTATTCATTTATTTGAAAGACAGAAATTACAAGTAGGCAGAGAGAGAGAGGAGGAAGCAGGCTCCCTGCTGAGCAGAGAGCCCGATGCGATGCGGGGCTCGATTCCAGGACCCTGGGATCATGACCTGAGCCGAAGGCAGAGGCTTTAACCCACTGAGCCACCCAGGCGCCCCTAACAGTTAGACTTTGAACTTTATATCAGGAATTGTCTGAGCAACTTGCTTTAACACGTTTTCTTTTCGAGGCCCCTGGGTGGCTCAGGCGGTTGAGCATCTGCCTGAAGCTTGGGTCATGGTCCCAGGGTCCTGGGATCAAGGGCCCGATGGGGGCATCGGGCTCCTTGTGCAGTGGGGAGCTTGCTTCCCCTCCCCCACTCCCCCGGCTTGCGCGCCCTCACTGTGTGTGTGTTTGTCTGTCTGTCTCTCTCTCTCATTTGGTCAAACAAATAAAATCTTTACAAAAACTGTTTCTTTTTATGCTGGTTTTTTAACAATATGCTACATTTTTTGACCGTCATGCATACAACCTGTTGTAAGTCAAATTTCAACTGCTTACTGAATAAGACACAGACTTGAACAAGGAGCTATGCAAATCAGGTTAAAACTTTTTTTTCTTTGACCAAAGATTGGAGAGAGAACAGACATAGTTGAGAGGATGTAATAGGTTGGAGAGTTTAAAATGTGTATGGATGGGTTCCTGGTTCTATCCTTGTTGTCTCCACTTTCTGTCTCCCCCACCAAGGGACAAGACCCAGCAAAACTTCTAGGTGCTCCTCTGTGTGTTTTCCTTCCCCTTGTCATGCCCCTGCTAGTTTTCACTTTCAGGTTTCCTTCCCACTTCCTGGCAGAGTTTATCTCTAAGCAGCTACAGAAAGATGCCATTTTGGTGGCATTTTTGGTCAACATCAGAAGATTCAGTAATATCTATCAGGGGGATGTGGTTAGTCTTGGAGTGAAGACATCCTCTTGGAGGACCCAAATTGGACAGGACCCCCAGTGTTCCTTTTTCCATTGGTACCTTCAAAGGTCAAGGCATGACCTGAGTTCTTTTTTTTTTTTTTTAAGATTTTATTTATTCATTTGACAGGCAGAGCTCACAAGTAGGCAGAGAGGCAGATAGAGAGAGAGGAGGAAGCAGGCTCCCCGCCGAGCAGAGAGCCGGATGCAGGGCTCAATCCCAGGACCCCAGGATCATGAACCAAGCGGAAGGCAGAGGCTTTAACCCATTGAGTCACCCAGGCACCCCATGACCTGAATTCTGTAAACAAAACAAGGGTTTTGGCTTTGTGCCCTTGGCAACTCTGAAATAGAAGTACAGATAGTGGGGCACCTGGGCATCAGGGCTCCTGGTCTCAGGTGTTCAGTCTGGAACTGGGATCTCTGCATCGGCCCTTCATCCCTCCGACCATCAAACTACACCACACAGATGAGAAGTTACTTCGATAATTAAGATTTCATTAAAAATGAAATAGTTTCTAGAATATTCAGAGAACAGCTGCAAACAATAATAAGACTGTGAATGCTTGGCATTACTCAGATTGGACACCTGTACTGAGGTATACTGATATACAAAGAACTACACATATCCGTGGGTGTGGTTTGATGAGTTTGGACATAAGCAAATCCCCATTATACCATCACCACAGACAAGGTCACAACATACGCACTACCTCCTGAAGTTGCCTTGTGTCCCTTTGCTTTTCAAGTGTGTGTCTGTGTGTGTGTGACAGAGAGAGACCTACCCCCTTAAACTCGGAAGTGCGCAATACATTCTTGCTAACTGGAGGCGGATTTCTGTCACGTTTGTCTCGCATAACTGAAACTTTATCCTCACCCAGCCCAGCTCTCTGTTTCCTCCCCGCCGCGGTTGCTGGCGATCCCCATCACATTCCCTGCTTCCACGAGTCTGACTGTTGGCCAGAGTGGAAATGTGCAGTAATTGTCCTTCTGGCTGGCTTCATTTCGCGCCTTCTGGGTTCATCCCGTTGTCACAACTGGTAACGTTTTTAAAGGCTGGATAATATTTTTGTGTGTATGCCAGAGTTTCTTTATCCATTCATCTGTCGATGATACTTCCGTTGTTTCCGTATCTTGACCATCAGATGTCTTTTCAAAATCCTGTTTTCAGTTCTTTTGGATACAGACACAGCCAGAAGTGGGATTGCTGGATCATTTCGGAGTTTTATTTTTACTTTCTCTGAGAAGCATCCATACTGTTTTGTGTAGCTGCCGCACCATTTTACATTCTCACAAACAGTGGGCGAGGGTTCTAATCTCTCTACACCCTCACCAACACTTGTTACCTTTTTTTTTCTTTAAACAATAGCCATCCTAACAGGTGTGACGTGATAGCTCATTGTAGTTTTGATTTACGTTATACATACGTCACCACGTTGCACTTTTTTTTTAATGATTTATTTACTTATTTGAGAGAGAGTAGGGGGGAAGGTCAGAGGGAGGTGGAGAGACTCTCAAGCAGATTCCCTATAGAGCCTGGAACCTGAACTCACGACCCTGAGGTCATGAGCTGAGTCAAAATCAAGAGTGGGCTCCTCAACTGACCGAGCCACCCAGGTGCCCCCACTTTAAATATATTAAAATTTTATTTGTCCATTATGCCTAATTAAAAAACTATCCACTGCAATGATTTTCAAGAAACAGAAGCCATTCTTTGAGAAAAATGAAAATTAAATTTAAAACATTTAAATATGTAATATAAATAACATAAATATTAAATGTAAACATTTTAAACTTTCTGTTTGGGACATTTTACTTTTTAAAAAAATTTTAATTAACATATAATGTATTATTTGTTACAGGTCTGTGGTTCATCAGTCTATATAACAGCCGGTGCTCATCCATCACATGCCCTCCTTAATGCCCATCACCTGTCACCCCATCCCCTACAGCTCTCCCCTCTAGCAACCCTCAGTTTCTTCCCTATGATTAAGAGTCTTATAGTTTTCCCCCCTGCTCTGGTTTTGTCTTGTCTTGTTTCATTTTTCCCTCTCTTCTCTTATGGTCCTCTATGATATTTCTTGTATTCCACATATGAGTGAAACTGTATGATAATTGTCCTTCTCTGATTGACTTATTTCACTTAGTATAATATCTAGTTCCATCCGTATCAATACAGATGGTAGGTGTTCACCCTTTCCGATGGCTGAGGAATATTGCATTGTATAAATGGACCACATCTTCTTTATTCCTCTGTCGAGGGACATCTTCACTCCTTCCACATTTGGCTATTGTGGACATTGCTGCTATGAACATTAGGATGCATGTGCCCTTCTTTTCACTACATCTGTATCTTTGGGGTAAATACCCAGTAGTGAAATTACTGGCTTATAGGGTAGCTCTATTTCCAACTTCTTAAGGCAACTTTGTACTGTTTCCAGAGTGGCTGCACCAGCTTGCATTCCCACCAGTAGTGTAGGAGGGCTCCCTTTCTTCATATCCAGGCCAACACCTCGTTTCCTGACTGGTTGATTTTAGCCATTCTGACTGGTGTGAGGTGGGATCTCATTGTGGTTTTGATTTGTATTTCCCTGATGCCGAGTGATGTGAACACTTTCTCGTGTCTTTTGGCCATTTGGATGTCTTCTTTGCAGAAATGTCTGTTTCTGTCTTCTACCCATTTCCTGGAGAAAAATGAAAATTAAATTAAAAAGATATTTAAATATATAATATAAAGTCAGTAAGATAAATATTGAATGTAAACATTTTTAACCTTCTGTTTTGGACATTTTATTTTATTTTTATGATTTTTTTTTTTAATAATCTCTATGCCCAGTGTGGGGGCTTGAACTCACAATCCCAAAACAACAAGTCCCATTCTCCACCAACTGAGCCAGTCAAGCTACTCTGTTTCAGACATTTTTTTAAAAAATTTATTTATTTGACAGACAGAGATCACAGAGAGAGAGAGAGAGAGAGAGAGGAGGAAGCAGGCTCCCTGCTGAGCTGAGAGCCTGATGTGGGGCTCAATCCCAGGACCCTGGGATCATGACCTGAGCAGAAGGCAGAGACTTAACCCTTGAGCTACCCAGATCCAGACAGTTTAAAATAGAGCTTATACTCCAATGAATATAGCTGCATTCAGTCACACACTTTGAGCATTTAACCATCACTTCGTTGTTCTTGTTCAATTTTTACCAACTTTCACTTTTTATTTTTGCTGCCCCCTGGAAAACAAATCAAATTTCAAACATTATATTAACTTCAACCATAAATATTTTTACATGTATAACTAATAGTTATACGAGACCAGTGCTCTAACCCCTGAGCTACGGAGCCTAACTAATAGTTATAAACTTTTAAAAACATTACCATAATAATATCACAGCCAGCAAAGTTAAACTTCTTAATGTAGTCTAATGCTCAGTCCATGTTCAGTTGTTTCATTTTCCAATTATTTTGTTTGCGTCCAGATCCAAATGTGTTGCATTTAATCTCCCTGTATGTCATTTCATCTGTTTCATATCTGCCTCCTTCTCCCCGCCCCCACCCCGGCCATGTCACTTACTTTCTGAGGGTCAGTTGGCCCAGGAGAATTTTATCACATTCTGGATCTGGCTGATTGCCTGTGTTATTAAACAGATTTTTGTATTCCCGATACTTATTGTAAACAGATGGCTCCATCGTTTGAGTGGATAAACCATTAATTTCTTTTTTTTTTAATATTTTATTTATTTGACAGAGATCACAACTAGGCAGAGAGGCAGGCAGAGAGAGAGGAGAAAGCAGGCTCCCCGCGGGGCAGAGAGCCCGATGCGGGGCTCGATCCCAGAACCCTGGGATCATGACCTGAGCCGAAGGCAGAGGCTTTAACCCACTGAGCCACTCAGGTGCCCCAACCATTAATTTCTTAACTCAAGTATTTTGTTGGTGAGGTTGGGAATGTTCTGTTTCACTGTACCCAGACACACAGGATGTGTAGTCCTCTCACTTTTAATGCCATGGAATTAATTGCTGGTTTTAGGGGATGTCAGCCATTCCGTCCATTCTAGGATTCTGTCCGATTTCTCCTCAAGGCTGTAGCAGCCATTGATGATTGTGACCTGGATGCATTAGATCTGTTGTAAAATGTTGATTCTAATTTTAATCATTCCTCCTGCATTTATCAGCTGTGATTCTTCTATGGAGAAAATCTTTCCCTTATCAACAACATGTTTATCTTAAGAAACATCCCAGGGGTGCCTGGGTGGCCCAGTCAGTTAGGGATCAGCCTTCAGCTCGGGTTGTGATCCCAGGGTTCTGAAATCAAGCACCCCGCCCAGCTTCCTGCTCAGGAGGGATCTGCTTCTCCTCCTCCCTCTGTCCCTCCCCCCCACTATCTCTCCCTGTCAAATAAATCAATAAAATCTTTTTTAAAAATTCCATATTACTCATATAGGATAAATACTTGATTCGTTTCCTTCATTGGTCAACTTTCAAAATAATGAGATGCTATCCAAAGCCTGCAAAGGTTAGATATAGACTATCATGTGTGAGTCTGTGTTGGTTTTACCAGTAGGTGCTCTGAATGCTCTACTTGTAGTGGCTTTTCCACTTTGAAGGGCAATTTCCAGACGTATAATCCTACCAAGATATATAGAGATAGCTTTATCACTTACTATCCAATACTTAATCCTCTGTTTCTTCATATCTGAATGCCTCGGTTAATACCTCCATCAGAGCGGCACCTACCTGGGTGGCTCATTTGGTGAAGGGCTAGACTCTTGTTTTCAGTTCAGATCATGATCTCGGGGTATGGGATTGAGACAGGCATGGACCCCACATTTGACTCAGCATTGGGTGTGGAGCGTGCTTAAGAGTCTCTCCCTGTCCCTTTGCCCCTCTCCTCACCTCTCTCTCTCTCTCTCTCAAAAAAAAAAAAAAAAAAAAAGGAAAGGAAGGAAGGAGAAAAAGAAACACCCCAATCACAGCATTAAATAGTGGTGAAGATAATAGACATACTTGTCTTGTCATAAAAAATTTTTAATATAAAATGGGAAAAAAAATTTTAATGTTTGACACAAAATACTTTAAAAAAACTTAAATAGGTAGTACAGAATATAAAAATCTCCTAATAGTATATATTACATAGAATTATCTTCCAGAATACCAAATAATCCCTAGAAGTTAATAAATTTAAAAGTGAGGGCTCTCTCTCCCATAGTATATATTCAGCTCATACTTCAGACTAGCAAATCGGCTAGGATATGCAGGTGTTACTTGTGGGATGCTCGTTGGTTTGGGGGCAGTGGAAAGGGTCCTCCAGTCATTTCTAAAATGAGCCCGACGTGTCACTTATTTTGACTTAAGAAATACTTAGCCGCTCGGTCCCACACCTGTCCGCAGAGGCAGGCGTCCTGGGCCCCTTCCCCCGGTCTCCGTGACCCCCAGTCTAGGCTCGGACGACAGCACCTCATGGCCCCTCACGTGCCTTGGAAAGCCCGCAGGTGGGCCTGGGGCCCTCCGGGTCCGTGTCTGGTCACACGAAAAGGGGGAAAGTAGTTCGCAAGTTCAGAAGGAAAAAAAAAACAAAAACCCAATACGATCTTTTCCTGCTGTTCACCTCCAGTGTGTTCTTTGCCCCAAGAACTTTCCAGAACTCAAAGGAGCGGATGAGACCGAGGCTCTGCGCCGTCCGGGCGCGCAGGGCCCAGGACACTTGTTCTCAGTACGAAGTCGGGTGTCACTGCCGCCGTCCGGGCGGGTAGAAAACGGAACGAGAGCCGGCGGGTTCGCGGGGGAGACGCGCCCCGACCCCAGGCAATCCCCCCAAAACTGCTGGAGGTGCCGGGGATTGAACCCGGGACCTCGTACATGCTAAGCACGCGCTCTACCACTGAGCTACACCCCCGACTGCGGGCGCGGCGCTGCGGATTCCTCTCGTGATTTATTATCTTTCTTCCCTCCGAAAGCCTCAGGAAGGCGCGGAGAAAACGGGGCGCAGACTGCTCCGTGCGGCCGGCTGCGCGCGGCTCCGAAACGCCCCGCCGGGATTCCGCGGGCGCAGGCGGCCGAGCCCGCGCGGTCCCGCTCCCTGCGGCCACGTGTCCTGCCTGCGGCGGAGGAACGGCGGGGGGCGCAGCAGGGGGCGGCGCGGCGGCGGCGGCGGGGCGGGCCCGGGGCGCTGGAGGCGGGGGAGGGGTCCGCGCCCCCCGCGCCCCTCCCCCGGACCCTCCCACCATCTCGGTTTCCGGCCGCCGGAAACGGCCCCTGAACACTCGGTGCTGGTGGCCGGGGGCGTCCCGCGGGCCCGCGATGTCCTGCCCTGATCGCAAGGACAAGCTGGAACCCGAGCCGGGGTGACAGGTGTCCCCGTCCGCGAAGCCCTGGCGGCCCCCGCTCTGCGGGGCTCGTGGGGGTGCGTGTCAATGTTGCTTCCGTGTCAGGTGAGCGGGCCGGGGGCCCTGGCTCCTGCTGCCCACCACCAGCCCGTGGGGACCCCGGGAGCCATGAAGATCCATTGGTTCCTTGGATGGTTTGGGGGGAAAGCTTCTATTTTAGAGAGTTGGCTCCGTCCAGCCCAAATTTCCAGCGGTAGATTTCTCTGGAGCCTCCCGTGCGTTCCCTCTCTGCCTCTGAAACACCTTCAAACTTACTAGAAAGTTGAAAAAAAAAAAAATGGAAATAGCATAAAAACATCTGTCTGCCTTTTACCCAGATTTAGCTACTGTTAATATTTTACTCCATTTGCTTCAACGTTTGCTTCCTCTATCTCTCCTTTGAGATTAAGTTGCAGCCCACCCTGTCGCTCACACACTTGGCTACAGTTTGACCTTGCCACAGTAGCCCTGTTTCCACTACAGTCCGCACGCCAGTTTGACCAAATGACCCGATTTCCCCTCCGGTACAGCGACTAGTCTGGGGTCAGGCATTGCATTTAGTTGGCCTTTTTAGTTTTCTTTAATCTGGAACATTCCCACAGCCTTTTTGTTCCCCCAGTAGAACGTTTTCCACTTTGGGTCTGCCTGTGGTTTCCGTGTGGTAGTTTCAGGCCATGCCTTTCCCACTGCAGCACTAGGGAGCTGGTGTCCTAATGATGGCACCTGGAGACTGCCTCCCGTGGATGAGTGACGGCACCACGCCCCAATACTCTGATTATCCGGAGAACTCTCTCATTCCTAGTCTTTACAACGAAAAGAGCAGAGACGAGGAAAGAAGAGGGGTGAGGACCACACTGAAGCCTTAAAATTAGATGTTGTGCCTGTTTACCGAAAGCATCTTCGTTAAGTTTTCCCTGAAGATTTGCGCGAGAATTTCGCTGGGAGATATACCCAGGGTCCAAAAATACACATGCCAGTGGTAAACTTGACCACATGGCCCTCGAAGGCCTTCAGGTCCCAGCTGGGACTGTTACCTCAGGCAGAGAGTGGGGACGTGATGGCGGTCGGGGCTCTGCACTGGGAAAGTCATCCTGGGCTCTCTGGATGCCCCCGAAGGTAGTCACCCCTGTCCTTCCATGAGGGGAAGGCAAAGGAGAAATGAACACATTGCAGCTCCAGCAGCCGGAAAATTGGAGGAAACAGTCTCCCGTGCAGCCTCTGCAAGGAGCATGGCCCCTCACACACCTCTAACCGTGGAAGAGAATGTGTGTTGCTGTGAGCCACCCAGAGTTTGGGGCCCTGGGTCTGTTACCGCAGACATGTGATAAGTGATTGCAGTGCGTTGTGCAGGACGGCATTGGAGGACAGCTGTGCTGCCAGAGGCACACAGAAGTTTCCATCCCCAGCATCTTTAACAACATCTGCTGTTCACCTTCATGAGCCGCGCCATTCCTCCGTAGGCGGGATTCTTGGTGATCTGCCTTCCTCCGATTTCTAGTGAGGTTCAACATCTCTTAATATTGGAAGTCATTTAGGCATTACTTTTCTGAATTATTTATTTCCTTGTCCCATTTTTCTTTTGTGTTGCCTCTTTTTCTGATGGTATTTCACTTTTTTTTTTCATAAGATTTTTTTTTTAATTTATTTATTTGACAGACAGAGATCACAAGTAGGCAGAGAGGCAGGCAGAGAGAGAGGAGGAAACAGGCTCCCCACTGAGCAGGAAGCCTGATGCGGGGCTCGAAGCCTGATGCGGGGCTCGAAGCCTGATGCGGGGCTCGAAGCCTGATGCGGGGCTCGATCCCAGGACCCTGGGATCATGACCTGAGCCGAACGCAGAGGCTTTAACCCACTGAGCCACCCAGGCGCCCCTAAGATATTTTTTTTTTTTTTTAAGCAATCTCTGCAGCCAGTGTGGGCCTTGAGCTTACAACCCTGAGATCAAGAGTCCTGTGGTCTACCAACTGAGCCAGCCAGATGCCCCTCTGGTAGTATTTTAAAATTTCTGTTTTTTAATTCCTCTTTTGCAAGGGGTCTTTTTATTTAGTATATATTGATTTCTTGTCAGTCTTAGTTGTCGCAAAAATCTCCTTCCAGTCTATTATATGTCCATGAATTTCATCTGTGGCATTCTTTATGGATTGAAAACCATCACTTTTTAATGACAGGACTGCCCATTTTCAATGATTTGTGCCTTTTGGTTCTTGTGTTTTGTTTTTTTTTTAATCTTCACCAGTTATGACTTATTAGAAGGTCCTACTTCCCAACCATTAGTCCTTGAATATACCCCCTTTGTGACTTTTCTAGTCTCACAAAGAGTTGGGGAATTCTCTCGGGGGTCACTCAAAACCAGTAAATATTACCTGGCTCCACAGTAATTCAGGGGCACCTGGAGCCCAGGTCAGGACAGTTAGTGATCCAAGCGTGAGATGTGGGAGCCCTGCCCCGAGGGCCTGGGAGTCAGAGAGAGGCTGGGAGCAAGCAGTACAGGAAACTCACCTGGGTCAGTCCAGGAGCAGGGGATCCTGAAGCCAGGTGCCACGCCACTGTAGGGATGAATGTTTTCATATCATAAGAGTGGGGAGGCGGAAGAGCAGAGCCTGACACTTGCTACGGTCCCACTCTGTCCCACTGTGGTGGGACACAGGCGGCTCGGGGTCAGCTTTGTCCCCGGTTCAGGAAGAAGTAGAAACATATCCCCTTCGACAGAAGGCTTCCCCAGGTTGCGCCTGCAAGACTCATTCGTATTAAGATCATACAACCAGCTCAACAATAAGGATGACTATACACACAGGAGATAAAAACACTATGCCGATGGTTTAGAAGATAAGAAACGTGACATGTATAGACCTAAGCAACTCCAGATGTTGAAATTTTAAGATACAAGACAAAGAATCGCTGTGTGGGATATGTATCAATAAATTAAGGATACAGAGTATGCAAGAAGAATGAATAGAATGATATAACATTTAGAACTTAGAAATAAAAATAATAATTGAAATGAAAAATTTCTAATAGGTAAGATTAAACAGCATATTAGCTGCAACCAAAGAAAGAATGACTACACTGAGAGATAAAGCCAAAACGCTGATCCAGAATATAACAAAAGTAGTTAACATGGAGCATTCGAAGCAAGCTGTGACAGATGAACCTGACCACAGGTCATTTGCACCTCCTCCCATCACGGGGTGGAGTCTAACTTACTCCTCTAAACCTTGACTCTGAGCTGCTCTGACCGGTGGAGTACAATGAGGTGATGCCGTGCCACTTCCAGGCCTGATCTAGAGAAACCTTGTCATGCCAGCCCTCACTTTCCTGGAAGACGGCTATCATTGTAAAAAAAAAAAAAAAAAAAAAAAAAAAAGGCTGGACCATCCTGCTAGAAAGATCACATGAAGGAAATCTACCAACTCCCAGAAATAGTCCCTGTCAGATATGTTATTGAGGCCATCCAAGAACAGTCTCTGGCTGACCTGCCCGTCAGCCACATAGAAATTAGTCCAGCTGACCCACAAAGAGAAGGGACGATACAGCCCACCTGAGCTCTCCCCATATTGCCACCTCATGGAACTGTGAGAAAATAATAAGTGGGTGTTATTATAAACCCCTGAGTTTCGGGGTAGTTTATAACACAGCCATAGAAGATGGATAAAAGAACACAGTAGAGATGTAGGCTCAGCTAATAAATTCTGAAATATATATAATTACAACCAGAAATAAAAGAAGAGAAAAATGTAGGTGAGGTAATATTTGAAAACATAATAGCTGAGAATTCCCCAGAACTGGAGAGGAATTTTCATGCATAAAAGATTCAGAAAGCACAGTGCATCACAAGCAAGGTAAAGTGAACAACTATAACTTCACACCTCCTCCTGAAAGAGGAGGTCTGAAATCAGAGAATACGGACAGCTCTCCTGCAAAGGAGGACGAGTTAGAATGTTAACAACAACCTTAACTCCATGATACAATCCAGGAAAAGGGAAATCTATTTTAGAAGTATTGAAATAAAATAATTGTCAATCTAGAGCTGTGTACTCTCCAAACTGAGCTTTTAAGAATGGGAGCTTTTTACCACCATTTACATGTAAAGATTTATTTATTTAAGAGAGGGAGCAGGGAGAGGGCGAGAACTCCAAGCAGACGCCACTCTGAGCAAACAGAGCCGGGGCTGGGCTTGCTCTCACAATCCTGAGATCACAACCTGAGCTGAAACCAAGAGTTTATGCTCAAGCAACTGAGCTGCCAGGTGCCCTGACCACTGTTCACAAATAAAAACTAGGAGTTTACAACCAAGAGATCTGCATCAAACAAAATCTTTTAACTTGTGTTATTAACATTCAAACTTGCATAAAGTTAGAATAGTATGATGAATGTCCACGTCCACCTCAGCCTGGTTCAGCAATGATTAACACATGCTGCTCTTATTTCATTTTTTTCTGAAGTATTTCAAACTATTTTCAACCATCATGCAGTTTGATCTTTAAATATTTCAGTATATACCTCTAATAGAT
Organism: Meles meles; assembly: GCF_922984935.1. Taxonomy (NCBI): domain Eukaryota; kingdom Metazoa; phylum Chordata; class Mammalia; order Carnivora; family Mustelidae; genus Meles; species Meles meles. The sequence continues at coordinate 153,728,530 of NC_060070.1, read as the reverse complement.
AAAGACATTAAAAATAATTTCAATAACTTTATCAAATCTTAAAATTTTAACTAAAATTCTAATTCTAATTCTAATTAACTAAATTTATCCCCTAATATTACTTTTACAGAGGTGTGGGGAGGGAGGGGCAGAGGGAGAGAGAATGTCAGGCAGACATCACACCCAGCTCAGAGCCCAATGTGGAGCTCGATCTCACAACCCTGAGATCACGACCTGAGCCAAAATTAAGAGTCCGACACTTAACCAACTGAGCCACCAGGCGCCCTTAACTAAAATTCTTAATACTAATATCCAGTCCAAGTTCAATTTTCTCAGTTTTGTAAAAATGCCTTTTTATAGTTGATTTGTTTGATTCATAACCCAAACAAGGTCCACACATTGCTTTTGTTTGATTAAAATCTCTTAAAATTCTCACTGTAACAGTACCTTTTTTTTTTTTTAATACCATTCGCTTGTTTATGTAACTGAGTGATCTGTCCTGTAGAATTTCTTATGTTCTAAGTTTGGTTGATGTTTTCCTTGTGGTATCACTTAATGTGTTTTCTTATTCTCCGTATCTCTTGTAAACTGGTCATTAGGCATGGAAATTTTGTTGGATTCACATTCGGTTGTTCTAGGCTACAATGTATCATAAGTTTTCACTGTGTAAGGGGCGCCTGGGTGGCTCAGTCAGCTAAACTTGGCTTGAGTCATGATCCGGAAGTCCTGGGCTTGGATCATGATCTCAGTGTCCTGCTCCCTGCTCAGGGGGGGAGTCTGCTTCTCCTCCCCACGCCCCCCGCACCCCCCCTCAAATAAATAAACAAAATCTTTTTTTTTTTTAAGTTTCACTATGTATTTCCTGTAGCATCACAGCGGGGGGCATATAACTTGGTTTTTCCACTTCTAATTACGGTAGGATTGTTCCCTGGGTTCAGATAGTATCAGCTGCTCTGCCCCTTTGCCCTCCACCCAGCGGTTTCTCCACCCCTGCTTATTACTGCCTGCATTCACTGTGCACTGAGAGTTGTAAAATGATGATTTTTCAAACACTTCTTTTGTATGTTTATCTGTAAACATTCCACAAATGGTAACTTTTCTTAATCTTTTATTGGATATCTTTACAAAGGCAAGGTAAATGATAGGTTAATTATTAAAATGACTTCTAAATGATGTACTTCTTGCAGATTTTTGTTTTTTGTTTAAATTCAATTAATTATAGTGTATTATTAGTTTCAGACATAGAGTTCAGTGATTCATCAGTTAAATATAAGACCCAGTGCTCATTGTCATTGCATCACATGCCCTCCTTAATGCCTGTCACCCGGTTACCCCCCAGCCCCGCAACCTTCAGTTTGTTTCCTGAGAATAAGAGTCTCTTACAGTTTGCCTCCCTCTGTTTTCATCTTGTTTTATTTTTCCTTACCTTCCCCTATGATCCTCATATTGTTTCGTAAATTCCACGTATGAGTGAGATCGTATGATAATTGTCTTTCTCTGATTGACTTATTTTGCTTAGCATAATCCCCTCCAGTTCCATCCACATCGATGTAATGGTAAGTATTCATCTTTTCTGATGGCCAAGTAATATTCCATTTTATATACCACATCTTTATCCGTTCATCTATCAGTAGACATCAAGCCAAGTTTAACTTTCCACAGTCCCTCTGTTGGGGACATTGCTGCTATAAACATTGGGGTGCATGTGCCCCTTCGGATCACTACATTTGTATCTTTGAGGTAAATACCCAGTAGTGTGATTGCTAGGTCATAGGGTAGCTCTATTTCCAACTTTTTGAGGAACCTCCATACTGTGTTCCAGAGTGGTTGCACCAGCTTGCATTCCCACCAACAGTGTAGGAGGGTTCCCCTTTCTCCACATCCTTGCCAGCATCTGTCATTTCCTGACTTGTTAATTTTAGCCATTCTGACTTGTGTGAGGTGGGATCCCATTATGGTTTTGATTTGTATTTCCCTGATGCCGAGTGATGTTGAACATTTTTTCATGTGTCTGTTGGCCATTTAGATGTCTTCTTTGGAGAAATGTCTGTTGTCTGAATGTCTGAAATGTCTTCTGCTCATGTCTTGGCTGGATCATTTGTTCTTTGGATGTTGAGTTTGATTAAGTTCTTTATAGATCTTGGATGCTAGCCCTTTATCTGATATGTCATTTCTTGCAGATATTTTTGATGTCAGTGCCCATCATGGGTTTTCAAAGGTTGTAAAAGGCCCAGGGCAATTTCCAACTTTTTTAGTCTTACAGCACATTGAAATAAACACAAAATAAGCGCAATATGAAGATTCTAAAAATTGGGGTATATTTGAAATAATTATACTGAAAGATGAACTGTTAACACCAAATAAATATTACAATAATTTTATGTGTAATGTACTTTGGAGGGATCAAGAAAAGTCTGAATTTGAGCCTTCATGAAACTGAGGCTGAAGGGTCCTCACTGATATTACCTAAAACTCTTTATGGACCTACCTTTTCATAGGTGTTGAAAATGATAATAATAACAAGACTGTGCGTACTACACTTGAACTCGCATCCCTCCCACCCCCACTGGATAGTTGGGTTTTAGGAAGGGAATAAGGATGTAAGTCTTTAAATTTTAATAGGACTTAATTAATTATCTTTTAATGTGTTTCTGCCCATTTTCCCCACCACAGTATTTCAAAACAGGCTTTCCAACATCTGGCCCAGATTTGTTATTATTAATTTTAGAAATATTTGTCAATCTGATGGAAAGGAAAATTTATTACTATTTTAATTAGCATATCTTTAAGTATACATGAAGTGGAACTTCTTTTAGGACGTTTATTGTCTGATTTTTTTCCTACTTCTGTGGGTTGCCTGCACATATTACTGGTTCATTTTTTTCCTCTGCTCCTTCTCTTTTCTTGGGGATAATAACGATAATGCAAAGCTTTGTCAGTCAATGGTGGTTCCAAGCGCCAGGCATTTTAAAGCACTTTGCATTTTCATTCAGTCCTCACAACAGCCCTGCAGTGTAGCTTATGAGCCCAACAAACTGAAATAATTGAAAACAGTCTCTCTGTGTACCTTGCTTTTCGGCATTTAGTAGTTCTATTAAAATACAGATTTGTTCCATTCATTCACTCAGGAGTAACTTGTGCGCCTATTACTGACCATCCTCTTGCCTGTCTTGTGATGAATAATGAAATATCCCTGCTCTCCCGGGAGCATTGGAGGGAAAACAGTAAAAAAAAAATCGTTAATCTAACAGGGAAATTTCCGACTCAGAATTTGTATTGAGAAATAGTTCTAAAGTCACCGGTAGAAATTAGGTTTCCTTGGAACTGTGAAGAGGGACACATAAGAGTGAATGTAAGTGATTTGAACAAAACGGACGTTCTAACTCAAGGCTTAAGGAAAATCATAACAACCGGTAATATGGATTTTTGACTCACTAAATGAATAAATCCTTCCTCCTCTAACCCACGGATTGAGGGGAGTTTCCCATGATGGGTGGTGCGTCCTGGAGGTGAGTTTTTGAAAATTCAGTAGAGGAACATGTCAGGGACAGAAGAGGGTGTGCCGTGTCAAAGCTAGGAATAGAGGCAGAGGTTTCCTAGGAAGGAAAAAGCACCTTGGCAAGTAAGGATCTCTTGTCTTTCCATTTGTTTCCAAAATCCTGCACTAACTATAGAAAAGCACAGAAGCCTGTCAGTGGAGGGCTCTGAATCCTGGGTTTACCGAAGTTGTCAAGTTCGGCTTCCTCCGGGGAGTTAACATCACGGAGGCGGAGAGGGCTGGAGATGGAACTGGCGAGGTGGCCGGCCCCAAGCGCCTCGGTGACCGGGATGGACCCCCGGCCCGCCGCGGGCCGCCGGATCCCGCGCCCCGGGGCTCCGCACCCGGCCGTCCCCGTCGTGGAGGCGGCCCCGCTGAGATCCCAGGTCCCTCCGGCGCCCACGCGGTCTCGTCCCGGAGCTTGCATTCAGCTTTCGTTTCCGGCCACGCTCTCCGGTGTCGCGGGAGGCGCCACGCCGCAGGGAACAGGAGGGACGGGGGGCGCGGCCCAGCAGTCGGACGCGTTCCAGGGGCCAATCCAGGGGGTCTCTGCCTTTCCCGGGAGCGCAGGGGCCTCCAACAGGTGCGCGCCCAAGACACTCCCGAGCCTGCTGGGTGTACTCGCCCATCCAGGATGCGGCGTCCTGCAGGGACCCGAAAACGCCTGCCTGGGGGGCGGGCGTGAGGGTCAAGTCACCGTGACGTCCGAGGAGACACTTCGTGGATCACCGCTGCACCGACTGCGGGGTGAAGAGTCTGACCGCGCGAGTGCCCCACCCGACGAGGTGGCCGAGTGGTTAAGGCGATGGACTGCTAATCCATTGTGCTCTGCACGCGTGGGTTCGAATCCCACCCTCGTCGTGAGGTTTTCCTCGGACTCCAGGCTGGATGGCTCTGTGGTGAACCCCCTGCCTTGGTATCCGGCTCCCCGCCCCCCCCCCCCCCCCCAGCCTCAATTGTTGGCTGCAGAAGTGCCAGAGTTACCACCGTGGGTCGTTTGCCTCCGAGGGGAGAACCTTCCTGAACGCAGGAAACCCCGGGGAGTCTTCAGGTCTTTTGAAGAAGCAGTTGGATAGTTAATTGAGGGAAATCGAAGAACATTGCCTAACTTAAATGATAAAATCATCCACAGATGTAGACAAATAGTTTATATTGTAGTTTGCACAATATTTTCACCCGGATTTTAACTGTACTGCGATTTTCCGCATGTTTGCTAATTTAAAGTGTCCCCTTCGTCTCAGCATGTAATTTTCAGCGTGTTCATCTGTAAAACTGTAACATACGTTTTTAGAAATGAGTTTGCTGCGTCCCAGGATATATGCATTTGAAATATTTAGACATAGTGCCAAATTGTCCGCCAGAGGAATTTCATTTGTCTACACTCCCAACCCATAGTGACTGAAGTCCTGCTCACCTCACTCGCCCCAATACGGTATGTTGCCAACTTCTGGTTCTCTGTTCATGTAGTGGGTGAAGCGATATTACAGTACAGTTTAACTTCCATTTCCCTTATTACAACAGAGTACCTCTTACATTTATAAAAAAATATATAGAATTGTTTTTAATTCATCTGACTTTGTTTTTTTATTTCTTTGGTTTTTGTTTTGTTTTGTTTTTGACCTGAGAGCAATATTTGAAGATTGAAAGTATGATCTCTGGACAGCTTCAAGTGCTTGTTGTGAATGAAGAATTCTGGGCCTCACTCTTGAGCTATTAAATTATGATCTCAGGGACTGTGCTTTCGAATCTGTGATTTAATAAAGTATTCAGGTGTTTCTTCTGTTGACCTTAAAGCCTTGTACCTGGCTTAGGTGTCTACATGTTACATCTAACCACCCAGAATTCTATTTCTGTAAATGTTCAGCCCAGGAAAGCTGCTCCTGTCTTCAGTCTTCCCAGCCACATCTCTCCTATTTCGTACAGATTGTAAAAGCTGTTTGCATATCCTCAGATAACCAGCTACGATTAATTCCTTCACTCTACTCTGGATACACCTTCTGTACCTAGCTGATTGCCTCCTCAAATCCCGAGTTAGTTCTCTTCTCTGGAAAAGACATTTTCCCAGGATGTGTCTGTAAGTTCTTTGAAGGGGCCATCAAAGAAAAATTGTAGCACATAGAGTTAAAGAGGCTTACGTTAAGACTGTTGCAACACAAGACAGAGCTTGAACTCAACTTAGAGTACAACTGCGGTGGCTAGGGACGTAGAGCCAATGGATGGAAAACTGCTAAAAAACAAAACCAAAACACACCAAAAACTCTATTAAATATTTAGTGGAGTAGAAGGGACTTGATTTGATATCAAGGGTAGGGGTTTCCCACCTAAACTGGCTTAGCAGACTCTTGCCCAAACTGGACCCAATGGGGTTCTTTATTACACTAGGCCTGACAGGCCAAGGACAGAGCCTTGCTCAGAAGGAGGCTCAGAAGAGCCCCACTTGTTTGGTGGAGGAGGGAGTCCTTGTCAACACCCTCAGAGAGTCCCCCAGCTTCATAAAGGCACAGGAGAGCCACGGAGCACGTGGGGAACCAGCAGAAGAGTGTGTGTGCCCTCCCAGCCTCTGTCGTGTGTCAGGCCACTTCTGCCTCCCTGTGGCACCTGGTCCCTGGCCTTCTCCCCAGGCTTGGGTCACTCGGGTGCAGACACCCTCTACCCAGGCCTTTTCTGTTACCTTAATTTAGAGGATTGGAATAAAGTCTGAATTCATGGATTCGAGCGAAGACAAGTGGGTCCTTGATGGCGAATATGGTCATAATTATATCATTAGATTCTCTTTCAATATTGAAGCCGTATTTCTTCCTTCTGCTACTGTCACTTCCTAAAGTTCCAGGAGGGCAGCTGGAAGTCTGCTTGTGGTAGTGAGTTGGGTTTGAGGCGGACGTCAGTGCCGCGTGGCTGAGAGAACCACGGGCCAGAGGTCATGCTGGTTGGAGGAAGGACAGCAGGTGCAGGCTTTCCAGATGGGGAAGGCCGCAGGCCATTTCAGAAGAGAGCAGACACTTTGGGGGGGGGTGCCTCATCACACTCGCGTCAAGGAGGTGGAGAGAAGGCAGGACCGCAGCAGCCTGAGCAGAAGTGGTTACTTCCCTTTGCCATTGCATCATCGCAGGCCGGGCTAGTGGAGTACCAGCAAGCTCCCCAGTGGGAACCCGAAGAGTCTGTTCTTATAAACTTAGTGGCCTTAGTTTGTTACATCATTTCTGTGTAATCAGTGGTAATTAATAATAGGAGCTAATACATGTTTGTAGTCTAATGAATTCGTGGAATTGGGGAGAGTGGGACTTGACTCTCTGGTATGGGAACATTCAAATGTTGAAGTAAGAGGAATCTGAAGCAGATCACTGGATTTAAAGGCTGCCGCTTACGAAATAGAAGAGATTCATCTGTACAAAACACAGATACCTGTCTTCTCCTTTTTTTTTTTTAAATACCTATCTCTTCCTAATTTAGCTCCTGTCCTGTTGGAAGGAAATCTTTCCTTCCTGTCGCCTGTTTCTCATCATTCTAAAGGTAAATGAGTGTACGGACTTCCTAGGTTTGATCTTTACATCCAACTCTATCCTGTTTACACAGTGAGAATAATGTTCCTCGAGCACATTTTTGTCCCTGGGTCTCAGCTTGGGTGGTTCTGTTGTTGGTGTGAGGACACCCCACCCTGGGCTGCCTGTGTTGGAGGGGGGGGGGGGCGCGGGGCACAGGTCAGGGAGCATCCTGCCACCTCCCGGCTGCCCTCCAGGAATTTGGGATGGGTGACGGGAATGAGGAGGAAGGAGAGAGGACAGATGAGTGCTCCTTGTTGCAAGAGTGAGAAATGCCCTGGGGCGTAGGGCGTGGTGCCTCTGCCTCTGTGCGGAGCACAGACTGAGACCTTTGAACCTGGAGGTGTTGAAGATGCTGCTTGCCCCAGGAAGGTGAACTTTTGAAAATGGAATTTAATTCCTGGGTTCTTTAGTTGATTCTCATTGGGAAGTTGAAGGTTGCTGTGCATTCAGATGTCCCGTGTACTGTAAAGTGTGACATGTGCTTCCTGAGAGGTGGCATCAAGCCAGACTCAGCCCAGCTTGAGGGTTCCAAGTCCAGGGTGCTGGCCACTACTCTGCGGACCGACAGGAAAGGTGAACACACCTATCCACAGTCATGGTTAAGTATCTCCTCGGAATAAATGCAGTAACTCCAACCCAGAGGTGAGTCAGGCTTCCCTGGGACCAAGCTGATAATGAAATCTGATGCTGTGTTGTCGCTGAAGAGGTGATGAGTGAAACAGAACTCAAGGCGTTTGGGGCACTCTCCAGGTGGCTTCTGCTGCTATCCAGACTTTGTGAGGTCTGCAGCCCATGCAGCTTAGAGGGTCCTTGTTTAAGAAAAAGAATACAGTTACCAACACAATTAGATACAGCCACTCTAAGGTTATACAATGTATCTGATGATAAGCTGCAGTAGAAAGAGGGGGCAGTCTTAACTAATTTCCATCATAATATACCGTGGCCCTTCTATAAAACGCGTTTCATCCAGGGCTACCCCTTCCCAGGTCTTGCAAAGGGCCTGTGCAAGTGAGGGGTCATGATAACTACTTCTCTGAGGGGCTGTTTGGCAATATCTTTCAGAATGATCTCCCTCAACAATTTTTCTTTAAGTACAAAAAAATTTAAAATATTTAAGAATGTTCACTGTAGTATTTGGCAATATCAGAAATCTGAAAATGTGCCCATCCACTTAATGAAAATAATAGCCAGATACTAAAAAGCCTGGGCTAGAGGTGGGTACCCACATTTTGGCTTGGCAGTTTGGGGAGAGGGTTTGCTTTAAATCAAAACCCAGTAATTTCTCAGTTGTAATATATAGCATGAGCTAATTTTTATAAGTCTTAACTTGTGAGTTTATGTATTCATTTTTAAATAGATTTGAGGAATATATACCACACTCAGTATGAATTTTTCTGAGAAATGGAATTGGAGGATAGAGGAGGTTTTCATTTTTTGCCGTGTTCACCTTTTCAATATAATTTTTTTTTGTTTACAGGTGTGTATCACCTTAGATTTTTTAAAAAATATTTTATTTTTTTATTTGACAGAGATCACAGGTAGGCAGAAAGGCAGGCAGAGAGAGAGGAAGGGAAGCAGGCTCCCCGCGGAGCAGAGAGCCCAATGCGGGGCTCGATCCAAGGATCCTGGGATCATGACCCGAGCGGAAGGCAGAGGCCTTAACCCACTGAGCCACCCAGGCACCCCTCACCTTAGATTTTTAAAAAAAGATTTTATTTATTTATTTGACAGAGAGAGACACACAGAGAGGGAACACAAGCAGGGGGGAGCAGGAGAGGGAGAAGCAGGCTTTCCACCTAGCAGGGAGCCTGGCCTAGGCCTCCATCCCACGACCCTGGGATCATGACCTGAGCTGAAGGCAGCCACTTAATGACTGAGCCGCCCAGGAGCCCAGAAATGGAATTGGGGGATAAAGGAGCTGTTCATTTTTTTGCCATGTTCACCTCTTCGATGAAATTTGTTGTTGTTGTTGTTTACAGGTGTCTATAACTTTAGCTATTAAAAGTGACAATCTACCAAAAAATTAACACCCTTCGGTAGAGGATTTAGAAGTCTTGTTTAGTCCATGTTGACCGTACCACGGGCGTGATCATAAGCATACAGAAAATGAAAGGGGTAGAAGATGGAACCCATTACTGCAAAGATGAGCAGCTCACAAGGGGAAACCACGAAAGACAAATGCCTCACGTTAACAGTGACTAGGAAACTGGGGAGGCTCCTTTGAAGATCCGATGATGCTTCTAGGGCACAGAAGCAAACGTCTTATATACAATTTCACTGGGGTTAGGGACTCACTCAAGACCATTTAGAGAACCCAAGGGCAAGAAATTTTAATTTAGAGATTTCCGAAAGAAATGTTCCGATTCTTCAGAGCCTCTTGAATCAGAAATGCCAGCATGAGAGTCATCGCAGGGGACCCGGCAGAAGCAAAGAACGGAGAGGGGGAGCCATCCAGCCATCCAGCCAGCCCTCCTTGGGGCTGCATTGTTCACGGAGGCTGTTAACCTGGCCGGGGCCGGCTGGGAGGGGAGGAGGAAGAGGAACCAGGGCGGGCACCGCGGAGCTGCGGGGGCTCCCAGGCCTTCCCCGCCGCGCCCCGCCTTCTCCAGCCCCGCCGTGGCGCGCACCTGCCGCCGCCGTGGCTGCGGAGCGCGCGGCCCAGGGAGCACGCGGCGGGCGGGACGACACCAGGTGTTTCAGCTCCTTCCCCAGCCCGGCTGCCGGCGCCTGCGTCCGCTCACGAAACCCAGGGTCGTCTGGAGCGCGTGGGTCGCGCGGCGGGGCGCGGCGACGACCACCGAGAGCTCGCGCCGCCCGGAGTCCTAGAGCGGACCGGAAGTGCGCGCGGCGGCGGGGTCGTGCGCGCGGCGGCGGGGTCGTGCGCGCGGCGGCGGGGTCGTGCGCGCGGCGGCGGGGTCGTGCGCGCGGCGGCGGGGTCGTGCGCGCGGCGGCGGGGTCGTGCGCGCGGCGGCGGGCGGGGTCGTGCGCGCGGCGGCGGGCGGGGTCGTGCGCGCGGCGGCGGGCGCGGCCGGGAGCCCGCGGGCGGGGAGGCTGGCCCTGGGCCCGCGCTCCTCGGAGGCGGGAGCCCCGGCTGCGGGGAGGGCGCGCGTGTGCGAGCGGCCGCCGGGTTCGGCTCCGGAGCGCCTCGTCCGCGCGGTGGCCGCCCGGGGGGCGCAGGCGTCATGAGGCCCGCAGCGGCCGCGGGCTCGTCGGGTTTCGGCGTGGCCGGCCCCGGGGCCCGCAGCGCGCCGTCGGGTGCTCGCCGCTTCCGGTCTGCGCGGGGCCGGGCTTCCCGCCGCCGGGACTCGCTCCGGTGACTGCCCAGCGCTGTCAGGGACACGAGTCCTCGCGCTCCGCGGCCGCCGTCGGCCTGTGTTCACCGAGACGTGCGGGACTGAGCGCGGGGGCGGCGCGCCCCTGCCGGGACCCCGGGTGCGGTGAGACCCCGGGGAGGACCCGGGTGCGGGGAGACCCCGGTGCGGTGAGCTGCGCGCTGCGCTGCGGGGGCTCGGGATGGCCACGGCCTCCGGGGTCCTCCCGGCCCTGGCTGGCCGGGCTGCGGGGGAGCGTGGGGAGATTATCAGAGTGAAGGTTAAAGAGGAGGACGACGTTTGGGATCAGGAGTCCTGCCTGCACGAGAATGTGTCTCTCACCCGGGAGCTCTGCCGCCTGCGCTTCCGGCGGTTCTGCTACCAGGAGACCCCGGGGCCCCGCGAGGCGCTGAGCCGGCTGCGCGAGCTCTGCCATCAGTGGCTGCGGCCCGAGACGCACAGCAAGGAGCAGATCGTGGAGCTGCTGGTGCTGGAGCAGTTCCTGACCATCCTGCCCGAGGAGCTGCAGGCCTGGGTGCGGGAGCAGCAGCCGGAGAGCGGGGAGCAGGCGGTGGCCGCGCTGGAGGACCTGGAAAGGGAGCTGGACGAGCCTCGACAGCAGGTGAGAGATGGCCCGGCCCCAGCTTCCCTGGAGAGTTTGAGTGTCCGGGTCCAAGGGGGAGTCGCGTGGTCAGCTTCACGTAGGTGGGCGCATTATCCGTTGATCACTGGTGCCAAGGAATACATTGGTCCTCCTGGGGTAACAGTGCGATGTTAGTGATAGCTGATCCAGATACGCAGGTTATGTAACCACACGGGAACCCTGATCCACTGCTTACCAGTAGGCCGTGTATTTTATTTAGTGACTATGAGACTTAATCTCTTGTGGTGAGCTCTTGTGCCCACACGGTAGCTGTACATGAAACAAAACAGTAGAAGAATGTGAGGAACACCCTCTAGGAGAGACAAGTAGAGAAGCAGCCAAATGTAATAGAATTGTCCAGAAACAGTGAATGAGGAGGTTTGGGTTCCGTAGTAGGCCCTGTCACTAATGAGCTGTGTCACCTTGGACCTTCACACCTTCTCTGGGCTTCAGTGTGTTCATCCGTACAACAGAGAGACTCCCAGCATCATTTTCTAGATACTTCCCAGCACGCGGAGTAGTTGGCATGCGAAGTGTGTTGAACCCAGCTTTTGGCCATTCCCCGTCACACTAGAGGTTATTTCTAAGAGTATGCCTTCGTTTAGGACCGTAATTGTAGACCATTTTGGGTATTGCCAGACCCTCAGAGTGTCTCTGGTGATACTGTCCGTGCACTGACCTGAGCCCTTGGAAGGTGAGCATTTCATGTACACGGTCGGAAGCGCTACAGCACGCTTCTCAGAAATGCAAAGCTTTCATACGAGACCGACACATGGGAGCGTGAGTCCCTGTGATGAAGACGTCGTGCTGACTCGTACATGAATTTTACCAGCAAGTACATGTTTTGGGACTGGGTAAGAGCACCTGAGGATAGTGGAATGCAGCCCATCATGAAGGCCAACAGCACCGTGCCAAGGGCCCACTCACCTCCACACCCTTCCTCTGGGCTCTCATGGCCACACTCTCGGTTTTGGAAATGCTTATTTGCATGGCTCCCTCCCGTCTTCGTGCATTTTTTGTTAAACTTTTTTGTGTTCCAGAAAATGAGCAAGCACGGGGGTTTACAAGTGCCTCAGGAGCGTGCTGGTGATAAAATTTCTGCTAGTGAGTGTAAAGGAAGAAAAGCTTAAACAACTGAAGAAATACTCGAAATTATAAAGCGCTTTGGAAAAAAAGGGAAAACGCTGTGACTTGACCGTGCATGCAAGTGGCATAAAGGAGTCAGAGGCAGTGCTGGGAAGATAAGGGAAGTCACCCTGCTGGAACCGGGTCAGTGCTACAGAGTTTGCTAGAACGAGCGTGAGGAAATGGAAGACAGGAGCACCTGTCAGGTGTGTGGATTGAGTAGCAGACACAGAAGCAATCAGAGGCAGCCTTTCTCAGAGCAAAGAGAAGGCCTTAGCAGTTTATGAAGACCTTAAGAAAAGACCTTAAAAAAAGCTGGAACTCCTGCAGAAGTGCCTTCATCTGGAGGAAGCGGTGTCTGTTCCAGGACTCCAAGAACCGCCGTGCCTTCCGCCGTGTTAAGCTCTCGGTGAGGCTGTGAATGCCGGTGAGATGTGTAGACGGTTCCCCAGTGTTAAGAAAGTTGACTGATGAAGAAGGCTGTACCCAGGATCAGATTTTTAATTTTGGTGAAACCAGTCTCTATTGGAAGTAGATTCCCTCAAGAGCCTGTATCCTGAAGGAAGAAACATACACTCGAGGGCTGAAGGCCACAGAGATCATCTGGTGTGGTGTTGGGTTCAAATGCTGGTGGGGTCGTAAAGCTGAAGCTTGTTGTGAGCACGTTGCCCACGCACGAGCTTTGAAAGGAGTTGCAGAGACGAGCCTACTGTAGTTTTTGCAAGAGAGGCTGCCTGACAGTGTAGATACTTATTGGTCCTCCAGGTGATGTTTTTATAGATGGTTTAAAAAAGGAACTGCAGGAGAAAAAAAAATTATGTTTCAAAATTCTTTTGATTCAGGAAAATTATAAGCCATCCAAGCCATCCTCCAACAAATCCTGAGCTTTCTTCAAATATTGAAATTCCTTTTTTCCTTCTTAATACAACTTTGGTACTCCAGCTCCTTGATCAGGGTGTGAGCTCAGCCTTTAAGGCTTATTGCTTAAGGAGAATATTCAAGATGTTTCTTGCACCTATAAGGGGGTGAAGTGCACACACAGTTTTTGCATTCTGGAATCAGTTCAACATTAAACTTGCCCTTGAGATTATTGGAGGGGTTTGGAGTGACACCACAAAAGCCTGCTTGCTTGCAGGGTAGCATGAAGTTCTCCCTGATTCAGTTTGTGATTCCAGAGGTGGTGAGCCTTCTCAAGAGCTGTGAGCGTCCCAAGAGCTCTCCCAAAGCACGGCACAGCTGTATCGCTCTGGCGGAGGCTGCTCAGTCTGATGAGTGGGCGGTGAAGGTACGGGGAGCTGCGGCGGTCCTGTACGGAAGCCCTTGTCCGGTGGGGGCTGCCGCGCTTGGTCGATGGGGCACAGAAGAGAGGTGTGGAAGAAGTCATTGGTGGCTCCGTCACTTTCTGCTTCCGGCGATGGAGCAGGCGTGGCAGCGGGCCAAGGACAATGCAGATCGCATGGGCTTTGCACTTCTCTGCAAGCTCCGATTTGGAGCCATAGGAGCTGTGCTTTATGAACGACGGAAAATGTTTAAGCAGCACAGACTGGGTATCTGCTTGTCAGTCAGTGCCCGAGACGTGAAAACAAGGCGATGAGCCAGGACTGTTTCTGTATATCTTCTGAAATCAGCATATTTCTTGGCAAACGAGCAAATGCCTCCCCAGTTGGACTTCCCAGATCCGTGTCTCTGCCCTTGCTGCACCCTTTCCTCGTACCTCTTTCCCACACGGTAGCTTCCCCTTCGTAGGGTAAAGTCCTATAGGAAATGTAGCCATTCTTTACAATGTCTTTTCGACTATGTTTTTAATGCTTTTATTTTTACTAGAACTGCTATAGTTTTACAGCTGCTCTGGTGACAAAGTTGTCTAGATGTTCAGTGATCTGTCCTGCAACTTTATTTTCTCCATAAACCTTGTTATTTTTTGTGCAGCTTTGCAGAATGCATGTTTTCTCATGAGTTCACATATTCTGTGGTAGATGCCCATCTAAGCATTCTCTTACCTGTAGCCCGCATATCTTCTCCCTTTGTTTCAAATAAGCAATATTGGTTTTTCCTGTAAGATGGCCTGTTACTGTAGAATTTTCCTCTTTTTGCTATGTTGAAAAATGTAGCCATGCTAGGCCTTGGTGCTCAGTCAGTTCTGGGTAATGTTCACATTTGGTAGTTTTTCATACGATTCAGGATTATAGGTATCTCCCTAGTCTTACAGAATACTACGTTTGCGTACATGTTTCTCATTTTTCTTGTTCCTGTGTGATTTCTGGAGGAAGGGGGAAATGGCATCGTTGCAGGCATGTTTGGCTGCCCGCTGGACACAGGTGTCCCTGCTTCAGAAAGTTTCTTTCTGCCCCACTTGACGCCACTTGCTTTTACAAAACCTGCATTAGTACAGGAATGGTTCCTTTGGATTTCTTCTGGTGAGAAAACAGGAACAAATGCAGTCCTTTCATGGGCGAAGCGGCCCCGGGTAAGCCGACAAAGCAGGGAGACTGCTGTGTGCCATTCTGCTTACGGTACTTTCCAGAGGGCCGCTCTGCTCTCGTACGGGGTGGGGGGGTGGCACCTGTGTCTGTCCTCCCCTCTGCCCTCCTTAAGACACGGTGATTCTGCCCATGGCAGCAGGGTCCCTTCCTAAATGCTTTTCCGGGTTTCCTTGTACTCAAGTTGGCTGTGCTGCTTAGCTCTGGCGGGGGCAGGGAATTGGCATGTTTTCTGGGAGTTTCTGGGAAGTCTTTTACTTTTCTTATAAAATGTGGCAGATGTGTTCAGTTCTGTATTTTCCCACTTCTGTTTTAAACATAAATGTGGCGGGGTGCCTGGGTGACTCAGTGGGTTAAAGCCTCTGCCTTCGGCTCAGGTCATGATCCCAGGGTCCTGGGATCGAGTCCCGCATCGGGCTCTCTGCTCCGCAGGGAGCCTGCTTCCTCCTCTCTCTGCCTGCCTCTCTGCCTAGTTGTGATTTCTCTCTGTCAAATAAATAAAATATGTTAAAAAAAAAAACCATAAATGTGGCATCTGGAGCCATCTCAGAAACTTCTTATTTCAGTTGATAAATTTTGAGAGACTAGAATGACAATATTAGAAACAACTGTTTCTATTCATGGAGATTGCTGTAATCTGCACATTTTAATAGGAAACCACAAGCTGCTTTCCAGATTTTTAAAAAAATATTTTATTTATTTAACAGAGAAATCACAACTAGGCAGAGAGAGAAGAGGAAGCAGGCTCCCTGCGGAGCAGAGAGCCCGACGTGGGGCTCGATCCCAGGACCCTGAGATCATGACCTGAGCCGAAGGCAGTGGCTTAGTCCACTGAGCCACCCAGGCACCAATCTGCACATTTTAAAGCGTAACATCTCACTAGCTGATGTCTGAATGTTGGTATGGACTCTTTTTCCTTTTCTATTTTTAAAAACCGTAACAGCATTTAGCATAGGAAATGATGAGATGCCACTAATACCTAGTAAAGTGAATGTAATGTTATATAAAATGTTACATGTGCACTTGCACCGTGGTGTTGAAAATCTCTACACAGAGGCGCCTGGTGGCTCAGTGGGTTAAGCCTCTGCCTTCGGCTCAGGTCATGATCTCAGGGTCCTGGGACTGAGCCCCACATTGGGCTCTCTGCTCGGCAGGGAGCCTGCTTCCTCTCTGCCTACTTGTGACATCTCTCTCTTTCTGTCAAATAAATAAATAAAATCTTTAAAAAAAAGAAAGAAAGAAAGAAAGAAAGAAAATCTCAGCACAAGGTCAGACGTCCGTGAAAGCATCAATTCCAAACAGTAAAATCTCCTGGCCTTGTTTTCCCTCTGCCAGATCCAGACAGACTGCCTGTAGAAATCTCATATCTGAGCGTATAATGTACTGCAAATCAGTAAGCAAAAGGACACGTACCCCAATAAAAAACCAACAAAAGACTCGAACATGCACTGTACAAAAAAAGGATAACTGCCAGTAAAACTGTAAAGCAATGACTCAATCTTACTAGTAAGAAAAATGCAAATTAAAACAACGTGTGATACCGCTTTATTCCAACTAGCATGGATGTAAAGTGCTGACATGACCAGATTTTGATAAGGATGTTGAGCCACTTTCTGAATGCTTATGTCCTGGTAGGATAAATTGTTTTGACCACTTTGGAAATACCTACCGTGTCTAACCATGCTCTGATCTAACAAACCTAGTCCCAGGTATGTGTCTGCAAGAGACACTTTCGAAGACATGTAAAATAATGCTCGTAGCAGCATTATTATAATTGCCAGAGTCTCTGAACAACTGAAATGACTACTAGAAATGGGACGGAGGAACGTAGTTACGGTGTGTTTGTACCGTCGGATACTATACAACAGTGAAAATAAATGGACGACTACGTTCAACAGTGTGGATGTGTTTCACAAACATGGTGTTGAACAAAGAAGCCAACAGAAATAAATGCACGTTGTATGATTTTGTTTATATAAAGTGCAAAAAGCAAAATGACTCTGTGGGGATCTGTGTCAGAGTAGGACTTACTTTTGGGGGAGAGGGTATGGCACAGGTAGCCTTCTGAGAGGCTGATCATGTTCTAGGTGGTTTACTTCGTGGTAGATCATCGAGCTCTACGCTTACGAGCTCTGTGTTTTCCTCAAGCATAAAGTACTCCAACTAAAAACTATTAATTACGAGATGGCTGAGCAGCTGACTCTTGACCTCTGGGAGCTGAGATCGAGCCCCGTGTGGGCCCCCTGCGGAGCGTGCAGGCTGCTTGAGATTCTCTCTCCCTCTGCCCCTCCCCCATCATATGCGCGCGCGCTCTTTCTCTGAAATAAATCTTTAAAAATTGTACTCATTAAAAGATTTTTATTCCATTGTGATGTCTCCTGTCTGATGGTCTAGGGTATTTGACTAAATGCACATTTTTGGTTTCATGGGTCATGTGAATGAGAATTCTTTTTGTAAAGGGAAGACCTGGGGAGGGAAATGTTCACAATTTGTAAATGCCCCCCCAAAGGAGGAGCTAGCTTTTCCTTGGGTTTTGCAGGTGAGATGCAGAGCGTGGATAACACGCCAGGTGTACGGCAGAGCGCGGATTGGTGAGGTCCCCACACCGGGTTCTGTACCGATAGAGCAGAGGTCGTCTTTGTTTTGGCCTAAAGAACATTTGGCGAGGCAGCCTGTGGATGCTTGCATTGATCGCACTGGGGCATCCGCAAGGCTGTTGTGCAAGAAAGCAGGCTTGGCAGGAAGATGCGGTAGCCAGGCCGCCCCCACTGGAAGGAGCCCACCCCGAGAGGTCGAGCGACATGTTTTGTGTTCTTGTCCCTGTGAGGTCTATTAGGTAAATACAAACGAGAGTTTCTCTGCTTAGGGAGATGACAACTTGCTTTCTTTTCTTTCTTTTTTTTTTTTTTAAGTAACTTTCATTCTTGCTCTGTTTTATTTTTTTAAAAGACTTTTATTTATTTGAGAGAGAGAGAGCGAGCACACACACGTACAAGCAGGGGGAACAGCAGGCAGAGGGAGAAGCAGGCTGCACGCTGAGCAGGGAGCCTATGTAGGACTTGATCCCAGGACCCTGGGATCATGACCTGAGCTGAAGGCAGATGCTTAACTGACTGAGCCCCCCAGGTGTCCCCAAAAATGACTTCTTATGGGTGTGGGGGTGGAGTAGAATAGGAGCAAGACTTCTCTGAATATATATTTTGATTTTTTCCATAGCATGTAAATGTTTTAAATATTTAAAAAGCAATGTTACATTCAAAATGATTAAACCAACACAGAAACAGATACACTCAATTGTGTATGAAATTAATAACTAACAGCAAAATGGTAGTCGGGGTACTTGAGTGCAGTGTTCTATCTGCTCTTAGTGCGGTACTGTGTGTGGGCACAGAAAGCCCCAGCGCGGTTTTGTAGGGATGTCGTTGGGAGTCTTCTACAGCACAAAGCACTGTAATTCTGAAACTTCTGTGTTTACTGTAGGTCACAGTAAATGAGTAGATACAAACAGTGGATTGAACTGGGTGGCATTTGTTTCACTGTGGGAGAAGGAGATGTTAAAATGGAATATGGAAAGCTGAAGTGTGGTGTTGAAATGGAATTGAATTCATGATAACCTACAAATGCCCTTACCAGCTCTGTCCGTGGCAGGGCCGGGAGGGCGTGGTGCACCGCAACAGTGAGCCCCGCTGCTGCTCAGCCTGTTACCAGCACCTTCGCTTAGAAATGAATCGAGCCTCCTTGGGGAGACAGTTGAAACTAGATCCAGGACTGGGGAAATGCAGTGTGGTCTGTGTGCGTTGTTCTGGAAAGCACAGATGTGCTGAAAACAGCAGTGGGGGCACGTGCCAAGGATACAGGACCCTGATGAACGGGACGCGGGGAGCTAAGTGGGAGACAGTTTAAGGTCGAGACGAGTGAGGATGCAGTGGGCTACAGAGTAAGTCTACACTGACGTTTAAGATGACAGGCCTGGGCGGCTCCGTCGGGCAAGTGTCCGACTCGTGCTTTTGGCTCAGGTCATGACTGACCTTAGGGTCATGAGACCAAGTTCCCCCCTCCGCCCCCCCAGCTCTGCGCTGAGCATGGAGCCTGCCGAAGGTTCTCTCTCCCTCCCTCTCCTCCCCTGCCCCATGCAGTGCGCACGCCTGCTCTCCCTCCCTGACAGAGAGAGAGAGAGAGACAGACAGACAGACAGAAACCTCTTTATAGAAGATTGCTACCTAGTAAATGTAGAAGGAATTGTAAAGGCAGGCAGTCACCATTTTGCAACCCCCAGTATAAAAATGGGCCAGAATTACCAGTGAATGCTAAAACCGTTGGGGAATAGCTATTTACGTAGTTCTACACTGTGACCCCGCAGTTGACTTCCTCATTACAGTGGGAAACGTGAATGGATAGAGCTGGAGGCCACTACCTGAGCTAAGTGGCCAAGGTCAGCATTATCCGTGATGCAGTAACTTGATAGTGTACGCCCCATGACACGCCACGGCAGCACACAGCACTTACCTAGTGTTCTTCAGAAATCACTCACCAGAGTCCACGTGCGAAGGAACATAAGACAGATCCCTAACGTGGCGATCCTGTAAATAACTGGCTCTGACTTTTCAAAAATTAAATGTCATAAAAAGGCAGGAAACTATTTTAGATTAAAAGAACCAAAAGATACAATAACCAAAAACAATATATAAATATTGTTTCACGGAGTTAAAAAAAACCATAAAATATATTTTGGGGACAGTTAAAGAAATTTAATTACAAACCATATATGAGATGATTAGTGTAAGGAGAAGATAATGTTTTCTTTTTTTTTTTTAAGATTTTATTTATTCACTTGACAGAGCAGGCAGAGAGCGAGGAGAAAGCAGGCTCCCTGCTGAGCAGAGAGTCTGACTGGGGCTCCATCCCAGGACTTTGGGATCACGACCACTGAGCCACCCAGGTGCCCCAAGATAATGTTTTCTTTTTCACCCAACCCCGTGATCCAAAATGATTGGCTTCTTTCCCCATCCATACACTGGGGTAGTGTTTTCTACATTTATTCTAAAACAACTGGCAGATTCCTTTTCGGGTTGAATAGCTCATTAGTAACTCTTAGGTAACTTGCATAGCCGCACCCCAAATATTTATTTTTATTTATTTATTTATTTATTTTTCAAATATTTATTTTTAATTGGCACACTGAAATCCATTTACAGCTTTCTTTTAATTACCATGATTTAGGGAGGATTCCTTTCGTGTGTTTCTGTTGTTATCCCCCAGCAGAAGCCACAGGGATGAGTAGCAGCTTCCGTCCAGCGGGGACAGTTGCTGTTGTGTGGCTCTGGCTTTGTCAGTCCCAGCATTTTTCTCTCTTCCCGTTCCCTCTTGGGTTCCTCTTAAGAATCCAGTGAAGACTTTTTTCTTATGTTCTATTTCAGTAGAAGAATGTTCTGAGGTTTGTGCAGTGATCACATATATTAATTTCCAGATGTACCTGTTTGTCCTCAGGTCCCGCAGAGCACAGATGGACCAGAAATTCCTGTGGAGGAAATGACTCCTCTGGAGACCGTGAAGGAGTCCTTTGGGGCCCAGCTCCAGCGTGTGGAAGACGGAATGGAATGTGACTCTCCAGAGCCGCCCCAGTCACTGCAGGACAGTGGTGAGGGGCTCCCTACTCAGCGGGGAGTCTGCTTCTCTCTCTGCCCCTCCCCCAGCTCGCGCACGCTGTTTCTCTCTTCTTCTCTCATTCAAATAAATAAATCTTTAAAAAATCCATTGCTGTATTGCTGAGGCTTTTCTAGCCAAAAAAAAAAAGTTTTTTGTTAGTAAACAAATAACATCAATTTACTTCTTATTTTACATAAAACAATGCTTTACTTCAAGGCTAATCCCAGGTACTGCTCTGGAAAATCACATCATGGCTTTCTGCTCTTTACTTTGTCATAACTTTTTGTTCCTGGCAGGGTTTCCTCATTTACCTTCTGTTCCTCCAAGGCTGGACTCTAACCAAAACCGTATTCCCCCAACTTTTGCGCTCGTAGCCTCTCTTTCTATCCCAATCTCTAATGGCTACTTGGGCAGTATATATATTTCAAATTATATTCCCAAATATTCTAATTGGTTTTTTCTTTATATTGTAGGGTCATTCTTGTGGCTTTCCATGACATCTCAAAGCATGGGTGATGATAACCCCAGTAGTTTAGACACTAATGAACCAGAAACTGAACCAGAAAACATGAGAGAGAAGTTCTTCAGAAGCTTAGCAGTGTTACTGGAAAACAAAAGTAATAATACCAAGATATTTTCTAAAGCAAAGTACTGCCAGTTAATAAGGGAAGTGAAAGAGGCAAAAGCGAAGGCAAGAAAGGAATCTGTAGACTATCGTCGCTTGGCTAGATTTGATGTGATCCTCGTACAAGGAAATGAGAAGCTAATTGAGGCTACAAATGGGGAAACAGACAAAGTGCGGTATTACTTACATAGCGAGGAGTTATTTGACATTCTGCATGTTACCCATCTCAGCATTGGACATGGTGGGCGTACCCGCATGGAGAAAGAGTTACAAGCAAAATACAGGAACATCACAAAGGAAGTCATAATGCTATACCTGACTCTCTGTGGAGCATGCCAACAGAAAAATGCGAAACTCAAGAAAGTTCTAACATCAAAGCCAATGAAGGAAGTGAATTCGAGATGCCAAGTGGATCTCATAGATATGCAATTGAATCCCGATGGGGAGTATAAATTTATTATGCATTACCAAGACCTTCGTACGAAGTTGAGTTTCTTGCGGTCACTAAAATCTAAAAAGCCTAAGGAAGTTGCACATGCCCTTTTAGATATTTTTACAATTATTGGAGCACCCAGCGTCCTACAGTCTGACAATGGGAGGGAATTTTCAAGCCAGGTTGTCCGTGAACTCAGTAATATTTGGCCAGAATTAAAAATTGTCCATGGGAAGCCTCCACCGTGTCAAAGCCAAAGCTCTGTGAATCAGACCAATGAGGATATCCAAACTAGGGTCATCTCCTGGATGCAAACTCGCCAGTCGTCACACTGGGCTGAGTTTTTGTGGTTCATTCAGATGACCCAGAATCAGCCCTATCACCGAGGCGTGCGGCAGACTCCCCATGAAGGCACCCAGGGCTCTGAGGCTAAACTAGGCCTGTGTTGTTCCCAGTTACCCGCAGACCTTACCGCTAGCCCGAGTCCAGAAAATGGATCAAAACGGAGTGTGGCAGGAGCGCAGTGTGAAGAGAACACGGAGGCTGGCACAGACAGCAGTGACCTTGAAGAGCGCCTTCCTCCTCCTCCCACTGGGGCCCTGAAGAAGCCTCCTGAAAACAGACTAAGATTCGTATCCTGTGTGGTGTGTGAGAAGGAATGCTCAGGTGCTCACAGTTGCGTATTGTGTGATGGAAACGTCCATGCGGTCTGTGGAGTGCCCCGCCAGCAGGACCCCGAGGACTGTCATCACAGAATGACGTGCAACCTCTGCTGCCAGACCACGACAATGAAAAGGAAGCATGACGAGACCCAAAGAAGTTTGACCGGTCAGCCTTTCAAAATGCTGAAGCCGTCAGAGACACCCTTTCCCTCAGATGATGTAGGAGATTGGGTAAGAGTCTGAGCATCTGCTGCAGACCAGGGCAGGGAAGAGCTTCGTGACACGCCCCTGTGCTCGCAGGGGAGGGTGTTTGGCGTGCTGGAGACACTGAAGCACATGTGGCCAACTTGATTTTGTTTTCTCCAGAGAGAAAAACCCCATTATTGTTAATGCCCCCCCCCAACGCCTTTTTGCAGGTTGGAAGTTACAACCTTGAATGCTGCTTGGTTTGTTGTCTGGGTTATGACAGTATCTCTTCTACTCCTTTCTGGTGTCAGGCATTCCTGGGGGTGCGGCGGGAAAGCTAAGGGTGCGTTTCTCCAGGAGGATGAATGTGGGAAAAGCGGGACTTAACGTTACTTTGTTTTAATTGTAGGTGAGTTTGTTTTGTGTGTGAGTTTGGGTGGGGAGGTAAGCTAGGAAAGGGCTTCTCAGGGCAAGTGAAGAAGTATTTAGGGGAGGGATGATCAGTTTGATAGTGAGGTTAGTGAGGTATCTGATATGAGATATAAGACTGTGAGATATTTGTGTTGAGAAAAGCTGTTTACAGATTTAAATGGAGAGCGTGACATAAGGCCAAAGAGATGTGTTTGAAATCAGCAGGTTTTATAAAGTAGAGCTACGTGTGTGGAGTTTAGAGTTTCCAGATACAGAGGCTACCCATGATTTGGGCCAGTGGTGCCTGGAGTGTGATCTTCAGACCAGCACTGGTCTGCAGACGGTTTCTACTAGTCCACAGAGTGGTAAGTACATTAAGGAGGAGTTAGAACAATTTGACGTTGCTGTAGCACCCAGGCGTGTGATTCCTGAACTCGTGATTTTGAGTAGAACACGGGTGGGTTTGGTGGTCACTGACCTCTTGGGGCCAGTCCTCATGCTGGGAGATGCACAAGGTCAGGCATAGTGACGGCATGTGATGTTTGATGGCCAGTCTGTCTGTGGTAACTCGGAAACATGTAAACCTTTATTTACCTTTGTAACTTAATTTTAAAACCATTTTTAAGTTTTTAATCAAGCCTAGTTTTTAATCTGTAGTTTGTTACCAGAAAAAGGAGGAAAGTAAAATTTGTATTATTTATTTTTAATCCTAATTTGCAGATGGCGAAACAAGCCTCACTAGACTTTTTTGTCAAGAAAAAACATACCTTTTCTGAATATAGCAGCCGTAGTAAGAGAAATGGTAACAATGGAAGTCGCCCAGAGCAGGGGAAAACCAGAAGAGTCCACACAAGTTTTACTCGGAAGTATGACCCCTCGTACATCGAGTTCGGGTTTGTAGCCGTAATCGACGGCGCAGTGCTGAAGCCGCAGTGTATTATCTGTGGAGATATCCTGGCCAATGAAGCGATGAAACCGTCAAAGCTGAAGCGGCACTTGTATTCCAAACATAAAGAGATAAGTTCTCAGCCGAAAGAATTCTTTGAGCAAAAGAGTAGTGAATTAAAAAGCCAGCCAAAGCCGGTGCTGAATGTTTCTCACATAAACATCAGTGCTCTGCGGGCGTCCTACAAGGTGGCGCTCCCGGTGGCCAAGTCAAAGACGCCGTACACGATCGCGGAGACGCTGGTGAAAGACTGCATCAGAGAAGTCTGCCTGGAGATGCTGGGTGAGTCCGCAGCCAAGAAGGTGGCCCAGGTGCCGCTTTCCAACGACACCATAGCCCGGCGCATTCAGGAGCTGGCGAGCGACATGGAGGACCAACTTGTAGAGCAGATAAAAGAAGCAAAGTACTTTTCGTTGCAACTTGACGAATGCAGAGACGTTGCTAACATGGTCATTCTTCTGGTGTATGTGCGGTTCGAACATGATGATGACATAAAGGAAGAATTCTTCTTCTCAGCCTCGTTACCGGCAAACACGACGAGCGCGGAGCTGTATGAAGCTGTGAAGAATTACGTTGTCAACAAGTGTGGTCTGGAGTTCAGGTTTTGTGTGGGAGTGTGTTCCGATGGCGCGGCCTCCCTGACAGGAACGCGTTCCGAAGTGGTGACCCAGATCAAGGAGCTGGCCCCAGAGTGCAAAATAACACATTGCTTCATTCATCGAGAAAGTCTGGCCATGAGAAAGGTGTCAGCGGAGCTAAACAGTGTGCTCACCGACACGGTAAAAATCGTGAATTACGTCAAGTCTAACGCGTTCAGTTCCAGACTGTTCTCCTTGTTGTGCGACAATATGGAAACTGACCACAAGCAGCTGTTGCTGCACGCCGAGATACGGTGGTTGTCTCGGGGAAAGGTTCTGTCGAGAATGTTTGAAATACGAAATGAACTCTCAGTGTTTCTGCAAAACAAGAAGCCAGTTTGGTCCCAGCTTTTCAGGGATGTGAATTGGACAGCCAGACTTGCCTATTTATCTGATATTTTCAGTATTTTTAATGATCTTAACGTTTCCATGCAGGGGAAGAACGCAACCTGTTTTTCAATGGCTGATAAGATTGAAGGACAAAAACAGAAGTTAGAAGCCTGGAAAAACAGAGTTTCTACAGATTGTTACGACATGTTCCATAATTTAACAACAGTAATCCAGGAAGTAGGTAACGACCTTGATGTTGTCCACTTGCGGAAAGTTATCGGCGAACATCTTACGAATCTGTTGGATTGTTTGGAATTGTGTTTTCCTTCAAAAGAAGATCCGCGTGTGGGAAACTCGTGGATCCAAAATCCATTTCTTTCACCAAAAAGTAATTTAAATTTAACTGTAACCTTACAGGATGACTTGTTGAAGCTGGCTACTGATGAAGGGCTGAAAGTGAATTTTGAAAATACAGCATCACTTGCTTCATTTTGGATAAAAGTTAAAAATGAGTATCCTGAACTTGCTGAGGTTGCTTTAAAGTCCCTCCTCCTGTTCCCCTCAACATCCCTCTGCGAGACTGGGTTCTCCACTCTAAGCGTTATTAAAACAAAACACAGGAACAGTTTAAATATCCATTATCCCCTGAGAGTAGCATTGTCATCAATCCAGCCGAGGTTAGACAAATTAACAAGCAAGAAGCAAGCTCACTTATCCCATTGAGAGCTTGAAGGTGTCCAGGCAGAGCACGGCACTTACACTCCATGGAACAGGAAAAGCTACGATTAAAACAGCAGTTCTCTGTATACATTGTCTATATGTACACTTTCAGTTAAATGTACAGTTTTTATAATTTTTTAATTCTTTCTTATATTTGTTATATTTATTAAAATGTAACTTTAAATCTCTTGCTTCTCATATTAAAAAATTTGGTCCTGTCTTTCGTACGCCTTTGTCACTGTTGTGTTTCCTCAGGATGTTCAGATTGTAGGACGGCTTCAGGCTGGCAGTGATTTCCTGGAGATGACGTCTCAGCCTACTGACGGGAAGGGAACTTGGGGCTGCAATCAGACTCGGAGTGCCAGGCTCGGGCGGGGGGCGGGCTTGTGCAGCGGGTCCTGGGGGAAGCTGACGTGAAAGTTCCTCCGTAGGGGTGCGCTTAGACAGTGTGGCTGCGGTGGGGAAGCGCTTCCTTGTCATGGTGTCATGGCTTTGGACTCATGTTGGTTAGTTCCGATTTCGTCACAGTCGGGGAGCGGGCCACAGTGAGGAGCTGAGGTCGGGTACAGATCTCTAGACTGTGCTTGAGCCGATCGCTGTAAGGTTTTGTGGGACAAAGCCAGGTACTTCAGCCCTCAAGTGGATGTAATAACCTCTACCGCGTGGAGACGGTTCAGGATATGCCACACACCTGCACTCGCTCAGAAAGCGGAATTGCTTTCCCTCTACCTTTCATTGTTTAGGAATATTTGTTTTTCCTCCACGTGTCTAATTGTCTTACTGTACATTTTTTCCTTCAACATCTTCACTGAGCTATAGTTTACATGAAAACGTGAATTTGATGACTAGTGATGCTGTAAGTCAGATGTAAGACGTTTTTCTGCCTGGTCTCTGCTGGTTTGGCAGTGAGTTCTCGTGTCCGTAGACACATGGTGTGTGCATATTCCCTGTGCGCACGTGTGACTCTTGTGTTTGTCCCATTTATCCAGACAGACGTGTTGTTTTAAAATTGTATTTATAGTTATTTATGTGTAGCAGGATGTTGTGTTGACTTTTCCTCTTACGCAAAGGTTGGCAATGACAGAGGGCCAAAGATGGGTCAAGGAGATAGCAAGTACCCCCCATTCCAAAGAACGGTTGGCATGCTTAGACCCAGAAGCCTCCTGCCTCTCACGCAAGCTGAGCACACAGACACGCCTCCCAGTGTCAGAAGCCACTTGTAAGTGACGCCTTCAGGAAGAGCGCACTTGCATTTCACTTCCAGACTGGGTGCTAGTCTAGGCAGGGCATGTGCTCACCGGGTCCGTGACCAGGCGAGCAGGAAGAAGAAGCTGCAGAGAGGTGTTTCGACCTGCAGGAGATCGGCCCACGGTCCTACAGTTTGGCACAAAGATGGGTCAGGTGACATCAAGGAATGTAGGTCTGAGTCCTCAGCCAGTGTTCCAGCCGGGAAGATGGTCCTCCGGCCAGGAGAGCTCGCCAGCAAAGGCTGCTGACGTTTATAGCCGCTGGGACGTGAAGGACGTGAAGGAGGAGAAGCTGAAGGTAAATTATCTTTCCAGACACACATTTGTCGGCAAAGACCCCACAGACGTCCTGAGAAAGTCTCACATGTTCCCCATAAGAAAGCTAGAATTCCAGGGTTTACTCATGCTAGAAATTTACACTTCGTGTGCGTGCGCGTGTGTTCACACTGGCACCTTCAGCCGGACCCCAGCCTCGGCGTGGGCTTTGTTGTCATGAGCAGGGCTGAGTTTGGGGAAAGCAGGTTAGAAGAGGGACGTGCACTGACAGCTCAACTTCATGCCGCAGGGCTCTCCTGAGTAACAGCTTGCAGGATCTTTCCTGGTGTTTACCAGGATAGAGTATTCTGAACGTTCAAAAACTATAGAGTTAGATAATACATATTTTTAATTATAGGCCTTACTACAAATAAGAGCTTTGTTTTTTGTTTATTTGCTTGAGAGAGATCACAGGGTGGGGCAGGGTGGGGAGGGAGAGTCCTAGGCAGAGTCAGCCAAGCGCAGAGCCTGATGCGGGGCTCAACCTCACGACCCAGAGGTCATGACCTGAGCCAGAACCAAGAGTCAGATGCTCAACCGACTGAGCCACCCAGACATCCCTACATTAGAAATTATGATGATGAAATAAAAACCCATTTGCTGGTTCAAAGAACATACTATGTGCTTTGTATTCGCATACACTTAAGTTGAATTTACTATCAGTTTATATTATTATTGGTTATATTGATACCATTATGGTTTTAGTTAACTAAGCCTTGGGTTCATTAGAAAATATAAAAGGGAAAGAGCCTCAGGCCGTTATGGACTGTACGACCTTTTTTTTTTTTTGAAGGTTTTATTTATTTGACAGAGATCACAAGTAAGCAGAGCAGCAGGCAGAGAGAGAGGGAAACAGGCTCCCCGGTGAGCAGAGAGCCCGATGCAGGGCTCAATCCCAGGACCCCAAGATCACAACCCAAGCCGAAGGCAGAGGCTCAACCCACTGAGCCACTCGGCTCCCCAGACTGTATGACTTTTAAGAGTGTGATTATGATTATAATGTGCTTTACCTTAGTAAACACTATTTTTGACTGAAATCTTTTTTGCATCTTTAGGAGGGCAAATTTTCCAAATTGCCAATTTCCAATCTGAAAAATCTCCTCTCATAGTTAATGTAAGGAACCAAAAGTGAACTCAGAGTGACCGGAGTATGAAGGAACACAGGGCACGTAGGTGGGAAACATGGCCGGAGATGGTTCACGAGCACAGACCCAGGTAAGGAGTGTAGCCTTCATCCCGAGGACCCAGGGAAGCACTAAAGGATGATAGATAGAAGGTGACTGGAGTTATGTGTTAGCAGGATTTCTCTGCCCACAGCCTGGCTAATGACCTGGAATGCTAGAGGCAAGAAAGCCGTGTCCTGTCACGGACTAGATTGGTGGTTGTGGTGTGGCTGGGGCACGGCTGTCAGGATGAAAGAAAAGGGACATATTTGAGAGGCTCAGTATTGTAAGGGTGCCAGTTTCCAATCCTACTGATTTTCCCAGTAGAGGTTTCATGCCAAAGAACAATGATCTATACATATATACACACGCACTTATACATAGACATACATGTATATATGCAGAGGGTCAGACTTGCCAGGAACATTAAAAAAAAAAAAAAGATGAGAAAACTTGCTTATTCTCACCTCAAACACTGAAACTTATCATGAAGCCATAATGTGTAGGACAGGGTGGTGTGAGAACAGAGAGAGACAAAAAAACCACCGGGGAGAAGAAGGATCCCAGAAGCAGTCCCATTGATCTGTGAAAGCGTGATACGACAAGGCTATTCCTGCTCAACAGAAAAAAGAAAAAATAGATTATCCATTTGGGAGAAAATGAAATTGGATCCCTAAATTCTAAATATATTAAAGATGTGAATGTGAAATGCAAAGCTATAGAACGTCTTTGTAAGCCACGACCCAGTGAAGTTGAAGGTGGTCCACTGTTGGCTATGTGTCTGGCGGCTGCAGGAGCCAGGCCTCCAGCGCTCACGACACCAGTGCTTACGAGAGCCCAGACGTCCACTCACAGAGTAAAACGTACCTATTCAACAACGAGATACAGTAGCAACGTTGAATCACCACTGAGAATTGGGGAGTTGATGGAATATGTATGTATTTGTCAAAGCTCATCAAATTATGTGATTAAGATGGGTGTGTTTTGTTGTAGGTACACTATACCTCAATAAAGTTTGCTTTAAAAACGGGTGACCTGGAGTTACGTCAACATGGGTTTAATTCAAGGGTACAATATCGATGGAGAAAGCAACCTTGCCCGGCAATACTGAAGTCTTGCTCAATCCATATCAGAAGAAGCTTCATGAAGAGTGTGGAAAGTCTGAAAACCTGAACGTCACAAGTGAGAGATACGATGTGATACGAATACGAAGAAGGAGAACACGACACAATGTGAAAACAGCTCCAGATAGAGGTCCCCTGTGACGAACTCTGGTCATAGTTGGTTCTTAACACATGTGATGAGGACACTAGTGTTCAACTCACGGGGGATTTTTGTTTTAATGCCTTGTACACATGTTATAAATATTCTTTGATATCTTTTCAAGGGACAAAACAATTAGTTAATAGAATATAAATCTGACAAAAGTGATGCTGAACACAGGCAGCAACCTCTTCGACCTCAGCCGCAGCAACTTCGTCTAAAAACATTGCTGAAGGCAAGGGAAACAAGGGCAAAAATGAACTATTGGGACTCCATCAAGATCAAAAGCTTCTGCACAGCAAAGGAAACAGTTAACAAAACCAAAAGACAACTGACAGATTGGGAGAAGATATTTGCAAATGACATATCACATAAAGGGCTAGTATCCAAAATCTATAAAGAACTTAATCAAACTCAACACCCAAAGAACAAAGAATCCAATCAAGAAATGGGCAGAGGACATGAACAGACATTCCTGCAAAGAAGACATCCAGATGGCCAACAGACACATGAAGAAGTGCTCCACATCACTCGGCATCAGGGAAATACAAATCAAAACCACAACGAGATACCACCTCACACCAGTCAGAATGGCTAAAATTAACAAGTCAGGAAAGGACAGATGCTGGTGAGGATGTGGAGAAAGGGGAACCCTCCCCTATACTGTTGGTGGGAATGCAAGCTGGTGCAACCACTCTGGAAAACAGCATGGATGTTCCTCAAAAAGTTGAAAATAGAGCTACCCTACGACCCAGCAATTGCACTACTGAGTATTTACCCTAAAGATACAAATGTAGGGATTCAAAGGGGCACGTGCACCTGAATGTTTATAGCAGCAATGTCCACAATAGCCAAATTATGGAAAGAACCTAGATGTCCATCGACAGATGAGTGGATAAAGAAGAGGTGGTATATATACATAATGGAATACTATGCAGCCATCAAAAGAAATGAAATCTTGCCACTTGCAATGACATGGATGGAACTAGAGGGTATTATGCTTAGCAAAATAAGTCAATCAGAGAAAGGCAATTATCGTATGATCTCCCTGATATGAGGAAGTTGAGAGGCAACATGGGGGGTTTGGGGGGTAGGAAAAGAATAAATGAAACAAGATGGGATCTGGGAGGGAGACAAACCATAAGTGACTCTTAATCTCACAAAACAAACTGAGGGTTCCTGGGGGTAAGGGGGTAGGGAGAGGGTGATTGGGTTATGGACATTGGGGAAGGTCTGTGCTATGGTGAGTGCTGTGAAGTGTGTGAACCTGGCAATTCACAGACCTGTACCCCTGGGGCTAATAATACATTATATGTTTATAAAAAAAAAGTGATGCTGAAGACAAGATGAAAAGATTTTAAAAATGAAAAATTGTGAAAGAACTGATGTTATGAAGGAAAGACTGGGAAGTTTCAACATCTGTTTATGAGAAGATAATAGGGAGAATGGGCAGTCTTTGAAGAGATGAAGCATAAGAATATTCTGGAATTGAGAAAGGGCCAAGCCCCCAAAATCAAGCTACAAAATGAGCCAAAATGAGCCCAAAGCAAGATAAATAAAACTAGGTTTATACATAGACCCATCATAGTGGGAAAATAGATTAAAAGAGATTTAAAAATTACAAATAGAAGTGACTCGTGGTAAGTTTTTCAAAAGCCATAACAACAACCAGAAAAAGTTGAAAAACATTTTTAAAGAGCTGAGAAAAAATAACTATCAACCGAATATAGATGAAACCTACTGCTCACTGTGGTGTTGAAGAATGACAGAGAAATAGAAATACTTCACAAATCTTACAAGAGACAGATACCAAGAGACTTTCACTAAAACTACTAAGGATATAATTAAGAAAGAAAGTATGAAGGAAAAACTAAGCTTAACAGGAATGATAAGCAAAGAAAATAATAAACACCTGGGAAATCTAGATAAACATTTATGGTGAAATAATGTTACTAATACTGTGTGATTATTGGGGTTAAAACACCAGGAGGGAACTTTAAACACTGAACAACAAGTAAATTGGGCAGAGCAGGGTGATAAGAACTTTTTAAAAAGATAGTTTAAACTGTAAGGAACAAACCCAATTTTCTCTAACTTATATCCAACAAATGTGATTTTTTAGTGACAAGATATTTCATTGAAAGTCCTGATGGCAATTACTATGAATGTCTTTGAATTTGATAGGAGAGCTTCTAGCTCATCTGAGCAAAAAAACTAGACAAATTCAAATTCATGATGACAAGATGCAGAGTAGGCATATATCTAACATAACCTAATCTGACTTTAACCCATCTGGTAAGTGCTTTTCATACCTATGTAGTAACTGGCGCATTAATATATCCTGATCTTTCTTCACAACAAAGAATAGTGACTTTTTATGATCAAAAGCACTGAGTCAACCCTCATCTTTTGTTTAAACATTTTTATTTAAATTCAGTTAATTAACATATAAAGTATTATTGGTTTCAGAGGTACAGATTCATCAATCTTATACAATACCCAGTGCTCATTACATCACATACTCTCCCTGTGTCCATCACCCAGTGACTCCATCGCTCCACTCCCCCACCCCTGCCCCCCCAGCAACCCTCAGTTTGTTTCCTATGATTAAGAGTCTCTTACAGTTTATCTCCCTCTCTGGTTTTATCTTGTTTTATTTTTTCCTCCCTTCCTCTATGATCCTCTGTTTTGTTTCTTAAATTGCACATATGAGTGAGATCATGTGATAATTGTCTTTCTGATTGACTTATTTCACTTAGCATAATACCCTCTAGTCCCATCCACGTCATTGCGTTTTTGATGGCTGCGTAGTGTTCCATTGTGTGTGTGTGTGTATGTGTGTGTGTGTGTATACACAGGTATACATATATATACATATGTATACACATACATAGGTATGAAAAGCACTTACCAGATGGGTATACACACACACACACACTACATCTGCTTTATCCATTCATATGTTGATGGACATCTAGGTTCTTTCCATAGTTTGGCTATTGTGGACATTGCTGCTACGAACATT
The DNA here is from genome assembly GCF_922984935.1 of Meles meles. Taxonomy (NCBI): domain Eukaryota; kingdom Metazoa; phylum Chordata; class Mammalia; order Carnivora; family Mustelidae; genus Meles; species Meles meles. The sequence continues at coordinate 153,696,302 of NC_060070.1, read as the reverse complement.
TGGGTGCATGTGCCCCTTCAGATCACTACATTTGTATCTTTGGGGTAAATCCATAGTAGCGCAATTGCTGGGTTGCAGGGTAGCTCTATTTTTTAATGTCTTCAGGAACCTACATACTGTTTTCCAGAGTGGCTGCACCAGCTTGCATTCCCACCAACAGTGTAGGGGGGTTCCCCTTTCTCCGCATCCTCACCAACATCTGTGGCAATTTGTTAATTTTTGGCAATTTGTTAATTTGTTAGTTTTACCTATTCTGACTGATGTGAGGTGGTATCTCATCGTGGTTTTGATTTGTATTTCCCTGATGCCGAGGGATGTTGAGCATTTTTTCATGTGTCTGTTGGCCATTTGGTTGTCTTCTTCTTCTTTTTTTTAATGTATATATTTTTTATTTATTTGACAGAGATCACAAGTAGGCAGAGAGGCAGGCAGAGAGAGAGGAAGAGGCAGGCTCCCTGCGGAGCAGAGAGCCGGATGTGGGGCTCGATCCCAGGACCCTGGGATCGTGACCTGAGCCAAAGGCAGAGGCTTTAACCCACTGAGCCACCCAGGCGCCCCCATTTGGTTGTTTTCTTTGGAGAAGTGTCTGTTTATGTCTTCTGCCCATTTCTTGATTGGATTATTTGTTCTTTGGGTGTTGAGTTTGAGAAGTTCTTTAATGATTTTGGATACTAGTCCTTTATCTGACATGTCGTTTGCAAGAATCTTCTCCCATTCTGTCAGTAGACTTGGTTTTGTCAACTGCTCCTTCACTATGCAAAATCTTCTTACCTTGATGAAGTCCCAGTAGTTCATTTTGCCTTTGCTTCCCTTGTCTTTGGAGATGTGTCTAGCAAGAAGTTGCTGCAGCTGCAGTCGAAGAGGTTGCTGCCTGTGTTCTCCTCTAGGATTTTGATGGATTCCTTTCTCACATTGAGGTCTTTCATCCATTTTGAGTCTTTTTTTGTGTGTGGTGTAAGGACATGGTCCAGTTTCATTCTTCTGCATGTGGCTGTCCAATTTATCCAACATCATTTTTTGAAGAGACTGTCCCTTTTCCATTGGACATTCTTTCCTGCTTTGTTGAAGATTAGTTGACCCTAGAACTGAGGGTCAATTTCTGGGCTCTCTGTTCTGTTCCATTGATCTATGTGTCTGTTTTTGTGTCAATACCATGTTGTCTTGATGATGACAGCTTTGTAATAGAGCTTCATGTCTGGAATTGTGATGCTATCATTTTGGGGTTTCTTTTTCAACATTCCTTTGGCTATTCAGCCAAAACCACAAGATACCTAGGAATAAAGCTAACCAAAGGGTCTGTACTCAGAAAACTATAGAACACTTACAAAAGAAACTGAAGCAGACAAAAGAAATGGAAAAACATTCCATGCTCATGGATTGGAAGAACAAATATTATTAAAATGTCTATGCTACCTAGAGCAATCTACACTTTCAGTGCAATCTCTATCAAAATACCATTGACATTTTTCACAGAGCTAGAACAAATAATCCTAAAATGTGTATGGTCCTAGAAAAGACCCCAAATACCCCCTCATCTTTTCTTCCTATGATTTCTGTGTCATTATAAAAACTCCTACCGACCTCCCTGACTCTGCACTCGCTCCCCTTCAGTCTGATCTCAATAGCCAGGAGGGTGCTTAAAATGCAGAATAAACTATGTTACTGCTCAAAAGCCTCCAGTAGCTTCCCCTCTCTTTCCAAGTAAACTGCAAACCTTAGAGTGGCTCAGAATGCCTTATCCTATCCATCCCTCTCTGCCCTGGTTTCTTATTCCTCCTCCCTACTTTATTTTACTTTCCCCATCGACCTACCTTATAAATTTTTGTTTTCCCCCTAGAATATGGAAGGCCTCCTTGGGCTTCTTACAAGAGGATGGGTGTTTAATCTGTTTTGTTTATTATTGCTGTATCCCTATAACCTTTTAGAAAAACACCTCGCATATGGTAATGTTCAATATATATTTGGTGAATAAATGGACAAACATGTTAATTTGGAGACTCAGGATTATATTAATATTTTCCATTGTAACAAATGGTGATATTAATTCCAGTTATGATAATTTGGCATATATTTTCATGTACAAATTGCCATCATAAGTCAAGGGAAGATTCTATTATAAAATGATATTTCAAAAGAGGGAGTAGAAATTTCCTCTGGGACAGGAAGCTAACTCTTTGGAACAAATTTAGGTCTTTATTTCACTATTTCACCAAAATAAATCCTGGATATATTATTGTTTAAATGTATTTTTCAACTGTGAGGGTAAATTTAGATGATAATTATATAAATAGTGGGAGGGAAAGTCATCAAAGAATGATTCCCAGGAAAACTACCATAAAGAAGTAAGTAATGGGGGCGCCTGGGTGGCTCAGTGGGTTAAGCCGCTGCCTTCGGCTCGGGTCATGATCTCAGGGTCCTGGGATCGAGTCCCGCATTGGGCTCTCTGCTCAGCGGGGAGCCTGCTTCCCCCCCTCTCTCTCTGCCTGCCTCTCTGCCTACTTGTGATCTCTGTCTGTCAAATAAATAAATATTTTTAAAAAAAAAAAGAAGTAAGTAATGGATTTAACCCTGTTGAAAACTTACAATTCTATATTGAAACAAGCTATTAATATATATAAAAAGAAAACTAGTAACAGGGAAAGCATTTAGAATACATTTGGTCTGTTATATTTATATGTTTGATGCTGATCTTTCCAATAAATAAGAAAAGCACTGAACGGCATAAAAGGAAAGAGATGGGTCCGGGATTGTAGGGCCTCAGGTGACATTTACTTCTCACAGGTCTCTTGTCTAGCTAGCTTCTGCTGGGCTCAGCGGGGACTGGCCGGGCTTTTGTTACGTTCTCTATGTGTCTCCATATGTCTTCTCGTTCCTGACCAGCAGCCACCTGGCATGCTCCTTTCCTGGCCCATGCAGGCGGGCAGGTGGCCGGTGCAGGTGGGCTGGAGAACTTCAGCTCAGCTCACAGCCCCACGCTCGCCCACCCGCCCACATTTTGCTGGTCTGATCAAGCCCTGTTGCTAAACTCAGTGTCGGTGGATTAGGAAAGTATATCTCAGCTTTAGGGAAGACAGAGCAAAGGCTAAAAACAAACAAAAAGCCCAGAATATTCAACTGAAAGTCTTTAAAATCATAAACGCTTTTTTTTTTTTTTTTTAACAGTGCAAGATAAAGTGGTCTCAAGATTATTTGAACAGCCCAGAGGGCTGCCTGAGTGCCAGTCAGTTACACAACCGACTCTTGGTTTTAGCTCAGGTTATGATCTGGGGGACATGATCTCAGGGTCATGAGATCAAGCCCCGCATTAGGCTCTGATTCTTGGGGAGTCTGCTTGAGATTCTCTCTCTGCCCCTCCCCTGCCATTGTCTTTCTCTCTCTAAAATAAATGAATCTTTTTTTAAACAGTAGTCCAGAAACGTTGTCAGGGACCCAGGTTTTTCGTGTTCTAACCCTTACTCTGTCTGTTGGTCTTTGTTCTGAGGTGTGACATCAGAGGTCACAGCTGGCTTTCCCAGTGTCATTCACAGAACAGCAGCTAAGTAGGAAAGAACCTTTTCTCAAAACTCTCTTTCATAGTAAGGAAAAGTCTTTCCCAAAAGCCTCCAGTGATCTCCCCTTCAGCTGAACAGCCACAACTGGTCACATAATTACCCTACACAGATCTTCACTGAAGGGAAATAGGACACATCCTAGGTGTTGGTTTAAGCACCCCCCTCCAAAAAAACTTCAGAGCTTCTCTTTTATATAAAGATAACTATTATTCAGTAAAAGAGAATAAAGCTTAAAAGCCTCAAAACAGGGGCACCTGGGTGGCTCAGTGGATTAAGCCGCTGCCTTCAGCTCAGGTCATGATCTCAGGGTCCTGGGATCGAGCCCCACATCAGGCTCTCTGCTCCACAGGGAGCCTGCTTCCTTCTCTCTCTCTGCCTGCCTCTCTGCCTACTTGTGATCTCTCTCTCTGTCAAATAAATAAATAAAATCTTAAAAAAAAAAGATTTAAAATTTAAAAAAAAGCCTCAAAACAGAACATTTTCAACATAGATAGGGAGGAGATGAGCAAATGAAAAAAAAAAAAAGAAAGAAAGAAAACCCCAGGGTTTTGCAAATGAGAGACAATACTGTATGGTGGTTGTGGTAGTTGATTATTATTTTTTGTAACATTTTTTTAAAAAGATTTTATTTATTTATTTGACAGAGATCACAAGTAGGCGGAGAGGCAAGCAGAGAAAGAAGGGGAAGCAGGCTCCCTGCGGAGCAGAGAACCCAGGACCCTGAGACTATGACGTGAGCCCAAGGCAGAGGCTTTAACCCACTGAGCCACCCAGGTGCCCATGGTAGATGATTATTATTCACAAGTATTTGCTGCCTCTTCCTGGGGCCAGATTATTACGCCCAGGGATAAGATTTTTATTCCCTGGGATCAGATTATTACTCCCAGGGGTAAGATTTTATTTCCTGGGGTCGGATTCGCCTCATTCACTTCACCCTGGATAGTGAAATGTGAGCAGAACTGACGCGTTGCAGTCCTTGATTTGCCGTCTCTCTTTCTGTCCTCTGTCAAGGGACCATCCGTGTTCTGGGTGGAGAGGGCCCACCGCCCTGGGCCGGATCACGATGGACAAATAGCTTGAGCTGGAAATGCATCTTTGCTTTTGCAAGTCCCTGTGATTCCTGGGCAGTTAGTTCTCAGAGCACTCTGAAAACAGTTCATGAAGAACAAATGATTTGCCTATAGACAAGAATGCATCAGAAAAAAATGTGAAAAGTACTCTTTTAAAAATTAAGACTTTTTTGGTGGGCGAAGAGTTTTAGGTTCACAGGAAAATTGAGGGGAAGATACAGAGATTTCCCATAAAGTTCCTGCCCCTAGCCATGCATAGGCTCCCCAGGGGTCACCATCCTGAACCTGAGGGAGACATTTGTTCGAATTAACTACATCCATACATTATTACCCAAGTTCACAGTTTACACGGCAATTCACTCTTCTGTCCATTCTGTGGGTTTGGACGAATGTAACAAGTACTCATCATTACGGTATCATACGGAGTACTTTCAGTGCCCTAAGAATTCCTGGTGCTCTGTGGGAGAATAGGACTTCAGGAACCCGCACAAAGGGCAACAGCTCTGTGCCTGTGGGAAAGCCCGTTCCTCCCCATCATTCAGTGCGGAAAACCGCGAGGGCGGTGGGTAAGAGAGCGAGGCCTGCTGAGGTCAGTCCTCCACCCCCTGCAGCCCCTGGTTAACGCCTCGCCAGGATCTGTGCTAACAGCCACACGGTTCCAGGCTGCCTCTCACGGTCGGCTTTCCTGAGTTCCTTGTCGCTCCTTGCGTCCGCATACTTTACCTCCCATGAACAAAACTGAGAATCCACCCAGACTGGGGGCTCCACTCCGCGCCTACTTCTCTTGTTGGGCCTGGGCGCAGCCCTTCTGGCCTCTTTTTGTTCTCTTTGCTCAAGGCTATGCGTCATCATTTCATCTCTGGACAAGTGCGCTCTGGGGCACCGACTCACCTGTTCACCCGCCACTCGACCGAGAAAGCCTGGCAGCCACTGAACTCTTTACTGTCCCTGTAGTTTTGCCTTTTCCAGACTGACATGTAGTTGAAATTGTAGAGTGTGCAGATTTTAAGACAGGCTTCTTTCACTTGCTAATATGCATTTAAGGTTCCTCAGTATCTTTTCCTGGCTCGCTAGCTCATCTCCTTTTATCTCTGGACAACATTGTCTGGATGTGTCACAGATTTTTGACCCTGTCACCTGCTGAAGGACATGTTGATTCCTTCCAGGTTTGGGAAATTGTGAGTAAAGCTGCCATCAACACCCGCATGTAGCTTTTGGATGCACGTAAGTTTTCAACTCCTTTGGGTAAATAACAATGCATGTGCTTGCTAGATCACATGGTAAGAGTATGTTTGGTTTGGTCTTCGAAAGTGGCTGCACCATTTTGCACTCCCACCGAGAATGGAGGAGAGTTCCTGTTGCTCCACATCCTTGCCCGTATTTGGTGTTGTCAGTGTTCGGGATTTCGGCCATGCTCATTGGTATGCAGTAGTATCTCATTGTTGCTTTCTTTTGCACTTACCAAGGACATATGATGTGAAGCATCTTTTCATATGCTTGTTCGCCATCTGCGTATCTCTTTAGTGACATGTCCTTTAAGATCTTTGACATATTTTGGGGCGCCTGGGTGGCTCAGTGGGTTAAAGTCTCTGCCTTCCGCTCAGGTCATGATCCCAGGGTCGCATCGGGCTCTCTGCTCAGCAGGGAGCCTGCTTCCCCTCCTTCTCTCTCTGCCTGCCTCTCTGCCTACTTGTGATCTCTGTCTGTCAAATAAATAAATAAAAATATTTTAAAAAAAGATCTTTGACGTATTTTAAATTGAGTTGGTTTTTTTTTTTTTTTTGGTTTTTCAATTTTAAGAGTTGTTTGTATATTTTGGATATTGGTTCTTTATCAGATACATATTTTGAGGGGCACCTGGGTAGCTCAGTTGGTTAAGTGTCTGACTTCAGCTCGGGTCATGATCTCAGGGTCCTAGGATCGAGTCCCCCACTGGGCTCTTGCTAAGCAGGAAACCTGCTTCTCTCTCTCCCTCTGTGGCTGGCTGCCCTAGTTCGTGTGCTTGCTTTCTTTCTCTCCCTCCCTCTGACAAATATGTAAAACCATTTTTTAAATGCTCATCTACTTAACTACATTACTTAAGAATGCTGTACCGCCAAGCCAGTTACTTCAAATTGAATTCCCTTCTGTCTTTTTGAAAGACCAATTTTTTAAAAATATTTTATTTATTTGACAGAGAGAAATCACAACTAGGCAGAGAGGCAGGCAGAGAGAGAGGAGGAAGCAGGCTCCCTGCGGAGCAGAGAGCCCAATGCGGGGCTTGATCCCAGGACCCTGAGTCATGACCTGAGCCGAAGGCAGAGGCTTTAACCCACTGAACCACCCAGGCGCCCCTGAAAGACCAATTTTTATCTGAGAAAGTAATTGCTTTAATTGCACAAAATGCCCAAGAGTCTCGGCAGCAGTAGGATGGAAACCAATGTCCTTAGAGAAACTGGAGTGTAATTCAGAGATGTAGGTCTTTTGGCTTTCTACCATGTTGGAGAAATGTATGCAAGTAGTTTTACCTTTTAAAAGATGCAAGGATGTATTTTGTATGAATGCAGAGTTGACAGCCCATACTTCCCCCCCCCCCTTCTCTAAGGTAGACACTGGCCAGAGGCTTCAGTTCTTCCAAACTGAGACAATTAATTGGAATATGCATTCGGACTGTCCACACAATTCCTACCTATGAAAGATCACTTTCCCATCCTTCTAAATCAGCTGCCACAGAAAGAGATTTCTCAACTGATTAGGGGCCTGGCTTCTGCTTCAGATTGTTGCTGTGAGCTTTGTTACCCATGTTGCCTGTGTTCAGACACCACAGTGGAAAGGACTGGACGTACAAAGGAACAATCATCCTATTACAAGAAAATCAGTCCTTGAGCAAGTGAGTAGAAATCCACTGGCTTCTGTGGCATTGAAATAAGGTCTTGTGTTTAACAGCGGAGTTTGTTGGGAAGTTGTTTCTCATCTACCTTTTATCTAGTTTGTCGTACTTTTAAAAAAGATTTTATTTATTTATTTGACAGAGAGAGAGAGAGACAGCTGGAAAGGGAACACAACCAGGGGGAGTGGGAGAGGGAGAAGCAGGCTTCCCGCAGAGCAGGGAGCCAGATGCGGGGCTCGATCCCAGGACCAGGGGAGCATGACCCGAGCTGAAGGCAGATGCTTACTGACTGAGCTACCAAGATACCCCTCTAGTTTGTTATATTTCATCCTTGGGTGTTTTCAGCTTGTCCATTTCTTTTCTATGTAATTACAGATGTATGGAAATCACATACGCTGCTCGCAACAGTGTTCGTAGGAGAGTTAAACATTCTCGCCATGACTCAGCAATTCCAGTCCTAAGTACACATCTGTCCTGCAATCATTCGGCTGAAAGTAAGTGCCCCACCCCCACTGCGTTTAAATCACAGGACTGATAATGCTACATGCACACCAGGAGGATATGAAAACGTTTCTTATATAATGAGGCTTTCTGGGGAGAGCAGACAAGACTCCCAAAGAAGTCCAAAATGGTTTGAGCGAGCAAGGATGGGTGAGTAGCTTTGGCTGTTACTGTGGCTGGAGGGTGGGGCTGGGTGAAGTTTCCTGAGTCTGAACCAGGATTGTGCAGTTTGACCTTCCCACTGGTGCCAAGAGAGGGAGCTTGTGCTCTTTCTCAGGAGCTGGCTGAGCCCTGTGTAGAGTGATGAGTCTTGAAAGGATCAGCAAACATCAGTAATAGTCAACCTCTTAATCACTGTACCCAAAAAATTTGTGCGCAAGTCCACACACACAAAAGAGATTTACAAGAGTGGTGGGTTTTGTTTGTTTGTTTGTTTGTTTTTAGAGAGAGAGGAGAGAGAGTGCGCTGGGGAGGGGCAGAAGGAGAGGGGGAGAGAGAATCTTGAGCAGGTGACACAGGGTTTGATCTCACAACCCTGAATCATGACCTGAGCCAAAATCAAGAATCAGGGGCTAAACTGACTTAGCCACCCAGACACCCTGCACAGGCATTCTTAATAGCTGAATTCATGATATCCCCGAACTGGAAACAACCCAAATGTCCATCATGAGCAGAATGGATAAATACGTTGAGACATATTCATACGATTCAACAAAAAAGAGCATTGTTAAATGCAACATGGATGACTCCCATCTGTTGCTACTCGAGAGAAGCCGGGCATAAAAGTACATTTTGTCTAACTCTATTTCTCTAAGTTACTAAATGTACAAAATCAGTAAGTGGTGTCAGAAATCAAGAGAGTGGTTACCTTATGAAGAAAGCCATTGCAAGGTGCGTGAGGACACCTTCTGCTGTGAGACTAGCCAGTGATAATCTATTTCCTGACATAGCCCAAGTGACAAACTTAGTTCTGGGTCTCATTTGATGGAAACAGTGGCAATAGAGTGGAACAAAAGGTCTGGGTGAATGTTCACAGATACGTTCTCTTTGCAAATAGTCATCTGTATATATGTATGTTTCAATACTTTCCTGGATGTTTGTTACATTTCAATTAAAAAAAGAAAAAGCCGCCAATTAAGAAAGAGAACATTTCCCTGTTACATGTCTCTCTCACTCTGAGATAACCAGTATAACAATACTTGCGGTAATCATTCTCTTTCTTTAAATATTATGATGTATCCATAAAAAATAGATTATTTAGTATACTTAGTTTGTAGTTTCTATAAATGAAACCATGCTATCTTTGTTTTGAGAGATTTTCTTGTTATTGACATATCATGTTCTATCTTATTTTGTGTGGTTTCTAGATTTTTCTTTTTTTTTTTTTTTAAGATTTTATTTATTTATTTGACAGAGATCACAAGTAGATAGAGAGGCAGGCAGAGAGAGAGAGAGGGAAGCAGGCTCCCTGCTGAGCAGAGAGCCCGACACGGGACTCGATCCCAGGACCCCGAGATCATGACCTGAGCCGAAGGCAGCGGCTTAACCCACTGAGCCACCCAGGCGCCCCTAGATTTTTCTTTATTGCATGTAATTGCTTTTGCAAATTGTTACAGCTGTCAGGAAAATGTGTTAAAACTCTTCTACTAATTATAATAGTTTATTTTTGTTTATTTAGTTGATCTTTATACACAAGCATACAGTCTGGGTTTTTTGTTGTTTTTTTTTTAAAGACAGTTCTGTTTCTTTCTAGTCATGATACCTTTTTTTTTTTTTTAATTTTCCTTTTGTCTGGTAGGGAATAGAAATGACAATTCCTGGTCTACTCCAGGAGTCCCCTGTCTCAAACAGAATGTTTTGAATTTTTTACCTTTATGTACTGTTTTCTGCATATTATTTTTGTATTTTAAAAATCTGGTTAAAGTGGTGGCTCAGTGGGTTAAAGCCTCTGCCTTTCGCTCAGGTCATGATCCCAGGGTCCTGGGATCGAGCCCCACATTGGGCTCTCTGCTTGGCAGGGAGCCTGCTTCCTCCTCTCTCTCTCTCTGCCTGCCTCTCTCCCTACTTGTGATCTCTATCTGTCAAATAAATAAAATAAAATCTTAAAAAAAAAATCTGGTTAAAGAAATTTCCTTGTCTGTGATTTTCCTTTCTCACATTGTCTTTGTCTGGCTTTGACCTTAGTTCAAAGTCAGGCTTATAAAATGAGATGAAAAGACTTCCCTCTGTCACTATATTTGGAGGCGTTTTTGTCCACTTGAAATTTTTCTCCTTGGAATATTTTGCGGATCTTCCAGATGACAATATCTGGGCTTGACATTCTCTCTGTGGGAAAAAAATTGACTATTTATTCAATTTATTGAATGATTTGGGGCTATCGGTTTTGTGTGGCTGCCCAAGAGGACCGCCCTTTCTCCGACCTTCTGTGCCTTCTTACAAAGGTTCCAGGAAGGCACTGCAGCTTCATGCTGTGTGGTTTCCAGGAAGGCCAAGGCCTGGGAGGTGCCCTGGATCCCACCCTACCTGACACTGTCCCAGCAGCATTGGGCCTACGTTACTGTACCCCTCGTGGTGATTTTCCTTTACTCCCAGGGGGTCTCTGTTCTGACTTTGTCCTCCTAAAGGTGACCTGGGAGTCTGGCCCTGATCACAAATGGATGGTCGGTCCTTTCCTCCTGTGAACCAGGAGGGCAGAGCCGGGGCGCTGCACAAGTAGGCACTTTCGTTCACAAAGGACATGTGGAGTCCGCTTAAAGGGGGGAGTGTGGAGGAAGCCAGAATCCCGCTGTGCTTTCGCCTGTCACCGTGTGAAGTGATTTGGCTTTGGCGAGCGGCAGCCACGTTCTCTGAAGTGGGATTCACCGAGAAGTAACATGACTTTGTTGGGCTGCAAAGGACAAGGCACAAATAATCCGGAGAGCCTGGATTCGCAACACTTGACGTATTTTTTGCAAAAATAAAGCCGTTGGACCACGTGGCCTAATGGATAAGGCGTCTGACTTCGGATCAGAAGATTGAGGGTTCGAATCCCTTCGTGGTTGCAGCTCTTTTTTTCACGCTGCTCTCCCCCAGGCCTGTGTGTCCCGACCCTCAGGACCCTGATCCCCATCTCCCGAAGGAAATGGGACAGTGCGGCCCGGCGGCGGCGGCGCTCGCACCCGCCCTTTGCAGGAAGCGCGGCGGGGCAGGTGCACGGGTGTGCCGGGCAGGTGCACGGGTGTGCGGGGCAGCTGCCGGCAGCGCGAAGGCTCTGCCCTCTGGGTCCCTGCAGCGCGGGTCCCTCTCGGTCACTTGGGCCAGTGATGACCTCTTCCCCCTCCCGGCACCCCAAGGCCGCGCGTGAGGATTTCACAACAGACGCACGGAAAACCCCTCGTTTTGAGCCGGTGTGGACGCCGCCGCTCCCGAGGGGAGTTCGCTCCCGCACGAGGGAACCCAGAGCAGAGGCGTGAGTCCCGCTGACTCGAGCTCACGCCTCCTCCCCCAAGGCCGCGGGACCACCTGCAGCCCCGCACATCGGCGCTGCGGACGCCCCTGCCCCGAGCCTGCAGCCCCCAGGGGAGGCGAGAGCAGAGAACGCGTTGGAACACGGCGGAGATAGAGACGGAGTGGACGAAATGTCAGAGCAAGAGGCGCGGCAAGTGAGATTCCAGGAGGAGGATCCGTTAGGAAGAGTCTTGAACTGTGACATGTTTTCAGTTAGTTCTCAAAGTCTCCTACGGAGCTAATCCGCCGCCCGTCGCCTACCGGAGGCTTCTCTGAAACTGTCAAAGCAATCCATCTGATCGGACCTAACTCAGAGCGGGGACGCCTCGGGTCCCCCACCCCGGCCACGGAACCCCGCGCTCGGGGGGCTGTCCCCGCCGGAGCCAACCAGAAGGCTGCGCCCCTGGAGCCGCGCGTCCCGCAGGGATGGGGGGTGGGGGTCTGGCGAGCGCCGGACAAACCAGTCTGCACCGGGCGGACCCGGCCTGAACTCCCACGGGCTCCCGCTCCGAGAGCAGGGACCGTCGCCCCGGGGTGGGGATGGAGCGCGGTGGGGGACCTGCGGCCCTGGAATGAGCACGACCCTGCGGGGCGCGGGTGCTCTCCGAACGCCGCCCCTGCCCCCGGCCCCGAGCCCCTTCCCACCTAAGCTCTGGAGAAAACGCCCCTGACCTAACCCGGGGAGCCCGGGGGCTGGGGTGGGGGGGTTCTCTCTCCCGTCCACGCTGCGGCAGGAGCCCCAGTGAAGGCTTTTCTGAATTGCCCCGCAGGCCCCCCGTCCGTTTCCAGGGCGGCCAGCCCGAGCCCAGGGAGGTCACACTTCCCCAGCATAGAAAATTAGAGGGAGAAAGACAAGACACACCATCAGGTTTGCGGAGTGCCATCGTGATTTTTTTTTACCAGTTAATGTACCTTTTAAATGGATTTGTTGAGGCAGTTTTCTTAGAATAAATTACATATATTTAAACATATGGATGAGTTTGACATAGGTATAAACTCATCAAGCCGTCACTACAATAGAAACAATGAACACAGACCACTCCCCTCCCGCAACCACTGCCTCTTGTCATTATGTTTGTCCTACAATACGGGCTCTCTGATTCACCCATGATGCTTGAATCAGTAATTCACTTCTTTTTATTGCTAGATAGTATTCTGTTGCACGGATATACCACAATTTGCTTACCCGTTTTCCCATCGATGCATATTTATATTACCTCCAGCTGTAAATAAAGCTGCCGTGAACGTCTGTGTATAGCCCTGCGGGCATATATTCTTTCATTTCTCTTGGGTAAATATGTGCCAGCGGAATGGCTGGGCCATATGGTGGGTTTATACTCAACTTTTTTTTTTTTTTTTATATTCAACTTTTTAAGAAGAAACTACCGAACCGAGGCCGGTATTACCTGCATACCTAACCCGATAGGGACGTTAGGAGAAAGGACGATCACAGGTCAGTCCCACTCTGGAACACGGACATGAATGATCTTGAAAGTTAAGGAAATGAACACAATCACATGCAAAATAAATTTTAAGTCATTTGGGTCTTGAGTTTATACCAAGGTTGCAAGGCTGGTTTACCATTAGAAAATAAATCATTACGCTTTGCACACTAAGAAGGAAATAAACCACATGATCACCTCAGTAGAGACAGGAAAAGGTTTTGCTAAAACTCAGCATTCTGTCACCATCAAAACTCCAAGCAACCTAACAATAGAAGGTAATTTCTTTAACCTGGCATCTTTGAAAAATTGTCACCAACATCAATCTTTAATGTGAAATATTGAATGTATGCAGAATAATGAAAACATTCTGTTTGAGATTGGTGAGAAATCAGGGACACTAACTCTTATCACTTCTCTTCAAGATTATGGATTTCTGTGTGCATCATTCCTTGCCTTTTTCAGTCATGAGCGAAAAAGGGAGTACAAGGTCACATGACTAGAGAGGAAGAAAGAGGACTGTCCTTATTCTCAGATGATATTACATACAAAGGTAAGATATTAGATTATATCGATGTATTACACCGTAATAGCTTGTAAGAGCTAATAGATGGTAATACATTTTAACGGCCTGTCTGAATGAAACTATGAGCTGTGGAAGCTATGTTACCCACAGTGAGAAAATGAGAGGACTGGGGAGGACACCTCCGCTAAGCTTCCATCCAAGGAGCCCCTTTCTTTTTTACTCCACAGAAGCCCAAGAATCTGATAGAAAAACTTTATTTATTACACAGTTTTCATTTCTTATTTTAATCAGCCATCAATGGTCTTCATTGAGGAGCTCTGAGAGCATGTCGTACAATCCAAACCAAAAGGGGCGCTGCTTGGCTGAAGTTCTGCTCGCCTGCCTGTCTGACCCTGCCCCCTCCATCCCCCTGCCTCCTCCAGATCCTTTCTGGAACTGAACTCCAGGTAGAGGTGGTTTCTGGCCTGTGCCAGGGCTGGTGGATTATGAGACTTTGGAAGCTTTTTTTGAAGATAGAAATCATTTCTTTCTCTAGACTTCTAAGCACTTCTTGGGGCTTCTAAATGAGACTAGTAGCACAAGGACAGTGAATTTTGCTTCAAAACCCTAAAGCCCTTTAGGGCAGTCATGCAAAACTCTTTTCCTGCAGTCACCGCAGACATTACAGCATTCAGTCCCACGCTACTGGGTACCCGCCTCATGAGATTAAATGTTAACATATTGTTTTGGAATATGCCCTTGGTTTGTTTAAATCGGATGTGGTAAAACACACAGGATTTGACCGTCATGAAAGAAGTTTTTGTACTCACAGATCCCCAGAAACAAAAGCCATGCCATATGAGGAAGTACCAGGGTCAGCCAGGAGTTGGGGGTGGGGTGGAGCTGGGCAAGAGCCTTCTCTGTGGTTTTTGTGGGAGGAATGAGTGAGGCAGGGCAAACAGGCTTAGGACTGGGAGTCTGGTACCTGGCCCTGGGATGACTAGGGCAGGAGAACAGTGGCCTAGAGCAGGAGAGCTTGATAAGGAAACCGTCTGGAGCAGGAACTCTGGACTGGTTGGTTTGCATGGAAAAGGGGCAGTCACAGGGGGTTGTTGACTGCCTCTGGGAATTGATTAGCCCTCAGGGACAGGGACAGTCTTTCTCCAGGGTTGGCAAGGCCCCAGGATGTCAAAGCATCAGGAAATACAGAAAATAAAAAATACGATTAAAATACATCCAAAAAGCACTGAGTATGAGGCATGACATTTGGCACAATAAATTTTATTTATCATTTACATTACATATTTGTAGCTCGCAGAGGGGGAGTGATATACCATAGCATGTGGTTAATAGAGATGGAAGGACTCCAATTCCAATATCCCTACCTAGTTAGGGCTCAGTCTATGACACCCTCCCACCCCTCACACAGTGTTACTGATTCCTAACCATCTGTGATGAGTAACCTTTGCTCACCTTGTAGTAATGGGCTCTTGTGTGCTAAGGAAACTTTTTCTTTATGGTCCCATCTCGCAGATCAGATCTAAGTAGGCTTAGACTAAGACTCTGCTTTCCCAGATGCCTGAGTTTCAAAATTCTGATAAACTCCGGAGTAGCTTTGGAGCACCCCTCCAGCATGAAAAGAACAAATGATCTAGACCCCAAAGAACACATGGCAGGCTTATTTCAGAACTCCCTCCCGAAAGCCTGACACATCCATCCTGCAACCAGGATAAAAGTGAAAACTAGAGGCCAGAAGAGCTTTGCTACTCAAGGTGTCCTTGCCTTCCCTGGGCCGGAAGGCTACCACTGAAAGACATCAAGGCTGATAGTGACATGTGAGATCGCATGGTTCTCTGGCTCACACCCTGGTCAAGACAGAGCCAGTGGGGACCGAAGGTGTTTGGGAGTCTAGGGCTGGAAGATGAGAAGTGGAAAAGGCAAAGAAGCCGGGGAATAAGGAGAGGAAAACGAAGGTGGTGGGAGGGGGAAGAGGGTAAGAAAGAAGTAAGCAGGAAGAGAAGAAAAGAACACTGACGTCCACGAGCCGCCTACCACGTGATGGCCATCTTCGAACACATCACGTCTTGTTCTCACTAATGAGCAGGTTAGTGTGCCCGTGATGTCAATACGGAAGTCAACACAGAGAAAATAAACAATACGCTCTTTGTTTTCCTAATAATCCCAAGAGCTCCAAAACACAATTTATTTTCACTATTGAATGATAAAGACTTATGGAAGACATGAAGAGAGTAATGAATGAGGGCGGAACGTACAGGCGACGTTCAGGAGAAAGGCAGGAAGAAAGGAAATGCAGGGAATTCAGGAGCAAAGCGCCAGGCAATCGTGAGATGTTCAGAAGCCATCACAGCATGAATTCATGATGAAATGGCTGCTGCGTGAAGGCTAATCCCATGTAGACCTCAGACTCTTCTAGGAATAAATCACTTATTAATTAAACAAATATTGGTGTATTTTCAAGTCCATATACACTTCCTGTTACTTGGGACAGAAATGAACAACTTCAATGGTCTCTGCCTTGAGAGGCTTAATTTCAATAGTGTCAATAAACAACTCCTGTCTGTGCAGCTACGATTCCCCGGACTGTCCCCCATACTCTCCATGCTATTTGGTGTGCAGATGCTTTCTTCTTTTAAGGTTTTACTTATCTATTTGAGAGTGAGAGACAGAGCACGAGCATGGGGAGGGAGTAGGGAAGCTGACAAAGGGTCTGATCCCAGGACACGGAGATCACAACCAGAGCCAAAGGCAGCCACTTAACTGGCTGAGCCCCCCAGGTGCCCCACATGCTTTTAAAAAGCTTACAGCAGAAAGGGACAAGGAAGAGCTAAAGCCACCATAGCAGGAAAATGGTGCAGTATTACCTTTGGCAGGAGAAAGCAATACCATTTAACACCCATTTGCTTCTGTCTTTTCCAACAAGGAAAAATAATACTTATTCTTTAAAAATATTAACTCATTTCATCATCACACAATTTAAAAAAATTTTTTTAAATAATCTTTATGCCCAACAATGGGGCTCAAACTGACAACCCCAAGGTCAAGAGTCACATGTTCTACCAACTGAGACAGCCAGGCACCTCCGAAAAATAGTAGTGGAAAAATAGGGGTTCCTGGGTGGCTCAGCTATTAAGCATCTGACTCTTGATTTTGGCTCAGGTCATGATCTCAGGGTTGAGAGGTCAAACAAGGGCAGCCTTGGGCTCTGAGCCCAGTATGGAGCCTGCTTAAGATTCTCTCTCTCCCCATCCCTCGGCCCCTCATCCCACACTCACTCATGTGCTTACTCTCTCTCTTAAATAATCAAATCTTAAAAAAAAAAAAAAAAAAAAAAAAAGATTCAGGGTGCCTGAGTTGCTCAGTGGTTTAAAGCCTCTGCCTTCAGCTTGGGTCATGATCCCGGGGTCCCGGGCTGTCTGCTCAGCAGGGAGCCTGTTTCCCCCTTTCTCTCTGCCTGCCTCTCTGCCTAATTGTGATCTCTCTCTGTCAAATAAATAAAAATCTTTAAAAAAAAATTTTAAAAGTCTCAACAGTAATTAAAATAAGCATGGCATTGGCCAGGATAGGTAAACAGAGACATCAAACATAACAGAGAGCTCGTGCTAGTGTGGACGCCGGAGAGAAGAGAGGATGCACTACAGATGGGGGGGAGCAAAATTTTAGGTAAATAGTTCTAGAAAAAAATGAGCATAAGTGTATTGACCAGTACTTCATCATAGAGAAAAAAATCTGAGTTAAAGACTTACATGTAAAAGACAAATATATACAAATTTTAGAAAATTAGAAAGAATGTATTTGAAAGCTTGGGATACGGAAGAATTTCATAAACATGAACAACATGACAGCAGTAAGGAAAAAGATTGACCGATTTGACAGCATTAGAACTTTTTAAGTTAGTTCATCCACCGACACCATAATGAAAGAAAAATGGCATTTATAGTTTGACTGTGGGTTTTTTCCACAGATGTCCTTTGTCGGGCTGGAGAGGTATCTTTCTGTTCTCGGTTTTTGAGACTTTTCATCAGGAAAGGGTGTTGGATTTTGTCAAGTGTTTTTCTGTATCTATTGAAGTGATCACGTGGTTTTTGTTTTTTATTCTACCGATGTGGTATACTACAATAGCTGATTTTTACATGTTAAACTCACTTTGCTTTCCTGGGATAAATCCCACTTCCTTTTATGTGTTGCTGGAGTTTGTTAGTATTTTGTTGACGATTTGTGTCCATGTTCATAAGAGACATTGGTCTGTAGTTCTCTTGTGATGCTTTTGTCTGGTTTTGGCATCAGGGTAATAATGGCCTCATAAAATCAGTTAGGAAGTCTTTCCTTCTCTTCTATTTTTTAAAAGAATTTGTAGGAGTGCCTGGGTGGCTCAGTCAGTTAAGCAACTGCCTTTGGCTCAGGTCATGATCCCAGGCTCCTAGGATTGAGCCCCACGTCAGGCTCCCTCTGCCTGCCACTCCCCCTCCTTATGCTCTCTCACTAGCAAATAAATAAAAGTTTGTAAAAAATAAATAAAATCTTAAAATAAAAGAGTTTGTAAAGAATTGATATTTATTCTTCTTTGAACGTTCGGTAGAATTCAGTAGTCAAGATGCCTGGGAATGGTCTTTTCTCTGTCTTTTGGTTACTAATTCAATCTTTTTGTGTATTATAAATCTGTTTATATTATCTAATCTTCTTGAATTGTTTCATTAGTTTGTGCTTTTCTGAAACTGTGTCCACTTCATCTGAGTAATCTAATGTGTTGGTGTACTATTATTCACAGTATCCCTTGATAAGACTTTTTATTTCTGTGAAGTCCGTAGTGATGCCCCCTTCCTTCACTTCTAGTTCTAGGAGTTTCAGTCTACCCTCTTTTATCCTTAATCAATCAGCTGAAGGTTTGTCAATCTTGTTGATCTTTTCAAAAAGCCAGCTTTTGGTTTCATTGAATTTCTCTATTGTTTTCTGTTCTCTGTTTCACTAATTTCCCTCTAATATTAATTTTCTTACTTCTTACTTGCTGCTAGATTTAGTTTGCTCTTTTTTTCCAGTGCCTTAAGGTTACATTATTAATTGTTTGGTTTTCTTTTTTAACATAAGAATTTATAGCTGTGTGTGTGTTATAGCCCTGTGTTAGCTGCATCATATAAGATTTCATATGTTAAGCTTTCATTTTCATTTATCTTAAAGTATTTCCTGTTCTTTTGGTTTTTTTCATTAACCCACTTGTTATTTAAGAGTACATTGCTTGATTTTCACATAATTGTAAGTTCTATCAAGTTCTTGGTTATCAATTTCTAATTTCATACTGTGATTGGTGAATATATTTTGTATTATTTTGATCCTTTTAGATGTATCAAGGTTTGTTTTGTGGCTGAGTATATAGTTTATCCTTGAGAATGTACCATGTGCACTCGAGATGAATATTTATTTGTGGTTGGTGGAATGTTCTATAGATGTCTATTAGGTCTGGTTTATAATAGGGTTCAAATCTTTAATTTTTTTGTTGCTCTTTTGTCTAGTTCCATCTATTATTGAAAGTAAGATCCTGGGGTGCCTGGGTGGCTCAGTCAAGTGTCTGTCTTCAGCTTAGGTTGTGATCCTTGGGTCCTGGGATGGAGCTCCGCATCTGGCTCCCTGCTCAGTGTGGAGTCTGTTTTTCCCTCTCCCTCTCCTCCTGCTCATGCTCATGTTTCCTCTCTCGCTGTGACTTTCTCTGTCAAATAAATAAGTAAAATCTTAAAAAAAAAAAAAGAAGGTAGGATTCTGAAATCTCCCAACCATTATTGTTGAATAGTCTTTATTTCTTAAAGTTTTTGCTTTGTGTATTTTGGTGCTCTTTCATTGGGTGCATATGTATTTATAATTGTTACATATTTCTGATGGATTTCATCATTATGAAATGTTGGTCTTTATCTCTAGAACCTTTTTGTGTGTTTGTTTTAGTCTACTTTGTGTAATGTTGGACATAGATACTTTGGCATTCTTGTGGTTGCTGTGGGCATGATGTATCTTTTTATGATTCTTTTATTTTCAACTATCCTATCTTTGAATCTAAAGTGTATCTCCTGTAGACCACATACAGTTGTATCTTTTTGTTTAAATCCAGAATGACAGTCTCTGCCATTTGATTGCTGGTTTGATTCACTCACAACTTGGGTTATTTTTGATATAGTGGTATTTATATCTGCTGTTTTACTTTCTGTCTTCTCTGTTGTTATTGGCAAATATATTACATTTCTCTATTATGGGTCCACCAATACACTATGAATATATTATTTTCTATAATTGCTTTTTTGTATAAGCAAACAAGTCTGGCCTACATGTAGTATCTTGTGGGTAACCCCTCAGGAAGGTCCCGGAGACCTAGCTGAAAAAAGAACTATACATGTAACTTCCAGCCACCATGACCGCAAGGTCGAATTTCTGTTATAGGATTTCCTTGAAAAAATATTAGGCGACAAGCTACCAGATGTGAGTACGTGGTATCTCTAAATTACTTCAATATGCAATGTTTCTCCATGTGGATTCAGCCCTGGTCTCCTTGTCATGGGTGACAAGGCAAACCAGGACATTTGACAGTTGGCCAGCCAGCAGTGGCAAGATGCAATTAGAGGGGAGTAAGGATCCTATAGCCTGGCCTGTTTGCAATAGCAGGCAAGAAATGTAGACACTGCCTACTCATTCACACCTCTACTGCTCTAGAGATTCGCAAATTCTGGGCTTTTCAGCTCTGGGCTTGGTGCAAGGACCCAAGGAGACGGTTTACTCCTGGAATAAATTTAAATAGCCCAAGGCCCCCTTGATTTGGAGTCTCTATGCTGTGGTAAGAACAGAGAGGATCCAATGCTTAGGACCATGAGAAGGTCCCCCAAAGTCATACTCTGCTAACTGGCCTCCACTCTTATTCCGTGCTAAGTGCATCTAGCAGTCATGTGTATCTTTGTAACAAACCTCACCGGAACTGAGCTGCTCAAAACTGTTTCTTTTGTTCACAATTCTGCAGGTTAACAATTGGGCTTCACTCAGCGGGGCCGTTCTTTCGCGGGTTCTGCCTGTGGTCATTCAGGTGATTGCAGTCATCTGTCAGTCTGACATGTCTGGGGTGTCGGCTGGCAAAGCTGGGATGGCCAGGATGGCGCGGCATCTCTCTCTCTCTGTGTGCTCCTCCGTTCTCTAGGAGGTTAGACGGGTTTCTTCATGTGGTGGGTCTCAGCGCCCCAAGAGAGCAAGAGGGGCAGTTGGAAGGGCTCTCCAGGCCTCACCTTGCATCTCCTGCAAAATCACCTCCGCCGCATTGTACTTCGTCAATCACAAGATCAGGTCACGTCCAAGAGGCGGAGAAGTAGACCCCAGCTCTTGATGGAAGGTCCTGCAAAATACCCTTGCAAGGGGACATGTGGAGAGATGGGAGGAATTTGTGGCCGTTAATTAACTGATCGTTTATAATCTCCTTTGTAGGTGAGATAACTCGCTCTGTGAATAACCTCTACGCATATGTCCGCTGTACATCTGGGTGAGTAAAGCGTTCGCTGCCACTTCTTACCAAGCGTTTCCCTAGCCGGTCCGCGCGCCTTGTTCGGAGCCTGCAGGGCCTGGTGGGCGGCTCCGGGCGGGGAGCGGCATCCGGAGCAGGGGTGCCGGTGCGGAGCGCCCGCCCGCGGACGAATTCTCGAATCCGTCTGTCTGCGGGAACCCCCCCCCCCCCCCCCCCCCCGCAATGGGCTGTCCAGACGCAAGTCTCCCGGCTCCAGTCCGAGGTGGTAACGGTCAGCGGGTTTTCTGCGTCTGACACCCGCGTCTCCGCCGTCACTGCAGGCCTGGCGGAGCCGGGCGGTGCGGGTGCCGGCGCGGCCCGGAGGCGCGGAGAAACCGAGGCAGGGAAGGCAGGTTGCGGGCAGGGGACCTTCCACGGAAAGACTTACCAAAAACCAAGACTGCCCAGATTTCGTGGAGTGAACAAGTCAGGCGGAGGAGTATTTTTCGGCCATTTTTATTGACTCTGGGCCCGAGTCTCTGTCTGACGGTCCTTTCCTCGCTGAACTCGCTGCGGTGAACAGTCGTCGTGGCAGCGGGTGCCGACTCGGCCGGGGAGGGCCGGTAAAAGCTGCTCCAGGTGAGGCTCGAACTCACAACCTCGGCATCGCCCGCAGCTACTGTCCTATAAGTACCGCGCGCTAACCGATTGCGCCACTGGAGCCGCGCGGGTGTGGGCTGCGAGGCGTGCGTGATCCCGGGCGCCCGCGCTGGGCGGTCGGTGGAGCGGGTCGAGCCTCCCACGAGCCCCTGGGTCCACGGCTCCCCCGCGCTCTCCCCGCCGCCGGGGCCGCTGGAGGCTCAGGGTCGCAGGTGCGCTCCGACCCCCGCGCCTCTCCTCCCTCAGACTGGAATTGGGAGGAAGGTCACACAGGTCCGCACGGCTCCTTGCGAACGGCGGGTCTGTGGGGGCCCTGGCGGGAGGGTCCCACCCGGGGGAGGGATGCCACCTGCAGGGCACTGTACGTTCCCAGCCGGGGTCCCCCGGGCCTTCCTCCCGCGCGGACCACCTGCCCGCCCGACCCTTCGCCGCCTGCTTCTAGCCTCAGAATGGCAAAATCCGGTACTGCCCTGAAGCCTTCCAAGGGCGGGTATTGCCTTCAGAAACAGCACTGTTTTGCAAATACAGAGCTGCAAAACAGGCCAAGGAAATGCAGGAAA